>NW_028318784.1:2931666-4397500 GCF_062004578.1 Staurois parvus
GGGCAGTAGGGAGGCTAGACATGCTGCTAACTTCAGACCAAATATGAGAGATCGGGGTCTGAAGGGGTGTAAATGCTTAGAGTCTTACCCAAAAAAAGGAATTAACTGGGACTGTGGGCTACAGTTGATTCATGGACCAAAAAAAGGTCTTGGGGGACTTTAGGGGGAGGGAAGGGGGAAAGAGAGGGGGTAGGGAGAGATGGAAAGGGGGAGAGGGGGACAGGAAAAGGAGAAAAAAGGGTAGGTCTTCTTGTTTTAAAAATTATTTTACTTTTTACCCCTACAAAGGATGTTAAGAGGACAGCAGTTAAACAAGACGGAGGAATATGGTTAACTTTACGACATATAATGTAAAAGGATTAAATACTCCAACAAAAAGACATAAGGTACTAAGGGAAATACATCAACGATCTATTGAAGTGGTGTATCTTCAAGAAACACATATATCCCAGGATTCAAATATTAAGCTATACTCTGTGTATTTACCAACCTGGTATTATGCGGATTCCCCAATAAGACTGGCAAAGAGAGTGGCGAGTGGGTTTGGGAAAAATATAAAATTCACTCTGGATGAAAAGTTTGGAGACCCAGAAGGCCGGTATTTATTCTTGAGAGGAACATTGCAGGGAATAGAGTGTACACTAGCAAATATGTATTGCCCTTATAAAAACCCGATGATATATCTGGATGTAATATTAACAAAACTTATATAGACTTCAAAAGGGGTAGTTTGTTTGTGGCAGGGTATTTTAATTTCTGCATGGATCCAGAGATGGATGCTTCATTGTGTGCCCAGAGAGAGGTAGGAGTCTAAAGAACATTAAAAAAAAGTTACATCAATGTCAGCTGACGGATGCTTGGAGGGTTAAACACCCAAAGGAAAGAGACTCATAGAACATAGACTCTTGGAGTATTTGATGAAAACTAATATTGAAGTAATATCTTTATCGGACCATGCCTCCATCACAATGAGACTACAGTTTGGAAGGGAACAGGATAAAATAAATTTGTCATGATTAGATGAGTCTATACTACAAAACCCCAAAGAAGAAACAAGAGTAAAGCAGGAAATAGACCAGTATTTTAACTTGAATGAGTCCAAGGAGGTTTCTATCGCCACGGTATGGAAAGCACATAAAGCCTATATTAGGGGTATATTGATTGTAATAGGAGCTAAAAGAACAAAGAAAAAGAATTAAGAAAAAGATATTAGCGGAAGAACTTCATCAGCTGGAACAATTAAACAAAAAGGAAATAACTGTAGTTACAGTTTATTCAACTACCAATATCGCTAACACATTCCAGAAGTACTAAAAGGGCTTATATGGAGTAGACAGGAAGAACCGGAAGGAACCAGAGGAGGAGAGGAAGAAGAAGAGGCAGATCTATCTAGAGGAGGCCGACCTTCATAGATTGGATAAAACTAGACTACAGACAACCCAATATCAATAAAAGAGATCAACTTAGCACTAAAGGGTACAGCTGCAGGAAAAAGCCTGTACTAGACGGGTTTACTGTAGGATATTATAAGAAGTTTAAAGAACTACTAGTCCCTAAATTGTGTTCATCTATGAACGCACTAGGAGGGGAGACAAAGATGAGGGAGGAATTGTTACAGGCATATATCACATTAATACCCAAGGAGGGGAAAGATTTCTCTCAGTGTACCAGTTATAGACCCATACCGTTGTTGAATACTGACACAAAATTGTATGTGAAGGTACTAGCCACAAGGATGAAAGAGCTGATGTCTGACTGGATACACTTAGACCAAGTGGGATTCATTCCGGGTACAGAGGGAAAGGATAATGGTTTAAGAACATTGCTTATCCTGCAAAAAAATGAAAGAGGAGAGGAACTGGGAATTATTCTGTCAGCTGACGCTGAAAAGGCTTTTGATAGAATAGATTGGGGATTTATGTTCGATATGCTGAGAACATAAGCAATCGGCCCTAGAATGATACCATGGATAAAAGAGTTATATAGTACTCCCTCAGCTGCAGTGAAGGTAAACAGTTCATTATCACAATTTTTTAGGATGTACAATGGAACAAGACAGGGATGTCCCTTGTCTCCATTGCTGTTTGTGATCTATATGCTTTGCAACAAAGTCTTATTTGACAATACTGCCAGTCATCCAGAGTAGAAAATATTTCCTTCTTATTTTTCAACTCGTGAAAAGAACATAAAACTCCTCTATCCATAATATCTTTTAAATGTGCATTTTTATCTTTTATCCATTTCCCTGAAATATTATCATTCCTGGACGGGAAAAACCTAGTTCCCACCAATGGAATTGACAATTAATTAAATTTGTAGTCCTTCTGTTTATTTATTTCATCCCAAATCCTAAATTCATTCTGTGTAAAAGTGCTTGTATCCTCATCCTAAGTGCAAATTGCCTGTCATATCCAAATAAACGTTTCTAACAGTGCCTTACTAAGTGAACTTTCCATTCTTACCCAACTTCTCCCGTGTGTTGTGTATCCAATTCACAATTCATGATAGTAACACCGAATTATAATACCTCCTAAAATCTAGCATATACTACTAGCAACTGTGTAGATGTCAAGGGAATGTGGATAGGGGATGCTGAACATATAGTGGCAGCATATGCAGATGATGTGCTATTTTATATTAGAAACCACAGATTAACATTACCGAATTTAATGAGAAAACTCAAATATGGGGAGCTAACTAATTTGAAAATCAGTCCCTCGAAAAGTGAGATGTTGAATATAAACGCTGCAAAGAAAGAAAAATTCTATGTGGGAATAAAACTAACATTGCCTTTAAAAAAATCTATATCAGACAAATGATATCCTATTAATAAATGAGATAAAGGATGAACTGAGAAAAGCTGCTATGGGAAAGCTATCTTGGATATGGTGGATAAATATAATTAAGATGATTATAGTACCAAAAGTGTTATATAAATTTAATATGCTTCCAGTACATCTTTTTTTAGGCTTCTCAAAAAATTATACTTAGATACAGTATGTGTGGACTATTTAAAAAACAAAACTTATGTAGAAGTTTTGTGCAGCAATAAAAAAAGGGGGATTAAATATGCCAGATTTTAGGAGGTATTATAATTTGGTGTTACTATCATGAATTGTGGATTGGATACTCAATACACAGGGGAGAAGTTTGGTAAGAATGACCAATTCCATTGGCGGGAACTAGGTTTTTCCCGTTCAGGAATGATAATATTTCAGGGAAATGGATAATAGATAAAAATGCACGTTTAAAAGATATTATGGATAGAGGAGCTTTATGCTCTTTTCACGAGTTGAAGAATAATAAGGAAATATTTTCTACACTGGATGAGTGGCAGTATTGTCAAATAAGACACTTTGTTGCAAAGCTCCCACAACCACTAAGGAATGAGGATGAAATGTATCCTTTAGAGCAACTGTTAAGTACAAATAGAATACAGAAACACATTACCTCAAGGATATATAGAATAATTACTGAAATAGAGGAACTAGTACCCCAAAAAAGTGGGAAATGGAGCTTGCAACAAATTTGAACGAGCAACAAAAAAAAAATGTTTAGTTTAACACACGGGGTGGTAAATATGAATATAGTTGAAACTAATTACAAGTACCTAGTAAGATTGTATATTACACCCAATGTGATGCATAAACTAAGGTCAGAAGTTGCATCCCAGTGTTGGAGGGGATGCGGGAGTAGGGGCACAATGGCACATATCTGGTGGGATTGTCCCAAAACACAGGAGTTTTGGAGGAAGATAACGCAATATATACAAGAGATTCAGAGGATTAGTATACTGATTGATCAGTGGGCATGCCTATTTTATAAATCAGACCTCTCGGTGAAGTAATATAAAAATACAATTTTGTTCCACCTCCTAAATGCAGCTAAAAGCCTTATCCCCAGATATTGTGGGCGTGGCCGGCTCCGAGGATGGAAGCTCACTGAGGAGAGCTCCTTCCCCCACCAGCAGGATTGCAGCACACTACAGCCCCAGGGAATTTAAACAACAGAAGCAGAAACTTTAACCCCTCACCATCCGACAGGGCTATGACCAGATGTCGGAAAATGTTGGGACACCCTAGTAAAATGACCAGCTTCTTCCCTGCTCTTGGCCCCAGCAGCCAAGATGGCACCGACTGCATGCAAAACGGCCTGTCTGCACAGTCATCACAGCAGGGAGAAAACACAGATCTCCAGGCAGCATATATTCCAGACCCCAGGCTGAAGGGATCATTATATCCAGGAGATCCGGGTGAGTCTTCTCCCCCCCTGTCTCCTACGTCCAGCAGACTGGCAAAATCCAGACCTAGACTGGACACAGGATCACCCCCTGACAGACAGCCTTCACTCTCAGCTAATATTCTATCAGCTAATGCTCCATCTTTAATCGAATCCTATCCTGCTTCTGACCAACCTATCACAGAGATTTCCATGAAAAACATGCTCCTTTCCTTGCGACAAACACTACATAATGACCTGACAGCATCAATATCTCAAATTTCAAATATGGTCCAAAATCAAGAAAAACGCATCCGCCATATCTAAAATAAACTAGGAGAAATGTGTACCTCACATAATGACCTCATAGATGCACACACAGACCATGAGGCAGATATCGAACAAATCAATCTCAAATTGGCAGACTTAGAAGATCGCTCCAGGCGAAACAATATTAAATTCCGTGGGATCCCGGAGTCCATCACCACAGACGCCATAGTTCAATACATACAACAATATATGAAAACTCTCATCCCTACCCTCACAGATGTAGAATTGGCTATAGATCGCGCACATCAAATCCCCAAACCGTCATTTCTACCAGCGACGGTCCCCAGAGACAAATTGGCGCGCATACACTTTTTCCACGTGAAGGAAAGAATAATGATGGCAGCAAGAAATTCGACCTCCATTCCTCCAGCCCAAGAAAACATCAAATTGTTCGCAGACCTATCCAAAGCCACACTCTCCAATCGTAAGAAGCTCATCAGCATAACTAAAGCTTTACGAAATCATGGAATCAGATATCAGTGGGGCTTCCCTACAAAATTTAATGTCAAACACCAAGGCAGATTTTACACAATTAAATTCCTAGAAGCAGGCATTGAATTGCTGAAATCGTGGAATATCATCCCAGCAGACTCCCATCAACCAGCATCCAATCGGCCGCAACAGATGGAAACAGAATGGTCATGACCTACGATCAAGCATGATACCTCCAACCCCAATTCCCTGGGCCTTACTCTCTACCACACAAGTTGGTAATCGGCCCCTGATCGAATATGTTGATCGTCCACGTTCGTCTCAAGCATGAGCTCTTGAAAAAGTCATGCTTTCTCGTGCCTCCACTTTTCACAGTAGCAAATACTGCTACATATGTTACTTGCGTTGTTTGCAAGTCTTTTTTACCCCTGTTTTTACCCTTGTTCATACCCCAAACTACCAGTCATCAGTCACTAGAACCAACCCTCTCAACAACCCCCTCCACACAATTGAACACTCAATCCACAACAAAGACAAACCCATACTCACAAAGCCACATACCTGGCGGGCCATCATACGGAAAATCACTTACCTCCATAATCCTGAAACAATACAGCTATGGAATCCAAACCATCTACAATCAACAAAATGATTACTATATCTTCGCTTAATGTCCGAGGTCTCAACTCCCCTTTCAAAAGGTCCTTGCTCTCAAGAGAAATCCGCTCCATTCAACCTAACATCGTATTCCTACAGGAGACTCACTTTGCCTCATCCAAAATCCCTAAACTCAATATTCCTCGCCTCTCCACAGTATATATGGCAACAAACCCGAAAAAAGAAAAACGGCATCATTACAGCCATAAGAGACTCCCTGCAGTTCCAATTTATCTCAGCATCAGCAGACCCACAAGGCCGCTACCACATATTGATCTGCAATATCAATGATACTACATACACATTGGTGAACGTCTATGGTCCTAACACCAATCAACTCCAATTCTTCAACAAACTTAACTCCATTATAAATCGACACAGAAAAGGCAGACTACTCATCGGTGGAGACTTTAACACTATCGGGAACCCTCTTCTCGCCACATCATCCAAGACAAGATCTTCAAAACAGTCCTTCAACCAATTTCTTCACTCCAACGATTTTTACGACATCTGGAGATGCCAACATAGTACAGAGAAGGACTATACCTACTATTCTCCATCCCACTTATCCTGTTCCAGAATCGACTTCTTCATCACCGATAAATGGACTTTACAACTCATCACCTCCTCCAAGATTGGTACCATCACTTGGTCAGACCATGCTCCGATCACTATTTCCCTTGACAGCAAACAACATTCGTCGATACCCCGATTATGGCGATTGAACTCGATCTTGCTGAAAAACCAAGACTACAAGCAACAAATAATTGATGCACACAGGACATTTTTTGAATTTAACGATACCCCTGATATATCCATAACCACTTTGTGGTCAACCTATAAAGCATACATGAGAGGTATTCTGATACAACTAAATGCTCGCGTTAACAGAAACAGAACCCAACAAATAGATAATCTCTTAACCTCAATCAAAACAAATGGGGAAAAAAACAAAAAATCCCAAGACCCAACAATCTCTTCGTCCCTGACAGCAGATAGAAATAAATTAAGATCCCTTCTACTCTACAAATATGATCTAAATCTCCAAAAAATTAAAGCAAAATTCTACTCACTAGGTAACAAAGCCAGCTCGTTGTTAGCCAAATCGGTAAAACAAAAACGTCTGAAATCCAAAATAGCCTCAATTAAACACCCATCTACGAAATACCCTAAACACAAACCCACAAGACATAGCTAACGCCTTCACAGAATATTACCAAAACCTATATAACCTTAAAAATGATCCTGACACCATTCAACCAACAAACACCACCATACAACAATTTCTCCAAACGACCAATCTCCCTCAACTATCCTCAGACCAACTTGACACCATTTCTATCCCAATATCACCCAAAGAAATAGAAACAACCATTAAAAACACTCCCAATTAACAAATCACCAGGAAACGACGGATACACTAACGAATACTATAAACACCTTTCCACAGACTTATCACCACACCTGACCAAACTCTTCAATCATGCTGCCACCACAGGCTCATTCCCAAAAGACATGTTGCAATCCAACATAACGACTATACCAAAACCTGGCAAAGACCCCCAACTTGTCCAAAACTACAGGCCAATTTCGTTACTCAATATCGACATAAAACTATACATAACAATCATATCCCAAAGAATTCTCCCCTACCTCCCCACCCTTATTTACCCAGACCAAGTAGGTTTCATCCCAGGTCGCCAAGCACTCGATGCTACCAGAAGAATTATCTTCCTCCTACCCTTTGGTCATGTAAGTCACTCAGATCCTTCTGGAATACTACTTTTCAATTAATCACTGAAATAAGCAAAATCTTGATAACCCCGAGCCCCTCATTAGCACTCCTACACATCGGGATCGAGAAACTCCCGCCTCATTCCTGAACAATTATTACCCACATACTCTTTGCTGCCAAAATTAACATTACCAGATTATGGAACACAAATAATACCATCTCAATCACTTCATTAATTACAGACCTTAATACCCAATGTTAAATAAAAAAACTATCAGCAATTAATACTTCTTCCTATCACAAATGTAACAACCAATTGACCCGATGGCTAAACCACCCAAAATAGTCTGTACATTCCTGATGACACTTTATTAGTTGAATTACCGCCCAAACCAAGACTGGTATTTCCTCAATTACCCAGTTATATCCCTCCTCCCCCAATCCTCTCCTCCCCCACCAAAACCCCCCTAACAACCCAACTCCCCACCAAGGTTCATCATACCTATAAATGAATACCTCTGATGATATTGCTAAACAAGATCTACACCTCCACCTACCATTGGGTGGAACAACAACAAAAAGGTTTAACTATATATCGTCTAATGTAATACTGTATGAATGAACCATATCGCACTGCCTTGTTTTTCTCTGACAAATTCAATAAAAATATTGAAACATAAAAGCCTTATCCCTACATAGTGGCAAACAGCAGAACCCCCAAAAATAAAAGATTGTATAGATAGAGTTGAGTGTGTGTGTATGTGTGTATGTATGTATGTATGTATGTATGTATGTATGTATATATATATATATATATATATATATATATATATATATATATATATATAATTGAAGAACTGTATCATGTAGATGAAGATAAAATGGGAAAATTTAAAAATTTAAGAAGATCTGGGAGGGGTGGTACAATTTCAAAAAATCAAATAGATTCCTAGAAGTGGTTTAGCATAAGGAAAATAAATAAGAATTTGGAAATGCAAGGAATGATAGAGTAAAAAGAAAAGGAGGAGAAAAAGCTAAATAGATCAACAAATAAAGTAAATAGCAGGATTAAGAAGACAAAGGGAGGGGGGAGGGTGTGGGAAGGGTAAAATGGGGATGGGGATTGTAATAAAATATTGATTTTTATATCGTATGTTGTTGGTTTAAAATGGATTTGTATGGAAAAAAATGAATAAAGACATTATAATAATAATTAGAGATGAGCGAATTATTCAAAAATTCGATTCGGCTGATTCGCCGAATTTGCGGGAGAAATTCGATTCGATGCAAATTTATTCGCTGCGAATTTAACTTATTAAAAGGGTTTCTAGGCTTCAGAGAGCCTTTATATTAGTGAAGAACACTGTACCTTTAATTTAAATGCCCTTGGAGTCTGCTGGGGAAGAGAAATAATACTGTCAGTCAGTATGACATGCAGATGAGTGCCGTCGATCTTAGAATCACCGCACACTTCACTCATTTGGGCAGTCACGGGGCACGACGAAGAAGAAGAAGAAGAAGAATGAAAAGAAGAAGAAGAAGAAGAAGAAGAATGAAAAGAAGAAGAAGAAGAAGAAGAATGAAAAGAAGAAGAAGAAGAATGAGAAGAAGAATGAAAAGAAGAAGAAGAATGAAAAGAAGAATGAAAAGAAGAAGAAGAATGAAAAGAAGAAGAAGAAGAATGAAAAGAAGAATGAAAAGAAGAAGAAGAAGAAGAAGAATGAAAAGAAAAAGAAGAAGAATGAAAAGAAGAAGAAGAAGAATGAAAAGAAGAATGAAAAGAAGAAGAAGAAGAATGAAAAGAAGAATGAAAAGAAGAAGAAGAAGAATGAAAAGCAGAATTCCAGTACAGCAAAAAGTGTATCTGCAGAGAGCTCCGCTATTTCTGACAGTTCTCTGACAGTTCCTTCACATTTACAGCGGTTGAAACATTGTATCTATTTATTTCCGAATAAAAACATCTGTATCCTAAATGGAAACAAATAGATACAATGTTTCAACCGCTGTAAATGAACTGTCAGAAATAGTGGAGCTCTCTGCAGTGACACTTTTTGCCGGCTGATCGGGGAAAATTCGATTCGTGCATCCGAAGTTTGCTAAAATTCGGATTCGGTGCGAATCGAATTTTTCCTAATATTCGAAACGAATTCCACTTCGCCAAGTTCGATTCGCTCATCTCTAATAATAATTTAAAAAAGTGAATTAATTCCCCCATGGTGTCGTATCATGTGATGTCATCGTAATGAAACTAATGAAATGAATGCATTAGTTAATTTTATTATAACTTTTATCAAATTTGTTGACATGCGTTACTATCTCCATTAGGAGATTCATATACATCTGAATCTCCAAAAAAATAAATTTGTCAGAAAAATGAATCATAACACAGGTCTGCAAAAATTTTTTTTTCAAGAGCTGTTTTGGTTATTCCACGTAATCTTTATGTTTTTTGGTGTGCTGAATCCAAAAATGACCTCCATTTTGTCATAGAACATCATGTTTCCTGACAATTTAGGTAAATATGTTAAATAAGGCAATACCTCAAAATAAATGGAAATAGATTTATAAAATTAAAGTTTTATTACAATTTTTTCATGAAAATCCTTTTTTGAACTGAAATGAGCTCACCTACACACACTAAACTCGATTCTTCTTCCCTGTGAGGCTCCTCTTGGTGCATTTACGCTTGTGAATAGCATCTGGAATGTCTCTCTGAAGCATCCAACAGTAGTCTGCCATCATTGTAATGCTCCATTTTCCCTGGTATCTCCTTTCCATCTCTTTAATGTCTTGGTGGAATCGTTCACCTTGTTTCTCACTCACAGCTCCCAAATTTTCAGGAAAGTAGTCAAGGTGGGACTGGATGAAATGTTCTTTCAAACTCATCAGGCAACCTAAAGCTTGAAATGCTTTCAGCATTCGTCCGACGATCTTTTTGTAGTGAGGATATTTGTTATTGCCTAAACATTTCTGTACGACTTCTTTAAATGCAATCCACACTTCTTTTTGAGGATCCGTCATGGTATTGACAAACTCTTGATCAACTATAAGCCTTCTAATGTCTGGTCCGACGAACACACCTTCCTTCAATTTTGCCTCCGACAGGCCTGGAAACTTGGTGACCAAGTATTTGAAGCATTCTCCATCTCTTGGGTAAATTGTAATGTGTATGTTTTTTCTTTTTGTGTGTTGATTTTGACTGTTATGATATGGGTTGGAACTTGTGTTTTTCTTTGTACGGAAATGTTTTTATGATTTGTCAATTGTTAACTTTTTAAATAAAAGAATTAAAAAAAAAATTCTCCATCTCTTGGAAGTGATTTTATGAATTGCTTCATCAATCCCAATTTTATGTGGAGAGGTGGTAAAAGAACTTTATGGAAAGGTACCAAAGTTTCTCGGAGGACATTTTTTTCACTAACTGTTAGCACCCTCGGCTGCCAACTCTTTTTGGTCCAGTGATTTTGTCGGTCTCGACTGTCCCATAGACACAGAAAACAAAGGTATTTGGTATACCCAGCTTGTTGCCTGAGCAGCATGCACAAGACCTTCAAGTCCCCACACACTTGCCAACCATGGTCTTCATATTTAAGTTTACGAAGAACCATTTCCAAGTTCTCGTAGGTTTACGGAGTGTACGGAATGACCTACAGGTATGGAAGCGTAAAAACCACCGTTGTGGAGTAAAACTGCTTTGAGACTTCTTTTTGAAGAATCTATAAAAAGACGCCATTGCTCTGAATCACATTGGATTTTAAATTGACCCATTAGACCTTCGGCATCGATGCAATAAACCAACTTGTCTTCCTGGGCGAAGTAAAGAATGAACTCCTTTTCACGATATCAGAACCATGAAGATGATACTCCTGGCAACAATAAATTCCTGCTTTTCAGCCTTGATCCTAATAACTCAGCGGCATCTTTGGGAAGATTCAAGTCTCTTACCAAATCATTAATCTCCTCCTGAGAAAACAATTTTGGTCTTGTATCATCTTCAAAGTCAAAACTTGATTCGTCATCTGGTTGAGGTATGACTTTACCTTCATCGGAGCTAGGTATCTCTTCCAAGGTAGCAGGGGGCTTGGGTAATGGTATATCTGTGCCATGGGGGATGGGACAAATTGCTGAGTGAAGATTGGGGTACGAAATGGAATGCTTCCATTTGGAATTAAGCCCTTTCACATCGCATGAACAAAAGTAACAGTCGTCACTATGGTTCTTTTACTCTCGCCGTACCATAGGAAACCATAACGGAAAGATTTTTTCTTACCCTTGAACCAGTTTCGGAGGTCCTCAACACACCGTTTGCACACTTTATGAGGCGCCCAAACTTCATCTTGATTTCCAATTTTTAGTCTGCTAAGTATACTTTTTTCACAAAGTCTGTAATATTCTGCTGTTGCTTCAACACTGTATACTCACCACAGATGAAACAGAAACTGTCTGGCGAATTAATACACTTTCGCGGAGCCATAACATAACGGTTGAAGAATGACGAGCTAACACGAACTGTGATGAAAAAGTGTGAACAGCCTAGAACCAAGAACCTGATGATGATTTGTGCACAAGTGTGGACTGCAGGAGAGCAGCTCTGTGTCTGTACAGGAGACGTCACAGCTGGCCACGCCCCCCTGCACTGACCAGAGCTGCTGCTTTGGGCCCTGTGTCTCCCTCCCACTGGATTCTTCAGCAAAGATTAACCCCTTCTACCATTAGAAGCACAGACTCAGGGCTGAGGCTTACACATACAGCATGCTGCTGAGTATGCCAGTAGTCAGACATGGCACTCAGAGCAGCACTTGTATTCATCCCCTTTGCAGGGGGGGAGGGGCAGAGATTGTTTACTTGCAAATAACAACAAAGGACCAGAAGAGAACTAGAGAAATGAGGAAATAGAATTTGTTTTCCCTAAAACTTGCTTAGCTTATGTATATATTGCTGACCATCAGATTTAAAGTGCTATATTTTTTTTTACATAACTCGGACAACCCCTTTAAGGTTTTTTTTGTCATTTTATATCTTAAATGCACTTATGTGAATTAATTAATAGTAATTTGGACTTTCATTTTGGTTAAAAACCCATAATATAAAAAAAATACCAACAATTTAAAAAATTTGATAAATTTGAAGACAATTTTGCATTTTGTGGCAAATCATGACGTCTAGGAGTTTTTTCAATATTTTATTTGTTTTCAGCACACTAAAATACATGGAAATTAGCTGAAAATAATCAAACAGCTTTTTAGTTGCAGACCTGTGTAATGAAACAAAAAGCACATGTCTAATAGTTATAACACTAAGGTGTTGACAAACTTTTGGACATAAATTAGTTGATTTACTCAATGCAAATTGCCTGTTCACTTTGCAAGGCAATTTTTACTTAGGTTAGTTAATGCAATGAAATTCTGCTGACTTCCATCATCCAATCGTGTTCAAGCAAAATACAGCTTTTTTTTGTTTTTTTTATATCACGTGATTGAGTATTCTTTTATTCTTTATTTCACTACATTCACTAAGCTAAGGAAAAATTCCCTGGCTAAATAAACAGCTTTTTTTTGTTTTTTTTATATCACGTGATTGAGTATTCTTTTATTCTTTATTTCACTACATTCACTAAGCTAAGGAAAAATTCCCTGGCTAAATAAACAGCTTTTTTTTGTTTTTTTTTATATCACGTGATTGAGTATTCTTTTATTCTTTATTTCACTACATTCACTAAGCTAAGGAAAAATTCCCTGGCTAAATAAACAGCTTATTTGTTTTTAGTAAATCAACTCCAGAGTGTACATATTTCATCCAATAGCCCAATCAGTAGCGATGAAAAATGCAAATTGACTGATGGAGCAGGTCTCTTTTAATTGTTCTGCCAAGCAAATGTTTTTTCTTAATATGGCATAATAGTAAGCCAGTTAACAGCAGTCTATAGGACCATTTACTGCTTATGGAGCAGAGTGTCATCAGTCACCTCCACTCAATATTCTCAACACAAAGCTTGCACTCCCCTCTATGTGACCAAAAAAGAGGGAGTCACCTTTTAACCTCTTTGCTGACAGGGCTCTTTTGAAATTGCAGGGTTATTTTCACACGGAGAAAAACAAATTTTATGTATGAAGATCGGTTAAAACCCCAAACATAATTTATTTTCATTTATTTTCTGAAAACAGGGACCCTGGAACAAATATTGGTGGTAGTAACACCATATTGTGTGCATCCATGACATGGCAAATTTCAGTATCCAAATGTGTTCACAGACGATGCAAGCCTTTACAGGTCATCAGTTTAGAGGTAACTATGCATTATAGTTCTAGAATTATTGCTCTCACTCAGTGTATGTGTTGATACCTAATATGTGTAGCACAATCATCATTTGCACATGCACACCTTTTTCTTTTTATGACCATATGTGCGTGTAGCTGGGGGAGGGGAACTTTAAACATTTTAAAAAAATTTTAGTGGTTATATATAACTTTAAAGTTTAAAAACTTAACTGTATCTGAACATTATGAACAGAAAATGCTATTTATTGCATTTGTAATATTTAAAGCAAACTCCCCCATCCATGTCTCTCTGATTTATTTAATTGAGAAATCAATTTTTAAAATGTCCCCTTAGCATTTCTATCATTGTCATCTTTAGCATTGGCAGATGATTCATGTAGCATTACATCTTGGAATTCAACTGCCCTTAACTAGTTTATAAAGCCCCTCCTCCCCTTCTTCCAGATGAAAGAATACAAATGCACAAGAATACTCCTGGGATGTATGAAATTATTTTAGCCTAGGCCTACTAAAGCAACTAAATAAATGTAAAAAAAATTGAAAAATAATATATGTTCCTATTTATTTACTAAGGCTAGTCGCAAAATCATCAACAATAGTTAAATGTTAATTAGCTTAGTTCTGTTTTTTTTTTTTGCTATCACATAGGAAGGCTAATAAACTCCCTATGTAATATCATACTGCTGGTGATAGTTCTATAGGACCCCGAGGGTCACCTCTGCACTCCCTGCAACTAATCAAGTGCAAAATATGCTTGATTAGCCGCTTCCCAGCCACAGCCAACAGGTAATGATAGCTCTGAACACAAAATTGCTGAAATGCTCGTCAGTTCTGGTTTCCTTCACCGCAGGGAGTATCAGCAAATGGAAGACCCCTTTTGTCTCTTTCGGTCAGTTGACCATGTCGACTGTGCTTATGCTTATTAGATGATGTTTTCCCAGAAACTGTATATGCCATCATAGCCTTTGATACTGTATCTCTCGACATAGCAAATAAATTGGCAACTTCAGTCACAGAGGCACCAGCTAAGCGGGCACCAACATGCTCAGTAAGCTCTGACTTGACCCCATATTATTAGCAGTGCACGATGATGAAAGTGAGGCTTCCTATCAGTTAGCTAGGTGTCTCATCACACAGTGGAAGCAAAAGAACATTACATCACTTCTGCTTTCAATGCGAAACATGTCGTCACTTTCACACCTGCAAGTCATGTAGTGTTTCCATTTTTGTTCTCTAACTCCTGGATTTGTCTTTTCTTGCAGGGTTTTAACTACCTTTGTACCAGCATGTTTTGTCCCTTTCATTATCAGGCAATATTTCAATGCAACTTAGGGTGACTAACTCAGTCATGCAACACTGTACCAACTTTAACTTTATGTCATTTTTCAAGACAATAATACATTTATTTTGGTGGTGTTTAATTACTACTGTTATTTTTTGTTTGTTTCTGGGTTTTTTTTTACTAAAAATGACAGAGTGGGGTCAGTGCATGCTGAAGAGCACACTGCGCCAAGTCGCCAACTGTATGCAGAGTCAATAGCTAAAGACCTCCACAACTTTGTGGGAACAGTTTGAGGATGGTCCCTTCCTGTTCCAACATGACTGCGCACCAGTGCACAAAGCAAGGTTCATAAAGACATGGATGAGCAAGTATGGGGTTAAAGAACATAACTGGCCTGCACAGAGTCCTAGCCTCAACCCAACAGAACACCTTTGGGATGAATTTGAGCGGAGACTGCAGCCAGGCCTTCTCATCCGACATCAGTGCCTGACCTCACAAATGCGCTTCTGGAAACACTAGATACATTCCTAAACCTTGTGAGCAGCCTTCCCAAAAGAGTTGAAGCTGTTATAGTTGCAAAGAGTGGGCCAAACCAATATGGAACCCTATGGACTAAGACTGGGATGCCATTAAAGTTTATGTGCGTGTAAAGGTAGGCATCCCAATACTTTTAGCAATTTATACACCTCAAAATATTTAGCAAGAGGCATGGTAAGTATTTTGCAGATAACATATTTGACAATTTTTTTGTAAAATGAAAAAAAACAAATGAATTATGTTTACACAAACTTGTCATTTTATCAAGGTATTTATCACACATAATATAGGCATACCTAAAATTACACCCCAAAACACATTCTGCAACTCTTCCTGTGTATGGGGTACCACATATGTGGGACTTTTTGGCTACTTAGGTGGATCTAAGTTTTTGACTACCTATCACATTTTCTAAGACCCTGAAGTGCCTGTATGGGAGAAACACATGCAAAATGACCTCCCTTCAGCTGCCACCTTTACGGGGCTCTCTCATCATATCGGGGAGACTGGTACCAATGTAACCACACTGATCACAATCACTGTGAAGAGTAGAAAGAACAGAAGTTCCTTCCCTCCCTTTCTTGAAGTCAGAATCTGGAAGCGATGAGGATTTGTAACTTTTGGTTTTGTTTATTTACCAGTCATCCCCGGCTTGTACAGTATTTTATCAGACTGATCTGGGTTTGATCAGATGCTTTGGAGGCCAGAGGAAAGATATGGATTCTAATAGACACCAGACCTCTTCAAAAAAGCCCATGCTGTTGTTCATCCCTTGTGATAGCAATACAGTTTAGTACAGTGAAAAATAATAAATTTAAATAAAATAAACAATAGTGAAAAAAAAAAAAATTAAAGTGCACGTAAAATGTGCACACCTATGTAAGCAGTAATTGCTTACACATATGAGAGATCGCCACAGATGTCAGAGTTAAAGTTAGGCCTCCTGTGTTACTCTAAACTGGTACAGGCTTTTAAAGTGTCACCTATGGATAATTTAATGTACCTTTTAATTTGTAGCCATTCCACAGGTGTGCACAATATTAAAGTGTGACATATTTGTTATCCATTTACATGACGCAACATAATATTTTATATTTAAAAAAATGTGTATTACACTGTGATTGTACTCACTAGAATTCATCAAATGGCTTTTTTTTCCAAAAAAATTAGCATTTGACTGCTGCACAAATATTGTGTAACATAAAAAAATTGCTCTGCTTAATAAATATATATATATATATATATATATATATATATATATACAGTGGGGATCGAAAGTTTGGGCACCCCAGCTAAAAATTTGTATTAATGTGCATAAAGAAGCCAAGGAAAGATGGAAAAATTTCCATAAGTCATCAAATTACAGATTAGACATTCTTATAATATGTCAACAAAAGTTAGATTTTATTTCCATCATTTACACTTTCAAAATAACAGAAAACAAAAAAATGGCGTCTGCAAAAGTTTGAGCACCCTGCAGAATTTATAGCATGCACTGCCCCCTTTGCAAAGCTGAGACCTGCCAGTGTCATGGATTGTTCTCAATCATTGTCTGGGAAGACCAGGTGATGTCAATCTCAAAGGTTTTAAATGCCCAGACTCATCTGACCTTGCCCCAACAATCAGCACCATGGGTTCTTCTAAGCAGTTGTCTAGAAAACTGAAACTGAAAATAGTTGACGCTCACAAAGCTGGAGAAAGCTATAAGAAGATAGCAAAGCGTTTTCAAATGTCAATATCCTCTGTTCGGAATGTAATTAAGAAATGGCAGTCATCAGGAACAGTGGAAGTTAAAGCAACATCTGGAAGACCAAGAAAAATATCAGACAGAACAGCTCGCAGGATTGTGAGAAAAACAATTCAAAACCCACGTTTGACTGCACGATCCCTCCAGAAAGATCTGGCAGACACTGGAGTTGTGGTACACTATTCCACTATAAAGAGATACTTGTACAAATATGGTCTTCATGGAAGACTCATCAGAAGAAAACCTCTTCTACGTCCTCACCACAAAAATCATCGTTTGAACTTTGCAAATGAACATATAGACAAGCCTGATGCATTTTGGAAACAAGTTCTGTGGACCGATGAGGTTAAAATTGAACTTTTTGGCCGGAATGAGCAAAGGTACGTTTGGAGAAGAAGGGGCACAGAATTTAATGAAAAGAACCTTTGTCCAACTGTTAAGCATGGGGTTGGATCAATCATGCTTTGGGGTTGTGCTGCAGCCAGTGGCACAGGGAACATCTCACGAGTAGAAGGAAAAATGGATTCAATAAAATTTCAGCAAATTTTGGATAGTAACATGATGCCATCTGTGAAAAAGCTGAAGTGAAAGAGAGGATGGCTTCTACAAATGGATAATGATCCTAAACACACCTCGAAATCCACGGGGAATTACATCAAGAGGCGTAAACTGAAGGTTTTGCCATGGCCTTCACAATCTCCTGACCTCAACATAATTGAAAATCTATGGATAGACCTTAAAAGAGCAGTGCGTGACAGACAGCCCAGAAATCTCAAAGAACTGGAAGACTTTTGTAAGGAAGAATGGGCAAAGATACCTCAAACAAGAATTGAAAGACTCTTGGCTGGCTACAAAAAGCGTTTACAAGCTGTGATACTTGCCAAAGGGGGCAGTACAAGATATTAACTCTGCAGGGTGCCCAAACTTTTGCAGACGTCATTTTTTTGTTTTCTGTTATTTTGAAAGTGTAAATGATGGAAATAAAATCTAACTTTTGTTGACATATTATAAGAATGTCTAATCTGTAATTTGATGCCTTTTGGAGATTTTTCCATCTTTCTTTGGCTTCTTTATGCACATTAATACAAATTTTTAGCTGGGGTGCCCAAACTTTCGATCGCCACTGTATATATATTGGAGTTCTAAGTAATATTATAGCATGATTTTTACATGTATGACAATAATGTTAGAACTGGCCTGGGGGTCAAGTGGTTAAATCTAACACTCCCCTAACTCCAGACTGACAACGATGCTGTCCAAAGGTGCCCTTGTAATCATTCATCCAGAGTAGGGGCATTGCAATATGGGAGGTGTATTAATGACCAGATCACCAGGTGAAAACAGAGGGAAAAAGCCATACTAAAGAAAACTGATGAGCTAAGCTAAGCTGAAATCATGATTACTAAACTGCAATATATTACTTTTTTGGTTTGGTGTTTAATACCACTTTAAGGCTGTGACAATCTCTTCTTAATATATTTAAAAGGAGTAAGATCGTCTTGCAGATTTCTAAATCCCATTTGAATTGTACATGGTTGATTGAAATACAAAATGGCAAACTGGAATAAAAATTGTCCACATAGAGGTTGTATGCCTGATGGAAAAATGGTGACAAGAAGGTCCCACACTATCCTTCAGCTACTACCAATATAAGATCGACATTAAGGGGGCTGCAGCTAACTATCTGTCCCTTTTGTAAATGTGAAAATCAAACAATTTAGCTGTGGCCCTCTTACACAATTTATACCTTACACCAATACATGACATGTTTACTATGGAGATACTGCTTGATGTTAAGTCTGCTGTAAAGAAGAAATGAGACTCATTGATACAAATGTTTTTCTGGGGTGCACGCACTTCCACAAATTTGAGGAGAAAGTAATTGCGGAGTGGCTTTTTTTGGGGAACATATTATAAGTGGGATCAATTCTGAGAGGGCACATAGAATTGTAATTAATGTGTGATATTGTGGGCTGGACATGACAGATAAATACAGTTTAAGGGCATGTGGTGGATCGGGTGTGTGGACCAACATGATTTCAGTTCTTTTTATTTTTGGTAGTACATTTAGAACCAGGTTGAAAAAGGTTTTAAATTCTGAAATCCTAATAGGCTTCCAATCAAATGGTCTGGCAGAAATGATGATTGCTGGCAAATTTTATTTTAAAGTTATTTTTTTTCACAATGAAATTGAATAAAAAATAAAACAATGAAAGAGTGTACAATTTTCAGCTTAATTTCCTCCTAAACACCTGGTTGGGCTGTAAGTGGGGGAAGTGACAGGTCCTACCAAATAAAGTGGTAGCCACAAAGGATTTAAATTGCCTCTTGGAGACTAGTGTTATTAATTTTTAGTCATTGCTGTTACCCCACACACACACACACACACACACACACACACACCTTCCCCTAGTGCTTGCCACTTCCTTAGGATGCACTGCACTTCTGATGCTTTCCTGCTGCATTTCCCTTGGATACCTGACATAGAACACATGCCTGTTTTAGTAGGCATTTATTCATACTCTGAATCAGAGGTGGTCATCGTTTAACTGTTGCCTTCCAGAGGTTCATACTCCAGTCCATTTCTGAATTTGACTGTATGGTTCCTTCACTGCTCTCATTAGTCATAATGAGATTTTGAAATGACTCCACATTAGTTTACCCTTTTTGGACATTTTTGTCAGTGGCTGTACAGGTACCTGATAGCACTGAAACTGGTACTGGTGATCAGGACACTGGTAATAGATCACACTGGTACTAGATTTCTCTGGTATTAGTGTGACTAGTGATCAGTACACTGCTTGTGGCCAAAACTGGTATTAGGATACACTACTGGTGCTGGCTGGTAATCAGGAGACTATCACAGGCCGCCACTGATACTAGAACACAAATACTGGTGCTGGCTGGTGATCTGACACTGGCGCTGACTGAAACTGGCATGAAAACATTGTACTGGTGCTGGCTGGTGATCTGACACTGGTGCTGGCTGGCACTGGCATGAAAACACTGTACTGGTGCTGGCTGGTAATCAGGACACTGGTTATTGCTGACATTGGTAGTAGAACTCTGTACTGAGGCTGGCTGGTGATCAAGACACTGGTTGTGTCTGACACTGGTATTAGAACACTGTACTGGTTTTGGCTGGCAGTCAGGACACTGGCGCTAGCTGATACAGGCATAGAACACTGTACTGTGCTAGTTGGCACTCAGGAGCTGATACACTGTCATTAGCTGACACTGCTAGTAGATGATGCTGTAAAGCTGCTGGTATGAAATAATGCCAGTGCTGGTTGGCAATCACAATGTGAAACAAATACTTTCTTTTCTTTTCACACCCGATTGGTGAAAGGATTAATGGAATATAACCGAATCCATTTTGTATACACTAATACAAGATGCTTGTTTAACATACACATGTATATGAACTTTGTACACAATAACAAAACTGTCTATGCCATCTTTATGTAGAAATAAGTGTTTTTTCAAACTTTACAAAAAAGGAGATAACCTTTACTTTCATTTCTGAAAAGTTGTAACCACAGCTTGGGCGTTGGGCCAGATTATAGCCATGGTCTGGGCGTTAGACAAGATATGGTGTGACAGACAAGGGAGAAAAGTGTAAATGCAGACTTCATACAAATAATTGTTGAGTTAAGGTATAAATAATGTACATGTATTTGATTGGATGGTCTGAAGGTGTGTCTGCCCAAAGGCTACAGTATAAAAACCCTGATGTTATGCCAATAAAGCTGAAGTGATTGCAATCGCAACTGAGGTGACTTGAGTGCATTCACTTTCCGAGATCTCGTAGCTGTGGCCAGGTGTGACCATTGGTATCCTGAGGGGGCCCCCAAGGAACAGGAAAAAGACCACCTACCTACCTGCAATTGGTATATAAGAGGAAGAGGAGAGCTATCTGTAAACCAGTCATTGTTTACCTTGAATCCTCTCTGATTGGCTGTGTACTTTTTGCTTGTAATGTGCCATGTTTAAACACAATTCTGTAAGGGTGCACAAATGCAGAGGAGCGCTGTTCCAGGAGGAGGTACCAGGATGTCACCCCAGAATAAGAGGGGAATGGATTGGCTATTTATGTCCAGTGGTGGGTTTGTAAGGGGGTCAAGGGAAAAAACATGGGAAAATGTTTTGCAGAGACCTGCTGCACATTTTTTTTTATTTTGTCTTGACATGCGCATTAATGCTCCTAATAGACTGCATCACATTTGTACTTTGCTTTAGCCCACATGTGGGGAGTCAAACTGCTCCAATATAAATTCTGCGGTGTAGAATAAATAAATCAATGGGTCAAAATGCAAGCTGTGACATCATTATTATGACCTTGTCAATTCAGTACAGAAATATAATCTACTGTAGGCAGTTTTTTGTTCCATTAGAGTGTGCAGAAATTGTAAGGAAATTAACCCACTACAGCCAATGAAAAATATAAATATTCACTTTTGTCCTTTAAATATATATGCATACATTTTAATATAATTAGATAGGGATGTATGATAATCTCATCTTAATTAAAATCTGCAGACCCCATGAGCCCCCAATCCAGCATTGTAATTAGCAGTCACTCAGGCAAAGAGGATTCTGCAAGGTTGGCAACTGGAGTCTCCTGCACACATACAATTGACAAAGAAACCAGACTCGCTATGGATTTTAAACATATCCCATTGGGCCTGTTGCATTCTGAAAAAAGCAAACCTACAAAGATCTTAAACAAGGGGTTTGCTTTAAAATGATGTTATTTTAATCCATCTAATTTATTCACCATGCACCTCCTGCTCCCTGCTACAAATACAGAGTCAGTTCCTTTTAAAGTAAAGATGAGTACAGCATTTTAATACATAATCATATTAAAAAGATTATTCTTTTTTTATCTGATTTACTGTTAGCACTATCAATTCCAGAGCAACATATGAATCTAGTTTGTGATGTAAATTACAAAATATTCTTAGCACTTGAAAAAAAACGGAATTTAAAAAATATGCATTGAGAACCCAATAAAAAGAGGAACTGTATTTACAAAGCAAATCAGCTTAGCAAAAACAAGAGTGTTAATGTCTGATAACAACACTGATTACCAAACTCAACCTTTTACACCCCAGGTCTGTATGAATAAAGGATAATTGTGCCTATTCTATGAAGGGTTCTTTAATGCGATTTTGAACAGTTGCCAGTGAAGCTTTTTGTATCCTGCTTGCTATTCATGCTGCATACAGTGTGCTAGGCATTTTAAAGTATGATTGACTTTTACACATTAGAACAAAAGTTCTGTATGAGATTTTAATTGGAAATCTTTCCGGTGTGACATTTCAGAATCTTCCACTTTAAAATCTGAATGGTACAAAGTACTGAAAAGTCAATGTGTGACTCACAGAAAGACCCAGAAGCGGATCTCCTTTTGTTTATAGAGCAAAAATTCTCTATGTAATTTTAGGTGGTTTTAGGTATCTATGGCTAATGATATTAGTACAGCTTTTATGTAGAATAGGTTACTGTTTGAACATTTAGAAGGTGAATTAACTCAAAAGCCTGCTTTAAACTAGTACAGTAAAGCTGTTTCATGCACCCAGCAGATATAACTAAAGATCACTTGTGTCAATCAAGTACCGCTTCACATAAAGATTTCCACTCAAACCCTCCTTAACTGCATTATATGGTTGATACATAATAAGCATGAAACAGCATGTTTTGTATTACTTAACCTTTTCATGAAGGGGAGAATTTTAACTTTTTTTTTTCTTCCAAATAATTACAAAATATTTAAAGCTCAACTGAACTTTCAGTTAAAATCAGCTATTTACGTTTCAGGTGTATCAAGACAAAATCTGTACAAAGGCTTACAATTCATCTTCTTTACAAAGTAGCCACATCCTGAGTAGTAAAGCCTGTTCTCTGCCAGTATGTTGATAAGAAAGACCTTTGCTGTCTTTGTCAATCAAGTGCCACTTCACATAAAGACCTCTACTCACACAACTCTTAACTGTATCATACTGCTGATACCTAATAAGTACAAATTAGAACATTTTGTATTACTCATTTTGTATTGCATTTTCAGATGATTAAAAGGTGCCTAAAGCCCATTTGAACCTTCAGTTTAAATCAGACAATTACATTTCATGTGTATAAAGCAAGGAAGCTGCCATTTTAGCCTCTGTTTGATCTGTAGTTGCCATGGTGCTACACATGTGATAAGTTATGACACCAGCCACTTGCTGGCTTGATGGTTGGGTTGAGAGCACAATCATCTGTGACAGTCATCATGCACAGCATGCCTTGAACATACAGTATCTGTTTCAGGAAACAGTCAAATCAATGGGTTTAGTTCTGCTTTCACAGTGTGGAGTAACTAAGCAGTCTCTTTTCCTTTGAAAAATCAAATTCAGGGAGTCAAATTAGCTTTCCCAGTGCTCGAGATGAGTAATATATAGTGGCAACGGAAGCAATAGGATCCAAGCCATATTTTTGAAGTGCCACCAAATGCAGGGAAATAAACATAAGCCATCCAAACCAACCTTTGCACCTTTACAAAATAATTCTGCAGGCGACACATTCAACTATTCATTGATGGTTTATGTGCACATTACAAACACTAAAACACTATTTATTAAAGTTTTCACTAAACACACATCATAAAAAACTCAATAAATACTTTTCATTCTCTTTCAGTCACTATGGGATTCGATTTCTGTATTCTGCAAAAAACCTGGTTGATCATGCTGTTCTCTATCTCCCCCTTCAGTTCATGTTCCCAATGCAGTTGGGAATTTTGCAGAGCAGTGTTGGCAGCTAGTGCACATGCTCAGTTTTTTTTATTATTCTTTTTATTTGAATTTCTAAAAGAAGAGGTTACAAAACAGAGCCTTTGAGCATTCCCCAGCTCACTTAGTAGAATCACAAGATAAAATAAAACAAAACACAACACAACAGAAACATAGTAGTAGCTCACTCAATGCTCTGTTAGCCAGTGTTGCTGTCTAAAGGATACATTAGGATGAGTAAAGATCTTGGCAGTTGTAGAAATATAAAAGGGATATGTAGTGGGCAGGTACTCAAGTTAGAGTACAGTCCCTGGGAGCAGTCAAAATGCTCCTGGAGTAAAAAGAAAAAAAAGTTTGGTGGGGAGGCAGCAGAACAAAAATTATTTACATTAGCATAAAGGGGGGGAGGGTCTCATATGACAAAAATCGTTTCCCTTCTCTAAAGGAGTACCCAACATTCTTCACTCCAATTCAGCAGCAACTGTAGAAGATGAATCATCCCAAATTGTATTAAACTTTTTCGGGTATCTGCTGGATATGTAAGTAATTTTGTAAAATGGAACAACTGAGTTGACCTGTGTTTTCCAATAATTTAAAGAGGAGGGTTGAGCCACCTTCCATTTTAAAACTATAGTCTTTCTGGCATAAAAGAGTAGTAAACCAAGAAGCATCCTGTTTGCTCTAATTTGCGCCAGGGTATTAATCAAGCTAAATAAATAAACACATTTACTGTCTGGGGGATGTTTATGGTAGTCATGGAGTGGATAAAACCCAGGATATCCAGCTAGAATGCAGAGATATGAGGACAATGCCAAAATATGTGGAAGAAATCCACCAAGGCATCCCCACAGCACCAACAATTAGATGGCACCTCAAAAAATATTCTACGTAGCCTAGATGGCATTAGATAGGTCATATGTGATATCTTAAACTGTATCAAATTGTCTCTGGTGGCCACTAAGTAAGAAAGGGGATAATCCCAAGCATCTTCCCAATCCTCCAACTTGATTGTGGGGAGTTAAGACCCATATGGATTGTGGGTAGCAGTGCTTTATAGATGGCTGACTCCTTAAGGAGGGGTCACATAGAAGAGACTCCAAATCCTCATCTAATAGGTGAATCGGATCCACCCCAAACTGGGAACAGAAGGAGTTGCATAAATTGAAAAAAATTAGAGTTTGGAAGATCATATTGTGTTTTCAATCAGTAAAAAGTGCAGTTTTCAGTAAGTTTCTAAGCTGATCCTTTCCTCGACATTCACATTTAAGAAGCCCACGTGACTATAAAGTCACATATGTGGGCGAATACCCAGTGGTAAATAATATCCTACTCCCTCCTTCCTTCTCCATGCCCACTAACCAGCTAAACACAATAGGGGGGGTGGGATAATACATCTTGATTGATAGAGGCTTCACCTCCCTGTTATTCTAAGGCACAAGCTGGAGGGGGTGTAACGCATCCTCTGACTTGCAGAAATCCGAACACGCCATGTAATTGCCAAAAAAATAATAACTATTTTATTTTAAATATATATTTGTATGACAATTTAAAACCGTTTATTGATATTGATTATTTATTTCACTCTGTATCTCAAAGGCTGTTTTTTTTCTGTTTTGAACATGTGACCAGTAGCAGAGGACTAGAAGCTCCTCCTTCCACCGTTTGCCTACAGACATGCTGGGAAAGAGCTGTACATTGATTAGGAAAAAGGTACTTACATTTTTTTTAATTATTATTATGATTATTATTAGTGTCACCATCCACATAAGAGTTCGGAAAATGTAAATTGAACAGTATGTGTTTAGTATTACTTTAATAAAAATTTAGCTTAGACTTCAAAGACTAGGCAGTACCTATAGTTGTCCCCTTAGTAATTGATAAGTAATTCTTTACATTCTTAAGTGAGGGAGAAATCTATCCTATAAAACAGCATTGAAAAAAATTGTTTTCAGGGCGCATGCGTGGCTGGCACCTAAATTGGCAGCTCCGTAACACAGCTCCGCTGCCTCACCGCTACGGCAGCTTGATTTACCGCAGCCAACGGGACTCTGCACCATTCCCTAAGGGGTATAACCCATCGGCACCCTCCAAAACTATTCCCATAAGGAGGAAGTCCCTCGCTCACCCTCAGCGGCTCATGGACTTCTACCCGGTCCTGGACATGGAGCCAAGATGGTGCCGGCACCTCACAGCACAGAGGCTCCATCCCTGCTCCTGCTTCAGCCATACACAGCTACACTCTGGATCCTAGGCTCCTGGTCCCTCTGTATGATGAAGATCTGGGTGAGTCCTATCCTCCTCTATCCCCTACATATAGAAGCCCTGCCAAATCCAGGCCCAGAATTGAAGACCCTTCAATTCCAGATCCTAATTCCTCAGATACAATTCCTATTCCTACATTACAACTACAATCCACAATTGAGCAATTTCCAGCTTCAGATCAACCTGTATCTGAATTGGTGATGAAGAATATGTTGCTTTCCTTAAGGAAAACCTTACACAGTGACATTTCAAACGTGATAGCCCCTCTCTCAAACCCCATAACGGATCACTCCAAGTGAATACAACACATTGAAAACAAAATGGCTGCAATGTTCGCAGCTCATAACACGGTAGTAGATGCCCACACAGATCATGAATCTGAAATGCTCCAATTGAAAAACAAAATAGCGGACTTGGAAGACCGCTCCAGAAGAAACAATATAAAAATTTGCGGAATCAAAGAATCGGTCACCAATGATGCCAATTTTACTATACATTCAACAATTCATTAAACATCTTATTCCATCAACCAATACAATTGAAATTGCAATTGACAGAGCACATAGAATACCAAAACCCTCATTCTTACCAGCATCCACCCCAAGTGATGCCTTAGTCAGTGTTCACTTTTACCACATTAAAGAAAAAATAATGGCAGCCTCCAGAAACCCCGCAGGACTTCCCACCTCTCATACAGTAATTAAATTGTATGCGGACCTCTCCAAAAAAAGCCTCCTAAACAGGAAAAAATTATCTCCATCACCAAAGCTCTCAGAAACAACAGTATAAGATACCAATGGGGCTTCCTTACAAAACTCCTAGTCAAAAACCAGGGCAGATCCTTTACCATCAAGAATATAGATGATGGCATAAATCTCTTTAAGGAATGGAACATAGTTCCAGTTGAAGATCGTAGGAATAACCCTACCCAGCCTCTCCAAATAGAGGGTGACTGAACCTGAATGCTATCTTCAAGCAAGTCGGAGTCCCGACCAAAACACTACAACCCGCTGCTGTAGAGCTTAGGCCTTTCTTTAACCCTAGCTCTGCTTTCTCTTTTGTGAACAGAATGACAACTACTTGTTGTTGAATGTTTCCTCACGCCCCACTATGTCAGTAGTTATCCAGACTACTCATGTTTCTTGCATTGTTAGCAAGACGTTTTTACCTGCAAGTTATTTTGTTCTTATTAGTTCTATCCAGTCATCAATACACCGTTACTGCCCTACAATTCCTTGGCAAACATCTTCACAAGACCAACACTCCTCTCACAAAGCCTCAACATCAGTGCACAGTACCACCGCTAACTTCGCACGGCGCTGAATTATCATTTATGAATTCTCCACCAGGCTGCTCAATAACTCTGCAAAGATATAATCCATTCCACACCCATTCAACCAGGTCACTGCCACCAAATGATTAATATAGCCTCACTAAACATCAGAGGACTTAATTCTCCTTTCAAAAGATCTCTACTAAACAAGGAAGTAGTGGTCCTCTGTGCTGACATCATCTTCATTCAAGAGAACCACTTCGCCCTATCTAAAACACTGTCCTTCCATCTCAAAAATTTCTCAATACGATTTGGCTTCCCACCACAAAAAAACAAACTGAGTCATTCCCGCAATCAAAGACTCGCTTAATTTCCAACTTCGTTCGGTATATGCTGACCCAACCGGCCGCTTTCACATATTGGTGGGACTGCTAAATAACAACCCCTTTACCCTAATAAATGTATATGGCCCAAACTCAGACCAATTACAATTCTATAAACAGCTCATCACCAAAATATCCTCAATGAAACAAGGTCAACTTCTAATTGGGGGAGATTTCTTTTCTTTTCAAATCTTTTTTATTAAGTTTTAAACACAAACATATCAACCACAGTACAGGTTCAGATTAGAGAGAAACACATCTTTTTCTCAATACTATAATATACATACACGACCAAGATATGCGTAAAATATCAAGGGTAGCAAGTATAGAGAATTTATACTTCCAGTCAATTACATAAACAAAACATACCGTATTTGTGCATAGCGTTTTGCTGAATCCATTCTTCAAAGACCCGAAAAAGCGGGCCCACCTGAACCTGATTTCCCACAAATATATATATAGGTAACATGGAGCAGATAAGGAAAGAAAAAAGAAGAAAAAACTGAACCCAAATGGGAAGAGAGGAAAGAGAGAAGAAAAAGAATAAAGAAAGAGCAACCACGTGAGCAAGAGGAGACCAGAGCTGTCATATCCTTTATGGTTATCCTGCAGAAATGTCTATATAGTAATATGAAATAGTAGAGATAATTCTTTCCAACGGAACCATTTCGCATCAAACCTCTCCATAGAAGAATGACTAAGTGCTAGAGCCCTCTCATACACATAGTGTGTCTGTACTCTTTGGATGACTTCTGAGATGCAAGGGGAGTGCAACGATTTCCATCTACTAGTAATAGCCAATCTAACAGCGATAAGAATGTGACCTATAATTGCCCTATATTTACTAGGAAAAAGGTATAGTTTGAGGTTAAGGAGGGCTAAGTGTGGAGCCGGAGAGGAAACTGTACCCGACACCCTCGAGATAAGTGCAAAGACCACCTTCCAGAATGTTTGCAAACAGGGACATTTCCACAAATGTGAAGTATATTCCCCTCTCCGCCACAGTCTCTCCAACATAATGGGGATGTGTTAGGGTACATTTTAGATAATTTATATGGAGTGAAGTAGCTACGGTGCATTATTTTCAGGGAGCAATCCCAGTGATTAGTACAATTAGAAATACTCAAACTGCTTTTCAGGGATCTGCAGGTATGGGTGCATCCCTGTACTCGGAACGGGTTGTCTTATTTCCTCAAATGTATTGTACCCTAGGTCTCTTAATGATTTAGTGTTTAGATTTGGGATAAGATGTTCATATGCAGAGATTAGAATGTTAATTTGAAATTTAGGAGAGGAGTCGGGCATTAAGCTCAAACCTATTTTCCAAGCTTCTAGTGTGGCGGTAATAGATGGTAAAAATGTAGTCAATAGTTTAGGTGAAACCGCTCTGGCCAGGATTAGGGCCTGTAGGTCTTTATTAGGAATCATATTCCGTTCTATTTGCACCACCAATTTGTCTGTGGGAACGAACCATGCCGGAAGTCGTTCTAAGAGTGTTGCAAAATAATACATAGGTAAAACGGGTAGACACATTCCTCCTTTCGATTTGTGTTTCGTAAGGGCCAGAAATGGGATCCGCGTTTTTTTCCCCTTCCAAATAAATCTTTTTATAGCCACCTCTAATTTATGGAAATAGATCCGAGGGATGAGAATTGTAATTCTCAAATAATAAGAGATCTTAGGGAAGATTAACATCTTAAATGCTGCGATTCTGCCTATCCACGACATTTTGAACTTGTCAAGCCTTTGCATTTCTAACAGAGTAGATTGGTACAGTTTTTCAAAGTTATTTTTAAAAGTGTGGGATGACGGGGCTGATATACAAATACCAAGATAATCCAACTTCTTGGTGGTCCACTGGTAAGGAAATTTATGCTTGAGAAAACTTAGGGGGCCTTTCTTAATTGCAATAGGGAGGGCGCAAGATTTAGTAATGTTGAGTTTATAATAAGATACTGCACTAAAGGACAACAAGGAATCTGAAAGTTCAGTGAGAGATTGCATCGGGTCAGTGACCGTAAGGATTACATCATAAACAGACCTATTTTATGGGAAGTAGATGCCACTTGGATACCTGATATCTGTGGATTGGATCTGATATCAGCCGCTAAAGGTTCCATCATCAGTGAAAACATTATAGGGGATAGAGGACAACCTTGTCTTGTACCGTTGGTAATAGTGAAAGGGGCTGATAGGGCATTAGACGTGAACACTTGAGCGGAGGGGACAGTATATAATGCCATAATGGCCGACTTTATGAAGCCATTTATCCCGAATTTGGTTATAGTAGCATCCAAATACCTCCAATGAACCCTATCAAATGCTTTCTCGGCATCCAATGCCAAGAACACTGCCTGAAGACCCTTTGATTCAGCGAAGTGCATCAGATTGAGAATTCTGCGAGTGCCATCCACGGCCTGGCGGCCTTTAACCATTAGCCGCCCTGCCAATGGCCGTTTGGCGGCTTCAGAAGTGTCTCTCCACTCCGGGTGCACGCCATTTGGCGTGCTCCCGCACATGCGCCGTTTGTGCTAATGCAGAGCGGCGCAGCAGTGCGATCTGTCACCGGTCGTGCACCTCGGACACGGCCGATGACAGATCCGAGTACCGGCTCCCGTTGCTGGTACCATGTGACCTGCTATGACCAATCACAGCAGGTCACATGACAGTTGTATACAATGGATGGCTTCATTCATGATGCCATCCATTGTATACTAGTGCCTAGCTCTGAATGGTCACAGCTAATCACATGCACATGTCATGTGATTAGCTATGACCAAATCACAGCTAAGCACAAAAAAAAAAAAAAAAAAAAGCTGAATGAATCGATTTCATTCAGGTAAATGCTTGCTTATAGCAAAGTAATTCTTTGCTATAAGCAAATTGTGTAAAAAAAAAAATAAATACTGATCACTTCCCCAAAGTAGTACAATGTTACTATGGTAACATTGTACTACTTTGGTCATAGTAAAATATGAAAAAAAAAAATTAAAAAAAATGTAATAAAAAATTAAATATAATAAAAAAATAAAAGAAAATTAAAAAAATATATATATTTTTTTCATACTGTCACCAGTCAGTGTCCCTGTTCACCGCCATGCCAGTTATATGATGACGCTGTACTGCACTGGTGACAGTATGTAAAAAAAAATAGTGAAAATAATTTTTTTCATTTTTTTCATTTTCCGAAAAATTATGACAAAAAAATACAACTTCAAAAAACTCGCCATGCCTCTTATGAAGTACGTCGGACTGTCTACTCTGCAAAAAGGGGTCATTTGGGGATATCTGTACTATTCTGACATTCTTGGACCTCAAGAAATTAGATTGGCTGTCAGTACTTCAGGATTGATCAATATTCAGATCTATACCATAGTTTGTGAACTCTATAACTTTCCTACAAACTAAAGAATACATCCTAATTTGGGTTATTTTCACCAAAGACATGTAGCAGAATACATCTCGGCCTAAATTTATGAAGAACAATTATTTATTTGTAAACTTTTATAACAGAAACAAAGAAAAATGTGTTTTTTTTTCAAAATTTATGGTCTTTTTTTGTTAATTTAGCAAAAAATAAAAACCCCAGCGGTGATTAAATACCACCAAAAGAAATCTCTAGTTGTGTGAAGAAAATTATAAAATTTTAGTTTGGGTACAGTGTTGTATGACCGCGCAATTGTCATTCAAAGTGTGAGAGCGCTGAAACCTGAAAAATGGCCTGGGCAGGAAGGTGTAAAATTGCACGGTATTGAAACGGTTAACAAACCCCACCTGGTCCACTTGGATAAGAAGGGGAGTAATAATTAGTAAGCGATTAGCTACAATTTTAGCATATATTTGAAGATCAGTATTTAGAAGTGAAATTGGCCTGAAATTTTGAGGACGGTCCGCGGCTTTCCCCGGTTTGGGCAAAGTGACTATAATAGCCTTTAGCATCTCCGATGGGAATTCGGATTTCAGTATATCTTCGCCATAAGTCTTTTTAAGATCAGGTACTAAGATGGATTGGAATTCTTGATAATATTCTGCGGAGCAGCCATCTGCCCCTGGGGATTTCCCTTTAGGCAGTGCTTTTAATAGCCATACTTATCTCGGATTCCAAAATAGGTTGGTTAAGCCCGTCTAATTTTTGATTCGATAACTTAGGCAGTGTTAATTTATCAAAGAATTTTTGGATAAGCTCTGGGGTGGGTTGGGGAGTGTTAGGGTCCTCTTTAAGGTTATATAGTTAAGAGTAGTAAGAGCGGAATGCATCCGTTATTTTATTGGGATGATGCAAAGTTTTATTGGAAACAGGATCAACAATTGACGTTAATTTAGATTTTGATTGTCTAATAGCAAGGTATCTCGCTAGCACCTTGCCGCTTTATTCCCTTGTGAATAAAAGGTAGTTTTGGCTCTTTTCAAATTCATTGCGTGTCGCCAAGACATAAGGGTTCTAAGTTCAAGCCTGCCATTTTGAAGGTCCTGTAGGACCTTAGGAGATAAGGATTGCTTATGAAGGTGTTCTAGTCTAGCTATTTTGTGGATCAATTCTGAGAAGGATTTATTCCTATCACATCTAGCCTGTGAAGCCAATTTCAAAAGAATACCTCTACAATACTCTTTATGTGCGCACCACGTGCTGAAAACATTTCGTAGTAGAAGGGGAGTTAACATAAAAAAATTCCTGTAAAGCTGTGGTAAGGGAAGAACAAAAAGCAGGGTTATAGTACATAGAGCCATTATTATGCCATAAAAACACTGGAGAAAATTTTAAGGATTCCTCAATAGTCAGAGAAATAGGTATGGTCCGACCACATCATAGGATGAATATCTGCACTAGTAACCTTTTGTAATAATTGAATATCCACCAGGAAGAAGTCAATTCTTGAGTAGGAGTTGTGTGGTGCTGAGTAATGCGTATAGTCCCTTTCAGAAACATGTAGACATCTCCAGGGGTCTTACAGATTAGCCTCGGACATCACATTAGCGAGAGAATTTCTTAATTTGCGAGTAGAGTGTGAGACGTCCAGGGAGGTGTTAATAATAGCTCTCTGTCTACTACTACTTCTCTGTTCAGAGTATGAGGCATCAGAGCAGAGATCATTTGTTGAATATATTTGCGTAGTTCAGTGTTAGTGATACTTTCGCCAATACCCCTGAATTTAATATTATTCCTGCGGGACCAGTCCTCTAGGTCCTCTTTAATGCTGTTAAGTCATCATCAGTGTCATTATGTGCGTCCAATAATTCGTTATGGGCTTTAGCGAGTTCCCCCATTTTAGTCTCCACGTGAGATACCCGTTCTCCCATACATTCAATATCCTTGTTAACTTGCGCTACAAAGCCCATCATATCTTTTTGCAGGAAGCCTTTAAGTGTAATTAACATATCTTTCATCACTGCAGTCGTGAGGGGAAATGATTTTGCAGGGTAATCCTTCACATGTTTCACAAACTCAGTAGTGGAATTATGTAGGGATACATTGTGCAGGCTCTCATTCCCATGCTGTGCCTCTGAGGAGCAGTGTTGCCTTTGTTTTTGTGGGCTGTGTGTAGGGGAAGACTGAGCAGAGCCTGCAGTCTGTGCTGGGCTAGAGGATGAGGTAGAGAGGCGCTGTCATCCCCCCTCACGTGTCCCTGACTCCTGGGAGAGGAACAGAGACCTGCTCCATCTTGAGGGGAGGGGCCTCCCGCCGAAGTAAAACAATCAATGTTTTTCTGCTTCCCCATCTAGTCTCCCCGATGCCCTCCTCTTTCCGAGGGCTTACTGTATTGCTGGCAAGTTTCCCCGCTGACACCTGTTGCTTGGCTGGGCTGCGGATCTCGGCTGCTCTGGGAGCTCTCTCAATGAGCGGCCATCTCCTTCCGCAGCCGGCCACGCCCCCTCTTTGGGGGAGATTTCAACATAGTAAGCAATATATGCATGGACACCTCATCTGGCAAATGAGCTCCAAAACTCAGCCTTGAACAATTTCTTCACAAGAACGACCTACACGATATTTGGAGATGCCAACACGGCTCTGAAAAGGACTATTCATACTTCTCGCCCTCCCAACGGTCATACTCCAGAATAGACTTCTTCCTCACAACGTATCTCCTCATCCTCAATAGGCTCTATAACTTGGTTGGACCAGGTGCCAATCACCATTGAACTGACCAGATCCAACAGAATTAATATTCCTTGGCTGTGGAGGTTAAACTCAATGCTACTGACAGACCCTGCTCATAGGAAAATGAATATGGATGCTCACGCTCTCTTTTTTTAAACTAACAATACTCCTGACATAACCATTAGTACCCTTTGGTCTACCTATAAGGCTTTTATGCAAGGAATACTAATTAATATATCTTCCCTAGTCTCATTCATAAGAGACACCAGATAGAAAAGCCCTTTTAAAAGAGAGGGAAAAACTCTGATCCCTCCTGTCATACCAATATGACCTAAACTTAAATAAAGCTAAAGCTAACTATTATTCTCTAAATAACAAAGCAAGCTCCCTCTTAGCCAGGCCAGTTAAGTGCCAACGTCTCAAACTGAAAATCCAGATAATCCGGTATCCACGATCCAATGAACCGTAATCTAATCCTTTAGATATAGCAAATACATTTTCAGAATTTTACAAAACTCTCTATAACCTAAAGGATGATAGAGAGACTCCTCAACCCTCATCTCCGAGATAAACTCATTTTTACAATCAGTTAAACTTCCAGCCCTCTCTGCAGAACAATGCAAAATATTTTGGATCCCTTTAATATCAAAGAGATCGAATCAGTCATTCGATCTTTACCACTCCACAAATTTCTAGGATGTGATGGATATTCTAATGAATATTATAAACAATTTGCCACTATCCTCTTTCCACACCTTGCTAAGCTCTTCAATATACTTGCCTCCACAGGTATTATACCTAAAGATATGTTGCAATCCACCATAACAACTAACCCTAAAATGGGAAAGGATCCCCAAAAAGTACAAAACTACAGACCCACATCTCTTATTAATACTGATATTAACTCATTTGTGAAATTAATAGCCCGCAGACTGCTCCCCCTCCTCCCCCCTTTAGTGCATCCAAGTTGGTTTCATACCAGGTCGACAAGTCCCGGACGCCACTAGGTGCCTAATTTCACTAATACATGACCTCCAAGAACACCATACACCTTCACTACTATTCTCACTTGATGCAGAGAAAGCATTTGATCTAATACACTGGGTTTTATGCAATCGGTCCAACAAAAATTTGGAATCACAGATTGTCTACAAACAGCTATATTGTCCCTTTACTCGTCTCCATCAGCCAAAGTGTTGACAGATGGAATACTTTCACATCCATTTGACATCTCTAATGGAACGAGACAAGGATACCCATTATCCCCAATCATTTTTGCACTACTAATTGAGCCTCTAGCAGCAAAAATTAGACAAGATCCCTTGATAACAGGTATAAAATCACATAACACTGAACACAAAATAAGTCTATTTGCAGACGATACAATCCTAATGATCACTAATCCAGCCAGATCACTACACCGAATAAGGGAGCTCCTAAATTCCTATGCCGCAATCTCCTACTATAAACTTAATGAACACAAATCTCTAATCTTAAACTTACATACGCCCAAACAAACTCAACAGCTCCTCACAAAAGAATTCCCTTACATATGGGCCGAACACTCACTCCCCTACCGAGGAATCAACCTAACACCTTCCCCATCCCAACTTTACAACTACAATCATAAGCAGTTCCTCCTAGATCTCCCCAAAGAGATTTCTTCTCTACGTACATATGGCTTCTCCAAATTAGGATCCATATCTGCCCTGAAAATGTTTATTTTAATTTACCTAAACTATTGTATATTTTTAGGACTCTTCTCATACCTGTACCTAGGAAATTTTTCAATTAGTACTTATGGGAGCTCAAGCACCCCAGATGCTGTAAATCTTTTAATCCACCCTCACCGTAAAGGAGGAATGAGTCTTCCTCATCTCCATACTTACTACTTAGTTACAGTACTTGACCAGCTATACTACTGGTGGTATCCCTCAGGGGAAAAAATATGGTCCTTCATGGAAGCCCGTACCTTCCATCTCATCTACCTTCTGCTCTGTTCCATTGGCCACAAATTCACTTCAATCAATCACCCCTGTATAAAGGCCTCTTTAGAGGCATGGTTGACATTCCTGACATACTCCCTCAAAAAATCTAATAAGATTCATATCCCACTAAGTGCCCTCTCCAATTACATCCCATACCTTAACCTAACCAAATGGGAATCCTCAGGAGTTTCTTTGATATCGGACTTATTTAAAAAACAAAAATTAGCCACATTCCAACTACTCCAACTCAAATACTCCATCCCATCAAATGAGAATTCCAACTATTTCCGTATAAATCACTGCTTAAAAAGCAATAAAATTCCCTCACTACCAGCCTTAGCACTCCAATTCATGAACAAATCCAAATACCCAGGTAAAGGAATCTCCTTCTTCTACTCACTCATACTAGACTTGAAATTTCCTTTAAAGACAATGTCACTGACAAACTGGGAGACACTACTCTCCCAAAAAGTCCCCGACCAGAGATGGCACAATATCTTTTCCATCACCTACAAAGCCTCCCGATGTGCTACACACTGGGAATCTTACCTTAAACTCCTACATCAATGGTACCTAATCCCCACTGCGTCTAACCAAAATCTACCCAGCATACTCTTCACAATGTTGGAGACAATATGGCGAAGTGGGCTCCCTATGCCACATCATTTGGTCCTGCAAATTCATAAGATCTTTTTGGAACAACATCTTTACAATAATCTCAGAAATATCAGGTAACGCAGTACAGCCCAACCCAGGACTAGCCCTACTTCACATCAGCATAGATAAATTCTCCCCTGAATTATGAAACATTATTATACATATTCTCTACACAGTAAAATAAAATATCACATCCATATGGAAATCCACAACCTTCCTGTCCATAAGCAAAATGATAACTAACCTGAACACCCAGTGCGATATGGAAAGGAAATACTCCATGTCCAACCTTTCCTACCCCAAATTTTATAGCTCTTGGTACTTATGGTCACTTAATTCCAAATGTACAGTTCTAATATGATTACGTCACTGTTTGGAGTACATTATATGTGATTCTTCTCCTCTATGACTGGTATTGTTAATTTTCTCTCTATTACCATACTTACTTGTTCCTTATCCTCTCCAAATCCTTCCTGTCCTCCATGCTTCCCTAAGGTTCCCCTATGTACAAGTTTCTAAGAGATGGATACCCATCCATACTCCAGCCACATCCTAAGCTTAAAACAATGTATCTCTACCAGGCTTATCCTCATAACTATATACGTAGGTACATCTGTGAACCTATTGTTGTTCCTGTTTTTCTTTTCCCTACCATGTTATCTGCAAAAGTTCAATAAAAACAAATTGAATATTAAAAAAATTGTTTTTCTTTACATTTCAAGGAAGCTGTCAGGTCATCCACAGGCTTAAGTTTATTCATTTTTGCACACTATAGGTGTGGAGGACGTGTTTGCTTCCAGGGCAGTAGAATACATGCCTGAGCTGTGTCAAATAAAAGTGTATGAGTAAAGTTTTCTTTTACTCCATAGCAATGTTTGGAGATGGGAATCCAATGAAGGAGGGCTGCTGCCAGATTATCTTTTAAGATCTACATTTGATCATTTGTACTGCAATAATTGTTTTTTACCCAGAGGTCACGTACCACTGTGACATCCCAGAATATGAGAATATATGCACCAACTGCATCATTATGCATTTGTTTGAGTCTCCACTACCACCCTTCAGAGCTCAAGGAGGAACTGGGGGTAAATTGGTCATGTAACTACTACTCAAAAGAACCAGCAATGGTATTTAAAAGGCATTTTTTTAAGAAAATTATTGATATGGATTTACTAATGAATCTAGGCCTTGTCCCCTCCACCCTCCAATAATTAATTATTGTTCTCAATGCGAAACAGACTGTAATCCTATTCCCCTGAAGAATGAAACAAAATTTGGCTAGCTCTTTTTAAATTCCTAGAAAGTGATTTCACAATGGTACTATACTCCTGTCAGGTTTGCTAAATACTTATCAGCATTTCCACCCACTTGTTTTGAGGGATGCGCTTTTTTGGGTGGTCATGTCCCAAGGTCCGAAGTCTATGGATATGGGTTTACACCATGATTAATATGATCCTTAGGGTCACCGTCTGGAAGGGCCCTTGTGAAGCCTTCTTACATAAGGCTGAAAATTGAAAATGCTCTTTCTTGTCATCACAAACACATCTCACATATATTCATAGCTACAAAATAAACCATTGCCCAGGAAATCCCAATCTCTGAAGTTTATTGATGTGATAAGTCATATAAAGGGTACATTCATCGACAGAAACTAGCATCCATCTTCAATGATACAGATGTTAAGATCTTTATGATTTGGAAATTATGGATTGGTCAATTTCCACTCTCTAAACACACTACGCAATTATAAGAACTTTAGTATCAGCCCTCCTGCTCTAGCTACACACTTCTGGAGTATTCTCCATTCCCTCTCCCCCATAAAACATACTTTCTTCCCCCTCCACCTTTTTATCTTCTTCTTCATTTCTATCTTCTTTTCCTCTCTTCAATCTATATTTTCGTCTGTTTTTCTCTATTCTTTTATCTTGCTGCAGGGAGTGAACTAATAATGGCCTTAACATATTAATTATATCTAGGTTGCCACTGTGACATTATCCTACCATTATGTTTGAATACTGTATGATCTCTTTTGCCCACGCTTAGTATGTTATTATTATCTCATCCTTTTACCCAAGGTAGTGTTCATATTCAACATTTTTTTCTATTATTTCTATGTCTGCGTGTTTTGCACCTCTTATATCCCTATGTCAAAATGTGTACCTGTATTTTATGTAGCCCCAGAGTCATCAAGGATATAACATGAACACTTTGAAATAAAAAATAAATCAAACCCTGTGTACACAGATCTCTAAAAATACAGCTAACCAAAAGGAAAAAAAAAAACCCTTCAGAGCATGGTCCAATTTGCACGACCAGGACAAAAAATATCTTCCTTATCCCCTAAGGCAAACAAATATTCCCTGGTACAACCCTGACACAAGCATAAACTTGAACAACCATGACACAACCCTAAGCATGAACAACTATGACACAGCCCTGATACAACCATGAACTTAACTGCAGAGACAGTCAGAAATAGAGTGGCACAACAAGAAATGTGTCTGCAGTGATAAAACCAGTAGAGCAGTGACATGACTAAAACAATATGTACAGTATATGTTGATGTTTTATATAATGTCATGAATGTTATATGACACATACGCATGTGTCACCTCCTCTGTTTGCCTTAATGGCCTTTATAATCAGAAATGAATGTGAAACACAATCCAAATTTTTAAATTGTCATGAGAACAGGAACACATTTTCCAGTTGGGATACTTTCTGCAGTGAAAGCAGCTACAAAGCCTGTATCTGCTGACGTTTAATAATAGGACACCTACCTGTCATTCTTACCCAGACTGGTTCTTCCTCGGTCTTTCTCAGCACTGGCATGAGTGCTTTGGGAATCCGGCTGTGACTCCTGGCTTCCCAATGTGCATGCACAAACTGGGCATCCGGCTGTGACTCTTGGCTTCCCAATGTGCATGCACAAACTGGGCTGAGCTTTGTGAATGGTCCTGCAGCCTACTGGGATCTGTGATGTGTCCCAGAAGGCTGCGGGCAAAGAGGGGGGGCAAACTTCCACTCAAATTGCCTAGTGGGAGCGGATACCTTTTGGGTGAAGTTCCGCTTTAAGTTCAGGTACAGCACATCCATGTCTCAGATATGTCTTTACTTGAATTAATGATGAGAAAATTAGATGGTAATTAGAATAGAACATTTTTGCATGCAGACACATGTGAACAGACCCTTAGAACATAGATAGTGCAGTTTTCTTTCCTGCAATGGGTTGTCAGTGTTAATGGGGGAATCCCTCTTGTGAAACCATTGTGTTCTCCCAGAGGGGAAACATCCCTGCCAGAAGAACACAATTACTACTAGCGGCTATAACCGCAGGCAGTAATTGCATGCTAAAAATTTGCCAGGCTGGTTGTACCAAAGTCTATTGATGAATCAACTTTGGTGCAATCATCCTGACCATAGATGGATTGAATCTCGGCTGGTCCTGGCTAAACCAGCTGAGATTTGATCCATCTATGGCTGGCTTAAAACCGTAATTCATTTTAACAAAGAGTCTGGGATTCAGGAAAACTGACTAATTTTTATGCTGTCCCTAAGAAAAAGTTTAAGGAACATTGAATTGTGTGACTATTGAAGAGGCCTGATGTTATTTTGAACACAGAAACTTCACAGCAGTCAGAAATGCACACTACCAAAAAATTTTAAACATAACCACCCTTTTAGCAACAGCCAGTGTACATTGCAATTCAAGCCTTTAGGAAGATGTCTCGCTTGTTGTATTATAAGTTGCTATAGCAAAAGCAGGACACCAAGATGACAAAGAAAAGCCAGAAACTGCAGTTAAGGGGATCTTGACACTATTGCCCTGTATATATAATGGAGTTTAATGGGTGTTTGAATCCCCCAACATGCTTTTATAATAAAACATCCCTTTAAACTATGATTTCATTTTTGGGTTTCATTTTGGGTTAATACCCTTTTTTTTTTTCTTTTAAACACTGTGTTGCAGTGTTCTCATTCAAATTATTTTTAAGACTCAAGGAAAATAAATTCATTAAGAACAATCGATGTGTGAGGTTCTGGTTTATTTGAAAAACTGTTTTTATTGACTTCTTGTGAGCATGACATGTGCTCCGTTCATTGACTTTTCACCTACAAGATGACTAACAGCTGAAGGGCAATTCACACAGTGACACATTGTTCAAGCACTGCTATGTTCCAAGGATTAGATAACCTATATCTGAAATGATAGCATTTTCTTAAATCCAGAAGTTTAACAAATTGCTTCATTTCTGAAGGGCTGATATTTGATATGCTCACTCAAGTGCATAATTTCTCTGCTTTATTAAACATTCTCAATAAAAGGCAATCAGACATGGGAAAGTCTTGTAGCTAGTGCTATATATTGTTTGAGGCTAGGCTTGACGTTTCCTATACCGATATATTACTAGGCTAAAGCCACTTTGATTTATAAAATAATAGTGTATAATGCAATTCAACAGTACATGTTGTCAGTCCCAATGATATCATGGTTTCTTTTTACTGGCTTAGGCTTACGGATAAACCGATCTTCTACAACTCATTTCACATAATAGTCATACCCCTATATGAAAAAAAAATCTGTTTTAAGCATATTTGTTAAGAATCTTAAAGTGGACCTTACATGACATACATTTTTCATGTTACACGTATTCTAAGCAATTTGTAAGTTTCATATTTACTGGTTTTTATTACCTATCAAAGAGATCCCAGTATGCTTCCTGGTAATACTTTCATTTGGTCAGCTCTCCAAAAGTACTAAATAGCCTTTGTACAGGCATCAGCCAGGGTCAGCATGTCCTTTGTGGACAGATATGCTGGATCAGAAATGGCATAATCATGTAAATGATAGGAGCAAGGTCTGACACAAATTGCCCCCCACTGCAGCCTGCTACAAAGCTATTGTAGCCAAGCAGCTGACCCCACCCCCACTCATCTGCCTGCCCCTCTGCCAGGTTGTCAGCAGACTCAGGGAGTGGCTGCTGCTATTAATGCCTGCTTTCCTCTCCATTGACAGAAGCACTGTATGTTCCGGCACTCATCCCCCTACTAGTGGGCTGTGTGTGTTTGCAGCGCTTTGGATAATAGGAACTGTAATTATTAAAGGGACACAGCTCCACACTTGTTAATGGAGGCTGGCAGGCTGAGGACTTTAATTCCCACAAATCCTTGCATCTGACTGTTTTCCCAGGCAAATTACTCCAGATTGGGTCAATCTTGGAAAGAAGGTAATGGGGAAAGAATTACAGCCAGGGTCTGTGGCTCACAGCTGATGGACCACAGCCATTAAATATGAGCTAAAATAACCTGTTGCAATGCTTGTTCTTCCATGTTAGGGGGAGGGGATGGGTATGCACCAAAGCCTGCTGATTGTGCCTTTTGATTGCAAGTTGATAGAGAGAATTACTGCATCTTCAGAGTTTGAGCTGCGGCCTGTGTGAGGATCTGGGACCTGGTCGCTGGGAATCATGAGTCACTAAGTCATTGGGACCAGAGTAGTAGCCTGCCAGGAAATGATGAGCTGAACTACATGCCTAACCACCCACTACACACAGCTAGCCTAAACAGAGACTGCTCCTGCTTAGCAGCTTAACCTTTGCTGATTAATACTCTTAAAGGGACAGTACACCACTTAAAGAAGGGCCCCACCAAAAGCCACCCAATCATAATTGCTAGGGGCCAGGTACTTTCACCACCTTCAGGGGTAGCCCCACTCTAGGAATACATAAACTCGCCCACTGTTGAGGTTATAAGTACAATGCGTACACCAGAATCCTTTTTGACTCCATTGAACTGGTTGAGGTTATTTTTATTGTATCTGTTAATTGATTTGCATTGTATTGCATTTAATTTCCTTAACCACTTCCCGCCCGCCCACAATGTACTATGGCCAGGCGGCAGCTACAGGCAAAGAGACATACCCGTACGTGGTTCTGGCTGTACTAAAACAAAAAGGGGCGCTGTGCCCCCCCCCCCCCCACAACTGCTGTGTCCAGCTGACACAGTGGAATGAAGATCCTGGTGAATGGGACCCTGTGGTCATATGATTGCCATGCAATCACATGATCACTATGTAAGCTAAGCTATTGTGAATCAGTCTCATTCATAACAGCTCTGCTTCTCTTCCTAGTGAGCTGTGATTTGCCCACAGCTGTCACATGATACATGGGGCCAATCACAGCACCCTGTACCATGTGACCAGCTCCAGCTAATCACAGATCACAATAATGAGCTGTCTAAACTTAACTCATTCATGACAGTTCATCAATGAGTTAGGTTCATGACAGCAAGCTTTGCTTTGCAGGAGAAATAAAGATAATTTCTCCTGCAATGCAAAGTGTAAAAAAAAAAACCTCTGATCACCTCCCATATAGTAGTACTATGGTAACATTGTACTATTCTGACAACAATAAAAATGTAAAAAAAAAAAATACCATGTTGAGATTTGTTTCTTAATTTTTTTAGAGTGTTATTTGTTTTTTAACTACTTGCCAACCGCTTACCCGCATTTGCGGGCGAGCAGCAGCTCTTGGCAAAACAATGTAATCATGCGTCGCTTCCTATTTTGGGGTGTAAATGCACCTGCCCCCCACACCCGTCGGTCCAGGGAGAGAAGAGAGAACACGGCACCAAGTAAAAGCACCACTACATTTTACCCACATGCGTTAGATTACCACATTTAACCCTTTGATCGCCCCATATTAACCCTTTGATCACCCCATCACACAGCAAGTGCCATTAGTACAGTGTCAGTATATAGAATTTTTCACTGATCACTGTATTCCTGCCACTAGGGATATCAGATAGCGTCAGGGTAAGTAAGCATCCCTCCCAGCCAGGGTCAGATAGCGCACACTATCGCACTCATGTTATAGGTCGCTGATCACCGCCATTACTAGTTTAGTGTTTGTACGGATCAATATATTGATCATGAACAGAACTATACTAGTGTCTCCTTTGTATAGTGTCTACAAAAATGCAGTGTTAGCAGGATCGGTTCACTGCCAGCACTAGCATTTAGCCCCTCTGCTATTTTTCACAGAAGATTTGTACCAATGAATGTGGGCCAAAGCAATTTATTTGCACAACAATACATGACCGCCCACCCAAATTCAGCTCTTGCCAGACAATTCGCATGGAAATCTATCACGGTTTCTGAATTTAAAACTCTTTGGGGCCTAACCCTCAACATAAGCCAATTCATCGTATGCCCTTGTTCTCCGCTGTTACACATGTGCCCAACATGGACCAGCAAAGTACTGGTACGTCGCTGGACTTGGAGTGGTTATACCGGGATGATGCCTGCAGCTACAGGCATCATCCTGGTATTGTTTTTTCAGCTGGTGGTTGGATTTCATGTACAAACAATCCTAGTGGCCAATTAGCTGCTGAATTGTTTTTACGAGCAGTGGGAAGAGAAAACCCCCCTTCTGCTGCCTTCCACAGTTTTCTTGGGCTCTCCTGTCCCACAGGGGAATCCGAGAATGCAGCCAGAAGTTATGCTGGCTGACCATAGAGCTGGTCAGAGACCAGAATGGCTCCAATCATCTCTATAGTCTAAGAAATCGGAAGCTACGAGCATGTCATCATTTCAGTTCCGCAGGATATAAAAAGTGCCATTTGTAAATTGGGAAAGCATCTAAACACACCGATCTTGGTGAGATTAGATAATGTAAGGGCAGAGGAGATATCTAGAGTCTGATAGACCCCAGATTTCTCAAAAAAGAATATATGACAATGCCCATTGAAGTTATAGGGGATATTTGCATTCCCTGTGATAGCATTAAAAGTGATAAAAAAAAATGAAAGGGACAGTGCAAAAGCAATTTAAAAATCAAAATAACTATAAAAAAAGCAGCCTTGCCCCCTTGCGTACCTGCGTGAGCAAGCTTTGACCCCGTGCCGTTGTGTAAACAGTGTTTGCACCATGCATGTGAGGTATCACCGCGAACGTCAGCTTGAGGGCAGTAATTCTAGCACCAAAACTCCTGTGTAAATATAAACTGGTGAGCTGTAAACGCTTTTAAAGTATCGCCTATCCATATAAATGTATGTACTTTGTTGCCATTGCACGGGCATGCACAATTTTAAAGCATGCCATGTTTGATATCTATTTACTCAGCATAACATCATCTTTTATATTGTATGAAACAATTGGGCAATGTGTTGTGTTTTTGTGCATTAAAATGCTAAAGAGTATATTTTTCCCAAAAGATTTGCGTTTGAAAAGAATTGCTGCATAAATACTGTGTGAAGTAAAAAAATGTCAACAGCCACCATTTTATTCTCTAGAGCCTCTGCTTTAAAAAAATATATAATTTTGAGGGTTCAAAGTAATTATCTAGCAAAAAAAACAGTTTTTTCATGTGAACAAAAAGTGTCAGAAAAGGCTAGGTCTTCAAGAGTGGGTGATGTGTGGCATAAGCTTCTAATGTAGGTCCTGAAATGTCAGGATAATAGAAGCAACCCCTCCAAGTTACCCCTTTTTGGAAAGTAGACACTTCAAGGTATTTGCTAACAGGCATAGTGAGTGTTTTGAAGATCTAATTTGTTGCCATGTTTTTGGAAAATGAAGAAAGAAAACAAAAAAAATTATTTTTTTTCTTTCCTGTTTTTCTTTTTCAAAACCCTGTGACAAAAATTATATCTGTAAAATACTCAGCATGCCTCTTATCAAATTCCTTAGGGTATCTACTTTCCAAAATGGGGTTATTTGGGGGGGTCGTTGTACTATCCTGCCATTTTAGAGCCTCTGAAACTGTGATATGTAGTGGGGAAGTGATATGAGGAAATATGCTCTTTGAAAGCCTGGAGGTGGTCATTGGATTTTTGGGACTTGTATGTAGCTAGGCTGCCAAAAAGTAGCTCAGATGTGGTATCCCCATACTCGGGAGAAGTAGAAGAATGTGTTTTGGGGTGTTATTCCACATATACCCATGGCATGCATGAGCAATATATCATTAAAGTGACAACTTGGACTCAACATGCCTCTCTGCAAAATCCTCGGGGTGTCAAATTTTCAAAAAAGGGGTAATTTGCGGTGGGGGGGGGGGGGGGTTGTACTGCCCTAGCATTTTAGCATCTCAAGAAATGTGATAGGCAGTCAGAAGGTAAAAGCTACATAAATACCAGTTAATATACCATAGTTTGTAGACACTATAATTTTCACACAAACCAGTTAATATACACATATTGAGATTTTTTTTACCAAAGACATGTAGAAGAATACATTTTAGCCTAAATTTTAGCCTGAGTTTATTGGATATATTTTATAACTAAAAGTGAAAAATATAATTTTTTTTCAAAATTTTCAGTCATTTTTTGTTTATAGCACAAAAAATAAAAACTGCAGAGGTGATCAAATAACACCAGATGAAAGCTCTATTTGTGAGGAAAAAAAGGACATACAGGTGAAACTCGAAAAATTAGAATATCATGCAAAAGTTCATTTATTTCACTAATGCAACTTAAAAGGTGAAACTAATATATGAGAGACTCATTACATGCAAAGCAAGACAGTTAAGGCCATGATTTGTCATAATTGTGATCAGGGGCGGACTGACCATTTGGAAACTCGGGCACTGCCCGAGGGCCCGGGGTCAGTAGGGGGCCCCATGAGATGCCCCTGGTACCTTTTTCATAGGCTTTTCTGAGTTTGGGCAAGGACACAGGGGCCCCATGATCCCCTATTTCCCTGGGGGCCCCATGAGTTGTCAACTCCGCCCCTGATTGTGATGATTATGGCTTACAGCTCATGAAAACCCCAAATCCACAATCTCAGAAAATTAGAATATTACATGCAATCAATAAAACAAGGATAGTACATAGAACAATATCGGACCTATGAAAATTATAAACATGCATATGTACTCAGTACTTTGTTTGGGCCCCTTTTGCAGCAATTACTGCCTCAATGCAGTGTGGCATGGAAGCGAACAGACTGTGGCACTGCTGAGGTGTTATGGAAGACCAGGATGCTTCAATAACGGCCTTCAGCTCTTCTGCATTGTTCGGTCTCATGTCTCTCATCTTTCTTTTGGCAATGCCCCATAGATTCTCTATGGGGTTCAGGTCAGGCGAGTTTGCTGGCCAATCAAGCACAGTAATCCCACGGTCATTGAACCAGGTTTTGGTGCTTTTGGCGGAAGGAAGCATGAAGTGCTCCAAAATCTCCTGGTAGACGACTGCGTTGACCCTGGACTTAATGATGCACAGTGGACCAACACCAGCAGATGACATGGCTCTGCAAATCAACACAGACTGTGGAAACTTCACACTGGACTTCAAGCATCTTGCAGTGTGTGCCTCTTCATTCTTCCTCCATACTCTGGGTCCTTGTTTTCCAAATGAGATGCAAAAGTTGCTCTCATCAGAAAAGAGGACTTTGGACCCCTGAGCAACAGACCAGGTCTGTTTTTCTTTAGCCCAGGTAAGACGGTTCTGACGTTGTTTGTTGTTCAGGAGTGGCTTGACAAGAGGAATACGACATTTGAAGCCCATGTCCAGGATCCGTCTGTGTGGTAGCTCTTGATGCACTGACTCCAGCCTCAGTCCACTCCTTGTGAAAGTCCTCAACACTTTTGAATGGCCTTTTCCTGACAATCCTCTCCAGGCTGCGGTCAGCCCTGCTGCTTGTGCACCTTTTTCTTCCACATAAATTTCTATTAATGTGCTTTGATACAGCACTTTGGGAACATCCAACTTCTTCTGCAATTACCTTTTGAGGCTTTCCCTCCTTATGCAGGGTGTCTATGATGGTTTTCTGCACAACTGTCAGGTCAGTAGTCTTTCCCATGATTGTGATTCCTACTGAACCAGACTGAGAGACCATTTAAAGGCTCAGGAACCCTTTGCAGGTGTTATGGCTTAATTAGCTGATTAGAGTGGGACACTTTGAGCCGAGAATATTGCACCTTTTCACAATATTCTAATTTTCTGAGATTGTGGATTTGGGGTTTTCATGAGCTGTAAGCCATAATCATCACAATTATGACAAATCAAGGCTTGAACTATCTTGCTTTGCATGTAATGAGTCTCTCTCATGTATTAGTTTCACCTTTTAAGTTGCATTACTGAATTAAATTAACTTTTGCACGATATTCTAATTTTTCGAGTTTCACCTGTACATTTTGCTTGGGTACAGCATTGCACGACCGCCAAATTACCAGTTGAAATAGCGCAGTGCCAAACAGCAAAAAATGGCCTGGTCAGGGAGGGGAGCAAATCCTCAGGAGGGCAAGTGGTTAGTACATTCAGTTGATTTATCGCCAAGCTGTTTGCAGCCTTATTCTTGTGCATTCTTAGAGTGGTAGCCTACTGACCCTTAAACCTACAGGTGTAAATGGCTTTAATGCAGGGGTGGGCAACTGTGGCCCTCCAGCTGTTGTAGAACTACAAGTTCCATGAGGTATGAGTCATGGCAGAACAGAGGATCCATCATCACCAGTGGCTTTTCCCAGGGGTAAGCGCCACATACATTTTATAATATAGAATATTGTGATCATGTGTGTGTGTGTCTGTATTGGGGGTGGTGGGGCTGAGGAAATATTTCATTTTTCCTTAAGCAGCCTGTTGACATCTGCCTAGGCAAAGAGACTTAAAAAAGTGCATATCCATTGTTCTGTTTCAAATGTCATTTTATGCACTGACATACCTCTTTAGAACCAATCTGTCTGGACAGTGTGCGTCCAGACAGATATGGCACTATCTACAATCTACAATCACCTTAACTCTTCAATAAGACACACAAGTTGAATCCACTGCAAATTTTTCTTCAGTTAATTCAGGCAATTGCAGTACAAAGGATGTTTTTCCATTTTTTGAATTGTAAGAAGACAATGACTTTCCTTAGAGCGGGTTGACACACAACATACAGCTGCCAGAGAAGTAAACTGTGTGGTTTACTCTCTCTGGCAGCTGTCCCTTCTGGCTATGTTCAATGCAGTAAAAATACATAGAAGTGTGGCAGAACATCTACTGTACTGTATATAGTCATTTTATATACAGTATATTTTACAGAGCTATAATGAGAAAATAGTACTCTACTCCCTTTTGGTAGGACTAAGGGGAGCTTAGAGGAACATGAAATCAAACAGCAGAATAGCAAATCTCAAGAGTAGTGATGAGGATTGGTGTGTTTGGACTAGGATCCGAACCCAGGTATATTATCCCACCAGGAAGCCGTCATCTCTATGGGCTAATCATATGTGGTTTGGGCATTCCCCACCCTGCACATATACAAGGAGCATGCATATGTATAACTGGAGAGCAGGGAATGCTCCAGTTACTGAAAATTAGCTTGTACATATGATAGCTTCCCAGTGGTCTCATATACATGGGTTCTGATCTTAGCCTAGAAACAGTAGCAGGACAGGCTGGTTCAGCACCCAGGGTATGGATACAGAACTTTGCCTCCTCTTTTGCTCCTAATGCATACTGCAGAATGGGTGTACCGCCATGTCCCCATTCTCTGCCTCCTTTGCTCCAGCTGGTATAGAGTGTTCACAGCACATGCTTGGCCAATTGCTTGCTTTCTAGTAAAAGGTGGTTTGAAATGCACAGTGTTTTATTCATTATGGGCAGAGAGTAGACACATTGGAGCATACTTTGACAGCAGTAGCTGTCGAAGCAGCCACTGTGGTTGCTAGCCATTGATCTGGAGCTTGAGTGCATTGAAGCCCCCCCCCCCACCACCACACCACTGCACCCTGGGCAGCTGCTCCTCCTCCCCACCCCTTATCCCAGCCCTGCCTGGACACACCCAAATTCATCATTGCTTAAAAGGCTGATGGCCAAGTGTATCAGAGTTTCTCTTTCTCTCCTGTTCACTTATAAAAACTCTACATTGTACCTCTAATATTGAACTCCAGGAAGCATTCAAGTACAACTGATGCACACACTGTGTATAAACTATGTATGTTACTTGCCAAAGGATTTCCTTTGTTCAACCAATACTGTTTTTTTTCACACAATTGCTACACTGTCAAGCCAAGCAACCAACACTGCTGTTCACCCATTGATCAGCTTACTATATCACCTCTCTACTTCCAGTCTGCTCAAAAGACAGCATTACCACATTGATGGATTTATTTAACAATGAACAGGCCGGTAAAAATCACAGGGTCTGTGGCAGAGGTGACTGAATTGCAAGAGTGTCTGAACAGAATTGCAATTCCTTTTTAAAACTCTGAATGCCAAGGATGTATCTTACAAAGCATGGCATTCAAAGCTATAAAATAAAGCTATGTGTACTAGAGTTGAGAGCTTATTTAAAAAAACAACACCTGGTTTTCCTCTTATAAGTAGATAGGATTACCTGGCTGCTTCATAAATCTGAAACTGATTATAGGATATTTCAGATTTATAATCGAAATAAATCTTAAAGAACACTATCAGGTTAATGGGCTAGCTATACTGGATTTATGTCCCCAATATGCATTGGTTGAAAGCAGAGAAAGCATTTGGTATTCTATAAGAGTACCTATCACTGCCCTGTCAGCCATGTTGTTTTGATCATAATATATTAAAAATGTAAAATGTCTAAAAAAAAATCAATAAAATACAGCTAAACTATATCATTTTTAAGTCCATAATAAGTGTGAAAAATAGAAAGCGTTTTTAGGAGTTTTTGAATGTTGGCATTTTTTTATTAGCCAACAGAGAAAAATATCATCTGTTGCATCATTTGTTGCAAAGTTTTTATTTTTATCAGTTTTTCATTCAGCTTTAGTTTTTATTATTATTATTCATTTTTTATTATTTTGTTTTTAGTTAGGGTAAGGGGTTAGAGTTAAGGTTAGGTTAGCGTTAGGATTAAGGTTTGGGTTTGGGTTGGGATGAAAGGAGGAATAGGTAAGTATATATCCAATCCCCTAGACAAAAATGAGCAGTTAACCCTCACAGCCTAACTACAAGGGAAATTTTTGTTTTGTCCTGAGTTGGGCTGCAAAACAGTCCACAGTATGTGACTCTTAGAGCTCGTTCACACTAGTTTTGGCCTCTGAAGACTGCTTTAAACCCTTTTAACCCACACTAGTTGGAGGTGCTTGCAGAACTTAAACAATGAACCGTGACTGGCAACAAAGCATCTCAGATGTGGGAGCAGTAAAACCACAGCTCAACCACTAGGTTTTAACACCCCCCCCCCCCCCCCACACACACACACACACACACACACACACACACACCCCCTCGGTAGAAGATGCTCATCTTCTCAGATGGGCCTGATAATTAAATGAAGGTCAAGCAGGTGTTTTCCACTACTGGGAACAACACTCAGTTCTCCTCTAATAACATTGCCCAAAAGGTGGGAGGTAGCTCAAAAGAAAATATACAACATCTCATTCCTTCTGTGCTTTACGTTTACCAATCATTATGTAGTATATTGTACACATGTGTAATAAGTTCAGTAATGTCTTTAAATCCATGCTATTGTAGCCTTCAAGTACAAAATACTTTCAACCTAAGGCGAATTAATGTGTGTCTTAAATTGAATTTATATTATTTTAAGTAGCCAGAAATTGGTTACCAGGTCAAATTCTTTATACATTTAACTGCAAAATCTATAAAAGTGACTGTCATATTATCAGCCTTGGGAAATGAGTGACTTTCATGGTTTGAGAGGGGGTTTTACACTTTGCTAAGCTTCCATATAACAATGTCGCTGTATTATTATTAATTATTAAGATACATTTGTTGAATAAAAAGTATAAATGTGCATTTTATTATGCTGCAAAAATAATTAAAGGAAAAAGTTTGGCCTTGGTAGACATATCATTCAAAATATTTTTTATACAAGTATGCAACGTGATTGTACCTTATATTTAAATTTCAAACTATCTTAAAATGCATTTTTCTCTGCTGTTGCACTGCTTTCAAAAAGAAGAAGGAATAATTACAGTCCTTTTATTGTTGAGGAGAAATACAGAAATGGGTAATGGAAATGTACGTGTACACAGGAAACATCTTTTATAAAGTACTCAGCGCTATATATAAAAAAGAGATAAACAATATGAGGTGCATTTATTTAAAAAAAAGTTGCAGAGCTATTCATCCTGTGAAACTGTAAACATCTAACATCCAGTACTCAGGTGAATCCCAATATCCTCTCAATATAAATCATACATACAACAACCCCCAGCAGCTGAAATGGCCTTGTATCCCTGGGCATGGAGGAAGGGGAAGTGATGTCAGGAAGAGGAAGAGGCTGACCAGAACTGGAATTTGAGCATCTGCCATATTTAATGTTACCTATTTGATATGCTGATAAGACTACTGCAATTTATAACTCATGTAAGCAAAATTTTAATGAATAAATTGGTTTAACTAGTTTACTACACAATGGGGTAGATTTACTAAAACTGGTGCACTCAGAATCTGGTGCTTCTAATTTCAGCCTGTTCAATTAAGCATCGGCAGTAAAACCTGGAAGTTGATTGGTTTTGCACTCTTCAGTTTTAGCAAATAAACCCCTATGAGCTTTGCTATTGGTCTTTCCTGTGATATTCCTTGGATCAGTTGAAAGCACTGATAATGGTTTGGAGAGTGGACTTGAAAGCAGTAGGGAGGATCCTGGGAGCCATGTCCCACTCTTCCATGCCTGATATGACCCATTAGGATCCAAGGGTCTGCGAATCTGGTGAGATTCCATTCTCATGTGGGATCTTGCACGGTGGTGAAGTGGATAGACAGGAAGAGTTATTTGCATTATTGTCAATGGTGATTAGAGCTGTTGCATATTCATTTTATGTAAGCATATTTTTAATTTTTTTAAATTACAATAATTACTTCACTATGGATTTGGCCTTTTTGTTTGCATAAAAATTTCTGGAGTGACTTGGGACATGGATGGACGTTTAGAAGATCAATCTGAGAGAAGGGGAGTGACATATGGTGGCTACACTTTTACTTGCACTATGACCCACTAATTTCTAAGGGTCTTATTATCTGGTGAGAGTCCATGTTTTATTAGGTGTACTGCATTAGGATGATATCCAATGGTGGGAACAAATGGCCGCATGGAATTGTAAACATTTTGCTTATGAGCACCGATTTATGGATACATGGACTACATAAAATAATTGTATTTACATTTGTGTGGGATCACCACTTCCAGTTCTTAGATTGCTTATAAATGGCCTAAGGTTGAAGTGGTTATAGGCAATAACCAGGATCCTGATATTGTGGATTATGTTTACAGGCAGCAGAAGGGGGTCTCCTCCCCCCTTTACTGGGCACTCCCATGCAATTGGGGAGCTCATTAAGGATGCGACCAGTGGCATCCAGTCCCTGGGACACAGTGAGAGCAACTGATGATGTTCCTTCCATTGTGTGATGTCAGAAACTGGAAGAGGTAAGTTTTCGTCTCATGTAAACAAGCCTTTATCGGCCTGTGAATGCAACCATTTTTCTGTTTGGTCAGATGATTTGGAGGCCAGAGAAGAGACCCCAGATCTCCCTAAAAAGAGATCATGTCATGGCCCATGCTATCACAAGGGATGATGTTAATCCCTTGTGATAGCAATAAAGTTGATCTAAAACAACATAAAAAAAAGGTAAAAGATTAAAGGTGCAGTGTAGAAAATAAAGTAAATAATAATAATAAAAAAATATAAGTGCCCCTGCCACTTTGTGCTCACATGCAAATGCAAACATGAGCGTAGGTCCCACAGACATATGTAAGTAGTGATCGCACCATATATGTGAAGTATTGCCACAAATGTCAGAGCACGAGCAAACATTTTTGTGCCAGATGCCCATTCTATAGGTGTGGACAGTTTTAAAGCATGACAGTTTAGTATCTGTTTACTTGATGTAATATCATCTTTTGTATTGTACCAAACAATTGTTTATTATATTGTGGTTTTTATGTATGAAAATTCATTAAAGTGTATTTTTTTCACAAAAATGTGAGTTTGAAAAATCAATGTGCAAATATTGTGACATAAAAATGTGCAACACCCACCATTTTAGTTTCTAGTGCCTCTGCTTAAAAATATATAATGTTTTGAGTTCAAGTAGTTTTCTAGAAAAAAATGCAGATTTTTACATGTAAGAAAGGAATGTCAAAATTTGTGCAGATTGGAGCTGGTTAATCATCCTGTGAAACTGCACATTTGTATTATTGTCACTAGATGGGGCTGATGATCATTGGGAACCAAAACTTTCTTTACTATGATTATCAGTTACATCTAGCGGCCATATGAATTTTTTCCCTGATACGCTCTGTTCTGTATGAAGAAAAATGCATGACCCGGAGAGAAAATAGCCCAATTACATTTGTTTGGCCCTAATATACACAGACCTAATGTACATGCAATTTCACAGGACAAACAGCTCTGCAGATTTTATAAATACGACCCTATGTATTTGAACTATTCTAGCCCTCATTTTCTATGAAGGTGCTTAAGGCAGGTGTGGATATTGGGGAAATACAGATTTTACATTACATGGTTCATTAGCTAGATTCCAAAAGTTGTTTTTAAATGTAGGATTAGCATAGGTTTGATAAATGTTGGGTATCTTCATGCTTGCTTGCATATGTAAAATGTCAAACAATAGGCAAAATGAAAAGTAGGGGTTTTAAATTGAGGAGATGTTAAATGTATCAAAAAACCCTACTTATACTAAATTAGGAATAATAATACATTATAACATATTATATTACCAATATACTTATATATATATTTGTAGCCCACTGTGACTGACTACACATCTTATACTGAATGGAATAGCAGAAACTCCCTTTCAATGTATTCAAGTAATGCATTTTCTTCTTTGTCCAGACCTTTTTCTTGTTCAAGATTTTTAATTAAGATTTTCAGTAGTCAAAACAATATTAACATTGACTAAGGTTCAGTTCACACTGCCATGACTTGGAATCTGACTTTTGAGACCCCAAGTCGCATGACATGTAAAATACCATGTTAGTCAATGAGAGCTGTCTTTATTAGCACTACTATAGTCACTCTGACTTTAGAAAAGGTTCCTGTACTACTTCAAGGAGACTTCTATCCAACTCATGCCCCTAGGGTTTAATGGAAGTCACCTCCAAGATGGATCCTCATCTATACTGATGTGATTTGGATCCGACATTACAGGAAGATTACCAAGGCATTCCCTGAAGGTTGCTTCAGAGTTGTTTCAGACTTGCTTTAAAGTCGCTTCAAAGTAGTACTCAAGTCGCCTGGAAAAGTTGCACTGCAGGTCGCAGTAGTGTAAACCGAGACTAAGCCACAGAATTACATCAAGAGATCAATTCTCACTCAAATACAAAAAACAGAGGTAAAGAGACCCTAATAGTAGAAGATTGTAGTAGAATATTCACTCAATCAGAGACCATAAGGGAAGATGATACGCACGGCCCCAAGCCTTGTCAAACGTGAAGAGAGCTTCCAAGCCCCCATGGTAGGAGCATGTGTTCTTTTCCATGAGAGAACAATCCGTTTCCTATATGCGCATGAAATCAGCCCCATCCGCCAGACAATGCCAACAAGAGGAAGAGACTGATCCGAAAATCTTAGCAATTTTGGCTGGGGTCAGATATATACAATGTAAGACTTTAAAGTGTATTAGCTGGTTATGGGCAGAGACCAGCCTGGGGAAAGGAGCATCCAAAATATCCTCCCAGTCCTCTCTATCCAGGTCAGGGACCACTGCCTCCCACCTAGTTTACTAGTTTAGTGGAAAATAGACATATACAGTGGATAAAGGCTTAGATAACTCATTGTCCCGCAGTAATGACTCCAGATCTGAGGGAGAAAAGGAAACCCCAGAGGGTCCAAATTGCACTTGATAAGCCGCAATTGGAGATAATGGAAAAATTGCTTATTAGGTAGGTGACACAAGGCATTTAGCTCATCAAATGTTCTCAACTGACCATTATGTATAATATTTCCCAATGTTTTCACCTCAAATTTTTTCCATACAATAGGGTCCTGATACATGTAAAAATGAGGAGCATGAGGTGAGGGAGCAAAAGTCCCCCAAATTCAGCCCCATGCACCACCAACCAAGTCCATAATACAGATCTCATGGAACCGGTGAAAACATGTGGGGATGTCGGACCTCTGTGTACCAGATGGGCTAAGGCCTCATAGGAGCCAACCACAGCTGCCTGTAAGGCCACTGCAGCATCATCCTGAGGGCCTGTCAACCATCTATATGTGAAAACTAATTTACCAACTACAAAATATTTATAGAAGTTGGGCACTGTAAGACCACCTTCCTTCCAAGGTTGTTGTAGGATCCCAAGCCGGAGTCTAGGAACTTCACACTTCCAGATGAACTTAGAGATTAAACCATGTATAGATTGGAAAATAGTATGAGGAATCCACACTGGAGAGCTACGCAGGACATATAACAGAAGTGGAAGAAGTTTAATTTTGATCAAATTTACCTTGCCAATCATCTAGAGTGGGAGATTCCTTCAGGCACCAATCTTTTGTTTGCAATGGGAAAGGATAGGGGAAACACTCAACCTTATAAAATCAAGCACGGAATTAAATGGTTACCCCTAAATATTTTACTTGTGACACCCATTGGAGCAGAGAAGTGGGCCACAGAAGGCTACCCGCATCCCTGCCCAATGGGAGAACCTTAGATTTAGGCCAATTCACCTGGAGACCGGAACAAGAAGCTATATAATCTAATGTGGATTTCTAAGTAAATTTCTAGAAAAAAAATTATGATTTTTACATGTAGGAGAGAAATGTCTGAATTGGCCTGGTAGGGAAGTGGTTTTAATGTACACTCACAGGCCACTTTATTGGGTACAGTATAATTATAGAAAAGCGCAACACCCTCAATTATGTATAGCAGCAACTCCAACTCCAAAAAGATTTTTGGTATCAAATAAAATAAACATAGGAATGCGCTAATAATAAATAAAAAAAACAACCAATTAAAGTGTCCATAAATTAATTTGTGAAAGTCCAAACACCATAAACATATCCAAAAATCGTCATGTGAAAAAACATAACACCGTGATCAATCCACCCCTGAATAAATTGGATGAACTCACCAGAGCTATATGCTGCTCAAATTATAGACCAGCATAAGTGCTATTGCTCTGGGAGTGATGAATGTAGCAAATTCCAGACTCTTTGATGTAGTATTCTGCAGTGGTAATATTCAGATAATAGGATACACCCCTCTGTAGTATAGGCAGATTCCAGATATTCAGGAGGAATGCTCTGCAGCCACTCTTTCATGAATAAATAATCACCATATCTCCATAAGCATTGGGACCATATTTAGGGACAAAGAAAAAACATAATGGTGCAGCATGTCTTTAAACAGTACACGTTTATTTTAAAGATCGTGACACTCACAAACAAGGTGTCTAGACTGATACCAGCATCAATCGCATAAACAGTGAAAAGCTCCGCTCACCACGGGTCACCTCCGACATTCACAGGAAAAAAACCTAATGACGTCAGCCTCCAATTGGCCCCCCCCTACGCGTTTTGTCACCACAACGTCCTCAAGGAGCAGTACAGATGCGGAAGTCAGACCTTCTATATATATATACCGCACATGCTATTGCATAGCGGCAAAGACTCAACCAATCCCAGCGGTGTTATATTTACACAGCACCGCTCGATCAGTACAGAAAATATACTATTACCATAGCAAACAGTGTGCATAACATACAGACTCCATACTATGGTAAGTATTAGTATTCTACATGAGTATATGAATCCTTAACTACAACAAAGTGGAGGGAAAAACTTTTATCCCCATAAACAGATTCCTGAATATCTGGAATCTGCCTATACTACAGAGGGTTGTTTCCTATTATCTGAATATTACCACTGCAGAATACTACATCAAAGAGTCTGGAATTTGCTACATTCATCGCTCCCAGAGCAATAGCGCTTATGCTGGTCTATAATTTGAGCAGCATATAGCTCTGGTGAGTTCATCCAATTTATTTGGTGGTGGATTGATCACGGTGTTATGTTTTTTCACATGACGATTTTTGGATATGTTTATGGTGTTTGGACTTTCACAAATTAATTTATGGACACTTTAATTGGTTGTTTTTTTTATTTATTATTAGCGCATTCCTATGTTTATTTCACTTTATTGGGTACACCTGTTTGGTAACACAAATTGCTAATCAGTCAATCACATGGCAACAACTCAATTCATTTAGGCATCTAGACATGGTGAAGACGACTTGCTGAAGCTCAAACTGAGCATCAGAATGGGGGGAAGAAAGGGGATTTATGTGACTTTGAACATAGCATGGTTGTTGGTGCCAGGCGGGCTGGTCTGAGTACTTCAAAAACTGCTGATCTACTGGGATTTTTATGCACAGCCATCTCTAGGGTTTACAGAGAATGGTCCGAAAAAGAGAAAATATGCAGTGAGTGGCAGTTGTGTGGATGAAAATGCCTTGTTGATGTCAGAGGTCAGAAGAGAATGGGCAGACTGGTTTGAGATGATAGAAAGACAACAGTAACTCAAATAACCACTTGTTACAACCAAGGTATGCAGAATGCCATCTCTGAATGCACAACACGTTGAATCTTGAAGCAGATGGGCTACAGCAGCAGAAGACCACTCTGACCACTCTGGGTGCCACTCCTGTCAGATAAGAATAGGAGACAGAGGCTACAATGCACAGGCTCACCAAAATTTTACAATAGAAGATTGGAAAAACATTGCCTGGTCTGATGAGTTTCTGAGACATTCAAATGGAAGGGTCAGAATTTGGAGTAAAGAACATGAAAGCATAGATCCATCCTGCCTTTTACCAATGGTTCATGGATGTGCAGCCGACAAATCTGCATCAACTGTGTGATGCTATTATGTCCATATGGATCAAAATCTCTGAGGAATGTTTCCAACACCTTGTTGAATCTATACCAGGAAGCATTAAGGCAGTTCTGAAGGCAAAAAGGGGTCCAACCCGGTACTAGCAAGGTATACCTAATAAAGTGGCCGGTGAGTGTATATGTCTACTCTAATAATGAGCTTCTCTTATTAGCTCTCTTTTGGTCTGTAAAATATACTATGCAAAGTGTTTTGTAATATCTTTTCAATAAAAAAAGCAACTTTTGATCCTGCCAGAAAATCCAGTGAGGTGTCCACTTTGCCACTGCCTGTTTATTTGTTAACATTGGTCCTAGTTTCTAGGCAAACTACAGAAAACCTCCCCCTATTTTTTGGAGATAAGGAGAGGGCAAAGTTTTCTGTAGTCCTAGCACACTCCTGTCCTACAGTGCAGTGACTAAGTGGTATACCCCAGGACAGGAAGTATGTTACTGGCATAATTACAAGGTGAAAATAAAGGAAACAATGGAGCTACCACAGCTAAAGACTGTTATACTGAAATGATTTTATTCTTGGATTTAGTTACACTTTAGTAGAGATCATCTTTCTTTTGGCCAGCTGTGTGCAGCAACAGGGTTTACAAGTGTAGAACTTTTTAGTCTTAACATTGTCAAAATGGAAAAGAATACGGATGATCATAATGAAAGTCATAGTTTGCTACCAGGAAAGGTCTTATGTTAGCAACCTGTAGATACAGTATTCATTTCCAAGAATGAAGATTTCCTTAACAACTTAAGGGTGAAGAGCCCTGTGCAAATATTACAATTGCTGCTAGATTCCTACCACTTATAAGCCGCATATGAGATATCCCCTATGCCTCGGACCACAAGAGAATTGCTTTGTAGGAACTGTCATTAGTTCAGCCTCAGGAACTCATGCATGAATAGAGTTGCTTTAATGGCAACAAACAATTGAAATGCGAACATTCCTACCAGGGCAATGTTTGATACTATAAAATGGCTACATTTCAGGTAGAGTGTATCACACAGTTTCATTTTCAATTTGCTAAAGACTTTTCATCAGAAACATCAGAAATCTATAAAGCTAACTTCTATACTGTTATACAAAACATACATTTTTGATTAAAATTATTTGTAATTTTCTATTTAGGAAATATCTAAATATACCCATCATCTTGTTCATATAATTGTTCATTTGTAAAGTTTTGGTCAAATCCCAAAACTTTCCAGACAGTTGTTACCCATCCCTGTTAATTATCAAGAATGGTGGATATTAGCAACCGTAATATTTTCCATGAACATAGCGCACATATAAAAGACACAAATTAATGCATCTCTTTTTAATAATAATAATTTTACTTGTGATCAGCATCTTGCAATACCTGTACATCAGAGATCAGGCTGGGAGTAAGTAGCAGCATACAAAGCTAATCAGTTGTGCTACAATGTGTATGTGCTAACATAATGGTAAGAGAGCATATTGACTGTGGAAGGACAAAATCACCAAGTGTTACTTAACTGGAAAAAAGAAAAAAATAAGATATCCTCCCTGCCTGACAGCTTTGCTACAGTATGTGGCAGAGCTATGTTTCAGGACTGGATGGCCAGCTCTTCTGCTCTCCCTCTCGTCTTCCATGTCTTCTAAAATATCTTGTGATTGGAATTTGTATGCATTTTAGGTGATTTTAGGCTAATAAATACATTAGTTAAATAATTTTTTTGAAAAAATGCAGAAATCACATCATATGTGCTTGTAATTAAATTATATTTCTATTTACAACTGTATTACACTACTTTTATTTACATACTGTATAAACAACTTCCATTATCTTCAACAGCAAATGTCACCCTGACATTGAGCTTGCTTGTATCATTACTATTTTTATTTTTTGCTTAAGCAGGACAAAAAAAAAGGAAAAAAACACAAACACAAGCAAAATGCAAGTAGCATAGTATATCTGCATACTTTTTACTGCATACTGCAACATTTTACAAAAACAATTTTATCCCAAAAAAAAATAAAGTAAAAAAAAAATAAAACTAAAGACGCATCTATTGAAATATATATATATATATATATATATATATATATATATATATACACACACATATGTACAGGTGAAACTCTAAAAATTAGAATATCATGCAAAAGTTCATTTATTTCAGTAATGCAACTTAAAAGGTGAAACTAATACATGAGATAGACTCATTACATGCAAAGCAAGATAGTTCAAGCCATGATTTGTCATAATTGTGATGATTATGGCTTACAGCTCATGAAAACCCCAAATCTACAATCTCAGAAAATTAGAATATTGTGAAAAGGTGCAATATTCTCGGCTCAAAGTGTCCCACTCTAATCAGCTAATTAAGCCATAACACCTGCAAAGGGTTCCTGAGCCTTTAAATGGTCTCTCAGTCTGGTTCAGTAGGAATCACAATCACGGGTAAGACTGCTAACCTGACAGTTGTGCAGAAAACCCATCATTGACACCCTCCATAAGGAGGGAAAGCCTCAAAAGGTAATTGCAAAAGAAGTTGGATGTTCACAAAGTGCTGTATCAAAGCACATTAATAGAAAGTTATGTGGAAGGGAAAAGTGTGGAAGAAAAAGGTGCAAAAGCAGAAGGGATGACCGCAGCCTGGAGAGGATTGGCAGGAAAAGGCCATTCAAAAGTGTTGGGGACTTTCACAAGGAGTGGACTGAGGTTGGAGTCAGTGCATCAAGAGCCACCACACACAGACAGATCCTGGACATGGGCTTCAAATGTCATATTCCTCTTGTCAAGCCGCTCCTGGGCTAAAGAAAAACAGACCTGGTCTGTTGCTCAGTGGTCCAAAGTCCTCTTTTCTGTTGAGAGCAACTTTTGCATCTCATTTGGAAACCAAGGACCCAGAGTATGGAGGAAGAATGGAGAGGCACACACTGCAAGATGCTTGAAGTCCAGTGTGAAGTTTCCACAGTCTGTGTTGATTTGGGGAGCCATGTAATCTGCTGGTGTTGGTTCACTGTGCTTCATTAAGTCCAGGGTCAGCGCAGCCGTCTACCAGGAGATTTTGGAGCACTTCATGCTTCCTCCGCACACGAGCTTTATGGGGATGCTGACTTAATTTTCCAGCAGGACTTGGCACCTGCCCACACTGCCAAAAGCACCAAAACCTGGTTCAATGACCATGGGATTACTGTGCTTGATTGGCCAGCAAACTTGCCTGACCTGAACCCCATAGAGAATCTATGGGGCATTGCCAAGAGAAAGATGAGAGACATGAGACCGAACAATGCAGAAGAGCTGAAGGCCGCTATTGAAGCATCCTGGTCTTCCATAACACCTTAGCAGTGCCACAGGCTGATAGCTGTCAGGAATGGACTGGCCAGCAATGGTGGGACTCACCTGCCTTTTGATCTGCAGTACCAGGGCTGGCCAGCGGGTGCTCCCAGCAATCAGAGACTCAACCTTTCAGCCAGCTAACACCTGGAACTGATGATACTGGTGTATTTAAGGGATGGCCAGACTTGCAGACTCTGCCTTGGTGTTGTGTTTGTCCTGGGCCCTGTATCTGTCCTGCATCCTGTTTCTGTTCCTTTGCTGACCCTGCCTGATCTAAACCGCTGCTGACTTCTCCTGCTCTGATCCCGGCTCGCTCCTGACCATCCCTCTGCCTGACCCTCTGTACTACGCTGCTTGCTACCTGTTCTGATCCCTGGCTTGTGACCCTGACCATCCCTCTGCCTGACCCTCTGTACTACGCTGCTTGCTACCTGTTCTGATCCCTGGCTTGTGACCCTGACCATCCCTCTGCCTGACCCTCTGTACTACGCTGCTTGCTACCTGCTGAACCTGGCCTGTGACCCCGACCATTCTCCGCTTGCTCCCCCTGTACCTACCTGCCCAATTGATATTGACCCGGCCTGCCTGACGACGCTTGCTTGTATGTACTGTTATCTGTGGGTGGTTGGTTTGTTTGCACTGTATTATGTTTAGTATTGCACTGCGTTTATGTTTGCATTGTTAGTGTTAATAAATTATATTGTTTATCACATATCTGAAGTCTGCGTTTCCCTGCGTCAGTCACACACCTCTGGTCACACCTGGGAGCCCTGACAATAGCTTCCATGCCACGCCGCATTGAGGCAGTAATTGCTGCAAAAGGGGCCCAAACCAAGTACTGAGTACATATGCATGCTTATACTTTTCAGAAGTCCGATATTGTTCTATGTACAATCCTTGTGTTATTGATTGCATGTAATACTCAAATTTTCTGAGATTGTGGATTTGGGGTTTTCATGAGCTGTAAGCCATAATCATCACAATTATGACAAATCACGGCTTGAACTATCTTGCTTTGCATGTAATGAGGCTATCTCATATATTAGTTTGACCTTTTAAGTTGCATTACTGAAATAATTGAAATTTTGCACGATATTCTAATTTTTTGAGTTTCACCTGTACATACATACATACACACCCTCCAAAAGAAGACACATTGGGGTTGATTTACTAAAACTAGAGAGTGCAAAATCTAGTGTAGCTGTTAGCTATGGTAACCAATCAGCTTCTAACTTCAGCTTGCTCAATTAAGCTTTTAGTAAATAAACCCCATTGCCTTGGCATAAGTTGCACAAAGTTATAGTTATCATGAAAAAATTACAAGAGAAGCCTTATTTTTTCAGCCGTAGCCTAATATGGACTTGTTTAAAGTAATGCATAGTGATTTCTTAATAATTTATACATTTTATTGGTATTATTTTTAAGAATAAACATTTTTTTGTTAGTTAGGTAAACATAAAGCATATTCATATCTTGCTTTCTGCTGTTAAAGATGCAGACAGACCATTAATCTCCTTTTCACATATTGCTAGAAAAGTGTCAAGGTCCTACCTTTTCCCTGAGGTTATGTTACTCCATGTGCTGGCGTCCATCTTGGATTCTGCTCTGCATGATGGGAATCCTTTTATGCCTTCAGGTCTCTGTGGTCCATCCCCCAGAGGGGTGTGGCTGATGACATATAAGCCTGTGGCCCGCACATGCTCTTTGCACTTGTATCTTGTGTCTTGGTGTTGCTATTACTCTGTTCTGACTCGCGTGACTCTCCTGGTATCTGATTCGGCTTGTGACTTGACTATTCTTTGTATTCTCCCTTGATCTGACCCTCTGTTGCTGAACCCGGCTCGTGACCTGTGATTCTCGTCTGCTGCCCTGTACTGTTTTGTCCTGTTGTTGTTGACCCGGCTTGTCTGACTACTCTTTTGTCTCTTCCACCAGCTACACGCCATTGGCGGCGGCCATTACCGCAGCTGAGGTGTCTCGGGGGCCGCGACCTGGTTCCTAGCTGCGTCAAGTCCATCCCCACCATCAGGGGCCCTGGTGAAGGGCAGCCTTGGGCTTAGACTCCGCGCCCTGAGGGACTTCGGTCTGTGGGTAGTGGTTGCCGTCAGCCAGTGCGTTACATTGTTAGGCCTGCCTGTCCGTTCCTCGGCCCCTGCCCTGACAAAAAGCAGCTCTCCTGTTTTATTTTAACCCGTAGTGTTCTTGTCAAGTGTTAAAGTAGAACTATAGGCAATTTTTTTTTCCATTGTGGAAAGAGTAAGGAAGGCTTATAACCCCCATCAGTTTATTTTTTGCCATCTGTGTCCCATTGGGGAGATTTAACTACTTCCTGTCCCATAGCCAAAACAGGAAGTGAGAGGAAATTCCTGAAAATTAAGAGAATTTATTCGAGACCCCCAGTGTGCCCACTGGAAATTTTCCCCTAATAATACTTTGCTGGGGACAACCCAAAACTTGGGGTTTCTTTTACTTTCACTTTCTATGATGATGGTAACAGACCAAATAGAGATGTGATCACGTATAAAAAAGGGGGAAAAGGTATTCATTGGTGGAGCAGTATCTTACTACAACCGAGTATGCGGTAAAATACAGCACAGTATTTTTTCCCAAAAAGTTGGCAATATTTTAATAGTGAAAGCATACGTTAATGTATCAGCTGTCACCAGGGTTCCTTGCTGGCAGCTGAATTTAAAAAAAGAATTGCCAGAAATTAAAAATGTAACAGCTCTTTGGGTCTGGTATGGATTTTGAGGGGAACCCCTACGCCCAAACGTAAAAAAAAATGGTGTGGGATCCCCCCAAAAGCCTACCAGACCCTAACCTGAGCATGCAACCCAGCGGGTCAGGAAAGGGGGGGGGGCAAGTGAGTGCTGCCCCTCCTGGACCATACCAGGCCAAATGCCCTCAACATGGGGGGTGCTTTGGGGCTGGGGGGGTCTCCCCCCCCAAAGCATCTTGTCCCCATGTTGATAAGGATAAGGGCCTCTTCCCCACAACCCTGGCTGGTGGTTGTTTGGGTCTGTAGGCAGGGGGTTTATCAGAATCTGGAAGCCACCTTTAACAAGTATGGGGGACATGGTACTGCTACTCATTCACAAAAAAAAAATGACTACTGACATTTATTACACTACAGTCTTTAACAAGTCCTTTATTAAAGCAACAAAAATAAAAAATGTCCCCCACAGTAGATTCAACTTCAAATCATAATGCCCATCATTGCCACAGCAAACCATAAAAAAAGAAAAAAAAAGAGCTCCGCTCTCGACGCAGGCTCCTGCCGTCTGACAGCTCCATTGGCTTTACAGTAGCTAAATATCTAAGGGGCGCGGGCACCTGGAGATGTCACCTGAGTGACCCCACCCCCTTGTGACATAATCAACCCAGCATGCTCACATGGCTAGTTGTGTAATCAGCACACATAAACAGGTGGCAAGAACACCTTGACAGAGGTTTTTGCCACAGGCTCAAAGTATGTATTGTTTACTGCTTTCCTGACACCTAAACACACAACAATTTGTTATATATAATTCTGTTTTGAAATTTGTTGCTTTAAATTATTAAAAAATAACATTAGAACACAGAATGTCATGTGTCCCAGTTCAACAACTAACGTTCACTGAAATGTGTAGGTTGTGGTATGTCTGTGCTAGGTTTAAACACCTGTTGGAATGATCATCAAAATGTACAGTGACTGAGATAGACTGAAAAAAAATTGTTGACCTGATAGCAGTTTTGGGAGCATCGATTAAGCAGAAATGTCTGCTGCAATATGGACAGAGCCCATATTATTTATACACATTTCTAAAGTAACCATACAAATGCCTCCCCCCCCCCCCCATCCCATCCCTCTACATATTAGTTTTATCGTCGCATCCCTTCTCGCTCTTTTCCTGTATTGTCCTGTTCACAAGCTAGTTAAGAATCACTCCAGCCAAGCAGAGTCATTGTAGATGCTGGAAACTTGATTGACAAACTTTGTATCTCTTGGAGACTCCACTAGTAATACTTGTGCACATCTTCTGTGCCCTTTAGAAGAAGGTTCTATTGTTTCTGCCGTATTTTACAAAAATTTAAGTTTGGCAGTAGTGCCAGATAGGAACATCTGAAAGTGGGCTGAATTTTAAAACATCTTAAATTTGGTTGCAACAGAGCACAGTAGTCAGGGAAATCTCAGCTCTTAAGTACATGGGTATAAAATGATAAATATGGATAAACCCAGCAGACTTTATGTAACAATTAAAAATAACTCCTGGGTGGAAAGCTTTTTTAATAAGACACTGAAAAGAGAAAAAAATTATAAAAAAAATGTGCAAAACCCATACAACTCAGAATCCAGATTAGTAAATCCTTTCAGTTAAATCTAACTTTAGGTGGTGGATTACATGGCGCTTTTCATATTTATTTTTGGCTCCTAAAAAGGCATTATGATCAGAAGTTTAATTTCTCTATCAAATGGAAGAAACAGAAAAAAGATCACATTGCCCAGGAGTCCCGATTATCTAGTCAGCCTTTCCTTTAAATCATCCAGTACAAAAAATTATAAATTTATTTTATTGCATTGTGCAACACTTTTAAACATGTGATTCAAAGATGGACATCAATTGTTTGTATTGCAGCACAAAACTGAAACAACAAATACCTGAGTAGTTGGACCAAAATTTCTGCCCTTCTAGACCAACTGCCTTGTGGTGCCCCCCTCCTTCTTAGGTTTAGTATCACAATAATAAGATCAGACATCATAGCCACACAAGGGCGGAGAGGCTGAAAGAGACAGTTTGCCCACTGTCAGCTTGCATCAGTACATCTAAAACTGATCACTAAAAGAGTACGGCAAAGCTTTTCCCTACTATTAGCTTCAAATAAAGCTTCAAGTGAAATGGGCAAATATTTTTTAAGTTAAAAAAAATATTCACAGACATCAAAAAACGTTTTAAAAACTACTATTTTTGTCTTTTTATTCTCCGTTTTTAATAGCTTTCATTACATTTCCAAGCTGGAGTAAACATTGTTCTTTTGTAGGGATGAGCCTAAAGTTCAGTCAGAACACAAATTTGGACCGAAGTTTGGCCATTCAGGCATTTGAACATTTAACCATGGATTACTACTGCTTTTATACATGACAGTTTCTGCTGTCAATGGTTGTTGAGGATGCCTGCATGGCTGGGATGCCACCAGGTTGCACCTCAGACTGTCCAGGAGCTCAGTGATGCCCTGGTCCAGATCTGGGAAGAAATACCCCAGGACACCATCCGTCGTCTCATTAGGAGCATGCCCCGATGTTGTCAAGCATGCATACAAGCACGTGGGGGCCATACAAACTACTGAGTACCATTTTGAGTTGCTGCATTGAAATTTCAGCAAAATGGAATAGCCTGCTGCATAATTTTTTTTACTTTGATTTCCGGGGTGTCTTTCAATTCAATCCTTTGTAGGTTGTTAATTTTCATTTCTATCAAATGATGGGACATCCTTATGTTCTTAACACATTACCCAGTCCATATCAGTATAGATATCCAGCATGATATTTGTCCCCATTGAGACTTGATGTGTTTTCAAAGTGTTCCTTTATTTTTTTGAGCAGTGTATCTATACAGTATATATGTGTGTGTGTGTGTGTGTTACTCTGAATTGCACTTGAAAGTATGCTTTACTTTTAATTTCCCTATTTATAAGCTATTAATATTTTATGAAAATCACAAGTGAGAGGGTATTTATCACAGCCTCCAATAGATTTTCCACTCTTAGAGTGATGGATAGATGATAAATATTTATGAGCGCACTAATTTATGACTGAGTGTTGGAAACCTGGTAAACAGTCATTCCCTATGCATTCCATGAATAATATGTGCTCTGTGCACTTTGCAGCAGAAATTTCTGCCTAATCGATGCTCCCAAAACTGCTATCCGGTCAACAATTCCTTTCAGTCAATCTCAAAGTCATTGCAAATTTTGAAGATCATGGCAACACATGTTTAAGCCTAGCACAAACATACCACAACCCACACATTTCAATGAACTTTAGTTGTTGAACTGGAACGCATGGCATTCTGTGTCTTAATAAGAATATTTAATATTTAAAAACAACAAATGTGAAACAGAAATTTATATTAATATTATACAGGATTTATATAGCACTAACAGTTTGCTCAGTGCTTTACAATATAATTTATATAACAAATTGTTGTATGTTTGGGGGTCAGGAAAGCAAAACAATTCATACTTTGAGCCTGTGGCAATAACAAAACAATTTTATAGCAAGGTGTTTTTTCCACCTGTTTATTTGTGCTGATGACACAACTAGCCATTGCACACAATATAATAACGAATAAACCTTCCAACATCTACTGTGTGGGATCATGCATGGGTGATGATACTACAATTGCTTTTCAGCATTCTAGTTCACTAAATTAATGGAAAGTGATTGTAAACCCTCACCTTGTAAAACAGCTCATTCAGTTAAAAAAAAATAAAAGGCAAAACATTTGTGTACAGATATAAAAAATATATGAATACCCTTTCCCCCTTTTTTTTCGTAAGTGATCACATACCCTCTGTTCTCAGAGGGTAAGAGCTGAGGGAAGAGAAACAGCAGTACACTGATGTTCCCAGTGAAAGGCAGTGCAGGGGAAGGAGGTCAGGACAAGTCTGATCATTGGAGGAGAGCACACTAGGTTCTCAGCATAGCTAGAGAACTGACCATGGTGAGTTCTCCTGCTTAGGGTGGTGAGCTTTTAATAAGAAAGCAGAGGGACTGGCAGGGACACCAGGGATTTCACACAAGGAAGCAATATAAAGAGAACAAGATACTTTTTCTTACAAGTATATGGTACAGCAGCAACATATCAAGAATATGAAATGTTGGATCTACATATTCTTTAAAATTCAAGATGCTAATGGTTAAAATATTTAGCTATTTTGAGTTCTAACAATGCTTTTACTGAAGACTTCTCCAAGATGGCTTGTTCCTAATTACAGAAACAAAGAAACACAGTGCCTCTAAGTGTGTAAGTGAAGGTATTTAATAGAAAGATAGCTGCCTGATGAAAGTGCGCGCCTGGACTCATCTCGCCCTGCACATGCTCAGAAATGCGTCACATTTTGATGATGTCAGACGCCACATGTGCTGATCCCGGACATCCTGGAGACTCTGCCATGCTTCACCATCTATGCTGCATATGCACAGCACCATCGCAGACACCTTGGAGATTCCACCAGGCTTACCATCCATGTTGCACATGCACAGCACCACCTTCTGGCGGACTCAATCGATCTCCTCTCTGGATCGGACACACAACAACATCTGGCTACAGATGTCTCACCCTCCTACCCATGAGCCTGTTTTTAAATTCTAAGATGTGAGTTACTACTTATCTTTCTATTAAATACCTTCACAGTACATACTTAGAGGCGCTGTGTTTCTTTGTTTCCCTTCTGCAGAGTTATGCTTCGCTTCAACGTAGCTTGCCCTTAGTGCCTACTGGACTACCTTCACCCCTGCCCATTTGGAACTCATCAAACATACATGGACTGCCACACCATGCACCTGGTATCCCTTTTGTTCCTAATTACAGCAATGTGTGGTGGGCTGATGACAAACTGTATTGCATAAAACTGCTAGTTGGAGCCCTGGCTATATCAGTACTGCCTAAGGAAAGCTTCCATTCCTGGTGCCGAAGTAAGATTATTCCTTTCCAAACCCGCAACCAAATAAGATAGGACACAACCCACTCACACATAATGTATTGGACACTCAAGTGAATTTCATAGACGTGCCCTTCTCCTAGCAGCTACAGTTTCTGTTTGGTTTACAGTAACACATTTGTTTAAACAAGATACTTTATGATAGTAGTGGAATCATACCAACAAATATGCATGATATTTTCCTGATGCATCATCCCAATTAAACCAAAAATCCCAATAACTAAATGGAAAAAAGGAGAAGTTTAAATATGCTGCCCATGAAAGAATAACTGATCATAAAAAACAACACTTTAAAAATATAATAATTTTTAAAAAGCCATTCATACATAAAATTGATGGATTGTATAATACACATTTAAAAGGTCAAACTTCCTGATAATAACGTTGTCGATCTACGTGTTTCTCGGATATTCTGCTTTCTCAGGATCTAAGGCATGCCTCACAATTCTCTAAAGTAACACAGTTCCATCTACATGAATATATAAATGTAGAAAATCACAAATACAAGAACTGAAAAACCAAGCCGAAGTAACATTATGAACATCAGACAGTAAATATATAGTTTCAAAAAAAAAAAAAAAACACACATGGAGAAATTACTAAAACTAGATGACACAGAATCTGATGCAGCTGTGCATAGTAACCAATCAGCTTTTAGGCCCAGTTCACACTAGTGCGGGTTGTGCGGCCGATGTTTGTGTGGGCACAGCAGAAAATTCATTTGAATGGGCTGCTGTACCTGCATTTCACACAAGGAAAAGGTGAATGCACTTTTTCCAAATTGCATCCGCATGGAAACTGCATGGTCTTCTTGAACATGCGGTTTTCGTGCAGTTCCCGCAGCTGTGAGCACGCTACAGGGTTAGATGCGTGGGGGTACCATTCAGGATGACTGACACTTCCTCATCATCTCGCAAAAGGGGGTCAGGTTTTATTGCCAAAGCTTAAATAAACAAGCTGATGTTAGAAGGTGATTGTTTACTATGCACAGCTGCATCAGATTCTGTGTGCATCAGTTTTAGTAAATCTCCCCCATATTAATAAATCAACCACATATTGTGAGGAAAAAGAAACACCGCCACAAAAACAAACCAATATTATTGTTACCTATTATCAAACCCACAGCCTGTGCATGACCAAAAGAAAGCAACTGTAGTTTATTCAATTTGTCATTTCAGTGGGGCACAGCCACTTTTCTCAATACAAAAGCTCTAGTGACATAGCAATCCTAAGACCCCATAAGCCCCTCCCACCACCACCTCCCAGTGATGAAATCCCACAGTATGTGCCATAGAATATATTTAACATCAAGTACTAGCAAAACATAAAAATACAAACATAAGAATGCGCATGCCAAAAAGAAACACCATATCAGCAAACCAAATAAAGGACAATGACGAAAGTAAATGATGAACATAGATGGCTGAGACATAGACATAAACTCAAAGAGAAAAAAGGCAAGTGTGAAAGGGTAGCTATAGAGAAGGAGAACCTGTGAAGGAAAAAAAGCAGGCAGCCAATGAAAAACAGAGTAATATAATGTAAATGTGCAGTACAAAAAGCTTAAAAAAAAGTAGAAGAATTAAACAAAGACCATGTAAAGCAGCAAGGTGAAAAAATCAGTAGCACCAAAACTCCTCCCATGTGATCCCATAGGGAATGGTGGCTAAGGTAGACCAGCAATCACAATATGAACAATATCCAATTTACACAGAACTCCCTAAAGAAAAGCAGATGAAAGTACAATGAATAAAATGAATAATAAACAGATCTTGAGATTGATGATTAGGCCAAGCAGTAAAGTGTGAAACACTAACAATCTACTACACATCATGTTCACCTGACTCACATGCAAGAGGAAAAATAGTATCGTGAAATACCTGTATATAATACTCTAAGGGACAAAGTCCAGGGTATATCTGAGATGAAGTAAAGCAGTTAATGGCCAAGTCCAGGAACAAGAAAAAGAAAAAATAGAAAAACCAGAGTGGTTCAGGATTGGCAGATGAGATACGTACCCAACTGCCCATTGTGACCACCAAAAATAGTGCTAGATACCAGGTGGAAGGTCATTCCACCAGTCACAGAAAACAATTCCCAATTGTTCATTAAGACACTAGGAGCGGGAGTTTCAAATTCAAATATCCAATTGGGCTTCTTTGGAATAATATCCTGTGGTGATCACCACCCCTCAGGAGAACAGGGAAGTGGTCAATGGCCAGGATGAGGTAGTTATATTCCAGGAAGTGCCAACAGGTTGATTGGAAGACTTCTGGTCGACAGCCTGTTGTATGGCAGATTTGCGGTCTTGCAATCTTTCTTTAAATGTGGCAATTGTTTTTCCAGTGCTACAGGAGCAATGCAGCAGATCAATCACAAAGTCTAATGTACAGGAAAGTTGATGTTTAATTTAGATACATTTACAAGAAAAACTGTCCTGTTGAGTGTTTGCAAGTGGCGCAAACCAGACACTAGTAGCTTCCAGGTTTGCCAGTCGTGGAGCATGTTGTGGAATGAGGGAAATCAGTCTGCATGAGTATATCCTTTAGCACGGTCCCCCTACGATAGCTCATTTTAGGTAGAAAATAAGCAATTGTCAGGCCCTGGTCACTAGAAGTCATTGGCCAACAATATTCAATACATGCACACAAATACACATACTGTATATTAGAATGCTCATTTACTAAAAGGTAAAAAGAGACTCAGCAGTGAAAATACTACTTCATCAGCTTCCCTGCAAACATTACTCAGGCCCCCAAACATGATACAGTCTAATAGGTACATATTACTCCACTCATATGCTTCTCTTGACCTTTATGATGTTATTCAGTTGACAGGTAAATACAACTCTTTACTAGAGTTTTTTCAGGGAAGCTGAATCACCTGACAGCTTAACAGTTTCTTTTCAGGAGTTTATTGAAAGAAGCTCATAAGCAATGGGTAGAATTTATTAAAACTAACAGACCCACAACCTAAAAATTTATGAAAGACTCCCTGCATTCAAACTTTAAATCTAGCAGTCTTCTGTTCAGCCATGCAATCTCTGGGGTACTTCTCTTCTGCTAAGGTGTTGGCAATGGGCCATCCTGAATGCTCTATGAGTCAACATGATGACACATCCTCAAGAAGTGTGTCCATGACAGCTTGGGTTCACATAAAGTGGGCTGAATGACTTTGGTCTTTACTCAAACTTGAAGAGGAGCAGTGCAGGAAGACCGGAATAGTGAGAATGCTCCAAAGAGGGTTTGAATACTGCAGCAAAAGCTAGATTTTTAATTTAACTGCTTGCCATCCACCTTATGTATATAAATGCCCTGTGCTACAAGTGGTTATACGAGGATTATGGCTACAGCTCCAACCATGATCCTGGTACCATTTTTAAAAGCCAGCAATTGGATTTCCCGTAAAAGTGATTACCTCCACTCCTTCCACCACCTGCTGCAGTTCCCAGGCTCTCCCGTTCCAACAGGGAACCCAAGACTGTAGTAAGCAGTAGGGATGGCTGCCCACAAAGGAGATGGAGGAACACCCATCCCCCACCCCCTCTGTGATGAATCAAGCCTGAAGAGAAAGGTTTTAGTCACTTTTAGCCACTTTCAGAGCTTTGATTCCCTAGCCATTATAGCCAGGGAAGCAGCTGATCAAACACAATCTGTGCTTAATCAGCTGCCTTGGTGGGCAGTTGATTAACCCTTAATGTTTCCATAAAGAGTACCTGTCAGTGTCCAAAGCCATCACAAGGGGGATTGTCCCTTTGTGAGAGCAATAAAATTAAATGAAAAACAGTAGAAAAAAAAGGTATATAAAATAAATAAAAGAAAATTGATTAAAAAATGTAAAAGCGCCCTTATCCCCTGTGTTCAAATGCAAATGCAAACATGCATGTAGTCCTGGAATGCATATAATGGTGATTGCACCACACATGTGAGGTACCACTATAAACAACAGAGTTAGAGCAATAATTCCATAGCTCAGGTTTATCTCTAAACGGACAACCTGTAAAAGCTTTTAAAATGTTGCCTATGGAAAATTTTAGGTACTGTAGCTTGTCGCCATTTCACGGGTATGCAAAATTTTTAAATATTAACATGTTTGGTATCTATTTACTTGACGCAACATCATATTCTATATTTTACCTATAAGTAGGTACTTTATTGTGTTTGTGCGCACTAAAATTCTTCTAAGTGTATTTTTCCTGAAAATGTATGTTCAATAAACGGCTGTGCAAATACTGTGTGACATAAAAAACAAACACTATTTTATTCTCCAGGGCTTCTGCTTTCAACAAATATATAACATTTGGGGGTTCTAGGTAATTTTCTAGTAAAAAAAATTGGAGATTTTTACATGTATGTGAATAATTAAAAATATCCCCCAAAAGGCAAGTGGCTGGGAAATAAATAAAATATCAAATATAAAATTGTGCTTTAAGAATAGAAACTCTGCTAGATAACATCAAATGTATACTTAATGACAATGCAATATAGTTTCCCATGACTTGTAAGACATATGCAACTACTAAATCCACTAACATTTCTAACTATTTTACATTCATGGAATGTGTACATTTATGGATTGAAAACTGACTTATATCAGCCTTCTTTGAAATCAGTCTGATGAGGATTTTAAAGTACAGTCTTCCATTAATTAAATGATCTTCCATTGATGTTTAATGACCAGAGCTTCATAAACTACGCTCTTGCAACTGGTAAATGTCAGTTAAATGCCAGCTTTGAAACTCAGAAATCACCTGATTACTTCTGCCCTAGATCTGTTTACCTACTTTTTAGCCTGGTTTGTGTAGTGAAGTGTGAGAAATATCTTATAAGTAAAGAGAGCGCTGCAAAGAAATATGAAAAAAAATTAAATTGGAAAAATAAGTTCAAGCAAGTGGAGAAAGGGAGGAATGGGGGGTTCATTAAGGTTGATTAGGGTTACCTAAGGGTAAGTGTAGGTAATGAAAGAACAGAAATGATCCTTTTCTACATCCTCAAGAAAAAGTAAATAGGCACTTTTTCTTCAAGATATCTATCCCCCCCGTATTATCTTGCCCTTGCACATATGCACCTGCTTGAGTTTTTGAGTTGATTTCTCATTCTGCTGTTAACTACGTGGTTGTCTTGTTGCCTGTTAGTCTTCAATAGTTTAAGTAACTGATCCAGAATAAATATGCAAATAAGATCTTTTGACTTATTTATGATTTTCCATTTATGCAAATGTGTGCCAGGCTGACCCACATTTCTTTATATCTACCCTTAGATATTCATCTTAGATAACTATTGCAGACTTCCATAGTTTTCACATGAATTTATATAGATAAAATTAATTAAAATGGAGATAGTTGATCAATTAAGAATCACATTGTTTTTGATAAAATGCATTATTTTTTCAATATGCACTAACCATCACTGAGATACTTATTCACTATATAAATATCCAACCTTCATTATCAAGTCTGAAACAGTGCCATTAAATGTATTGAAAGTTTGACAAAAAGTTTCAGTTAGGATTGGCAGCATTTCTAAGAAAAAGTATCTGTCTTCCACATTTTTTAATCCTTTTCCCAGGGAAGGAAGCATGTAATGTATTTTCAGCAGCAACATATCTTGAGGTATTATTGCAATTTTTTTTTATATGCCTTTTACATTTTTCTACACACATGATCTTGATTGCTTTTGCTACATAGTTAGTCTGGCTGAAAAAAGACAAAAGTCCATCCAGTTCAAACATTAACAAAGAAAAAAAAAAAGTTATAATCCTATACCCACAGTTGATCCAAAGAAAAGCAAAAAAACCCAGCAAAGCACGATCCAATTTGCTCCTTCATGGTAAAACATTCCTTCCTGATCCCCCAATAGCAAATCGAATATTCCCTGGATCAACTAACTGCTGTTATGTTAAATATTATCTTTTGTGAATTGGCCACTAAAGGGAGCAAATTCACCATTTGTAACCATTCTGTATCCCTTCTTAACTAGTTGAGGATACTGGCAGTGAAGTGATATACAAACCCAATAAAACTTAATAAAAGTACACAGGCTGTGTATAGTATTCCAGTCCTGCATGCACAGCGTGAAATGTGGTCTTTACAGCATCCATTCTGTGTTATGGTGATATGACTCCCATGCCACGGGCAAGAGAGTGACATCATCGTGGCTGGGCCATTCAAGCGTCCAAAGAGACAGAACTCAGAATGAAGGCTAGCCGAAGATGGAAGAGTCTGGGACCAGGGAAATACTGATTGTGCAGCACTGGAGGGCTCCTTTAGACAGGTAAGTCTGTCATAATGTGCTTATTTGTGGTGCAAGCAAGCACATTACGGCATAAACCTGCAAGAGCCATTAAAAAAACTTTGCAGAGTTGAATGCTGTTTTAAACAAGGAAAATTACAGAATAAAATGTATACTTATTACAGTAAAAATAATTTTTACTTACACTGGTCATAAAAGAAAAAGTGCATTTTCAGTTTTTTGGGGGTTTTTTTTGTATTTTTTTGTCTTGGGATTGCAGAAAAATAATTTTTACATGACAATATCACAAAACAATAACCTTGTTTGTCCTTTAAGAGTAAAACAAAAAACAGTTATAACTTTGTTGTCTTATTTAACCACTTGCCCTCCAGAAAATGTACCCCCCTTCCTGACCAGGTAATTTATTTGCGATATGGCGCTGCACTACTTTAACTGACAATTGCGTGGTCATGCAACACTGCACCCAAATGAAATTTCCTACAATTAGAGCTTTCTTTCAGTGGTATTTGATCGCCTATGCGTTTTTTTATTTTTGTGCTATAAACACCAAAAGACTGACAATTTTGAGAAAAAACAATGTTTTTGACTTTTTGCTTTTAAACATGTCCAGTAAAATGTTTTTTTAAAAAATCAAATTTCGTCATAAATTTAAGCCAAAATGTACTTTGCAACATGTCTTTGCTACAAAAAAATCCCAATAAATGAATTGGTTTAAGTGAAAGTTAGAGCATTTACAAATGGTGGTATATATACTAAAATTTTTGTTTTACTAGTAATGGCAGCGATCAGCGACTTATAGCGGGACTGCGGCGGGCATTCTGACACTGGGGGGAACTTACTTGGTGTCACTGACATCCCCAGTGACACCAATACAGTGATCAGTGCTAATAAAAAGCACTGACACTGTACTAATGGCACTGGGCAGGAAGGGGTTAATATGTGGAGCGATCAAAGGGTTAACTGTGTGCTGTTTCACTGTGTGCTATGTGTGTGCTTTACACTGTAAGCACACTGCTTTGTATGGCTCTGCTATGCAGGAGCTGACAGGGGAGAGATTTGTGTTTTTTATACACAGGTCTCTCCCCGTTAGTAATACTCAGCGATCACCGGGTGCCTGAGAGGAATCACCGGCCAGAACCCGAGGATTTGCCAGCCGAGGCTACGAATGGCAGCACGGGTAGGATGCGCACAACCCTATCCAAAATGGCAAAAATCACATATATACTGTATGTGATTTTTCACACCCATGCCACCCTGTATCAGTATTTCTGCTATAGGGGGGCGCAAAAGCGGTTAATGACAATGCTACTGACAAATAAACAGGTTCATAATAAGTGCTCTGGTCTATAGAGGGTGTACATCTGTGAGAGCTGATGTGGTTAAAGTTACTTTGCAGCCAAAAGAGTAAATGCATAATTAAATTTAAGTGATACTAAAAACACATGGTTTAATTTACATGATCCCGTCTCTTTCTGTATATGGATGATGGCTCTGTAATTGTAATTTTAATTAAAAAATCTCAGTACCTTTTTCCTAATTAATATACAGCTGTCACATGGCTCTTTCTCAGCCTGTCTGCAAGGAATATAAAAAATATGTTGTTGAATAAAATGTGTTGAATGTTATCAGGGTTTGTGTCTACCTTTTGTGAGATTGTGTTTGGCATCGGAAAGTCCTTATCTTTGTTTCTTTTTTCTGTGTTCCATATACAATAAGGATGTGGTGCCATATGGAGTTTTTTGCATATTTTATGTTTGAAATAAATAAAGTCAAGATACACTTTAAATTGATGGGTTTAGTTCCACTAACTGCTATACTAACTAAGCACAATATAATGAGAATCTTAGTGCTAGAAAATGCTGCTGACCTTTTTAACACAGTACAGTAGCTTCATTTTAGACACTCCTCGCTATAATGTTTTAGCCTTTTTATTATTTACCTAAAGATAATCCCTTTTGCATGTATATTCAATCATTTAAAAAGACTAGAAACTTTTAACACTGGTAGTAGGTCTCTGTTTTTCTTGCCAGGTCAATAAATACTGACCAAGTGACAATATTATATTCAATAGAGTCTGAACTCTTTAGCATGCACTGGATGACTGTTCACATAAAAATAAAAATGCAAAGTAGAAGTGAAATCTGGATAGTGGAATCTAAGCATGCTACCACTGTGCATGGAGTTACGAGCATTTTATATGCTTTTATGAACGTAGTGGAGGTGAAAGAATTTCTAACCTAGACAGCTGTGATGATCAATAAACCCCATTTTCTCAACACTTCCAGGTGTCTCTTACAAAGTGTATCGCTGTTTGCCTGTAGGAAAATGAAAGCTGGGTTTGGTTCATGAACCAGGGCTTTTAAACATGGTGCTTTGACTTCTTTCCCAGAGAAGTATGGCTGTAAGCGTACAGTTTAAACCACGGTTAGACTTCCCACAGTGGTTGCAAAAAAGCACACTTAGTCAGCGCGTCTTTTATTCCTCACTGTGTGTGACTTCCTGACTTAATAAGCGTAGTATCATGTTGATTTCTTAGTTGGTTTCCAGTTATGTGATTGTGTTCACTAGCAACAAATGGCATTATGAGAGATTATGGCACAAAAATGTGTTTTCTTAGTTATGTTTTATAGACCTGAATAAACACGCTTTATTATCCTGAAATTATACTTCTTTGTTGCACTCTTAACTGTTTAATTTCAGGATTTATTGTGATTGCAAAGCTTTTTTTCAATTATTATTAATATTATTAAAATAAAGACATACTTACTTGTTTTGTGGTTTTGCACAGGACAACCCCAATTTGCCGCTTCTGAGGTCTCCCACCAGCTCTTTGGGCTCTGACTCCCACCGAGTGCCCCCACTCATGTATGCCTGCTTCCAAACCAAATCTGTGTCCATAAAAGCCCCCCCCCTCATCACTGGGGGGGGGGGGAATGCGAGGGAAGCTACAAGGTTTTTTTTTGTTTACCTTAGTGCATATGCAGTAAAGAAAAAAAAAAACTTCTGCCTTTACAACCACTTTACAGAGATTGTAAAGCTTGTTTTTTTTTGTTCATTAAAATAACAAACACAGCATACTTATCTTTTCTGTGCAATGGCTTTGCACAGAGCAGCCATGATCCTCCTCTTCCCAGGTCCCCCACCAGTGCTCTGGGCTCCTCCCCCTGACAAATGCCCCCATACCAAGCATGGTTAAGTCTCGCCTCCACCTCCGCCTATTCTCACTGGCTGTGACTGAAAGGAGTAAAAGTCAATGGTTTCCACTGCTGTCTCTGAGCCAATGAGGAGGGAGAGAGGTGAGAAAGCCACTTCCTGTTCTCACGCACATTGCTGGATGGAGATCAGGCTCAAGTAAGTATAAGGGGGCGAGTGCTGGGGGAAGAGCAGACCACGGAAGGTTTTTTCCCCATAATGCATAGAATGCATTAAGGCAAAAAAAAACTTCTAGCTTTACAACCACTTTAAGGATACAGACAAACAAGTACTGAATGGCCTTACTAAGGTAAACTAGGCTGGGGTGAGGGAGGTGGCATATGTGTAACTCTGAATAATAGTTTCACTTTTAAAAGGGACCTCTCAGTAGCTTTCAAAATCTGCATGAAGACATTTCTGACACTTCTAATCATGCAGCAACAGTATCATTTTTCAGAAAAACTTCATCATTGATCATTAAAAAAGCAGTCATTGAGTTCCAGTCCAGTGAATATTTCAAATGGATACTGCGCTTAGTGAACCCTTAAAACTTTATGAGTACTATGGAGACCTTCACACCACTGAAAAATGATCAAAAATTGAAAATAAAATACTGTAATAGTTAAATTAAATAAGAGCATAAATATGCCCTATGAAGACCCTCACCCCTCTGAAGTCCAGTGACTATGCCTGAGCCAAGATGATACATTCTGTTTGCTGCAGGCAAGAGGAAGCATTTGCTCAATATCCTCCCCCCAGTGAGTAGACAGCAACATAGTAACCCCTTAGCAAGTCATAAGGTGAGAGGCTTCAGCAGGTGAGTTGGACATGTGTAGGCCAAAAACTGCATAGGCACCAGGATTTTTATGATTGTGTCATCTCTGATGCAACAGAGTCCAAGAAGTAGATGGTGAACCTGAATGATACCTTGTACAAAGAGAGTGCCATCCTTCTGAACAGAAAAGCAGATGAAGGCACTGTCAAGAGAAGTTATGTGATCTCTGTATGAGATAATAATATCTGGTAGTGTTACACTTACACATTACTGAGCATGCATGCACTTCATCTGACAAAAAATTCTGATGCTAGGTCCACTTTAACGGCTAAGGGATTAAAAAAGCAATTTACATTAAAGTACTTAAGGAAGCGGCAGAGCTATAAGTGAAGTCAGCTGTGTAAGTTACAGGCACTTTAATGCATCAAGATCTGGCAGTACCATGAACTTGAATGTCATGCTTAGCAAAGCATTCTCATTTATGTGAATATAGAGCATAGACAGAAAGTGATTAGCAGTGCCATCCGAGGCTGTTAGTGTTACTCATTTTATGAAGCAACTAGGTGATCAGTGGAGCTTTTCTAACCTACCTGATGAATATTCTTCCAACAGTGGCTAGCCAGGTTGGCTAATCCCTATAAACATGAGATGATTCAGTTGAAAATGGTCAGATCAGGCAACTGTAATCTAATGTCCATAGTTACCTTAGACAAAAAATAAAGTAAATAAAAAGTCATTTTTCAATTATGTATAAAATGGGGAATGACAACCCATTAGGGAGATCTCTCTTTACTTCCAGTCCTATAGACCCCACAGGAAGTAAGAAGAACTCTCTACAAAATAAAGGAAATCCCATTAGATCACAAGTGTTGTCATTGGAAGATTTCCCAGTTATTTCTGCTTGGTGACAATTCAACATTTTGAATCTGAGACAATGGTCACAGAACAAACAAAGCCTGTGAGTCTCCCCAGTTAAAGGGCACAGACAGCAAAATGACAGGGGGTTCTAACTATTTCCCATTCTTTCAAAAACTAAAAAAGTTTTGGCTTTAGTTGGAAATCAATGTCACTGCCATTCAGTGACGCGCCTTTATAAAGAAGCTAAAAGAAAGATGCCAGTAGACAGGCAAAAGTGATTAGCACTGAACATGGTGCAGGAATGCTCAAAAAGAATTACTAATGAGCCACTCAGAAATGATTAATGAAAGACAACAAAAACAAAAATAATCAGTATCTTCCTTTGATTTTTTTATATGGTTATATTAACTCTTTAGCGCCTGCTGTATGCATATATGTGGCAGAACAGTGTGTGCTGTATGTGGGCATTAATGTCGTGCTGCCTCATATATGCGCAAAATTGGCAACACCAATTTTGTGCTGAGAGCCTGCTCACTCGGCACCCCCAGCACTGTGACCAAGCTATTAATAACAGCTCATGGTCACTGTTTATGGTCAGGAGCTGGTAAGATGGGGTCCTGATCCATGATCACTGTGACAGCCAATTTCAGTAATCACATCATCAGGAAGTCCATGTAATATCTTCAGAATTACAAACTTTTCAAGGACCAGCCCCCACTAGCTGGAGGGGATAAATACAGAAAGCCCTACTCACACCCTCCTCCATGACATATTTATGGGCTATTACTGGGAGGGGAAGAGTGATGTTCATAAAGAGGGTGAAGCTCTGAGTCACAGAGAAGCCTAGGGAACAAATATGCCTGCAGCCTGACAAGTGATGACCTTCTCATACATGCTTGGGTGCTCTGTGTTAACATGAAATGTGATGTATTTGCTGAGTGCATAGCGGTGTATGATGGATTGTGCTGAGTGTATTTAGATAAAATGTGTACTGTGCTCTGCATGGCATACTCCAAACTGCTTCACTCTGTATACTATGCTATACTATACATACTCCACAAAGGTCCATTGTGTATGGTGTGCTCTATGTTATATTCTCTATACCGCAGATCATCAATGTATAGTCATATTAAAGCTCGCAAAAAAACATTATTTTTCTCTACAGCTTTATTTACATTATTTACCTGCAATGAAGTCCAATGAAGTTCAGGTTGTTGGATTTTGTGGAAATCTTCATTACAGGACTCCCTGTCCTTGTCCTGCTTCTGAATTTCCAATGCTATGTGGGTTAACAGCTCCAGGTTGTTGGGCAGAACAGCAGAACAGATGATCCAACAGGGATCATCACACTGTCTGTAACACAATCTATGAATGGGGGAGAAAATCTTTTGACTGATCAGGCTCTCTCCCATTTACAGATCATGTTAAAGGCAGTGTAATCAAAGAGAGCACTTTTGCAATGGAGAAGAGGGCAGGATTGGGTGCTTCTACATAGTTACAAAGTTACATAGTATGGCTGAAATAAGACAAATGTCCATCCAGTTAAACCATTAAAGGAAAAAAAAAGTTATAATCCTACACCCATAGTTTGATCCAGAGCGAGGCAGAAAACCTAGCAAAGCATGATCTAATTTGCTCCTGCAGGGGAAAAAATTCCTTCCTGATCCCCCGAGAGGCAATCAGATATTCCTTGGATCAATTTTACCTATAAATAGTAACAATTTATATTCTGTGTATCCAAGAAAGAATCCAGGCCTTTTTTAAAGCAATATTGATCAGCACATCTTTAGTGCAGCTTAGCCTGGAGACCTGAAGCTGTTATCCCCCACAGCACCATATCTGCAGAAAGTGGACATTGCAGCCCTGCAGTGACGATTTCTACAGAATCCAGCAATCTTCATCATGAGATGGACTGCACTGCTGGTAAAGTATAGCAATGTAAAGCTGTGAAGAAAATGTTTCTATAGCTAAACTTTAGCTTTAATAGACAAAAGTTATTTGTACTGCTGGGACTTGTGAATTCCAAGCCCATTCAATGAATGTGCACACTTATGCTAGTCTCTATTACAGAATCCAATGAGTCTCCTAAGCTCTTATCTATTTTAGTTGTGAAATTCATTTAATAACACAGCACAAAAAGCAATGATGTGCAGTAAACCATGTAATGTCACACCACTAGAATACTTTCTAGATACTGGGCTAAAATGCGAGCTGGCATCAGTGTAGGTAGGTCTAGAACAATTAGACCACATTTCTGTCATCTGTTGTGTATCCTGAAACCTCCAAACTGAGATCTTGTTAACAGCGCTGTTTTCATAATTAGTGAAATTCACCGCAGGTTCTCCGCTTTCAGCACTTAGCCTCAAGTCATAACACAACAACAACATCATGATGAGAGCATATAACTATTTGGCTTAAAGCTGTGTATTCTCACAACTTGTCCTAAAAAGTTATATATTCCCAATAGTTAGCAAAAAAAAATATATATATTATTTTTCATTTAATAAGAACACTACGACAGTGACTTTCCCAAAGGTGTCTGACTTGCTGTGCAGGCACAATGCAGGACCAGGCTTTCCACACATCCTTCTTAGTATTTCATTAAGATCCCACATTTGCATGGAGGACAGAGAACATCACTTCAGATAACAATGAGGCCCCTGCCAGTCTTAAGCTAGGTATACTGTACACATGGGTCGAAAAACAGTCAGTTTGGCAGGAACTGGCTGACTTTTGCCTCGTGTTTACAGCTCCTCGTCTGACAGAAGCAGGGGCGGACTGACAACTCATGGGGACTCCAGGCAATAGGGATCATGGGGCCCCTGTGTCCTTGCCCAAACTCAAAAAAGCCTATGAAAAAGGTACCAGGGGCATCTCATGGGCCCCCTAATGACCCCGGGCCCTCGGGCAGTGCCCGAGTTTCCAAATAGTCAGTCCGCCCCTGGACAGAAGCCAGTCTCACAACCATCTTCTGACAAACGGGCATGCTGGAAAACCAGCATCTGATTGGCATCCGATCTCCACTGGCAGCTTTTGGCTAATCAGAGTGTCCTGAGGGGGCCCGCCCTGTCAGAACACAATAGCTCAGCGGGGAGATCGCCGCACTAACATCAGATGTGTACTGTAATTTCTATTGTTTGTTTGTTTTTCTTCGTTTAGCCTGCCGAATGTTGAATGAAGAAAAAACTTTCTGCGTGTACACAGCATTACCCTAAGTTTTCCATTTTCTTTTAATCAACAGATATACCTAATCAAAGAAGTAAGAACAATTAGCTGATAAAAGGAGTAATGGAAGTAAGGGGGATCCTGTCTTAAGGCCCCCCACACTCATGGGATTGTGACAGCTGTGTGGGCAGTTTAAAGGCCCCAACTTCTTTCTCCCCAGGCGCTTGGCCGGTCAGAGATCAGGTCACATGGTCCAGCTATGGGAAATCTGCCTAGCAACATTCCATGTCAGGTGGCACAAGTGTGATCTGCCTGGAGACAGGATCGGTCAGCTGACCCTGGGGAACATTCTGGAAGGTCACATGCTCTGTAGCCTAGGGTCAGCTGACCTTTTGGAACCTTCTAGAAAGGGCTTAACCCCTATAAAAAGGGGCTCCATGCGGGGCTCTGAGCCAGTCCCTATACCCCTGTCTGACAGCTTCCTACTAAAAGGGACAGTTTATTTAAATGTCTTTGGATATATTTTCAACCCGAGTCATAGTAGCTGGGTTGTTCTCAATGGTTGATGTTAAAGTAAGTTTAAATGGTTATTGATAATGTGATATAAGTTATTTACATATTTCATACCAGTAATAAAGAGGCTGCGGCCAATTCACCTCCAGTGCTGTTGTTGCATTGATTCATTTCTGAACATGCTGGTTACAATCCCATAGGGTGGGGACAGAACCACACTATCACATGCCTGGCTCCTGGCAAAAATGAAAATACTTTCCCGTCCTTTCTGCAGGAGAAAAATTCCATCATGGTAGCACCACCTTTATTACCACCCACTGTTGCTGAAGCACAGAATAGGCAAAATGGCAAATGGATATTATGAAATATGGATAATGCAAACATGGATTAGCAAGCATGAATGCACTTACAATTCTGAACTTGAAAAAACAGTGCAGGCTTTACAAAAAAACGCCTTAGTTCACCTTTAAAAGTAACACCACTTATGTTGTGAAAAAAATAATCTTGTCTGGATTATGATTGTGCATTGCAGGGATCTAAAACTTTAGGCTTCATTCACACCAATGCATTTTTTAGTACATTTGGCAGAAACGCACTACAGTTCATTTAACATAGTTTCCTATGGAACATGCTCCCATCTATGCTTTTTTAAGCTGCTGCATTTTTGGAAAGGGTCAGGGACTTTTTTAAAAGCAAAAATCAGATACAATAGATTTCTATGGAGAATCTGCCGAAGCTGCATTTTTGCTGCATTTTTGCCGCGTTTTGCATGTTTATTCTGCCCAGCAAAAAAAAAATTCCACTTTAAAAAAAAAGTTGAACAAAACACGATAAAATGCATCAAATGCATCAAAAACACATAAAAAATGTGTTTACAAAAATGCAAAATGAACTGCGAAAAGCACTGCAAAACAGACAAAAAGCAAACTGCATAGGTGTGAATGGAGCCTTATTGCAGATTCCCATCATTTGTTGCTCTGAAGAAATAGCAGTTTGTTTCACCATGTTCTTTGCAGGCTGATTTAGAATGGGGAGAGGCTAGTTCATTTCCCCCCACCTCAGTACTGTTCGTTGTTTTGTCCTCACTACAGTATCATCCCCCCCCAGGGGCGGACTGAAAACTCATGGGGCCCCCGGGCAATAGGGGATAATGGGGCCCCTGTGTCCTTGCCCAAACTCAAAAAAGCCTATGAAAAAGGTACCAGGGGCATCTCATGGGACCCCCTACTGACCCCGGGCCCTCGGGCAGTGCTTGGGTTTCTAAATGGTCAGTCCGCCTGTTCCCCCCACAGCATCGATTACCCTATGCAGCAACGGACTTCCTGTAGCTCCCATGCATCTGGCTACACACCACCCCCCGCTTGCTTCAGTGGCTGTAGAGGAGCCACAAGAACATCAAATATCCACAAAGATCAATAACTCTGACCACTCCCTGTCCTGAGATTATCCCACCCATCACCTGGCAGACCCTTCCCGCAGCAGGTTATCTGTGTCAGGATGGAGAGGGAGGAGAACTGGTAAACATACTATGTTTACTGATCCACTCCTTTCCTGAATGAAGACAGTAAACGATTTGTACTGTTTGTTCCTGTGGTCAGCCATCACTGAAATATAATAAACAGTGTTTACTATGCTTCAATGTGCGAACAAATAGGAATCGTCTGTACTGAGGTTACCTATTCATTCATCTGCAGAAAAACGGATTCAGGAATCTGTCCACAGTCACTTTTTCTGTCTCAAAATAGAAACATTAAAGGTCTGTTCAGACACCTGATATCTCACCAAAGCCCCAAAACAAGGCTGTAAAACATTATAAATATAATACAAATAAAATTGTAAAAAATAACACAAATAAAATTCTAAAAAAAAAAAAAAACACCTAGTAAGGCCTCACTGACATGGAGCATACTACAAAGTACGCCCACTCAAGGCCATGTCTTCCCACACAGGGATGCACAATTGTTTCACGTATCCCTGTGCAGGATGTCCCTAAACTTACAATGCATGTCCCTAAACTCACAATGTCTGCATTTAGGGCCATGCACCTGCATCCACACAGATGTCAGACTGGGAGCAGCAGCTGAGTCTGTGCAGGAGCTGAGTCCCAATTGATATCAATGAGACTGCCTGCATGGGGATGCACAGACACCTTTGCATCCCCATGTGGGTAAACACAGCGTTTCACAGGCATAAACATGTGTACCCTCCATGTAAACAAGGCCTTTGTATAAATGTAGCAATCATTTTGTAAGTTACGAGGGGCGTTAAAGTTAAACCGTGACTTTTGAGTTTTTATTATAAAAGAACAAATCTCAAGGAATGAAAACTGTATTTATTTTTGACATACTCCCCTGCTACATTTATACACTTATCCCAGCATTTAACTAATGCCTGCAAAGCCTCAGCATAGAAAGATTTGTCAATACGCCTGAACCAACCTAGGACATTTGTGAATGATTGTGTTCATCGTTCCCACAGAAAGTTTCATCTCTTGTGCAATTTCACAACAGGTCATGCACCAATTATACTGAGTCAGACTTTTTGTGCGCTTAATCTTCACAGGAATGACTGCTGTGGGCTGGGAACCACCACAGCCGGGATTATCATGGTCAGATGTACAGCCATCTTTGAAATGTTTACACCATTCAGATTTCTTACTGCAACTGAGCGTCTCATCACTGTACTGTACTTGAAGTCTTTTGTAGATATCCAAGGGTTCTACGCCTCCTTTCACAAGAAACTTCATTGTGACATGCTGTTCCATGCACCCACTAACACTGTTAGTCTTGATTAACAGTCTTTGGACTAGGCTGTGATATGTGTGCCACCTATCAGTAACACTACTTTAGTATCCCTTTTTATACCTGTAAAATTAAAAGTCCCAGTTTGACTTGAACATCCCTCGTATGTTGTGTTTGCATCAATTAATAATGATTTTAGAGTATTTTTAAGGAGAATAGAGATTTGATAAACATTTGCACACTTTTATTTATTCTACAGGTCATGTGCTTTCTGAAAATGTAAGATGTGGGGGTCTTTTATAAACTTTGAAAGATGTAGATGAAAAAAGATAACCTTCAGCTTTTTAGAGTAAGTTACTTATTTACAGTTTTCACCATTTTGCAAAAGGCACAATTTAAAATTTACAAATATTTGTTACAGTTTTAGCTTTTAGATTTAGTAGGAATTTAGTGTTTGTATCTGCTAATAATGATTTTGGTGTATTTTAAGCAAAAAAAAAATTGTTTTTATAAACATTTGCGCAAATATTATGCGACCTAAGGGAAAAAAAATAAAAAAACAATGGAAAAAAATCGCAAAAATGGTTTGGCCATCTGAGTTTAAAAGTAGAGTGCTGGGCCTGGCAGCGAAAGTCTTAAACACATATGGTTCTGAGTGTGCCAAAGAGGAATTAAATGGGAGTAGCATATGCATCTAGTCAACAAGACATATTAGGGGCTAATGCCACAGAAAAAAAACTAAAGGAGAGTGGGAAAAAAAAAGGTTTCATCTTCCCCACAGCTAAAGAAGATAGAAACTTTAACTGAACTTTTTAAAGCACTGCGTGCAATAAACAATTGGCATTTTTAAAAACTGTTTTTACCTGTTTAAACTGTTTTGCTTCTCAGTACTGCTGAGCTGTTGCTGTTAGTTACTTCATGTCTACCTACTCTCCTGTGATTATTGCATGGCATTTCTCAAGGCAGATTTCCTGATGGTGACAACAGTGGATCATACCTGTGCCATGAGTGTTGGTAAAGAATGAGCGACAGGAAGGCAATAGAGGAGAACAATTAGGAGGCAGGATATAATAATGATAATATATAATGTATATATAAGAATTTAAATATAATATGAATGTTATATGAGGTTTAATGATTGGGTTTACATCTACTTTAACCTTTGACAGGTTTTTTTAAAAAACAAGAAGACAAGAAAAGGAGAGCAAGAGGATTATCATAAGTAAGAGGAAGTAGTGATTTGAACCCATTTCCCCTTATGTACATCAACATTGCGTTGCAGCTTTGAAAAACGTAGGGCTTTATTTGCTAATCAACATTATTCTTTTTTGCTTTGCTATAGTGGAGATTTGCATGGGGGTACTAGTCCTCGTGTACTAGTACTAGACCTTGTGTACCAGGTGTCTGTATTTCATTTTTTAAACTGTAAATGCGTGTTTTTTTTTATAATTGTACAACTATTAACAAAACATTAAAGGGTAAGAAAATAAACAAGAAAGCAAAACTGGAAATATTAATTACCATCTTAACCAGAGCTGCTAACTCGGGAGATCAGCTCCAGGGAGCAGACTAGCAGAATCACAGCCAGAACAAACTTCTAATTATCCACTCTTCTATAGTTTTACATCTGTTTTTTCTGTAATTCTAGTTTATAGCAATTCAAGGTCACACTATCTTACAAAAGACAATCATTTCAACACTAGTTATTTAGGGAGGAAACGGCGTTAGATTGTTCTTAATAGTGCCCATATGAACGAGTATGAGCAAACTGTAAAAGAGTTCCATAGGAAAGCTGCAAAGTACATTTAAGGACCAAGTGAACCCCATTCACACTTTATACCAATATTATTTTTAGTTTTATTTACTTTTCTTATTTTATCAGTTTTGTTTGATCTTCATATAGTATGCTATTATATTTGGCAATTATTAATGGAACTGGAAGACAAGTATACAGATAGCAATAAAAAAGTGCCCTAAAGCCTATGTTTAGGTGAAATTAAAAAAAAAAAAATCTCTATTGCTGGTGTAAACTGTTATAGGTCAAATCCTTTGCCTTCCCGATACCACACAGCCATAATATTCTGATGCTGTGTAGGTTAATAGGCTCGAGACCTGTCACAGGCACTCTTTAAGAGTGCCAACTGTGCCTACACTTTCTGACCCTCTTCTTCATTTAGAGAAGCTGCACTATAGCTTTTATAAATGAAAAACACATTATGAATGAAGGAGGTGACTTTTCATTCCTCTGCCTGTCCTCTATTCATAAATAGCATGTACACATGCACAGGATTAGCATTATTACATTCCAGCCAATCAAGATAGCAAAAAACTGTCAACCTAGAGGACGACCTGATGAAGATATCAGTGATGACAAGAGAGCTTGTGGACATCACATTGCTGGAGATGAGCTCAGCCATTAGACTTTAGTTTGACTTTAAAGCAAAAATTGCAAAAACTATGAACCTAGAAGGAGACTCGGTGAATAGGTCAACGATGACAAGGGAGCTTGCAGACAGTACATTGCTAGAGATGAGCTCAGTCAGGAGACTTTAGGACCACATTAAAGTGGACTTTTCCTGTAGGCCCCAGCGGTATCACTGGCCCTTTTCTCAGAATCCTGGCCTAGCTGAGGATCCAAAATTTCTTCAAATTGTGCTCCTGTATAGCAATGGAGAAATTTGTTGTCAGATTTTTTTATGCTGAGGTTTGGCAGGACCCCATGGTTAGTCCCAATGACATCAATGTTGCTTACAAGAAATAGCCACTACCCATGGTTTAAAATAATTTTTTAATTTTTTTAATTTTTTTATCCACTTTCACAAGCAATTTCTAATTAGGCGATAGAGGTCTCCATGAAAACAGACCCTGCATTTTTTGTTCTGTTTTAAACAACATATGTTTGTGTATTTTGTTTTAAGAACATGTTTTATTGTTTTTTTAGGCATACAGATATATCCTAGATTGTAAGCTCGAACGAGCAGGGCCCTTGAACCCCTCCTGTTTTGTATTGTTACTGTGTTGTCTCATGTTTTGTCCCCCACTATAATGTACAGCGCTGAGCAAACCTTTTAGCGCTATATAAATACTGTATAATAATAATAATAATAATACTACAGACGGATAAAGTAATTAGGCAAAGAAAAGTTTGGAAGGTTCATCAAGATAATGGACTTTCTCAGTGTTGCATGATTTTTTCATCAAAAATCTTACATAAGCAATACAACTTAGAGAACATTACTGTATAGTCATAAGTAATTTAAAGATACCTGTGCAAATATAGTCATGCAATGGGGTTTATTTACTAAAGCTGGAGAGTTCAAAATCAGACCTTCTTCTGCATAGAAACCAATCAGCTTCTAACCTTAGCTTATTCAGTTAAGCTTTGACAATAAAACCTGGAAGCTGATTGGTTTCCATGCAGAAGTGAGTCTGATTTTGCACTCTCCAGGTTTAGTAAATAAACTCCAATGCATTTCCAATCATGGTTCAAAACACATGCATCGATTCTTTTACATAGAGCATCCTTGTGTAAAGTTGTTCATAAAGAATTCTGATCTGTTGAAATAAACCTGCAGCAGCAGGTAATTTACAGGTTAAGCTATCAGTGTATATCAGGGAGATCTATCACTCCGGAACCTCCTAGAACTACTCACAATATCTCCATTTCCATAACCTATTGCTTCCTTCCTAAAATACTTTTGCTGTCAACTGGTGTTGTGATTTATGCTTGGGGTGATTATCAGCAACTTATTTTGGTTGCTTGATATTGCTTAACCACTTGCCCTCCAGAGGATTTACTCCCCTTCCTGACAAGGCCATTTTTTTGTGATACAGCACTGTGTTACTTTAACTGATAATTGTGCAGTCATGCAATGCTGCACCCAAATTAAATTAATGTCCTTTTTTTCCCTAGAAATGGAGCTTTCTTTTGGTGGTATTTGATTGCTTCTGCAGTTTTTATTTTTTGCATTATAAACAAGAAAAAAATGACAATTTTGAAAAAAACACTATATTTTTGTCTTTTTGCTATTAAACATGTCGGGTAAAAAAATGTAACAAATCTAATTTTGTCAAATTTAGGCCAAAATGTGTTCTACTACATATCTTTGCTAAAAAAAAATCTCAATACGTGTACATTAATTGGTTTACGTGAAAGTTATAGCATCTATAAATGGCGGTATATATATATTTTTTTATAATAGTAATGGCGGCGATTAGAGACTTATAGCGGAACTGTGACAGGCATTCTGTCACTGGGGGGGAGCTGACTAACTGTCACTGACATCCCCAGTGACACTAATACAGTGATCACTGCTAATAAAAAACACTGACACTGTACTAATGACACTGGGCAGGAAGGGGTTAACATCCGGGGTGATCAAAGGGTTAACTGCGTGCTGTGTGTGTTTTACTTTGTGCTGTTTGTGTGTTGTATGCAGGAGCTGACAGGAGAGAGATCTGTATTGTTTACATACAAACCGCTCCCCTGTCAGTGATACTTGGCGATCGCCGGGTGCCAGCAGGGAATCACCTTTCGGGAACCCGGTGATCAACAGCTGAGGACGCCAATGAAAGCACGGGTAGGGTGCACGCCCCCTAACAGGAAATGCAAAATCACGCATATACATACATATATATATATATACACACACACAGCCCTGCCGCTCAGTAGCAGTACTTCTGCTATAGGCTGGCGGGAAAGCGGTTAATGAACAGAAACAACAGTTATTTCTACACATTGTGACAGAAACAACTATAACTGAAAACTTTTATTGTCAAAGAGCAGAATACTAATGCCCTCTCCAATAGCAAAGAGAAAAAAATTATTCAGTTTTGCAAACTTCTCTGGAATATTGTGATGAGAAAAAGAGTAGAATATTGTAAATAAAGCCAAGTGAAATATCCAGAACATTTGTCCCCATTGCATGATTTTCCCATACCACTGCTCTGATAACAACTCTACAATTTGGTGTTTCCCTTATTTTCTGCCAATATGCACCTGAACTTAGACAAGGAAAACTTGATGGATGATCTAACCTCCATTCATGCATTTATATACTCTTGAAAAAGCTGTCCTTGAACTTCAGTGACTTTTCCTAGGCTGAGATGATGTCACCAATCTCCTACAAATAGGACAAACCATTTCCTCAGGCTCCTCTCCACAACCAAGTGTTATACTTACACATTAATTAGCATACATGCACTTAATATGGAAATCTATATTTCAGACTAGGTACACTATACTTTTTTTAAGCTATTCACCCTCTCACCATGGACCACAGGTGCAGTGGCACAGGACAGTGTTAGACTAAGATGTGTGAAAATCAAAAAGTTAGTTTCATTGTTTTTTTCACAGCAGGTGATAAAGAATAAGTCTTTTGTTTTGGCATTATGGTTAGTTAATGATCAAGAAGTAAGAATAAAGATCCAGAGTAGAAGCCACAGGAGAGAGTATCCTCTTGCCAACCCAAGTGCAATTTAAATACAATTTCTGGAGAGGCTGCAACTTTTCATTCTTCTTTTGTGGAAGAGTTTGATTATCTGAGGAATAATCTCATTGTACTTGAATCACAAAGTTGGGAAACCTTTCAGCTAATTCAGCTTGTTGATCTACTTGCCATTTATATTGGTTTAATAAAGACCACTTTGTGAACAGTTGAGGCACTTAGGGGATGCATGGCCTTTCCTATTCAGATGTATGTGGGGAGATGAAACCGTTTCACCTCTACTTTTGAAACTATGGCCAGGTTTGGATACTAAATTACATCCTCTGGATTACTGACAACTCAAAAAAGGATGCAAGTCTAGTTCATAATACTATGGAATGACAAAAATATAACTTCCCAATGTCACTACATCTTTCTGCTTATGATCTTAATATTACTCCTACACACCTACCCACTTGCCCTCCTGAGGATTTACCCCACTTCCTGACCAGCCTTTTTTTGCTATTCGGCGCTGCACTATTTCAACTGGTAATTGCGCAGTCATGTAATGCTGTACCCATACGAAATTTACATCCTTTTTTTCACACAAATAGAGCTTTCTTTTGGTTGTATTTGGTCACCTGTGCGCTTTTTATTTTTTGCGCTATAAACAAAAAAAGACCAAAAAGTTTGAAAAAAAAACTATATTTTTTACTTTTGGCTAAAAAAAAATATGGTAAACTCAAAGTTAACCATACATTTAGGCCAAAATGTATTCTGCTACATGTTTTTTGGGGGGCAAGGGTACTTTTTTTTCTCTTTTTTTTAAGTTAATTTGATTTTTTAATTATTTTTACACTGTCCCTTTGATTTCTTTTTTTTTTATCATTTTTAATGCTATCACAGGGAATGCAAACATCCCCTAGAACTTCAATGGGCATTGTCATATATTATTTTTTGAGAAATCTGGGGTCTATCAGACTCTAGATCTCTCCTCTGCCCTTACATTATCTGATCTCACCAAGACCGGTGTGATCAGATGCTTTCCCAATTTACAAATGGTGCTGTTTATATCCTGCAAAACTGAAGTGATGAAATGCTCGTAGCTTCCAATTTCTTAAGACTATAGAGATGATTGGCACCACTCTGGTCTCCAATCAGCTCTATGGTCAGCTGGCAGAAACAACGGCTGCATTCCCAGGTTCCCTCAATGGGACTACTCAAGAAGGCCATGGAAGGCAGCGGGGGAGGGGGGGCATTTTCTCCCACTACAAAAGCAATCCTTCAGCTAATAATCCACTAGGATTGTTTTTACATGGAAGCCGATCGCCAGATGAAAGAAACGATACCAGGATGATGCCTGCATCTGTAGGCATCATCCTGGTATAACCACTCAAAGTCCAGTGATGTACCAGTATGTTGTTGGTCCTTGTTGGATGTATATGCTATATTCTTTTTTTTATGCAGCCTGTGGGCTGAATGAAAAAAAGAGAAGAAATCTATGCCAGAAAAATTGTGTGGTATGTCCACCATTAGAATATACTACCCTGCATCCCCCCACTTCTAATGGTGGGCACACATGAAATGTGCCAAAAAATATTATAAAATATATATGCCAAAGCATACCAAAGACCCACTGACCACCCCAAGCCCCCATACTTCAGCTTATATGCTCTTTTTTTAACTGCGGATGAAGAATCTCATCCAACAGCACTACACACACCTACTTAAGTATATTCTGAGTGCAAGACCCTGTTGCTGTCAAAATAAACAAGCCGGTGCTGCAGCTGAATGACATCTTCATTTCTCAAGCAGGCTTTTTCCCCTTTTCTAAGATGGGTATTTACAAGCCATTGGGGCAAGCCCCGGCAATTAGGTTGCATGGTGCCACATGCGCCAATTCCAAGATTGTACAAATGTCTACATAGTGGCACGTTTAAATAAAAATTGTCCACATATAAGTGGTACCCCATATGGAAAAAGGATGACACCAAGTCCCAAACTATCTTGCCAGTGCTCCCCATGTAGTCTAGGCATCTGGGGGGTGCCACGTGACTATCTTTTCCCTCGTAAATCCTAAACTTATATATATATATATATATATAGCCTGTTGCCCTCTCACAGGTCTTATACATTTTGACCCCATATCTGGCTCGCTTGCTGGGGAGAAATTGTTTAAATGCAAGGCGGCCAGAAAAATTAATGAGGGACTCATCAATACAGATGTTTTGGTACTGGGGAGTAAAGAGATCTGCAAATTTTTGGTTAAGGTGATTTGTGAGGGGCCAAATTTTGTGGAGCCAGTCAAATTCAGGGTTACCCCGAGGATGACAAAATGTGTTGTCACTGAAATGCATAAAACACATTATACTCTCATATCTATGCCTGGCCATGGCAGCAGAGAATATGGGCATATGATGAATTGGGTCTGTGGACCAATACAACCGCAATTCATTTTTTTTTAGTAATGCCCATGTTGAGGGTTAGGCCCAAAGAAACTTTAAATTCAAAAGCCATAATGGGTTTCCATGCGAATGATCTGACAAGGTTTGAATTTGGGTTGGCGGTGATAAACTGTTGTGCATATAAATTGCTTTGATCCACAATCAATGCATACAGATCTTTTGTGAAAAACAGCTCTGAAAAATCAAGGGGAGTATTTAAATTTGCGGTTTAAAGTGCAAATAACGTTGTCTTCCCTATTTAAATCAGATCAGACTATACAGTTAAGGGAACTTGTTATATGAATCTTACAGCTGGCTGGAGTTGGAGGATAGTGTTAATGACTCCGTGATGATTTTGATGTCTGGTACTTTTTTTCTACACAGCTACTATATTTTAGTTGATACTTGGATGCAAAATGTTACAGCTATGGCCATCCAGTATGTAAAAGCATCCTGTCTTATTATTACATTAACTCAGTTCCTTAATTCCTTTACAAGAAATCATAACAATGTAAGTCAGGAGAGATATTAGGGAGCCTACCCCCTATTCGACTCACTATATGCTTTACATCCAAAAGAAACCACATTTGGACATATCAGTTGGACTTTTAGTTGTTAACCACTTGCCTACTGGGCACTTATACCCCTTTCCTACCCAGGCCAATCAGCAATCAGCTTTCAGCGCTGTTGCACTTTGAATGACAATTGCACGGTCATGCAACATTGTACCCATATGAAATAGAGCTTTCTTTTGTTGACATTTAATCACTGCTGGGTGTTTTATTTTTTGTGCTTTGTTTCTATTATAAAATTTTGCAAACAGGTAATTTTTCACCTTCAGTGATGTGCGTTGATGAGGCTGCACTGATAGGCAGCACTGATGGACATGTATAGGCAGCACTGATAGGCACTGATGAGGTGACATGGATAGGCAGCACTGATGGGCATTGATAGGAGGCATTGATAGGCAGAACTGATGAGCTGGCGCTGTTGATGCTGCACTGATAGGTGGCACTGATGGGCACAGGTGGGTGGCACAGGTGGGCGGCACTGATCATCAGAGCACTGATGATCGGTGCTGATCACTTCACTGACAATTGTTGGTTATTGGCAGTACTTACCTTATGCTGTGACAGCGTGAGGAAAGTGCAGCCGATAACCGGCAACTGTATTTTCCCGGTGATCTGCTGTGTCATTGGAAACACCATTGTAAATTACCATAGCACATGATCAGCTGTGTCCGTGGGACATAGCGATCACCGGCGGCACTGGGTGAGCACAGGGGGCATGTTCTGGAAAGAAATCTATGGACGTCATCCCAGAACCAGACAAACGCGCTGTAGCCGTCCTTCGGCTATAGCGCGGTAGGGAACTGGTTAAGTACCATGACTTCCAATGAACTTCTTACATGTTAACCACTTGATGTGCCCACACAGTAAATGTACTGCAAGTACGTGCAGGCTTGGCTACTGTAAAAATGTGTTTGTGTTGCTGGCTTTCCTTCAGGTTTGTGGTGTACATGTGCAAGCCCCCTGCTGACCCATGCTGTGATTGGACACAGCACAATTTTGTCAGCAGGTTTCAGCCAATGATTTATGGCTGAAACCAGCTGATCAGCTGTGTCTATTCACAGTGTAGAGTCCTGTGTTTAAAAACTCTGTATACAGAACAGTGATTTGGCTGTTTGTTTTCCCTAAAAAGCAGGGAGAAAAAAACTGCCAGATCTGTTAGTAAAAGCAGCACACATTACACACATTACACATGGTTAGACACACAGTTAATCTCTTGGTTGCCTCTAGATGGTAACCCCTTCCCAGCCAGTGACAGTACATTAGTACAGTATTATCTCTAAACACTGTATTAGTGTCACTAGCGATGTCAGTGTCAGTCAGTTAATGTCCCTCCCAGCCAGTGTCTGTTAGTACCAGACTGAGCACCACACTAACACAATCCCACTATAAGTCACTGATCACTGCCATTACAAGTATAGCATCTATAACTGCGTATATATACCATAGTTTGTAGACCCTGTAATTGATATACACTTATTGGGATTTTCTTTTAACCAAAGACATCTAGAAAAAAAAATCTTTATGTAATAAACTAAAAAATGAACTTTTTTTTTCCTTCCTCTTTCTGTTACATTTTTGACCATGTCCTACATGATGTCCCTGATTTGGACAACTAACCTCTAATTTTATTAGTCGTATATAATAATAAAATAAATTTTAGGCCTAGTTTATATTTTTCTTTATATTATATTTTTATATTAGTTTATTTTTTATATTTTTTTCATCACACATTTCTTAATATGTTTTTTTTTATTTTTCATTTTATTTTCCTAGTTTTTTTCTTATTGTTTTTATGATTATTTTTTCAATAAAATATATATTTTTTACTTTTTTATTGTTCACTCTTCTTTTTTCTTCTTTTCCTTTTTCTTATTGTCTTCACTCATTATTATCTGTTATTTTATAATCTTTCTTATCAGTAAACACTTGTGGATCTTCACCCACCTCGTGGCCAATGATGCATTTATAATGCCTGGCAATCATTGTCTCTCATTCCTCTGTGATCGAGCCCCCCGGTGGCCAGGGCAAAACGTATCAGGGGGCGTGGCAGGAGCGATAGCTGAGATAATCTTCATACAAGATTCCACGTGCGGTTAGAGCAGCATCCTTCTCACATCACACTTACTAGACTGGATACTATGTTGGACACTGCTCCCCTTCATACCGGTGAGGTGATCATTCACTTTGAGTGCTGTAAAACAGGAACCCTGGTATGACACTTGGGAAAAGTGAAGCAGGTGGCCAGGACTTTCATTTTTTTGAGCACATCTGACCTGATATGGATGAACAGGGTGTTTGAAAGACAAAAAGTAGAGAGCTATACATTTGAAACTTTGGTGCCCAGTTCAGTATATTCTCTCTTAAAAAGTATAGATATGGGTACATTATATGATGATTTTGGATAAGCACATCTGGAGAGAAAGGTGTAAATTACATACAGAAAGGTGAGCTTCTAGATAAAATGTACACAGACTTGTAGGAGAGAAGGATTTGATTTAGTCAGCCCTTAGAGAGTCATTATTGAGCTTTATAATAAAAACGGTGTTGGAAAAAAATACAGTTTCCGAGAAAAGCTGCCCTATGGTCATAGACAGAATATGCACGCCATTAGTATGATAACTGAATAACAGGGAATAATGTTTGCATGTATCTAGGGATGAGTGGACTACATGCAACATCTATATTTGTTTGGTATGAAAGAAAGTGGACAGAGGCTTAATCATTTGATTACTGAAATATCTTGGGATGAAGAGGACTTCAGACATCGGTTTATATAACACAACAATTTAATTTGTCATATCAAAGATCTCTTTTACCTCTCACTTGCCCTGAAATGGGTAAACAGCTGTATGCCATATTGATGGGAGAGTTCTTAGAGAGGATAAAATTATGTACACTGCTCAAAAAAATTGAAAGAAACATTTTTTAATCAGAGTATCAAGTCAATTAACCTCCCTGGCGGTATTCCCGAGTGTAGCTCGGGGTAACATTTCAGTACCAAAAGCGGTAACCCCGAGCTACACTCGGGCTTACCCTGAGGCACTGCTCCGGCAAGTGTTCTTCACTTACCTTACCCTGCGCTCCCACGATGTGTCCCCTGCAGCGTCCCCGGCCATCTCCTCCGGCCGATGCCGGCATCCGGCTTCTGTGTCCTGTCCCTGTGACGTCGGGACGTACGGGCGCCGCAGCCGGCGGCGGCGGGAAATTTAAAAATTTTAAAAAATGTCATTTTTTTTTTTTTACATTTTACCTAGTAAAACATTGCTGTCTCAACCAATTTCACATACATGTTGTCCCGAGTGCTTTGTCCTGCGCCCTGCCTGCATTTTGTCTGTTCTTTCTGCCTGGAAACTGAGAAATGTCCATGGCGTCCAAAAAGTGTCCCTTTAGGTCAAAAGCGGTTTAGATCAGCTAGAGAACAGCGATAGTAAATCAGAACCACTTGCAGAATTGAGTGATAATGATTCGTGGGGGAAATTCGTCATCAGACACTGAAAACGATTTTGCGACTGAGCTCAGCAATGTGCAAACTTGGCGCTCTATTTCACATTTCAGTGTTTTTGGTTTGATTACATTATTGAATTAAATTTTTTATTATTTTTATGATTATTTATTAAATTATAATTTATGATTTTGTGTTTCAAATTTTATCATACCCGGGATGTTTACTAGACTCTTGTTCGGACAGATTTCAGTGAGTTTTTCCTAAAAATTACAGCCTACAATAAAAAAAATACATATTTCCATGCAAAAAAATGGTACCGCTTTCAGCACCAAAAATCTGAAATAATCATACCGCCAGGGAGGTTAAACTCCTGGGATATTGATCTGGACAAGTAAGTAGCGGGGGGGTTGTTAATCAGTTTCAGCTGCTTTGGTGTTAATGAAATTAACAACAGGAGCACTAGATGGGCAACAATGAGATGACCCCCAAAAATGGAATGGTTTTACAGGTGGAGGTCACTGACATATTTTCCCTACTCATCTTTTCTGTTTTTTACTAGTTTTGTATTTGGCTAGGGTCAGTGTAACTGCTGGTAGCATGAGGTGATACCTGGACCCTACAGAGATTGCACAGGCAGTCCAACTCCTCCAGGATGTCTCCTAGCACAGTCGCAAGAGCATGGAGGAGATTCCAGGAGACAGGCAGTTACTCTAGGAGAGCTGGACAGGGCCGTAGAAGGTCCTTAACCCATCAGCAAGACCAGTAACTGATCCATTGTGCAAGGAGGAACAGGATGAGCACTGCCAGAGCCCTACAAAATAACCTCCAGCAGGCCATTGGTGTGAATGTTTCTGACCAAACAATCAGAAACAGACTTCATGAGGGTGACCTGAGGGCCCACCTTCCTCTAGTGGGCCTTGTGCTCACTGCCCGGCACCATAGAGCTCAATGGGCATTTGCATTTTACCAGAATTGGCAGGGCTATCACTGGTGCCCTGTGCTTTTCACAGATGAGAGCAGGTGCACCCTGAGCATGTGCGACAGACATGGAAGTGTCTGGAGAAGCCGTGGAGAATGTTATGCTGCCTGTGCCTGTAACATCATTCAGCATGACCTTTTTGGTGGTAGGTCAGTGACGGTCTGGGGAGGCATATCCATGACACACAGACCTATACAGGCTAGACAATGACACTGCCATTAGGTATCAGGATGGAATCCTTGGACCCATTGTCAGACCCTACGCTGGTGCAGTAGGTACTGGGTTCCTCCTGGTGCACGAGAATGCCTCTCATGTGGCGAGAGTATGCAGGCAGTTCTTGGAGGATGAGGGAATCGATACCAATAAATGGCCCCCATGCTCGTCTGACCTAAATACAATAGAAAACCTCTAGGATGTCATGTTTTGGTCCATCTAATGCCGCCAGGTTGCACCTCAGACTGTCCAGAAGCTTAGTGATGCCCTGGTCCAGAGCTGGGAGGAAATACCCCAGGACACCATCCATTGTCTCAGTAGGAGCATGCTCCGACATTGTCAGGCATGCATACATGCACGTGGGGACCATACAAACTACTGAGTACCATTTTGAGATGCTGCAATTAAATTTCAGCAAAATAGACTAGTCTGCTGCATCATTTTTTCACTTTGATTTTCAGGTTGTTTTTGAATTCAGTCCTCTGTAGGTTGATAATTTTAATTTCCATCAAACAATGGAGCATCCTTAGGTTCCTAACACATTACCCAGTCCATATCAGTATAGATATCTAGCATGATATTTTTACCCATTGAGATCTGATGTGTTTTCAAAGTGTTCCTTTAATTTTTTTGAGCAGTGTATAAAATACAGAAGGAAGAAAATATCTGATGTCTTGAACGTTGTTATAAAGGCTGAAGGTGTTTTGCATTTTCTACATTAAGGTAAAAAAAACCTTCAGAGTGCACTCCCCCCCAGCCCCCCATAATCCTTACCTCCGCCTGATCTTGATCTAGGGATGTGCACAAGAGCAGCATCTCTCTCAGCTCTCCCTCCTCATAGGCTTAGAGACACTGGCTCCTGCTGCTGTCAATCACAGCCAATGTGACCCCAGAAGAGGAGGATTGGGGCTGCTTTATGCAAAACCATTACACAGAACAGGTAAGTACGACATGTTTGTTATTTTTAAAAAATATGGGTTTGCAATAACTTGAAATACTTTGAATGGAGAATTGAATAGGAAGAAGAAACAATATAAAAATGTAAATGTTTCCTAGTGGAATGATATAGTTAACTTTTTATAGGAATGTCTCATGCCTTAAACAATGCTTATGTACACTGTCTGGCACACCAAACTTTACTTATGTTTTGTCTTGTATTTAGCCTCCTGCATTATCTTTATTGTAAAATCAAAAATATTTGTATGACAGACTACAGTTACCTAAATGTACGTTTGAATATGTGTATTGGGGGATTTGTTAACAGGAATTGTCTTTGACTTCTGTATTAATTGTTTGATTTTTTTCTACATCTATGCTGAGAATATGTTCTGTAAAACGCCCATATAGACTATACAATAGATGTTTCTCTGTTTATCTGTACCATCCAGAGATAGATGTCTAGCATCATTTAATTAGACTGAGACATTGCTGTCACTTATTAGCTATTAATAATTAGTTGAAAGAGAAGTGTGTATTGGAAACCTTTTAGGTTTCTATATGAAAGATATATAAGCTCTCAAGTAGCATTGATGCGAGAGAACAGAAACCATCTTAGTTCTCACTTCTCTGCTTTGATTGCTGTTCTGCTGTAGAAATTGCTGTTCTGGCAGAGAAAATAAAGTTTGCTGAAGATTTATCCTAATGGGTCTGAACCTCATCTGAGTCATATCTAACAATTTACAAGGTTTCTATAGGAGCAATTTATCTAAAAAGAGAAAAACATAGAAGATGAAGTGGCTGTTGAATATTCTGTAATATATACAGTATATATATATAGTGAAGTATATATATATATATAATGTGAAGTCACTGTAAATATATATATATATATATATATATATATATATTTACAGTGACTTCACTTTTTCACTCAGTTAAGTAATGCTATGTCTACCTTAAATACCCAATCATGTGAAAAAGAAATTAAATTGAAGTTAAATTAAGGGAAATTGGTGAAAATATTTAATTTTGCTTGTCCATAAAACTGGAGTGGTCACTCTTTCTCCTTATTTAAAAGGAGAACTGCAGGCAAGACTTTTTTTTTTTTCGTTTTTGGATAGGGTAAGGGAGGTTATAACTTGTCAAATTTTTTGTGTCCCCATTGTGGCAAACACTCTTTCACTTTCTGTCTCATAGCCAAATGGACAAGTTGTCACCAAGGTCGCCAGAACTAGTGTTCCCTATTGGAAGATTTCACATCTATTACTGTTCTGGAAACCCAAAATTTGGGATTTTCTTTTACATTCACTTTCAGTGGCATTGGTAAACATGACAAATAGGGAGAATCTCACTAATGAGGGCACAAACAGCAATAAAAACCCAACAGGTGTTGTAATTGCTCTCTAATCTATCAAAAACAAAAAAAAAGTTTAGACTTTAGTAATACCTTATTAAATAAAGGAAACAATTCACTTTTCTAGTTTAAAAGTAGCCATGCCTTCATTACAGAAACACTAGATAGAATAACATTTAAAAAGGTACACAGAACTCTTCTGTGAAATTGTACGCCAAAGCAACTAACTTTACTAACCAAAAAAATAAATTGTATTAAATTCTGGGATCATGTCCTTAAATTTCTAGCAAATGTTTTCAATATGCATTTTACATTTATATAACTGGTTAGTTGAAATGTGCACAGTATGTATTATTGTTATTCATGTTGGAAGAGAGCAAACTGGTTTCCATGAACTGGGATCACTCTATTGGCAAGTTTAACTTAAATCAGAAACATGTAAAGGAACCTTTACCAGTTTAAAGTACAACAGATTACTCCCATGCTGGTAGCCTGTGCTGCAATCAATCCACCAGTATACAGTGTGAGTGGAATCTAAAGAAGGACCCTATTTGAGAATTATGAGGCTAGATTCTCTGCAATTATCTCATATGGCCCCAAATAACCCAGTATTATACATTCAAATCATAATACATATACAGCACATGCAAAATGTTGCATGATCCTTGAAGTGTGATCTACAATGATTTCTGCCCACATTACTGAACAGAAAATTCATTAGAGCACAGGTTTTAAAGCTAAATTCCCACTTTAGCCCACTGCAGCGTTGTATGGGATCCGCTCCTGTATGGAAATTTCTTACTCTGATTTCACTGGAGGCTTCTCACACTGTACATTATACACTGTAATAAGCCAGATAGAGCCCACCTCATTTCTGAACTGAAGGATGTCCAACATCATCTAGCTCATTCCTTCCCAGTCTTTTATTCAGTTATTCAGTCATTTTTTTTTTCATTTTGCGCAGCACACAGTACTTTATTCACATAATTAGTAGGGTGTACATCCTTGGACTTGCCCTAAAAACCTTAGGGGGAACATACGGTCTTTTGGTCATGTTCTCCTACTCTTTTGGGATCTCCCTTTGGGGCAGTCTAGTTCAGTACTTGGATAGACCTTGCTTCTTAGGTCCTCTGAAAAATGTTGTCCACCTGGTCTCAGCCAGTTGGAACAAAAGTACTCTGTCTATGTCAGGACTCTTGCACCCTGTGGGTATTTTCTATTTGGAAGAGGATCATGTGTTACACCCTGTGCACTTTTTCAGGGGCGGACTGAAAACTCATGGGGCCTCCGGGCAATAGGGGATCATGGGGCCCCTGTGTCCTTGCCCAAACTCAAACAAAACCTATGAAAAAGGTACCAGGGGTATCTTATGGGGCCCCCTACTGACCCCGGGCTCTCGGGCAGTGCCCAAGTTTCCAAATGGTCAGTCCGCCCCTGCATTTTTTTGTGTGCCTCACTTTTGAGTGCTCATCTTTTATTGCCCTAGATGTTAATTTTGTGTGTGCACACCCCAAAAAAAGAAAAGAAAATAAATCCTACCAGTTTAACTGTCCCTGGCCTGCCTCTTTGTAACTAGATTTTAGTTCGTGGAGACTCACTTAGGACAGTCTACACCCTCTCTTACAGACATCCACCCATTTAATATTTGCATACCATCTCCCAAGAGCCAGCTGACTGTTTTAATCAGGGCTGTGCACTTTTGAGAGGCATGCTGAGGCAAGTACTGTGATGTTTTCAGAAAATTATTTAGGACACTCTTCTGACCCCCCCCTCACCAGCCATGATCTGCCTTGCACAGAGATGCATAGTGAACTAGTGATGATGTCATTGGGTATAAAATAAGGTACATAATACATAATAAAAAAAAAATTATTATTTCAATATTTCATTAGCATGTGTATGAATGGGAACAACCAGGAAAGTGAAAATTTAAGCAGATTAAATTTCAGCTTTAAAATGGGGGGGGGGGGGGATTCCTAAGCAGTGAACCAGAAATGATTATCTGCATTTGGATCATAAATCAGTGTGCGTGCATGTGTTTTAAAGTAGAACTATAGGCAAAATTTCTTTAATTTTTGAAAGAATAAGGGAGGGTTATAACCCGTCAGATTTTTGTGTCATCTTTGTCCCATTTCAGAGATTTCTCTTCACTTCCTGTCCCATAGCCAAACAGGAAGTGAGAGGAAATCCCAGAAAATCAGGGGAATTCCTTGGGGACCCCCAGGTCACCAGAACTAGTGTCCCCATTGGAAGATGCACCTCTATTACTTTTCTGGGAACAACCCAACATTTGGGATTTTCTTTTATGGTCACGTTCAATGGTAATGGTAAACAGGACAAATAGAAAGGGTGAATCTCCTTAATGAGGGCACAGACAACAATAAAAAGTGATTCTGATTCAGTTCTGATTCAGGCATTGTGATCCCTCTCCACTCTATGCAAAACTAAAAAAAAGTTTTGCCTTTAGTTGTACTTTAAGCAACCCCTGGGGCATAACCACATACAACTGCACCTTCTAATTCATCTCAGTGGTCATCAGCATATAGCAACTGCAGGTCCCAGAAAAGTAGATACACAAGCCCTACAGGCTGCCCAGTACAAATGTGTGAGGTCATACCTCTTAAATGAGGAAACTGGTTTGCTGACAAAGTGAATAAGTGATTTGTACAGCCAGGTCCACGCAGTCCAATTCATTCCTCCCAAATGGATTTTGCTCCACTACATACAAAAGGAATACAGGATCAAAATATTTATTATATTATATGTTTAATCTAAAAACAATATAATATTGGTAAGACACGATTTCCAAAAATCTGGTTTGCCAGACTAAGTTCAACTCTGGGATTACTAATAAAGTAGAAAATTCAAACTAGAAGTGCAGACAACAGACTAAAAATATCTCCAGGCTTTAAGGATATCCCCAAAGGTATGTCAATGTCAGTATTTTTTCATGAATTGTCTAACAGTTTTATGAGGAAGAAAGGCTAATGAAAAGCCATTATATAATTGCTCTTTTAAATTGGGATCTTAATAATGTGATTATTATAGCCAAGCAAATATTTATTGAAGCATAAATTGTTATACCAAAGGAGGCTAGGCACCCTGAACCCCACACTAATTAACCATCAATTCTGGCTCTTTGTCCAACTTATAACAGCCTCTGCAGCTGCTTTTCACCCACTTATTCTTCTGGCAGTGAAAATGGCACCACTAGTTGCAGGGGTTTTATAGCCAGATCGATTATTAATTAAAAAACGGGGCACTCTTGCATGATACATCTTAATGTAACTAGTCAGTAAGTCACTGATTAAGACAGTTGAGAAAGTATTACAATAAATATTTTCACTCAAGATGTTACACATCTAAAGCATATTTTTAGCTAAAGTCTTTTTAATGTTAGAGTTGCAAATGGTTACAACCTACTTTCTTTGTTGCTTTTGGAGAAATTCATCCTTGCTATTTGTTCTGTTGACAATTTTTAGCAGCACCGAATGCAATTGGAAACAATTTACAGCTGTCAGCAAAAGGAAATGAGTGGAAATCTTGTCCTGATAACAGTTAAGGGGGATTTACTTTCCTATTAATATGTATAATTAAATTACTATATCTATTTGTAGGCATGGTATAGATATTCTTTGCTGACATAAATGTAAATTAAACTGACTTTGAAACACATTTCTCAAAGAAAGGTTTAGTGAACACAATATTTGTTATAATATACTAAAAGTTGAATTTCCCCACACATAGAACAAAAAAAAAAAAGAGTTTTAACTATTCCTTACTCTATAAGAAACTAAAAAAAAAAAAAGGCTTTATTTCCAAGTTGGTTCAAGATAAACACAGTAGAATGTGAGACTATATGATAAAAAAAATGTCATTTCAGTTGATTCATCAATCTAGAACACTAGATCTCTACATGTATTTTTCAGATATATTATACACACACACACACACACACACACATTACATTGCCAAAATTAGGGTTCAAAATTGAGTTGGGCCACCTTTTGCAGCTATAACTCTTCTGGGAAGGCTGTCCACAAGGTTTAGAAGTGTGTCTAAGGGAATGTTCGACCATTCTTCCAGAAGCACATTTGTAAGGTCAGGCACTGATGCCGAATTAGAAGGCCTGGCTCGTAGTCTCTGCTCTAATTCATCTCAAAGGTGTTCTATCGTGTTGAGGTCAAGACTCTGTGCAGGCCAGTCAAGTTCTTCCACCCCAAACTCGCTTATCCATGCCTTTATGGCCCTTGCTTTGTGCACTGGTGTGCAGTCATGTTGGAACAGGAAGGGGCCATCCCCAAACTGTTCCCACATAGTTGGGAGCATGAAATTGTCCAAAATGTCTTGGTATGCTGACACCTTAAAAGCTCCGAGCTCGGGCGTGACATCAGCATGTAAGGTTCCACCCATGGGTGGCCATTTTGGTATGCTTTTATGCATTTAACTCTTTGCTGTATCCACGTGGATTGCGTTTAACTATTTACAATACTACACTATATTGCCATACCTTTGGCTCCTGTGGTGAGCTTCTCCTCTTAGGAGGATCCTTTGCTGGTTTTGCATAGCCCTGACCCTGGAGAAGTCCGGTCCCTATTTATGGCTTCCTGAGACCACCCATAAGGATCAGCATTAATGCTATTATACAAGTACCGTTCTAGTGAGTGCACATCCATATAAGGTGGTGGATTCCTATGTTGGATCATGAGCACTCTTGAGCATCCCAGCTGATATTGCTGCACCTTTTAGTTCCACGAACACCAGGCATTGCTGTGACCTGTAGTGCCACAGACTATGCATAATCACCATTATTGCTAAATAAGCACACATATTCCACTTGGCACTTCTGTGACCTGTAGTGCCACGGGCTATCCACTATTTATATCTAGAATTTTTTAGTTTATTTCATGATTGTATGTGATCTGAGCCATTTTATTTGATCTATTTCACTGGAATATTGTATGTACAGTGGGGATCGAAAGTTTGGGCACCCCAGCTAAAAATTTGTATTAATGTGCATAAAGAAGCCAAGGAAAGATGGAAAAATCTCCAAAAGGCATCAAATTACAGATTAGACATTCTTATAATATGTCAACAAAAGTTAGATTTTATTTCCATCATTTACACTTTCAAAATAACAGAAAAAAAAAAATGGCGTCTGCAAAAGTTTGGGCACCCTGCACAGTTAATATCTTGTACTGCCCCCTTTGGCAAGTATCACAACTTGTAAACGCTTTTTGTAGCCAGCCAAGAGTCTTTCAATTCTTGTTTGAGGTATCTTTGCCCATTCTTCCTTACAAAAGTCTTCCAGTTCTTTGAGATTTCTGGGCTGTCTGTCACGCACTGCTCTTTTAAGGTCTATCCATAGATTTTCAATTATGTTGAGGTCAGGAGATTGTGAAGGCCATGGCAAAACCTTCAGTTTACGCCTCTTGATGTAATCCCCCGTGGATTTCGAGGTGTGTTTAGGATCATTATCCATTTGTAGAAGCCATCCTCTCTTTAACTTCAGCTTTTTCACAGATGGCATCAAGTTATCATCCAAAATTTGCTGAAATTTTATTGAATCCATTTTTCCTTCTACTCATGAGATGTTCCCTGTGCCACTGGCTGCAACACAACCCCAAAGCATGATTGATCCAACCCCATGCTTAACAGTTGGACAGAGGTTCTTTTCATTAAATTCTGTGCCCCTTCTTCTCCAAACGTACCTTTGCTCATTCCGGCCAAAAAGTTCAATTTTAACCTCATCGGTCCACAGAACTTGTTTCCAAAATGCATCAGGCTTGTCTATATGTTCATTTGCAAAGTTCAAACGATGATTTTTGTGGTGAGGACGTAGAAGAGGTTTTCTTCTGATGACTCTTCCATGAAGACCATATTTGTACAAGTATCTCTTTATAGTGGAATAGTGTACCACAACTCCAGTGTCTGCCAGATCTTTCTGGAGGGATCGTGCAGTCAAACGTGGGTTTTGAATTGTTTTTCTCACAATCCTGCGAGCTGTTCTGTCTGATATTTTTCTTGGTCTTCCAGATCTTGCTTTAACTTCCACTGTTCCTGATGACTGCCATTTCTTAATTACATTCCGAACACAGGATATTGACATCTGAAAACGCTTTGCTATCTTCTTATAGCCTTCTCCAGCTTTGTGAGCGTCAACTATTTTCAATTTCAGTTTTCTAGACAACTGCTTAGAAGAACCCATGGTGCTGATTGTTGGTGCAAGGTCAGATTAGTCTGGGCATTTAAAACCTTTGAGATTGACATCACCTGGTCTTCCCAGACGATGATTGAGAGCAATCCATGACAATGGCAGTTCTCAGCTTGGCAAAGGGGGCAGTACATGCTATAAATTCTGCAGGGTGCCCAAACTTTTGCAGACGCCATTTTTTTGTTTTCTGTTATTTTGAAAGTGTAAATGATGGAAATAAAATCTAACTTTTGTTGACATATTATAAGAATGTCTAATCTGTAATTTGATGCCTTTTGGAGATTTTTCCATCTTTTCTTGGCTTCTTTATGCACATTAATACAAATTTTTAGCTGGGGTGCCCAAATTTTTGATCCCCACTGTACACTTCTATTCACATAAGCACTTATGATTGCATTTGTCACGTATGCTTTAGCGCTGCATTTACATTTGAATTAATTTACTTAACTTAAAAAATGCACAATCTGTATCTCTGTCTCCATTATATAAAAAAGCTTCTACATTATTCTTGATTTAAACTATCTAGCATTCTAATAATGAGAGTAAATAAGTAAAGAAATGCAAGCAGCTCTAGGTCTCATATTCAAATCCATTAATTTTGAAGTGAAAGATGATTTTTTTCATAGTAGAACATTAGCAGTATTCTACAACGGGGAGGGCATGCTCTTGTGGAAAATGTATCTCTTACAATATTTCTGCAAAAAAATTTCAGAAAAATTTTAAAGAAAATAGGCAAGAATTATGACTTTCACCCTTTTAGAGAAAAAAATAAAGAGTAGCATGCTAAAGTGAATCTTTGATGCTATCTCAGACAGAAGAGTGAACATTACAACAGATTAGAAAAAAATCACCCTGAAAACATTTGGTGTGATAAAGAAAAGGACTTTTATACCCTTTTTTTTCTCGCAAGCATTTCTTGAATCATATGAATCCAACTGGGCTTAATACTGAGAATCAAAGAGGGTTCCCTCTTCAGAATCCTTTTGATCCACTACCTTAGTTGACCCTTTCACATGAGATCAATTTCTGTAACTTGAAGCCGGTTATAAGGACGGAAAGGCAATATGAAATAACTAAAAGCTCCAATGCTCTTATTTTAGGGGGTGTATATATTATATATTAAAAAAACAGGGAATGTTCTAATGTAAGACATACAGATAAACTGTAAATTTTCATTTTACATCAATAACCTATTTAAAACATGTTTCTAAAAGGAATTTGTGAAACAAAATAATCACTCGCCTTTATAGGATAACAAATATTTAATCAACTCAACCTTTCCTCAAAATATTTTTTTTCAAAGCCAGTCAAAGTGGATCCCTCACTGGCTTTATAACAGAATACAATACAGTATTACAGGACATATACAACTTTAAGAATTCTTCTAAGGAAGGGATTTTAGCAAAATATGTCAGACCTTTCTCTGTTTCTAGATGAAAGTGTGCAAGGCATAAGAGTGCAAAATGCTTTTACCCCCTAGACAGCTTTTACCAATGGAGCTAATACCTTTTATTTACTTGCAACCTCAAGATGAATAAATCCTGAAACAGTGGTAAACAGAAGCCCTCATAAAGCATTGTAGACTAAGCCCTGTAATTCTGCATTATAATACAAACTCATCCTTAGAACAATACAAATAAAAGGACAGCTATTCTTCGCATAACCATCTTTGGACCTCTCGTCCTATCCTAATTCAGTCCCAGTGTATGCCAATCCTCCCAGTTATCATCGTTTATCTGGTCTGTTGAATATGCTATTTGAAGCATTTTGTTATAACAATTCATCAGTACAAAACGTACCTAATGATTCTGCCAAAACTCTTTTGAGCTGAAAAAAAAAAAAAAAACTAAACTACTTTTTGTGCTCTATGATTCTTCTGGCTGTTGTCAGTTAGCACTGTTTCTAGTTCTCTATCTTTACTACAGAAATGTTCCCTTTATGTTAACACTTTTACTTCTAAGATATATTTTAGAGAATGAGTGCTTACCAGCAGGACCACTTCGTGAAAAAAAAAGGGGAAATAGACCAGATAGAAAATGAATGCAGTTACCAAATCTAAGGACTTATGCGCTGCAATATATTACATTTTAGTTCTTGAGTTTAGATGCAAAATGTAATTGCAGCATTTCCTACATATTTTTGGCAAGGAATTACAAACTGCAATTTTTGCAAGTCTATCCTGTGTAGGCCTTAAAGTGATGCTAAACACACACTTAAATTTACATTATCCCTTCTCTTTCTGTATGTGGATGACGGCACTGTAATGATTTTAATATAAAAAATCAAAGTACCTTTTTCCTTAATCAATATATACCTGTTACATGGCCCAGCTCCTTCCCAGCCTCTCTATAGGAAAATAATGGCAGGAGGAGCTTGTAGACCTCTGCTTCTGGTCACATGTTCAAAATAAATATAAACAAATAAAACAGCCTTTGACATACAGAGTAAAAATAAATAATTAATATCAATAAACGGTTTTAAATTGTCATACAAATATATATTTGAAATCAAATTCAATATTTTTTAGCCAATAACATGGTGTGGGTAGATTTCTGCCAGTCACTGTGTCTTGGAATAACAAAGAGATAAAGTCAGACTCCATGGGTCGAAATGTAATATTCAACCCAATTGTGTTTATCTGGTTAGTGGGCATGGAGGAGGCAGGGGGGAATGGGTTGTCTTTACCACTGTGTATACGCCCACATGTGTAACTCTATAGTCACATGGCTTGCTCAGATGTGATAGGGAGGAATTGCTGAGTATAAAATCTCACTGAAAACTGAGCACGTGCAGTATCTGCCAACACTGCTCTCGAAATTGAAGCCCATAGTGAGTATGAACATGTTATACAGCATTTATTGATAGTTTTTTATGATGTACCCTGTTCTCTTGTTTTGGAACATACCGTTTCTTTACTTTGTTTCTCAGTACTCACAAAACTGCCAATTTTTTGATCTTCCATTTGTGAAACACACAATTCTGCCTTAATAATTCTAATTGCAAAATGGAAACCATTAACTTAATGTTCTACCCTTGAATGCTGTCTAGCAGAGTATTAATATATTCCATTTTCTTATTTAACTTCAAGTAGGATTGTGTTGGAGGTTAATTCCCAGGAAGTTTCTGTTGACTGTTGTCATTTTCCCAAGCCCAGAGAGGGAAAGGGAAAAAGGAAAAAAATGAAGAAGGAAACAAACAAAATAACTAAGCAATACATTTATTTAATCAAAAGACAATGATTACACACAAATCTGTAGTGACAAATTACCTATTAGTTTGCATGTCTCAAGAAAAAACAGTGAATAAATTGATCTAACTCGCATAAAAAATTTAATCTGGAATTCAAATACAGCAGAACTCTGTGTCCAAAATCCAAACACCTCACAGAAAAAGTTCATCATAAACTCAGGACAAAATAAAATGAGGATGATATGCTATAATTATATATAAATTATCTGTAAAAAAAAGTTATCCTACTGTAGGTTAACTGTATAAAATGATTATCGAAAGAAAGTTGTGCAAAATTTCAGGAATCAAATTAGAAATTTGCAGAAAATGCAAATAAATTAAAAACAATTATACACTCACAAACAAAATAATAAAAAAAATCTAAACATACAATAGTGCATATTAGTCTTCCAAACTTTGTCTCAATTTTTTATTTCCCAATTAATTAGTCCAATAGAATACTAGGAAACAAAATGTTAAAAACAGCTATAATCTAAAATGGACAAATTGGGTAATAGAAATATTGAACTCCCCCCTCACACAGTGTTTTTTTTAACAAAATTAAATTAAATAAACTTAGAACATTTATCTAATTTCACTCTCCCTTTTTCCCCAGGTGCAGGTTACGTGTAGAAACAACACATCTAGTGGGAAATGAGCCTAGTGATAGAAAGGCATGGAGATGTTTTTATACACTGAATAAAGGAAACTAGTGGTGTTTGGTTAATTTTTTCTGTTTTAATTTTTTTTGTCTTTTTAAGCAAAATAGATAAGGTTAACTTGAAATATATGTAAAAGAGAACAAGTAAAAAATAACCTAAATCATATAAGGAATATCTAAACAATATTCCATAATTGCTATATTTTGTTTACAGCTGGATCTTAAACTTGTCACCTAGTCGGAACTGATTCCTAACTATAAATGGGATACTGTTAAAACTTGAAAATCCCATGTACAGTAACTAAATTCAACTTTACTAATGTATCATGAGGTCCAGCAAAAGACTACTGGTTGGGTTTTAGGGGCTTGGACACTTTAAGTGCAGGTTCAAGAGTAGGCTTAGATAAATTCATTATGTAAAGCTTTTCTGAGGATCAAATGCCAAAAGAGGATACCAGTCAAGTGCACTATCAAAATGATACAAAATCTAGACTAGACAACTATAATATACAAAATCAGACAAATAGGGAAACATGTTTTCATCAATGGGCATCAATGGCTCAACATGAGAATGACAAAGCCCCCAATGGTGAAGATGGGTTGTTTGAATGACACTCGTAGGTTGCTGCCCTTGATAGTGACTCATTTCAGACAGTAATGGACTGAGAAAAAGAGAAAGAATCAAAAAGGAAACAATCAAGCATGTCTATTGAAAGATTTCCAGGAGCAACTACACAAAAAAAAAAGTTTGTGCTTGACCAAGGAAGGTGAACAGACACTTAAAGTGGAAGTCCAGTCAAATACTCACTATATATAAACTTCCTCCCACTCCCATTCTAAGCCTATTCAAACTACCCCATAAAGGAAAGAGGTCTATACTTATCTGTTGTGAGGGTGTTCTGGTCTGGTCATTTTATCAGCTCCCAGAGGCGTCTTCAGTGTAGAGGGGAGACAGCTGACAATGGATGCCCCATAGTAAGCCTATGGGTGATGTCGTTGCCCAGGTTCTGCAGCCATTATTGACAATCTCCCCTCTTCACTGAATCCACCGTTGGAGTGATCTCTCTTCAGAGGTCCAAACTGACCCCTTTGCCGATTGCAAAGCTATAGACTTGACACACACATAAAACCACTTTTACCCCACACAGAGAGCAGAGTTCCTTCACTGCAGCATACTGTCAAGGGTCAAGCCTTTCTACTCAGGCTGTGGCTTCTTCAGAAAGAAAAAAACTTTAAGACATTGGATACTTTTTGCTTTGATACACATGGAATTAATTTAGATTATTTAAAATGAAGGTTCAGTCGGGCTTTAAATTATTTTTTAAATTGCAAATTACATATAAAGTATATACAGTAAAGAATGCTTGTTATACTCACTATGGAACCTAAAGGGTTAATCCTCTGCATTGTGTGAAATGGCTGTTTGATCCTGTCTTCTCTGATCCTCCCCTCATTCCAGTGTCCCCCTGTTATCTCCTGATAAGACATATTGTGTGGAGTCACTCTGCACATGCTCAGTTTGGTGTGTATTGCTAGAGAGTTTTTGTTTGCTTGGGAGAGTGCATGTGATTGGCACAGGGCCAATCAGCACTGTGCAGATAGAGGTCAGGGGTTCTGCATCCTCCCAGAGCAAAATGAAAACTCATCCTACAAGCTTTAACATGTGTTCTGCTGGACACTGATAGAAGTTACAAGACTACTCTAACTGCTGATGAGAAAAGGTATTTAGCAGTTTATATGTACGAAAATAATTGCACTTCCATGTTCTGTGTACTGTGGGAGACCATATATAGTGAATACAGGGTCCTCCGTAACACTTTAAGCAATCTTAGGCACAGAAATAAAGTTAACCAAATCCTATTACTGAATTATAGTGTTCAATTTATCATTCAGTGCATAACTGTGAGACTAGAGAATAAAGCAAAAGTTACCCCACAGATGAAGGAGAAAAATAATATATATCATTGCATATTATGGAAAGCAGATCTCAGAGATAAAATGACAGTGTCCCATGTCTATATTTTCTTTTTTGCGTTTTATAGACAGATTAAATATACAGCACATGCAGTACCAGTTCTACAGTGAGTAGCAATTTGGTTTGTCTGAACAAAGTTGTGATTTTGCAATATAGCAAATCCAAGCAGCTAGCTTAAATGCACTGTAAAAAGTCCCAGTGAATAGATTTCTTTGTTTCCTCTAATTGCTGATGATCAACTTAAATCGCATCTGCCATTTTCAAAAGTTAAAGGATGACACAGAGCTGGCACCGGTCCCAGCAGAAAGGGAAAAAAGACTTATGGATTTAGACTGCTTTGCATTCTGATCAGGAACACACAGTAACAACATTATAAGCTGGAGCTGCCATTCTAAGGAGGATTTGAAGATTCTGAAGCCGAAGACGCTGTGTGCAAATGCAGCACTTTTAAAGTAGGAATATGAACACAGCACATTAGTATAGAGGCTACTTTACAAGAGATGCCTTGTTACACATCAGCTCATGGTAGTATCTTTAGTAAAAAAAAAAAAAAGTTAGTGGTAAAAAGCAGCAATAGATTTAACATATCAATGAAGTGTATTAAAGCAATAACAGTTAACTTCCCCACTATGCAAAACTAGCCAAAACTGAAATCTCAAATAGTGTTCTCATGTCTGTCAACTACAAAACATCACCCCTTATGTAATGATAAGGAGAGGGGGAGGTGTTTGCAGTCCAAATCAGGAGCAAGCAGTTTAGGGTGCTACAGCTGCAATTCCATAGATCTAATACAGTGAGTGAGTGTTGTCACTCTAGGTTAGGAAGTGCATTGGGGGCAGGTGAAAATAAAGGAATAAAAACCTAAAAGGAAAGAAAACTAATTCAGCCTCCACATCTAAGGACCAATAAGCTAAATGTTGTCATTCTTTCCCTTCACAAAAGTTGGAAGATACCGAATGTTGTATATGCTCTCAAAAATGACAATGTCCCTTGAGGATGGATGTTCTATGGCCTTTTTTTTCAGCTAACCTACCTGAGAGGGGGTTGGTAACATTTGACCCCCTCCCCCTGTCATCTCTTGAAGTCCACCCCCCCCTTTTTTTTTTCTTTCTTTCCTTTTTTTTTTAAAGCCTGGTTCTTAAAATCTCATTTGCTTTATTGACTGGCCACAGCTTCTATATCGCAAAGCTGGTAACTTACGGGGAAAACGTTTGCACTTTCTTTACTTGGTCTCTGTGATCTTCGACAGTCTTGCCTAACAAAATTTCTATATTGATATGTTATGTAAATACACTTGATATATTATCCTATGGGAATTTAATACGTGTACATTGCCTTGACTCCATTTGTTCTACTCCAGCTTCTTATTTTGCTCTGAAATTATGTTACTTTTTGCCTTTTCAATAACATTTATGAAAAAAAATGACAAGTTAACAAGCCTTTCATCTTTCATGGCTTCAATGAAGTAAAAAGAATCCAAGACACGTTGAAACTTTGACATGAGTTCATACAAAAAATTGAGAGGAAAACATTTGTAGCGCTCATTGGCTTAGGGTAGGCAGCTCACAACATACTGAGATACCCTCCAGTGGGTAACCAGCAGGTTGCCAGAACAAAACAGCCAGCCAAATGATAAAAAGAGTCCAAATGAACTTATTGGTTTGCAGCCAAACAGCCAAAGTGCTTCAGGGGCTAGGAAAAATTCAAGCAATGGGTGGCCCTGCTGACACCACCCAGTTCAATTAAATTTAGTAGGGCTGCATGTAAGAAATCTTGTGTATGCCTGTATGGCCAGCTTTTGTCTCCTCGTGTTATGTCTCCTTGTATTATCATGGCAGTACTGTCAAAGCAGCCCATGAAAGATAGATCAGAACAAAATAAGCAACAATGAAAGAAGCTCTAGACTAAATAATCAAATAGTCCAAATTAAAGTGCTAAAGGTTAATTTTTTTGTTTATTTTTCATAAAATAAAGAACATGTCATACTTACCTGCTCTGTGCAATGGTTTTGCACATAGCAGCCCTGATTTTCCTTTTCTGGGGGTCCTCTCCCAGCTCTATGGGCTTCACGCCTCATCAAGTGCCCTCAGAGCAAGCAGCTTGCTCTGGGAGCACTAATGCTTGCTCGCTCCTGAGCCCTGCTCTGTGTGTCCATAAAACACACAGAATGGGGCTCAAACCCATCCCTCGATCCATGTCACTGACTCTGACTGACAGTGGCGGGAGCCAATGGCTCCTGCTTCTGTATCTGAGCCAATAGGGAGTGAGAAAGCCGAGACAGCCTTGGCTCTTGTGCACATAGTTAGATCGAGATTGTTCTGTAGCAAGAAAAAAAAAATACCCCATGTAAGGCTTAATGAGAAGTTCTTTTATGGCCCCTTATTGTAAGGTGGTCTGTCAATTGCATTGATATGCTATAGAATTCTGTTACAATGAAAGTATGATAGATTTCTGCAAAAAAGGCATGACATAACCCATGACCCAGCATTTGAATGTCATCAATTAAACGTACAATTTCTCTTTCTCTTGAAACCCACAGAGAAAAATATGACACCCAAAGTCAACTTTCTACAAATGTGAAGTTTAAAACTCAGCCATTTGTAGAATCATAGAAATTTACAGTGAAAGGCCATTTTTCATTATTTTGACATGTTGAAAAGAAGGAATGGTAAAATCGTAACAAGGCCTGACCTTTAAAGTATTTCTAGGTGACAAGTAAAAGCGGATTGTGATAAGATACCTGCAGACTGAAAACAGATTGCAGTCTTAATGCAGAAATGGCTTTATTCGCTTACAAAATGATATAAAAGGCACAATAACTGCTACTGGTACTAGTGCAATGATTTTTCTGACCCAGAAGACAATATGCACAATTCACCAAGTTACAATGATCACTATCTGTTATAATGATCATAGTTTTCAGCAATCAGAGCTAAAAAGAACAGTAACATATCTAATAATCAATGATGTAAGGGCAAATAACACATGCATATAAGTGAATTACGAAAAATATCTATTAGCAGACATTACAAATCTTCACAAACTGGATGAACCTCTCCAGTTTGGACACTGTATTAAATAGCGGAATGTTAATTTGACTGATTATGGGCATTCTAATTTGTTCAAGTTACAGACAATAATACAATCAATATTTTTGACTGCCTAGAATCAATTGGGGTGATTTACTAGATTTAAAGGTAAATAGGCTGTTCACTTTGCAAGGGAATTTGCCCTAGAGCTTATTGAAAGAGGGGAATCATGACTAACTACAAAGTTTTAACACGTTGGTATTTATTCCCGGCGAGGATCGCTAAATATACCCCCGGCTACCCTTCAGAATGCTTTAGGGGTTGTTCAATGGTCGGAACTTACTTTCATATTTGGACTGAAATTCCTCACATGCTATCCCTGCTTTTTGCTAAGCCACTTCCACCAGATCGGACTGTGGACCTCTTAAATCTTCCTCCCCCCTCTATCTCTAAATCTCAATTTAAACTTCTCCTACAAATCACAGCAGCTATACAGATAATGGCCAAGGTGTGGAAGTCCTTATCTCTGAGTATTATTGCAGTTAAGAACAAAGATACCCAAGCAATGATCCATCCCAAAGTGGAAGCTACCATCCTAGATTCGATCTCCAAATTCCTGACAATATGGACCCCATGGGTGGACTGGTTACTTCCACCGAACTTTGAGGATATGCTGCTTCTCCCTTAGCAGTATCAAGTCCTTCCTTGTGAAGGCATTACCATTTTTCTATTTAAATTATACCTTGGTTTGGTCCCGAGACTATTTTCTCTCCCCCGGAGGTCACAAACCTCCCTGCCTCCCTCTCAGTATCTTCCTCTGGTTCTTCCTATTCTCCTCCCCTCCTCTCTCTTTTCTACCTTAACCCTTTTACCATGGCCTTACATGGAACCCTCATGTAGTTCAAGGAAATATTGCTCTCATCCCATAGCTTGCCATGTCTTACCTTACCTTGTTATGCAACACTTTTAACTATTCAAGGGTTCCTCATTAACTGTTCATCATATTGCAAACCCTTTCTGGAGCGGGGCAACCTGCTCTCCCTCATCTCCCCCTCTTTTTTTCTTTTCTAATTTTTATTCTTTTGTTCATATACATGTATTGAAATGCCTTATGTTTGTTATTTTGACTCTGAATTTAATAAAAAGTTTGAACAAGAAGGAGGGGAATCATTAAATTTTTTTTTTAACTTGCATGTGATTGGGTATTTTTTGCAACTTCACCACATTCACTAAGTTTTGGGGCAAATTCCTTTAGAAAGTGCAACGCCACTTGCAAAGTCAACAGCCTATTTTTCTTTAGTAAATCACCCCAATATGTTGTCTGTCAACATGTACAATAACTCATATTTACCTATAAAAAGCTACACCGAGATATAAAAGAAATATTTAATTTACACACCTGCATTGAAACGGCAATCCAAAAATTGCTTACTTGATAAAAAAAAATGGTTCAAGCAAGTCAGGCCTCAATATGAATATGACTGGTTTGTTCCAAATGTACGGACTGCAAGTGAACTGGTAAAGCAGCTTAGAAGACCACTTTGCAGAATGCACATGACCCACCGCTCTGCAGGAAACCAGAATGAGTGAGGTATGATGGAGATCCTACTTCTATTCACACAAATGGGTATGTAATAATCTTACCTAGTTGATACTAAGAAGGAAATATACTGCAGTTCTTCATTAGGACAGTGATGTTACAGTGGGTAAGTATTCTCACTTCACAATCCCCTGCACCAACATATTTACCAAAATCATACTTGTTTTGGGTGGATAGGTGTGTTGGTGGGGATATGCAATCCCATGGAAGAGGGTCTTTCTGATCTCCTAGGGCAACACTCACTGTATATGGCCCCCAAACTAAGCTAGAAAGAGCTTAAATAGAATATTCACATTAGCCGAGCAAATAGTGTTCACTCTGCCACAGTGGAACTCATTTCTTGTTGTTTACTTATCATTAAAATGGTATAAAATGTTTGCAAAATTTTGGACTGACCTATATTATTTGATTCTGCAGTAGCATAGATCTGATCAACTTCTGTGTGATCACCAATAAAACAATTAAATACCAAAGTACAGCAGTTTATAAACATAGATTTATATATTTTTACATGGAAAAATATATATACTAATTAGGACACACCCAGATCTCCTTGTGAGCTCATCCTTGAACAGTGCAACAGTCACTGGATGAATGCAATTCGTCAAAAGATCATTTTAATTCAGTAAAATAACTAATATAACTGTAACTGTTCTACCATCTGTCTGTGGTTCCAATGTCAGTAATCATTATAAAACTGCCAGTCTTTCACATATATGTATACAATATTTCTGTCTTGTATTTTAAACAATATTTTCAGGCACACAAATAAACTTTGCTATTCCTTATATTCAACACTGACTTAGGGCTCCGAAGTGGACCTTAACCCAAAAAGAGAAGATCTGCTCATAGCGAACATTTGGAAATATATATTTTTTTCTCAGCAGTACCATAAATGTTTTCTGTAATGTCTTGAATTCCTACAGCCTCATAGCTTTATATCTGCAGTGAGAGATCATCTAGGGCATTGTTGTCTCTGACTGCTAGTCTCGCCAGATTTGGAGTGTGATTTGGTGATGTCACTATTATGTGGCTCCTGCTACCTTACCAAAATGGCAGACACAGAGACATAATGCATAATGAAGCATGACAAGTCAGTAATGGGAAATGATACAATACAGAGAGACCAATTCTGGTTACTAGTCTTTTTTTTGCCACCTTTTTTGGGCAAAGCTTTCAAAGTTAAGTTACTTTCTACCTAATTCTTCTTTATAATTTGATATGTTAATTAATTCAAAATGTAACATACGGTATGTGTTTTTAAAATGGCATTTAAGCAGGACAGCCATTTCTAAAAACTAGAAAATACTCTTGTATTTTTGTAAAATGTTTTCCAAGCAGCCCCTGGTTTTAACTTACTTTAGGTATCTCTAAACAAAGATTCCAAATAGTTGGTGCCTGACATGAAGGTAAACTAATTCTACATCAGTTAATCTGCTGTGACAGCAGACAAACTACAGGAGATGGGCATATACCGGGGAATTGCTATAGGTGGTTGGTAACTGGAGACCTGCTGCAGGAGAGAGTCAAAGATTTGGGAGCAAGTTTCACAGGACTGCTAAGTAGTAGACAAAGTAGTAGTGACTTAGTTGTATCTAGTAAGACTAAGTAGTAGTGATCATTGTGATTGCAGCCCATTTACAAATGAATGCTCTTATTCCCAATACTGACAGCTTTGACCTAATGGTTGCCCAGCATGTAGCAAAAGGCTGCAGGGTGGTTACCACTGCTCTTGCTGCACTGCCTAATCTTAGACATACACATCCCACAACAGTGAAACTTTTTTTTCCAGCATATCCCAGAGAAACTCGATTGGATTATGATCTGGAGAATCTGGAGGCTAAGTCAACATCTCAAACTCATTGTTGTGTTCCCCAAACTATTCAACCGTTTTTTTTTCAGTGTAGCAGAGTGCATTATCCTAAGCGGCCACTGCCATCAGGCAATACCGTTTCCATGAAGGGGTGTACTTGGTCAGCAGCAATGTCTGGGTAGGTGGTACTTGTCAAGTAACATCCACATGAATGGCAGGACCCAAGGTTTCCCAGCAGAACATTGACCAAAGCATCACACTGCCTCCGCCAGATTGTCTTCTTCTCATTCTGCATCCTCGTGTCATCTCTTTCCCAGGTAAGCAATGCACACACACCTGACCATCCACATGACATTAAAAAGAATGTGATTCATCAGACCAAGCCACCCTCTTCCATTGCTCTTTGTCCTGATGCTCACGTGCCCATTGTAGGCACTTTTGGCTGTGGACACGTATCAGCCCCATACACAGCAAACTGCAATGCCCATTTTTCTGCTTTCAACACATGAACTTCAGGGACATGTCTAATATATCCCTCTGACCTTCAGATGCCATAAAGTTATGGCTGGTTGGTGTATATAAATATATGTATAAATAGCGTGGTATTATGCTACTTTATGACCATAATAAGAAAAAAGTGCATGTAAATATTAAATGTTAAATAAATAAATATTTTGCAACAGACTTTTTTTTGCAATCCTAAAATAACCTCTAACATTCAAAACTTCAATGCACATTTATCTAAAACTTTTTCTTGCCAGTTTAAAAGATTTGGTAGCAAGTATGTAGAATATTCATGATGTTTCACATCATTATCGAGTCATTATAAGCATCTTCCATCTTCCACCATGAGCTGCTTATATCCGACAGACAGTTCTAAACTCAGTATAACAATGATTCATGTTGTGCTAACTTGAGCTAATGAAGAATTACATAATGGATAAGGTACTAGAAAATATTTATTCTACACTCCAGCTGCAATTGTTTCAGCAACTGCTGAATATTTAACTGTGGCTTTTTACAGATTAAGGCCTGTTTTGAAGTATATGTCATTAGCCGTGATTGTGCAGTCTCTTATTTGCTTGATTGTGTCTGTGATTTATTTGCTGGGAAGACGGTGGCACGCTGAGATGTTCAAAGTGACGTGTTATTAGAAAGCCGGCGGTAAGGGCTTTTATTTTCAATATTTGATAAACAGAATTTTTAACTGATGAGATGAATAAGTCGTAATTGCTAATCAGCGGCCATATATGCTAACCATTATGTTCAGTTCTACCTAATCCTCCTATTGATATTATGTTATATTGTAATAAATAGCAGCTGTTGAGGAAGGGCAGTAATCAAAATGTTCTGGCAGACAAGGTCTGTGTTGAGAAAATGATGGCCATTGCTGACATCTCCTTCTAAAAATGTTAGCCAGATAGCTGTCCTGCTAATGTAAGAGCTTCAATACTTCCTGAGATACTAATCTGGGAAAAATCATGTAGATTAGGTTTTCTGACATTGCTAGGACTTCACTGACAACATTATTTTTTACAAGTCAGTGACTTAGTAAACAATGAAGTCAGTAGACCAATACGAAAACTATGCAATGAGCATTCCCAGAAGTAGATGAACAATTATGGCACCTTCATTTTGCATAGTGTAGGTTTCCTTTGACCACTTGCCCTTCAGAGGATTTACCCTCCTTCCTGACCAGGCCATTTTTTGCGATACGGTGCTGCATTACTTTAACTGACAATTGCGCGGTTATGTAACGCTGTATATAAATTAAATTTATGTGCTTTATTCTCTCACAAATAGAGCTTTGTTTCAGTGGTATTTGATAACCTCTGCGTTTTTTTTTTTGCGCTATAAACAAAAAAGACTGATCATTTTAATTTAAAAAAATATTTAATTTGCTATAAAACATATCCAGCAAAAAAAAAAAAACGTACAAAATCAAATTTAGTCATACATTTAGGCCAAAATGTATTCTGCTACATGTCTTTGCTAAACAAAAATCCCAATACGTGTAAATTAATTAGTTTACGTGAAAGTTATAGTGTTTACAAATGGCGGTATATATATTGGAATTTTGTTTTTTAATACTAGTAATGGCGGCGATCAGTGACTTATAGTGGGACTGCAGGACTGCGGTAGGCATTTTGACACTGGGAGGAAACTGGCTTACCGCCACTGACATCCCAATGACACTAATACAGTGATCAGTGCTAATAAAAAGCACTGACACTGTACTAATGACACTGGGCAGGAAGGAGTTAACATCTGGGGTGAACAAAGAGTTAACTGTGTGCTGTTTTACATAATGTGCTGGGTGTGTTTTACTAGGGAAACATGATGCTGTGTATTTCTCTGCTGTGCAGAGAAATACATAGCAGCATGTTCTTGCTGGCAGGAGAGAGACCTGTGTCAGTGTTACTCAGCGATCGCTGGGTGCCGGCAAGGAATCTCCGGCCAGGATCTGGTGATTGACAGTCGTAGCCACCAATGGCAGCGCGGGCAGGTTGGCACCCGCACGCCCCCTCCCCAGAAATGCAAATCATGTGTATATATACATACATTCTACTATAGGGCAGCAGGGACGCGGTTAAACATTATAACTTCTTTGATAAAATTAAAATGAAATTGTATACAGTATATTATTGCTTTTGTAGCAGACAATTCTCTAATTAAATATCCGATATCCAGTTCCCTTGTATTTAAATACATTTGCATGAACTATAAGAGACATTACTGATACCATGATAAAGTAAGAGAAAAAAAATGTGAAAATCAAGTGTTTTAGTCATCCAGCATTAAGACCAAATAGTAGAAAAAGCAAAGGATATGACATATCTTTAACTCATCCATATAATAACTTATAACAGGTGTCCTACTATGATAGTTCATATTTGTTGATAAATCATTACAGACTGCTGATAAATGCTTAATAATTATGTCTACTGAACATTTTCTCAATAATAAACTGCTCGTAAATTTCAAAGCATTTAATAGAGGATTGTCTAAACAGGCACGGCAACTGTGATGAGTATCCAAAATAATATAATGCTATTAACATAGCAGGCCATGCTGCTTATCCTCTTAGCTAAAGTTACTGTTTCCCTTGTTCTTTAACAATCCCCCAGCTACCCTTGGCAGGACATCAAATGACTATTGTTTTTACCAATATCTGTTTTTCATTATAGATTATTAAAAAGCTGGATTGTTTTTCTGCTTTAAAGTCATTTATATAGTTAGAGTATATGTGAACCCTCACCTTGTAAAACAACCCTTTCAGTTAAAAATAGAAAATTAAAAGGTAAAACATTTCTGTAATAAACATTTTAAACACCTTTTTTTCCCTTTTTTTTTTTAATTACATACCCTCTGTTCTCAGCCGCATAAGGAGCTCAGAGAGCAAGGGAAGGAGAAACAAAAGAACACTGGTCTTCCCAATGAGTATCTGTGCAGGGGGCCATGTCATCAGAAGTCTGGTCATTGGGAAGCGACAGGCTGAAATCCCAGCACAGCCAGAAAACTGATCATACTGAGCTCTCATGTCTAGAGTGGTCAGTTTTTAATAGGGAAACAAAGGCACTGGAAGGGATTTTACACAAAGTAAGCAACACAAGGAGAATAGGATACTTTTTCATAGAAGCACATTGTACAGTAGTCACATATCAGGAATATAAAATGTTGGGTTTACACATTGTTTAATGGTATATTCATTCATTAAAATAATCATTTTTTATGTGGCTAGAGCCTATAGCTAGATATATTTTTGTGTACTAATCACTCTTTCAACACTCAGTAACACCACTGAAATTTAAACTTGTTTCTTTGTCCAGAAAACATACCGTATTTTTCGCTCCATAAGACGCACCTAGGTTTTAGAGGCGAAAAACAGGAAAAAAAATTCTGAACCAATGGACTGCAGACATAGTACAGGAGATGACCAGAGACTGCGGACACAGTACAGGAGATGACCAGAGACTGAGGACACAGTACAGGGGATGACTGCGGATATAGTACAGAGACTGCGGATATAGTACAGGAGATGGCCAGAGACTGCGGACATAGTACAGGAGATGGCCAGAGACTGTGGACACAGTACAGGAGATGACCAGACACTGCGGACATAGTACAGGAGATGACCAGAGACTGCGGACACAGTACAGGAGATGACCAGAGACTGAGGACACAGTACAGGGGATGACCAGAGACTGCGGATATAGTACAGGAGATGGCCAGAGACTGCGGACATAGTACAGGAGATGACCAGAGACTGCGGACATAGTACAGGAGATGGACAGAGACTGTGGACACAGTACAGGAGATGACCAGAGACTGCGGACATAGTACAGGAGATGACCAGAGACTGCGGACACAGTACAGGAGATGACCAGAGACTGAGGACACAGTACAGGGGATGACCAGAGACTGCGGATATAGTACAGGAGATGGCCAGAGACTGCGGACATAGTACAGGAGATGACCAGAGACTGCGGACATAGTACAGGAGATGGACAGAGACTGCGGACATAGTACAGGAGATGGCCAGAGACTGCGGACATAGTACAGGATATGGCCAGAGACTGCGGACACAGTACAGGAGATGACCAGAGACTGCAGACATAGTACAGGATATGGCCAGAGACTGCGGATATAGTACAGGATATGGCCAGAGACTGCGGACACAGTACAGGGGATGACCAGAGACTGCAGACATAGTACAGGAGATGACCAGAGACTGCGGACATACTACAGGAGATGACCAGAGACTGCGGACACAGTACAGGAGATGACCAGAGACTGTTGACATAGTACAGGAGATGACCAGAGACTGCGGACACAGTACAGGAGATGACCAGAGACTGCGGACACAGTACAGGAGATGACCAGAGACTGCGGACATAGTACAGATGACCAGAGACTGCGATGACCAGAGACTGCGATGACCATTCACAAAGCAAAGCGCATGTGCAGTGGTCACCCGGCTGTCACAGAAGCCAGCGCGGGAAGACTGTGCAGCGCTGGAGCGAGGAACAGGTAAGGCCCTGCAGGAGACAACAGCTGAGCGGCCGGCCCGGTATTCTGACATGGTGGCGGCAGAAATACCGGACCGGCCACTTTATATTCGCTCCATAAGACGCACTGACATTTTCCCCCCTTTTTTGGGGGGAAAAAGTGCGTCTTATGGAGCGAAAAATACGGTACATTATATTTAGAAACCCTTTTAAAGTGTTTGTAAACTTTAGACATTAAAAGCATATCCCTTTAAGTGTCATTTATGTCTGCTGCTTCATTCTTCTGCTATCAGAATGTGTCACTTCTGACAAGTTTTCCTGATACCAAGAGAAAAAATGGTAACAGGGGAGGAACCTCCAGCAGATTGACAGCCTTATCTCTGTACCTGTGTGCTGTGTGAAGGGAGGTGTGTCTCTACCTTCCAATCAACTTTCAGAGCTCTTCTCACTGAGCTCTGTGGAGTGTAACTTCAGTTCTCCATCCCTTTTTCTGGCAGCTCAGACAAGCTTTAAAATTGTGCACTTTGAATGGTTGTAGATAAAAGAAGACTGCAGCTAGGCAGTTACCGATTATATAGGATGATTTGTTTCAGTTCTGTGTATTACCTGAGGTCAATCACTTCACTTGGTATATGTGAGGGTTTACAACCACTTCAATACCGGGCACTTTTACCCCTTCCTGCCCAGGCCAATTTTCAGGTTTCAGCGCTCTCACACTTTGAATGACAATTGCGCAATTGTACCCAATCATTTTGTTCACACAACTAGAGCTTTCTTTTGGTGTTTTTTTCTAAATTAACAAAAAAAAAAACAAACTTTAAAAAAAAACAAAAAAAAAAAACAAGTTTTTCTTTGTTTCTTTTATACAGGTTTGCAAATAAATAATTGTTATTCATAAATTTAGGCCAAGATGTATTTTGCTACATTTCTTTGGTGAAAATAACCCAAATCAGTATTTATTATTCAGTCTGTAGGAAAGTTATAGAGTTCGCAAAACTATGGGATAGATCTTAAAATTGATCAATCCAGAAGTACTGACAGCCAATCTAAGTTATTGAGGCCCAAAAATGTCAGAACAGTACAGATATCCCCCAAATTACCTCTTTTTGAGACTAGACAGTCCAATGTATTTCATAACAGGCATGGTGAGTTTTTTGAAGTTTGCAATTTTTTTGTCATAATGTTTTGGAAAATGAAGGAATTAAAAAAATTATTTTCATTTTTTTTTCTTACATACTGTCACCAGTGTAGTACAGCAACATCATATAACTGGTGTAGCAGTGATCAGGGAAAAAAATTGATACTTTTTAATTTTTATTTTTCTTTATTAAATTTCTCTTGATTAAAGATTTTTTTTTCATATTACACTAAGACCAAAGTAGTATAATGTTATCATAGTAACATTGTACTACTTTGGGGAAGTGATCAGTATTTTTTTTTACACAATTTGATTGCTTATAGCAAATAATTTCTTTGCTATAAGCAGGCATTTAACTGAATGAAATCGATCCATTCAGGTTTTTTTTCTGTGATTAGCTGTAATTTGGCCACAGCTAATCCCATGACACAGATGGCCTGTGATTGGCCCAGCCTGTGCATGTGATCACTGTGACCATTGACAGCTAGACACACTTGTATACAATGGATGGCATGAAAGGAAGCCATCCATTGTTTACAACTGTCATGTGACCTGCTGTGGTTGGTCATAGCAGGTCACATTGTACTGGCAATGGGGCCAGTACACAGATCTGTCTTTGCCTGTGTCCGAGGTACACAAACAGTGACAGATCTTGCCACAGCATGGCCCGGGAAGGACATCATATGATGCCCTCCTGGATCGATGAGAGTCCCACCATTTTTCTGTAGGCCGGGCGGGAAGTGGTTAAAGAAAACAGTTCAGTGATTAACTGCTGTATGAGTTTTACCACCGCTTATGCCTACTGCCATTGTCACATTGAACTGTGACAATATTTTGATTCAAAATGATGAGAACTATTATCATTATAGTTATAAGAGAACCACGGTCAAAAGCATTTGGACACTTGACCATCACACCTTTATAAGCTTGTTGGACATTCAGTTTTAAAACCATGTATACCCATGGCTATAACAGCCTCTACTCTTCTAGAAAGTATTTTCACAAGATTTTAGATGTGACTTTGGAAATGTGCAGTTAGTTGGTGAAAAGAGCACTTGTGAAGTCAGGTACTGATGTCGGACAAGAAGACTTGGCTCATAATTGGTGTTTTATTTCAGTCAGGCATTCAGTTGAGTTGAGGTAATGCCACTCAAGGTCCTCAATGCCAAACTCAACAAACCAAGTCTTTATGGAGCTGGCTTTGTGCACATAGGCACAGTTATGCTTGAATAGAATAGGACCTTCCTCAATCTGTTGCCTCAGGGTTAGAGGTGCACAATTGTCTAAAATGTTTTTGTATGTTGTAGCACTAAAGTACATCTAAATGTTCCTGTGTGGCAGTCTAAAAGAGATATCCAGTTATTTTGTGATGCAATTTTAAGAACCATAAAAAAAAAAACTTTATTTTGGTGAAAAATTATTTTGAAAAACACCCCCTGGTATTTCTGGAAGTGGCCATCTTGAGTAAGGGCAGATGATTTATGTAGCACCACTTCACTTGAGACACCCACATTCATCTTCATTTGTGTTTCACATGGTTCTACTTCTGGACACTGCAGCTCACAGCGTGAGAGCTTCAGGACAGAAATAATTTTGCCAATTAAAAAAGCAGTGAGGCCAGGTGTTGATTAGAAATCTACAGGTTTGTCAGTCAGCTGTAACAATGCTGATAACCATACCCTCTGTAACATCTTATTCGACTTTAGTGCAAGTAAGCATACTTCATATCAGAAAAAATGCAACATTGAAGTCAGAAGCAGTGCAGCATAGTTGTCCCTCATCACAAGAAGCTGAATTAGGTGCATTTCAGTGGCAGGATCAACAAGTATTTGGAAGATTTTGCAAGGGGGATAAAAGAAAAAATGGTAAATGCAAACGCAATTATGATTAAGTGCTGTAGCACATATAGGAGGGCATAGTTCTATTTACCAGGACTTTTCACTGAAAACCTCTGAACTCTTTAACTTGGAAGGGGTTCCACATACTTGTCAAAAGGAAAATTATAGCTCAGAATATGTAGCACTGTATTAAATAAATAGAACAAAAGTAATGTAAAAATTATGCTGAAGTTTATCTTTTTCTTATAGGATTCTTTTTTTTTCTTATTCAGGTCTACAGGAGAAAGTTAGAAAAAAATATAACCCCCAGGTTACCCTGCATGCACTGCTTTCCTTCTGAAGGTATTGTGAGCTGCATGGCTTGTGGTTACAGTGAAGTTAGGGTTATTCTAGTAATTTATTTTCTCTCAATATATAAAGGTATTTCTATTTATACAGAAAGGTTGGCAAAGCCCCAGGTTTAAATCTAGACACTGGCTCTATGACCTGCATGAGTGGAGCTAACATTCTGCAACTGCTCCTCTCAAATCTACTTTACATTGCTGCACATCTATTGACTTATTTGATGATGATGGAAGTGGTGGTGGTTGGGGGGAGGGGGCACATACAACATTATAATTCCAAAGTACACTTGACCTTTAAATAACATTGTAATTCATTTTATATTATGTAAAATATTTGTTTTATGCTTTTTAATTATATTATGCAATTAATGAGTAGCATTATGCAGATTATTTATGCGTGATGTAAAATGTGTATTAGGTAATGAACGTACTAAAATAAAATGTCTGAATAGCTGAAAGAAAAAAAAATCCATTACTACATTTTCTTTCTTTGAGCAACAGTTGATTATCAGATCTAAGTGCTCCTGTTTTATGAAACATCTCTGTGTGATGAAATTCCATTTGCATTGTTCTGCTTCTAACATTGTCTTGTGTGTGTAATGTTAAAACTGGGAAAAGATGAAGAAGGTAATTTTTTATTAAAAGATGTATTATTCTGTATGATCTGCATGTATGATAATATCATAAGACTGAATTCAATTCTTTTAGGAACTTAAAAGAATCTAAAAAGATATAAAGGAGGACTGTGCATGGTTTGTTTACAGCATGCTTTCTGGGTCCAGACTATTAACAACTTATTATTATCCATAGTTGCAGTGGGGTGGCTGAAAGATGGATACATTGGGGTTCATTTACGAGTAGAACGCTCACTTAGGCAAACCAGTGGTCTCTTCAAATGCCAAGTGTTGAGAAGAAAAAAAAGAAAAAGAATAGAAATTCCCCTTGAGCCTCATTGGATTAGTGCAATGAAGCAGCTTGGCAAGGCTATGCGAATATTTGACTGCATTAGTCAAACAACCCATGTCAATACCTGGCTGCTATTGATTAGAGAAAACTAACACTTTTGATATCTTGGACATGTTCAAACATCTGTCTCTACACAACACAAAGTTCTGTTTTAAAAGCCACACAACATTTATTCATGGATACATTTAATTAATGCATCAATAGGAAAACAAGAAAAGGAGAGAAGCGACATTGTTATAACATAACTTCTTGAGCTACCTGGAGTTAAAAAGAAGGGTTTATTAGGGCTCCAGAGCAAGCATGTATCTGGAACTCAGCTGCTAGAACCACACTGGGGCTGGCAAACATGGAACCATGGTTGCCAAACTAAAATGTAGTTTATTTCAGACAGCTGGCCAAAAATCACAGGCAGCCACAACATTAACGCTGATAGTGTGTCATACTTTACTAATGATATCATTGCATGTAACTGCTGTGTGTCTGGGCAGGTTGGCAAAAACACCATAGAAAGTTGTCTGGGTTTGAAAATGCCCCCCTCCTATATGTCAATGAATCCTCAAACACGTTTTTATTGTGCATAGATAATAGTTATGGTAAAATATTTCAACTGGCTGATCCTGAAATGCAGGAAAACATGCATGATATTTTTTACCCAGTTATTGTCTACAATCTTTATAGGCTTTAGTCTACAGAGGCTTAGGTAATTGCAATTCTATTGCAGTGGTATTAGTGCACTTCCAATGACACCGTTAAATACTATTATTATACAGGATTTATATAGCACCAACAGTTTGGAAATATAAAGGGAGACAGTACAGTCACAATACAAGTCCATATAAAAGGAACCAGAGGGACCTGCTTGTTAGAGCTTACAATGTAAAAGGGAAGGTCAAGTGATACAAAAGGGAGTAACAAGGGGGGCAAACAAATGACAACCACCCTAATCTATTACTAGCTTTTGCAGCATGGAGCACATAGAAAGGTGATGCAAGTCAAAAAAAATTAAACAAAAATTCCCTTCCATGTGCTCTTTGCTGCAAAGGGCAATTAGGTTAGGTTCACATCTGTGCGGGTGGTGCCGCTGCGGATCTGCACAAAAATATGTGCAGCCGCACCACCCGCATAGAGGAATGCGGACCCACGGGGGGTGCCAATAATTCTAATGGCACACCGCCCGCACTAGAAATCACAACTGTACTGGGAACCTCGGTTCTCATGCGGGCTGCGTTTTCTGAAGAAGTGCAGGGACTTCTTCCCTGCATGTCCCGGGGCATGGGAGTCCATTCAAATGAATGGGCTCTCATGCCCGCCCAAAACGCGGTCCACACAGCCGCAGATATGTCAACCTAGCTTTATAGGTTGGGGTAGTTGCCATCTGCTTGTACCATTGGTGAATTATTAGGGGATGCACTGGATACCTTCGCTGCCATTGTGCTACTGTTGGGTATCCAGTGCATCCCTATACCTTTAAGGAGGGGTGGGCTCCCTCCAAGCGTACTTGCCCTTAACCTATCTATAATTATATATGTACTCCAACTCACGAGACTCCTAAAATTATAAAGTTAGGACTGCAGTATACTGGGGTGCCATGACATGGATGCTGCAGCTTATGCAAATATTTGCAAATATGTGCAAACTAAATCCCTTATTCTTAATGTGAACGGTTAGGGAACTCATTTTGTTGCAGGCTGACTGGTAAGTGAGCTGGGAATTTTTGTTTAATGTTTTTTGACATGAGTTGCCCCTTCATGTGCTCCTTGATGCAAAGGACAGTTATAGGTTGGGGTGGTTGCCATTTGTCTGTACTCATGGTGAATTGGTGAGGGCATGCACTGGATACCTTCATTGCCATTATGCTATCGCTGGGTGCCCAGAGTATCTCTATACCTTTAAAGAGGGGTGGGCTCCCTCCAGGCATACCTGCCCTTAATCTACCCATAATTATGTATGTGCTCCAACTCAGGAGAATCTCAAAATTGTAGATTTAGGACTGCAGTACACTGGGGTGCGATTACGTGGCCACTGAAGCTTATTCATTTGCAAATGCGTACATACTAAACCCCTTGTTTTTAACATGAACTGTTAGACGGCATTCTGAGTCTAGGTTAGTGATGTATCTAGGGGTTGAGTTGTGGATGGCTTTGAAGGTTATTGTTAGTATTTTGAATTTTATTTGTTGAGTGAATGGAAGTCCTGGCAGAGAGAGGGGTAGCAGACACTGAACGGTTGAGTACAATCCATGACGCTTTTTATATCTGCACTAAGAGTTATATTTTCAGGTCAAGTACTGCCTTGGACCCTAGAGGTAGAGGGTATAACATAAATGCTTCTCCTGAAAATGTTACAGAGAGGGAAAATAACTATCACAGACTTACAGAGACATAATAAAAAAGGAATTTTGGAACAGAACGAGTGAAGGGTTTGAGGAGCAGACGTTTTAAGATCTGCTTATCGTACACATTATCATAAGCCTGTTCTTCAGGTAACCTCTGTGTCATAATTTTCTTTTCTTTCACATTTTGTTTTTTACATCTACCTTTAGGTGGCCAGTTTGGCATTGGAGGAACCCTCTAAATCAGTACTGCTTAGCACTTTTGATGCTTCTGAAGTGTTGATGGCTAGCCTTACAGTTCAATCAGAACAGACAGGGGGAGGCAGGCATTTGGTGCCACCAAGAAATGTTTAAAACACCTGTACTTCCTAAGGCTGTTTAGTATCCTTACTATACATTCTCTCTTTCTCATCATGCAGCATGTCACAACCTTTTAATAACATATATTTATGGAAATTCGCACATTTGTACTTTACTGATAATTAATTATCTCACTTGCACTTTTACTTATTGCTATAGCATACACGTACTTTACCTTAAATAGGAATTAATTACTTAAAATATTTCAAACACAAATTACAACAGACAAGATTAGCAGTTCAACACCCACCAATATTCACAAGTGCTAATTTTGCTTGCCTGCCTGTGGAGCTGGAGCTCGATTCCACACTGTTTTAATGGACTTAATGGGGTTGATTTACTAAAAGAGGATGGAACTGACAAAATGAACAATCTTCTAGTCTGAATACATGTAAAGCATAGCTCCACTTTTGTTGAGAAGAAAATCCTGTATAATAATAACAGAATAATAAGAAATCATTCCCCTCTGGGTGATCTATGTACATTTCAAGGATTTTAACAAACTGTTGTAGATTCCTACTTTTTGTTCTTCTGAAGAAATAGCTATTTATTTGTATGTGTCCATGTGGAAAGTGAAGATGAATGGGAGTTGCCTTATAAATATCAATCAGCTGCTGCACCTGCAGGGATCTAATTAGGAAAATTGCAGGGTCTGCATCCTTTTACGTGTGATTTCCCTTTGGGAGTATCTCACCAAAAATAACATTTTGTTGCAGGGGATGCTCAAAATCTGACTTGTATCTTGGTGCAGACTTCTGGAAAATCAGTGAGTCAATCACACAAGCAGGAAATTACATATCTAGGGGTTGTCCTGTGCGCCATCTGTGTACAGAATGCCTCCAGGTTGTCATATTGCATTGCATTTTACAGAAAATTACAGCACTGCAGATTGAAAAGGAAAGGCAATATTTAATAATATCCAATTAAAATATGACTTGTGTAGCAATTGTATACACTATATTATTTTTTTATTATTTGTTATTTTTTACCCACGCAAAGTAAAGTTACCCTTTAAAACATATTCACTTACCAATTATATGCAGGAGAAAAAAAAAACTGATTTTGTCTTGCATGTGACTGGATAAAAGTCAAAGGACAGAAAATACCTAAAATCACTTCAACAGAGAAGCAAAAAAAAAAAAAATGCATTTGTGAGGAAAGGAAGGAAACGTGAAAGAAAATCTCCCAATGGGGTCACAGACTAAATCTGAAAACTAAAGTTAAAAAAACTAAAAGAAATGTTTAGTTTTCTCCACTGTATTAAAAAAAAAAACAAGTTTTCTTGTGTTAGAAGGAAAGGGCCAGTGCCCAATAATATTGTGTTCGTTCTCATTGCTTAGCACATCTGATGCAAAGATACGAGACTACTTTTCAGATAATGTTTGGTGCCAAAAGCAGTCAGATTCTTCATTTTGCTATCCCATACTGCAATGGCAAACAATATGGACAACATGATAAGGGACAAACCTCAGCAAAACCACCCTAACAGAACGTTGTGAAATTACCTGTAAATGTGCAGACTAAAAAAAATGAAAAAGTGTCCCTATTCTTTAGGGCTTGAATGTGTATAACTAATGTTGGTACTGCTACTCACACCATTTGTGTTCCCACAAAAAAAAGCATACCCAATACAAAAGAATAAGTGTTGCGCAGTACAAATGTTACTAGTGGTAAATCATAAAATTATATAGCATGCACTATTGAAAAACATCATTTGAATCCCAACTATACCAAGAAAATAATAAATAAATAAACATGCACATATCAGATGCTTTTATATTAAACAATATCTTGAAAAAGCAACATGCATTGTGCCAAAACATAAAAGACAGAACCAGACAGTGCGGCTCAACCCAGCCCCTCCCCCCCCCCCATACACACCTTCATCACAAGCATAGTTGCCAACATTTCAAAAACATTTTTATGGACACTTTTTTTTATTGTATGTCCAGAAAGCCAGCGTAAGTGGAGCAATATGTAAATTAGGGGCAGGGGCATCAATTGTGAGTGTGGTCTGGAGGTAAAACTGTGGCTTAAATTACTCTAAATGTTGGGTGCGGCTTGAATGGGGTGTGATTAAATAGAGTCTGAGATTTTCTTGGGCTCCCCCATGCAAATTTTGCTCTCCAACAGCCCAAAAAACAAATAAACACACAGACTTATCTAAAAAAAACCAAACCTTTAATAATATAAACATAAAGAACTGGTTCACACTCAGAGATTGGTTGATAGAGGTTACAGCACATTACCTCTCACTGGTTGCTATAGGTTACTTCCGTTAGTACAGGGGAGGATCAGAGACTGCAGGAGTAGTACAGGAGATGGTTAGAGACTGCAGACATGGCACAAGGGATGGTAAAAGTACAGCATGCTCCATCATAAATATCCCAGCATGTTCCACCATAAACATTACAGTATGCTCCACCATAAATATCACAGCATGTTCCACCATAAATATTACAGTATGCTCCATCATAAATATCACAGCATGCTCCATCATAAATATCACAGCATGCTCCATCATAAATATTACAGTATGCTCCACCATAAATATCACAGATCCTCCACCATAAATATCACAGATCGCTCCATCATAAATATCACAGAATGCTCCACCATAAATATTACAGAATGCTCCACCATAAATATCACAGCATGCTCCATCATAAAAATCACAGCATGCTCCATCATAAATATCACAGCATGCTCTATCATAAATATCACAGCATGTTCAATCATAAATATCACAGATCCTCCACCATAAATAGCACACTATGCTCCACCCTAAACATTACAGTATGCTCCACCATACTGCCCCTCCCCCCCCCCCCACACACACAAAAACTCTTCCCCCACACACACAAACTCTGCACCCCCCCCCACACACACACAAACTTTGCACACACCCCACCCCCACACACACACACAACTCTCTCTCTCACACACTATCCTCTGCTACACGTGCGGAGGAGGAGGAGGCTAAGGCGGGCTGGCGCGATCACCCCTGGGCTGGCCACATCCCCCACACAGTAACAACCAATCAGCAGGGGAGAAACAGCCACATGACTTCCTATCTCTCATTGATTGGCAGTCCCAGGCAGGGGGAGGACAGAGAGGTGGGGCAGAGGATTCGATCGCAGGGAGCGAGGGGGAAGTATAGTTAACACTCACTGCAGTACTAGATCATGCCCCGACTGCTGTGGCTGGCAGACGTCCGTAACAAAGTAAGTGTCCATGACAAAAATCATTTTCCGTGATTCAGCCCGGGACAAAGACGGTCCATGACTTATGTCAAAAATCCGTGAGTGCAATCTGTGACTGTTGGCACATATGCACAGGATTTGACTGACAGCAAAGCCCGTGGTACCGGGTAGTGAGAGGAGAGAACCGTTGCAGACAGGTACAGTGCTCGTTCAATACTTTTACCTAAACATTGTTTACTTTAATTTGAAGAAGGCATTAAAGCGAAGTTCCACTCAAAAGTGGAAGCTCCACTTGTTTGCCTCCTCACCCCCTCCTCTGCCAAATTTGGCACCTTTTGAGGGGGAGGGGGGAGCGGGTACCTGGTTTTGCTGGAATTGAGTTGGAGGTTCGGCCCCCTCCTTCCTCCTGCAGTCTCCTGGAAACTTTCACAGGTCCGAAAAGACTGCTGGACCAATCAGCAGTTCAGTAGGCACCTGGATGTAAAGGCTGTGTCCACAGTTGTGATGCTGGCTTGGAGGAGAGAAGAGGCAGAGCAGGGACGATGAGGGTGCGCATATCACTGGACCCTGGGACAGGTGAGTGTGTGTTTACTAAAAGACAGTTTTTGTAGCTGCTGACTTTTAATAAACTCAAAACTGACTGGAACTCCACAGGTAAAGAAATGTTTAGGTTTTGCAACCACTTCGAGTATTTTGTGAGTTCATATACAAATACATGGGCAAAGAGCAAATTGCAAAGTGCTATAACCAGTAGTGATACAGTTTTACTCATGGAATTGCTTTGTTGAATAAGCCCAACTATGACTTATCATGCCTTTAAAAGTAGGCAGGCAAACCCGATGGTAATAAAGATGACAAACAAATTTGATATCCAGAAAGTAAAATAAAACAAGTCATAAAAATTCACCTGCTCCTGAGTGAAGGCTGCAGAACTTCAACCTGTACTTTTTTATAACATTTCTGTAGACATGAAAGATGTATGACAGACATACGATTTTCCAAAAGAAGAAGATACTGTATATGGTTAATTTTTGATGCAGTCAGGGTGTTGGAGTCTCAGCAACAAAAAAAGCTTCCAACCTGTCCAAAAAGTGATGCAGAGAATTATGGAAGTCTAGGTAGCTTTTCAAGTTAGCAATGTTAAAGTAGAAGATACTTGAAACCTATTCTTACTTTACAGTATATGAGAATTAAAGCTTAACTCCGTGAAATTGCACAACTAAACTTGCAGTGTGACTTCCCCCACACTGCAAGAAATAAATTCCCTTCTAGGGCATCTTAAAAAAAGTTATTTTACTTACCTTACCCCTTGCTCCTTCAGCAACCCAGTGAATTCTTTGTCCATCCCATTTGTATAGGTTGCGGGTTGGCATCCTCACTTACAATGCAAAACTGCCAATTTTGTATTGTACATGATGATGTCACAGTGCTACTGACCAGAATCAGCTTTGGGGAGTGATCACATGGATAGAAGGGGTCTGAGGGAGCAAGGTGATAAGGTAGGTAAAATGAAAATGTTAGGGTACCATAGACAAAAACAAGCCTTTAACCTGTTCAGTGCTGGGGAAGCTCCACTGCAAGGGTAGATTTCTAGTTTCAGCTTTAAATTAAGAGTTCTGAGTTCAGCTTTAAATTAAAATATGATTGGTATACATTTGACCCTTATTTAGTTTACTTATGTATACCTATTTTAAGGGTTACTCCAGCCAAAAAAGCTTCTAGATTTGGATAGTGCAAGAAAGGGTAAAAAGATTCTTATTGCTGTCTATATCCTCATTTGGGGTGAAATAACCTTGCTATATGTAAAAAGAGAAGGACATGAGGAATCCACACAATATATAGTGGTCCCTAAAACAGGAGTAGAGGGGATACCTTCCAATGGTGACCTTTGTTCTTCTGACAAATTCATTTACCACTGTGTATATGCCCACATGTGTGACTCTATAGTCATATGGGCTGATTAGATTTGATAGGAAGGAAGTACTCAGTGTAGAAATACAGTTAAAACTGAGCATGTGCATTCGCTGCCAACACCGCTCTGCAAAATCCCCAACTGCAGTGGGGACATGGACAGGAGGGGAAGACAAAGAACATCAGGATCGACCAGGTTTTTTGCAGAATGCAGAAAACAAATCCCATAGTGGATATGAACAATATGTAATATAGCATTCATAGTTATTAATGATGTGGGTTTAATAATACTGTTATCTCAAATGTCAAATTTGTATTACCGTTTCCCCCATGGAAAACCTCCACAATGCTATACATACAGTAGAATAAACACTTTAGTAGAGAAGGAAAGGCTTAGAATTTATCAGAGTTTTATTGTTTATCTGCTCATTACTGTAAGAAGCTTCCACCTTACCTCCTGCCCCAAGGGGAAACTCCCCCTCACTTCCTGTTCTGCCACTGGGACACTGAAAACAGTAAAAACCTGATACGTGGCACCATCACACATGCCAGTGTGGTTTGTTTGGCTGTGCCAGTTCCTGTATACAAGCACTAATCTATCCTCTGTCATTGTGAGTAGAATTTTAATAAATCAAGCCTTTGCTTTTAAATACTACACTATGTGATATGTTTCTTTTTCTCTTCACATCTCTGCTATGAGTACTATTTCGGATTACTGTGTAAAAGTGTTGGAGTGGGTTATTACTGCAAGGCAGCCAGCACATTGCGATCTCTGCACTGAGCGAACTATTGGCGCTTTATAAATACTGTATAATAATAATAATAATCTCTGTTTGGGATCACTGTATCCAGTAAGAAGGGTTCAAACACTAGTGGGATGAGTTTGGAGCACTTTTGGTTTGCAGTTTTTATTAGCATTTGATTGATTCTTATTATTATTATACAGGATTTATATAGCACCAACAGTTTGCGCAGCGCTTTACAATATAAGGGAGACAGTACATTTACAATACATTTCAGTACAGAAGGAATAGGAGGGCCCTGCTCATGGAGCTTACAATCTAAAGGAAGGGGAAGGTGATACAAAAGGTGATAGCTGCGGGGGATGATCTGGCGGAGGTGATTCAAGTACAGTTCTTAGGTGGAGGTGGGGTAGGCTTCTCTGAAGAAGTGAGTTTTCAAAGATCGCCTAAAGGCAGACAGGGTGGGGGCTGACCTGACATGCTGTGGTAGGGAGTTCCAGAGGATGGGAGAGGCTCTGGAGAAGTCCTGGAGGCGAGAGTGGGAGGAGGTGATGAGGGAGCTAGAGAGGAGGATATCATGGGAGGGGTGGAATGGGCGATTTGGGCGGTATCTGGGGATGAGGTTGGTGATGTAGCTAGGGGCAGTGTTGTGGATGGCTTTGTATGTGGTTAGTATTTTGAATTTTATATGTTGGGTTAGTGGAAGCCAGTGAAGGGATTGGCAGAGAGGGGCAGCAGTCGCTGATCGGTTGGTAAGGTGTATGAGTCTAGCAGCAGCATTCATAATAGACCGAAGGGGGGACAGACTGTGTAACGGTAGACCAGTGAGGAGGGAGCTGCAGCAATAGAGGCGGGATATAACCAAGGCATGGATAAGTTGTTTTGTCAGTGGAAGAAGTATTTCTCACTTTGGAACTTTCACATTTTGCACAATGCATGTTATCAACTTTGCATATTGTATGATATCATTAAAAGTGCACTGCCCTTTATAAATCAATAAATTGTGTCATAACATATATTTGCAATGATATTATTGGAAGATCATGCTATGAAATTATTTATTAATTTTTAAAAGGGACAGCACACCGTTTTTTTTTATATTTTGCAGATTTGCACATCTTGGATTCAGATTTGTTTGGGTGCAGCAGCCATATATTTAGTACACTAAGCACAGGCATTTTGTTAGCTTTTTAACAAAAACCTGACAGAGTTTACAACCAATTTCTTCTGCAACAAAACTGAAATATCAGTGTGGGAGTCTGTTTTAAAACTAGACAACGTAGTAACTATTGCACACAAAGCAGCTCCATTCACATAGGCTGTTCCCCAGTTCAAATGAATCCTAAGTAATTTCTTTAAAATAGTTAGCAATCAACAGAGCACATATTTCTGTATCTCACAGTTTAAAAAAAAAAGACATTCCAGGGCCTTATATTCCTCAAGCTTACTGTCAGTTTTTATCCCATCTGGTGGTCTTTTTGATGATAACTACATAAAAATGTCAACTCTCGTTTACCCAGAAGAAGGCAAATGTAATATCCTTACCATGAACGTCCTTGTCAATTTTTTTTCCATCAGTAAAAGAAAATCATTTTTCAGAACTAACCCTGGGCTCCATATTATTGCATTACTGGCACCAGTTCCCTATATTGTGCCAAGTAATTATTCAACTTCAGTAGGCTGAACTCATGCATACACCTACACTCATTTACTCGTATGGGCAATGCTGGAACACACGGAATGTGCCGGTAACTCATTTCCTCAGACTTTGTAATAAAGCCAGCAAATAAACCTTCTGGACAAACAGAACTGAGCTCGGAATCCAAAGATGAGCTGTTCTAAATGCTTTTAAATCGTACACAGTGCCGTTATGCACTACCGTGGGCTAAAGTGAGCTGTGAGCAAAAAGAATAGTTAATTGGCTGCCGAAAAGCAGTATATTCAGCATCTCCGTAGTAAACTGTAAATCTGCCAGCGTGGTAGTTAAAGGCGAAGTGTAAAGAATACTGTATCCGATCTACTGTATATAGAAAAGATCTTTGTCCATAAAATTTTGTGAGTTTCAATAAAATATCAAAAACGTGCTGAAGCCGAGTTCTTTTCAATTCTAACAAATACACCAAATAGTGCATTTAATAATAATTATGAACTCCAGGAGCCAAAACTTTTATTTAACAATATTCCTCGAAAGCTACAGGGAATATAAATCCACTTTATGCACCAAATGCCTTTGCTAAGCCAGTTAATGCCTTGTAAGTGCCGGATCACATATAAGCAGAATGGATGCAGTTTGAACTGCATCCAATCCGCATGACATGTGAAAAAACATTGCTTCTTGTGGTGCCTGTTCACATACAGTTGCAAGAAAAAGTATGTGAACCTCTTGGGATTCCGTGGAGTTTTGCATGAATTGGGCATAAAATGTGCTCCGAACGTCATCTAAGTCACAACAATAGAAGAACACAGTCTGCTGAACATAATACTACACAAACATTAGATGTTGCCATGGTTTAATTGCACATAACATGTAAACATTCACAGTGCAGGGAGGAAAAAGTATGTGAACCTTTGGACTTAATAACTGGTTGACCCTCCTTTGGCAGCAATAACCTCAACCAAACATTTCCTGTAGTTGCAGATCAGACCTGCACAACGATCTGGAGTCATTTTGGACCACTCCTCTTCACAAAACTGTTTCAGTGTAGCAATATTCTTGGGATGTCTGGTGTGAATCGCTCTCTTAAGGTCATGCCACAGCATTTCAATGGGGTTGAGGTCAGGACTCTGACTGGGCCACTCCAGAAGGCGTATTCTGTGCTGTTGCAGCCATTGTTTTGTTGAATGACTTGTATGCTTTGGGTCATTGTCCTGTTGCATCACCCATCCTCTGCGGAGCTTCAGTTGGCGGACAGATCGTCGTACGTTTTCCTGCAAAATGTCTTGATAAACTCTGAAATTCATTTTCCCATCAATGACAACAATCCGTCCAGCCCTGAGGCAGCAAAGCAGCTCCAAACCATGATGCTCCCTCCGCCATGTTTCACAGTGGGGATGAGGTTTTGATGTTGGTGTGCTGGGCCTTTTTTTCTCCACACATAATGTTGTGTGTTTTTCCCAAACAACTCAATCTTGGTGTCATCTGTCCACAGTATATTCTGCCAGTAGTGCTGTGGAACATCCAGGTGCTCTTTTGCAAACTTCAAACGTGCTGCAATCTTCATTTTGGCCAGCAATGGCTTCCTCCGTGGTGTCCTCCCATGTACTCCATTCTTGTTTCATGTTTTCCTTATTGTAGATGTGTCAACAAAAATGTTAGCATGTGCCAGAGATTTCTGTAGGTCTTTAGCTGACACTCTGGGATTCTTCTTTACTTCATGCAGCATTCTGCGCTGTGCTCTTGCAGTCATTTTTACAGGACGACCACGCCTAGGGAGAGTAGCAACAGTGCTAAACTTTCTCCATTTGTAGACAGTCCGTCTTACCGTGGACACATGAACATCAAGGCTCAAGGAGATACTTTTGTAACCCTTTCCAGCTTCATGCAAGTCAACAATTCTTGATGGTAGGTCTTCTGAGAGCTCTTTTCTGCGAGGCATGGTTCACATCAGACAGTGCTTCTTGAAACCAGTAAACCCAAAACAGGTGTCAGCAACACATCCAATATCATCACACTGATTGGAGTCAAGGTTGGCTCACTCCTGGCTCCAATTAGCTCTGGGAGAAGTCATTAAGCTAGGGCCTCACATACTTTTTCCTCCCTGCACTGTGAATGTTTACATGTTATGTGCAATTAAACCATGGCAACATCTAATGTTTGTGTAGTATTATGTTCAACAGACTGTGTTCTTCTATTGTTGTGACTTAGATGACGTTCAGAGTACATTTTATGCCCAATTCATGCAAAACTCCACGGAATCCCAAGGGGTTCACATACTTTTTCTTGCAACTGTATGTCAGGTGCACTGGTTGTGCAGATTCAGTGTGGATTCAAAATGACTGCAGCTTGATTTCTGAGCAGTGCGGTCCAGTTCAGGTAAATGCTATTGACTTCTATGGGAACCATTTCTAAACTGCACATGTGTAAACAGGATAGAATCCTGACCTGAACTTGTCCAGAACCTAATGTAAACCTGACCTTAACCCCTGAACAACTACTGTACTAATTAGCTGTGAAAACTGATATTCAATCCACACCGCACGTGTGAATCAGTTCTAAAAGTTGTGATATCATCAGTGTGCTGTACATAGGATATGCAGAGAGCATATCTGCAGTAGGGACTCCGCAGCTCCACCCACTACAGGCTGCTTGTAGAAAACTACAGGAGGGGGCGGAGACAAGACCAGTCACCCTGCACAAGGAGAGAGCTCAACAGTGACCAGTCTTTATTACAGGAAGCAGTTTCAAACTGCAATACTGCACAGATCTGGAAGGAGTACATAAAGCACACCAGTAAGAATACACTTATATTTGGACAATATTTCTTTATTTCAAACTTCAGCTTTAAATATGTTTTCTTAAGTAACTAGTTTGAGTATCTGATTGTGACTTCATATCAGCCTGTTTTAATCCTATTTACAGTAAGCGCCAGTTCACACCACACTCGCATCTGAATCACACAGGAACGCACTGTGCGTTCCTATGTGATTCACATGCAGTTTTGTGTGCTGCGATTTCAGTGATTTTAAATGGGCAGAAATCGGACTGCACAGCATCAAAAGTAGTGCATGCACTCATTTTTAAAATACACTTCAACCAGATCGTATATTACTAAAATACCATGCGATCCAATGCGGGCAAACATTTGCGACCTTTGTTTTGGGTGCTGGCAACTTTTTATTGACACCTGTTGCAGATTGCAAATGTGGGCATGGTATGAACCGACCCTAAAAGTCAGACAGAGAGGGCGGGGGCAACACTATAGGCCAATAAGGTGTGCTGCATGCAAATCTGCTGGCAAGAATCTTGTTTACATGAGATGAGAGCAAAGTGACAGGAGGATAAGGTGCTGCTGCTCAGTCACTGACCAATTACAGGCTGGAGGAAGTGAGGTGACCTAACTTTATTGCTTAACTGCAGGGAAGAAAAGTCAGGTCACCAGCCATCTGGCAGAGCTGTGTAAATATGAGAACAGTAAACACAGTAATAAAAATTCATTGACAGGTAATACAGCCCCATTATATATATTTTAACCATGTATTTATTTGGTTGTCTGGAGTAAAAAAAAAATCACTAGTAGAAGATAGACATACTATCAATTAAAGTCTGAAACTTTGTGTTGGCAGATAATGGAAACAAACAACCAAACATTTCTGATGTACCTTGGTTACTCTGATAGTAACCCCATAAAGTAAACCAATATCCTTTACTTCTTCTTCATTTGTATCTCACATGTTTCCCCACCCAAACACTGCAGCTCACTATTGGAGTGTTTCAGCAATGGACGCAGTGCTGACAATCCAGAAAACAGCGGGCAGGACCATGTGTCACCAGGTGCCAATTTACAAGCTAAAGACTTGTGAATCAGCAGTGACAATACTGGTAGCCATGCCTATTCAGCAATTTTGCATCCTACTGCAGTACAAGCAAGTATACGCTATATAGGGAGACCCCCCTACATCATGGATTATTGACTGCATGACCTATTGCTCACCTTTGATGTAAGTGTTGATCCTTTTTTATCTGATTTTGATGTTACTCCATTTGTCCATTAAAAATACTACACTATTGGAGTTTTCTCTCTTCTGGGCTAATTTTTTTGGTATTTTGAGCCCCCTTCCCCTGAAGGTTCTTTTAAAGTGGATTCACACTTGAATGTATGATCCCCCCCCCCCCCGAAGGCTGAAATCCGTACTGCAGGATATAGTTAACCTGATGTGTTCACACGCTGCTGGAGAGAGGCAACCTGCCCTGGTTGGATGACATCTGGTGATGCACCCCCACCTGACGACTTCATCCGCATGCAGAGTTTCTGTCCCCAGAGCACCTAGGAGTAGGTCTTATATACTCCAACGCACAAGAACTTGTGCTATCTGGTTAGTGCATTGTATGCTCATTCTTCACAGCCATGGGAGTCACAAAAGTTATACAGTTACTTATTGAACCACTATTGTCACACTGCACCTTATGAACTATACTTAAGATTTTACTTCAGTTGTGTATTAGCTTATCTGCTTATCATTTGCACATTTTAGCGCCGCATTTTTACTGTTTTATTGGCATACTGGAGGATTTGAGGTTTTTCCGCTTCTATGCTGGCTGCTTCCTTTCTCTATATTACCCAGCGCTCATATGCTACTGTTTATATTATTACACTATATGAGAGTATGAGTATTCTGTTCTGAATTTGTGAGCAGTGTAGCAGCATTGCCACATCACTATAGGAAACAGCATTAGGTGGACTTCACTGGTAGAATCAACACAGGATTTTGCAGGAGGGCTACAAGAAAACTGAAAGTGTAGATGTATTTATATATAAGTGCTGCAGCACCCCCCTTTTTTCTAAGTTTTAATTTAACTCATATGTACCTAAATTACTAATTTGCACTGTGGGGCCTGGCTAAATCAGGACCCAACCATCAATTGAAACGTTCTTCCATTGGGAATAAGAGAGCAGATTAAAATGGTTTGCTGCAAATAAAACATTTTAACCACTTTGGCTGACATGCCCTGGATTTTTATTAAGCCATGTCTTAAAGTTAACATTTCCCTGGAAAGTGAATTTAATAAATGTTGCTTTATACTAATTATGTCCAAAGCTGAACACTAGAACACTAGTTGTTTTTGCCATTGGCCATGTAAAAATAAATTAAAATTACCTGTAATGACGGGTACCATATTACTGGCTGCTGCTGTGTTTAGCAGAACTCTTACTTTCATTGATCCCCAAACACCATTGTAACTGCCAAACTTCTGAACACGGAATATTACAGTCCTGGCTCCACTACTTTTATCATAGTGGGTCACTCACTGTAGATCTCCTCCGTTCCCAAAATGTCTTGAATTCCTTGCACTAAGTGCAAGGAATTCTGTGATTGAAGGAGGGGAGATCGTGATGTTCATCCTTACCTCCTCCATTCACAGAAGCATTCTGTGAAAGCAATGCTAGGCTTTTTATGAATGGAGGTGTATAGCAACAACTAATTTTGATCAGTGTTGTAGAGCTGGGACTATAATATTCTGCCTAGAGGTTCAGTGCTTATAGCAGTGTCTGGGCTGAATTAAAGTAGGAGTTTTACTAACTACAGCACCAGCCAATACTAGGACACCCATCATTACAGGTAACGTTTTACATGGTGAAAAGCCAAAGAGCTGTTTTCTCAGCGTTCAACTTTAATGAATACACACATTTTCTTTTAAATGAGATGCCACCAACAAAGTCCAGATATGCATATCTAACTTTAGTTAAATCAGAACGGTGGGTTCTTATAATAGATAATAGATAAGGCACGATCATTAGGAAATTCTTCCAAGCAAGGCAGAGGTCTATCCCCTGCTCCAGTTGGACCATGCTGGTCATCAGGTACAGTGTGCAGTTTCTTAAGGTCACTCACTTAGCACAGAGAGAGGTACGTGGATTTGTAACTAACAAACACAGTGACAAGATTCATACTTGTATTGTGGCAGTCAAGGTTGACTTAAGATCCCTGTTTCATGTGAACTGTTCAGTTAATGGCACTAGTGGGAATTCACCAGTAACTGGTGTACGAATCTGCTGCCCTCCACTGTTAGCTGTTAATATCACAGTGTTGTGCATAATTATGCATTAGCACTTCCTGTCTCTGGGAGGTGGAACTTGAAACCCCAGAAGAAAAGGGAGAAACAGAAAGTCTCAGACACCTGTCCTGTCCAGGCTGCTAACTCCAGGGCAGAAGTGACTATTATGCAAATATTCCTATGTTCTAATTAGGGCTGCACAGATGCTGTTCTTTTTACCAGCGAGTACAAGTACTGATACTTTCAGTCAAGTACTTACCTGTACTGAGTATCGATACCTTTGCAGTGTGATTTGAGCCAATACAAAATGAATGGGCTCTAATCGCACTGCAAAGAATTGCATGCAATTTGAACAGGAATGATGTGCGATTCCTGTCCAAATCGCATGTGGTTTCCCGCACAGCTCCTGTTTGAACTCAAGCTTGTCATAGTGACTGAGTTCACACAGGAGCAGTGCAAGAAACCTCCATGCATGACGGGTTCCACTAGCAAAGCTCCGGATCCCGACTGACGTAATCCCTGCTGTCAGAAATTGAAAAGCCGCTTCACCGGTTTGGGGATTTGAAACCTGCACAGCTTATTTTCACAGCTTAATCTCATGTCTGTATTGCTTTGTCAGTATGGACTACAGGGATTCTAATTGGTCAGCATTGTCACATGGACTGCGCTGACCAATCAGAAGCTGTCTAGCCTGTACTGTCAGCACTGCAAGGAGTGGAGAGAAAACCACCAACATGGTTTCTGCTAGAGATAATCTGTTCCAAGCTGGTTGGACAACAGTTGGAGCTTTGTGTTAATTTACCTTTTTTTACTGCATCCCACCCTCTAGCTCGATTCTCACCAAGACAAACATGACATTTCCCTGCTCCTGGTGCCTACTGGTACATGCACATCGTATATCCTTTGAGGTTTCAGATGAGGAATATTTAATACTAGGGGAGAGCAGACCTGGTGTACATCATCAGGAGAGGACTGCCTGGACCAGGAAGAGACAGCAAGCTTCTATTGACTAAATAGAGAAAGACGTCAGTGCAGGACCCAGTGTACAGCAGCTGAGCAGTGGATCAGAGAAAATCAATGCTGGATTCATTGGGTAGGTGGATATGTGAATTGAGGATAACCCAGCAATACAGGTAAGAGGCTATTGAAAAAAATCATGGGGGGGTGGGTGAATTTCATATTTAATATGATTGATAAGCATGCCCCACAATCTCAGGGCTATCATACTGAAGTGAAGCACTACAGTAATGCATTATGTCTTCCTGTGTATTTGAGATTCACCTATGCATCACCCAAGCTTGTTTTTCCTTAAAAGAGGCATTTAGTATCAGTAATGATACCCACTGTCACAGCTGTCTCAGTGTCTGTGAGTCATTTCTGCAAAAGCAGCATTGACTATGGTCATTAAAGGTTGTTATATAAAGTTCTGCACTTTTCAAAATGAGGTTTAAGTACAATAATAAGATGTCCTAGGAAGATGACAATCACTGTACTCTATGTAAACAGCATCCAAACTGCTGTACACAGGAGCTTTAGAGCACAAAGCAAACCTCAGATAACAGTATAGGTCTGAATTTAAAGTAGTATTAAACCCCAAAAGAAAAAAATATATTATATTGCAGCTTACCAATTCTTATACATGGTGGCTGCATTAGTTTTTTTCAGGCTTTAATTCCTTTATAGAATCCTATTTATCCAACCAGTATGTCTGATATTTTAGAAATTCCTTTAAAAAAACCAATTTGTCCAGCAAAAATGTCGCTTAAAGTGTTAAGACAAACCATTTAACAATGAGAGAGGTTCTTACAATGGTCGGCTTTTATTTCATTTTATTTAATTATGTAAAACTGTTGGGTCCAAAAGGAAAAAAAAAGACTTTTGTGCCAACTTATTAAAAGTGGAACTATACTTACCTTCAGTCCTTCTGGGTTTTTATCTTCAGCCATTTTGATTGGCTGGGCAGAGAGGATGTCACTCCCATGCATGTGTAATTTTGACTGATGCTGAAATTGTACACTGAGCCGCATGTGTGTGTAGCTCAGTGTACAGTGCAGACAGGCAGGTAATAATACTTACATAGAGGGGTTACTTTTCTAAAACTGGAGAGTGCAGAATCTGGTGCAGCTCTACATAGAAACCAATCAGCTTCCTATTATTTTTTTTTTTTTTCTTCTTGTCAAAGCTTAATTAACATCTTTAAGATCATCCGCTCGCCCGCACTGAGGATGGGTGGATGCAGTGAGGTACGGGTACGTTGCTGCCTACTTCTGGGTTTCGAGGGCGAGTGCACCCCCCCATACTGCCAGCACTGCTGTGATTATGCAGGTGGGAGCCTGTCAGCAAGTCCTGGCCAATAATTCACGGCTGGGACCTACTGATTTACCAACACAGAGCTCTGTATAAAGGAAGTGATCTATAAAGCAGGGATGAGAAACCTGCTATGGTACTATCATTGATCACTGTATAAATGGCCCTGGTGATATCAGTGGCAGTTAGTGGCAGATTGCCCGCCACTCTGCTGCAGTCCCATTGGAAGTAGCCAATATCTGCCACTAGTAGTACAAAAAAAATTCCAGTATATATACCATAGTTTGTAGACTCTATACCTTTCACGCAAATCAATCAATATACATTTAATGGGATTTCTTTTTTTATCAAAGACATGTAGCAGAACAAAATGTTGGCCAAAATGTATGAAGAATTTTTGATTAGATATGTTTTATAGCAGAAACTAAAAAATATTGGGTTTATTTTTCAAACATTTTCAGTGGTGATCAATTACCATCAAAAGTGCAGTGCTGTATAGCAAAAAATGGCCTAGTCATAAAGAAGGTAAAATCTTCCGGAGCTGAAGTGGTTAAAACAAGCTGAAATTTGAAGCTGATTGGCTACCATGCACAGCTGCACCAGGTTTTGCACTCTCCAGTTTTAGATAATCAATCCCAGTGTGTCTCTTCTGTATCAAAAAACCTGCCTGTTCTCACTTTATTATTTTTTTTTTAGAAATGTTGCACTTTAAAAAGTGATGCTGCTCTCCAAAGGTCTCCGTTACTTCTACATTCAGGTGTTAATGGATGGATCACCAGGTGAAAATAAAGAAAAAGCCCCCCCAAAAAATGAATGCAGTCACCACATTAAAGAATTTGTAAGCTGCACTATATACCATTTTTATTTTTGGGCCTAATGCCACATAAACCATGGAATAAAATATCCCAGTTCTCTTTTGTAGTTATCATACCATGCACCAATTCAATAAATCGCTTAGATATCAACAAGCTCCAAGGTTGGTAGTGGTCATGAACAAATCTTAAGCTGTCCTCCAGCAAGGATAATGCTGTGAATTAGCTCTCCACCACATAAAGGTGCCTGAAGTTACAGCATACACACAGTAAAAAAGCAAACACTCATATTAAATCAGAAGCGCAAAGTTTGTTTTACCTGATTTAGATCAGTTTCAATTTTCAGGATACGTGTGTGTGAAATGAACCAGTGAACTGCTAATGCTATTCACTATATATTTACCTAAATTTGAATATGCTACAACCAGACAAAAGACAGACCTCTCTATCTGCTTGCTATAGCAGTGAGATTAGGTGAGAGGAGATAGAGTATGTATTGAAATGAATAAACTTCTTGAAATTGACATTTTGATATTAGGCTTGAAGGAGTTTTCAGTGGGATTGTTTAGGAATTTTTCTCCAGCACTACAAAAGAAAAATAGGTGTTCACAGATTACTTACAAATGCAATGGGATAGACTGGTGCACTAGTAAACTAAGCCCCAAGCAAAACACTGTTTATTTTGACATCTGTGTCCCATTGGGGAGATTTCCCCTCACTTCTTGTCCTATAAATACAACAGGAAGTGAGAAGCGTTCCCATTGGAAGATCCATCCACGTGTTTAGCCGCAATAATAGTAGTCTGGAGGACAGGCTCTAACCCCTTACTCATATATACAAAAACTAAAAAAAAAGTTTTAGCTTTATATCATGGGTTGCCAAACTCTTCAACTTATCAACTTGTTTATGAAGAAGGGGGTCAGATTTGTTATTGACCCCCAAATATTTATTATATTAAAACTATGTCATATGTATACTACGTTAAATAATATTACTACAAATAAAAACAATAGATAATATTCCCATCAATACTGTTGAAAATTCCTCTCGCTATAATGCCATTATGTTTGTTACAATGCTGATTTTAAGTAAATTCACAGCAATCAGTTTTTTGGGCACCACTCCTACCATTATGGGTGTACTGGCTCTCCAAAAGAGTTTGAGGTTGGGGGAGGTGGGGGTACAGGATTTTGAGACCTGGCTATATTCAGCTTTTGTTGACCACCTATTGACATGCCAAACATTTACTGAACCCCCTTTTATTAACCCCTGGGTATAGCACCTTGGAGGTCAATATTGGCGACCTAGGGAGACCTGCTTTACAAGATTTACCAGTTTTGACTGAGAGCCATATCACATCATCTTGGTGCTTCCAAGTGTGTGGTGCATTTTTAGGAACCCATTAACTTCAATGAGCTCAAGAATGTGCAAAAAAGTACAGCAGGAGCAACTTTTAAAATTGTGCTGTACCAAGCTGCATGGAACTCGTGTTTGAGAGATACATGGGGTTGTAGTTAAAATGTATTGGCACCCTCATGCAGCTGCATACTGCAGTGCGTTCTTGTGCAGTGCAGGAAAAGACTTCATGCATTGCAATTTGTGTGAACCGGTCCTCAAGCATAACTTTATAAAGAAAGGATAATTTAAAATATAAGCAAACATTATATAACCATAATAGTGTGTTTGTTTTACTCATGAGCCAAAGGAAAAAACAAACGAAATAAACAATTGTGTTTCACAATAAAAATGCACATGCATTATGTGAGTCAGCATGGCATAATGTACTGTGCTATAGAAAGCTTTCTTTTTTCTTGCTCTCTACATAAACAAAGAACATTTAATTTGTTTCTAAAGCTCAGAGGAAGCAGGAAATACAGATTTATATAAACAATCCAGAATTTACAAAGCAGCATTTGAAAAGTCTTATGTTTTCATTTTTCTGCTGTTTTCATGTTACTTTATGATTTCTCTAATACCAACCAAAGTAATAGAATTTGGAACTGCTTTTCACAGTGTAATATTCATCTTTTTCCGGCCCTTTAACTCAATTTTTTGCGGTTTTAAAATGTGTGATCAGCGTACCTATTTGGAAAATTATGAATCGCGTAAATATTACACAGCTTCATGTAACAAATTAATTAAATCAGAGAATGGCTATTGCTGCCCCAGAAATAATGTAACTGTATATGCCCCTTTCCAGCCAACTCCCACATGTATTTGTCTTCAGAAATGCAACATTTTGATAGAGTCTAGGACAGAGGAGGAAGCTTTGGCATTGGGGAGAAAACACACCTAATGGACTAAAAGTAAACCGCACAGTGTGCCATAGCGCCACATGAAATTAGTGGACATGGTGAAAGGTGGTTGTTCCTAAAGGCCATGGTTTGTTGTAACACACCTTTTAAAACTTTACAGTATCAGCTTTCTTTTGCTGCTCTCAACATTTCTCACCACAAAAGAAGTATCGATGTCTGAGTGTCAGGGATCTCAAGGTCCGCCGCAGCGCACGAGTCTGCGCATGCGCGGAATACCAATGCGCACCAGCATGTGGGCGCTAGGACATAGGCGACCACGGCAACAATCACGGCTGAGCATGTGCACGCAGACGCGCCCCTGGCACCAATGACAGTGCAGGGCGCACTATTTAAATGTACCTCTTTCAATGCTCAAATTGCCGTAAGGTCTTGTTCCTGTTGTTCCTGCTCATTCTGTTCCTGAGATTGCCTTGTTGCCAACCTAGCCTGACCCTGATTGCAGTTAACCGTCTCCTGCCCTGACCCCTGGCTGTCTTGACTTCTCTTTCTGCCTGTTCCTGATTATCTGACCTCCTGCTGCTGAACCTGGTCTGTGACCCGATTACTCTCTGCGTACTGCTCTGTACCGTTTCGCCTCCGCTGTTACCGACCTGGCCTGCCTGACTTCACTATCTCTCCACGATGTCATCCGTCCATCCATCCTGCATGGATTCATCCGCTACTGCCCAGATCTGCTCCGCCCCTTCATAGCAGGCTCTTATCCACTACGTGCCACTGGCATTTACCTGTACCGCAGCTTGGTGTACTCGGGGGCCGCGACCGGGTCTCAGCTTGCTCCAAGTCCATCCCCACCATCAGGGGCTCTGGTGAATAAGCAGACTGAGGCTTAGACTCCGCGCCCTGGGGAATCCCAGGCCGGGGATCTCTAGAGTCACCGCCAGTCGGTACCTGACACTGAGGTATCTCTACTTAGGGAAACAATATTTTTGTTATGTCTCTGTAGAGCTTCATGCCTGTCCCTATTCCTGAAGATAAACTGGCTAGTGGTAAGACAGAGTTGGAAGGCTGAATACTCTTTTTTGGTAGGCTGAATACCCTGTATACAGTAACAAAATTAAATCTTTCTTAACAAGCTAAACTTGGAGCTAAAAGAATTGCTTGGCAAGTATTCCAACGTTGCTAAGGTGGCCAGACATTGATAATGTGACATTTAGGTAACTTTATAAGTCTGAATACATTTGGATATGTCACAATTTACAGCAACAGTATACTTTTTCACAAAGTTTTTCCTTTTATTATTAAAAAGCAGTCCTTCAGTGACTAATGAATTTGCCAAGCTGTCTGCTGCATGCAGGAGGTTGCATTTCCTCAGTCTCCTCCCCCCAGTATTAGACTCTACACCAGTGCTTCTCAACCTTTTGTCAGTCAAGGCACCCTTTGCACTGGGCACCTTGGTTGAGAAAGGCTGTTATACACTGTAACTCTCTAGCAAGTCACAAGATGTTAGGCTGCAGCAGAGGGCCGATTGGTGACTGTCATGAACTGTACAGACACCCAAATTTACATGATCTTTGAAGTAGATGCTTACAAACATGACACTGTTCCCCTGGAAAGGAAAGCAGACAAAGCCATTGCCAGTAGGAGCAATGTAATATATGTCAGAGGTAATATACTGTATAAAAATAAGTGTAACAATTTTACACCCATTGGCATGCATGCATTTACTGCTTTGCTATACTATAAATGCCCAATTAAAACACATTTGTTTACCGCTTTTTTGGCAGCATTATAAAAGGATTTATAATTTTATTGAGAACCATGCCTCTGCCCAATTACATAGCCAGAAAGATCACTCTCCTAGATCCTAGTCAAAAAGGTCAAAATCCCACTTAGAAGTTGCCAAAGATGACAAATATTAGAGATGATGATCAAATATTGTTTGTAGTTATTTCCAGTTACCACTTACAGCTTGTCCAACTTGGAACTGAAGCGGAAAGTATAATTTTCTCTTGCTGTGTTACTTGTTACATGTTTTATTTTGATCTAAATAAGTTAGTTCGTTTTTAAAAAAAGAATATATCCAACGGCTTTAAAAAGTAATATGATTTGGCTAGAAATTTTCCAAAACATTTACCTTGTTGATATGTATAACATTCATCTCAATCTTAAGAAGGCCAGTCTACATCATCCAAGTGCTACCTTATTGGGAATATATGTTCAATATGTAGATCATTGTAGATGAATATGAAATGCATTTTTTTATTTTGAACTGGATTATATGGAACAATATACTATAAACACTCTAGCCCAGCTGTACTCAGTCTAACATCAAGCGGTTTTTAATAAGGTAGTTCAGGGGACAACTGCGCCTCTCCTAATGAAGGTTACACCTAATGTTGCAGACAAACAAAAGACATCCCAACACACTTAGCAGCCAGCCTGCAACACAACCAAATTGACCCTGTCTAACAATTTACGCTAAAAACAGAGGGTTTTGTTTGCACACATTTGTAAATATATGCGGTTGTGGGGGGGCTTGCAATTTTTTTTATACATCTAATGTTACCGATGAGCACTACCACTGGATATGGTTGTAGCTTAAGAGGCTGTCACAGGTCATCGATGAAACCAGTTCTCAAACTGTTACTATTTTATAACTAATGGTGTTATCCATTTACTTAAACCAGTGAAAGTGCAAGCAAACTGGATGTTAGGATTAGGATTGCAGTAAAATAATCTTTGAAAGATCTTTGATCCAATGGGCTGACACTGTTCTAAATACAAACAGCTACACAAGCCCTCAAGTCTTTATGTCTGCCATAGGCATTCTAAAAGGATTAGTCAGAGATTACCAACATTGATCAAAAACTCTAGAAATTGATTATGCATGCTCCCTGATCACAGGTTTCTATGAGATATTCTAGGTAGTTTCATACCCTCCATCTAGGATACAGGGTTGGTCCTGTCATGCCACTTGGTAGGACATTGTCATAATATTAACTGCTGAGGAAGCCACATTGTGTGAAACGTGTCAAGTGAAAGCTGTTGCCCTTTCATCAAGTAAATTAGTTGCATTTTTTAAAGAATCTAGACAGCTGTATAAAAGACTACAAACAACAATGCCTTTGCAACCAAATACGTTGTGCAAGACAAATGTTTTTTTTAATTATTATTATGTCATGAGCTTTTTGTTCATTTATTAGAAAACACATTTTATTCCTATTTGGCTGTAAGGCTGCTCCTTAAGAGTCTTGGTACACTCTGCATCTATAAAGAATGTTCTGAACTATGACGGGATGTGGTGCTATAAACACTCCTATCTGTAAGGGAATTCCTTTATGACAACTGGCTAATAGAAATGAGCATAGGCTTGCACATGTGAGCAAAAATGCATGCACACGGGTGCACACACGTGGGAGCATGCCCACTGCATCTGGCGCCAGACAGACTAGTTAAAGGAGGCTCATACTATTTGTCAGTGCTGACTGGTCTTCAGCTAACTTCCTGTTTCCTGCTGTATCCTGGGTGTATCCGTTACTGACCGGGCTTGCCACTGACCTGCTCTTGGATCCTGTTTATGCTTCTGCTCATAGATCCTGGCTTCCTCCTGACCTCGTTCCTGTCTGATGTTTCGGTACCTCATTGCTTGCTCGTTGCTGACCCTGGCTATTACCCACTACGCTTCTGGCTCCAGTTTTGGCTCTACAGTCCTGCCGAGTGCCTGTCCTGTCTGTCATTACATCAGCTCCAGTTGCATGGTGTGTTCCGGCATCATGCTTATCAGAAGTTCCGGCAAGCCACGTACACATATCTTGCAGTTCCAGTGGAGTGCATCTTTAACCTCAGTTGGCTATTCCGGCATCTCCTCTGTTCCTGACTGGATGCCCTGTCTGATTTACTGAGGGTACATAACCAGCCGCAAGTTCCACAATCAATATACACAGGCACTCGTGTTCCTCCTGTCCCTCAGCACCATCTGTTCCACCTTCAGTGGGGCCTAGGCTGGAGATACAAGAGAGGCCGACCTTATCAATTCAGACTTCTATCAGGTACGTGACACTATCAGTCCAGTGTGTTTTAAATAGGAACTGTAGTCCCCCTTATAGTCAGTCATGCCTGCCCTCTATGGCACCAACATCTTTGAAAATATTGTGCATGCACATATGTGCCAAAGGGCACTGCCTGGCCTTTAGGACCCATCAGAGACTCACGGCATATATGCACATGTGATGGGGAGTTTCCCATGAATATGAAGACACTGCAAGATTCAGGGTCTGAATTTCTGCCAGGTCCTTAAATCCTACAGAAAATCTGCGCTCATGTGGGAACCAACAGTGTGCATGGGATAGGATACAGTAAGCAAAATGCCTAGGTGAGAATAAAGGAAGTGCTGCAGCAAAAAATCTACCATCTTGTTGGAGAGTGAGAGAGATGGACCCAAGTGTGATTACATTGTTTTACAGGGTGAAGGTCAGCATTAAGGAGTTCTAAACATTAATATACATTTACCCAAAAAGAGTCATAGGTCATTCTCTCTAAAATATTCTCTTGTCCAGGTGTTAAAACCTTCTAACGACTACCATTGATAGCTGACACTAGGTTGAGCAAATGCCCTGATAAGGTAACCCTCCCACACTTTTTGAAACACAACTAGTAACAGTTGGATCAGAAGGACAGACAGAAAGATCACACAAATACTACCCTAAATTCAAATTCGACTGCCCACAGTTGTGCAGCAGATCAACTCCATTCCAGGTTATCAGAGAGACCAAAAAGGTTTTCATTGAAGGTGAAATATTTCTGAAGGCTCTACTCATAGCTATAATGGAATATGTACACAATGTTATAAAGCCAGTAGACTAGAGATTAATTAAAAAGGAATAACCCGTGCAGTCCCACTGTGTCTAATTAACTCAAATAACCAGCTTGCTCAAAAGGTAACACCATTCTATAAAGGAATATATAATGTTAATGCGAGAATCAACATCCTTTCAACTATCCAAATCAAATGGGATTTATCTTGCAAAAGTACAAAGAGTCTTCCAAGTTATGTAAATAATGATGTGAAGAGGAACAGGGGATCTACTGTTTATTTAAAAAAATCCAGTATTTATTATGACCCTTTGTTTTTTTCATTCTATCTGTAAATCTGCACGTTCTATCAGTGATGGGTAATAAAGCTGTTTCCAGCATATCTGCAAACCTACATATGTGGAGTTCATGCATTCCTAAAGTCTACATTTGCTGTGTACTTAATTTTGCCCATCTTTCTCAGTGCCTAAGACTATGTTAACAAATATTTGCCCATTCTCCATAACGATTTAATTTGTTTTGACATTTTAGGCGATGGTGTTAACATTGTGTCTAGGAGAGCTTGCTTTTTGGGCAATTTGTTGTCACCTAGTTTTTTCCCATCTTGTAGTTAAACAATCTACAACTTGGCTTAATTTAAGGGAAATTTCAAATCCAGTATTCCAGATTGTATGTCCTGCTCCCACATCATGTTGGGTGATGAATTATGTTCTTCCAGTAATGGTAAAATATTTAAGATAAAACATTTCTACAACTGTAATACCAAGTATGTCATTTACCTGATTACCTCTAGGGGGTGCAGAATTCAATATGTAGGACGCACTAGCAGGAAACTAAAGGATCAATTTCATGAACATCTTGGTGATATTAGAAACAATTGTTAAAAAATTGTAGCCACACACTTTACATCTATGCATGCAGGGGATTTATCATTGGTGAGAATGCAGGTGATAGAAAAAGTCAAGACTCCAAACCGTGGAGTTTCGCTTGCAGGAGAGAAGTTTTTTGGATTTTACGTTTAGAAACTCACACTTCTCAAGGTTTAATGTTTGAATGGGCTGAGATTTATATTTATTGTTTTGATAATATAAAGATTTTTTTTGTTGTTCTCTCCTGCACAGCAAAAAAGAGGTAACACTCCCCACTTTGCTTTTTATACAATTTCCCTGTATGTTAGGTGGTTCAATTTATACTAAGAATTTTTGACGTTAATTCATAAGTAACCTCTTTATACATAATGACGTACATGTTGTTTGGGTTCGACTAGAAATTTATCAGCGGTTTTATCTGTTTGTAATTGTGTTCTATATTATTTATGTTGGTTTCTCTGCATATACAGTATTAGTAATACTGCCGCTGATGGTTCATTCAAGATCATTTTTGGATCTAATCAGTGGGAGGATGTGCATCTTTGATTGTGGTCAGCTGTTTGTAGGACTATTTAAGCTATTCCACAATCAGGATAAATTGGTTATGACTAAGCACAGGTTGTTGTGTGAAACGTGTTAACTTCCCTCTGTCCTTGTAGTGGAGTTGTGATCTTTGCTTTTTACATGAAGTATGAAATGAAATAAGTAAATAAATGAAAGTTTCATCCACTACATCTATGGAGTGCGGTCAGCTTTCATGGCTCTCACATGTTGCCTAAGACATGGGACTATCAGAGCTTTGGCTTAGTAACGTTATATGTCCCAAGCCTGAAAAATTGTAATGACAGATGTATTGTACATGGAAAGAAAAAGCATTGGTTCCCTTTCCAAGATCCAAAAACAGTTTTCACAGGCCCTTTTGGTGAAGGTACTTTTTTAAAACCATAGGCCCTCTAGATACAGTCTTGCCTTATCACCAACTTTTTGAAATTGGTTATCTCAGTGCAAGACCTAACCACATCAGGGCTTGTGAACCCACAGATGGCAAAATGCATCCAGCGCCAGATGTGTGGTCCCAGAAATCCACAAACTCCTGGCCTTCTTCCTCACCACACTTTATTTCCTCTCATAAATATGCTGAGCTGCAAGGGAGAGTGGACTGCACATGCGTGGGTGGGGAGGGATTCTATGAGTGCTCATTTGTGGATTTCCAGAGCAGCCCATCTAGTGCTGTGTGCATCCAGCACCAGCTGTTCTATCCAGGCATCAGCAGATGAAGAGGTGGGGTGCCTCCAGGCTTCTTTAGGGGAGCTTTGGCAAAATGCCTAAAAATTGCCAAACACTGTATACAAGCCACCAGGTGGATCAATCCTGCCTTACAGCTACAAAAAAAACACAGGTTTTCACTGTGCACTTTTAAGACCTTCTAGCTGCTGGTGTCCAAATAACCAATGATATCATCAGTTGATAATGAGGACATCGGGTGCATGCACATCATCCTTTTTTGCCCATCCCCAGCCCCTCTTCATCAGCACTGGGGTCACATTAGCAGAGTGGGAGAGAAAAACTGAGAGAGACACACTGGAATACTAGTCAGCACCAGATATATTTGCTTTGGAAGAATAAATGACGGTGGGTGTACTATGTGTGTGGATGTGTGTAAAATATTTTTTTTTACATTTTAGAATGGGGTGCCTTGAGATTGCACAGAATTTTAAAGGGTGCCTTGACTGAAAATCCATGATTTTAAAAGGGTGCCCTGGCTGCAAAAAGGTTGAGAAACACTGGTTTAGGGAATAGAGCACAGCATTCTGATATATATAAATAATGGTGATGCTGTGGGGCATAGGGACCAAAATCAGGTCTCCTTCCCTACCAGACAGGGCTGTGCTGTGTGGCAAAGCTGTTTGAATGTCATGACTGGCTAGGCAGAAACTAGAAATCCTTTGGTAGGTCAAGCAGCTCAAATACATGCATTTAATTTGTGTATTCAGATTTATCGATACATAGATAGATAGATAGATAGATAGATAGATAGATAGATAGATACATAGATAGATAAATTACTGTATATGTATTTAATTTAAACTGCTACAACTTTTACACATACATTTATGCTAACTCACATTGACCCTTTATACCCGTGTTATGTTTAATATGTTAATCATCTTTATCTGCTTTGTGCGTTTTACAGGATGTTGTGATTAGTGCGCATAAAAATTTCAATGCATTGCTGCAGTTTACATCACAGGATCTGGCATTCATACAAAGCCAAGTCCTTGTACTTGATTCTTTATCATATAACATTTGTTTAACCACTTCCCGACCGGCCGTTGTATATAAACGGCCGGACGGTGGCAGTGCAGGGTCGGGTGGCAATTTTTAAATGGCCTACCCGCACCCTGCTTCTGTGTGCACCCCGGGAGCGCGCAGCACCGCGATCCGGTGCCCGCTGTGTCCTCTGGACACAGTGAAACACCGATCGTTGGACGAGACCTCTGTACGAGGTTCCGATCATGTGATCACTGATTGGCCAGTCTGTGATCACATGCAAAGTAGTAAGCAAGATGTTACTTCTGACATCATTGCTTACTACGTGTGAAATCTGTGAATGATCACAGAGGTCACATGGTACAAGGCTATTCACAACAGCCTTGTAGCATGTGACAAGCTGTGACCAATCACAGCTCACTCAGTAGTTCTCGATGGCTGCAAGAATGCAGACAGAGAGAAAGAAATGATTGCTTTTACATCCTATAAAAAAAAATAAAAAATCTTCATCACCCCCCCCAAAAGTAGTACAGTGTCACCATGGTGACACTGTACTGCTAGGGTGACAGTATGTAAAAAAAATTTAAAAAATAAAAATTTTTTTATTAAAATGTAAAAAAAAATGTTTAAAAATTATAATTTTTGGTTATAAACTAATTTGGCTTATTTTTTTTTTACTAAAAAGATAACTGAATAAATTTTGGTTATGATGAAATATTATGATGAAATATTATTTATTTGCAAAATTGTATAAGAAAAACACTTTTTTCAAAATTTTTGGACATTTTCATTTACATAGCAAAAAAAATTAAAATCCCAGCGGTGAATAAATACCACTAAAATAAAGTTTTATCTGTCTCAAAAAAATGGTAAAAAAAATCATATGGATACAGTGTTAGGTACAGTGTTGCATGACCGCGCAATTGTCATTCAAAGTGTGATAGCGCTGAAAGCTGAAAATTGCCCTGGTCAGGAAGGGGGTAAAAGTGTCCGACTGGAAGTGGTTAAAGTTGTTCTGTGGTTCTGCCATATAAAACGTCGACTACATTATTAACAAGAAAGGCATTCTGTCAAGGTAACTCTGGCTGCTAGTTATCACTAATGCAGCATAAGCACATTGTTTTCACCAATGGTCCTAAGTTTTGTTCATTTTCTATGGATTTTTGTAGACACAATTTGTGGAGGGCTTGGTGGTGAATATAGGATCTGAAATGGTAATGAAGCATGCTCTTGGTTGGACATATTGCCAATTACTCCATGTATCTGTCAAATATCTGCATATGGTCTCTAATAGCAGTTCTCAGAAATGCTGCTCTTCTTGGACCTGCGCTGGCTAAAAGGTATAGATATGACGTAATTCCAATAAAAGTCAAGGGGATGATCCAAAGAGTCACTAATGCGTTTCAGGGGTTCAAAAAAGATCACCTCCATAGCAATACAATCTCCCCTCCTCGAGATCATAGTTAAAACAAAATACCCAATGGCCCATAATGTTGGATGTAAAAAAATGTCAGCATAATAAAGCAATGTTCAAGAACCTTAGACACATGTGAGAATCTGAATATTAAAGCATACCATTTTAGTTTGTCAATTGGTTAACAGTAATAATATTTACAGTAGAAATAATAATAATAATTAACAATAATAATAATAATAATATCATGAATAAAATATGTATCTAATGAGAATAGCTATGCAAGCAAAATATATCTGAAAATAAATATGTGTTTAGCTCTCTCTCTCTCCAGCGGTACACATAAATGCAGCCTCTCGGCGTGTGGGCCATCACACTGAGAGGTCGCATATATGCACACCAGAATGTAAATAGACCTGCAGAGAGTACGCGCCCTGTGCACTCCCACCACAGTTACTGGTGGCTAAAGGAAAGCTCCTGATCTCTACTTGCGATCGGGAGCTTTAGGATTATATGACTGCTGTGACAGCCAATCATGGCGGTCACATGATCAGAAACCCTACCCAGGCATCTGAAACTCCTTAAAGGACCAGCAGGCACCATCACCAATGGGTTAGAGTATATGTAAACCCTCACCTTGTAAAACAACCCATACAGTTTAAAATAGAAATGAACGGTAAACCATTTGTGTATAGATATACAAATACCCTTTTCCCCTTTTTAAAAGTGTTCACATTTCCTCTGTTCTCAGCTACATGGAGAGGTGAGGGTGGAGAAACAGCCGTACACTGATCTACCTAGTAAATGCCTGTACTGGAGAGAGGGGGCAGGACAAGTCTGATCAGCACAGCTAGAGAGCTGATAATGCGGTACTTTCATGCCTAGAGGGGTCAGTTAATAGGAAAGCAGAGGGACTGGCAGGAACACCAAAGATTTCACACATAGGAAGCAATACAAACAGAACAGGATATGTTTTCAAACAAGTACGTGGCACAGCAGGCACATATCAGGAATATAAAATGTTGGGTTTACATATTCTTTAACTCAATATATATTATTGAGTTAAAGAATATGTTAAGAATTATTACTATACACTATTCAATCTGCTTGTGCCTGACCCCCCCAGCTTTATGAACACCTTTCATTAGAAGGATAAACCCATACACACTAAACCATTAGCGGTAGATCCAAAGGAGACTATACAATCACATTGTACCGTGTATGTACAGCCTAAGAGGTAGTCACAGAAATGCATGGCTGCAGGCTATTCAATACAACATCTGGGGTATTTCTTCAACTATAACTGTAGGGAAGATCTATATGTTCATCTGCGATTACTGCAGTACTTCGAATTGCAGATTCCCCTGATTCAATTAAAACAGGTTAGACTTTATATTTTATATTAGCTACTGTTGCAACTGAGTTGAGCTCCTTATACTGCATTAAATAAGTTGTTGCTTGAAGACGAAATGCTGTGTTGCCAGCTTTACAGATGTTAGTGTATCATAACAATCTAATATAACATAAGTTGATTCAGATGCCATAAATATCTATTTTCAGTTGGCCTGCCACTAACAAAAATGTCAGAATCAAACCATATCACTAGGCAATCACTGTTGTATCAGGCATTTAGTAATGTCACTATCTACTAGTGTATTGATAGGCTGTATCTTTAGGAACATGGGTTCCGCAAACAAAATGGTTATTGAGTGTACAGTGTCAGATGCGCTTTGAAGAGCAATTCCAAGCAACAAGTGAAATCAATCAGTGAGTCGATGCAATTGTACTACAGTCAGAATGTCCTCTTTGCCCAGTACATTGGTTTCTGCCTTCTAAAAATCATAATAGTTGTTTTTGGCACTAGAAATTGCATCACCAAATTGTTCGGCACATGTAGTTCTAGATGGCATATGTTATCACACCTGAAAACTTAACGTGTATGTCTGTGAAATTAAAAAAAACAAAACAAACATATTTGCCGCATCTCTTCAATACTAGCATATTTCTCCATGTATTGTCTCTTTAACTACTTCAAGTCCGGACACTTTCACCCTCTTCCAGTCCTGGCCAATTTTCAGCTTTCAGTGTTCTCACACTTTGAATGCCAATTACTCAGTCATACAAAACTGTTTCCATATGAAATGTTTATAATTTTTTTGAGACAGAGGTTTTTTTTGGTGGTATTTAATCAGCGCTGGGTTTTTTTTTATTTTTTACAATATAAATAAAAAAAGCCTGCCATTTTTGAAAAAAAAAAGTTTTTTTCTTATAAAATTTTGAAAATAGTATTTTTTCAAAAATCTAGGCCAAAATGTATTTTGCTACCTTTTTTTGTAAAAATAACTCAAATCAGTATATAGAAAAAACATTTTTAACACTTTTTTTCACTTTATTTAATTTTTTCTACATTTTATGTATTTATTTATGTGTTTAATTTTTTACATACCGTCACCTTAGCAGTACAATGTCACCATAATGACACTGTACTATTTGTGGGGAGTGATCAGGATGTTTATTTATTTCACTGTGATTGCTTTTACAGCCATGATGGCTATTACACAAGTCATATTGTAATTTATTGTTATTAAAATTACCCTTTCCATTTCAATCTGCAGAACTGTAATTTTCTGTAACTTTTACAGATGCTTGCACTAAGATACAAGTCATATTTTAGGCATCCTCTGCAATACCAATGTCAGTTTTGATGAGATACTCTCCAAGACAGATATACTACTAAAGGGATGCAGACCCTAACACTATTCTCCTTAAAACACTGAGAGTGCGCTAGGTAATTATAGTGAACTAGACCCTCCCATTCAAAATTAGTCTAAAATCAGTCTAGTGAAACAAACAGCTATTTATTCTGAGGAACAAAAGGTAGGCATCTCCTACAAAGTTGGGGAACTTGTTCCTGCCAATCTCACACATATATGCAGCCTCTCCATGGGTTGGCTTTAACACAGAGAGGCCGCATATAGGCTTCCCAAATTTAAACATTTCAATGCTGACAGAGTGCACAGTTATCAGTGGGTATACTTGCGATCAGGAGCTTTCTGTTCATGTGACCACTGTGACTGCCATTCACAGAGGTTACATGACCAGAATGCCTCCACCTCCCAGCATTTAGAATTTCTTAAAGGGCTAAGAGGTGGTGTGGGGAAGGGGTTAAAATCCCAGTAGTGTACATTGATCATTCAGGGGGCTTGTTTGTTTTTTTCTCAACAAAAATGGAATTACTCTTTAAGTGCCAAACCTAACCTTTATACAATATTCTTAACTGTTTATACATTATCACTGCGGTAAATACATTCACATCAATGCTAGTGATGAAAATACTATTTGCAAAAGGTGATACAAAATCTTGCACTATACTATTTCTGCCTGAAAACCACACTAACCCACTGTTTTTTTTTCTGATTTTTATATAGGGAACGGAAGAAACAAGGACTCTCCGGTGCATAGGGCTGGGAATGTCCAATCGTCCAATGACTCAGCAGTTGGTGTTTCCACAACACCAGATTACCATCAGCAAAAACATTTTAAGCAGTAGAGGGCTTCATGCACTGTATTGACAATGTTTGGTAAGAGAAAGTATATCCCTTATCAAATGCCTATATACATATATATATATATATATTCCACGGTCAACTGTTAGTGGTATTATAACAAAGTGGAAGCAACTGGGAATAATAGCAGCTCAGCCATGTAAAATGATAGAGCAGGGTCATTGCATGCTGAAATACTCAGTGCGCAGAAGTCGCCACCTGTCTGCAGAGTCAAAAGCTAAAGACCTCCAAATTTTGTATGGCCTTCAGATTAGCACAACAAAAGTGCGTACAGAGCTCCATGGAATGGGTTTCCATGGCTGAGCAGCTGCAAGCCAAGCCTTACATCACCAAGTGCAATGCAAAGCGTCGGATGCAGTGGTGTAAAGCACGTCACCACTGGACTCTAGAGCAGTGGAGACGTGTTCTCTGGAGTGACAAATCACGCTTCTCTGTCTGGCAATCCGATGGATGTGTCTGGGTTTGGCAGTTGCCAGGAGAACAGTACTTGCCTGACTGCATTGTGCCAAGTGTAAAGTTTGGTGGAGGGGGGTTATAGTGCGGGTTGTTTTTCAGGGGTTGGACTTGGCCCCTTAGTTCCAGTGAAGGGAACACTTAAGGTATCAGCATTCCAAGACATTTTGGACAACTTCAGGCTCCCAACTTTGTGGGAGCAGTTTTGGGATGGAAACTTTCTGTTCCAACATGACTGTGCACCAGTGCACAAAGCAAGGTCCATAAAGACATGGATGAGTGAGTTTGGGGTAGAGGGACTTGACTGACCTGCACAGAGTCCTGAGCTCAATCCAATAGAACACCTTTGGGGTGAATTAGAGCGGAGACTGAGCCAGGCCTTCTCATCCGACATCAGTACCTGACCTCACAAATGCGCTTCTGGAAGAATGGTCAAACCTTCCGATAGACACACTCCTAAACCTTGTGAACAGCCTTCCCAGAAGAGTTGAAGCTGTTATAGCTGCAAAGGGTGGGCCAACTCAATATTGAACCCTACGGACTAAGACTAGGATGCCATTAAAGTTCACGTACGTGTAAAGGCAGGCGTCCCAATACTTTTGGCAATATAGTATGTGTGTGTGTGTATATATATATATATATATATATATATATATATATATATATATATATATATATATATATAATTTTATTTTTAACTGCAGCAAACTTTAATTTATCAGTGGACATGGGGTTTCCCGACAGAATGCTAGTGTGACAGCAGATGTGACAGCTCCAGCTGTAAAGATAAATCTCAGTAAGGATTCATGATATGGATACAGACACTTTCCATTGCCAGTGATCCGCTCTGCATTAATACAGGTTTTAATTACCATGATTTATGCACGCTGGCAAATTCCCATCAGAATTAAAAAAAAAAAACTTGTGTAAGAAGCAGTGAACCGGAATGACTACATACTGCACATGCTGATCAAACCCAATGTGCTCAGCCGTTACACTACCTACATTAACTGTTCCTATTCAAAGCATGGTCTAGCTATTGAACTAGATGCCATACACACATACCTACACACATGCACATACCAGGGGCCACATGAATACTCACACAGCGAGGTTGATGTATTAAGGCAAACAGGCTGTCTATGTTTCAAGGAAAGTTGTACTTTGCAATGGAATTTACCCCAATGTGGTGAACTTTCACCAGCAAAGAATACACTATTACATTCAAGAAAAATTTGTAAAAAATGCATTTTTGCTTACACATGATTGGATGATGGAAGTCAGAAGGACCTCGCCATGTTCAGTAAGCTTGGGGGCCAATTCCCTTGCAAAGTGCAATTTCTCCTGCAAAGTGAAATTGCCTATTTGTAAATCATCCCCATACTTTCTAACTAAAATACAGATCACAAATTGTTGTTTAACTAATGAAGCATAGATGCAGAAAAAGAAAGGAAAAACAGAAATAAATCACTTAACAAGCAGCACATAGTAGTCCATCTACTTTATATTTAACCGCCTCCCGTCGTGTAAAGAAATGACGGGCGGGCGGTGGCTCTCTCAATCTGGGAGGATGTCATATGATGTCCTCCCACTCTAAATGCACATGCGCACTCCCTGGGACACAGCGGATCACTGGTCACACTAATGTCATGTAAACAAGGACATGCCGGTTATCAGCAGTCCTCTCCTCACGTTGATGATCAGTGTAGCCCCATCAGTGCCCATCAATGCCACCTATCAGTGCCCAACAATGCCACATACAAGTGCCCACCAAAGCCACATATCAGTGCCTACCAGAGCACATGAATGCAACAAATCAGTGCTCATCAGAGCTGCCTTTCAGTGCCACCTATCAGTGCCAGTCAGTACCTCCTATCAGTGCCACTAATCAGTGCCACCTATTAGTGCGTGCCATATATGAATGCTGCCTTTCAGTGCCCATCGGTGATCCCTATCAATGCCCACCAGTGATGCCTGTCAATGCCCATCAGTGCCACCTATCACTGCCTGCTCATCAGTGCCCATCACTGCAGCCTCATTAGCGCACATCAGTGAAGGAGAAAAATTACTTATATACAACATTTTATAACAGAAACTAAGAAAAACTTTTTTTTTCAACATTTTCAGTCTCTTTTAATACGTTTAGCATAAAATAAAAACCCCCAGTGGAGATTAAATACCACCAAAAGAAAGCTCTATATGTCTCAAAAAAGTATAACAATTTTGTTTGGGTGCCGTGTTGCATGACTGCACAATTGTCATTCAAAGTGTGACAGCACTGAAAAATGAAAATTGGCCTGGGCAGGAAGGGGGTAAAAGTGCCCGGTAGGCAAGTGGTTAATGGAGCTACTTAGGTGCTCACTACCTGACACTTTTTCAAATTTTGTATCGAGCAGGGTCACACGTGGATTGCATCACAGAAAAATCAGCTGGTTTCCTGGCTCCAACAAATCAGATGTAACATGCTGAGAAGGAGTGGCCACACACAGGAGCAAAAATGCTAAACTCCCTTGCATATTTCTTTTTTTTTACAGTTTAGTGCATGTGAATACCATACATTTACAAAAATGACTGCATTTTCCCTAAATATTAAATTGTGTTATTTATGCTTTTAGTTACACATAAAGCTTAGTCATTTGTTTAAGTTCTAATAATTCACAAACAATTCCTTAAAAAAATATATAAAAATGAGCAATTTATCTACTGCAACCAATACATCAGCTCAGCTCATGTAGAAACAGGGCAAGGAAAGCTCCAGTTGCATAAAGGCATCTGAGACTTGTTTGGTTGCAAACATGCTAAGGAGGAAGGCTGAATAATGAAATATTTACACAAGTATAGGATTTATATGGCAAACTTTATGTTCCAGAACAAAGCATTACAGAAATCCTTGGATCTCCACAAGGGGTAGGCTATGTGGTTATTTTAGATTTGCAATGATGTATTGTGCCATTACTGATAATTGGAATACTAAATATTCCTACAGATATGACCTAGACAACAATGATTGAACTTTGAGGCTAATAATACCCCTAAGAATCATATATAAAAAAAATTGAATAAAATATTAAATAGCTTGACTATCCCAGCTTTAATGGTGCTTAACTGGTTCCAACCCCCAGTCATTACGTAGAAATTGAATTTAATAGCATAACATGGAAAGTTAAGTAGAAACGCACTGACATTGGATTGGACTATTAAGAACCTTAACGGCTTTTAACAGCTCTGATATGTTAAGCTGAAAGTTAGAAACTGCTGATTAAAACTTGAAAAAAAATGACATGACGTTGTTTCCCACTTAAAATGCAAAGACTTGCATGCAATGTGCTTACATCTATAGGTGTGGTGTCCTGTATCAACATTTATAGCAACATAATAAAATACAGTGCTTTTAGTAGGGCTTCTGTTTGTAAATAGTATTTTTTCTACCTAAAAATGCTAAATAATAAATACTATATAATAATAATGGCAATAGCACTATTATTATTATTACTGTTACTATTACAGTTACTATTTTTATTAACAGTAGTAGTAGTTTTTATATTATACATATTTTTTGTATTTTCTATTATTATTACTAATATTATTGGTAATGCTATTATTATTATTGGTATCATTACTATTTTCTATTAGTAGTAGCAGCAGTAGTTGTATTTTAGTAGTAGTAATAGTATATCATTATCATTAATATTATTATTACTACTACTATTTTTTATTAGTAGCAGCAGTAGTAGTAGTAGTAGTCGTATTAAAAATATTTTTGTATATTCTATTATTATTATTGCTATTATCATTATTATTACTATTATTATCTGGATTGTTTAAAAAAAGCACTTTAACTAATAAACTGCATATAGCAATACAATGTTATGCAACGAGCGACCAATACTAGGACCTTGCTCATAAAGCTTGCAATCTATATTTAGCCAATATAACAAATCATGATCAGTATCATTGCAATTGAAAACCTCCAATGTAATCATGAGGACCTTATAGACTTTTCCCCACCCCTCTAAATAAATAATCATGGTCAATTTTGGGATGTGGTTTTTGCTGTTTCGAAGCAATGGTCCACACACCGTTGATTTGGGTTTTTTTCCTTTCAGCCGGTGATCTCTCCACTTTCCCATGTACACACAAGTGTAAAAGCTTGATCTTTTCTTTACGCACACTGCACAATCGATGATTTTAAATTTGCTTCTCATGACTCCCCGCTGCCATATTAATGGAGCAGGGACAGCATAAGCCAGTACCTGGCTGAGTAAACACAAGCAGTTGGCGGTCCCTGCCTATCCCATCCCTGTACCATTCTGCTGAAATCACCACTATGCTAATAAAGAGACCATCCCGGGTTGCTGGCACGCATCTCCAAAGAGTAAGGATGTTGTTACAGTTCCGCAAACTGACCATTAAATGGCCACCGCATTTGTTTTCAGCACCATCCTGAGCTGAAATATTAATGTAGCCGCTTCCAGCATCTCATTATGCCAGCAGGCAGCCCTTCTACTGAACACTAATTGGATTCGAAGCCTCTGCTCCTTACTTGGCTACCAGACTTGTCTTACCAAAATAGCTTCATTCATATCTAAAACTATTTTCTCAATTGGGGACATTTTTTTTTTCTTATACTTTTTTTTTTTTTTGCACCCAAGAATCATGATTCTAGCCTGACTGCTCATTTTTTCCCTGGTATGAAGAAACGACGGCTTCGTGTCCAAAATGTCAAGCCGCGCTTGAGGTATGATAGAAGGAGCGTGTCAAAGCTTTTTCTAACACATAGTTTAGGCAAGAAGGTGAAACCGGCCACCAAAAAGTTCAAATATGGAACGCCAGCTCCCCCTGCTGGAGGAAAACAAGATGGCTCCAACCTTTTGTGATAATAGCCCAACATTAACATGCACAACTTGATGTTTTGGTGACTTCATAATTACAACCTTTAGCTCGGAAAAGAAAAAAAAAAAAAACCCCAGAACATTACGAAACAATTTCAGAAATGGATGGATACCTGCCGAAGCCGGCGCTTAAATCCATTCAAGGTGAACTTGAAGGCTGAAATGTAACCGAGAAGTATGGCAACAGACAATGTGATTATAAAAGTCACCCAAGAGACACTTAGTAGAACAAAAAAAAAAGACCTTGGAACGCATTGACAAACAGGGAAACGCAGCGTGCTGCGCGATCATGTATTTTACATCAATTTTTAAATAATGATCAGACGTCGTCTTGATTTATTCCAGCATGAAAAATCTAATTTTGGATGCTGTGCAACCTGTTTAATCCCTGATCGCAGTTCAGATCTTGCCAGAGCCAACACAACACTACTAATAAAGGATGCAGTGCCTAGAAAATCCCTACTTCCATCATCCTCCCCTCCATGGATGCAGATGGCTAGTTCATGAGCAGGGTGAAGGATGGCAACTAGTTTAGAGTTCATGAATGGCAGTGGACTCCTACCTTGCCCGCTGGTGACAAGTAATCCAAGCAGGTAGAAATGAGGGAGGTTCATGTTCAGGAGGTTGGGCTGCTGGACAGTTCCTGGACTGGAGTTGGGGATTTACAATCTTTTTTTTTGGTTTTCCTGCTAAGTTACAATGTGTCGCCTCTGTTGCATGCGCAATGAGCAGGAGAGAGCACACAGCCCGGGTGTAGAGGAGGGAGAACACAGCCCGGGTGTAGAGGAGGGAGAACACAGCCCCGGTGCACAGAGACGCAGCTTCACACGCACAGCCCGCAGCAACCAGTTCCTCAGCAAAGTGATGAGCAGCGATCTGACTGCAGCTCTATATCAGCCACAAGGCGGCCAAGGTGTTCATCCGCAAGAAGCGCGTCACCCTCTCCTGGCTCAGGGATTCGTCCGCGGCTGCTTCACTCTTCTCCAGGCGGCCGGGGAGGGGGGCGCAATGTACGGAGATTCGCTACGATCCTCCTGGCTGCGCGGCGCCCGGCCACTGACCGGCTCAGCGACGGCAGCGGTAACAGTAGTGTGGAGGGGCGGGGAAATCTGTCACTAAACCCCTCCCACCCTTGGATTTATCGGTGTCTACCCATCCCTTCTCTGTCAGCTGGCTCTCTGTGTTCCCCATCACTTTCCTATCAATCAGGACATAGTTCTCTGTATTATATTTAAAGTACCATTAAACCTTCAAAGGTTTTTTATTGTTTTTTTGCTTTTTTTTTTTGTTTGTTTTATTTTTTTATACATTCAGTTTAAGAAAAAAAAATCCACAGTTAGCTCTGATTCACATTGATGTGGTGCGGAATTTGCAGCGTTTTCTGTGCGAATTTTGCACCGCAGCAGAATCGCACCGCATTCATGCGGGGTGTATGTTAACAACACCCCAAAAGCAGTCCACACCCCAAACCACTGTGGGTGTGTATGTTAAGTTAACAACACCCCAAAAGCAGTCCACACCCCAAACCACTGCGGGTATGTATGTTAAGTTAACAACACCCCAAAAGCGGTCTACAAAACGCAGTGCGATGTGCCGAATCGGATCACATAGATGTGAATACCTATGCGATCCAATTCTAGTGCGGACCCAAAAAAGGGTCCTGCACCTTTTTGGTGAAGGTGCGGAGCGATTATATCTTTACAAAATGCATGGCTCCGATCGCACCACACACAATTCACGTGATTTAAACAGGAATGCGGTGCGGTTCCTGTGCGAATCACATGCGATATACCGCACCTCATATATGTGAACCCATGGTTAAAGTGACACTAAAGGGCAATACTAGACGGGAATTTTCCCTTCGAATAACCCATAAATGTATACACTTTGGTTGAAACGATGAAAGTTTTCACTTCATATCCATCGACATTTTCCTCCGATATTCTATACCTGTATGGGGGGGCATATGGCCTGGTTCACACTGATACGGTGCAGGAAACAATGCAAATCCTGTGCAATCGCATGGTGTTCATGCGATCTGGTGTGGGTGTCAATGTTAAATTAAACCTTCAGAGTTTTTTTTTGGGGGGGGGGGGGGTTGCTTTTTTTTTATTTGTCTTTTTACACTTTCAACATAATAATAATAAAAATAAAATCCACAGTTAAAAGTGACACAAAGGCCGGGGTCACACTGATATGGTTCAGGAATCCACAATTAAAGTAACACTAAGGCCAAGTTCACACTGATTCAGGATGGTTCAGGAAATGCTGGGAATCCTGTGCAATCACATGGCATTCATGCAATCTGGTGCAGGTGTCAATGTTAAATTAATGACACCCCGAAACAGATCGCAAAACACAATGCATTTGCCAGAAATCGCATTGCATGACTGAGAACACCCATGCAATGCGATTCACTTGCGGGTAAAAAAAAGAGGGTTCTGCACCTTTTTGGTGTGGATGAGATGCGCTTTGAGCCATACAAAATGTATCCGCACAGACATTGCACGTAAATTGCACGGGACTGCAATATTGCCCCGTGGAGTGTCTCCCTGGAGGGCCCTGTGCTTGGTGTTGGAGGTCCTCTGCTTCCCACTTGTCCCTCTTGTGTCCTAGGTTGGGATCTGGTGCCATTATCCTGCTCCGGTGTGCTATATCTGCGTGTTACTGTGATCTATGTCCTCTCTACCCTTCCATGGCTTGCTAACTATCTTTACAATATAATGTTCTCGCAGATGGATCTAACCGCATTCATGTAACTACAATCCTAAACCTATTTTGGGCGTTATAGGTCCCCTGGGGTTATAATCTCCATTCATTATCCTATTTTCAATTGATCACCCCCAGGAGACTCTCTGTATGCCGTCCACAAAGAAAAAAAAAGGGACAAGCCCAGAAGTCCCTCACGACATACCTACTTAAGGCACACGAGCTTTGTAACATGTCTCCAGTCAATACAGAGCGAGCATCCCTGTCCGATCCCACACAGGATACCACCGCTCCCTTATCAGCCTTGGTCAGTGAAAATACACAGCAACTTACAAAAGGAGACTTGGAGTCCTGCTTGGAATCTATGTACGCCAAACTAGCCGCCAAATTTCAATCAGAATTGCATAAAAGCACTAATGTTCTCTCTCAGGAAATAGCCACATTGGGCTCCAGGACAGACCGCTTAGAAACCAAACACGATGAACTTAGCCTGGCCTATGGTGAACTTTCCAGAGAGCATGATCATTTACAAACGGCCTTTTTTCAACTACAGGCGCAGGTGGAGGACCTTGATAATCGCAATCGCAGGAATAATCTGCGAATCAGGGGAATCCCGGAGTCTATGTCTGACCTCTCCTTAATCGTGACCAAATTATTTCAATCACTCCTCCCGGATCGTGACCCTGGGTCCTTTGCCTGTGACCACATCCATAGAGCCCTGCGCCCTAAACCTCCTACTGACAAGCCACCTAGGGATATTGTCCTGTGCATGAGGGACTTTTTGACCAAAGAGGAAATACTCAGAGCTGCTCGCAATACCCCTACGATCTCCTTTGAAGGCTCGGTCTTACAAATCTTTCCGGATGTTTCCCCGGCCACGTTGGAGAAGCGTAGAAAAATGAAAGAAGTCACAACGGTCCTGTTCTCAGCTCGTATCCGCTACAAATGGGGCTTTCCCTTTAAGTTGATTGTTCCACATAATGGGAGCACATATATAGCTACATCTCCTTCTGAAGGTAGAGCAATCTTGGCCAAACTGGGCCTAGAGGATGCCCCATCACCTCAACATCCACCCTCCACCCCTCGTGTCTCTCCCATTTGGCATACCCCATCTCCACGGAGAGATAGAAGGAGAGTCAGACAGGATCCGGGTTGACAGGTCCATTCTCATTTGCCTATTACCTATTGTTTGACAGTCCCTGGTCTTGCCTATTGTCTTTTATGACTTTACCGAGAATTGAGACACAGGGATTTTGTTTCTTACATCTTACGCTGTCAGGATGTGTATTTCTATGGTTACTGCTATGTTAATTTTATAATCCTGAGTAATGTGTGTGCCTTGCATTGATAGCTGGACGAGTCAAGGTATAACAAGGGTCTTTGGTCCCTCTTAATTGCGCCCATTGGTTTATGGTTTCACAACTCTTTGACACGTTACCCCACCCTGCCTCCTGACATGGCCGGAAGTGTCGCCGCCCGATTGAGGGGTGGCAGTTCCGTTTTCCATGTTTTAGGGAGACAGGGTTTGGGCCCATTTGGCCCCTTAATATTTGAACTTTTTTTTTTATCAGGTATGACAAATTTTCAGCCTGATCCATGTTCTTCAGTTACCTTATTTGTAGGAGCTCTTCAAATCTCCTCTCTATTGTTTTTTGTCTTCTTTTTTTTCAACACTTTAGTGCATGAGGATGGTGTTGTGTCGGTCTGTGGACATCATGGCCCCCATGTTGGGGCCGGGGGGTCCCCTGGGCTGGTTCTGCCACCTGTACGTCTGTCTGCTATAGACCTGCGGATTTCTATGTCTAGCCAATTAATTTTAGGGGATATCCTTGTAATGTGTACTTTTATGATGATAGTAATAAGCTCTGTTTACTATGGTAATTCAATGTATTTCGCATAATGTCCAGGGTTTCAATTCGCCAAACAAGCGCAAAACGGCCTTTCTTCAATATAAACGACTGGGAGCCAAGATTATCTTATTACAGGAAACACATTTTGCAGCTGCAAAACACCCGACATATTTTCATAGATCTTATAGGCAGGGGTTTTATACCCTGCATTCCTCCAAGAGTGGGGGCGTAGCCATCTTTCTACATAACTCATTCCCCTTTGAGGTTCAATATGTGTATCGTGATCCGGACAGTAGGTTTATCATTCTTAAAGGCACCCTTTCAGGTCGAGAACTTACTATTGCTAATGTATATGCACCAAATTCAGCACAAGCTACCTTTTTTTCAAAATTTTTTTGTACTCTGGATAGGTTTTTGTCTCCTCATCTCTTGGTGGGTGGGGATTTTAATCTGGTGGCAAATCCTCTTTTGGACCGTAGTTCCCCCTCGCATTCTTCCCAGGCTTTCCCAAAATCCCTTACTAAGAAATTAGATACCCTCCAGTTGGTGGATGCCTAGAGAGCGCACAACACCGGAGCCAGGGATTACACATTTTATTCCCACCCACATGACTCTTATGCTAGATTAGACTATATATATTGTACCCCAATTTTACTAGCTAATTCTAGGGTAGCTTGCATTCACTTGAGCCCCTGGTCGGATCACAGTATTGTGGCCTTATCTATCACATTTGTGGGATTGGCACCTACTCCCTTCTCTTGGAGACTTAATGACTCTATGCTAACCGATATTGACTCTCGCCAGGAAGTGGTTACATCTATTCAGGAATATTTTCAATCTAATTTAACCCCTGATATTTCCCCAGCTACACTCTGGGTAGCCCACAAGGCGGTCCTACGAGGCCGACTTATCTCCATGGCCTCATCCAGAAATAGAAAACGTTGGCAGCAAATACTACTTCTAACCCGAGAATTGGAAGCACACTATAGAAGCCATGTCGCTAATCCATCTCTACTTAATAAACAGCTACTGTCCCAAAAGCGCTTGGAACTGAATGCCCTGCTTTCCCAAAAAACTGAAAAGGCCCTTCGCTGGTCGAAGGCCTCATTCCTATTACATAGTAACTCGGCATCTACCATGTTCGCAAGGAAGTTGAACCACTCTCTGCGCCCCCCACACGTGTATAAATTACGCACAAATTCGGGTGCTATCTCATCTCTACCTCAGGAAGTCTTGGGTATTTTCGAACATTTTTATTCTAAACTACTAGCTCCTCCGCAGTCGGATTCTGTCCCTCTGTCGGACTCTTGGCTGGACTCTATACCCCTCCCTGCCCTTACACCCTCTCAGATTGTCACTCTTAATGCCCCCTGTACTTTAGAGGAAATAACATGTGCAATAGGCGCGCTCAAGCGCTCTACTGCGCCGGGTCCTGACGGATTTACCGCTAGCTATTATAAACATTTTGCCTCTACATTGGCTCCATACTTGATAACTTTATTTAATGATGTTTTGCAGGGGGGTAAGTTCCCTGAGGAGATGTTATTGGCTAACATGTCTCTAATACCCAAGCCACAGAAGGACCACTGTTTGCCACAAAACTATAGACCAATCTCAGTCATGAATAATGATCTAAAGATATTTAGCCGTATTTTGGCGGACCGGTTGGCCCCTATCATCTCCTCTTTGGTTTCTCCAGACCAGTCGGGTTTTATTCCCGACAGATTTATTACTGATAACATTCGTCTCACTCTAAATGTTATTCAAGACGCCAATTTACATTCCAAAGAGGTTCTGTTGATGAGTTTGGATATAAACAAGGCCTTTGATAGTGTTCTTTGGCCCTACTTGTTCTCCTTGCTACAGAAAATAGGCTTCAGTGAGGTATTTTTGGCAGGCATACATGCCCTGTATGACTCTCCTAAAACGAGAATTAGGCTTCCTGGCTGTAACTCTGACTTCTTTACACTGGGTAGAGGTACCCGCCAGGGCTGTCCTCTTTCACCCCTTTTATTTGCGCTGGTGTTGGAACCTTTGGCATTGGCGATTAAATCACATTCGGATATTTCTGGCTATTCATTATTAGTTTCACATTTTAAGCTGAGCATGTATGCTGATGATGTTATGCTTTTTATTACTAACCCGTTGACTTCTTTACCTAACTTGTGTGCTGTATTGAACGATTTTGCCAAAGTGTCCGGTCTCACCGTTAATTTTACCAAATCTGTGGTCATGCCTGTTAATGTTCCTGACTCCCTAAGTGCATCTCTCCGTAGTTCTTTCCCATTTCGCTGGGTCAAGGACAGGATATCCTATCTGGGGATTAACCTCACTCCCAGATACTCGGATATATTTGCGGCTAATTATCCACCATGGGTATCGCGTCTTTCTACTCTACTGAAGATCTGGCACGGTTATCATATCTCCTTTCTGGGTAGAGTCACGGCGGTTAAAATGAATATTTTGCCCAAATTGCTTTATCTTTTTAGAGCACTTCCAGTTCCGGTCTCAAAAACGTTTTTGGATCATTTTCAGCGGACTATTAATAATTTTATTTGGGGAAATAAGCATCCACGTTATGCCTCATCCATTTTGTACCGCTCACAATGGTCGGGAGGTCTCGGTCTTCCTAACTTTTGGCTATATTATCTCTCGGCTCGTTTTGCGCAATTGTCACAATGGGCTACTATTAACTCTCAAATCCCGTGGATCAAGTTTGAGTCTCAGTCGATACATCCTTTTTATTTACCGGGAATTTTATGGTCTAACATCTCCCCCCGATCGACTGTTTTTCATAACTCCATAGTGACTCACTCACTGACGCTTTGGTCCAAACACAAATCTAAATTGGGTTTAGTCTCTCCTATTCCCCCAGGTGTGTCATTTTTTGGGGATCCTACTTTTGTTGTAGCCTTTTCTTCCCCTCATATGTTTCGTTGGTGGTATGATCGATCTTTTATCAGATTATCTGATTTCCAAAGAGGAGGATCTTATATTACCTTTGATATGCTGCGCGTGTTATTTGATATTCCTCTTCGTGAGTACCTTCGTTATAGACAGATTAGGCACTTTTTTAAGGCGCACTTTGGCCTTACCCCATCCTCTCCGATTTCCTTTTTTGAACGCATCAGCCGTGACTCTCCCAGGGGTAGGGGTCTTATCTCAAATCTTTATCACCAATTTTTGATCTGTCTTTTTCATGCTCCCCCTTTGTACAGACGAAAATGGGAGGAGGATTGTGGCGTCACTTTTTCGGATGAGGATTGGGATTCCATGGTGGATAATATATGCAAGAGCTCTAGATCTCTTTCGGTTCGTGAGACGGCCCTTAAAGTTCTAACCAGATGGTATTATACCCCGTCAAGACTACATGTACTGTTTCCACAAACGTCCCCTCTATGTTTTCGGGGCTGTGACTGCACGGGTACTTTGGTTCATATATTTTGGGATTGCCCGACCATATCTTTGATCTGGCGTAGGATTTCTGAGGTCGCTGCCTTATTGTCGGGTGCCCCGATACGATTGTCCATGCAGACCTGTTTATTGGGGGCCCATATCCCAGGGGTCTCTGATGCCAATCTGAGATTGATACACACATTATGTATTGCCACTTTATGGTCTATTGCCCTACATTGGAGGTCCAATGTTGTACCCTTGGACTCCGTTTTACACAGAATTGACACTGTAATGCTTATGGAACGCATTCATTATACCCTACTGGATAAGATGCACTTATACAATAAAAAATGGGAGTCATGGAGAAATTGCAGACACTTATTACATGCTTAATAACATCCCCAGTAAAGGTTGGCTGGCATGTACTATTGACAGGTGTATCACCTAACCTACTTTGTCGTTTACGTACTTCATGCACTTGTAACTTCCTCTTTTTTTCTTATCTTCTTTGTTATGTTAATATACTTTTATGTATTGTACTTTTCAAAAGTGCCTTGTTTTTGCTAACAATATCACTTTTAAAGTGTGCTGTTGTTTTACTGTCTACTCATGTACAATAAAATCGTTTGTAAACAAAAAAAAAAAAAGTCCCTGACCCTTTCCAAAAATCGCATTGGGTGAAAAAGCAGAGATGTGAACCTGTCCCATAGGAAATCATATTAAATGGACTGTAGTGTGTTTCTGCAAAGCAAAATGTTTAGGTGTGAACCTAGCCTAAAACTTGTTTTTTTTTTAAATAACAAACATTTCTATACTTTTTTGTTCTGTGCAGTGTTTTTTTGCACAGAGCAGTGCCCCTGGCACTCCTGGCTCTTCCTCCTTGTGCAGTGCACCCAGGGAAAGCCTCTTGCCTTGGGGGCACTGTTGCATGCTGGTCCCCGAGCCTCTGCTCTATGTGTCGATAAGTCACAGAGAGCTACGGCTTGGCCCTGACCTCTCCTCATTGGCTCACTGGCTTTGATTGACAGCAGTGAGAGCCAGTGGGCTCCCACTGCTGTCTCAGCCAATGAGGACAGTAGAGGCTGATGAGAACATCACTGGATTGGAGGGGTCTCAGGTAAGGATTGGGGGGCTGGGGGATCTGCACACAGGTTTTTGACTTTCATGTAGAGAATCCATGAAGGTAAAAAGCCTTGAGCCTTAGAACCATTTTAATGATTTGTTGAAGTTCTTACCTCCTGCTCTCTCAGTGCCGCTTCTCTGTTAGAAATACATATAGGCAATATAAAGTAAATCAGTTGTGAGATAATCAGATATTTGCTTATTTAATCTTGTCTGATTATCGGATTATCATTCAGTTTTTGTTGAATTCTAGTCTCATGTCAAAAGTGAAGAGGCTACTAAAGTTACAAAAAATCTCGTATGACAGAATGTAACTTTGGAAGGGATTTCTTGTATAGTAATGTATACTTGCGTTTCTGAGCATGCGTGGTCTTGGTCTCTCGATTTTTTTTGGACAAATACTGTACTTATTAACTGAAAATTATTTGCTCTGTTATCGTACGTGAAAACATTCCGTGTTTGTTACGAATATTGTCGCATGAACTGTGGCGATCAACTGTTGAAAGCTGTGTACTAATGATCAGTTTATCGTACGATCCCTGCGAAAGCAATTTTTGTCATCTGATTTTTTGATCGTGAGCGGAAGGCATAAGAACAGGACGAGTCTTTTCACACAGGCGTTTTGTTTTTTTCATCAGTTCAGTCACGTTTTTTCCAAGAAAAAATGGATCAGTGCACATCAGTTTTTCATCAGTTTACATCCATTTTTTTACATCCTTTACCAATGCAAAAATGGACTGTATGTCTGTTTACATCCATTTTTTATCCATTTACATCCATTTACATCTGGCAAACAGAATAATAATTGGCACTGGAGGGGTGTTTAGTAATATTTAAAGTCCATATAGCAGTCCATATGGGAGATCATGTGAAATTCAAGAGGGAGCACAAATAAGCGGCATCAGCAGCAGCACCCTTAGAGCAAAACTGAAAGAAGAAGGAAGAAGAGGGGCGCCAGACTAAGTGCAGCATTAATAGTACATTTTATTAAAAACATAATTGGCAACTCACTGCAGAGTAGACAAAGACAGGCATGTCAATGTGACGTCCGGATGCCCAAGGGATGGTCGATAACAGGCCGTCTATGCATAGCTGAATGGGTAGCAAGAAGAGCATCCTAATGCGGCCGACCGCTGCATTAACCAGCGTGGAAAGCAAAATGGCGCCGGACTGGTCATGACACCAGCAAGAAACATGATGACGTCAATCTATTTAAGATGGCCATTTCTTCTGGCCAATCAAGTCTGAAGAAGAAGAGGAAGCTTTGAAATGCGTTACCGCCCATTTTACATCAGCACGTTTCTTGCTGGGGTCATGTCCGTCGCCATCTTGCGTTCCACGCTGGTAAATATGGCGGTCGGCCGCAGTAAGATGCTCTTCTTGCTTCCCATTCAGCTATGCATAGACCACCGGTTATCAACCATCCCTAGCGGATCCGGACATCACATTGACATGCCTGTCTTTGTCTACTCTGCAGTGAGTTGCCAATTGCATGTTTTTAATAAAATGTACTTTTAATTCTGCACTTAATTCTGCACATCTGTTTTTCATCTGTTCCTTTTTTTTTTTAAATGAAAGAAAAATAGGGTTTTCTTCCGTTCAAAAAACTGGATGTAGATGATCATCCGTTTACATCCGCTAGCCATAGAAATACATGGGTGTCTGTTTTCTCATCCGTAAATGGACAGATGATAAACGGACATACTGAACGCTTGTGTGTAAAGGGACAAAAACCAATAAGACACAAGATAATTTCATCAGCTGACCTCATTAGCACACACCTCTGGCTGTCTTCTCCCCTTCCAGCAGATCACTACCATCCACTCCCACAGATGCACAGTTTTCCAATGCAATGAGTCAGTGATCACCATTCTCATTAAATACACAGGCACCAATTTTTTTTTCTATTTTAATTTTATCTTGCATAGATCATTCATTTAGCAGAGTGTGCTGAGCGATCAGATAACTGCCTGTGTGGATGGAGCAGCCGTACTGAAAACAGGAGAATTGTGTTCTAAAGCTCACCATGCACTATACAATGTGATGGTACAATCTCCTTTAGATCTACCATCAACTATGTCAGTGTTTCTCAACTCCAGTCCTCATGGATCTCCAACAGGTCATGTTTTCAGGATTTCCATTATTTTGCACAGGTGATTTGATCAGTTTCACTGCCTTAGTAATTACCACAGCTGTTTCATCTGAGGAAAATCCTGAAAACATGACCTGTTGGGGGTCCATGAGGACTGGAGTTGAGAAACACTGAACTATGTAGTTCAAAGCACTGTCTCATTGGATACAGAGTGATTGGAGAGATGGTGTCTTATCCTAATATATTGTTTCTGTAAATCTAAAGGAAGGTAGTATTGTAATGAGGAAGGCGTGGTCCAAAGTGGTGAACACACCTATCACACCCTCTTCTGTAATGTAACAAGGAAGTGAAGGCTTCTGAGAGATGGCCTACAAGAAGTGAATGCTGAGAGGTAACCTACAGGAATTGAATGCTGAGAGATGGCCTACAGGAAGTGAATGCTGAGAAGGGGCCTACAGGAAGTATATGCTGAGAGATGGCCTACACGAAGTGAATGCTGAGAGGTGGCCTACAGGAAGTGAATGCTGAGAGGTGGTCTAAAGGAATTGAATCCTGAGAGGTGGCCTACAGAAAGGGAATGCTGAGAGGTGACCTACAGAAAGGGAATGCTGAGAGGTGACCTACAGGAAGTGAATGCTGAGAGGTGGCCTACAGGAAGTGAATGCTGAGAGTTGACCTACAGGAAGTGAATGCTGAGAGGTATCCTACAGGAAGTGAATGCTAAGAGATGGCCTACATGAAGTGAATGCTGAGAGGTGGCCTACAGGAAGTGAATGCTGAGAGGTGGCCTACAGGAAGTGAATGCTGAGAGGTGGCCTACAGGAAGTGAATGCTGAGAGGTGGCCTACAGGAAGTGAATGTTGAGAGGTGACCTACAGGAAGTGAATGCTGAGAGGTGGCCTACAGGAAGTGAATGCTGAGAGGTTGCCTACAGGAAGTGAATCCTATGAGTTGACCTACAGGAAGTGAATGCTGAGAGGTGGCCTACAGGAAGTGAATGCTGAGAGTTGACCTACAGGAAGTGAATGCTGAGAGGTGGCCTACAGGAAGTGAATGCTGAGAGTTGACCTACAGGAAGTGAATGCTGAGAGGTGGCCTACAGGAAGTGAATGCTGAGAGTTGACCTACAGGAAGTGAATGCTGAGAGGTGGCCTACAGGAAGTGAATACTGAGAGTTGACCTACAGGAAGTGATGGAAACTGAAAATCATTTCAAAAATTCAAATAAACTGACAAGATTTTAAACCTCCTGTGGATGAGGTACATGAGAGAAAAGCATATTGGGATGGCTGGGCATTGGAAAATGCTTTTATTTATTATGGAAAGTTAAATTCTGTCCAGAAAGGTGAACCTGTCCTTTGAAGTGATTGTAAAGGCTTATTTTTTTAATTTTTAAAAATAACAAACATGTCATACTTACCTGCTGTGTGCAGTGGTTTTGCACAAAGCCATCCTGATCCTCCTCTTCTCAGGTCCCCCGTTGTGCTCCTGGCCTTTCCCTCCTGCCAATTGTCCCCACAGCAAGCAGCTTGCTATGAGGGCACACAAGCAGGCCCACCCCCGTTTTCCATTCACACACAGACACAGCTCAGACCCACCCCTTGCTCTCTCCTTTATTGGCTCACAGGCTGTAATTGACAGTAGCGTGAGCCAATGGCTCCCCCTGCTGTCTCAGCTAAGGAGGGAGAGTCCCCAGAGATCTGAGGCTCTTGTGCACATTGCTGGATTGAGATGGGACTCAGGTAAGTATTAAAGGGGCTGGGGAGATGTTGCAGACAAAGTTTTTTACCTTCATGCATAGAATGCATAAAGGTAAAAAAAAAACCTTCAGTCTTTACAATCACTGTATTTCATTTTTAATATTCAAAGCAAACTCCCCAATCCATCCATGTCTCCAAGCATGTTATTTTGCTGAGAAATCACTTTGAAAAACTCACCCCTAGCATTTCTGGCTGCGGCCATCTTGAGTAAGGGCAGATCTTTCATGTAGCATTTACTTCCTGGAGTCCCTCTGCCCTTAGCTCAGACATGCAGGCAGGAGGGTGTGCTTAGCTGGGAAAAACCCTCCTCCCCTCCTGAAGACTCCTGGGATGTATACTATAATTTGCCTAGGCTAGAAACCAGGAAGTTCCTGGAGAAATGTAAAAAAAAAAGTTTAAAACAATTAAATATATACTTTCCTATCTTATTTACTAATTCTAGCAGTAGATCAATCTCATTCATAACAGCTCTGCTGCTCTTCCTAGTGACCTGTGATTGGCCTACAGCTGTCACATGAAACATGGGGCCAATCACAGCACCCTGTACCATGTGACCAGTTCCAGCCAATCACAGATCACTAATAATGAATGAGTTAGGGTCATGGCAGCAAACTTTGCATTGCGGCAAAATGATCTTTATTTCTCCTGCAAAGCAAAGTGTAAAAAAAAAAAAAAATCTCTGATCCCCCACAGTAGTACAATGTTACTATGGTAACATCGTACTATTCTGATAAAAGTATTAAAAAAATTAAAAATTAAACAAAATATCATATTGAGATTTTTTTTAAGAGTTTTTTTTTTAACTACTTGCCAACCGCTTACCTGCATTTTGCGGGTGAGCAGTAGCTCTTGGCAAAGCACCGTAATCTTACGTTACTTCCTATTTTCACATCTGTGCCCCACCCGTCGGTCCAGGGAGAGAAGAGAGAAGAACATGGCACCGAGTAAAACCACTACATTTTACACACGTTAGATTAGCACATTTAACCCTTTGATCTCCCTGTCATCAACCAGTGCCATTACAGTGTCAGTATATAGAATGTTTCACTGACTGCTGTATTACTGCCACTAGTGACATCAGATAGCAACAGGGTCAGTAAGCACCCCTCCCAGCCAGGGTCAGCTAGCGTTAGATTGCCCGCACACTATCACACTCACGCTATAGGTTGCTGATCCTTGACAAGTATAGTGTTTGTACAGATCAAGATATTGATCACGAACAGAACTATACTAGTGCCTCCTTTGTATAGTGTCCCTAAAATCGCAGTGTTAGCAGGATTGGCCCCGTTCGCTGACAGCACTAGCCTTTAGCCCCTCCGCTGTTTTTCATGGAAGATTTGTACTAATTAATTGTGGGCCAAAGAAATTTATACACACAACGATACATTGCTGCCCACCCAAATTCAGCTTTTGCCAGACAATTTGCATGGAAATCTATCACGGTTTCTGAATTTAAAACTTTTTTGGGCCTAACCCAACCAACATGGACATTACAGAAAAGAATGAAAAAAAAGGACCTACATTTCATCTGGATACAGCATTACACAACCGCACAATTACCAGTTGAAATAGTGCAGTGCCAAACAGCAAAAAATGGCCTGGTCAGGAAGCAGGTAAATCCTCTGGAGGGCAAATGGCTAAATTGATATTAAAATGGTTGTAAATGCTATTTTTGTATTATTTATTAAAATAACAAATATGTTAAACTTTCCTGCTCTGTGTAATGGATTTGCATTAAAAAAAAAACCTACAGAACCGCTTTAAAGTGGTATTAACTGCAAAAATGAAAATAATATATTGCAGCTTACGAATCATTACATGTGGAGGCTGCACTTCCTGTATTAGAGTGCATCCACTCTCGAAGAAGGAGCACAGGGGGCACCTTTGCACAGCAGTATTGTTAATCTGGGGGGAGGGTATAGACTAGAAAATTTAAATTTAAATACACTAACAAATTGAAGCCGAACTCCAGCTCACACTTTATAAAACAACTGTTTTTTGTTTTACTTTTGGGATAAATGTATATGAAAAAATAAAAGCTGATCATTTTAAACACCCCTGCAAGTGTAACTTGGTTTGTTTCATTCCTGTAAACTGATACATTCTGCTGGAGAGCTTGTTCTTTTGAAAAACAAGAGATTTACTGACCAGATCACCAGATGAAAATAGAAGAAAGAAAGCCAGAAAAAAAAACTAATGCAGCCGTCCAGGGGTGGACTGACAACTCATGGGGCCCCCGGGCAATAGGGGATCATGGGGGCCCTGTGTCCTCATCCACACTCAAACAACACCCAAAAAAAGCCTATGAAAGGTACAAGGGGCATCTTGTGGGGCCCCCTAATGACCCTGGGCTCTCGGGCAGTGCCCGAGTACCCGAATGGTCAGTCCGCCCCTGCAGCTGTCACATCTAAGAATTGGTAAGCAGTAATATATTAAATGTTTGCTGTTGGGTTTAATACTGCTTTAAAGGATAGTTCTTTTTGTGTGTTAAAAAAGGTGCTATACTTGCCTGCCCTGTGCAATGATGCAATGATATTGCACAGAGCCATCCTTTACCTCCTCTTTGGTAGTCCCCCACTGGCACTGTCATCTCCATCCTCTACTGAGTTCCTCCTTAGCAATTAAAAAATAGAAAACCCAGCGGTAATTAAATACCACCAAAAGAAATCTCTATTTGTGGGGAAAAAATTATACACATTTCATATGGGTACAGTGTTGCATGACCACACAATTGTCATTCAAAGTGCAACAGCGCTGAAAGGTAAAAATTGGCCTGGGCAGGAAGGGGGTGAAAGTGCCCACCCTGCAAGTGGTTAAATTTGTGGTTAGGTCTATCAGTGGATTTCAAAGCAATGAGAGGCAGACGAGCCATAGCTGTCCACCACTGCTCACATGTATCTGCACATCCAGCAGCTACTTGTGTCCAGATACAGATAATCGGGCCTAGATGCAATCTGTCTCTTTTTTTTTTTGGTTATATTTTTATTTTGGATAGAGTGGGGGAGTGTTAGACCCTCTATCAAATTTGTATTGCTATCTGTGTCTCCACTAGGGTGATTCAACCCTCTGTACTGGTGACCACTGTCACTGAGAAAGAAAGGGACAGGAAACCCAACACCTTTGGCTATACATGCACCTTGATCTCTTGTGTAGTCTTAGCCTATCCTGCAAGAATCTTCTTCTCTCAAGTTTGCTTCCTGTCCTTCTCCAGCTGCCCCATCTTTCTCTCTCTCTCTCCCCCCCATCACGCCCTCTCTCTCTCTCATTTCCTTTCTCACCTTCATTCTCTCTCCCTTCTCTTGTGCTCCTATTCTTTCCCTCTCTCTCATTATCATCATTATCTCTGTCTCTCTCATTCTCTCTCTCTCCCCATCTTCTCCCTCCATCTCGTTCCCTTTTTCTCATTCTGTCTTTCTCTGTTTTCCCCTCTCTCTCATTATCACTATTTCTATCATTCTCTCTCCTCTTTCTCATTCCCTTTTCTCTCTCACTCTCTCTCCTTCCTTCTCTTTTACCCTCCCTTTCTCTCTCTCACTCCTTTTCTCTCATTCATTCTTTCTTTCTCTCCCTCCCTTCTCCTTCCCTCTATCTTTCCCTCTCATCCTCTTTCTCTCCCTTCTTCTTCCATCTCTCATTCCATATCTCTCATTTTCTCTCTCTCCTCTCTCTCTTTCCTCTCTCCTCTCTCTCTTCTCCCCCCTCTTTCTCTCTTCTGTCTTTTCTCTCTCCTCTCTCATTACATTATGACCACCCCCCATAATCTGTTGAGGCATGGACCCCACTAGACCTCTAAAGGACTGCTGTGGTACCTGGCACCAAGCCTTCAATTGCAGTCCTGTTATTTGCAATATAAGACCTCCATGTGTCTGGCTTGTTTTTCATGCACATCCCACAAATGATTGATTGGATTGGGATCTTGAGAATTTGGAGGCCAAGTTAACACTTCAGACTCATTGTTGTGTTCCTCTTACCATTCTTGCTCATGCTAATGTGCCCATTGTATGCACTTTTTGCTGTGGACATGAGTCAGCATGGGCATGCTTACCATTCTGTGGCTACACAGCCCCATATGCAACAGACTGCAAGGCACTATGTGTTCTGACACCTTTCTTTCGGAACCAGCATTAACTTTTTCTCAGGAATTTAAGCTACAGTAGCTTTTCTATTGGATCAGACTACATAGGCCAGACATCACTCCCACGTGCATCAATAAGCCTTGACCACCCATGAGCCTGTTGCCGTTCCTTACCACTGTAGACCAGGAACATCCCACAAGACAGCTATGACCCATTCATCCAGCCATTGCAATTCATCCCTTTTCAAATCCTTAGGATTGCCCATTTGTGCAGCTTTCAACACATCAACTTTAGGGACAACATGTTCACTTGTTGCCTAATTACTGTCATTGTAACAAGATAGTCAAAGTTATTCCCTTACCTGTCAGTGGTCATAATGTTATAGCTGATTGGTGTTTTTTCCTTTTTTCCTTTTCCCTTTTTTCCTTTCTCTCTCCACTTCTTTCTTTCTTGCTGTTTCTTCATCTCTCTCTCTTTTATCTCTTTCCATGTATTTCTCTCTATGCATTCAATTTTAATAGGGAGAAGGGCCTATAGGCCATGTTGAGATATCAAATCAGATTCAGGCCTTTTCATTCCATAAATCCTCATGAAACTAATTTGAAATGAACACACACTACAATGTAAACAATGGATTTTGTACATTGCTGTCTGCCTGTCTATTATGTCTAGTCAGTCTTTGACATTATACGGGGGATTTAATGAAGTCGACTGTAGGAGTATTTCATTCAGATATACAGGTATACACAGAGGAGCTAGAAAAAGGGAACCTTTCTTGCAGCTGATTGGACAATTAAAGCTGGCGCAGGTTCATTTTGGTAAACGTTATTATTGTGCATTAAGTACATCCCCAATCATTCTTCCTCTCTATCAATATTCCTGTCCCACCTTCATTTTTCTTTTTAAATTACACTAGGTATGTTTTACAACGTCTCAGTCTGGGAGGCTCAGAATAATCAATCAGAATTCTTGCTTATGTGTTCCATATAATAAAAGGAAAAACTTGACTGGATGATATGTGCAAAATGTTCACTTGTGCTCTCGGTTTCTTTTCTCAATTGTTAAAAAATCAGATGATGTATGAGATTGAGTTACTAAGGGCATGATTTGAACCCACCCAACTGTGTGCAGGAAAATTGAAAAAAAAGAAAAACATAGGAGCTCTCCAATTTCACTTGATTGGCTATTGAAGCAGATTATTACATGTCTGACTCCTTTTAGTAAATTTTTTGCTCACTATCAGCTTCCTCAGTTGTTTTGCTCCCAAACTGATTTAGCGCCCAATCACACCGTCTGCATTCAAACGCACCATTGTAGCATGGGGAGCAGCTGTCAGTTTTAGGCAGCAGTGAGGCGCAGTAGTGGTGGTGTGAAGCAAGTTCTAGGGTATTACACAGTTTCTTTTTTTTTGGTAGAGCACAAAGTGATTATTATTATTATTATACAGGATTTATATAGTGCCAACAGTTTGCGCAGCGCTCTACAATGTGAGAGCAAACCGCACAGTTACAATACAAGTGAATGCAGGAGGAATCAGAGGGCCCTGCTCATTAAAGCTTACAATCTAAAATACTTAGCAGCAGCGCAATGCACCATGTTGCTGTGGTGTGCCATGCAGTTCCTACTTGTGCGCGGTATGAAAGCACTGAAGGCTGTGGCTAAATTCTCACTGACTTGCAGTAAACTGCAGGGAAATGGATGTATGGCAAACTTCCATGGATGTAAATCTCCATCCATTTTATGTGCATTTTATTGCTCTTTGACTTGTATAGACACACTTTAGCGTATGTTCAAATGTTATACATTTTGCATGTTTCCTGTGAAATCACGTCCTGTTCCTGTTTGTGCGTTGGGGGCAAAATTAATGACAAGGCAATTTTTTTTTTCTTTACTCTTGTTGCGCTGAAGTTTTATATGCGCGGTGTTGCATTGCATTGCATACATACTGCATTTTAATGCAAGGCAGCATTGTAGTGTGACAGGGACACATAGAAAACAAGTGTTTTTTATGTGTCTATGCGTTGATCTGCATTTTACAAGTGCGCTAAAGCGCAGATCAACACATTAGTGTGGATTAGCCCTAAAGGAGTCATTTTCCTCAGGGCTCATTCACACATAATGCATTGACTGGTGTTTTATTGCAGCGCACAGGTAGGTACTGCATGTCACCACACAGTTGCTTTTTATGTGTCCTGTTCACACTGAAATGCAGCCCAGAAATGCGGTACGTTGCGAAGTGATCAAATGCAGACATGTTGAATTTTAGCACAGTGCATATGTAGGTGCCACATGTCACCACACAGCAACACCATGAACCACACTGCTGGCAAGTGACATGAATGAAGTGTCACTTTGTGCACTTCAAATAAAGCTGACAAAAAGAAGAAAAAAGGAACCGTGTGGTGTGCTGAAATCTGCATCACATGGCACCAATTCACAAAAAGAACATTGGGGAACTGGAGAAAGTACAGAGAAGGGCAACCAAACTGATACGAGGCATGGAGAAGCTCAGCTATGAGGAAAGATTAGAGGAACTGAATTTATTCTCTCTTGAGAAGAGGAGATTAAGGGGGGATATGAGCAACATGTATAAATACATCAGTGGTTCATATAGTGAACTCGGTGTAGAATTATTCACCCTGAGGTCATCACAGAGGACAAGGGGGCACTCTTTATGTCTGGAGGAAAAGAAATTTAATCTCCAAACAAGGAAAGGTTTCTTCACAGTGAGAGCTGTGAAAATGTGGAATAGACTCCCTCAAGAGTTGGTTCTGGCCAGCTCAGTGGATTGCTTTAAAAAAGGCCTGGATTGTTTCTTAGATACACAGAATATAACTGGATACTAACATTTATAGGTAAAGTTGATCCAGGGAATATCCGATTGCCTCTCGGGGGATCAGGAAGGAATATTTTCCCAGCAGGTGCAAATTGGATCATGCTTTGCTGGGTTTTTTTGCCTTCCTCTGGATCAACTGTCAGCATAGGATTATAAAAAAAAATTTCTGTGGTTGAACTGGATGGACTTTTGTCTTCTTTCAGCCAGACTAACTATGTAACTATATAACTATGTAAGATAATGGTGTTTTTTTCTCAGGAGCATGCCTAGGTTAATTGCCACTTGAGGCAATTGTATTTGCTGCCCGACCCCTGAAATATTAAAAAAATTCACTACTATTCTATGTCCTATGAACACTTTGGGTACCGCCCCATTTTTGCTGTCCCTCTTTGCTAAAATGCTGGCACGTTAACTTAGCAACCAATGAAGCTGTGCATCACCGGTTGCTTGGATGCTGGCAGGTGGACTACACATCACTATTGGTTGCTAGGATGCAGGCGAATGGCCATAGAGTGTCAGAGGTTGATATGAAGCAAGAAGCCTCCTGAGCCATAGCAACCAGTGTTTTATCAACCAGCTCAGTAATTCTGCTTTGTGTATTAATGGCAATGTAACTGAACTGCAGTGAGGATGAAGAGTCTGGCACACTCCTGGTGTCTCCAGCCCTCCAGCCCTCAGACTACACATTGGAGAGGAAGCAGTAGACTGGAGATGTCATGTCTCATCTCCTTCTGCTTTCTTATCCTTTTCAGTATGCTCCTTGCTAACACATTTGCATGCAGCACACCAGTGAGTCCCTTCCCTTATTAGAGGCTAATATCAAATGATATTTAGATACTTAACTTTGTTGCATTTGAAAAAAAATGTAATTATTTATTAAAGCTGAACTCTAGGTACAATATGTTTTTTTTTTTCTTTTTGCATTTGAACCTTATACATATATCCATATTCCATAGCTGGAGGAGGCCTGTGGAAGTGAAGAATCACTCCAGTAGCCACCTCTACTACAATGTTTATCATGGTCTTCCATATCCCATGCTGAGCAGCTTTCTTGCTGCCTATTAACATAACACCTTGCATTTTTCTCTGATTGGATGAGGTGGAGATTTTGACATCACTGCAATGCCTCTCCAGCTTGTCCATGCAGAGAATGCCTGTAGGCAGGGCTTCTGTTAGAAGCCACGGGGTCCTATACAGCAAACCTAACAGCCCCCCCCCCACCAAAAAAAAACACAGTTTAATAGGCTCCAGTTATGAATGAACACAGTGAGTGGTCAGTACCAATCACTCATTGTGTTCATTCAGGAAACAAGGTGGCTAGTAAATGTGACATATTTTCTGTACCCTTCTCCATCATGAAGGTCCCCATTGTGTGCATACAGCTGCAGAAAAAGAGAGGAGGGAATCCAGCAGCACTGCAGGGGTGGAGGCACACGGGGGGGGGGGGGGGGGGCCCGGGCAGAAGGGGGAAATGTATGGTGCACAGGGAGGGTGATGGGTGTGGCGGAGGTGCAATTGCTGGGACCGATCCCCTGTATGGCTTTCTCTTCAGCAGCAAAAAGCCAGTGAGAGGTAAAGGAGAATAAGCCAACTTTCAGCTGCTGCAGAGAGAGCCATACAGGGGATCAGTTCCAGTAATTACTGCCCCATCGTGCCCAAATCTGATTCACCCAGCTGTCTGGGCTCCCCTGCTGGCCTGGGCCTTGTACAGGAGGACTGGTGGAACCCCCTTATCCATGGTCCTGCCTGTAGGTGGCTACTACAGTGTTTCTTCCCATCCTTAGAGAATAACCAAGTATGCAATATGTATACTTACTTCGTTCCAAGCAGTAACTGCAAGAAAAAAAAACTGGAATTCGGCTGTACTGAACATAGGACTGCATTAATATGTCTATTTTATATCTTCCTGGAGCTCAGCTTTAAAATAGATGAAGGCTGTTACTCGAAGATTTCTAAAGCAACATTTTTTTTGCATCTTAGTACTGCTGATCTCCTCTGGCCTCGACCCCTTTTAGTCTCCTGTAGAAGTGCATGTGACAGGATGACAACACAGGAGAGCAAATGGGAGACAAGGACAAAGTGCTATTTCTTTAACTGTTAAGTGAAATAATCCACCACAGGTGATGTATACCCCCCTCTGTGCATGTTAATAGAAATGTGATGTTATTAGCGGTAATGCACTATTAGTGTGTTTTCTCATGTCTCTATATAGTCATAACATTTGCTGATTAACAATTGGAGATATATGGAGATGGGAATCTGCTCATTACTCTGAAAATTGATTTGTTGAGAATATTTGAGTGCTTTGACACCTTTATGATCTAAGGTTCTATAAATCTGTTGAGTGTTATTACTGGAAGAAGGATAGAATAACATTGAGAGGGCACCTGATTGTATGAGAGGTTCTTTGTGGTGGAGAGGGTGATATACATTACCTGTGGAGGATTATTTTTACTAAAAGCTAAAGCTGGAGATATGCAAATATTGTCTAAATACAAGAGGGATGTATAGTCTTACGAAAAAAAAAATGTTTTCTTGGATCTGTCTTTTCTACAATGTTTCTGTGAAGCCTGCTCTCTGCTATTCTGTATTTGACTGTCTGTTATCAACCCAGCCTCACTTGGCTACTCATCCATTACGGACTCTGGTCTGAACTCCTACTATGTTTTGCCAATGTGATTATTTGTCAGTTAACAACTTCGCTTGCCTTATTTCACTGACCATTTGCCTGCTACTCAGCTAGTCTCTGCTGATCATCTACCCACTGCACAGCCAGCCTCTGCTGTATGTTGCCCAGTCAGTTTCTGCTAATCATCTGCCTTCTGCTCAGCAAGTATTTACTGATAATATGTCTTCTGCCTAGTCAGTGTATGCTGATCATCTGCTTGCTTACCAGCCAGTCTCTGTTCATCTGCCTGCTGTCCAACCAGTCACTGCTGATCCTCTTCTTGCTGCCAAATCAGTCTCTGATGATCATCTGCATGCTTACCAGCCAGTCTCTGATCATCTGCCTGCTTACCAGCCAGTCTCTGATCATCTGCCTGCTTACCAGCCAGTCTCTGATCATCTGCCTGCTTACCAGCCATTCTCTGATCATCTACCTGCTTACCAGCCATTCTCTGATGATCATCTGCCTGCTTACCAGCCAGTCTCTGATCATCTGCCTGCTTACCAGCCATTCTCTGATCATCTACCTGCTTACCAGCCATTCTCTGATCATCTACCTGCTTACCAGCCATTCTCTGATCATCTGCCTGCTGTCCAGACAGTATCTGATCATCTGCTGTCCAGCCAGTCTCAACTGATCATCCGTCTGCTGCTCAGCCAGTCTCTGCTGATCATCTGTCTGCTGCCCAGCCAGTCAGTGCTGATTCTGTGCTTGCTACCCAGCCACTCTCTGCTGAAAATCTTCCTTCTGCTCAGTAAGTCTCTGGTGGTTATCTGTCTGTTGCTCAGTCAGTCTCAGCAGATCATCTGCTTGCTGCCCAGCCAGTTTCTGTTCATCTACCTGCTGTCCAACTAGTCTTTGCTGATCCTTTGCTTGCTGACCAGCCCGGCTATGATCATCTGCCTGCTGTCCAGCCAGTATCTGTTGATCATCTGCCTGCTGCCCAGACAGTCTCTGCTAATCGTCTGCTTGCTGCCTAGCCAATCTTTTATCATTTGTCTGCTGCCCAGTCAGTCTCTGATCATCTGCCTGCTGCCCAGTAAGTGTCTGCTGATCATCTGCCTGCTGTCCAGTCTCTGCTGATCATCTGCCTGTTGACGAGCCATTTCCTGCTGATCATCTGCCTGCTGCCCAGCCAGTCTCTGCTGATCATCTGTCTGCTGCTCATCCAGTCTCTACTGATCATCTGCTCACTGTTCAGCTACTCATCTATAGTTTGTCTGCTACCCAGTCAGTCTCTGATCATCTGCCTGCTGTCCAGCCAGTCTCTGCTGATTACCTGCTTGCTGCCCAGCTAGTCTCTGCTGATTATCTGCTTGCTGCCCAGGCTGTATCTGCTGATCATTCTCCTGCTGCTCAGCCAGCCTGTGCTGATGATCTTCCATCTACCAAAGCCAGGGATAGGTCCCGGACAGGAGATATATTTCCCCACTATTTGGGTTGTGATCCTTTTAAGGGAGAGCTAAAGAGACATTGTTAGTACTCAGAGGTTCTCACTCATGCAGGGTGAGGTGTTTCAAGTTGGGGTGGAGAGAATAGATTTTTTGTACTGTCAGGATTGGTAAATTCTCATTTGAGACCCAGAATTTAGAGGCTTGGAGAGACACAGGGGTAGGGAATATCCTCTAAACCCCAATTATGGGGACTATGGTCATGAAGGAGTTCACCCACCTGCAAGTGAGGCTTGAAAGGCAGCAGGAAAGAATTGGCACCTGTTGGAGAGGGGGAGTGTGAGGCAGGTCACAGCTCTGGGAAAGTGTGGCCAATTTGGCAACTGAGGCAGTGTTTGCCAAACTGTGGCCTTGCAGCAACTCAAAATAGGTGGGAACCCCAAACCCCTGGTGTGGAGTTGGTGTACAGGTGGTGAGCCAGCATTTATTTTCATCACACCAGAATTATGGACCATTTTTATTTGTTTTGCTTGTTTGATGTTTTTGGAATGCACAATAAAGACTGTTAACTTTTACCTAAAGCTGTCTAGCTGGTGATATATATATACACTGCTCAAAAAAAATTAAAGGAACACTTTTAATCAGAGTATAGCATCAAGTCAATTAAACTCCTGGGATATTGATCTGGTCAGTTAAGTAGCAGAGGGGGTTGTTAATCAGTTTCAGCTGCTTTGGTGTTCATAAAATTAACAACAGGTGCACTAAATGGGCAACAATGAGACGAATGCCAAAACAGGAATGGTTTTACAGGTGGAGGCCACTGCCATTTTTTCCCTACTCATCTTTTCTGACTGTTTTTCTCTAGTTTTGCATTTGGTTAGGTCAGTGTCACTACTGGTAGCATGAGGTGATACCTGGACCCTACAGAGGTTGCACAGGCAGTCCAACTCCTCCAGGAAGGTACATCCTGCCAGAAGGTTTACTGTGTCTTTCAGCACAGTCTCAAGAGCATGGAGGAGATTCCAGGAGACAGGCAGTTACTCTAGGAGAGCTGGACAGGGCTGTAGAAGGTCCTTCACCCATCAGCAGGACCAGCATTTGCTCCTTTGTGCGAGGAGAAACAGGATGAGCACTGTCAGAGCCCTACAAAATGACCTCCAGAAGGCAACTAGTGTGAATGTCTCTAACCAATCAGAAACAGACTTCATTAGGGTGGCCTGAGGGCCTGACGTCCTCTAGCAGGCCCTGTGCTCACTGCCCGGCACCATAGAACTCGATTGGCATTTGCCATTGAACACCAGAATTGGCAGGTCCATCACTGGTGCTCTGTGCTTTTCACAGATGAGAGCAGGTTCACCCTTAGCACATGTGACGAATGTGAAAGGGTATGGAGAAGCCATGGAGAACATTATGTTGCCTGTCACATCATTCAACATGACTGTTTTAGTGGTGGGTCAGTGATGGTCTGGGGAGGTATATCCATGGAGGGACGCACAGACCTATACAGCCTAGACAATGGCACCCTGACTGCCATTAGGTATCAGGATGAAATCCTTTGACCCATTGTCAAACCCTATTTTAATGCAGTGGGTTCTGGGTTCCTCCTGGTGCACAACAATGCCCGGGCTCATGTGGTGCAAGTATGCCAACAGTTCCTGGAGGATGAAGGAATTGATACCATTGAATGGCCCCCACGCTCGCCTGCACTAAATCCAATAGAACACCTTTGGGATATCATGTTTCGGTCCATTCAACGCCCCCAGGTTGCACCTCAGACTGTCTAGGAGCTCAGTGATGCCCAGGGGCGGACTAACAACTCATGGGGCCCCTGGGCAATAGGGGATCACGGGGCCCCTGTGTCCTCGCCAACACTCAAAAAAGCCTATGAAAAAGCCAATGAAAAGTACCAGGGGCATCTCATGGGGCCCCCTACTGACTCCGGGCCCTCGGGCAGTGCCCGAGTGCTCGAATGGTCAGTCCGCCCCTGGTGATGCCCTGGTACAGATCTGGGAGGTAATACCCCAGGACATCATCCGTCGTCTCACTAGTAGCATGCCCCGACATTGTCAGGCATGCATACAAGCACGCTGGGGCCATACAAACTACTGAGTACCATTTTAGATGCTGCAATTAAATTTCAACAAAATGGACTAGCCTGCTGCATCATCTTTTCACTTAGATTCATGGGGTGTCATTGAATTCAGTTCTCTGTAGGTTGATCATTTTCATTTCCATCAAATGGGGCATCCTTACTTTTCATTACATTACCCGTTTTTTTTAGCTGTGTGTGTGTATGCACGCTTTGGCTGGACATACACTTTAATGCAAAATGCAGATTTAAAAGATATAGAAATAATTTTTGAAATCATATCATCCTGTTAAAGCTAAAATGACATTTTAGTGGTTGAGGTTACATCTGCTTTATTCTGTCTTTTTCCACCCCCCCCCCCCCCCTTCACACAAACATTCTTTTTCACTTTTTCACTCCTCTCTCTTTCTTTTCTCTCTTACTATTAATAAGCCATTCTTGCTCCGTGTTTTCTTCCTCTCCTGCTCTCCTTTTTATTCTGGCCATTTAATTGTTTGTGTTAAGCTGAGCCATGAGCAATCGTTTTTATCGAAAAGAAATTAAGTACCTTGGTGGAAAATAAAGTCAAATTCCACCAGATTAATCTTTTTTCTTTCTTATAGCCAAAAATCAATTTTGAATAAAAGATTGTTTGAAATGACCAAGTTTGTCTTGATCATTTATCATTGCATGTATGGCCGGCATTAAATCCGTACACGCTACCAATATATTCATAGACACACTAACAAAACTGATAACAAAGTTGCTTAGGTTTCAAATGCTATTATAAAATATAAACATCTTACAAACCTAAGCACTGAAAATAAAACAGGGAAACATGTTAAAGCTGGACACCAGACAAACCGCTAAATACTTTAATTAAATGCATACTGTAAATGGGTGCTGTTTTACCTGCCAAAAGGATTTGAATTTGTCTATCCAGTTCTGAGATTTACACAGCTGTGCCCCAGAGCACAGCCCTGTCTAGCATGGTAGGAAGGAGACACAATCTTTTTCTACTGCAGTTTCGCTTTCAAATGAAAACCATGACCATGGAGGTCTTCTCCCACTCCCAATCTGTGTCTGGATAATGAAAGGAGAAACCACAGATGGACAAGCTTCTCTCACTGTACTCTATCAGCATGCTCCATACACTGCCTCACAAGTGATTGGCTTAATCTGCTTCTTCTTCCTCTCCCATTCTAAGCTCTGCTGCATAGGGACTGCAAAAGGCAGATACCAAGTCAAAATAAGGTACTTTTGCTTTCATTATAATAAGTACATGTAATGCTATATTAATGATTACAGAACTGCAATTTTGTGCCTTTTAAATCTGCCTGAAGTTTCAACTTAAAGTATAACTAAAGGCAAAATGTTTTTTTCGGTTTTGGATAGAGTGGAGAGGGATTAAAACCGCCTTCAGTTTTTTATTGCTGTCTGTGTCCCTGTTGGGGAAATTCACCCTATCTGTCCCTATGGGGACACTAGTTCTGGTGACCCCAATGACAAGCAGAGATTAACTCACTTTTTGAGGGATTTCATCTGATTTCCTGTTTGGGTTGTGGGATAGGAAGTAAAAGGAAATCTCCCCAATCAGACATAGATGGCAAAAAAACTTATAGGTGTTATAACCCTACCATACTTTTTCCAAAATTAAAAAAAACATTTTGACTTTAATTCTACTTTTATAGGGGGTATACATTTTAGAATAAAAATGTGTGGTGATTTTCAGTCATTTTCTTGATTAATTCTGCATGTTTTAAAAAGTTTGGGCATTCTGTCAGTCAGTACCAAGCAAAACCACACTAATGTCAACCTCCCAATGTTTCAGTTAGGCAGTATATTATCCTGTTCGTACATTAGGGAGTCAAAATAGTCTGAGTTTGGGTCTTGTATGCACTGCATGTTTGGTATCTATCATCAGGTTTTCAGTAATTAGTAATAATTCAATTCAGCAAATAGTAACTAAAATTTTCATAATATATGGCATGATAAAAAGTATCTACCCTGTAGAGTTTGTGCTAAGGTATTCCTTGCCACAAGATTTGAGATGATTTTATTTTAAAGGTTGTAAATTTATGAAGTGTTAGTTTATGTAATTATGTTTAAATATTGGTTCTAATATTCTTTTTAAATAGGATAAACCTTTAATAGAAGGTGCATTTAAGCTTGAGGGTGTGTAGTGTAAGCTAGACAGCCCAATAAATTAGTCCTATACTAGCTCAGCATTGCTAAAGATCTAAACAGCCCTATCTCTTTATATATAAACATTTAAGAGAGCAGACGTGCAATTTTGATTAGTTTTTCAGCCAAAAATTAAATTTTTAGAGATTCAGAAGCATCTGAATGTCCAAATAAACATAGAAATGATTGACAATGAATCAAAAAAAAAAATGTATAAAGCAAAATAACAAATTCATTTATTTGTTTCATTCAGGTGATGTCACATTTTCTAATTTGTCTAATAAACATTCAAATTCATTGTGAATAACAGCTGGTTGTTAACCACTTGCCACTTGCCACCTGCAACCACTTAAGGATTTACCCTCCTTCCTGACCAGGACATTTTTTGCTGTTCGGCACTGCGTTTTTTCAACTGGTAATTGCGCTGTCGTGTAATGCTGTACCCAAACAAAATGTATTTCCTGTTTTTCTCACATATAGATCTTTCTTTTGATGGTATTTGATCACATCTGCGGTTTTTGATTTTTGCACATTTAAACAAAAAAAGACCAAAAAAAAAAAAACAATATTTTTCACTTTTGGTTATAAAAAATATCCAATAAATGCAAAGTTAGTCAAAAATTTAGGCTAAAATGTATTCTGCTACATGTCTTTGGTAAAAAAATCTCAATGCATGTGTATTAATTGGTTTATGTGAAAGTTATAGAGTCTTCAAACTATGGTGTATATATATTGGAATTTATGTAGCTTTTACTTTCTGACTGCCTATCACATTTCTGGAGGTGCTAACATGGCAGGGCAGTACAAACCCCCCCAAATGACCCCTTTTTAGAAAGTAGACATCCCAACGATTTTGCTGAGAGAAATGTTGAGTCCATGGAACGTTTTGTTTTTTGCCACAAATGTTTTTAATATGAATTTTTTTTTAACACACTTTAATGATATATTGCTCATGCATGTCATGGGTATATGTGGAACACCCCAAAACACATTCTGCTACTTCTTCTGAGTATGGGGATACCACATGTGAATTTGATAAGAGGCATGGTGAGTATTTTTGTCACAGGGTTTTGAAAAAGAAAATAAATAATACATTTTTTGTTTTATTTCTTCATTTTCCAAAAACACGTGGCAACAAATCAGATCTGCAAAACACTCACCATGCCTCTTAGCAAATACCTTGGAGTGTCTACTTTCCAAAAAGGGGTCATTTGGAGGGGTTGCTTCTACTATCCTGGCATTTCAGGGCCAACATTAGAAGCTTATGACACACAGTACCCACTCTTGAAGACCAAGCCTTTTCTGACACTTTTTGTTCACACGAAAAACCTTTTTTTGCTAAAAAATTACTTTGAACCCCCAAACATTATATATTTGTTAAATCAGAGGCCCTAGAATGTAAAACGGTGGGTGCTGAATTTTTTTATGTCACACAGTATTTGCGCAGCGATTTTTCAAATGCAAATATTTTGGGAAAAATACACTTTTTAGAATTTTAATGCACAAAAACACAATATATTGCCCAATTGTTTGATAAAATGTAAAAGATGATGTTATGTTGAGTAAATAGATACCAAACATGACATGCTTTAAAATTGTGCATGCCTGTGTAATGCCAAGAAAGTACATACATTTTTATTATTGATAGGTGATGCTTTAAAAACCTTTACAGGTCACCAATTTATATTTACACAGGAGGTCTAGTTGTATAATTACTGCCCTCGATCTGACGTTGGTGGCGATGCCTCACATGCATGGTGCAATCGCTGTTTACATACTGGCATGGGATCAATGCTTGCGCAGGCAGGTGCTTTTTTTTTTTTTTTTTTTTTTTTTTAGTTATTTTGATTTTTTTAATTATTTTTAAATTGTTCCCTTCATTTTTTTAATCACTTTTAATGCTATCAAAGGAAATTCAAATATCCCCTGTAACTTCAATGGGCATTGTCATATATTCTTTTTTGAGAAATCTGGGGTCAATCAGACTTGATATCTCCTCTGCCCTTACATTATCTAATCTCACCAAGATCGGTGTGATCAGATACTTTCCCAATTTACAAATGGTGCTGTTTATATCCTGCAAAACAGAAGTGATTAAATGCTTCCTGTCTCTGATGATTGGAGCCAGTCTGGTCTCTGATCAGCTCTATGGTCAGCCAGCAGAACTGCCAGCTGCATTCTTGGATTTTCCTGTGGGACAGGAGAGCCCAAGAAAACTGTGGAAGGCAGCAGGAGGGGGGCTGCTCGTAAAAACAATTAAGCAGCTAATTGGCCACTAGGATTGCTTTTACTTGAAAGCCGACCGACAGCTAAAAAAAATCGGTACCAGAATGATGCCTGTAGCTGCAGGCATCATCCCGGTATAATCACTCAAAGTCCAGCGACGTAACAGTACATTGCTGGTCCATGTTGGGACATATGATGAATTGGCTCTGTGGATCAACATGACCGCAATTTATTCTTTTCTGTAATGCCCATGTTGAGGGTTAGGCCCAAAAGTTTTAAATTCAGAAACCGTTACAGGTTTCCAAGAGATTTGTTTGGGTGGGCAGCCATGTATTGTTGTGCATATAAATTGCCTTGGCCCACAATCAGTTGGTAAAAATCTTCTGTGAAAAACAGCGGAAGGGCTAAGCGCTAGTGCTCGCAGTGAACGGGGTTGATCCTGCTAACTCTGCATTTTTGGGGACACTATACAAAGTAGGCACTAGTATAGTTCTGTACGTGATCAATATCTTGATCCGTACAAACACTAAACTAGTAATGGCGGTGATCAGCGACCTATAGCGTGAGTGCAATAGTGTGCGGGCAATCTAATGCTAGCTGACCCTAGCTGGGTGGGGCGTTAACTAACATCGACATTAACTGATGTCGTTAGTGGCAGGAATACAGTGATCAGTGAAAAATTCTATATACTGACACTGTACTAATGGCACTGGCTGGGTGACGGGCTGATCAATGGGTTAATAGGGGCGATCAAAGGGTTAAATGTGCTAATCGAACGCATGTGTGTGTGTGTAAAATGCTTTTACTCGGTGCCATGTTCTCATTACTCTTCCTAGACCAATGGGTGGGGGGGCAGCGAGGGGCACAGGTGCGTTCACACCCCAAAATAGGAAGTGACGCAGGGTGATCAGGGATTTTTTTTTTTAGAATAAAGATCATTTCTCCTGCAATGCAAAGCTTGCAGTCAGAATCTAACTCATTCATGAACTGTCATGAAAGAGTTCATTTTTGACAGCTCAGGGTAGTGATCTGTGATTGGCTGTAGCTGGTCACATGGTACAGGATGCTGTGATTAGCTCCATGTATCATGTGACAGCTGTGTGCCAATCACAGCTCACTAGGAAGAGAAGCAGAGCTGTTAGGAATGAAATTGATTCATAACAGCTTTGATTAGCTTGTGATCAAGTGATCGCTATGCGATCACACGATCACCGGGTCCCGTTCACTGGGATCTTCATTCCGCTGTTTCTGCTGGAGACAGCAGTCGTGAGGGGGGAGCTTTGCCCCCTTGTGTTAGTAGAGCCAGAGCGACGTACGAGTACATCGCTTAGCCTGTAGCTGCAGCTCTGCCGCAGTACATTGCGGGTGGGCAGGAGGGCGGGAAATGGTTAAGGAGCAGGCGGTCTCTACATCCTCAACCCCTTCACGCTGGATCGTCCCGGCATAAAGAGGAGTTCCTGTGCCGGGAGGTGGGTGGGACGGGGCATGGCTTAGTGTCATGTCACGTCATGACCGGTCACATGATCAGGAAAGGTCCCGATCGAAAGAAAGGACGGACCTTTCTGTGAGTACCTCACATGTGTGCTGGGAGTGCGCAGGGCACGCGCTCTCAGAACATGTTTTTTGCTACCTGAACGCAAATGTGCGGCCGCTCGGCATCTAGGCTCAGACGCCGGGAGGCCGCACATTTGCGTGCGGCCGGCGTGAAGGGGTTAACAACCATGACTCACTTGCTGTCAGTAGGATTTCTCCTGATAACACAATGTAAACAAAACAGATTGTAAACAAAAAGATAACAATAACACAGTGTGTGGGTCCCCCCCATTCCTTACGTGGCCATTTGGGTCTGGAATGGATTTTAAGAGGAACCCCATACCAAACATTTAAAAAAATATGGCGTGGAGTCCCTACAAAAATCCATACCAGACCCTTATCCAAGCATGCAGCCTGGCAGGCCAGGAAACGGGGGGGGGGGGGGGGGGGGCTGAACCATACCAGGCATATGGCCTCAACATTGGGGTGGGGGGGTTTGGGGGAGAGGGGCTCCCCTCTAAAGCACCTTGAACCCATGTTGATGAGGACAAAGGCCTCTTCCCCACAACTCCTGGCAGAAGACCAATGCCAAGTTTTTGGAAGGCCATCCCATTTCTTAATCTATTTTCATTCCATTTTGGGTTTTGTGTAGTGTTTCAATATCCATGTGACCTCATTGATCATGTGACTGTTTGGTTATTATTTAAGTCTGTGTTATATATTTTTATCTCAGCCATGATTAAGGCCTGGCAGCAGAAATGCATTGGCTGTTTTACAGCTGTTATGCATGTTACTTGTTAAAGGAGATTTGTCATTTGATGCTATCTTGAGTGCTGACTGTTCCTCCAGTGGTCTATGGTATGCAGAGACATCAGCAGCCTCATAGTCTGAACACCTGGTGGAGCCAAGCATTGAAGGAAGGTAGCAGCACCACCACATCTGTTTGCATTGGTTCCAAATACATATTCCCCTATCCCAGCCTACATAAGTGGCAAAATAGAAACCTTCACGTGATTGGCTACAGAGAAAACTCATAACTCATTTCTCATTGCTCTTTTGATCTAATGGAGAACATTCCCCAGCAACAGGCATAGGTATACAATATCCTGAACATAGGGGAAACCAGAGAAACAATAGCAATCAGACCTCATGCTGACTACAGCCTAACTGCCCACTAGATATGGGCTAGGGGCAGGGGCGGACTGACAACTCATGGGGCCCCCGGGCAATAGGGGATCATGGGGCCCCTGTGTCCTTGCCCAAACTCAAAAAAGCCTATGAAAAAGGTACCAGGGGCATCTCATGGGCCCCCTACTGACCCCGGGCCCTCGGGCAGTGCCCGAGTTTCCAAGTGGTCAGTCCGCCCCTGGCTAGGGGCTCTCCTGTCTAAGGCAGGGTCCCTACACACTACAGAAGATATGTAATATCTTGTTGACAGTCATAAATATGGACCACACATGAAACTACTAGATGTTTTGGCTTGTAGAAGAAATGCCATCACTATGTTGCTTCTCTCTAATGCCGTTGTCCTAGATCTTGTGATCCCAAAGCAAAACATTTTACTGAGTACCTGGGTTCAGTGTGACTCTAAAATTTAGTCTTGAACTTTTTGCCTCACAACTCGACAAATCATCAGTGGCTAGTGAATACACAGAATGAATTTAGCTTCTGCTAACAGAATGATTTCTTGGCCTGTATATATAAACATAGGGCTACACCATAAAATTATAGAAGACTCAAGGTGTCTCACTATGTCACAAAGCAGTCTGGAGATTCTGGAGATGGGATTAAAAATGTTATATTACTTTGTCTTTTTATAGATATAATGCGGTCCAGCAACCTATATCAAGATACTGCTTCATGGTAACAGGTGTGATAATGAAGGCTTTGAAGCAAAACCTTGGAATGATCCTTTTAATAGCACAATCTGTGCGTGACATAGGCAGCTTTGCTGGGATAAGGACCAGGTGGTTCCTTATATATCTTTACACAGCTCTTAAATAAAAAAAAGTGTTATTTCAAAATGACTCCTTCAAGGATGATAAAATCACCGTTATGTCAAGCTAAAATTACTTGGTGGTTCTGTAAATCATTCCTCCGCATTTGATGGTAAGTCTCTTGGTGTCAATGAGGGAAAGTTTATTGTAAGATGGGAGAACATTACTGTATGTGTATTGTATAGTTTGTTGTCCACAACGCTCAAAGGGCTGGACTTTATCTGAAACAGTGCTCATTTAGTAAAGCAGGGCCAAAATGCCCCATTATTTTTTTTTCTAAATGGTATATTCAAAATTAAAAAATAGATATCAAAGGCATAACTAGAACCTTCAGGGCCCTGGTGCAAGAAACCATGAGGGTCCCGTGTGACCTCTGGCAGGACCCTTTTATATGTTCTGCAGCAGTCCCCTTCCTGCTGTCTTGGGTCCCCCTCATGGTGGCAAAACACTAGGGCCCAGTTGAAAGTGCGGCCTTTGCAACCCTGGTAGTTATGACACTGGTGTCAGTATTTTTGTTATTTTATTTTTTTTATTTTCTACCATTTTACTATATTTATTTTTTCAATTTTTTTTTAGGAGCACCATTGGGGGGCTTTGTTGAGATATCAGGGGTCTGAACAGACCTCTGATGTTTCACCTTTGAGACAGAGAAAGGAGATTTAGGATTTCCATCTCTGCAGCCTCGTCTGCACAGAACAAATGGGAAGGAATAGTTCTGTACAGAGCTTTCTGTTCATTTACAAACTGAAGCATAGTAAATACAGTTTACTATGCTTCAGTTATGAATGAACAGAATCAGTGATTGGTAGTGATTGGTACTCATTCAGAAAAGGAAGGGACTGGTAAACTACATAGTTTCCGGCCCCTCCCTCCATCCTGAAAGCATTCCCCAGTATCCGGAGGGAGAGGAGAGGGGGGAAGAGGGCAGAGCTGAAGGGGGTAAGGGGGGAGTAGAAGAGTACACAGGGTCCAAGGGGCAGCAGGACCTGGATAGGAGGGGTGGCATATAGAGAAACTAATCCCCTCCATTTTACTCTTACGGCCGCTGAATGCCTGCAGGAGGGAGATGAGGAGAAGCAGGCTTTTTGCAGCTTCAGGAGGAACATGGAGGGGATTGGTGTCTTTATGTTCCTCCCTTGCTGCCCCTATTATCCAGGTGTGCAGGGGAGCTGCACGGGCCCCCTGGAGCATTAAATAGGGTCACAATTGCTACCCCTGTAGTTACATAGGTATAGAGAAATATTATTGCTTTTACATAATTACCTGATTGAATGATTTGAGATTTTGACTGGAGATCTCCATTGTGTTTTTCCTTTTCTACATGAAACTGTTTTTGTAGTTATTTATCCTAAACATAATCTTAGACTAAACATGCTATTTAAAGGTACACCTGCATGTACAGTCATTCCTAAAATGCAGGGTGTGATGTGGAGCTTGCATAATGCTGCAGCAGCACTCAGATATACAATAGAGACCAGGCTCTCTTCCTCCCAGCATTAGAATTTATAAAACTTCTCTTGTTTAAGAACTCTGAAGTAGACACAGCACCACAGTGCTTTAGAATGAAAGAGGCACATCACACTATAGTGTATACTAGCCTAAATCCAAAGACCTGAATCTGGTTCCTCTCTCCTATATCTGTTATCTGCATGACTCTTTGATAGAACTCTACGCCCACACAACAGCCTCTGGGAGATGGCCGCCATCACCCCCTTCAAGACACAGTAGGTGACTCATAGCCTCCATTCTGTATGTTTTTCTATGAACCTGTTTAAAGAGGGTGTGTCCCTTCACTGAGATAATCCTCAACTATCAGAACACACTACAGCTCTATTCTCTAGCTCTGTAGTGTTTGTGATGCCAGATCTCCTGCTTTCTACTGTTGAGAAAAATCATTTGATCTGTATGTTTTAAAAGGTTTTACAGATGAGCTTGGTGCAGATAAACAGCTATAACTTATATGGGATGATTTCTTTCACCTCTGTGTTTCACTTGAAGTTAGACAGTTCACTGGCTATATGTAAGGGTTTACAACCCCTTTAAAGTGTTACTAAACCCACAACAGTAAAATTAGTGTCTATATGCAGTAAAGCATGCTTGTTATAATCACTGTGGAACTTAAGGGGTCAATCCTCTGCATTGTGTAAAAAGGATGTTTAATCCTGTCTTCTCTGATCCTCCCCTTCTTCCACTGTCCCCAACTCATCTCCTGATAGAACAGAGCCTTGGGGGGTGAGCTGCACATGCTCAGTTTGGTGTGTATTGCTAGAGATTTTTTTTTTCTCTTGAGAGTGCATGTGATAAGCATAGGGCCAATCAGCACTGTCCAGACAGAGGGTAAGGGGTCCTGCAGTCTCCTAGGACAGTGATAGGAGAATAAAACTCCTTCTACAAGCTTTAACCAGTGCTCTGCTGGACACTGATAGAAGTAAAAAGACTGCACTAAATACTGATGCGAAAAGGTATTTAGCAGTTTATATTTACTAAAATAATTGAATTTCCATGGTCTGTGTACAGTGGGAGACCAGATAGAGTGAATGCAGGGTCATGGGATCAGTAACACTTTAAAGCAGTGTTTTGTGCAGGGTAAGTGGAGCTAATATAAGGTGTGACTATATTTTGTGTAAGACAATAAAAACAGTCCTATCTATGTGTACTGTATACTTTGCAAGGATTTTTATTTGAATGTACTTTTTATTTTCTGCCCCATCTACCCAAGCACTTTTGGTATATCATATACTTATTGACACCTTTGCTGTTCCTTCTTTTTTACTGCAGGGCCTGCCTTGTATATCAAATCCTCTGGCCTAATTCTTCTATGCAGGCACACTACTGCAGCCTTCATTCATTTCATTGGAAAGGCTATCCACAGCCTGACAAACAAACTTTCATTAAAGTGGTTGTAAAGGCTCAAGGTTTTTTACTTTCATGCATTATATGTATGAAGGTATAAAACCTTCTGTGTGCAGCAGGCCCACTGATACTTACCTGAGGCTGAGCTCAATCCAGCAATGTGCACAAGATCCTCAGCTCTCCAGGGACTCTCCCTCCTCATGGGCTGAGACAGCAGTGGGCTATAAATCTCAGCTAGTGAGCCAATGAGCATAGAGAAGGGACGGATTTGGGGCAGAATGGACACGCAGAGCATTGGCTTGAGATTGAGCATTCTTTGGTGCTCCCATAGCAAGCTGCTTGCTATGGGGACACTTGGCAAAAGAGAAGGGCCAGGAGCGCAGGCTTGGAGCCCAAGAAGAGGAGGATCAGGGCTGCTTTAGAGGTTAACCCTTTGAGGACCGTAAGGTTTTGGAACGCCAAAAGAATCAATTTTTTTGTTTTTAAAGTTCGTACACTTCAGTTGCTGTAACTAAGCCATTTCATGAAATAATTGGCAAAAAGCTAGATCCATTTGTTGTTTGTTGATAAGAACTAATATTTTGACTCAAACCAAGAAAAAAAAAGAGTTTTAAGTTCTTAATCAGATGATACACGTAATTAAAAACATGGGACAAATACGTCCCTTGGTCCTCAAAGGGCAGGCAGTAAAGAAGCATCATGTTGCTTACTCACTGGCTGTTTTAATCTATAAAAACCGACATCACCATGCCCCAATCATATGAATTGCATGGCTCATCAGGTGAATGGCATGTGAACACTCCATTCTGCTGCCTTTGCAGCACTAAAACATGTTTTTCCACTTCTTTAAACACCAATGTAAATGAGGACTAAAAGTGTACTTTTCCTTTATGAGCTATACTGTATATATGTATATACTGTATACAGAGCTTCCAAACTAAGGTTCATAGGTGCTTTAAGAGCCCCAGACAGTTGCTTCAAGCTAGTTTATTGCTTGGTTAATACTGTCTGAATATGGCTGGTAAATGCCTGTGTGTTTTTTTTCCCTAAAGACAAATTATAGACAATTATACCAGGTTAAAGAACAAAGTGTTCGCAGCCGTGGCTCATCTTCTTTATACATATTTTTTTGTGTAGAATCAATTCAAAGGCATAGGCACATCAGCGCTGTATCATTGTCTGCTAGTGCATTCTTCTCAGAGTACGGAGAACTAGTCCACCAAGAACAGAATCTGGATTTCAGTCTGTTGCACTCATGTCAGAATGAAGCAGGGGCGGACTGACCATTTGGAAACTCAGGCACTGCCCGAGGGCCCAGGGTCAGTAGGGGGCCCCATGAGATGCCCCTGGTACATTTTTCATACTCTTTTTTGAGTTTGGGCAAGCACACAGGGGCCCCATGATCCCCTATTGCCCGGGGGCCCCATGAGTTGTCAGTCCGCCTCTGGAATGAAGTATTAATCACCTTGTCGGGATCCCAAACAGCAACAAACTTCCTGCCTCACTATATTCAAAGATATTTAAATCTGTAATTATGGATGTAATTGTTCCTTAAACTGCATTTCTACTTTAGCAGCCAAATTGAAATAACACCTACTTTATATTTCCTACATGTTCTCATTAAAGTAAACCCTCACCTTGTAAAACAGCCCATACAGTTTAAAATAGAAATGTGTGTATACTGTGTGTATACATACAAAAAAAACAGTTTTTTCACATACCTTCTGTTCTCAGCTGCATTGGGAACTCAGGGAGGAGAAACAGCAGGACATTGATCTTCCCAGTGAATGGCTGTGCGGGGGGCAGGTGTGTCAGAATACGTCAGTTCCCAGCACAGCTAGAGAATTGACCATTCTGTGCTCTCATGCCTAGTGTGGCCAGTTTTCACTAGAAAAAGCAGAGGGACTGTCAGGAACACCAGGGATTTCACACAGAGAAAGCAATACAAAGAGAACAAGATATTGTTTCATACAGGTACATGGTAAAGCAGGCAAACATCAGGAATATGAAATGTTGGGTTTACATATTCTTTAACATAGCATAACAAACAAACAACATTCTGGTTGCTTTTAAAATGCATTTTACTTGCTTAATAATCCTTACACACTCTCTCTGCTCTGTAATGTTTGGAGGATGGGGCTGAGGAGTCATGTTTACCCACTTGCCCTCCAGAGGATTTACCCCCCTTCCTGTCCAGGCCATTTTTTGCTATATGGCGCTGTGTTATTTTAACTGACAATTGCATGGTCATGCAACACTGGACATAAATGAAATTCATGTCCTTTTTTTCCTCCACAAATAGGGCTTTCTTTCGATTGTATTTGATCACTTGTGCAGTTTTTATTTTTTGCGCTATAAAAAAAAGACCGACAATTAAAAAAAATAAAACACAATATTTTTTACTATTTGCTATAACACATATCCAGTAAAAAATTTTTAAAAAATCGAATTTCTTCATAAATTCAGGTCAAAATGTATTCTGCTACATGTCTGTGCTATACAAAAAATCCCAATACGTGTAAATTAATTGGTTTAAGTGAAAGTTATAGCATCTACAAATAGCGGTATATATACTGTACTGGAATTTTTTTTGTTTTAATACTAGTAATGTGTTTACACACAGGTCTCTCCCTTGTCAGTGATAATCAGTGATTGCCGTATGCCGGAGGGGAATCTCCAGCCGGGACCCGGTGATCGACATCTGTAGCCACCAATGGCTGCGCATGTAGGGCGGAAATGCAAAATCACGTGTATATACGTGATTTTGTGCAGCCCTTCCCAGTCAGGAAGCTGTTATAACCCTGTCTGTGCTATGTTTGCAGTTCTTTACTGTAGCTGTAAACTAACTTTGAACACCGTCTGTCCTAACAAACCACCATCCTGCAATGTATGGTAATGAGGAATAGCTCACTCTGTATAGAGACAAAGACTGTCCAAAATTTCTCATGCTGTTATAATTATATTTTTTTGTTCTGTCGGTGGGCTGAACAAAAAACAAACAAACAGATTCTGCCATCCACAGAAGTGAGGTTGATAGAGGAATCCCCCTTTCCAGGACTCCCCTACTGACAGAATGCACAGATCAGCAGCTGCAGCCGCTGACCGATAAAATTTTTCTAACATTCTCTTTTGACAGGAGTTGATCTAATGATCGACTTTCATTGAGCAGGGGTGGCCACACATTGTTTGAAATTCAGCTGGCAACTGCTGTATTGGCCAATGTTTGATCCATCTATGGCTAGTTTACGAATCAGCCGTGATACATTCTTCTAAACAAAAAATCTAAAAGAGAAATATTTGTAAATATCTTTTTTAGGTTTGTTGTGTGACTGTGAATGCATAATGAACATATAGTGGGCTTTCTCAAGTTTTACTGAAAAAGTGGATTACACTTTAAAACCTAACTGAACTTTTAGTTTAAACTAGCCAAATACAGTACCAGGTTCCCAAATTCTCTGTTAGAATCTGCCACACTGTTTCCTTGTTTATGTTCCATTCTTCTGCCATCATTCATGCACTCTTCAATCTGAGCGTATGCAGGTTTGCACTCCATATTGTCCATATTTGCATCCGTCCTTTGCGCTTTTGGCTACCCACTTTTTTTGTCATCATGGACATCTTCCCGCCCTTCCTATGCCATTCAAAAAAAGCTTGATTTCTTCATTGAATGTTCACCAGATGTTTGTTGTAACCCAGCTAAAGTTTCACTTGCACTTTTGCCAATTTCCATGCACAATTTGATGTTAAACCACTTCTCCAGATTCTTCTGCTACTCCATATAGACTGAGTCAACTGGTCTGCGACTTGGGTGAGTGAAAATTAGAACATGGCAGAGCTTGAGTGCGAATGGCTGTGTACCTTGCCCTCCATAGTGATATGTTGCATTCTGGGAATTAAATTGTCCCACCTTGTAAATTTCCAGGTGCATCAAAACAAATGTTCTCAAGAACCTGGAGGACTCTTGTAATAAATACTTACTTTTGCTAGCATCCTAGCCTTCACTGAGGTAGGAAAATGGCAAGAACGTATCCCAGCATTCAACATAATGTTAATAGCTTGCATGACTTTCCCAAGCAGCTGGGAAGTAATACGAACCCATTTTTTTTGTTACAAACATCCTAAACTTTCCACAATGCTATATATTATGTAGTTTCCTTGTCTAGGACAGAACTTGTGACTGCAGGGAGACAGTATGAGCTAAGTCTTTAATTAGGAAAAGCCCAGAGGCAGTGAAACAGACAAGTCTTATGATCCTGCACAAGAGCTGGAACTTACTATTGTCTCGTTTGCTGAAACATTGCAAACCTTATCTATATCTCTAATGATCTATTTATTCTTCGTAGATGGTACATAATAATTGCATAACAATGTAGGCTTTTATTTTAGCTGTTAAGGCCTACAGTGCCTAATGCCATACTGGAATTTTAAAAACCTGTTTATCTCTATACAGCTGTTTGATCAGTTTCTCGCTCATTAACCTCATTTATCGATGCCACTGTCATTTTGTCTGCTGAACTGGCTGTTGTAGAAAGCATGTAAACAGACATATTGGTGTACCTTGAATTGGCCAATTAATGGCATGACAAAACACATTACACCCTTGTTTGGCAGAGGATTGAGATCTGTTTGTTGTGTTAGGCATCAACATTCCAACCATTGATTAAAGTAAATGGACCAGTTATTGCTGACCTTAACACTATAGAATATGCAAATTTCCTAGGATCTATGAACACTGGCAAGCAGTGGCATAGAAACAAAGATAGTATTGATCCTATGGTTCTGCATCCACACCTTAATTAAAACATGATTTTCTATTATTCCATTCTACAAATGGGAGCATCATAAAAACACAGAAGAATGATGCAAAAAAAAAAACGACCAAGTGATCCATAGACCATATTTTTTTTTTCCTCACACTTTTGTCTGAACTTAGATCTATGTTTTCCTCAAGCATCCCCAGTTGACTGACTCACTACCCCTGTTGGAAGTCTATTGACTCTTTCGGTAAAATAATACTTTCTAAATTTATTTTCAAACTTATCTCCTGCTAGTTTGAGGTCATGTTCATGTGCTCTTGATCTTAGTTTCATACTGAACCCCCCCCCCCAACCCTTATTCACACCCATTATGAATGTAAAAGTTAGAGGTCATGTGTCCTTTTTCCCCTTCTTTTCCCTGGACTGTATATATTACATTCCTGAAGTGTTTCAAGATATTTATCCCTCAGACCTTTCACCATTTTTATTGCCCATCTTTCGACTTGTTCTATCTCATTAATATGTTTTTATAAGTGAGATATCCTTAACTGGACACAGTGTTCTAAATGAGTTCTAGATAAAGATCTGCTGTATATAGGGGAATCAGGACCTCCTAGCTCCTGCTGGTGACCCCTCTAGTGATGCATCCTAAAAGTGTAATCACTTTTTCCACTGCTTGGCCACACTGTTTGCTCATTTTGCAATCATCTGAAATAAGTACCCCCAAATCTTTTCCTCTGTAGTGCTGGTCACCACTGTATTCCCAATATTATACTTTATCAAGGGATTCTTTTTCCTTAGGTGTATTATTTTACATTTAGAAACACTGAACTGCGGTTTTAACTGCTGTCATTATGGTATTTTATTAAAGGAGAAGTGTTGGAATTCAAGAAAATAAAGAGACATGCTTACCTACCTGCTGCAGCATCAGTCCAAAGCTGCAGCTGTCCTTCACCTAAGCCTGAGAACTGAGTGATCATGCGACCAATGATTGCTCAGGTCTTGGGTCTGCTCTGAGCAGAGAGCGGTAACTGTCAGTCACCCTTCTCTGCTCTGTCCCTCCAGTACTCACTGGAGTGCCGGGCTAGGGAGGGAGCAGGAGAGGGTGGCTGAGATGCTGAGCCAGCTGTCTAGAAGGCATTTAGATGGATACAGATATTATTGTCAGGATCCCTGCAGAGTCTGGAGCTGCTCTGTAGTGCCAGCTGACAGTGGGCTTTTCTGGGTCACCGAGGAACACAAGTGCACTTCTGTGACCCACAATATTATTATTATTATTACATCGAGTTTATATAGCGCCAAAGGGTTTGCTCAGCGCTGTACAATAGAGGGGGGGACAATACATGGCACAGTACAACAATAACAAACAACGTACGAGGGGTAAGAGGGCCTTACTCTTTCGAGCTTACAATCTAGGAGGGAGGGGGTAAAGGTACAGTAGGAAGTGGCTGAGGGGAATGAGGGGTGGGAGGAAAGAGGAAGAATGGCCATTAGGTGAGGGTGGGGTAGGCTTCCCTGAAGAGATGAGTTTTGAGGGAGCGCCTGAATGTGAAGAGGGAAGGCGACAGTCTGATGGATTGGGGCAGTGAGTTCCAGAGGATGGGGGAGGACCTGGAGAAGTCCTGCAGTCGTGCATGGGAGGAGGAGACCAGGGAGCAGGATAGAAGGAGGTCCAGTGAGGAGCGAAGGGTACGGGTAGGGCGGTACTTGGGGATCAGGTTGGTGAGGTAGTCAGAGGCAGTGTTGTGAACGGCTTTGTAGGTCAGGGTTAGAAGTTTAAATTTGATGCGTTGGGCAATTGGGAGCCAGTGGAGGGAGAGGCAGAGGGGGGTGGCAGAGGTGGAGCGGGTGGTGAGGTGGATGAGTCTAGCCGCTGAGTTCAGGATGGTCTGGAGCGGGGAGAGCCTGCACTTGGGTAGGCCGATGAGAAGAGAATTACAGTAGTCAAGGCGTGAGATGATGAGGGAGTGTACTAGAAGTTTGGTGATGTCAAGGGTGAGGAAGGTACGTATCTTGGCAATGTTGCGGAGATGGAGCCTGCATGTGTTTGTGAGTGATTTGACATGCGGTTGGAAGGAGAGGTTCGAGTCAAGAATGACGCCAAGGACTTTGGCTTGCGGGGCAGGAGTGATAGTGGAGTTGTTGGTGATGATGGATAGGATGGGGGGGGTGTGGGCAGGGGGAAAGACGAGGAGCTCGGTTTTGGAGAGGTTGAGCTTGAGGAAATGTAGCGACATCCAGTCTGAGATGTCATTTAGGAGGTGAGTGATGCGGGCGGAGATAGTGGGGGTGAGGAGAGGGGTGGAGAGGTAGATTTGGGTGTCGTCAGCGTAGAGGTGATAGTTGAAGCCGTGGGAGTGTATGAGTTTGCCCAGGGAGGAGGTGTAGATGGAGAAGAGAAGGGGTCCAAGGACAGAGCCTTGGGGGACCCCAACAGAGAGGGGGAGGGAGGGGGAGGTGGCACCATTGTAGGTGACACTGAAGGAGCGTCGGGATAGGTAGGATGAGAACCAAGAGAGAGAGGTATCTCTGATGCCAAGGGAGAGTAGTTTATTAAGGAGGAGGGGGTGGTCAACTGTGTCGAAGGCCGCAGAGAGGTCCAGGAGAAGGAGGACAGAGTAGTCGCCCTTGGCTTTGGCATTTAGTAGGTCGTTAGTGATTTTGAGTAGGGCAGTTTCAGTGGAGTGTAGGGGACGGAAGCCGGACTGTAGTGGGTCAAGGAGGTTATTGTCTGTAAGGTGGGAGCTTAGGTGATCATAGACTATGCGCTCAAGGAGCTTGGAGGTGAGTGGCAGCAGGGAGATGGGTCTGAGGTTGTTGGGGTCCGCGGGATCCCGGGAGGGCTTTTTGAGGATGGGGGTGATATGCGCGTGCTTTAGGGGGGAGGGGAATGCGCCAGTAGAGAGGGAGAGATTGAAGATGTGGGTGAGGGAGCAGATGAGGGAGGCGGGGGGTGACCGGAGGAGTTAAGAGGGGATAGGGTCCAGGGGGCAGGTAGTGAGGCGGGCTTCTGAGAGGACTTTGGCGACTTCCTCAGTAGTGACAGGGCTGAGGGAGTGCAGTGCAGGGGGGGTTATGGTGGGCGGGGCCTTGGGAGAGGTGGGGGGCAGTGCGGTTGTGAAGGCAGAGGAGGGGGGAGATGAAGGGGTGACGGGGGTGGGGAGGCTACGTGGGGAGGTAGATTGCAAGTTGACGATGTCCTTACGGATAGCGTGAATCTTGTTGTGGAAATGGGTGGCAATCTCGTGGGCGGTGAGAGAGGTACTGAGTGGAGGAGGGGGGGGGAGAGAGCAGGGAGTTGAAGGTGGAGAAGAGTCGGCGGGGGCAGGAGGAGAGGGTGTTGATCAGGTTAACAAAGTAGGCCTGCTTGGCGGCATGGAGGGAGGAGGTGTAGGTGAGAAATGCAGATTTGTAGAGGGAGAATGTATGAGGGGACCTGGTTTTGCGCCACAGTCTCTCCAGTGCGTGACTGCGACGTTTGAGGCGTTTAGTGCTGTCGGTCTGCCAGGGTTGAAGCGGTCTGGGTTTGATGATGCGTGTGGTAAGGGGTGCCAGAGAGTCTAGGGCAGCTGACAGTGAGTCATTGTACAAGGTGGTGGCTATGTCAGGACATGACAGTGAGAGGATGCTTTCGTGTAGGCAGTCGGCGGCAGAGTGGAGGGGGGCCAGGTTCAGGTTGCGGAGGTTGCGGCTGGTGATGGTTTGGCGTTTTTGGGGGGGGGAGTTGGGCGAAGGGGAGATGGAGAACGTGATGAGGTGGTGGTCGGAGAGAGGGAAGGGGGTGTTAGAGAACTGGTTGAGGGTACAGAGGTGGGAGAAGACGAGGTCCAGGGTGTTCGCTCCGAAGTGGGTGGAGGATTGAGTGTGCTGTGTGAGCGCGAAGGAGGAGGTTAGGTGGAGGAATTAGGAAGTAGCCGGGTTGTTGTCATTGATGGGGATATTGAAGTCCCCGAGGATGATGGTTGGTAGCTCAGAGGAGAGGAAGAAGGGGAGCCAGGCGACGAAGTTGTCCAGGAAGTGGGGTATGGACCCAGGAGGTCTGTAGATCACTGCGATCCTTAGGGGGGTGGGTGAGAAGAGTCGGATGCAGTGCGCCTCAAAGGAGGGGAAGGAAAGAGAGGGTGGGGAGGACCTGGAAGGTGCTAAGCGGTGATAGGAGCAAGCCGACACCACCACCTCTGCGATCGCTCAGTCTTGGTGAGTGGGTCCAGATGAGACCTCCATGGGTGAGTGCCGCAGGGGAAGTGGAGTCAGTGGCATGTACCCAGGTTTCGGTGACTGCTAGGAGGTTGAGGGAGCGGGAGATGAAGAGGTCATGGATGGCGGTAAGCTTATTGCAAACCGAACGGGCATTCAGGAGTGCAACCGAGAGAAGGGGGATAGATATGGGGAGGATGGGTACATGTATGAGGTTGAGGGGATTGCGTCGGCTGGCGTGAGCAGGGGGGTCACTAGGGGGGGGGGTGAGGTGGTGAGGGGCCAGGGTTCGGGGATATGTCTCCAGCTGATATGAGAAAGAGGAGGGTGAGGAAGGTGGCGTGGGAACGGGAGGTGTAGGAGCGCGTGGGTCTGAAAGTGGTGGAGAAGTGAGGGGGCAACATAGAGCTGCTTAGCGGGGGTGGGTGGGTAGAGGGAGGCGGTTTTAGGGATGGAGGAGAGGAGGACAAGGAGGAGGAGCGCGGGCAGCATGTTGGGGTGAGCGGGGTGCTGGAAAGGTCGGGGTGGGTGAGGGGGTGCTGGTCAGGGATGGCGAAGCAGAGTGTCCGAAACGCCGTGGGAGGTGGCTGGTAGTCCCAGGTGGAATGGTGGGCAGGGGATCCCTGGTGGGATGGTGACCATGCTATCCCTGGTGGGGTAGTAGCGATCCCTGGAGGGATAGTGGTTTAGGGTCCCTGGTGGTTAGGGGTTTCTGGTGGATGGTGGGATCCCTGAGTGTGTCCCTGTGGCTGGCGGTGGGATGGTGGTTGGGCTCCCTGATGGGTAGTGGGTGCCCCTGGTGGAGTACCTGGTGTCCTGGGTCCTGGAGCGTCGGGGTGGAGGTGGATCCCTCCTAGGTTAGAAGGACCGTTGGTGGTAGCTTCCCCGGAGGAGCGGAGGCATCCCGGCGCGGCCGCAATTCCCGCCGCGATTCCAGCCACGGCCGGCAGGAAACTTTGCAGCTTCGGGTGCCGTGGTAGGCCTCAAGCGGCTTCGGACCGCCGGAGCGCCGCTGGAGGGACGGAGTGTCTGTGGGTGTTGGTGGGGACCTCGGCAGCAAGCTCAGGGGCCCAGATGGCAGCGGATGGGGCGCAGGGGCGCCGGAGCTGGCAGTCAGGTGGCTGCTCCAGGAGAGCTGGTACCCGGTGGTCGGGGATGGACCCAGGGTCTGTGAGGGGGACCCTGGGGAGGCTGGCTGGTCGGCGGGGGCCGGGGAATGGAGCTGCAGCAGCCCGGGCTGATGCCCGGCGATCCTGGTCGGCCGTGCCAAAAATCGAGGCCGTGGCTTCGGGTGCCGGGTAGGCCGCAAGTCCCGGAGCTGCAGGAGAAAGGTCAGTGGCCTTCCCTGGCTGACGGGCAGGGACCGGAGAGACGTGGGGCCCCTGTCAGGGTCCGCTGCCGCCCAGATGGTAGCGGATGGTCGTGGATTGGGGCCAGCGGGAGCGGGAGCTCGCCGACACACGTCCGTAGTCCACGAGGGAGGATGAATTATGGCCAAATAGAAGTATGGCCAAAAGAGCTCTGGCCATACTTTTCTTTTAAGTAAAAGCTTACTGACACACATAATTGTTTATCTCACTAGAATTCCAGGTTCAATTCCAGTGTATCTAAACTTTTATTGAGGGATTAACCTTCCTGGCGGTATGATTATTTCAGATTTTTGGTGCTGAAAGCAGTACCATTATTTTGCATGGAAATTTGGCGTTTTATATTGTAGGCCTGTAATTTTTAGGAATACATCCCAGGTAGAATAAAACTTGAAACACGAAATCATAAATTATAATTTATTAAATAATCATAAAAAATAATAATATAATAATAATAATAATAATACATTTAATTCAATAATATAATCAAACCAAAAACACTGAAATTTGAAATATAGCGCCAAGTTCGCACATCACTGAGCAAAGTCGCGAAATCGTTTTCAGTGACGAATTTCCCCACGAATCATTATCACTCAATTCTGCAAGTGGTTCTAATTTACTATCGCTGTTCTCTAGCTGGTCTAGAACCGCTTTTGACCTAAAGGGACGCTTTTTGGATGTCATGGACATTTCCAGTTCCAGTTTCCAGGCAGAAAGAACAGTAAAAATGCAGGCGGGGAGCCGGACAAAGTACTAGGGACAAAATGTATGTGAAATGGTTTGATACAGTAATGTTTTACTATGTGATTTTAGTGATTTTAATGAATGTCACTTTTTGTCATTTTCAAATTTCCCGCCGTTCTGTCCCCCGTACGTTCCGACGCTCGCAGGGGATGGAACCCAGAAAACAGATGTCGGCATCCGCCGGATTACATTGCCGGGGACACTTCAGGAGGGACATCGCGGGAGCAAAGGACAAGGTAAGTGATCGAGGGATCGTGGAGCAGCGCCGCATAGTATTCCTGAGTGTAGCTCGGGGTTATCGCTTGTGGTACTGAAAATTTACCCCGAGCTACACTCGGGAATACCGCCAGGAAGGTTAAGAAGATTCAATACATGTGCCACAATGAACGATCTATATGTCTTAGATAATACATCATCTCTGGCAGCTACCAAAAGCAAGGGTGTACTTTATTGCCCCAACAAAAACAAATAAGAATTAGCATTACTTCATTTATATAGTGTTTTAAAACTATATATATATATATATATATATATATATATATATATATATATATATATATATATCTATATATATACATATATATATATATATATCTATATATATATATATATACACACACACACATACACATTTTTTGCAACAGCGCATCCTCCAATCCTCAATATCAAGTGCAAATGCGAAATAAACAATTGAAACAGGCTCTGATACCATGAACCATACAAATGTGCAAACCAATGTAAAGTAGTGCTTTTATTGTGTGCAAACGATACATGTTGCACTATATATATATATATATATATATATATATATATACGCTCAAAACAATTAAAGGAACACTTTTTAATCAGAGTATAGCATCAAGTCAATTAAAATCCTGGGATATTGAGGGTAGCAGAGGGGGTTGTTAATCAGTTTCAGCTGCTTTAGTGTTGATGAAATTAACAGGTGCACTAGATGGGCAACAATGAGACAGCCCCCCAAAACAGGAATAGTTTTGCAGGTGGAGGCCACTGACATTTTTTCCCCTACTCATCTTTTCTGACTGTTTTTCACTGGTTTTGCATTTGGCTAGGGTCAGTGTCACTACTGGTAGCATGAGGCGATACCTGAACCCTACAGAGGTTGCACAGGCAGTCCAACATCTCCAGGATGGTACTTCAATACTTGTCATTGCCAGAAGGTTTGCTGTATCTTCCAGCACAGTCTCAAGAGCATGGAGGAGATTCCAGGAAACCGGCAGTTACTCTAGGAGAGCTGGACAGGGCCATAGAAGGTTCTTAACCCATCAGAAGGACCAGTATCTGCTCCTTTGTGCAAGGAGGAACAAGATGAGCACTGCCAGAGCCCTACAAAATGACCTCCAGCAGGCAACTGATGTGAATGTCTCTGACCAAACAATCAGAAACAGACTTCATGAGGGTGTCCTGAGGTAGGTCCCGACATCCTCTAGTGGGCCCTGTGCTCACTGCCCAGCACCATAGAGCTTGAATGGCATTTGCCATTGAACACCAGAATTGGCAAATCCGCCACTGGCACCCTGTGCTTTTCACAGATGAGAAAAGGTTCACCCTGAGCATATGTGACAGACATGAAGGGGTCTGGAGAAGCTGTGGAGAACGTTATGCTACCTGTAACATCATTCAGCATGACTGTTTTGGTGGTGGGTCAGTGATGATCTGGGGAGGCATATCCATGGAGGGACACACAGATCTCTACAGGCTAGACAATGGCACTAACTAACTGCCATTAGCTATCAGGATGACATCCTTGGACCCATTGTCAGACCCTACACTGGTGCAGTGATTGCTGGGTTCCTCCTGTTGCACGACTATGCCTGGCGAGAGTATGCAGGCAGTTTCTGGAGGATTTGATACTATTGAATGGCCCCCGCACTCGCCTGACCTAAATCCAATAGAACACCTCAGGGATATTATGTTTCGGTCCATCCGACACCGCTAGGTTGCATCTCAGACTGTCCAGGAGCTCAGTGATGCCCTGATCCAGATCTGGGAGGAAATACCCCAGGGTACCATCTACCGTCTCATTAGGAGCATGCCTCAATATTGTCAGGCATGAATACAAGCACGTGGAGGCCATACAAGATACTGAGTACCATTTTGAGTTACTGTAATGACAGCAAAATGGACTAGCCTGCTGCATCATATTTTCACTTTGATTTTTGGGGTGTCTTTGAATTCAGTCCTCTGTAGGTTGATAATTTTCATTTCCATCAAACAATGGGGCATCCTTAGGAAAAGAAAGGGGGAATAAATAGCCCCCCCTTTTGTATGAGACTGTGGCAGGGAAATAAGGTTTCAAGTTCCCCCACTGTAAAAATATAGTGGGGGAACATTCTAGAAGGTCAGAAGGATTTTTAGTCCCCCCACTGGTGTGAGGAGGAGAAAAAACATTTAAAAGTTTCAAGTTCCCCCATGATACACCAGTATAATGAGGAAGCTTCTAGAAAAAAGGAGTTTTAAGCCCCCCCCCCGGGTATGTTATATAATGGGGAAGATTCTAGAATTTGGAGTTTTTAGCCCTCCACTACACCTGGACATTCCTGGAAGGAAAAAGTGACCAATAGGGAAAAGAATTGGAGAGAGGGGAGGGCTATAAAAAGGGGGTCCATTAACAGAAATTTCAGAAACCTGGGAGGCATCTCTGTGGTGCTCCCTTCCACAAACCCATTTTCATTGCGGCCAATTATTATTGGTAAGTATCATATTTGATGATGGTAAAATACGTAAGTATGTAAATTGAAGAGTTGTATGGTTAATAAGTGTTGTGTTAATAGGTACAGCTTGAGTCGTAGTAACTAAGCTGGGGTTTTTGAATAAGATTAATTGAAGTAAAACTGTTTTACAATTATTAGTAAGCTAATATGTAAAAAATAAAGTGTTATTATAAAGAATGATATTTAAACCAATAGCAAAATGGCCAAAAACAATAAGAGTTGTGGTCTTTATTGTATAGAATAAAGAATACTGCCTACAGTCCCATATGTTTCTAACACATTACCCAGTCCATATCAGTACAGATGTCCAACATGATATTTTCCCCATTGAGATCTGATGTGTTTTCAAAGTGCTCCTTTAATTTTTTTGAGCAGTGTATAATGATTATTTTATAACACTGTATAGTTGAAGCACTGCCAACCCTTATTATACAAAATTTTTTTTTGTCTTGTTTTCGACTGGGGAGTGGTTAGGGTCAAGTTCTCATTGCTGTCTTTTTCCTAACTAGTAGGCATAGCTCCATGGTTGTTAATAATTCAGTAATTCATTTATATGCTTTTGGATGTATCAAATATTGCCTGACCACATGCCTATAGCTGCTTTTAATTCAAAGGGGCTATAGTATCTACTTTATTTCATAATAAAACAATGATTAGGGGTGTGGAGCAATTAAGATTAGTCACAAACCTCTCTGTAGCAAGAGGCATTGCTAGGATCTCAAAAGATGTGGGCAGGGAGAGAGCACTTGCTAGTGCCCCCAGAGGCGGGCTGAGGCTTTTGCATTAAGATCTTAATTGCATACTTATATTGGTTTAGCTTAGATGATAGCTCATATTGTTTCTGTGGGATCACTGTGGAAGTTGACAATCACTGTAGTAGTCTATGCTGTCCCACTAAATACTGACCATGGGGGGTGCTGCCCCCATTCACCGAACATTTATTCTTTTTTTTAAATTAAAGTGATTCTAAATGCTCATTTTAAAAAATTTAAATAGCAAACATGTTATACTTATGTGCTCTGTGCAATGCTTTTGCACAGAACAGCCCTGATTCTCCTCTTCTTGGATCCCCCACTGGTGCTCCTGGCTCCCCCTAACCTGCTGAGTGCCCCAAAGCAAGCCACTTGGTCTGGAAGAACTCTTGAGCTGGCCCCATGTGTCCATTGAAACACAGGTCATATCTCGCCCCAGCCCCCCAATTCCTCCTCACTGGCTGTTTTTGACAGCAGCAGGAGCCAATAGCTCTCTCTGCTGTCTCTGAGCCTGTGAAGAGGAAGAGATCTGAGAGCGCCTCTGCTCTTGTGGACATGGCTGCATTGAGATTGGGCTTAGGTAAGTATAAGATGGGGGCTGGGGGGGGAGCTGCATGCAGAAGGTTATTTTGTCTTAATGCAGAGAATGCATTAAGTAAAAGGAAAACCCCTTCTGCCTTTATAACCAATTTAATACAAGGTTTCTCTGATTGGACAAAGAGCGAAATAGAGACATCGCTGCCCCTCTTCTCCACCTTGTCCAATTTAGGGAATGCCTTGTTGAGACGAATACAGGACATTCTGTCAATGGTGCCAGTACTGAGCATTCTTTTTTGGTCACTTTGCAGCAGGACAGCATGGGAAAAAGACCTGGAAGATCACGTTGATAACTGTAGTAGTACAGTCTACTATAGTGATTGTAAGTATCAACAGGGGTCCCGCAAGCATGAGATATATATAATTACATTACCAAGCTGGGCCAAGGTATGTACTTAATTAATATCATACCGGGAGTTCAGCTTTAAATTCACTTTAAGAGTAATATGATCTTGAATGTAGTAGCTCTGTGCACAACAATGAAATCATTTTTTTTTTTTTTTAGCTAAAACATTCACTGAAAATTATGTCAAAAATATTTACTTTTACAGCCCCTCGCACATTTACAAAGACTCAGACTTCTTTATTTTCATAACTATATTGATATCCTAAAATAAAAGCATACAAACCTTCATAATAGATTTGATTTTCTTTCTGACGTGAAACAAAATAAACATTACATCCTTCTAACCTAAATGTTTTTGAGGTCGCTTTATGAGCAACAGCAAATAAAAACATATTATTAACATAATAAAATGTTTGACTTTGCTGTATTGCGTGAGCTGGCAGTTTGGAACGGCATTAAATAAAAGTAATATTTCGATTTGAATGGTGAGTTTTTGATGAATGTGCCTTCTGTCAGGCGATCACGTTAGTCACACCAGCTCCCTGATTTGTATTCAGCTCACATTTCTCTGTATTATCCAGAAAGAATTTAAAGAAGGCGAGTTTGCTCTAGCCTTCTCCTACATTTATTCCGATTTGCCTTTTTTTGTCTCTGTACCATTCGACTGCAAATAACAGCTGAGAAGTCTTTGAAAGGGAAGGGAGAGAGTTAAAATAATTAAAAATACATTAAACATTTAAAGGTCTGTTTAGGGATGCAGATAACATAAGTTCTAATGACTAAAACCTCACTAACTAATTCTCTCTATTTATGGCTGGTGACTTTAAATGGGAAATATATAAAAACCTCTAATATATACACTGCTCAAAAAATGGAAAGGAACACTTTTTAATCAGAGTACAATATCAAGTCCATTAAACTCCTGGGATATTGTTCTGGACAGTGAAGTAGCAGAGGGGGTCGTTAATCAGTTTCAGCTGCTTTGGTGTTAATGAAATTAACAACAGGTGCACAAGATGGGCAACAATGAGACGACCTCCAAAACAGGAATGGTTTTTCAGGTGGAGGCCACTGACATTTTTTTCCCTACTCATCTTTTCGGAATGTTTTTCACTAGTTTTGCATTTGGCTAGGGTCAGTGTAACTATTGGTAGCATGAGGCAATACCTGGACACTACAGAGGTTGCACAGGCAGTCCAACTCCTCTAGGATGGCACATCAATACGTATCATTGCCAGAAGGTTTGCTGTGTCTCCCAGTACAGTCTTAAGAGCATGAAGGAGATTCCAAAAGACAGGCAGTTACTCTAGGAGAGCTGGACAGAGCTGTAGAAGGTCCTTACCCATCAGCAGGACCGGTATCTGCTCCTTTGTGCGAGGAGAAACAGGATGAGCACTGCCAGAGCCCTACAAAATGACCTCCAGCAGGTGACTGGTGTGAATGTCTCTGACCAAACAATCAGAAACAAACTTCATGAGGGTGGCCTGTGGTCCCGACATCTTCTAGTGGGCCCTGTTTACTGCCCAGCACCTAAGAGCTCAGTCGGCATTTGCCATTGAACACCAGAATTAGCAGGTCCACCGCCGGCTTCCTGTGCTTTTCACAGGTGAGAGCAGGTTCACCCTGAGCATCTGTGACAAATGTGAAAGAAATCTGGAGAATTTGTGGAGAACATTATGCTGCCTGTAACATCATTCAGCATGACCGTTTTGGTGGTGAGTCAGTGATGGTCTGAACCCCCCTCCCAAAGCAGAGTTGCCAACCTTCCTTCCACCCACCCTTCCTTCCATCCCTCCCTCCTTTCCATCCACCCACCCCTCCCTTCCTTCAACCCACCCTTCCTTCCACCCCTCTCTTCCTTCCTTCCACCCACGCCTCCCTTACTTCCTCCCTTTCTTCCTTCCTTCCTTCCACCCACCCCTCCCTTCCTTCCATCCCAACATTCCTTCCTTCCTTTCTTTCCTTCCATCCACCCCTTCCTTCCTACCTCCCTTTTTTCCTTCCTACCACTCTTCCTTCCTTCCACCCACCCCTTCCTTCCTTCTTTCCACCCACCCCTTCATTCCTTCAACCCACCCCTTCTTTCCTTCCACCCACCCCTCCCTTCCTTCCACCCACCTCTTTTTTCCTTCCATTCACCCCTCACTTCCTTTATTCCACCCACCCACCTCTCCCTTCCTTCTATCCACCCCACCCTTCCTTCCTTCCATTCACCCCTACCTTCCTTCCTTCCTCCCTTCCTTCCTTCCACCCACCTCTTTTTTCCTTCCATTCACCCCTCACTTCCTTTATTCCACCCACCCACCTCTCCCTTCCTTCTATCCACCCCACCCTTCCTTCCTTCCATTCACCCCTACCTTCCTTCCTTCCTTCCTTCCTTCCTTCCTTCTATCTACCCTTCCTTCCTTCCACTCGCCCTTCCTTCAAGGGGGAGAAGTTGGTGGGGGCTGAACCCCCCCAGAAAAAAAATTATACACAGCCCTAATTGGAGCAGGACAAGAATAACTAACTTGAAGAAATTAAATGAAACTATAGTCAGGGCATGGCCTGGATAGCGAGGCGGATGGACGTACACTAACTGAGCTCCGTGATCCCGACAATCTCCATTACGGCACAGCAGACTTGCAATAGTGGCGAAATGGACAAGATGCTTAGACAAGCACTGCAGACCCGCCAGCATCATGCCTCAACATCCTCAGTCCGCAACAGCTCTATTTTTAGAGCCCAGGCATCCTCGAGATCGAGCGCGCTGTTGGCCAAGATAGCACAGGCCTGCCTGCAGGCAGATTACAGTGAAGAATCTCTCTCAGCAGCAGAGGACTCGGTAAAACAAGCCATACCAACTGAGCTTCCTCTTACCTATACTGACATGACTGCCATTGCTGCTGATATCAAAAACACATTTTCTACAGCCATTGACCTCTGTGGAGCGGGCCGGAAAACAGAGGGATAAAGCCATCTTGAGTGTCGAACAACTGACTGATACACATGCCTACCATCTTATAGACATGAACAGATGTATTGAGGACTTGGACAATCGAGGTTGACGCAACAATATAAGAGTGAGGGGCATATCTGAGACGATCCCCCCTGAACAGATCAAACTGGTGCTACAAAAAGTCTTTAACACTTTATTGGAATGGACAGATGACACTATTATTGAGTTTGTGAGGGTGCACAGAGCCTTGCGACCTAAAGGCCTGGTATCCTCTCCCTCGAGAAATATTTTATGTTGCCTACTCAGCTTTTCTCTGAAAGAAGACATTTTAGCAAAAGCAAGAGCTAATGATCAGATTGTCTTTAATGGTGATAATAGTATCTTGTACCAGGACCTCTCCCCTATAACTATCAAAAATAGGAGAGCACTGTGCCTCTTGTTAGAAGTGCTTAGAGAAAAAGGACATGCCTATAGCTGGAAGTTTCCATTTGCTTTAAGAGTGAACTACAACTATAAACCACTTTTACTTTGCACCCCAGATGATTTGCCGTCCTTTTGTGAGACACTTCAACTGCCACTCATTGAATGACCTGATTGGTATATGGAGTTTCGACTCCCCCTAGCAGTGAGAAGTCCTCCACCCACTCCACCTGACTCTCCAATCAAACAACCTACTGAGAGGAATAAACTATCGCAAAATCAGGGGCTGACACCTGGCAGGCTTTCCTTCCATACCAAATCGCCCAAGACACCAAGAATCAGGGACCCATTCTGATTCATATTCAACTTTACATTGGGTCTCATTCACTGCTAGATTTCACTTGCTTGTTCTTTGTTACTTTGACATTTTGGCCTCACCCCCCCACCAGAGGAGCTAAACACATTACTGTGGTGCTCCTGGGGTCATCATTAGACGTGGTTGGGGGGGAGAGGGGGGATTGGAATGTGTAAGAAGGAGGGGGGTTTGGGGTGTTTTCCCCCTTTTTTTTTTTCCTCCCTCAGGTATATCGGTTTTGATGTCCTGCTCCGCTCCTGTATAATATGAAGATGGTGTAACCTTTTACCACACCTTCTGCTTTGTTTATTTGGTGGTCTAGGCCATCTAATGTCTTAGGTCCTTAAATATGGAAATGTGTTCTTCATGGCTGGTATGTGCTAAATGGTGCTCATTTGCACTCTCATTTGGTTTGACCTACACCAAGGATTTTAATGATTGTTGGTTTTGTATTCCGGGGTTTGGGGAGGGGGGGAAATGGGAGGAGTGACTCCCTTCTCTTCTTTCCCCTCTTCCCCCCATGGAGAGGGGGGGATGTTAATATATTGTTCCTGGATTTGTCTGGTTCTAGTTTGAGATGGTTCGCATGACACCATCTGGAAGGCATCAGAATAGGTTTTTTCATATGCTAAGTTGCCATTTTTGGGAAAACTTAAGTTTCACTTTCCTTTTGGTCCTGTAGATAAGTCTTACACTGATTGGAAAAAATGACGCCTTAGTTCCTCCCACGCACCCCACCAGTAGTGATCTCATCTGCTTGTTGCTACCTGCTACACTGACATTACAACTACAAATTGACATTGCCTTAGATATTGGTTATTGATAGGTGTTGTTTCTTTCTTTGGTCTATATACTTGATACCCTTTGGGTTACTGTGACTACTTATTGTGACTTTTCTGTTTGTTTTGACTAGGTTCATCTTTTTCCCTCTCTCCCCATTTTTCCTTCCCCACCCCTTTTTTTTTTTTTTTTTATTTCATTTTTTTTTTTTAGGAATAACTGGTCATCCAACTTTGACAATTTCTCTATATTGTTAAGGTGAGGTGACCTTACTTTTAGCATCACTTTACGCAGACATAACCTAGCAATCTTATCACTTATACGATTTCTAAATAACTATGGCATTTTCTGTTTTAGGGAAAAATCCACCATAGTATCCTTTAATTGTAGGAGATTGATTATGCCTGAGAAGAGGGTAGCTCTACTACATGAATTTACGAAGGTGGGTCCTCAAGTAGTTTTCCTGCAGGAAACCCACTTTCGTGAAAATCATATCCCTAAACTGATACACAAACATTGTACCCAGGATTTTCATGCTACCAACAAAACTACTAAAACTAATTGAGTTTTAACCTAATAAATAAAGCAGTGTCATTCACCTTGACTCAACAGTTAACAGATCCAGGGGGTAGATATCTATTTCTAAAAGGCACTCTAGCAGGCCGCACGGTCACAGTGGCCAATGTGTTTTTCCCAAATAATTTGCATGTCTCTTTTTGTAAAACTATAGTAGATGAGCTGAAATGCTTCTCCTCGGGGTGTATTATCTTAGGCTGAGATTTTAATGTACCGTTAGATGCTCTGATTGATACCTCCACTGGCACACCTAGTGTACGATTTAGGGTTCTTCAAATAACTAAAATTACAACGCTCATTAACACTGGTTGATACCTGGAGAACGTTACACCCTGAGGATAAGGACTACACATGCTACTTGGCCCCACATAATAAATACCCCCGTATAGATTATGTCTTTTTGTCACAGCGCGATTTACCGAACTTACAGGCAGCCAATGTTGAGATCCAGTCTACTTCGGATCATGCCCCTATTTCCATAAGTTTGGTTCCAGTGACACTTTAATCCAAAAAAGCCTTTATTTGGTGATTGAACCCTACTTTACTGATAGACATAGAGACCCAGCAGCATATACTGGGGGAGCTCACTTACTTTTTCTTCGTGAACTCCGCGGTGGATGTTGCACCCCTAACGATTTGGGAAGCACATAAATGCACACCTAGAGGTGAATTTACTAAATTGGGAGCCAGGCATAAGAAAGAAAGAAAGAGAATGACAGCTTGCAAATATTTTCAACAAAACTGTATCTTTTGAAGCACAACACAAATACGCCTTGACAACCCAGGTGGAGACCAAATTTAAAGACACAAGTAAACTCCTACTTTTAGATATGACTGCAAAACATATCTTGTTTTCGCGAAAAGGTGTTTAATATGAATATGGAGACAAAAGTGGCAAATTTCTTGCTAGGGCTTTGAAAGACATTCAGTTTGCTAATAATATTCATGGCATTAGAAACAAAGAGGGTAAACTGGATCATACCACGGAACATATCGCTAACCACTTTCAAGCATTCTATTCACATTTATATAACCTTTAGCCACAACACAAACCTTCTGGTTTGCAGGGCTCTAGGGAGCATATTCTCAAGGAATACTTAATTAATAGTAAGATGCCTACCCTGACTGTTGAGGAGATTGAAGATTTGGAGCAATCTATATTTGAGGAAGAATTATTGCTAGCTATTAAAATATTGAAGTCAGGCAACAGTCCGGGTCCTGACGGATTCACAGCACAATATTATAAACTTTTTCAGGAAATTTTGAAGGCACCTCTTCTACAGGCCTTCCACTCCCTCAGCGAATCCCAGGATATTCCCAACTCATTCTCCTCAGCACACATTACCGTTATCCCGAAACCAGACAAAGATGCAACTGATTGCTCGAGCTATAGACCAAAATATAGACTTAAAATTGCTAGCAAAAATCTTAGCCAACCGTCTTGGAACTTTGTTGTCTAAACTAATAGGTCCTGAGCAAGTAAGTTTTATGCCTGGCACGAAAGCAAAAGACAATGTAATCAAAGCTGTAAATATGGTGTACAAGATGGGTTTGGATACAGTTGAGGGTCTTCTCTTTCATTGATGCCGAGAAGGCCTTCGACAGAGTGGCCTGGGACTATATGTTCACCACATGCACACATGTTGGCCTGGACTCTAAAATGATCTCTTGGATTTCTTCTCAATATTGCAATCCGTCTGCTCAAATTAAGGTTAATGGCTTGCTATCGGGACTGATAGTAATATCTAATGGTACTAGACAAGGCTGCCCATTTATCACCTTTTTTGTTTTAACGTTGGAATCCTTTATACGCACAGTGAATCTCAATCCTTCTATCCGTGGCCATGTAATTCAGAACAGAGAGTTTAAAGTAGCAGCATACGCTGACGATATTCTTTTTTTAACTATCATCTGTTAGATGTTTTCCATGATTTCGGGTATGTTTCCAATTTAAAAATAAATTACTACAAATCTGAGGCTTTAAATATCTCACTCCCAGCTCCGAAACTAATTGATATTCAACTCATCTGCCCTTTTAAATGGGTAGCCAAGGCTTTAAAATATCGTGGAGTGTGGATGTCACGTACCTGATTGGAGACTAAAATGATGAGGTCGGCCTCACTTGTGTCACTAGCCCTGACCCCACTGGAAGTGGAACAGAGGGTGTCTAGGGACCAGGGGGACAAGAGGGCCAGCAGATGTTGTTTGCAGCTCTTGCAGCTGGAGATTTTGGAAGACTGATGAACCTCCGATTCAGGAACAGTAGTGATATGCCGAGCTGATATGGTAGGTTGCCAGGTGTGCACCAGCGCAAGGCAGGAAGCTTGGATGGGAGACAGGAGCAATGTCATAGGAATGGGTGGACAGCGAGGTAATGGTTAAAGTATATACTGTTTTTAACTAATGTCCAGGCCTAAAATAGGTATTTTAACATGTATACAAAAAAACTGCTTTGGAAACAAAAGGATTTTTTTGCCCCACAAGTATGCTATGTATACATGGCTGGATCTAAGGGGGTGCTAGGGTGGGCTGCGACCCACAGATTTTGGTTGTGACTGCTGAGCTCCCCCCCCCCATCCCCACACTCAGATCCGGGACAAGGAAAAGGAAGCCTGGAGCAGTTAAGTCCAGAAAAGTGACAAAAGAGAGAGAGAGCAAGTAGGAGCACAGGATTGCTCCATCCATTGGGATGTACACAGTTTCATTACCTGTCCCAATTTACTGCAAGAACCACTTATCTCCCACAGCAGGAAATGTGGGATATAAGTGATATAGTGATATGCAGAGCTGGTATGGTAGGTCGCCAGGTGTGCACCAGAGCAAGGCAGGAAGCTGGGATGGGAGACAGGTACAATGTCATAGGAATAGCCGGGGTCATCAACGGGCGGACAGCGAGGTACCAAATCATAAGCAAGCCAAAGTCAGGAGCAGAGTCGAAGTCAGGAACAAGTATCAAGCAGGAGAGTAATCAAGAGTCAGGTCAGTAGCAAGCTGGATCAGCAACAAGGAAATCACACAGGAACGAGCAGGAAATGGGGAACAGCTGAAGACCATTTGGCACTCAGCACAGGCAGAGGCACCTTTTAAATAGTCCATCTGGCGCCAATCTTCACCGTGCGTGTACACATGCGCTTGCATGTGCACAATCACGCATTTCTGTGTGCATGCACACTTCTATTCACCAATCGTCTCACTGGGATTTCCTTACATTGCCCCCCCCCTTAGGGGCAGCCTCCGGATGCCTACTAAAGCTTGTTTTTCAGGATGAAGATGAAGGTAAGCTCAAACTAATCGTGGGGCATGGACATTAGTGGATGGTTCCCAGGAATTATCCTCTGGACCGTAGCCTTTCCATTTGATGAGGAACTGGGTCTGACCACCCCTCTTTCTACAATCCAGGATAGCCTCCACCTCATATTCTTCATTACCTTCGACCAGCAGTAGAGCAGGAGTTTCTGGATCTCAATCCGGAAATAAACTTGGTATTGTTGGTTTTAATAGTTTAATAGAGACATGGAATACCGGATGGATCTTCATATTCTTTGGTAGTATTAATTCAAAAGCCACAGGGTTAATCCTTCTCTTAATTGTAAATGGTCCCAGGTACCTCGGACCAAGCTTCTTTGAAGGACAGCTCAATTACAGATTTGTAGTAGACAACCAGACCTTATCTCCTTGTTTCAGATTTAGATTCCCCTCCTTTTTTCTGTCAAAAATGTTTTTGTTACTTGCTTGAGCCTCCAAAATAGTTTTTTGTACCATTTGGCCGTTCCTACTGAGGAAATCCAAACTTTCTTGTACTTCCAGGACAGCGTGTTCCACCGGCATTTCAGGGAGGAAGGAAGGATGATATCCATAGTTGGAGTATAAAAGGGACTGTTTAGTAGAAGAGTGGATGGAATTGTTATATGAAAATTCTGCCAATGGAAGGAGAGACACCCAGTCATCCTGTGAATAAGATGAGAAACATCCTAAGTATTGTTCAAGGGTCTGGTTTGTCCTCTCAGTTTGTCCATTTGTTTGCAGATGATACACAGAAGAAAAGCAAAGTTCAATCTCTAGTGCCTCACACAGAGCTTTCCAGAACTTAGAAGTGAACTGCACTCATTGATCGGACACGATATTGCTCGGAACACCATGTAATCTCACTATTTCTTTAATAAAAGCAGAAGCAGTCTCAACAGCAGAAGGAGTCCTTCTCAGGGGAATGAAGTGGGCCATTTTTGACAGACGATCAATCACGTCAAAGATGGTGGTGAACCTTTCAGATGGGGGAAGCTCTACAATAAAATCCAGAGAAATCATACTCCATGGCTTTTTAGGTACTGGCAGAGATTCCAACAGGCCCCAGGTTTTGGCTTTATCAGACTTGTTTTGGAGATATACTGAGCAAGATCTAACATAGTTCTTACAATCCTTCATTAAATGTGGCCACCAGAAGGAATGGGAGACCAAATTTGAGGTCTTTTGGATCCCGAAGTGACCAGCTAAAGGATGATCATGACATCTTTTAAGAATGAGAGTTCTGAGTTGTTCTGGTATATAAATCTGTTCTTGGTGAAGATACAGACCTTCTCTTAGCTGTAGATGCATTTCCAAGGGGGGTGGATGATCATCAACTACGTCTTTTATTTGTGCTACAAGATCTGTTTGTAGGAGTAAAAAATGTTTAGTTGGCAGGATCGTATCAGGTTTGGATGGTACAATTGGGTCATGAAACATGCGTGAGAGCATATTGGGCTTGCTGTTCTTTGATCCTTGATGGTATGTCAAGTGAAACACAAAGCGGGAGAAGAACAGTGCCCATCTTGCTGGCCGTGGCTGGCGTTTACAGTTCTCAAGTACTCTAGATTCTTGTGATCCGTAAAGATGAGGATAGGGTAGAAAGCTCCCTGCAGTGCCATTCCTCAAGGGCCAATTTGATGGCTAACAGCTCCCTGTCTCCCACATCATAGTTCCTTTCAGGGGAGCTTAACTTTCTTGAGAAGAAGGCAACAGGGTGAAGGAGGGATTTGAGTCACTGTCGTTGCGACAATATGGTTCCAACAGCATCTTCAGCATCTTCAGAAGCATTTACTTCAAGGACATAAGCTAAGGCAGGATCTGGGTGCTTCAGGATAGGAGCAGAGGTGAATAAGATCTTTAATTGTTCAAACGCTGCTTGAGCTCTGGGAGTCCACTTGAAAGCAACATGTTGCCTAGTTAACTGCGTGACTGGTGCAATGATACCTGAAAAGTTCTTAATTAATTTCCTATAGAAATTGGCAATCCCACAAAGCGTTGTACCACTTTCCTTTTTCTTGAAATGGACCATTCTAATACAGAGGTCACCTTTTGGGGATCCATAGCAATGCCATCGGGAGTGATCACAAGTCCAAGGAACTGAATAGTCTGTTTCTCGAATTCACACTTTTCAGCTTTGGCATAGAGGTGATATTGGCGTAATCTACCCAGTATCTTCTTTACATAATTCTGTTGTCGTTCAATTGAGCTGGAAGAGACTAGGATGTCATCCAAGTAAACGATGATAAATAGATCAAGATAGTCCTGGAATATATTGTTAACGAAGTGTTGGAATGTTGCTGGGGCATTACAGAGGCCAAATGGTATCACCAGATATTCAAAATGCCCAAAGCATGTTTGAAAGGCTGTCTTCCATTCATTCCCTTCATGAATTCTGACTAAATTATATGCACCTCTCAGATCTAATTTTGAAAAGACACATGCTCCTCGTAGCCTTTGGAACAATTCAGGAATCAGGGGAAGAGGATAGCGGTTCTTGACTGTTATCTTATTCAGATCATGATAGTCCACACATGGTCTCAGAGTATGATCTTTCTTTTTGACAAAGAAGATGCCAGCTCCCGCTGGTGATGTCGAGGGCCAAATAAACCCTTTTTCCAGGCTTTCATCTATATAACTTCAGAGGACCTCTAGTTCCAATTTGGAGAGGGGGTAAATTCGCCCAAAAGGAATTTCAGCACCGGGCAGAAGTCCAATAGGACAATCGCAGGGCCGGTGCGGGAGAAGAGCACTGGCACTCTTCTTGTTGAATACATCCAAGTAGTCATGGTAAGCAGCAGGGACAAGTTTCATCATCTCTGAATCAGGATGGATACTAAGAAGAGGAGTCACTGCGCATGGTTCCTTTGGAATGCAATGGTTCTGACAGTATTCAGAAGGGAAGAGGATCTCCCCAGAAAGCGAATCGATGGATGGGTTGTGTGCCCTTAGCCAGGGCATGCCGAAGATGACTGGAAACATTGGTGAGGTTATGACATCCAGACATAGAAATTCCTGATGTCCTGAGGAGGAGTGGCAGACAATTGGCATAGTCTATTGTGTCAGTGGGCAAGAACTGATACCAGAGCCATCAGCCAGATGGACCGAAAATCTTTGTGTCTTAGTATCGAGAGGGATATTGTTTTGATTAGCGAAGGTCGAATCCATGAAGCAGCTACAGGCAGTCTATAATTGCTAGAACAGTAATAGTTCTTTCAGCAAGTTGTAAGTGAAGATGGAAGGAGAGGTGCGTGTGACTCGTTCCTTGGGGGTGCATCATATGGAACCAGCTAGGAGAAAGCTTATGAGGTCTCACTGGCCATGTCAGTACATAGTGACCTGCATCACCACAGTAGAGGCAAAGGTTGGAGTTTTGTTGTCGAAGACGTTCAGCAGAGGATAACGTTGGCCTCCAAAAGCTCCTACGAGGAGAATTATGAGGCCCTCTTTTGCTGTGGAGTATGTCTGATGTGACAGCAGTGGGTGAGGAGACAGGGGTCTCCATTTCTGAGCAGATCAAGACACCCTTGCTAGTTCTTTTATCCCGCCTTTCCTGGATCTGTCGATCGATTTGAATGGCAAGGTTAATCAGGTCCTCTAGCCTGGTTGGTACCCCAACTTGGGCAAGCTCATCTTTCAAGATGTAAGAGAGACCAAGGCTAAACTGATGGCGGAGAGCAGACTCGTTCCATTGAGTGTCAGAACTCCATATACAGAACTCAGTGACATATTCCTCTATAGGCCTTTGGCCTTGCTGTAGCTTGCTAAGCATATATTCTGCAGTCTGACGACGGAAGGGATCAGCGTAAAGTTGTGACATCGCTGAGAAAAAAAGAGTCCATAGAAGTCAGAGCCGGATCATGTTGCTCACGAAGGTGGTGTGCCCAGGACTGGGGTTCATTCTGAAGGAGTGAAATAATGAATCCCACTTTGGTGCTTTGTGATGCAAAGGTTCTTGGTAGCAGAGAAAAATATAGGTCACAGGAGTTACGAAAGGTTCGAAACTTGCTGCAGTCTATCTCACTCCCAGGTCCGAAACTAACTGATATTCAACTCATATGCCCTTTTAAATGGGTAGCCAAGGCTTTAAAATATCTTGGAGTGTGGATGTCACGTACCTGATTGGAGACTGAAATGATGAGGTCGGCCTCACTTGTGTCACTAGCCCTGACCCCACTGGAAGTGGAACAGAGGGTGTCTAGGGACCAGGGAGACAAGAGGGCCAGCAGATGTTGTTTGCAGCTCTTGCAGCTGGAGATTTTGGAAGACTGATGAACCTCTGATTCAGGAACAGTAGTGATATGCAGAGCTGGTATGGTAGGTTGCCAGGTGTGCACCAGCACAAGGCAGGAAGCTGGGATGGGAGGCAGGAGCAATGTCATAGGAATGGGTGGACAGCGAGGTAATGGTTAAAGTATATACTGTTTTTAAATAATGTCCAGGCCTAAAATAGGTATTTTAACATGTATACAAAAAAACTGCTTTGGAAACAAAAGGATTTTTTTGCCCCACAAGTATGCTATGTATACATGGCTGGATCTAAGGGGGTGCTAGGGTGGGCTGCGACCCACAGATTTTGGTTGTGACTGCTAAGCTCCTCCCCCCCATCCCCACACTCAGAGCTGGGACAAGGAAAAGAAAGCCTGGAGCAGTTAAGTCCAGAAAGTGACAAAAGAGAGAGAGCAAGTAGGAGCACAGGATCGCTCCAGCCATTGGGCTGTACACAGTTTCATTACCTGTCCCAATCTCCTGCAAAAACCACTTGTCTCCCACAGCAGGAAATGTGGGTAGGGTATAGAAACTGTACAGTCCGGTGGTTGGAGCAATACTGTGTCATCAGCTATTTGGAGCAGTGCTGTTCTGACAGGAGGAGGGCAAGAGCACATCACAGCCCTAACCTCTGGACTGTAAATTGGGAGGATGAAGGTGGGGGAGCTTACAGGCAAATTCTACATAATGAAGGAGGAGGTGTGAGGGGAAACAGTCATTTGTACTTCGGGTGAGAAGGGGCTATTTGTGCTGGAAACGATAATGGTGGTTGGGGGGGATTTCTGCTAGGAGAAGGTTTTGGGGGGATTTGAGCCAGGAAGGTGCTTAGAGGGAATTATTGTGCCTATTTGTGCTGGGGGGGGGGTGATTTGGGATAAAAGGTGGAGGATTTGGAAATGGAGAGGATATGTGCTGGGAAGGATACTTTGGAATGGGTTTTGCTAGGAGTAGGAATTTAGGGTAATTTGTCATAGGGAGGTGATTGGAGGAAGGGGATTTGGGGGGTAATTGTGCTAGAATGGGGGATTGAGAGGCTTGTTCTAGGAGGGAGATTATCAGGGGGATTTATGCAAGAAGGGGGATTGGGGGGGATTTGTACCAGGAGGTTGGTGAGGAAATTTGGGTTAAGAGGAGAGGATCTGTGCTGGGAAAGGTATATTGGAAGGGGTTGTGCTAGAAATAGGAATTTAGGGGAATTTGTCATAGGGAGAGGATTGGAGGATGGGGATTTGGGGGGGGGGGATTTGTGCAAGAAGGGGAGATTGGGGGTATTTGTGCTAAGAGGGGGGATTAGTGGGGAGATTTTTGCTAGAAGGGGGGATTGGGAGGATTTTTGCCAGAAGGGGGGATTGGGGTGCTGTGCTAGGAAGCGGGATTAGTAGGGGGGTTTGTGCTAGGAGCGGGGGATTGGTGGGGCGATTTGTGCTAAGAGGTGGTGAGGGAATTTGGATTAAGATGGGGGACTGGGGGTGTGGGAATTAGTGCTAGGAGGGGGGATGGGTAATGAGAATGTGGGGGAGATTTGTGCTTGGATGGGAAGTTTGAGAGTTAAGTGGATGTTTGCGAGGAGGGTGATTTTTTGGGTGAGGAAGATTTGTGCTAGGATGCTAGGAGGGGGAAAATGGAGCATTGGAGGTGGGGTTGGGGGGCAAAGATTTGTGCTGGGATAGGGGTTTATACTGGGAGGAGGGGGAGTGTTTGCATTGTTTGGGGAAAATTTTGGCTTGCAGACAGAAGTTATGCTTGGGGGGGGGGGGCATGCTGATTAGATGTCAGGAATCTAGGAGTGACCAGAAAGGTGTGGACTGACACAGGGAAACGCAGGTCTCAGGTACAATACAATACAGGTTATTATTAGCCACCCAGATATATATAAACACACAGTGAACAAACTAACCTTCCACTAATCTTAGGAGGTGCAGGAACACAGGCGTAGTCAGGGCTGGAGAGGTGGAATGGTCAGGCCGGCCGTAGGGTTCTGTAACGACTGCCTGGTGGTACCTCTAGCGGTCCTCAGGGCAGGATTCCCCAGGGCGCGGAGTCTAAGCCCCAGTCTGCCTTTTCACCAGAGCCCCTGATGGTGGGGATGGACTTGGCGCAGGACTGAGACCAGGTCACGGCCCCTGAGTACACCTGCTAGTGGTAGGGGGATCCGCCAGAGGTATGTGCAGGTACGGCTGGATTCGTGCAGGATGGATGGATGGCAGAGTAGTTAGCGTGGTCAGACAAGCCGGGTCGGTAACAGTGGAGGCAGATCAGTACAGAGCAGCAGGCAAAGAGTAAACGGGTCACAAGCCAAGGTACAGCAACAGGAGGTCAAACAGCATAGGAGTAGGCAGAAGAATAGTCAGGGATGAGCCAGTAGTCAGAACAGGAGACGGTCAACAGAGATCAGGATCAAGCCGGGTCAGCAACGAAGCAGGAACACAGGATACAGGTACAGAGGCTCATGGGAAAACATACACCAAGGCCCAGAGCACAGGCCTGGTCATGCCTTATATACACCTTTCTGTAATCAGCCCCAGGTTTGGCTGATTGTGAGCTTCTGGCTGCTAAGAGCACCCGCTGGTCAGCTCTGGTACTGCAGCCCACATGGCAGGTGAGTCCCACCACCAGTGCTGAGTCCATTGCTGAGAGCACCCGCTGGTCAGCTCTGGTACTGCAGCCCACACGGCAGGCGAGTCCCACCACCAGTGCCGAGTCCATTCCTGACAGTACCCCCCCCTCAAGGAGCGGCCTCAGGACGCTCCAGACAGTCCTTAGTGGGCAAAATGTTCCACCACCCGTGTCAGGTAACTGGCTGAATATCCAACTGCCGGAGTAAACCGGCTGGCTGGGTTTCCTGCTGGTAGACTTCTCTCTGTGTAGGAGAACCCAGGAAGGCAGGTCACTGGGCACAGGATTTCCAGGAGTAGGCTGGGAATCAGTTATTGGCCAGTTTAGCTGGACATCAGGGGCTGGCATGTCGGGCTGTGCAGCGGGCAGAGGCACGTCAGCGGGCACCGAGTCATCTGGCACGACAGCGGGTACCGAGTCACCGGGCACGTCAGCGGGCACCAAGCCATCTATCAGAACCGCAGGCACAGAGTCACCTGGCAAGTCAGCGGGCACCGAGTCACCAGGCATGTCAGCGGGCACCGAGCCATCTAGCAGAACCGCGGGCACAGAGCCACCTGACAAGTCAGCAGGCACCGAGTCACCGTGCATGTCAGCGGGCACCGAGCCATCTAGCAGAACCGCGGATACCGGTTCACCAAGCTCGACAACAGGCACCAAATTAACTGGCACAACAGTGGGCACTGAATCAACTGGCACGACAGCGGGCACCAAGTCATCAGGCATCAGGTCATGTGGTTCAACAGCGGGCACTGGGTCCTCAGGCATCAGGTCATCTGGCTCGACAGCGGGCACCGAGTCAACTGGCACGACAGCGGGCACCGAGTCATCAGGCATCAAGTCATCCGGCTCAACAGCGGGCACCGAGTCAACTGGCATGACAGTGGGCACCGAGTCAGCTGGCACCGAGACAACTGGCATGACAGCGGGCACCGAGTCAACTGGCACGACAGTGGGCACCGAGTCAACTGGCACCAAGTCAACTGGTACAACAGTGGGCAACAAGTCAACGGGCACGACAGCGGGCACCGAATCATCAGGCATCAAGTCATCTGGCTCGACAGTGGGCACCGAATCAACTGGCATGACAGTGGGCACCGAGTCAACTGGCACGACAGCGGGCACCGAGTCAACTGGCACGACAGCGGGCACCGAGTCAGCTGGCACGACAGCGGGCACTGAGTCAGCTGGCACGACAGCGGGCACCGAGTCAGCTGGCATCAAGTCATCTGGCTCGACAGCGGGCACCGAGTCGACTGGCACCGAGTCAACTGGTACGACAGCGGGCACCATGTCAACTGGCACGACAGCGGGCACCGAATCATCAGGCATCAAGTCATCTGGCTCGACAGCAGGCACCGAGTCAGCTGGCACGAGTCAACTGGTATGACAGCGGGCACCGAGTCAACTGGTACGACAGCAGGTACCGAGTCAACGGGCACGACAGCGGGTACCGAGTCATCGGGCATCAAGTCATCTGGCTTGACAGCGGGCACCGAGTCGACCGGCACGATGGTACAGCGAGTGGGAGCAGGGTACTGACATGTGGTAGATAGCAGGGTATACTGGGCTGTCCCTGGGGGGGCTGTCACTGGGGGTGCTGTCGGGAATGCAGGAAAAGAGCTTTGAGCAGAGGAATGATGAGAAACAGGACTGGTTCGTTGCAAGCTGACTGAGGCTGGGTGTAACAAGTCTGACCATATCTGCAGTAAGGGTTGGACAACGCTCAGCTTACACAAGGCCTGTCTGGTCAAAGATTGCACTGCGTTTATACACTTCTTTAGCACATGTGGTGAACATGCTGAATAATGCTCCAAGAAGCAATCCGGATCATCCTCCAACAACCATACCAGTGATATTATTTGACTCGCCCTGAATGGAGGAAGAAATTCATCCCTGCTTTCAGGGGTACTAGATAAAGCCAACTCAACACAAGCCTGAATCAATGGTTGCACCTCAGAGAGCTCTAGGTCCTGACCTACTAGGGAATGAGCGACCCGTATGCACTCTAGTAGCTGATCCCTGGTATACACCCGCAGAGTCTGATAGGCATATTCTCTGTCATCAAAGACTAGCATAGACAAATATATAACCTCATCAGGATGCATCCTTCACAACAAGTCCAGATGGCTTCCCTGTGCAGCCACTTCTGGTCAGGAAAGGGCCTTGGTGTGATGTCAGGAATCTAGGAGTGACCAGAAAGGTGTGGACTGACACAGGGAAATGCAGGTCTCAGGTACAATACAATACAGGTTATTATTAGCCACCCAGATATATATAAACGCACAGTGAACAAACTAACCTTCCACTAATCTTAGGAGGTGCAGGAACACAGGCGTAGTCAGGGCTGGAGAGGTGGAATGGTCAGGCCGGCCATAGGGTTCTGTAACGACTGCCTGGTGGTACCTCTAGCGGTCCTCAGGGCAGGATTCCCCAGGGCGCGGAGTCTAAGCCCCAGTCTGCCTTTTCACCAGAGCCCCTGATGGTGGGGATGGACTTGGCGCAGGACTGAGACCAGGTCGCGGCCCCTGAGTACACCTGCTAGTGGTAGGGGGATCCGCCAGAGGTATGTGCAGGTACGGCTGGATTCGTGCAGGATGGATGGATGGCAGAGTAGTTAGCGTGGTCAGACAAGCCGGGTCGGTAACAGTGGAGGCAGATCAGTACAGAGCAGCAGGCAAAGAGTAAACGGGTCACAAGCCAAGGTACAGCAACAGGAGGTCAAACAGCATAGGAGTAGGCAGAAGAATAGTCAGGGATGAGCCAGTAGTCAGAACAGGAGACGGTCAACAGAGATCAGGATCAAGCCGGGTCAGCAACGAAGCAGGAACACAGGATACAGGTACAGAGGCTCATGGGAAAACATACACCAAGGCCCAGAGCACAGGCCTGGTCATGCCTTATATACACCTTTCTGTAATCAGCCCCAGGTTTGGCTGCTTGTGAGCTTCTGGCTGCTAAGAGCACCCGCTGGTCAGCTCTGGTACTGCAGCCCACATGGCAGGTGAGTCCCACCACCAGTGCTGAGTCCATTGCTGAGAGCACCCGCTGGTCAGCTCTGGTACTGCAGCCCACACGGCAGGCGAGTCCCACCACCAGTGCCGAGTCCATTCCTGACATTAGCACTGTTATTTATTTATTTTTTTTTAAGGGTGGGTAGTTATTCTGAGACAGGATGCTCACACATGGGGGGGGGGATTAGTTTGTCATCTTTCCCTGGGAACTAAATAGCCTTGTCCAAGTACCACACACAGGGCAGTCAATAGATCTCCTGCTCCCCACACAGTGCATTGTTGAAATCGGATTCTTTTACAGGCACAGCCTCAATATACAGTGTATAGCTGGCTACTATGTTGCAGTTCTTACCCTGTCCTCTTCTATTCTTACCTGCTGAACCTGTGTACCCTGCCCTGCTGACCTCTGTCCTCCATCCTGCTGACCCCCATACACTGCCCTTCTGACCACTGTTCTCTGTCCTGCTGACCCTCTTTTCTCTGCCTTTCTGACCCACTTTTTTCTGCCCTACTGGCTTGTCTTCGGCCCTACTGCCCTGTCTCTGCCCTGATAACCCCTGTTCTTCACCCTGCTGACCCCTGTTATCTTGTCTGTTGACTCCTATCCTTTGCCCTGCTGACCCCTATCTTCTGCCCTACTGAACCCCTGTATACTGCCCTACTGACTCATGTACACTCCCCTGCTGACCTCCCATTTTATTCCTGCTGACCCCTATCCTGTGCCTTACTGAACCATGGTATACTTCCCCATTGACTCTTTTACACTCCTCTGCTGTTCTCCCATCCTCTGCCCTGCTGACTCCTATTTTGTGCCCTACTGACAGCCTGTACACTGTCCTACTGAGTTTTGTACACTCCCTTGCTGACCTTTCATCCTCTGTCCTGCTGACCCCCTGTATACTGCCCTGCTGTGCAGAGAAATACAAATCAGCATGTCTATGCTGACAGGAGAGAGACCTGTGTTGTTTACACACAGGTCTCTCCCCTGTCAGCTCTGCTGATGTTTGCCAAGTCCCGGACGAGAATTGCCTGCCAGGACCCAGTGATTGACATGCTCGGCAGCCATAAGCGGCGCTGGAAGGGCGGCGTGACCGCCCCTACCCAGAAATGCAAATTATGTATTTATACACATGACTTTGGACATCCCTGCCGCCCTGTAGCCGTACTTCTGCTATAGGACAGGGTGGGGGGGAAGTCAAACCCTTTATTAGGCCACCACTGGAACCTGGTTGATGATTTCATGCATGAAGGGAACTCGGGACATTTTACAATGTTCAGGAGGGGTAGGTGAGGGAAGATAAGTCCTCCCAAGTAATTGGAAAAATCCCAGACTTTGGGAGTGTGAGCCAGCTGTTAAAGTTTCTATTACAATTGTTTTTCAAATGTATGTTTTAATTTCCTGGATCTGGAAATCATAATTATGTATAAATTAACAGGTCTCTGAGTTCTGACAACCTGATACAGCTAGTGACAGCAGCTTGCTGAAGCATAGCAGCAGGGAAGCCTTGGTTTTAGAAAACAGTATTCCTGCTGAACATAATACATCTGTTAACAGTTGAAGGTGTTAGCTTTGTCAGATTTGTAAACAGGCAGTCATTCATTTGCAAGCTCATCCATTTTATTTAAAGTGACATACGTATTACACAGGTTTTGTGGCTCATTAAATGAAGGCAAGGTACTAACTAAAATTAACAGAACTAAGAAAGTTTATTTGTCAGAAGTTAAAGTGATGAGTTGACAACTAAAGTCCCTGGTTAAGATATGAGTTTAAATTGTGGATGCTGTAAATTTCTTGAAACATTATTACTAATATTTATTACACCACAGTGCTTCACTAAAGGAGTGTTAGGGGATGGAGCACTTTGTTTATAAGTATATTGTTTTTTTTTTATTAAAGTACATTCACTCAGACACCTCAACATGACTTCAACAAAATGGTGCCCATCCACATTCTGCCTCAACATATAGTGAGCTCTTAATAGTAAAAAATGTCTTTAGTTCTTTCTCCTACCTATGGGAGAACTCCCTCTAACATATTTTTAGTAGCAGTTTAATCATAGAGGCTTTGAATTCTTGTTTTCTTTTCTTTACTAATGGTACATCCACCTTAGCATTTGGCTTAGTAATACTGTATGTCATATGATATTTACTTAAATTGCAAAAATCTTTATGATTAAGATAACTCTTTTGCTGAATTTGTATTGAAACATTTTTGAAAGAACTTCAATTAACTTGAGAAATTGTATGATTTTCCAGTTTACAGTCAGCATTAATGTTTTGGTTTTACCCAGTAGAGGGCCACGTCCAAATACATAAAGAACATAAAAATAGGGGGCGCATGCGCTGCCGACTCCCAAGATGGCCATGATCTAGTAACTCTCCGTAGTCACTGAAAACTTCAGAGTGGCTACAACCTGACACAGGGGGACCGTACCCTCAAATCTCAAGGGACAAGTTCCCTTCACCCTCCAGTATAATGCCAAGGTGGCAGAAAGCCCCAACACAGCAACAAAAGCTGACAGACTTCTATGCACCCTGGGACCCGAGATCCCAAGATGGCGGTCACAACTCACATCGGAATTAGCTATGAAAAATATGCTTCTCTCCCTAAGAGAGTCATTACACCAAGATATTGTCAACGTAATATCTCCTATTTCTGACACCATTGCTGACCATTCAAGACGCTTACAGCATATTGAAAACAAAATGTCTGACGTGTGCAAGGCCCATAACACAGTAGTGGATGCACATGCAGATACAGATTCTGAGATCTAACAATTATGGAATAAAATAGTGAACCTAGAAAACCGCTCTAGAAGAAACAACATCAAAATCCGAGGCAGTCCAGAAACAATCACAAAAACAAGCCGTAACAGGAAGTGGACGTTCTGCCATGTTGGATACAATCCAATGCGGTTTCATTCATAAAAATTACACATGAAGAGTTCTTGATCCTATAGTGTCCCGGGGGGACACATATAAATGTGAGTGGAAGATTTTAGAGTTTTAATAAAAGTTGATATTGGTTTGATATACTTCACCATCTGGAGCATTTTTTCCATTTCTGTGGTACGTTTTGGAGTTTGGAGGTGCATGAGGAGTTGGAAATATTAAACACACCAGTGAACCCACCTAGGTTAAAGGGAAAGGCACGCTTTTGACCTGAGGGTTCGGGTCAACTTCCAAGAAGTGCATTTTGGAGTGTGGAGGTGCAGGAGGTGTTGGAGAGTGATACATCAGCATACCCGCCCCGGTTAAAGGGAAAGGCGCGGTTTGACCTGACGGTTCAGGTCATTGCACAAGGTGAGCGCATAAGTGTGTCGGAGGTGGATATAACACTGGGGGTCACAAGAAATCACTGGATGTATATGTACTGAGGAGAGATTGCACATTATCACTTGGAGCACTGAGTCTTAAAGGGACGGTTGATTAAGAAGTATTCATTTATTTGGGACATTGTTTATATATAAACGCACAGTGAATATGTTTCAGAAAACATATGGTTGATATGATCACTATTATGGGATGGAGTATGTTATTATAAGGTGATATGATTAAGCACTCATATGGTATTTAAATAATTGTCATGGAGCAAGATTTTATGTACATTTATTATTTGATTATTTAGTATTGCGCTGCATTTTTTGTATATATAAATCACAACAGGAGCACTCCATCCCTACCTACAACAACTAATGCAACACTTAATACCGTCCATCAATACAATAGAAGCCACAATCGACAGAGCACACCAAATTCCAAAACCAGCATTTCTACCTGTCTCAGTCCCAAGAGATGTCCTAGTAAGGATCCATTTTTACCATGTTAGCGAAAAGCTAATGGCGGTGGCAAGAAATACCTCAGCACTCCTGAACTCCCACACAGGGATCAAAAAAATACTCTTCAACAGGAAGAAATTGATTTTGGTCACAAAGGCACTTAGAAATCATAATATAGGGTACCAATGGGGCTTCCTGATCAAACTCCTTATAATGCATCAAAATAAAACTTACACCATAAGAAGCCTAGATGAAAGAATTAATCTTCTCAAAGAATGGAACATAATACCAGAAGATGTCCACCGCCGTAACCACCAGCATCTCCACCAAATGGAGGGTGATTGGTCATAACCTGCAATCCATCAAAAGTCAGTCCCCCGACCTCACCTACTTCAGAAGTACCAAACCACCTAAATTCTCTAAATTCTAACTGTGAACTACAAGACACTACAGGGAAATACCAGGTTTATGTTCACTACGAGCCAATGCCCCGAATGACAGTAGTCTTCCAGGCTACCAATGACTCTTGCATTTTGCACACGTTATTTTCTTATATAAGCTTCTGGTTTATTACCCTTTGTTTCAGCCAGTCTTCTTTATTCCACTACCAAACACCACATTTTTGGAATTCATATATATTCCTCCTATCCACAACTGACCCCAACTACCATCTCATTTTCTATCAGCACTCCAGAAGTCAACTTACCGCAAACCACCAACAAAAGTTTGATACATTCCATACCCACAACAAAGCTAACCTAATCAATTTTATAGGGGTGTATACTTGTGAGCTACTATGGTGACATAAAAGTGCTTTCAATTAATTATTTTAAATATAATGGTGCATCAACACATAAAACACATACTCAAAATACTGTGTAAAAATAAACAAATAAAATATTATATGTGTCGCGCTCCTCAGAATGTTGTTAGGTGATATATAATGTGTTATAAAATATAATGAATTAAATGAATAAATCTAAATAAATAAAAAAATAAATATTATCTCATGATGATATATTATAACTTAAATTAAAACATGCCCAGTGCTGTAATTAATTTAATTATAAATAACTAAATGTGTTTAATGGTATGAAAAAATATAATATAATGTGCCACAAATTAAATGAATCAAAGAAGAACCTCTTTGTTCAAAGATAAATATGTGAAAAAATTGTGCATGTGCAAAATATACAAATATTGCCCACAGCAGTAATAAAAATATATATATAATAAAGTGCAATACTCAATTAAATCTGGGAAAATAAATAATAATAAAAAATGTGCAAATAATGTGTAGTAATCACTTCACTTGTGCAACCTGAAACGATGATAAAGACTATATACTCCTAATCCTTATTTAGGATGAGATATAAACGTCCCAATTTGTGCAGATGTATAGAAAGTCTATTGCTGTTAGGGTAGACTATGATGTTGCTTTCTTCCACTAGATGGCCTCCCAGTTCCTTCCGAATTATGAGGGCTGGATGGATAGATGTGGATATCTCCCCTCCTGTGGTTTGGGGTCTATCTCTTATCTCCTCTTCCTCCCCTTTTACTCCAGACCCAGGGCATCCTCTTCTGAGTTTCCAGACATATGCTCTGATTCCGTAAAAGTCAAGTTCAGTTCAGACAGGGATAGAAGTTGCTGTGATCTCTTCCTTTCAGTCCTGCTGCGACAGTCCCTCTTTTCCTTTTTGGTCAAAAAGGAAAAGAGGGACTGTCGCAGCAGGACTGAAAGGAAGAGATCACAGCAACTTCTATCCCTGTCTGAACTGAACTTGACTTTTACTGAATCAGAGCATATGTCTGGAAACTCAGAAGAGGATGCCCTGGGTCTGGAGTAAAAGGGGAGGAAGAGGAGATAAGAGATAGACCCCAAACCACACGAGGGGAGATATCCATATCTATCCATCCAGCCCTCATAATTCGGAAGGAACTGGGAGGCCATCTAGTGGAAGAAAGCAACATCATAGTCTACCCTAACAGCAATAGACTTTCTATACATCTGCACAAATTGGGACGTTTATATCTCATCCTAAATAAGGATTAGGAGTATATAGTCCTTATCATCGTTTCAGGTTGCACAAGTGAAGTGATTACTACACATTATTTGCACATTTTTTATTATTATTTATTTTCCCAGATTTAATTGAGTATTGCACTTTATTATATATATATTTTTATTACTGCTGTGGGCAATATTTGTATATTTTGCACATACACAATTTTTTCACATATTTATCTTTGAACAAAGAGGTTCTTCTTTGATTCATTTAATTTGTGGCACATTATATTATATTTTTTCATACCATTAAACACATTTAGTTATTTATAATTAAATTAATTACAGCACTGGGCATGTTTTAATTTAAGTTATAATATATCATCATGAGATAATATTTATTTTTTTATTTATTTAGATTTATTCATTTAATTCATTATATTTTATAACACATTATATATCACCTAACAACATTCTGAGGAGCGCGACACATATAATATTTTATTTGTTAACCTAATCAATAATGCTTAAAATGACATCACTAAACATTAGAGGACTCAACTCTCCCTTCAAGAGATCCTTACTAAACAGAGAACTACAGGCACTTTGCGCAGACATCATCTTTATCCAACAAACCCATTTTGACGCAACTAAAACACCTCTCTTCAAACTGAAAAACTTCTCAACGAGATACATGGCTTCCCACCAAAAAAAAAAAACTAACGGAGTCCTAACTGCAATCAAAGACACAATATCTTTCCAACTTACAGCTGAATATGCTGACCCATTGGATTGCTTTCTAATCCTTGTATGCCTTATCAACAATGATCCATTCACACTTGTGAATATCTACGTCCCCAACGTCAAACTTATATTTCTCAACCAACTTATGAACAAACTCAGGCCGGTGAAGAAAGGCCATCTAATTATAGGCGGTGAGTTTAATATAGTGGGGAACCCCCAAATGGACTCATCATCAAACAAAAAACCTCCACATCATAACGCAAACCAATTTCTGCATTGAAATGACTTATACAATATCTGTCACCACGGATCCGAAGAGACTACTCATATTACTCACCCTCTCAACTATCCTACTCTAGAATAGACTATTTTATATCAGACAAATGGACATTACAACACATATAATCTTCTTCTCAATAGGTTCAATAATGTGGTCAGACCACATTTCAATCACATTAACCACACCAAACAGGCTACCCAACCCTAAACTGTGGAGACTAAGAAACAAGCTGGGGTTAACCACAGGTAGTCACTCACAGGAACAGGCACAGGAATACAGGAGGGGGAGCTGCAGATCAGACAGCAATTCACTAGTGCAGCTGCTGCACCTTTATAGGCCAGTGGGTGCCAGAGTTAGCCAATGCACATTTCCTTGCGTGTATGCCCGCGCATGTGCATATGTGTGGGCATATGCGCACGGCCACGCACAACAGTACGAGCACCTGCAGGCCCGCGCCTGCACATTCGCGTGCGGCTACGAGCCTCAGCTATGCCATGGCCAACATGTCCCTGACACTCAGGGAATATCTCAACTCCCCTTAGAAGCCTAAACACCTTCATGCCACATATAAATCTTTCCAAATGGGAATCTGCAGGTATCATGGCCCTATCGGACTTATACATAAATCAAGAACTAGCACCATTTCAATACCTTCAAAACAAATTTTCACTTTCACAACAGGAGATCTTTACCTATCACAGAATTGCTCATTGCCTTAAGAACACTGAAATTCCTCACTCCACTCCAATTCCCATTCAAGCACTCCAATTCCTGCCAAAAAATAAATATCCAGGTAAAGGCATATAAATACAAAATGCAGTGCTCTAAAAAATTACAACCTCATATAACATTAAAAACTCTCTAATAAAGACTCATTTGGCTCAATAAAATGCGCCTAGGTAAACGCACATATAACAATCTTAAATGCTTGCGTGTTAAGTGCACAGTCCAAATAACGATGAAAATAAATGCGCTGCGGAGCGCAACAGTGAAAGTATCAATTGCGTCTGAGTGTGACGCAAATGGTGCGTAGGTGACAGCAAATGTCCAATATACAGGTAGGTGAAAATCTGTGCTTTCAGTGAATGTGGGAATGAGAATACATTGCACTAACCAGAAAAAAAAAATAAATAAAGAATAAAAAGCGCCTTTGAGTAACATAGACCACTCCTGGTCATCAACATCCTGGGGTAACCACGGGGATCATCTGGCATACGTCTGCACATCAGCTGATCATCCACTGCTACTCTCCGAATTCCAGGAAATCTCCACTTCAAGTGTGTATGTACCCAATATAAAGCACTTAAGGAATCCACCTTAATAGCTCAAAATAAATGAGCCAGAAAGAGAAGTGCTATAAAGTGCAGTAAGTTTATTAATTCAATGGTAAATATGTATTCTGACAGCAAGCCCTGACATCTGGTATACAGGAATGCAGCTCAGGTATACAGGAATGTAGAAACAGTATCAAAAATGGCTGCCGGACTCCCTCGTGGCTCGTGCAGCGTGTCGTCACTGGCTTGGCTCCTCCCTAATGCATTTCGTGCACTTGCACGTTTTCAAAGGGACCATGCTTAAGCCAGGGACTTGTATTTATATGTATCCATGCGCATGCGCAGAACTGCTGCATGACGCCATATTGGTTCCCGCACATGCGCGGTACACATTTTCTAACCGTTTTCAAACCGTGCAGCAATCGGTGGTGCACTGTGTCCCTCAGACACAACGGATCACCGATCAATGGAAAGAACTGAAGATGTCGGCTCAGTCATGTGATCAGCTGTGTCCAATCACAGCTGATCGCATGTAAATAGGGAAATGCCGGTTATCGGCATTTCTCTCCTCATGAGCTTTCACTCTGACAGCTCGAAAGGAGAAGAGAGCTGGTAATCAGCATCCCTCAGAGGGGACATGTACACTGATCATCAGGGCACTGATGATCAGTGTGCCCTGATGATCAGTGTAGCCTCAGCAGTGCCACCTGTCAGTGCCCATCAGTGCCACATCAATGCCACATCAGTGCCTACCAGTGCACATCAATGCCACATATCAGTGCCCATCTGAGCTGCCTTTCAGTGTCACCTATCAGTGCCAGTCAGTGCCACCTATCAATGCCAGTCAGTGCCGCCTATCAGTGCTGCCAATCAGTGCCACCTATCAGTGTCACCTATCAGTGCTGCTTTTCAGTGCACATCAGTGATGCCTGTCAATGCCCATCAGTGCCACCTGCCAGTGCCTCCTCATCAGTGCCCATCAGTGCAGCCTATCAGTGCCCATCACTGCAGCCTCATTAGCGCACATCAGTGAAGGAGAAAAATCCATTATTTACAAAATTTTATAACAAAAACTAAGAAAAAACTTTTTTTTTTCAAAAATTTCAGTTGTTTTCGGTTTGTTAAGCAAAAAAAAATAAAAAAAACCCAGAGGTGATTAAATACCACCAAAAGAAAGCTCTATCTGTCTCAAAAAAATGATAAACATTTCATATGGGCACAGTGTTGCATGACCGCACAATTGTCATTCAAATTGTGACAGCGCTGAAAGCTGAAAATTGGCCTGGGCAGGAAGGGGGTATAAGTGCCTTGTAGGCAAGTGGTTAACTAAAGTAATATTTGATTTAAACTCCCAATATGATATGGAGAGAAGATTCTCCCTCCTACAACTCTCCAACACCAAATTCCATAAAGCATGGTCTCTATGGTCACTTAATCCTAACTGTACAATCTAAACTTGATAGTTCTTACCATTTAGAGTAAATGCATTTCTTTCTAATGACTGGCTTAGTTACAATGTTACATTGTTTTTGTTCTTTCCCCCCCCTTTGTATCTCCCTACTCTTCCCATCACCTCCCTCCCACCCTACTTTCTCCTACCCTAACTCCCACCCCCCTCCTGTTCCTACAATACTGACATTTACGGCATATGATCCCCCCTTTTGTACCTACTTAGGGGATCACCACAATACCTGTACTCTAAATGTTGCACTGCCTCTGAATTTACCCTACATGTATAAGAGGAAACAGAAACAAATTTGTTATTCTTGTGTATTGTTTACAGTAAAAATTCAATAAAAATAAGTTGAAATAAAAAAAGAAAACAAAAATATGTAAAATAATACTCCCAGGATGCAGTATTCAAAAGCAATAAGACGCTAACAATATCTGTTAGATTCAGATTAGGAAAAGAAGGCTGTTTTACTTTAAATAAAAAGGAGTCAGTAGCAGAATGCGGCATTTGGATGGAAGTGATCTGTTTCAAAAAGGGGGGAAGTAAAGAAACTCTCTTTTAATAAAAGAAAAGGAAAGAAAAAGAGAGAGAGGAATGAAGTAAAGAAATTACAAGAAGAGGTAGGAAAAGAAGGTAAGTAGAAGAGATATGGTGGGAAAAGGGGGAGTGGACTGGGGTTGTAAGGAAAAAGGGTGGCACACCAGGTCTTTAAGCAATGTCCCCTCCCCCCTCGAGGCCTGTCACCTACAGAGCACTGTAATTTACTATTGGTAAAGAAGGGTGGGTGTATTGTAGCTATGGGGGACCACACCAAAACATTTTTTGTGATTGTCCGAAAGAATGCTAGTGAGCTTCTTATTTATAAAACACATGCCTATATGCTGATGAACATCGAGTACATTTTTAAATTCCAAGCTCTTGCTATAGTTTGTTTTGTAGCTAGGACATAAGTAGGTATTTTAAACTGAGTCTTGGTGCGGGTCTGGAGGATTTGAGATTAAGGAGCCCAAACCAGGTAAGTGAAGGGTGGAGGTGTGCCAATTGAGACAGGACCATATACTACCTAGTGACAGCTTTAAATGCAGATTCAGTTGTGGTTATGTTTATAAAACTTGTGAACATGGACCAGATTTTTTACCAGTACACCTCAGTTTTGGTGCACTGAAGGTTCCTCTTCCACTTGGGAATGAAGCCATGATTTATGTGTTTATTTAAACAACTGAGCTGAAAGCAAATGATATAAATCAACTTTGAAGAGGGAGGCATATGATAGCAAATACATTCAAGTAAAGAACGTTGGTGGGAAGGTCTCTGCCAGCAAGCTTCAATGTAAGCCAATGTTTGATTTGCATTTGGGAAAAAAATATGAAGAAGGGGCTTGAATTTTTTCCCTAATTTCACCCGGCTATGTAAAAAGTGATTGTTGATAAATAAGTATATATGATGGATGTATATATGATGGAATGTACACTAATGCCACCAATGAAAATTCCAGGTGATTCTGGGCCTAGAGGGAATGCCCGGTTGCCCTGGTGAGGTAACGGGTGGATGTGATGAGAGTAGTTTCCTAAAGTATTTGATAGTATCCCAGATGTTCAAGTTATGCCACATTAGGGGATCCTTAGTTGGGGGCCTAGACTTAGGTGGGAGCCAAGGGAGTGATTGAAGGACACCAGGGAGTAGCAAAATGCTTCCAAGTCTACCCACTTAGGGGCTTCTCCTAAAATGAATAGAAATACCAGTGGAGTAATGTGTGTGATCATAACATATTTAGTGAAATTGGGAATATAGTAGAATACTTCAGGAATAGAATTAATTACAGTTGAGGACATACGTAACTTCCAAGGACAAAATTGTAGCCTCCATGTAATCTTCAAAGGCAATGTCCTCCAGTGATACCAGACATCTCCCCTCAGTAAGCTTACTGAAGAACCAGGGTCACTCTCTCTCTTACTTCAGGCTCTCAGGTTGCCTGCCTGAGGCCACATAGCAGCAAGAGCCTGGGGAGTCAGTTTGCCTTCCCCCCAGGCTGGTGCAATCCACTTCAGGAAAGACCCAGGGCTCAGTTTGCCCAAAGAATGCATACCCTCTCCCAGCATTCCTCAGGGCTGCAATCCCTGGGATTGGTTGGAGGTTGGAGTGGCATTAATATTCACACTGTTTTGAATGAGTTCCACCTATACATCCAAAACTTTCCTAGGTTACTTGGATACAGAGGAGGTCAGGGGCAGAACTAGCAGCACTTGAACACACTGAGCAAGCACTACTAACAATTACAACTCTCTGTTAAGCAGAAAGCCTAATTAGATTTTTCCAACAGTTCTCCTGTTAATCAGAGGAAACAACAATAATCTACAGTACTTATCTTAGCACCTACCTAGGAAGGTGCTACATTTATATGAACACATTATATTCTCTATCCATCTATGGGATTGTGGTTCTGTTTGTGTTTTAAAATGTAAAATGTCTGTATACGTACAGTATAATATGATTCTATGTATACTTTTATATAATAAAGATTTAGTATTGTGGCAACATATTTGTAACATGTGTATGGGAGATTTTATTTCTTGCAACATGCAGTAAAAGAGCTTTAAAACAAGCCATCACTGACCTCTGGCTGCAGGCACTACAGTGAGAAAGCAGGGAAAACTGGGCTGCAGAGAGAAAAACTTGAATGACGCCAATGCTTTTAAACAGAACTTTGAGAATAAATTACTCTACAGTACCTGCAGCTATAGAGGTCAGAAAGGGCTTGTGTTAAATATTTACTGTTTATTAAAGCTCAACAAAAAATCAATGTAGAGCAATCTGTTGTTTAAACCATGAGTGAACATGGTGTTAAACCCAGAAGTGCCACTCTGAAATTATCAACATCCTAAATTATCACTTCATCTTTGAGTGTATGTTTGCCAAGGCCCACCTAGCTTTATATACATTTCTTAAGACATGGGACCCTTTGATTAAAGATCCTACAAGCTCCACCTTGTTTTGAATTACTAGTCTTTGGCTGTATTTTGCCCCCATCTTTGACAGTTTTGATGGTAGTATTAGTGGCTTCTTTTTTCTTTTTTTATGGTATTAGAAGCATATCCAGGCCCAGTAAGATGCCTAAGTGCCTTCAGCTTACATCACAACCTTTGTACTATATGGCTTCCTATTATTGTTAAACTTATTGAATACCACCATGTTTCTATTTGTCTTATATCTTTTTTATATACTTGCCTGCAGTGTGTTGTTATTCAGCTTTACCTATGTCAGATTTACACATTACTGCTGCTCTTGGACTGGTTATATTTGCTATGGCAAGCTTCTATATTTATGTTCATTTCTTAAGACATGGAACCCTTGGATTAAAGATCCCAGAAGCTCAACCTTGTTATGATTAATAATCTTTGGCTATATTTTTCCCCCATCTTTGACAGCTTCGATGGTAGTATTAGTGGCTTCTTTTTTCTTTTTTTATGGTATTAGAAGCATATCCAGGCCCAGTGAGATGCCTAAGTGCCTTCAGCTTACATCACACCCTTTGTACTATATGGCTTCCTATTATTGTTAAACTTATTGAATACCGCCATGTCTCTATTTGTCTTATATCTTCTTTATACAGTATGCTTGCCTGCTGTGTGTTGTCATTCAGCTTTACCCATGCCAGCTTTACACATTACTGCTGCTCATGGACTGGTTATATTTGCTATGCCAAGCTTCTAAATTTATGTTCAAACTTGTTACTGTTTTCCATTGTATTTTTTTCTGGAAAACCAAATATTATTATTATTATACAGGATTTATATAGTGCCAACAGTTTACGCAGCACTTTATTTTCTGGAAAACCAAATACAATTTTATAGTACAAAAAAAATATGGAGGTGTCAGTTGTTTGCTACAGGGAATACCAGAACACAGAAAACCAATAAAGTAGCGATTCTTTACATGAACAAAAATCAGTTTTGCCTCATTGAAGCTTCTGCTTGGATCTGGCATATTTGCAGGTACAAAAATGCCTAAAACTGTTGTTTCTGCCTGTCCACCAGATAATCAATTCACTCAAATCTCCTTCCAACTCACCTCTGGCAGGGTGGAGTAGAAGTACAGAGAGAAAGTGAAAGTAAAACTGAGAACTGTCTGGTGCAACCTTTGCAGATTAATTACTGGTGTCTGCTGCTAGAGAGGTCACTGAGGCTTGTTGTAAAGTTTGTTTACTGGATGTTAAGATCATGTAAGATCATAGCATGGCACTTTAAAGCAAAAGGCTTGTTGTCTTTAAAGTATGGTTTTGTTCAGAACGTTAGGCTTTAAGAATTGGATCAAACATTCTGTCTGGTATCTGTGTAAAGATTATATGCATATTCAATGTTTTGCATCTGCATTAAGGATGGGCTCCCAGTTTGGTCTGAGTACTGGTGTGGACCAAACTTTGCTTGTTTGGGCATTTATCCAAAAGCTGAACTTTCAGCCCATTCTGCAGGAGGCAAAAATCATATCCAGTATTGTATCATTTTTCTCCTGCTAATATATATGACAGCTTCCTTCTTCTGCTGTCAATGGTTGTGAAGGATCTGCTCTAACAGTGTTCTTAGCAGCCACCAATGTCTTACAGTCCCATTAATTTATCGCCTGGGAATCTGTGCTCATGTAAACTAAAAGTGGGGGTTCATACATAAAGTAATTCTTACCATACTGTTCAGATCTGGTATGAATTTTAAAGGGGAGTGATCAAAACAATGGAATGGCTGGCCAGGAAAGTGGCTGGGTTGAGCATGTAATCAGCCTCTTAAGCCATACCAGGCCATATGCCCTCAATATCTTGGTGAGAATAAAGGCCTCTACTCTCAACTACCCTTTTCCAGTGGTTATGGGGGTCTGTAAGTTGAGGGAATCTGAAAGTCCTCATTACCAATAAGGAGGTGCCCAGATACTGCCCCTCTGTTTGAAACTGACTGTTTTTTTTGGGGGGGGAGGGGGGTGCCTTAAAATTCATAACAGACCTGAAGAGCCTGATATGAATTAGGGGTGGAACCCCCCATGCTGTTTTTATTTTGCTGGGGTCCCATATTAACATCTACACTAAATTGCCAAAAGAATTGGGACACCCCTCCAAATCACTGGATTCAGGTGTTCCAAGCACCCCCATGGACATAAGTGTATACTGTAAAATCAAGCACCTAGGCATGCAGACTGCTTCTAAAACATTTGTGAAAGTATGGGGTGCTCTCAGGAGCTCAGTGAATTCAAATGTGGTACCATGATAGGTTTCTACCTGTGCAATACATCTATCCGTGAAATTTCCTTGCTACTAAATATTCCACAGTCAACTGTTAGTGGTATTATGACAAAGTGGAAGCAACTGGGAACAACAGCAACTCAACCATGAAGTGGTAGGCCACATAAAATGACAGAGCAGGGTCAGCACATGCTGAAGCGCACAGTCACAGTCAATAGCTGAAGACCTCCAAACTACATGTGGCCTTCAGATTAGCACAACAAGAGTGTGTAGAGAGCTTTTTGGAATGGGTTTACATGGCCGAGCACTCTGCCCCAAATCTGCCACCAAATGTAATCTGGGGTAGCTCTGTAATGACCACCAGCCAGTTTTGTGAAAGCAAAATAGTTCATTTATTTGGATCACAAAGACAGCTTACTTCAGCCAAAGTCTATAAACAGTCCAAAACCTGATATCGGAAGCTAAACCACAAGCTCACTGTTAATCTTTGGTCCCATACAGGGGTTAGGCTCCTCCATAGTAAGGGTATCAGGCAGGCCACATTGAGAGGTCAGCAGCCTGTGTCTCAGCTTGTCTGAGAGCTCTCATTTGCCACACAGCTTGTGAGTCTCTTTCCCATTCACTTCCCTGATACACCTGCTGATTTCCCTATGCTGACATTTAAGCCTCCCTCACCTTGGACTTAACCCCTTTGGGACCAAAGTCCTGGTAGTCAGGACCCTAATACAAATATAACCATATAGAGGTGTCAATGTTTTTGCAATTGTTCGCCTTAACAAGACCACACAAAGATGGGGGAAATGTATCTGCCATCTAGAACAAATTCCCAATGTCCTTTATACTGGTTACTAACTTTTATAGGTAAAGTTGATCAAGGGAATATCCAATTGCCTTTCGGGGGATCAGGAAGGAATTTTTTTCCACTGCAGGAGCAAATTGGATTATGCTTTGCTGGGTTTTTTGCCTTCCTCTGGATCAGCTGTGGGTGTAGGATTATAACTTTTTTTTTAATGGTTGAACTGGATGAACTTTTGTCTTTTTTCAACTAGACTAACTATGTAACTTGATTGGCCTACACAGAGTCCTGACCTCTACCTTATAGAACACCTTTGGGATGACTTAGAGTGAAGACTGTGAGCCAGGCCTTCTCGTCCGACATCAGTGCCTGACCTCACAAATGTGCTTCTGGAAGAATGGTCAAACATTCCCATAGACACACTCCTAAACTTTGTGGACAGCCTTCCCAGAAGAGTTGAAGCTGTTATAGCTGCAAAGGGTGGGCCAACTCAATACTGAACCCTACGGACTAAGACTGGGATGCCATTAACCACTTGCCTACCAGACACTTTTACCCCCTTCCTGCCCAGGCCAATTTTCAGTTTTCAGGGCTGTCTCACTTTGAATGAAATTTGGGCGTTCATGCAACAATGTACACAAATAAAATTTTTTGAGACAGAGTTTTCTTTTGGTGGTATTTAATCACCACTTGTTTTTTTTTTTTTTGCTAAACAAACTAAAAAAGACTGAAATTTTTTTAAACAAATTTGTAAATAAGTAATTTTTCTCCTACACTGATGTGCGCTAATGAGGCTGCAGGCTGCAGGTGGCACTGATGGACGTCAATGCATCACTGGTGGGCTTTGACAGGCATCACTGATGGAAACTGAAAAGCAGCGCTCATATATGGCAATGATAGACGGCACTGATGGGCACTGATAGGTGGCACTGACTGGCACTGAAAGGTGGCACTGACTGGCACTGAAAGGTGGCGCTGATTGGAATTTTTAGGCGGCACTGATGGGCACTGATACGCGTCACTAACTGGAACTGATAGGCAGCACTGATAGGTGGCACTGATAGTTGTCACTGAAAGGCAGCTCTGATGGGCACTGATATGTGGCATTGTTGTGCACTGATGGGCACTGGTATGTGGCATTGATGAGCACTGACAGGTGGTAATTATGGGCACTGACAAGTGGCACTGATGGGGCTACACTTATCATCAGGGCACTGATGATCAGTGCCCTGATGATCAGTATACATGTCCCCTCTAAAGAATGTAGCTTACTGGCTCTCCTCACATGCTGTCAGCGTGAAGAGAGGACTGCTGATAACCTGAATTTCCTATTTACATGTGACCAGCTGTGATTGGACACAGCTGATTACATGATAGAGCCTACGTCATTGGCTCTTTACTGTGATCGGTGATCCGCCGTGTCCCTGGGACACAGCGGATCACCAATCACAGTAAAGAGCCAGGGACACAGCTCACCACTGATCGCAGAGCTCTGCCGGGGGCACTCATGCACAGTTAGAGTGCAAGGATGTCATATGACGTCCTCCCAGAACGAGAGAACCACTACCCTCCTGTCATTTCCTTATCTGTGCAGGTACAGGCAGGCATCCCAATATTTATGTCAATGTAGTGTATATCAAACCCTCATCTATGACAAGGGTATGGTATGGATGGATGTAATCCCCGGTCCCCTTTTTTTACAAATGGAATGAAGCAGCTGAACTTGTAATTTTGCTGGCTTTTTTTCTTTGTAAATGTGAATTTTGCTGTAGTAGGTTGTATACATGGCACACATGCGCCACTTCACAGGCAGATTAATGGCATCCCTCTGGCATGTTATTTAATGACATTTTGCATTTTACATGTTTCAATTTGAGCATTATTAAAATTTCTTCTCCCTGACCCGCAGATTTTTTTTTTTTTACTTCGGTACATATTCCCCAGAGCAGTGTTCGGTCCTCATGACATTTGTTTCACAATCGCTTGTTTATCAGCCTAGAAAATATCCATTAGTTGTTTAACATTCTGCTCTCATTGACTTAATTGGGGTTCAGATTCAGTACCTGATCTTTAGTACTGTTTGGGGAACATGCCCTGAAGCGACCCAGGTATGTTCAGCTCATCACTAGTCTTCAGCATGAAATACAATGTTGCAGCAACTGCTGTTTATAAGCACAAGGCAGTATATAGCAATGCTAGTTTAGATATTAAGTAAATTCAGTGCCTACATTTAGACTTCCAGCTAGAGGGTTATTATATTTATTTGTATTCTGTCAATTGTATAAGTACATATCTCAGTGTTTGTTGGCATTCACCCTGCACATTTATCTAAATGATAAAATTAGGTGCAGAGGGTAAATGCCAAGTATGCAAATGAGAATTATAGGTTATGCTCTTTTATGCCATATAGATCTGTAGTGTATATGGTAACAAGTGAATGGGAGTAGGTCTGTTGGGTCTTTCCAAGGAATTGCTAGTGAATCATTGAAAAACTAATGATTTACCATTTGTAAATGTCAGATAGAATTGATTTGATTTAGACTTGTGACTGTTACATTTTTTTGGATTAATAATGTCATTGAGATCTCAATTTCCTATTGAAGAATGATAAATCCAAGTGTTGGGCAAGTGATTGTGAAAGTGACTTGATCGCATATTTGGCTGAAGAATGGGTTTTTAAATGAGGACTCTTTTCCAAGAGATGTCCAATGGGGAATATATAGCAAAATTGCTCTTTTACAAATACTCCTCCATATTTAGGATTGTTAATATCATTAAAATACATTTTCCCTCATGTTCTCAATGCAACTCTTTTGCTTTAGGATATCTCAATGTCTGGGTGAATTTTTTATTTAAATGTTTAGAAGAATACAGTACAGAAAAAGACAAACGTCAATGCTACAAAATAATTAAAATCAGATACACATTGCACTAGCTTATTGTAGAAAAGATAAACAGATTACATCTTAATATAGAGTAGTGTGTAATTTCTAATCAGAGGAAGAAATTATAAAGCAAATATTTATGCTAGTTATAATAAATTTGCAATAAAGGGTCTGCAATATGGTGAAAGAATGCCCAATCATGTGGAAGGGAAATTAAAAAACAAACAAACAAAAAAACACATTTTTGCTTACACATGATTGGATGATGGAAGTCAGCAGAGGTGCACCTCATTCACTAAGCTCTGGGGAAAATGCTCTTGCAAAGTGAACAGCATATTTGCCTTTAGTGAATAAACCCCATTGACTATGTGGATGCTGCTAAATTTAGGTTGAGCAGCTAGGAATTAATGACCTCTGATTACAAAAAGGTTACAACATTGACTGCTGCTAGGCCCAGTTCAGCATCCTGTTGATCTGCTGATGGCATTCTTACATAGATAGTTGAATTTCTAAAGCCGGCCACAGATGGATCGAATCTCTGCCAGTTCAGCAGGCACCTACGGACTATCAATCCACCTATGAGCATGCTGGGCGTACCCAAGTCGATCGATTTACTTGAGTACAACCATCCTGTTGTTTTTTTTACATGTGGTTACTGATGACTGCTATAGCCACTAGCAGTAATCATTGTGTTCTGCTGGCCGGGAAGGCTCCCAGGTGGCAGAACACAATATCACTATGGGAGGGAATCAAGTGAGTATCTTTCCTTGCAACTATGATTGAAGGAAAGAAAATTGCCTAATCTATGGCCTGCAGAAGATTCAGCGCTAACTTTTACTCACCACTGTACACTGAATATTGAAGAAGTACAAATAACAAAATTTAAATGAGACAAAGACAAAAATGGGAAGTAGGAATGAATGAGGGCTCTATCTCAACTAACTTACGTTTTAGGTGAACGCTCTAAGAGTTGTCAACAATAATCCGAATTAAAAGGTATGCGCTAATAACAAACTTATACAAAAGTGTATATCATCATCCAAAAAACATTAGTGTTTTAAATAAATAATTATAGTGTCCAAACATAAATTAGTGTCCAAAAAATATATATATATCTTCAGTGACTTGAACCAATTGTGAAAAATCCACCACCAAAGGAGAGTAAATGAACTCACCAGAGCTAATGGCTGGTCAGATTATAAACCAGCAACAGCGCTTGTGCTCTGGGAGCAATGAACCCGATGTCCAAATAGATAAGGTGATGTTTCAGATACTTCCAGATAATAATAATCACAGCCAAACAACTTTGCAGCCCAAGCTCTTATGATGAACTTCTCCACTCTTTCTCATACCTCCATGAGAGCATGCAGTACACTCAGGGACAAAAAAGAGAACATAATGGTGCAATACGTTTTTTTCATTTATCTCTTTAATAAAAAAAGGTATAAGGAAACTCACAAACAAAGTGTCCAACAGACACCAGCTTCAATCGCAAAAAAGGGTTGAGATACAGTTAACGCTCACCGCAGATCTCTCCCATACAGCACAGAACAGCAAGGCTCTCTAACGTCCACATCGAGTAGGCTACGCCCAACCGGTTTTGTCACACCGACGTCATCAAGGGGCGGTACGACGAAACCGGTTAGACGGTGATTGGTTCAAGTCACTGAAGATATATATATATATTTTTTGGACACTAATTTATGTTTGGACACTATAATTATTTATTTAAAACATTAATGTTTTTTGGATGATGATATACACTTTTGTATAAGTTTGTTATTAGCGCATACCTTTTAATTCGGATTATTGTTGCCAAAATTTCTTTTGGGTGGGATATGCTGCTGACATTTTGGTGTTTTTTGTAAGTGGCGCTTTTTTCTTTTTTAATTTGCTCTAAGAGTTGTGTAGCTCCCTTCTAGATAGGTTCTAGGTTAAGTAAATGTAGCCCTTTAGGTCTCCTACAGTCAGTGGAGCTGCTTGTGTTTGCTCTTGCCTGCTCTGAGTTTTACGGACTGTGGGTTTGATTGCTTCCCCCTGCCTTCCGGATAAGTCTGGAAAGGAGAGGGCTGAATGAAGCAAATCATCATCTGAATATTTATGTTGTTCCAGCCAATTCCTGGGAGAGAGTACCCAGATTGTGGCTGGGAGTGAGCATAAACAGTCTGAAGCCTAGAGCAGCCCTGTTCTTGTCCTGGATGAGAGGGACCCAGCCTAAAAGGTTTCCATCCTTCTCGGCAGTCTCTCTGTATTTCACCATTTGCTCATCAAGATTCCAGCTGTGCTAGCTTGGGGGCCTATTCTTTTGAACTTTGCTGGAGCTGAATGAGGGATTTCCTTTTGGGGATCTGGTTTGAAGAGTTCATGGGAGTAATTATAAACATAAATATGCTCAGTGAAAATTAATAAAATAAACCCTTCATTAGATAATAATTTCAAATTAAAGTCCAAAATATATAAAAAATTATAAAAATTAAAAACCAAAATGTCCAAAAATATATATATCCAATATCCCAATAAAATAAATAAATACGTGTAGTCCAAAATTGATTCAAGTGTAAAAACTCTCCGCTGCTTGCAAAAACTTGATTACCTCAAAAAAAACAAAAATATACATAGTGCATTATCCTTTATAAATCAAAAATTTGCATGTGAAAGCACTCCAATAATAATCACCCAAGTGAGAAACAAGTGTATATATCAAACCACATACACATGCAATATACAGTGCAAAACCATGTATGTGAAAAACTCCACTGTGCTCAAAAACTCCTAACACAGTGTACACTTCTATCAAGGTAAGGAGTGAATACCCTTACCAATATTCAAAACAATTTTTGCTTTGATCTCGATCCACAGAAATTGCCCGATGATATAAATCCTCCTGCAGATGTCCTCGGGGTTTTCTTTGATCCTATAGCACTGTATGGATCCTTCCACCCTAGCAACTCAGATATGTTTCCACCATATACGCCATTCAGATACCTTTTCCTTGTATTCTTTTTATTCCATTTTCTTTCGTATTTTTCGCTCCATAAGACGCACCTGACCATAAGACGCACTAGCAGGAACACAGGAACAGGAACAAGAATGCAGGATTACAAGATACAGGGCCCAGGAAAAACACACACGCCAAGGCCTGGGCCCTGTATCTTATAATTCTGCATTCTTGTTCCTGTTCCTGTGTTCCTGCTAGTGCGTCTTATGGTCAGGTGCGTCTTATGGAGCGAAAAATACGAAAGAAAATGGAATAAAAAGAATACAAGGAAAAGGTATCTGAATGGCGTATATGGTGGAAACATATCTGAGTTGCTAGTGTGGAAGGATCCATACAGTGCTATAGGATCAAAGAAAACCCCGAGGACATCTGCAGGAGGATTTATATCATCGGGCAATTTCTGTGGATCGAGATCAAAGCAAAAATTGTTTTGAATATTGGTAAGGGTATTCACTCCTTACCTTGATAGAAGTGTACACTGTGTTAGGAGTTTTTGAGCACAGTAGAGTGTTTCACATACATGGTTTTGCACTGTATATTGCATGTGTATGTGGTTTGATATATACATTTGTTTCTCACTTGGGTGATTATTATTGGAGTGATTTCACATGCAAATTTTTGATTTATAAAGGATAATGCACTATGTATATTTTTGTTTTTTTTTGAGGTAATCAAGTTTTTGCAAGCAGCGGAGAGTTTTTACACTTGAATCAATTTTGGACTACACGTATTTATTTATTTTATTGGGATATTGGATATATATATTTTTGGACATTTTGGTTTTTAATTTTTATAATTTTTTATATATTTTGGACTTTAATTTGAAATTATTATCTAATGAAGGGTTTATTTTATTAATTTTCACTGAGCATATTTATGTTTATATTTGTGAACCTCTAAGGGTAGAGGTGAAGTGTGCTTAAAAAGAGTTGGGGAGAATTAGTGATTTATATTTACCATGGGAGTAATTGTTGGCTGATATTGGAAGCATCCAATTATCCAGAGACATTTGTGAGTACAGACCAGTGTGTGAGATTCCAGTGACTGTGTGCTGCTTCTATCCCTCTTGCATCAAAGTAAGTTTGTACTAAAAATGGACATTGCTCATGGTGTCCCTGTGTAGCTCAGCCCATCTTTTGCTTCTGCAAGGTCTGTGATAAAAAAATTTTAGGAGAAAGAAAGTTGTCCTCAAGTTACTACTTAACATTACTTGAGTATCCCACGGTTACCCTGCACCCATCTAACTTCAAGTTTTTTTTAAAAAAAGCATACAAAATAGGTACCCCTAGACTAATCATTGAGGCAGAAGAGTTACTGATACTGTTTTCGTGGCTGCTAATGTACATATTGGGAAAATAACCTAAGACACAAATCAGCAGCCCTTTCAGTAGTTAGTGCTACAGTTGATATATCATTGTTCAGCTTTTCTGTGACTTGACCGCAGTCCAGTTATTATCTATCCATCTCTCTAAGATTCCACTAGACATCATAGTCACACAGCACACTCAATGGCTGGGTTAGGAGATGTTGGAAGCCACTCTATGTTATTCATCATAGAACTGTGTTCTAGAAAAGTAGGATAAACTGTCATCCTTCTCTGTTAGCAGTTTAATTGCAGATTGGGTAACATACCCTATGAAAAGCACACAGACTGTGCAGGGACAGCTGCAATGAAGACAAGGTCTCACTGACCAGGCAGAAAAGGTGGCAGTCTACAATTTGTCATTATACACAGTAATGAGCTACTGCCACCGCAATTCATGGTCTATGTTGGCTATGCAAAAAAAATCTGGCATGAACACGTGACCTGCTTTGATGTAAACACTTTGAAAGAAAATTTATGTTCTATAACTATTGACTAAGAATTAAAGGCAACTCTACATTTAGATTATGGATGCTTATCCTCTAGATCATCTTTATCTCTTTCCTTCTTTGCCAGTCTCAACTCTTCATTAAACTATTAAAACCATTTCCACATTCCCTTCACCTTTTTGTTATCATTATCACTCTGATCAAAAGTTGTGTTTCATGAAAAAAGAAGCTGTGGCATCAAATGGTCCTTGCACATGTGCACGTATCACCTCTAAACTAGAGTAGTTCATTTAAACTTTTGTGTGAACAAGACACAGACGGGGTGAAAATAAGTACATTGATAGCTTTCATTCTCCAATTTGTTGGTGAAAATATGGAGATTTCTGCAAAATGTTGCCATTTTGGTAAAATGCAATGAAATCAAGGAGGAAAGGTAGATTTTAAGGATGTAATTGGGTTCAGTTGCCCCTCATTATAATCATTATTTTATGTTTTTTCTCAGAAACAAACAAAAAAAAAGCAAAGAAAGTGAAATAAAACATTTGAAGTGACCGTACACAGATAATAATTGAACACACACACACACACCACAAATACAAAAAATACTAAATGAAATACAAAGAGCTACTCTAAATACACCCCCCTCCCATAAAAGTACCCTCTAAATAAGGAAGTTGTTGACTCCATTGGAAGCTCATTTGACAAGCACAGTTAGGAAAGAAGGACTTAGCACCCATTGCAGAAAGTACCTGGACAAGGCTTCATGTCAGGATCAACAGGTACTTTTTGCTGAAAATGTTTTATGAAATAACATCAATATTCCAAAGCTTATGTGAAATTTCACTCATAGGATTACCATAAACTTTAATTAAAGGGTTAAAATCCCTACTATAAATACACAAAGAAATTTTTTTTAATTTGTGCATAATCTAGGTTTTTCTAGGAAGAGTGATGAATATTGATGTTTAATAAAGATACATTTGAAGTATAAATTTGAATATAGAAAACGTAAATAATAATAATTATAATGCTAATATTAATTTATAGAACTAATGCAATGTATTAAACTTACAGTGCAGTGTATCATTAAATAAATTAGTCACATGCTGTACATTAACTAGAAGACGTTATTTCTAAACTGCATATATTAAACCGTGTTTCTTACAATTGTGACTGTACTGCATTCCTTAGCTTTCAATTAAATATTTAGTCTTTTCTACACTTTTAACACTTCCGTCACTAAGCAGAAAGTACGTAAAAGAAAATACAATTCGATTAAAAAGGAATTTTGAATTGCATATATCATAAAGTGGTTACAGGTTTACTGCAGCTTTTTACAATTTTACAACTTTGTTTTTTAAAATGACAACTTCTTTCTGTTTGTGTGACATACTTCACTACAAGGTTTACACATAGGGCGACATCTACTAAAATTGGAGCATACAAATTCTGGTGCATAGAAATCAGCTTCCAGGTTTTTTTGTCAAAGCTTAATGGAACAACTGAAGATATAAGCTGACTGGCTATCATGCACAGCTGCACCAGATTCTAAGAACTCCAGTCTTAGTACCTGTATATCTCCATGATAGTGATTATTTACTTGCCAACTCACCACAGGGAAAAGAAATAAAGTAATCTGTAGTACAAAGCAGCATACAGTAAACACATTAACACTTGCTAGGCACACAATTAACCCCATTATTGCCTCTTGATGTTAACCCCTTCCCAGCCAGTGTCTTAAGTACAGTGACAGTGTACATTTTTAGCACTCATCACTGTATTAGTGTTACTGGTCATGTCAGTGTCAGTTAGCCAGTACCCACAAAGTGTCAGTTAGTGTCAAATTGCCCACTGCACTATTACAGTCCCACTAAAAGTTGCTGGTTGCCACCATTACTAGTATAAATAAATAAACAAACAAATAAATAAATAAATAAATAAAAATTCCAGTATGTATCCCATAATTTTTAGAAGCTATAACTTTTATGCAAACTTTTTTTTTTAATAAACAAATTACAAAAATATATAGCATAATGGAATTTTAGCCTAATTTTTTTTAAAAAAATTTAATTTTTTTTTATTAAATATATTTTATTGCAAAAAGTATTTTGTTTATATAAAAAAAATAAAAAACAGCGGGGATAAAATAATGCCAAAAGAAAGCTCTATTTGTGAGAAACAAAATGATATAAATTTCATTTGGGTACAGTGTTACATGACAGAGCAATTGCCAGTTAAAGTAGCGCAGTTCTAATTCACAAAATGGTCTGATCTTGAAGAGGGTACATTTTTCTGGTGGTTATACAGTATGCAGGGTAGTGAATGTAGCAATAATTACATGATCTTTTTCCTGTATGTGTCCAGAGTTAACTTCCTCAGCAGAGTTGACTTAATACCTTTGGAGAAAATGTTCCTGTTTTTAACTATGTTTTTTGAGGTTACTATGCATTATTGTTTCATATATATTTTTGTTCAGATGGAATAGGTATGTCTAGTAAACGTTTTACAATTACCTTCAATTTCTCTCAATCTCTTGTAGTTATCTTGCATATAAATAATTAACCATGACAAAATAAATATGTAAAATTTTGACTGGAACCTGTGAATTTAGTTATAAACTGGTTCCACATACTGTATGCGTTGAGGACTCTGATAACAATATCTTTGCTCTGATCTTCCCACCTCTATCCATCTGCCAAAGCCTTTACAATGATACTGGCTCTGATTGTTGGATTTTTAAATGCATTTTATATTATAGCAAACACAGCAAGAAGGGTGAGATGCCACTGGCTATATTTGTAAAAGGAAGCCTCCAAGCTGTGTATCAGCAGAAAGATATCACAAACAATTGAAATAAAAACAGGGTCTGCAGTAGGTGATATATTTGATTGGGAGCTTCTTTCCTGAGTAAAAAAAAATTCCTAAAAACCAAACTGCTTCCATATCTTTTTGTTGGCATTCTTTATTTATAAATGTTCCAATACAGAAATACAGAAATAAAAACTACAGAAATAAATTGATTAAAAGACTTTTGTCTTTTTTTCAGCAAGACTAACTATGTAACTATGTAAATAGCTCAATCCATATCAGACATGTAATGGTTAACATAGTGTAAACTACTAAAGTAATTTGAGAGGCCTTATGTGGTGGTAGGACTGTAAGGTCATTGTAAGGATAAATGTAAGGCTAGACATGGTCTGGGCTGGGTACATAAGACATGGTATGGAAGCAGTAAGTGTGAGTGAAGGATGTCCAGGGACCTGTCTCAATGGCAGGAGACATCATACACCTGACATGCATCCCGTTTTATGGTTCCTAGAGGAACCCTGCCTTGCCCATGTATTGTTTAAAAAGGGCAGATATCTACAGAGTGTCACAAAGAGAGCAAAGTGGTGTGGGTAAAGGGGGAAGGGGTGCAACCTATGGGGTACACACTGGCTAAGCCAAGACTAGGGGTTCAGGTGAACACTATGGTGATAATGAAGAAAAGGCTTACAAACGCTTGAAGCCTACCTTCAGTGTAGCAATGACATTGTCCCAATTATCTTTTATAATAATGAGAACAAGTAAACTCAATTCAGTAGAACCACGTATTCCTGAATTTAGTATGCATGTCTTTTATTGAGCTTGCGAAGCTTTACATCTACAGTACATCCTTATTTCATTTATTATTGTTCACTTTATAGATAGCATGAGCTTCATGACTGCTAGAAGACAAACTAGAAAGGGAACAATGGAGAGGGAGTAAATGTCAAAAAGCTGAACTCCAGCTAGGCAGCTAAATACACAATTGAGATACATATAAGGCAGGTTATCGACCAGTCTTGGAACCTAGAATATCCTAACAGACAGCACAGACAGATTCTTGACCTTCATTGCAGCAGGTCAACATGGTTAAAAACATTGCGTAAAACCTCTCCCTGACTTTCCTATTGGTTAAGGAAGCAATATAGGCACACTGATGAGGTCATCCCTATGCAAGTTGTGATCTGTCATCATCTCAACACATCGGCACAAATGCACTGCATCAAAGCTTGGTTGACTCCTGGTGCTTGCCCTTCCCACCAAGTAAGCCTGCAGTTCAGAGATCACTAGAATCATGTCTAACACATATGTTAGCCTTCATTTGTTTTAAAATGGGTAAAAATGGTAAGAATTGAGTTAATATATCAGATGGTTATTTTGGCTGGTTTGGTTATAATTTTATCCATAATCAGATCTCTCACTATCAATTGTACTGTGTGTGCTGCAATGTTTGCACATTTCTGATATCATAAGTTTAGTCTTAAAACAAGCACATATTCAGTTAAAAGTAAATAACTATTCTTACATTGTAAAACTGCCATATTGTTAAATATAAGTATGGTAATGAGCTTGTTAAAATTTTATGCAGGTTGTATTTAATGAGCAGAGTTACAGTATCTTAATAACTATTAAATGCTTAAGAGCAGTTAAATCTACAAAGCTACCTTTAAATGCTGGTATAAATCCTAAAACACATTGTTGGAAAAAAAAAAGAGGTAATGGGGGATATAGAAGCGCTACTGGAAGATTAGAAAAAGAGATAAGGTTATTCTGTACAGTTCTGTATAGAAAGCAAATTCCTGGAGAAAGTGTAACATAAGAAGACAGAAGAGTAGGTAGATGTGTTAAGAATTCCTGTACATTGCCAGTAAAGCTATTCTTGCCATTCGTATCCCCAAAGCAGCTCTACAATCACATAATTTATGCAACTCCGGCTCTCTGCAAGAATTGTAAAGAAAACCTGCAAGACTAAAATAATGTGTCGGTACTGCGTTTTCAAATTACTTTGCTGTGCAGTAAGTATAGCATTTTCTTTATTTTAAGTGAACTCTTCACCTATACGCTGTGGAGGAAACCAATCTGTGACAGAGCGTTGTTCATTAGACTGGAGACTATCTATTCACCAAAGGCTAATAAGTTAGGAAAAGGCAATTATTTTTATAATTATTAATTTATATAGTGTCAGCTTGGTCCATAATGCTTTACATATCATTTCCTGTCGCAGTGGGGATTACATTTGAATGTATCTAAGAAAGCTGCCTATAAAATTGAGCTGATTTAGCTTGAATGCAGTTAAAAACCAATACCAGCCAAAGTTACTACTGGTCATGTTGCCAATGCCATGCATGAAGTGTAGAAGTACTGAGGGGCTATTTACTAAAACTGCATGGTGCAAAATATGGTGCAGCTCTGCACAGAAACCAATCATCTTCCAAGTTTTATTATCAAAACTTAATTGAACATGCGGACATTAGAAGCTGATTGGTTACAGCTGCACCAAATTCTGAGTGATCCAGTTTTAGTAAATACCCCCCCCCCCTCCCCCCCATGTTTACATGATGTTCTCCTGCTAGCTCTCAGTATTCAAACAAACAAATCTTATTAGGCACAGTGGGTTCATAAAATGACTGTAAAAATATAAATGCTCTTTATTAAGTTGAAATTTCTACTGTCATTGCTAAATTTTACCAAGGCAACTTGGGACCAGGGGCGGACTGACTACTCACGGGGCCCCTGGGCAATAGGGGATCATGGGACCCCTGTGTTCTTGCCCACACTCAAAGCACACCCAAAAAAGCCTATAAAAGGTACCAGGGGCATTTCATGGGGCCCCCCTACTGACCCCGGGCCCTCGGGCAGTGCCCGAGTGCTCGAATAGTCAGTCCGCCCCTGCTTGGGACTTTTGTAAATTTAAGCATACATGTTATCTTTTGTATCCTTGAACATAGAATTAAAGTGGTTCTATGCATGAAGGTAAAAAAACCTTCTGTGTGCAGCACTCCCCCCAACCCCCCAATCCTTACCTGAGCCCCCTCTAATCCTGCAATGTTCATGAGAGCGTCTGCTATAAGGGGACTCTCCCTCCTCATTGGCTCAGACAGAAGTCACAGCCAGTGAGCCCATGAGGACAGAGCGGGCTCTATGTGTCTTATGGATGAATAGAGCAGAGGCTTGGGGACAAGCAAGCAGTGGCGCTTCCAGGGCAAGCGGCTTCCTCTTGGGGCACTTCTCGGGGGGGATGAGCCAGGAATGCCAGTGGGGACTTAAAAAGGATAGGATTGGGGCTGCTCTGTGCAAAACCACTGCACAGAGTAGGTAAGTGTAGCATGTTTGTAATAAAACAAAAAAACAAAAAACAGAGCTTTAGTATTGTTTTAAAGGGAACATGTGCCCAGATCATGCACATTAAAATATTTACATACAGTATGTATTTATATATTCTAAATAAGCAGTAAAAGCACTCATTCACCTCTATATCTATAAGTATTATTAAGAAGACAATTGAAACCACTTTGGCTTCTGTACCTGTAAACCCCTTATGGGCCAAAGTGATTTTTACATTTCCAAAGTGGGCTTGTTTATTTGGTGATAACATTGGTATTACTTAAAATTAAGTATTAAATACATTTTTGGGGGATAAGGAGGTTGGAACTAGACTTTCTTTGGGCATTATTTTTTGCAATCTTTTTTCTATGGATCTAGAGAAAAGGATGTACACAAATTTAAAAGAAAAATTTGTTTTTTTCTATTTTGACAAGTGTTCATTCCACTTCATGCACAGAAATAAATACATCTGAAAGTAACAGTTTCTTATGGAATTGAAAGTTTGGGATCTATCTCCGGGGTAGATTGATTTATTCAGGGATACTTAAGAAGGACATAGATGGATCAAATCTCAGCCAGTGCAGTGGGGACCAGCCAAAATTTGATCTATCTATAGGTAGGCTGGTTATACTGATGTCGATCTATTGATCGACTTAAGTCAACCAGCACGTCAAATTTTTTGCCACTAGCAGCGATCATTGAGTTCTGCCAGTAAGGAAGACTCCCACTGTCAGAATACAATAGCTCTGCGTGAAAGATTCCCACATCATTATTGACTTTGTTGATGGGGAAATCAAGTAATTTTCCACCCGTCATGGAAGGAAAGAAAAAAGTATAATCTATGGCATGCCTTACTGTGTGCTATATTTATTTTTTGTTACATTTATAGATAATGGACGAACATGAGGGCTGCTTTTTGTTGTGCCTATTTTCCTTTGTGCAACTGTGGTGCTTTGGTCCCACTTGGCTACACCACATTCTATCTTGATTTTATATTATATGTGTAAAATGATCAATCAAATACAAGTAGGAATTATGATCATTGTATGATTTAATTATATATTATGTTATAATCCAGAAGAGCTGAAAAAGACATTAAGGAATTTCAAATCAGTAAAGAAACATATATAACTGTCACCTACTTGGATGACATACTGTTTCTTTTGACCAACGCTCAGACAATGCTACCCAACCTACTCTTTTCATCTATCTCAAATTTAAAAATACATATGAACAAATCCATACGTATGACAATACCCATTTGTTTGGACCACAGTTTATTTTTTTTTTCCAAAAAGAAAGCCTTTATTAATAAAAAACATAATGGTACAAAAGACATGTACAGGGTGCCTAAGCGAAACAGCAGGCACAATCTACAGCGACACAGCAGTAACTCAAACAAGAAAATACAGATAATGCAATGATACAAAACCCGAGTACAATAAGGTGATGCTTGCAGCAAACCGGAGCCAATATAGTATAGTATGGGGTGTAAATGCATCATATAATATCCCCTGCGCTCGTGCTTCGTCATGTAGGGCTGTAGCGATAGGAAGAGTGGTCATAGCACCTGAACGTAAGATTCGGTCAAAAACCTATGGCAATGGGGAGAGTTACAAAACCGGCAAACGTTGCGGTAGGAGCCGTTGATGGAAGTGGGGAGAGTGAAAGAATGGCATGTCTAGTGTTCCAGGTAGCATAGCAAAGCAAGAGGCGAGAAGAAAAGAGAAAGGAGAAAAGAAAGAAAGGGAGGTAGAAAGAAAAATGATGGGAACAGAAAGGGGAGGATAGGGGTGGAAAGAAAAAAAAAAAAAAAAAAAAATTTAATAGTGGGGAGGGGGGGGGGGGGGGGGGGGGGAAACATATGGGGTGAGGAATGACAGCAATATCTGGGGTTAATCATGTATGGGGATAAGAGTTGAGCCAACGCCAGAGTCGTATGGGAAGGGATACATTATCGAAAAGAGTCACAGTGCCTACCACAGAAACTACTGAAAAGAAGTAACATCAGCAGGAAAGCCGGACCAAGTCAGACCTAGTGGTCCATAAGAGACCTGTATGTAGGAGTAGTTGTGAAATAGATCCAGCAGGCCCAGATGTGGGAAAATTTAGTGGGAGTGTCAAGGGCCGACGCAATCAGTTCCTCCATGTCTGCCATTTTACCCACACGGACAAGCCAATCATGAACAGAGGGGGGGCGAGAAAAGCCCCAAAGAACGGGAAGGCAGAGTCTGGCCGCGTTGACCATATGCATGGCCAAAGATCTATGATATTGTCCCCCCGGAAGGGAGGAATGATGGAGGAGAAACTGGGCCGGAGACAGATCCAGAGGCACGGTCGTCACCGAAACTACAATCCTATGAACCTCTTGCCAGAACAGTTGAATGCTCGGACAGGACCACCAGATGTGTAAAAATGATCCGTCCGCAGCCCCACACCTCCAACAGGTATTGGGATAAGAAGGATTAAAATGAGCAATTCGTGAAGGGGTGCGATACCACCTCGATACCAATTTGTAACCGTTTTCCTGCGTTGAGACATTAAGGGAGCATTTATGAGAATATTTGAATACACGTGCCCAGTCGGAATCCGACAAATTATCATCCAGATCTCTATTCCAGGCCTGACAAGAGGGTAGGGAGTTATAGGCCCTATTCTCAATTAAGATGGGGTAAATTTCTGAAATCAAATGCTTACGCGGTTCTCCTTTCGAGCAAATATCCTCAAAAGGGGTAAGAGGGCGGCTCCAATCACGGAAAGGTTTATGCGAGAGCAGATAATGCCTTATTTGCAAATAAACCCAGAGAGGAAAATCGCGGGTACCCAAGCTTTCACGCAATTCGTGGAGTGATTTCATCTGGCCTTCGTGGAGAAAGTGTTTAGCTAAAATTTGATCATGCGGCCAATGTTCAGATAGAAAGTTCTTGTGCATTCCAGGGGGGAAGTCAGGGTTGAGTCGGATGGAAGTGAGACAGTTCGGAGACGCAGAAATAGATGATGATTTGCAGGTATAGCGGAAGGCTTTCAGGGTAGGGCCTATCAAAGGGTGAGTGAGAAGAACCTGAGGCGTATGCTTCAGCGGCAGCCAAGGGATCAAAATCAGGGGTGCGAACGAGAAGGCATGTTCTAGTTGCACCCAATCTTTAGAAGCAGAATGGACGTGCCAGTCCACTACACGGCAGAGCTGACACGCCAAATAGTAACGGTGAAGGTCAGGAAGGCCAATACCACCATCAAGTTTAGGGAGAATCAGTTGGGAATAAGCAATGCGCGGGCGTTTATGGTTCCAAAGGAATAGAGAACAGAGCCTCCTACAGGATGTGAAGAAGGCAAGCGGTATGTGGATGGGCAAAGTTTGAAAGAGATAGAGAAGGCGAGGAAGGATGTTCATTTTAATTATCGCAGCTCTTCCAAACCACGAAAAGCAAGGACGGTGCCATTTATTCAGATCCCCTTGGAGAGAACGAAGAGTGGGTAAAAAATTCTTAGCATATAAATCGTCGGGGTTGCGGGTAAGCTGTACACCTAAATAAGAAAGTGAGTCCCTTTCCCAATGAAACGGGAAACGCGACTCACAATCAGAAACCACTTCCGAAGGCAAGGTGATGTTGAGAGCGAAAGACTTGGAAAAGTTAATCTTAAAGTTCGACAAATAACGAAAAAATGCAAAGTCCTTTAGTAAATTCGGCAGAGTAATATGCGGTTCGGCAAGGAAGAGAAGAATATCGTCCGCGTAGGCCGCAAGCTTATATTCCTTATCCGAAACCACAATTCCTTTGATGTCGGGGTTAGAGCGCAACTTCCGTAGAAGGGGCTCCAAGGAAAGGACGAACAAGAGTGGAGAGAGGGGGCAACCCTGACGCGTGCCGTTACCCAAAGGGAAAGAGTTTGACAAATGGCCATTGACCCGGACATGCGCAGTCGGGCCTGAATACAGGGACATTATAAAATTGAGCATCTTCTGGACCACAGTTTATATCACTCTCCGTAGTGTTATGATTCTAACCATAGTCTGAAGTTTGTATGACTTAAACTATTTACCTTTATTGACATGGATAAAACAGGATCATAAGTGGAAAAATGTTTCCTTTTCCTAGGTAGATCAGATGGTAAATATTAAAAGAAACATATTGCCACATCTGCTTTAGATTTTTCAGACAATTCCTATACATCTTCCCCTGGAGATTTTCAAACAAATAGGGTCAGAATTTAATTAAATAGTTACATCCAGTTAGTTCATGTGAAAAAAGACAAAAGTCCATCTAGTTCAACCATAAAAAAAAAAAAATTATAATCCTATACCCACAGTTAATCCAGAGGAAGGCAGAAAAACCCAGCAAAGCATGATTCAATTTGCTCCTGCAGGGAAAAAAAATTCCTTCCTGATCCCCTGAGAGGCAATCGGATATTCCCTGGATCAACTTTACCTATAAATGTTAGTATCCAGTTATATTATCTGTCTCTAGGAAAGAATCCAGGCCTTTTTTAAAGCAATCCACTGAGCTGGCCAGAACCAACTCTTGAGGGAGTCTATTCCACATTTTCACAGCTCTTACTGTGAAGAAACCTTTCCGTATTTAGAGATTAAATCTTTTTTCCTCCAGGCTTAAAGAGTGCCCCCTTGTCCTCTGTGAGGATCTAAGGGTGAATAACTCTACTCCGAGTTCACAATATGAACCACTGATGTATTCATACATGTTGATCATATCCTCCCTTAATCTCCTCTTTCCAAGAGAGAATAAATTCAGTTCCTCTAATCTTGGCCTCCAGCGTGCCCAATCTCGAAGATGCCTGGGCTCTAAAAATAGAGGAGATGTTGCGGCCTGAGGATGTTGAGGCACAATGCTGACGGGTCTGTGGTGCGTGACTAAGCATCTTGCCCATTTTGTCACCGCTGGGAGTTTGCTGTGCCATGCTGGAGACTGTCGGGATCACGGAGCTCAGCTAGTGTGTGTCCATCTGCCTCGCTGTCCAGGCCACTCCCCTTCTTATTTCTTTTATTCTAATACACCCCAGCATTCTATATTGCAGTCCAAAATAGCAATTCCAAGGTGCAAGAATTTCCTGCACACACATGTGAATGTAACCACAGACAATAGGTGCCGCACACTGATGTGATATCCGTAAGTGGCCAAAGTGCCTCCTCACCTCCTTTCTGTGACCACAAGGGCCTATTCGCTTAGTGGAATAACCACAACAATCCAATAGACAACCACGTCTCCAGATGTACCCTCCTGGATGCCTGGTAGCCTCCAATGTTCTTGATAACTTTCCTGTAACTTGGCACTCACATATATCCGCTTTCCATCATAGGGTCATGATAAACATAAAAAAAGAACCTCCATAGCGTGATACTGTAAAAGCTTTATTATCCGCCAGAATATATATAAAGAAATGCCCACTCACATTGCCATAGAGTACACACAGCGTTTTCCCATGTTATGGGTATGTACACTCGATTTCCAAGATGGCGTCCGTGTCCGTGATGCTGTCACCACGCCTCGTCCTGTCACTACGTTACCGACGCGTTGCATCATGATTACCACGTGACTTCCTCAGGGTAACTGCCCCTTAGTGACAGAATGCTTAAATAGGCAGCCTGGGCATCAATTAGCAAAGGGAACAGCCCACGGTGGCCATTTTCTTGAAGTCCAGCTGTGATTACATAAAATCTACATACGGACAATCCCTCTAGTGGTCACACGAACCAGGAATATGTGCATATAAGGAAACATAATAAATAAACAGCCCAGAATCCAGCCTAGATATGGGTTGTGGGTACATCTAAATTAAAAACTATATCAACTTTATTTATAAAGATAAAAACATAATAAACCAGGCTGTATTAGATAAAAACCGCATATAGGACATAATTACATGAAGGTAAATGTGTCTCACTATCGCGTGGACTACATATATAAAAAAATCACTAAAAATGGAATAAAACCAAGACTAAAAAAGGTATATAAATAATTATAATATGAATAAAATTGAGGTGGAAAAAATGTGGATGTAAAACGACCGCAAAAAATACTACTATGTGGACACTCCCATAACATAGGATTCACATCTAATTCATAAACATATATGATAGATATCTGCCTATTCAGGCCAGCATATCAACTACATAAAATAACTCTAAGAACATGTATAAAATCAAGGATATTAAACATCCAGGTGAGATAAATAACTAAAAATCACTTATAAAACAATTAAGATCAAACTCCACGTTGAGGCCTTTAGGAACTTGAGTTTGCATTGTATAAATCCACTTAGATTCGGCCTTGCTCAGCGAGCAAATTTTATGACTGCCCCTCCAGTGACTATTATATTTCTCAATACCCCAAAAGGTAAGTGTGGACGGGTCCTTATTATGATGAATAGAAAAATGTTTGGATACATTATGTTTAGGGTATCCCTTCTTAATATTTTGCACATGCTCGCAAATTCTTTTCCATAGTGGTCTCTTTGTTCTGCCAACATATTGTAAGCCACACTGGCATTCAAGGCCATAAACCACTCCCTCAGTCCTGTAGGAAATAAAGTCATGGATTTTGTATTCAACCCCAGTACTATTTGCCACAATTGATTTACGCTTTGGATTCAAACCCCTTGTCTCCTTACAACTATAACATGACTTGCAAGGAAAGAAGCCTTTTTGGTCCAAAAACGTAACAATTTTATTTTTTACTGGTAGATCCAGAACATTTTTAACCAGTTTTGTCCTTAGCATGGGTGCTCTTCTATAGATAAATCTAGGTTGATCCGATAGAACCTTATTCAAAATCATAGCGGTTTTCAAAATACTCCAATGTTTCTTGAATATTTTTTCCACTCTTTTAAATGTACATTAAAATCGAGTATAATGGCCACCTGTTCATCTCTACCTCTACTGGTATCATTTCTATTTTTATCCTCCAGGAGAAATTCTCTTTGTAAATCTCCAACCATTTTGATTTTTGTACAGATCTGTCCTTGTGGATACCCTTTTTTACAAAATCTATCCCCTATTTTCTCTACTTGCTCCATATAGTCATCCTTATTGGTGCAATTCCCTCTAAGTCGCACAAACTGTCCCTTTGGTATATTCAACAGCCACGGGGGGGTAGTGGCAACTGTCAATTGGAATATATCCATTGCGATCTACATTCTTGAAATGGGTCTTAGTGATAACGTTCCCCTGGTTAATAGCAATATTAAGGTCCAAAAAGTTAATCTGTTCATTACTATGCTCCGATGAGAACCTAATACTCTTGGTGTTGAGATTAAGCCTTTCAAGAAAGGATAGTAAAGCACTACTTTCACCTTCCCATATGATGAATACATCATTAATGTATCTTTTATAAATCATTAGTTCTTTGAGGGTTTGTTGGTAGACTGTATCCTCCTCCCAGTGGGCCATGAATAAATTGGCCACACTAGGGGCAAATCTTGCCCCCATCGCAACTCCTTTTACCTGTTTATAGTATTTATTGTCATACAAAAAATAATTATGTGACAAACAAAAATCCAAACATTCTATAAGGTATTTCCTCTGTGTCCACGTCATACTGCTGAATTCTCTAAGACCCCATTGTGCTGACTCTAGTGCTTCATTATGTCCTATGATGGTGTATAAGGATGCCACATCGGCACTGGCTAACTGAATGTCAGAAGTCCTGTCAATTTTTACTTCATTTAAGATCTGTATAAAAGGTTTCGTGTCCCTTAGATACGATCTAGTATCTTTAACTAGTGGTTGCAGGAACACATCAATATATAGACCTAACCTGGCCAAAATGGACTGAATGCCATTGACAATAGGTCTTCCTGGGGGGGTTGGTGTGATCTTTATGTAATTTCGTAACAGTGTAGATGATTTTTGATTAAGGATCTTCCTTTCCACACCCTTCTAAACAAGTTTAGCCAATTCCTTCTTATAACCCAGAGTAGGATCTTTAGGTAATGGCTGATAAGTAGCTGTATCTGCTAACTGTCCCCCTAACTTATTAGTGTAGTAATCTTTGGACAGCACCACTATTCCTCCACCCTTATCGGCTGGTCTGATCACTATATTTTGCCTCTTACTAAGCCTATTCATCCCGATCTGCATTCCGAGATTGGGATTTACTTTTGGAATACTTAATTTATCCAAGTCCTGGTTCACCATTCTTTTAAAAGTGTCAACCTGGTTGTTACTTGAGATGTGAGGATTAAAAATAGACTTATTTCTAAGGTTAGAATGAATAATAACACTGCTAAAAGCACTTGAGCTAACACATTTAGATCTGGGTAAGCCCAAAAAATATTTTTTGAGATTCAATTTCTTAATGAATTTTTGAGTGTCCACATAAATGTCAAACTTATTTGCAGGTTTAAGGGGGGCGTATTTTAGGCCCTTATCCAGCACCTCTAGTTCTTCTTTAGTGAGGGTGGATCCACTTAGGTTAAATACCCCCTCCCCTACTGCTCTCTTTTTCTTTTGTTTTTTCCTCCCTGCTCGACATCCCCTCTTCTTTGGGGGCTTCTCCACCTTTCTTCCTCTGGACTCCTTCCTCTCTTCTTTTTTTATGTTTATCATGACCCTATGATGGAAAGCGGATATATGTGAGTGCCAAGTTACAGGAGAGTTATCAAGAACATTGGAGGCTACCAGGCATCCAGGAGGGTACATCTGGAGACGTGGTTGTCTATTGGATTGTTGTGGTTATTCCACTAAGCGAATAGGCCCTTGTGGTCACAGAAAGGAGGTGAAGAGGCACTTTGGTCACTTACGGATATCACGTCACAGTGTGTGGCACCTATTGTCTGTGGTTATATTCACGTCACAATGTGCAGGAAATTCTTGCACCTTGGAATTGCTATTTTGGACTGCAATATAGCATGATGCATTATATTGGGACACCTTTTTTCACTTGTGTTATTTATTGTGTTCCCATGTGAGGAATCACTCACTTCACCTATTATTGGTCCCCCGATTGGGGATATATATGTGGGGGAATCAAGAGTCTGTGATTTTATATGTACTTCATGCTCAATTATTATATTTAGCGCTACACCACTATTATTGTATGCAAGTATCATTGACTTTGTGGTTAAAGTTTAGGTGGTAGCTGCTTTTGATAGGGTTCATCGATTCTCAGCGCAGGAGGTTTTCTTCCATTATTATGACCCCACCATTCTGCCATTCTTTCTTTCCCTCCCAAAAGAGCAAGGTGTACTGGACCCTGGGCAAAACCATGAACCAGAAGGTTTAGAATTATTTTATTAAATATACCCTTTACTTTTCTTTGGTTTTCTTTTCTATTCATTCCCTTCCTTCCCTCCATTTAGATTATACAAGTTATACTCTACCAGGTCCCCCCTCCCCCACACACACACACCTCCCCTTTCCTTCCTCTTATTTCTTTTATTTTTCATTCACAAGACACTCCATTCTATAACTGTGTGGATTGTCAGGACTTGAATTTTCCAGCAAAATGTTACTTGAGTATATTATCGCTCATGCCTAAAGGAATGACAATTCATATGTGTAAGCTTAATGTTTACCTGTTTATTTTCCCACAGTCCAAACATGACAGTTTGATATGGATCATATTAAGTTTTTGCATATCTTTATGTGTGACTTGCTTAAACATAGTGGGTACAATTTGCTACGTGATATTTTACTGTATCCGAGTATACGGAAAATAACATACATCGTTTTGGGGAAAAAAACAGTATAATTTACTAATAAATGTACCTTTTAATATATCGCATGCATTATATTTTTTTTGAACGATGTGGTAATTACCAAATGAAACCATGCAGTAAATTATAGCAAACATATCTCACAAATGTCACATCCTGTGACATACCTGTGACATATGTCAAAAACTACTTGGATATTTAAGGAGTGGTAACCTTTTCTGTTGGTGTAGACATGGTCCTTAAAAGATGGTGCAAGAAAAGCAACGTGTCTACAGTCAATTGCACCAAGCACATTTGGGATTCTGTCAATCTGAAAAAAAAAATCATTTTTAATTTAATCCCACCCCTGACGAGATTCCGGAAAGTTAATGCATTTAGATGCTATTACACAGACTGTGCAATATATTGGCTATGAGATGGGAACATTATGCTGGGGAAATTCCCACTGTCTTGATAGGATGATTTCCCAAAAAAATGTATGCGGCCATCAATTTAGTCATGGCTGGTATGGCATGACTTTGTTGGATTGACGGCTCAAGGTAACCTATGAGTTGGGCATACAGCTCCATATTTAGTGTCTTGGATAACTGGAACTTCTGGAGGATATCCACATCCATGTCATTATCCAGCAATGTGCACTCCTAAAAGCAAGTTTCCTTTAAAATTACCACTCTTGATCTTTTTCTCTTTTTTTTTTTTTTATAATTTAAGCATTTATTAAATTTTTCATGTTAATACAAAAGAAAACAAACCCAAAAAGGGTAATAATTCTCATACAAATAAACATTTGTAACATTTCTACCTTTCCCTTACTAAAAACTCTTTTCTTTCCCGTCCCACTACCCCCTCTTCCCCCCCCCACATCCCCCCTCCTCCCCCTCTGCAGACTCTAACCCAATCTAATCTCTTGAGGCTTGTTGATTTTTTGCTAACATCCTAGTTCAAATTTTCCTATATTTCTCTTTCAATCCTGCTCTTTCCCACTTTTCCCATCTGCTAAAATAAACTCTCATCCTATCTTCCTGCATATGGTATGATCTTTCCATTCTACTTATCTGGTTTACTCTATTGATCCAGTCTTCCTCATTCGGTACCTCAACTTTCCGCCAAAACTTGGGTATCAATCCCTTCGCCGCATTCAAGAAGTACCAAATACCTGAATCTTTATATTTATTTACAGATGTCTCAACATTGTGTAGGAGGCACGTCATTGGGTCTAACCCTATGTCAATTTCAGTTATTTCTTTAATCAATTTGACTATTATCTTCCAAAAAGCCTGGATTTTCGGACATTCCCACCATATGTGAATCACCGTGCCAATCTCTCCACATCCTCTCCAACACATATTTGAGTTTTCCCCATTCATCTTGTGCTCTACACTCGGTGTAATGTGCCATCGTGTCACACACTTATAATTAACCTCTACCTCTCTCATACTAACATTATCGTGTATCAATCTAAACATCTTTCTCTGTCTATCTTCGTCAAACCCAACTCCCATGTCCCTTTCCCAGTTTGTGATAAAAATTAATTTTGTGTTTGTGTCTAATTCTGTGAGTATTCTGTACACTTTTGAAATACCGTGTTTCCCATCCCTTCGTGTCTCTAACAACCTTTCAAACATATTCCACTCCTGTTTTGTTCTCAGAGGTTTCGGTAGATTTCCAATAAAACATTTCAACTGATGATATTTCCACTCATCTATTCTAATAAAAATATCTCCCTTCTTCTCTATTAAATCTTTAAGTGGTCTCAATTCCCCCTCCACCAGAACATCTCTCAGTTGGGTATCCTCCTTTCTAAACCATCTCCCTGATATCTTATTCTTTCCCGGAGGAAAGTACTCAGTATTTGTGAGAGGCATTAATATAGAATTAAATTCCCATTTCATATTTTTGTGTAAATTGTCCCATACTCTAAAAACATTTAAAGTGTAGATACTTGTGCTTTCTTTAATTCCCCTAAACTGTGGTGGAATCCATATCGTCTGACTCAATCTAATACCACTAAGATCATTTTCAATTGTTACCCAACTTTTCCCCTTGTGATTAAATGTCCAATCATATATTCTTGCTAAAACCACTGCTTTATAGTATCTCTTGACATCTGGTAGACCCAATCCTCCTTTCTCTTTAGTCCTACTCAATATTTCATATGCTATTCTAGGTTTTTTATTCTTCCATATATATCTTGTTAACATTTTTTTCATTATCTTAAAGAAGGCTTCTGGAATTTTAATTGGTACCATTTGAAATCTATACAGTATTTTAGGCATAATTACCATTTTGACTAGGTTTATACGTCCTATCCAAGATGGGTTTCCTCCTTCTAGTCTTTTTAAATCTTCCCTAATCTCATTTATCAAAGAGATATAGTTTAATCTATACAAATACTTAAATGAGGCAGTGAGTTTTATTCCTAGGTATTTTATCTCCTTTTCTCTCCATACAAAGGGGAACTCTTTTTGTAGTTTTTCTTTTTCATTCTTTGATATATTAATATTCAGGATCTCTGTTTTCGTTGGGTTAATTTTTAAATTTGATAGTTCACCGTACTCCTTCAGAATCTTCATTATATTTGGGAGAGTTATTCGGGGATTCCCCACATAGAACAATAAGTCGTCTGCAAAGGCCGCTACCTTATGTTCTATGGATTCTATCTGAATTCCCTTTACCGATCCACTATTCCTTATTATTGACAACAGAGGTTCGAGTGACAATACATATAGCAGAGGGGACAGTGGGCAGCCCTGTCTTGTACCATTAGACATTCCGATGGGTTCTGATCTCTCTCCATTTACCGTGATGATTGCAGTAGGCTCCCTATATAGTTTACTTATCCACTCTCGCATTCTATCACCTATCCCCAGCACTTTTAAGTTGTCCATCATAAAGCCCCAGTCCACTCTATCAAATGCCTTCTCTGCATCAATTGACAGGAGCACCACCGGGGCTTTCCCTTTTCTACTTTTCTGAATAAGCATCAGGGTTCTCAAGCCGTTATCTCTACCTTCTCTCCCCGGTACAAAGCCCACCTGGTCTCGATGGATCCATTCAGGCATCAGATCCCTCAACCTGTTTGCTAATACCTTTGCATACAGTTTGGTGTCAGTGTTCAATAATGAGATAGGTCTATAGCTGGAGCACTGAGATGGATCTTTTCCCTCCTTGTGAATGAGTACTACATGGGCCTGTAGGGATTCTCTCCTCACTTCCATCCCACCTCCCAGAGCATTCATATATTTCTCCAACTTGGGTAACAGAACTTCACTAAATTTCTTATAGTACTTAACTGTATAACCATCTGGACCTGGGCTTTTTCCTCCCCCTGTGCTGTTTAATGCTATTTTAATTTCTTCCTGGGAAATTTCTGCGTCTAGGGAGTTCAACTGTGATTCACTTAGTTTTGGTAATCCCGCATTTTCTAAGTATGTCTTCTTTTTTTCATTAATTCCCTCTTGAGCTTCTTTTAAAGGGCCTTGGGGACTAATATTATATAACTTTTTGTAATACTCCGTAAACACTTTAGTAATCTCTTTATTTGAATAAACCAACTGCCCCTTTGAACTTTTTATCTTTTCTATATAGTTCCTATTTTTCTTTTTATTCAGAGCTCTCATTAGATATCTTCCTGGTCTGTCTCCCCATCTATATCTCTCGTTCAAAACCCTGTTGTATACTCTTCTCTTCTCCTCATCCATCAACCTCTCTAGCTCATCTTTTTTATCCAATAACTTCTGTCTCGTATCTTTTGTTATTTTCTTCTTATGGATCTGCTCCAAGTCCAATATATCTTTTAATAGCCCACTAACCCTCTCTCTTCTTTCCTTTTTCTTCCTTGCTCCTGCCGCAATCAAGATTCCTCTTATGAATACCTTATGGCTTTCCCAGACTGTAGCTGTTGATACTTCCTCTGTTTCGTTCTCCCTAAAAAATGCCTTAATCTCGTTCTCAATTTTCTGAACTACAACCTCATCCAGAAGAAGAGCCTCATTTAACCTCCACCCTAATCCTCCAGTCCACCTTCTTCCCCATCCCATTTTCATTACGACCGGAGCATGATCCGAGAACGTCCTTGTCTCTATGTCAATTTTAACCAGATGATCTATAAGTTGATGGTCTATTAAGATGTAATCTAATCTCGAGTATATTTCATGTGCATTAGAGAAGAAGGTATAGTCTCTGTCTTTCATATGTGTTATTCTCCAGGTGTCCACTAGTTGATGTTCATGCATCACTTTTTTCAAAGCTCTCAGAGACCTACTCCCCTCTCTCTGCACAGAAGAGGTATTATCCCTTTGTGGGTCCATACAGAAATTGAGGTCTCCAGCCAATATCAAACGCCCTTTTTTAAACTCCATTAGTTTTTTCAACAGACCCTTCATATACATCTCCGGGTTTTTATTTGGGCAGTATATATTGGCTAAAGTACACTCAATCCCCTGAAGTCTACCCTTTAAGAATAGAAACCTCCCCTCCGGGTCGGTTTTCCTATCCTCCAGCTCAAATCTCATATTCTTTGCCAAACCTATTGCAACCCCTTTTGCTCTTTTAATTGGAGAATCTGCATAGTACCATATTGGGTAATGTTTGGATTTCAATTTCACGTTTGCTTCTATCTCAAAGTGCGTCTCCTGTAAAAATACCACTGACGTCGCCCTATGATGTAACTCATTAAACATCCTAAATCTCTTCCCTGGACAACTCAGCCCGTTCACATTATAAGTTATAAACTGTATTTCTTCCATTGTTCCCAATTAACTCCATCTCTCTTCCAGATTGCCTCTTCCTCTCTATCCCTTCTGTCCTGCAGAGTATTGACCCAATACCTCCTCCCCTCCCTCCCTCCCACCCAGATCCCATCCTCTCCCGTCTCCCCACCCCCCCAGGCTTCCCATACCTTTGGATCATATTCTACTTTTGATCCCTCTATAGGGGTTCGACTCTGCCCATGGCCGCTTACCTCCCCCTCCTCCTCCCCAGTGTCCCCTTATCTATTGATTCTCTATTTCCTCTTTTAACCAGCTGCCACTTTCCTGACCCATAAGTGTCCAACTCTCCCTCCTCCACCTCCCAACCAGGGATCTCTTGTCGCTGCAGTCCAAGTTTATCACAAAATTCTTCCTTATCTTCCGGGAATCTTAAAATAGCTGTAGTTCCATCCCTCCACCCAATTAAACTTAAGTCACGGCCCCATCTGTATTTCACACTTTGTTTTTTCATCTCTTCTAATAGGGGTTTCAGTGATCTCTTCCTTCTCAGAGTCTCTGCTGTCAAATCTGCAAAAATTTGGATATTTTTCCCTCCATATGTGATATTTGTTCTTCCTTTAATCTTTTTCCATATCTCTTCTCTATCTCCATGGTTATGGAATTTAACGATTATATCCCTTGGTTTTTCTACCTCTTTTCCTTGTTGGTACTTCCCAATCCTGTATACTTCATCCAGTTTAAACATCTCCTCATCCGACTTATCCCTTATGAGGTTCAAGATTTTACCAGTTAGCTCTTTTAGATCTTCCCCCTGTGTCAGTTCCGGAACTCCTCTTACTCTGATATTATTTCTCCTTTCTCTATTTTCTTGTTCTTCCATCCTATAAAGCAATCTCTTGTGTTCTTTTCTATCTTCGATTATCCATTTCTCTAATTTTGGGATGGTCTGAGCTTGGGCTTGTACCTTCTCCTCCATTTCCTCCACCCTAGTTAACAATTGTCCTAGATCTTCCCGGATCATCCCCATCTCTTGCTTTATTGAATTTTCCAAACCTTTAAACATCTCCGCCATTTCTTTTTTATTCGGTATTTGCATATCTCTTTCCAACTCTCTCGGTTCAATACCTTCCATTTGATTATTATATACTGGTCCCGGGGAAAGTCTCGGGCTGTTATCAACACTTATTTCCAGTTCACTTTTTTCACTTATTCCCTGAGTTCTTTCTGGGGTAACATTTCCTTGTGACACATACTTCTTAATCGAACCAGTTTGGGTGTTCTTAGGCCCACTTCCTTTGATATTTTTACCTTTCATGTTGTTGTTAAAATTGTTACTCCAATTCTCTTACTCCTCCCGATCTTCAGACCTATCCTAGGAATCCCCTAATTCTTTTATTTTCAAGTTGAGTATTTAAGGCACTGTCTTATTCTGGGCACTTAGAATCTAGTGCAGGAACTCAATATATATAAAAGTCTATTATACAAATCCAATGTATATGGCGTATAAAAGGGGACCTGTAGGCGAACCCACGGTCATCACTCACCCACCATGTTGGAACCTCACTCCAGAAGCAGTCCTCCTCTGTATTTATATCCCCTGGTAATCTCTTGAAGGGATTCCTAGGAGTCTCGCGTAGCTCATATAGCTTATCTTCCGATCACAGTTCCTCATAAATTAGAGTTGATTTGCATGTTAATATTTGAATAGAGAAAGGAGTAGTGTGGTAGGTATGCTATTTAGCCGTATTATGAGATTGGAGATATAGTATTATAAAACTGTAAAGTTGAGAATGGTATGGAGATGATATGAGGATGGTGTGGAGGAAGGTTAGGTAGAGGAGACAGGGAGATGTTGTGCAGGTTTAGAAGTTGCATATATTGTATATTATGGGGGCAATTTGACCTTTACTTTTCTTTCAACCAGTTCACCCTCCTGTTCAGATGCCGGGCAATCTCTCTCCTTCACAGAGCTCCCAGGGCTCCTCCGCGGCTTCCCACGTGTCGGTGCCGCTCCAATGCTTCGGCCGTCTTACTGGCGTCTCCCTGGCAACCCTGCTCCTCCTCCGAAGCCACTGCGAGACGCCAGAGCATACCACGAGGCGTCCTCTCCTGGCTCTCTCCTGTCTCCAGGCTGCCCGTCCGTTCCCTGGCTACCCTATTCCTCTTCAGATGTAGCCGCAGGGCATCGGGGAAAATACCCCCGAGATGTTCCTCTCCTGGCTCTCTCCTGGATCCGGCCGCCCTCAGGACTCCGCAAACCCTCTCCTGCAGGTGGGTCTCTGGGCGCATTCAATGCTGCTGGTCATTCTGTCGAGGACTCATAGGGAGGATAAACGAGGGGAGGCTAACGAAGAGTGTCTGCTACACCCTCTCCCGTGCCGCCATGATCAGGCTCCACCCCCCCTCATTCTAGATGGTGTTGATCATCTGTGGTGACCTCCTTGATCTTTTTCTCTTCTTCCGCTTCTGCATTACTTTACATTCCAGAAGATTGGGTTCAAATGACTCCATCTTCTGTGCTATGCAGTCTGCCAGCCTCCAGAGACAACTCCTGAGTAGAAGCTAGCTAGCACCTGGTCCAGCTTGCACTTTGCCGCCTATTTTTTTTAAACCAATCTCTGATCCTCTAAACTAAGTCTGACAATTCCCACACTAATAACATACTTATTGCAAGCCTGGACCACTACTTAATTACCACATGCATTTATTTATTTACGTCTGTAAATTGACTTTAATGCCTTTGTATGTAGTATTTTCCGAGCATTTTTGCTATTTGCACTAAATACTACATACAAGCAATAGTGAGTTGGAATTTTTCAGTATCTCATGCGATATGTGCTCACATGACTGACATAACACCTGCGATAAGCTTTAGTGAATTGTCCCCACTGTCCATGTTAAATTATTGGTGATGTATGGAGATGTGTTTATATTATTTATAAAAATCAAAACTAAATATATAAAAATGTTTAAAAATGTTATGATCTAAATTTCTGACCTTAACCTTCTGAGGAAGCTGATAGCAAAATGCATTGAAAATGCAGCCACCCCCTCTGTATACCACATATAGATAAAGAACAATATGTATTTTGTACTCCAAAGTATATAGATAGAAGTTATATGTACATCCATATTCAGTAGTGCTGGCTATAAGACAAGGTTTAAATATACTCCTGTATTTTATGAATAAAATTAAAAGTACAGTGTGGCAATTTTAAGACATTTCCTGTCTTTTAATGGTCCTTAAATATTTGTATGTATTTGTAACAAGGCATATCTGTATGCTTTTAATATATGGTCTTTGACTCATATCTGACACCTTAAAAGTACATCCACATTTAAGGGATTAACTATACAATATAATTCAAGTGATAAAATACTTGTGGGAAGATTGCAGCAGTTACTCAGTGTTAGTAGCATTATAAAAAAAAAAAATCAGGATAAGTATATAGGCTGCCAGCGCTGACTTGTTTTGAAAGTAGTGTGCTGTAAAGCATTTAACATTTGTATATCCATTCAAGGAAATGTAAGGATGACAGCATCTGAGCAGGTCCTATGTTTCTTTACACTTGGGTTCCTTGTAAAACTGCTGCAAATCCACCCCCCCCCCCGAAAAAAAAGCTGTGTGTGGGGAAGAATATGGTATGGGGGGAGGGGGTAGGAATGAAGGGCAAGAAATCATCCTCTTTTAAGGGAAACATGAAGGTTGCCATTGCTGTTGATGAAAATGTTAGTTATCTTGCTGTCATACTGACATTTTTGCAATAGTTTGAGTCACTGGCCCACTGTGTGCACATAGGGACTTGATGACTGATATTTTCTTGATGCCTATTTGTTCTGTACCAGGGGTCTATTTGTAAAAAATAAATATGTACTAATGTGACAAACATTCTCACAGCCAAAATGAAATATCTTATTTTGTGTAAAATGATTATTTCCTATTCCTATAAGCACCCGCTAGTGGCCATAATGACATATTTTACCTGTAATAACACAATCAGGAAAAATACGGCATGATATACACTAGATGACGCTAATGCCATCATAAGAAATCATCATACAACCATTTTTAGCTGCAATGGTTAAAATATGTATTACTTTTGTAATTTTTTTTATATAAAAATGTACATCAAATTGGCACTCATTAATTTCTGTGCAGTTAGAAAATGAAAATTGAGAGCAGAGACAACACTGCTGGCTTCCAAGACATGTTGGTTCACCGTTGGTGGCAACAAGTGGACACCAAGGGGTTGAATTACTAAAGGCAAATAGATTGTGCACTTTGCAAAGTGCAGTTGCACTCTGTAAGTGCAGTTGCTCCAGAGCTCAGTAAATGAGGTAAAGAATTACTTTGCAAAGAGTACCCAATCACCTGCAAGGAAAATAGAAAAAAACAGCATTTTTGCTTCCATATGATTGAATATTAGAGGTCAGCAGAGATTCTGCTCATTTACTAAGCTCTGGAGCAACTGCTCTTGCAGAGTGCAACTGCACGTTGCAAAGTGCACAGTTTATTTGCCTTTAGTAAATGTCCTTGACAATGTTTCCACTAACAGTTGCGTAATGCATCACAGCAGGTAGCGGTGTTCTCTGCCACATCCCCTGATGGACATTTAATCTGCACATGCTGTACTTGCTCCATAAAGACTGACAGGTTTGAGAAGTACTACATACAAAGCTGAACTTCAGGGAGAGGAAGCCTATCAATGGGGAGAAGTTTATCAAGCTGATCAACATGGGATATGCTTTCTGAACCTGGTGACATTTGCCTCATTTACAACGCATTATTTATAGACTAATTATTATCATGTTACCTGTGAGCTGCTATGAAATTTATAACAAAAGGTGAAATAAAATAAATTAAATAAAATAAAAAGGAATTTAAAAAAATGAAATAAAATAGTTGCTAAACACCTTACACCCTTTCATATAAGTGTAAAAATTTATGGAGACCAGTTTCTTTCTTTGAGAGTCTGCACATTCAAACACTTTGCACACTTTTGTGTCTTGACTGTGTTATGTGACCCTATAAGTGAATGCCATTGGAACTGATCTATAGTTTTCTGCAGGTTCAGCAACGTCCCAGCCCCCATAATCAAAGCTTTTGTGTAAGGCATGACTGATATTTTGCTGATCAGTAAATATACAGCCAAGTTAGAATGTTTGGGATATGATTGAATTATATGGCTTCTACAACTCAGGAGTAGGAGTCTACAGCAAATGTAACCAGAAGGGTTTTATCATGCTCCAAGTACAAGTTCTCTACAGTTCATCTGCCTGGCTATTTTATTGTGCTTACAATTCGCCACACAGATGCACGGATGTTCTGTGCAACAAAGAATTGTTAAAATCACATATGATCTCCTTCACGTGATTATTATGCTTTACTTGCTATGATGGCTATGCATGACTTGCTATGCTGGCGTAGGTTTGATTTGCTTTCTGCCTTCACCTTTACATGACCCTTCTGCAAACTCTAATAGGGTCCAATGAAATTCTCTGAATATATTGGAAACTGCTGTTTTGCTGAATGCATGCTTAGAGACTAACTTGGCTGCTTTTTGATCTAGCAAGATAGAAACAAATAAGTGGCCATTCTGTGTTTTGATTGTTTTACTTTATTGACCTTCCTATATGGAATTACTGTGATGTACTTGTTCATTACATCAACTAGATTAGATTAAATACACATTAGATCTGTTTAAACAAGAAAACAGAAGGCGCTGTAATGATTATGCGCAATAGAGACATGGAAGCTGTACTCAACAGCCATCTTGCTAAGGTCTCAGCCATTTTGTTTTTCATGAAAAATCATCTTTCACCCCTCTAGAAATGGAATTTGTAGCTAGAAGTTGTAACGAACTTCAAAAGAGCCTCAACCATGGTGGAATGCATACAGTGCCGGGACCGGAAACGATGTCAGGTGTAATGACATAATTACATCCTACATCACTTCCAGTTCACTTCCTGTCCTATAGCCAAACAGATAGGGAGGGGAAATCCCTGAAAATTAAGGGAATCCCTTGGGAACCCCCAGGTCTGCATAATTAGTGTCCCCATTGGAAGATTTCCCTCTATGACTTTTATGAAGACCTCCAGAATTTTGAGAATTTCTTTTATTTTCACTTTAAATGATAATGGTAAACAGGACAAATAGAAAGGGTGAATCTCCCTAAAAGGGACGCAGACAGCAATAAAAAATGACAGGTAAAATACAGATAGTACAAGCTTATGCACTGCTATGTGGAAAATGTAATAACAGAAGGAGGAGATTGCTGCACTCACTGGTCTAGTGTACTCTCACTCAAATTAAATAATTAAATAAAAATGGGATGTGTTACCTCTGGTAACCCTGAAGAAGTCACGTGATCTGTGATGCAACGCATCAGGTGGAGCCTAGTGATGTCACTTCTGGTCATGCGCAAACTGGTACGAGCGATGTGAGGAACCATTTTGATTGATAGCTATGGTCATGCTATGCATTTAATACTTTTGTGAGTGTAATTTTTACATAAAATAAAGTGGATATGTTTTATGGGGTTGCCCTATGATCTATTCCTATCCTCTTTAATTATATACATCATAATCCCACTGGACATCCTGGAGTCCATTTCCTTAAAGGGCCAGAGCTAAGAAAATAGCCACTAAAGATTGACAGTGGATCAGCAGATGTTATCTAGCATCCCTAAGCGTGTATGACCTATTTTGATAGGTCAGGGAAGAAGATGAGTGCATGGTGTACCTACTCAGTGATGGGAAACACTACACTAGTTAGCACGGTGGAATAATGCAAATACTTGTTCGCTATGATTTGGAGCACACATACATTTCCTTTAATGTGAGTGGATATTGTAACATGTTAAATTTTGGTTTTGAAAAAACAGTGTTGCACTACGGTATTTTCTGTTTTATTTTTCATGGATTTGGAGTTCAAAGATCCATTAGAGATAAAGCACGTGGAAGGAACACTCTGTGGATCAGAAATCTGGAGGCACATCATTCTTTGATGGATTGTGTAATTGCTGTGGATTTATTTTCACGAGTGAAGAGTCACAGATTGTTTATTTACAAATTGGAGTATTTAGTATGTTTATTTATTGTCACAGAGTGCTGTGTATTTTGATTTACTTTATATAAGTGTATATACACATAAATTTAAAAGTTTTTTTTTTTTTTTTTCTTTCACAAGTTGTGTGCATGTATTCAATATGTTTGTTTTTGAATAAGGGTAATGCACTATATGCAGTTTTTCTAATTTTTTTGAGGTATCCGGGATTTTCTCACGATTTGGAAGATTGAAAAACAGTAGTTGTGGAAACTTTGGACTATATTTGTTGTGGACATTTTGGACTTATTTTGGTTATTTACAAGAAGATTTATATTGTATACAGGTTTTGTAGAAAAGGTTTTATATATATTCTTTGATGTGTGTTTGACGTATAATAATTTATAGGACAACATTTAAGGTGAGCAGGGAGTGTGGCCACAATTCAAGCACGGCGTGAAATATTACTGGATGATAGCACAACATATGTTGGACTTTATTATCACACTATATTGGAATTTTTTGGGACTGTCACTGCATGCCTTTTAAAGATTTTTAAAGTTTATGGTTTTATATGAGGAGGTAGCGTATCACATTTTTGTTTAAAAACTGACAGGTGCTCTAATCCCTCTGCACTCCACGCAAAACAAAAAAAAAAAGTTTTGCCTTTAGCTATACTTTAAAATGCCAAGTCTTTACTGGTCCTCTTAGAATTTAAAAGCATACAATTAAACACTAAGGCTGGCCATACATTATACAATTATCTGCAAATTTTCTGCCCAATTTCCTTTAGATTTACCTTCAACTATGTAGTGCAAGGGCCTGCCTAATTGGATACAACTGAAAGTGTTGTTTAGGTTTGTCCTCCTATTATATGGTTTTTGGTAAATCTAAACCAAAAATCTGCAGATAATTGTATAATTTATGGCCAGCCTAAGGCCTTGTTCCTCGTCTATATGTGCAGACAAACTGATGGAAACTGACGTGCAGATTTCACTTGCAATGACATCAGTTTACATCAGTTTTCATGCACATTTCAGTGAGTTTTAGGCCCCTTTCACACTTGCGGACTGTCCGTTTCATCAGTTCAGTCACATTTTTTTCAAAGAAATTTACATCAGTTTTTCATCAGGTTTTCATTTGGTTATTATCAGGTTTTCATCAGTTTACCATCCGTTTTTCCAACAGTTTTTCATCAGTTTTTTACATCCACTATCAATGCAAAAATGGATCGTTTGTCCATTTACATCCACTTCTTATCTGTTCTGTTTTTCTAATGGACCAAAATTAGGGCTTTGATCCATAAAAAAAAAAAGGATGTTGACATGATGATCATCTGTTTACATTTGTTTTTTTCATGGAGAAGCACTGATGTCCGGTTTTCATCTGTCAATGGATGGATGAAAAACGGACAAACAGTCCGCAAGTGAGAAAAGGGGCCTTATACACCTTGCTGATTCCTGCACAGAAAACATGCGCACATGATACCAGTGTTGTGGTGTGAACAGGGCACATAGAGAACAATTGATTTCATTGTGCCCTTGCAGAGCGCGTGCAGAAACACTGACCTCTACATCGTGGTCTGAACAAGCCCTAAGGGGTCTATTTATAAAAAAAATGTGTTGTGTGAATATTTCACCATTTACACAGCTAAAGATGAAACAACGAATCAGCATAATAGATTATAATCAATAATAAAAATCGATTAGTTGGTCTGCCAATTAGTTGGTCTGCATACAGAATGCATTATTTGTTTATCTCTATAAGTATATACAGTATATCTCTTCTGTTATTCTTAGAGTGGTTTAGTTCCATAACTATATACAGTTGTGACCAAAATTATTCAACCCCCACTGAAATTGAGTGTTTTGGCCAGTTTGACATTGCTTTTGATCATTCAGTCATCTTGCTTACATTTACATTAAAGAGGCACTTGTAGGTCAGACAAATATAACATAACAGTTATAATGAAATAACCACAAATGTCTTTTCTGTGCTCACAGCATTATCAGTTTTATTCAACCCCCAAGTGACATTCAATCTTAGTACTTAGTACAGCATCCTTTTACAGTTATAACAGCTTTTAAACGTGAAGCATAGCTTGACACAAGTGTCTTGCAGCGATCTACGGGTATCTTCGCCCATTCTTCATGGGCAAAGGCCTCCAGTTCAGTCACATTCTTAGGCTTGCGCACTGCAACTGCTTTCTTTAAGTCCCACCAGAGGTTCTCAATCGGATTTAAGTCTGGTGACTGCGATGGCCACTCCAAAATGTTCCAGCCTTTCCTCTGCAACCATGCTCTAGTGGACTTGGAGGTATGCTTGGGATCATTGTCCTGTTGAAAGGTCCAACGTCTCCCAAGCCTCAGGTGTGTGACGGACTGCATCACGTTTCCATCCAATATCTCCTGGTACTGAAGAGAATTCATGGTACCTTGCACACGCTGAAGCTTCCCTGTACCTGCAGAAGCAAAACAGCCCCAAAGCATGATTGACCCTCCACCATGCTTCACAGTAGGCAAGGTGTTCTTTTCATCATAGGCCTTGTTCTTCCTCCTCCAAACATAGCGTTGATCCATGGGCCCAAACAGTTCTAATTTTGTTTCATCAGTCCACAGAACACTATCCCACAACTTTTGTGGTTTGTCCACATGGCTTTTGGCATACTGCAGTCGACTCTTCTTATTCTTTGGAGACAGCAAGGGGGTACGCCTGGGAGTTCTGGCACGGAGGCCTTCATTACGCAGTGTGCGTCTTATTGTCTGGGCTGAAACTTCTGTACCCACATCTGACAAATCTTTTCTCAGTTCCTCAGCAGTCACACGGGGACTTCTCTCCACTCTACGCTTCAGGTAGCGCACAGCAGTCGAAGTCAGCATCTTCTTTCTGCCACGACCAGGTAGCGTTTCAACAGTGCCCTTTGCCTTGAATTTGCGAATGATGCTTCCTAAGGTGTCTCTTGGTATGTTTAACATCTTTGCAATCTTCTTATAGCCATTGCCCTTCCTGTGAAGAGAAATCACCTCTTCTCTTGTCTTCCTGGACCATTCTCTTGCCTTCACCATGTTTGTAACCACACCAGTAAATGTCTAGAAGGAGCTGAGTATCACAGTCATTTTAAAGCTGCCTAATTGGTGCTTATTATGCTTGATTGCTGCTCGGTGACATCCACAGGTGTTTTCAATACCTGATGGAAAGCACCTGTATGAACCTCTGTTCTTCAGAGTGGTAGTCTTTAAGGGGTTGAATAATTGTGGCAATGAAGAAACCACATAAGAACCATTTACTACTGTATTACATAAACAATTGATGTCATTTTAGTTGCATTTGGGTAGTTACAACGTCCTTGTAGGATTTGATTCTGAATACAATTCCAAATGTACACTATAGTCCCTAAACCCCTTTACAGCATTGGGGGTTGAATAATTTTGGTCACAACTGTAGCTGGTTATTTAAATTTACCACTGCATATAGATATTCAAGATTATTTTTAAACTTTACATAGTAAAAAAAATTGCATACCACGCTTTTTTGAGGTTTTTATCCAGTGAATTGATTAATCAAAACAATTATCGGCTGATTAATTGATTATGAAAATAATCATTAGTTGCAGCCCTTAACACAACCACACAAATAATCACTGAGATACCTCAGTCAGGAAAATACCACATTATGAACACTGAATGGAGCTTACAACCACTAAACATATTAGATACATGTGAATTATTACAATTATGAAACATTTGCAAAGCAAATTTTTATAAATAGATGCCTTCGAGCTGCTGCTTTCAGTAACATTTATCATTAACAGGGATTGCTTGATATGTAATTAAAGTACAACGTAAACTTTAACATTTGAAAAATAATGGAATCCCTCATTCGTGTCTGTCTCTTGTTGTCATGCCTGTGCTTTTAGTATGAGCAAAATAATAATTACAGGAAAAAGCATTGTTTACTATGCTACAATTTCCATTTCTTATCTTCAGTGGTTTTACTGATTTATAATAGTATAAAGAAGTGGATGCCATTGAACAGAATGACAGTTACATTTAATGCTTGAAGTACATGTTTCTCCTCCACCTAGTAGAGACATCAAATTGTGAAGAAAAAATAAGAAAGCACAGAATCTATGGATAGCAAACTGGAAACATCCATTAATGTAAAGGTTTGAATTTAATGCTTATACTTAATAACTGCTAGGATAATGTATAGCATTATAAACCAAATTATACCATATGAGACATGATGCAGCATAAAAAGTTATTTTTGCTTTGGTTACTAGTGCGTGTGTATGTATGTGTATATATATATGTATGTATATATATATATATATATATATATATATATATATATATATATATATATACACACACTATATTGCCAAAAGTATTAGGCAGCCTGCCTTTACACGCACATAGCATCTCAGTTTTAATTCGTAGGATTCACTATTCAGTTGGCTCACCCTTTGCAGCTATAACAGCTTTACCTCTTCTGGGAAGGCTGTCCACAAGGTTTAGGAGTGTGTCTATGGGAATGTTTGACCATTCTTCCAGAAGCACATTTGTGAGGTCAAGCACGGATGTTGGACGAGAAGGCCTGGCTTGCAGTCTACATTCTAATTCATAGCAAAGGTGTTCTCTCCGGTTGAGGTCAGGACTTTGTGCAGGCCAGTCAAGTTCCTCCATCCCAAACTTTCTCATTCATGTCTTTATGGACCTTGCTTTGTGCACTGGTTCACAGTCATATTGGAACAGGAAGGGGCCATCACCAAACTGTTCCCACAAAGTTGGGAGGATGAAATTGTCCAAAATGTCTTGGTATGCTGATGTCTTAAGAGCTCCCTTCACTGAAACTAAGGGGCCAAGCCCAACCCCTAAATAACAACCCCACATGATAATCCCCCCTCCACCAAGCTTTACACTTGGCACAAATCAGTCAGGTAAGTACCTTTTTCCTGACAACTACCGAACACAGACACGTCTATTGGATTACCAGACAGAGCCAGTAGCAGCGTGCTTTACACCACTGCATCTGACGCTTAGCATTGCATTTGGTGATGTAAGGCTTGGATGCAGCTGCTCAGCAATGGAAATCCATTCCATGAAGCTCTTTACGCACTGTGGTTGTGATAATCTGAAGGCCACATGAAGTTTGGAAGTTTGGTTAGTTATTGACTTGGTGACTTCTGTGCACTGTGTGCTTCAGCATGCACTGACCTTGCTCTGTCATTTTACTGAATTGCTGTTGTTCCCAGTTGCTTCCACTTTGTTATAATACCACTAACAGTTGACCGTGGAAAATTTAGTAGCAAGGACATTTATGTTCAATTGTTTTTATTGAAAAGATTTGTCAAAACAATGTATGTCAATACGGTTCATACAGATATAACAGTATAGATTAGAATGTTAAAAGCTCCCCACCAGTTGGCTCGGGGCAATATATAATTATGTCTCATAGACATGAGAGGTATTTTTTTGTTTGGTCTGAACCGTGATGAGGTGGGTAAGTTATATTGAGGGGGTAAGATATAGGAATGTGATAAATGGTGGGGGGGAAGGGAAGGGGGGGTGCACCAGTCTAGGGGTGGGAATGGTATTTAACAATTAGATTATCAGAGTTTTACGGAACAATTTGTATTTTTTAGCCAAAGAGACCATTGAAATTTAAATGTGATAGGTAGAGTTATTTAGTGCTGATCTTCTTTCCATGTCACATTGGAAGTTCAGGTCTGTTATCAGTGAGTTGAGGGAGGGGATTTTAGAAGTATTTCACAATTTGGTAATATTAAGCTTTGCTGCCGCTAATGCGTGGATAATGATGGTTCGAGAGTCTTTCGGGAAATTTTCAATCCCAATGTGGAGGAGGGCTAAAGCAGGGTTTGGGGTTACTGAGGTTACTGTTAGTGTTGAGAGCAGATGGAAGACGTTATTCCAAAACGATCTGAGTGATTTACACGTCCATAATATATGGAGTGTAGAATCTGTTTCACCGCATTGTCTCCAGCAAGAGTGGGAATGTTGTGGGTAGTATAGCAATAGTTTTACGGGTGTTAGGTACCATTGGTGTAAAATTTTCATGTATGATTCCCAAATGGGAACTGCATTTAGAGGCTTTATAGGTTATTTAAAGGCTTTTTCTCATGTATGTGGTGTTAATGATTGTAAGAGAATTTTCTCCCAATTGATTAGAGAAGTAGTTTGTAGGGTGAATTGTGTATTTATTGTGTGCGTAGAAAGTTGAGATACCTTGTCTTGGGTATTTTGTTTTGTTGAAAAAATGGTAGGCGGTGGTAGGAATGTTTGCAAGAAGTGGGATATTTGCTGTTTGTAGGGAGTGAACTATTCTCAGGTAGGTGAAATATTCAGTGGTGGGTAAGTTGAATTTCTTTTGCAGAGTCGGGAAAGAATCTAATTTATGATCTGTGTAGAGGTCTTGTATATTAGATAACCCACATTTGTCCCACTGTAGCAGGTTTAAGGAGGGTGTAGTGAAGTGTAATGTGTTAATCTGGGTATATATCTGTTTGGTATCTGCAGAATTAGATGAATAGAGATCATACCAGGCCTGAAGGGAAGCTTTAATACACGGGTGTTTGAGTAGGAGTTTAGTTTGGGGCATTTGTGGTAAGAGAAGTATGTTACATGGAACTAGTGGGGAAAGTGGAAGTGTTTCCATGATGGACCAAGATTTTTCTTCAGTTGGATGCCACCAAAAATAAATTTGGTCGAGAAGAGTGGCGTTATAGTATGATTTTAGGTGTGGGAGACCTGCTCCCCCTCTGCATGTTGGACATATTAAGAGATTTGTAGTGCATCTGGGTTTTTTAGAGTTCCAGACAAATTTGGAAAAGATTGCTTGTAATTTAGAGAAGTATTGGGAATGGGGATGGGGAGTGTACAGAGTATGTATAGAATTTTGGGTAGTATGTTGCTACTCTTCCTAGTTTAGATAGCGTTGCTGTGCTGAGGTTGGTAAGTTCTCGTGGAATGGTTTCAAGTAAGAGTTTGTAATTCGAGGAATATAATTGATCTGTCGTAGCAGTGAGCTTGATCCCTAGACAAGGGATGTTGTGTTGTTCCCAAGAAAAGGGGAATTGTTTGGCTAGTATTGTTCGGGTATGAATAGGTGTATGGAGGTTTAGAATAGAGGATTTGGTTTCATTGAGTTTATAATAGGAAACTTCTGAATAATATTGAAGGTGTGAGCGGATTGCCTGTAGCGATTTGTGTGGATTAGTAATCATTAGTATATTATCATCTGCTAATAGGCTGATTTTTTGTTCTGTTTTTATGTGTGTGATTCCTGTAAATGTGGAGTCGTTTCTGAGTATTGAGGCTAAGGGCTCAGTGAGAAGGGTAAATATTATGGGAGATAGGGGGCATCCTTGTCCGTTTGAGATGTTACATGGATCTGAGAGTGTGCCGTCAGTTAATACTCTGGCTGATGGGTTGGAGTATAGGGAAAGAATTGCTGATAGCATCCAGCCTGTGATACCGAGTTTTTGTAGTGTTATTTGCATGAAGTGCCAGTGTATGTGGTCAAATGCTTTTTCTGCGTCCAGGGATAAAAATAAGGAGGGCTGTTTGGTGGTTTCTAAGTTATGGATAAGGGATATGAATCTTCTAGTTGCATCTGGGGCTTGCCCACCAGGAATAAATCCAACTTGGTCAGGGTGTATTAGAGTAGGGAGATAGTTTAGGAGTCTTTGGACTATTGTTTTGGCATAGATTTTTATATCTGTGTTAAGTAGTGAAATGGGTCTGTAGTTTTGGACAATATGGGGGTCTTTACCAGGTTTAGGAATTGTAGTGATTATGGATTGTAACATTTCCTTGGGGAATTTCCCTGTAGAGGCGGCATGATTGAAGAGTTTGGACAGGTGTAGTGAAAGGTCAGGGGCAAATATTTAGTAAAATTCGTTGGTAAAACCATCGTTTCCTGGTGATTTGTTATGAGGTAAGGTTTTGATGACTTTTTCTATCTCCATAGGAGATATTGGGTTGGATATAGATGTGAGTTGTGTTGGAGTTAGTTGGGGTTATTTCATAGAGCTTAGGAATTTTTGTATGGATGAGGTTGTTGGTTGGGTTGTGTTTGGGTCTGTTTTGAGGTTGTATAATTTTTGATAGTAAGCCGCAAAAGCATTAGCTATATCTTGCGGATTTGTGAGGGAGGTATGAGTAGATGGGTGTTGAATTGAGGAGATTTTAGATTTTAGGTGTCGTTGTTTGATTAATTTCATTAAAAAGTAGTTTGCTTTATTACCTAGGAAATATAATTGTGTTTTAGTTTTTTGTAGGTTAAGGTCATATTTATATAGTAGAAGGGCTTGGAGTTTGATTCTATCTGATGTAAGGGATGTAGAAATGGAGGGATTTGGATTTTTTTGTTCATTTCTTCTTTTAGTTTTATGGAAGTCAGGAGTTGGTTGATTTGTTGGGTTCTCTGTTTGGTGATACGTGAATTTAATTGTATGAGGATACCTCTCATGTATGCTTTGTAAGCAGGCCACAAAGTGGTTATAGCGATATCAGGTGTGGTATTACATTCGAAAAACATTATTGTGCGCTTCTAGTAATTGCTTTTTGCCATCTGGGTTCTTCAATATCGATGAGTTCAGTCTCCATATGCGAGTGATCAAGGAATGTTGATTGTTGTCCAAGGTTATGTTGATTGGAGCGTGGTCAGACCAGGTTATGGTGCCAATTTTGGAGGATGTTATATGTTGTAGAGTCCATTTGTCTGTGACGAAGAAGTCAATTCTGGAGTAGGATAAGTGGGATGGGGAGTAGTAGGTATAGTGTTTTTCTGTGCTATGTTGGCACCGCCAGATGACATAGAGATCATGTTCGTGTAAGAAACAGCTGAAGTTACGCTTGGGGGATCTTTTGTTGGAGGAAGAGTCCAGAAGTGGGTTGCTGATGACGTTGAAGTCTCCGCCGAAGAGAAGTCTGCATTGTTTTTGAGAAGATATGGTGGAGTTAAGTTTATTGTAGAATTGCATCTGGTTGTTGTTCGGACCATAGACGTTCACCAGGGTGTATGGAATATTGTTGATTTTGCAGATCAAAATATGGTAGCGCCCTAAGGAGTGTGCTGTTTCTGAGATGTGGTGAAATTGAATCTTTTATGGCTGTGATGACTCCATTTTTTTTCTTGGGGTTCGTTGCTGGGTAGACGTGGGGGTATCGGTGAAACTTGGGGGTCTTAGTTGATGCAAAGTGGGTTTCCTGTAGGAAGAGTACGTCAGCGTGAAGTCAGCGGGTTTCTTTTTGGAGCTGTGATCTTTTGAAGGGTGAGTTGAGGGTGAGTTGAGGCCACGCACATTAAGCGAGGATATATTAATCATTTTAAAGGTTATTAGCTGGGTTAACTAAGTAGGAGTGTTGTTTTTTTAATAGTTGAAGAAGATTGATAGGTTGAGGTCGTTGATGATGTCTTTTCATGTATGGGGTAGAGTGGTTTTGGTTCGGTCACTGAGATAGGAGAAGTTTTCCTTGTTGTAGTGAGAGTTTCATTTGAGCGGAGGAGTTGGTCGATCGACTGGTGGTGCAGGCAAGGTTGAAGGTAAGAAGGGGTAAAAAAAACTTGCTAAAAATGCAAGTGATATGAGTAGCAGAACTTGCTACTTCATAACAGGGGGGTATGAACAGGTATTGAGCGTGAATGAGATCATACCAAAAAGTATCTTGTAACGTAGAAATATTCGGTAAAGGGCCGTTTGCTAGCATGTAGTAATGTAGATATAATGCCCAAGGCAATATGATGTAGGAGGATTAAGGGTGTTGTAAGTCAGGACCATTCAGCATCCATTTGCTGAGTATTGGCTGAGGTGGGTTGGTGTGAAGCTACAGGTATTATGTTCCAGGTCTTCAGGAGGTCGATGCCTGCTTCTAGGTTTTTGATGGTGTAGATTGTACTGTGGTATATATCAGTGATTTTTGTGGGGAAGCCCCATTCGTAGCCTATTCCATGGTTCCGCAGCGCTTTGGTGATGGTAATTGGCTTTTTGCGGTTGAGTAGTGTGGCTTTGGACAAATGAGCAAATAATTTGACATTTGCGTGAGATGGTGGGAGTGGTGGTGGGTTTCTAGCTGCTGACATTAATTTTTCCTTTATGTGATAAAAGTGGATGCGTGCTAAAACATCTCTGGGGATTGAAGCTGGGAGGAACGATGGTTTGGGTATACTGTGTGCTCGATCAATGGCTAGCTCTATGTGAGTGACGGAATGAGGTGTTTCATATATTGGTGAATATAGGGGAGTAATGCATCGTTAGTAACATTCTCAGGTATACCTCTGAATTTAATATTATTGCATCTGGATCGGTCTTCTAAATCCGCTAATTTAAGATGTATTTTTTCAATATCAGCATCATGGTCTGCGTGTGCGTCAATCAGGTCATTGTGCGCTGTAACCGTTTCTCCCATTTTGCTTTCAATGTGGCGCAGTCGTTGGTCTTGCTGCTGCAACACGCTTGAGATTTGAGATATTGATGCTGTCATATCGGTATGTATTGTTTGACGTAGAGATAAAAGCATATTTTTCATGCCTATTTCGGTGATAGGCTGGTCAGCAGCAGGGAAGGACTCTATCAAAGATGGTGTAGCGGTGTGAGGTATCATCTGTGTGAGGAGAGGCTGATTGTCAGATAGGGGGTCCGTGTATAGTCTGGGCCTGGATTTGGCTGGGCTGCTGGTGATAAGGGGGGAGAGGACTCACCCGGGTCACCTGAGTATAGTGGATTCCTGAGCCTGGGATCCGAATGCTGGGATTTGTGGTTCCCTTCATAGGGACTCTGGCCATTTAAGGAGCTGCCGGCGCAATCTTGGCTGGATGCTGTGACAGGGAAGAAGTTGGTAAGCTTCCCTGGCTGTCCTGGGGCTTTTCTGTGGTGTGGCATTTTACTAGGAGGGTGCTGACACCCTTATGAGATAGTCTGGCAGGTTAATTTGCGTTGGGGTCGGGGTGTGCCGATCCGATAGCTAGCGGGTGGACGGAGCTCCTGTCACATCACGTCCGTCCTGGAGCCAGCCACGCATGCGCCCCCTTCAGTAGCAAGGAAATTTAATTACCCACAGTCACCATACGCAGGCACGAGTGATTATTTGGTTTTGGATTAAGTGGTGCGGTTAGCACTGCTCCGGGCTTTGGTTCACAGATTTACTGTGTATTATCTCTTAGTGTGCGGTTCGCCGCAGAATCGAAATTGTGTCACATGGACTTTTTTCACTATTGTATGGTTTTTTTCACTATTGTTTTTTCACTATGGTGTATTTTGTATATATATTTTTTTCCTTTGGAGTTGCAATTTTGTTGATAGTTGCACTACTGGATATATGATCAGTTTACCTGAAATCGCATCTTTAAATGCACGTTTATTAGTCTTGCATGTTTATGCGTTTATATCTTAAGTTGAGTCTATATTGATATAGACTCACCACTTTTGAGTTCCAGTTGGACTATTATCCACCGTCACTGTTTTATCCTGCTTAGGATATATGCACTTATTTTATGTATTATATGGTCTCACATTTTATGTAGATGTGCGTTGTTTCTCCTTTCTTTCACTTGTTGATCCAATAGGATTACAACACAATTTAGTTATTTGGTATAGACCACATTAGGATCCTATCACATGGTATTATTTGCACATTGTGTCACTACAAATTAAGTCTTCACTTCTTTGACTATACTAATGAAAATATGTTTATTATATGTATGTGAGTAGCGTTACACCATTTTTTCTATATTGAAGGAAATTTAATGGATGGACTTATTGCACAGGTGGCAACCTATCACGGTATCACACTTGAATTCACTGAGCTCCTGAGAGCAACCCATTTTTTTCAAAAATGTTTGTAGGAGCGGTCTGCATGCCTAGGTGCTTAATTTTATACACCTGTGGCCATGGAGGTGATCGGAACACCTGAATCCAATGATTTGGCAATATAGTGAAACTGCCAATTATTTATAAAAACATCCATATCAGAAGCTTGATACATGATGGCGGTTGATTTATTAAAACTGGACAGTGCAATTTCTGGTGCAGCACTGCCTGGAAACTAACCATCTTCCAGATATTTATGTTAGCTTACTTGAACAAGCTGAAGTTAGAAGCTCATTGGCTACCATGCATAGCTTCACCAGATGGTGCACTCTCCAATTTTAGTAATTAGTAATGAGCTCTATATATAAAATGTTCACTGTGCAGATATAACAAACAAATGCGCAACTCAATGAAAATTGCTTATTGTAAAGTGCAAACTGTTGGCGCTATACAAGCCCTGTAAAATATTATTATTAATAATAATAATAATAATAATTGTCTCTAATGTGTGTAGATACTATATTGTGAGCACCCACTACTGGTCATAATCTGTTTTTTTTTCCAGAAATACCTCGCTCAGGAAACAAAAACATATTGTGGCCACTATAAATAGAGGAAGAACTGCAATTTTCACTTTGATTGTGCAGATGTTTGCCACATTCGCACAACAAATGTTTTATACATGACTCTTTGCAAGGGTCATAAACCTACCCAAAGTAAGATTGGACTTCTATAACATAACAATTTAGAGGTTTTCCCAGTTTTTGCTATCTTTAAGGCAGTTTCTTTGGTGATCAGAGTATTAATTGATTTCATGGCACTCATATAGACCTTCTTAAGAGTATAACTAAAGGTAACACTTTTATTTATTTTTTTTAGTTTTGAGTGGAAATGTATTTGAACACCTTTTAGGTTTTTATTACTGTTTTATTGCTGTCTGTGTCTCCATTAGGGAGATTCACCCTCTTTATTTGTCATGTCTACCATTATCATTAAAAGTAAAAAAAAAAAAAAATCTAACATTTTGAGTTGTCCCCTGAAACGTAATAGAGGGGAAATTTTCCAGTGGGGGCACTAGTTCTGGTGACCTGGGGGGCCCCAAGGAATTTCCATAATTTGCAGGGATTTCCTTTCACTTCCCGTTTTGGTTATGGGACAGGAAGTGAAGGGAAATCACAGATGGCAAAAGGTAAACTGACAGGGGTTATAACCCTCCATTACTCTTGCCTATAGTTTCACTTTAAGTTATATATGCATAAATGTTACCCATATGTAGTTGTCAAATGCCACTGCTACCTGCATAAATCAGTGTCTTACCAGAAAGCGCTGAATGCCTTTGTGTTTCTGGGCCTCATAGCAGACACATGATCTGCTGGTTCTGTCGTTACACCCTTGGTCACTGTCACAGGCATTTGGATGTTTCCCTTTACTTTCTGTTTTGGTAACCATAACTGTAACATTTTCAGAATTCTCCTGCAAACACACGCACACACACACTTTTTGTCACCAACGAAAAAAGTAAAGTGACTCAGACATAGCTAGAAATAGAACATGACAGAGTTCCTAACCCTTACCTAGCCTAGCCCAAAGCTAGAAAAAAAAGCTTTGGATAAAGTCCTGATTTAAAGGATAAATTCAGCTTTGGAGCATGTGGCATGTTATACCACCTGTATTTAAGGTGCAAAATGTAACATGCTGCAAGTCCCTCCCTCTCACCTCTTTAGAGCTCCCCTCCCTGAACAGCAGGTGGGGGTTCCTCTCTCCTCACCTGCTGTCACATTTCAAAATCAGCATGGGGCTCTGCCTGCACAGCCGGGTTATTCATTCAAACAGATATGTGGATGAGAAAACTACAAGTCCTGTCTGCCACTGTAGCAGACAGCTTGTAGCTTTCAATGAACTGTGATGGCACTGATGAGTTCAATCACAAGCCTGCAACTTTGAAACTGTCAACCTGTACAGATGTACGGGCAGAAAAATGTAGGACTTGTCTGCAGGAGCCTGGCATTGCACCTGTGATTCACAGATTGCAGGTGCAATGCTTTGTAGACTCCTTGTGGAAAAAAAAATCATTTTTTATGCAAAAATACATGCATTTGTTATTTTTTTCCCAGAGGTAAATTTAGCATCTATTTACCAAATATGCTGCATTGCAGCTCACAAAAGAATAATTCAAAAAACAGATGAACAAGGAATTTGCTGAGGCGAATTGTAAGCTGATTTATGTGGAGGTTGCAAGGGGGTTACCCTGTAGTAATTTAATATAGTGGGTATTGACATTATTGCTGAGTGGAATGGTGATAGATATTCAGTTTTCTACTGATGCACAGCATTCTTTTTTCTAATTTGGTGTAATTCATGTGGTTTTACACTCCCAAAATTCAACTTTTATTTCTTCTAATCAGATCAGCATTTTCCCTGGACCCTAATGTATTTAGGAATAAAGTGTAACCACAGTAAAAGCTTTTTATGATTTTGTTATATTAGATAATTGAAAACTATTCAGTTAGGTTATTTTTCTGACAGCCAGCCCTTTGCAGCTTAATCAATAAAGCAGTGCCTGCCCCTGGTGCAAATAAATCCTTTCCACTTCCACTACTATGAATAAACCTGCAAGTTTTCTGAGCAATTCTCTGAAATTAGGTGGGGCTATTATACTGTCAAATCTTCTTAAAGGTATTCCCAAGAATTGCAGGGCTCTTAAAGAAAATGTTGCCATGATATAATGATATTATAAAAAAAGTTTATCATTGTGCATTTTGAAGTCATTAAAATTTCCTAAAATGAATGGTTTTGAGTTGATTTGACTCCTCCAAATAACTGATCTAAAGGTAATGGGGTTCAGGTAAAGTTTCTTTGACAAAAGCCTTTAATTAAAAGACCATCCTTTTTTGATTAAATAAAATTAAAATACTTTCCCAGTATAATATTTAGCAAAAAGAATATCATCAAAGAATTGAGATCATGGGCAGCAGATGTCTTTTCATGAAAAGAAATTGAATAATTATTAATACAGGGAACAAAGAACACTCTGAAAGACTATTATCTGCTGTTATTTCAGTAGACTTTATACCCAACAACAAAATGTGCCTACTTTCATCGTGCAGCATTGCTATTCAAAATTATCCTTAAAAACCCCTTACTTTTAAATTTGGGAGTGTGTCTAGCTGTGAGACATTAGTGCCGTGTGACATAGCAAAGTACATGCTTCCTGCTGGTTGGAGAATTATAACTGTGACTCAGTAGGGATTTGTTATACCTTAGTAGAGTGATGCCTGTATCCACACAGAGAGCAATGGTCTTTCTTTACCTTTTTTAAAGCAGCCGGTTTTTAAATGATTTAAAGCAGTAGTGAAGTCAGCTGCATGACTTGTAGCTACAGTTAAGCCTATTTTAAGACTTACCTCTATGTACAGTGAATATCTCCTAAATGTGTAAATTTTCACATTTGTAAAGGCCACTGAAGTCTCTGGTGCATTTGCATTGTGCTCTGAATGGATAGCATACTGGAATGTGCCATCTATTCAGAGCGGTGTGCCATGACTGTGACTCCTGCTCAATGTGCCAGAGTGACGTCATCACAACACATTTTGGCCCAACCATTCAAACAGCCAGAGCCAGTGAACATGGAAAAAAGACCAAATGAAGATGGAAGCACCAACATTAGTGACGGTGTCCAGCTGGAGGACTTTAGGGTAAGTCTTTCATAATGTGTTAGCATGCAGTGCATACTAGCACATTATGACTGAAACCCAAGGGCGCAATTTTTTTGGGGGGGACTTTATTACCCTTTTAAACTAAAAGTGCACTCAGAACTGAAACCTTCATCTGCTCTGTAGATACTGGCTTTGACAATGGCACTGTAGCTAGCAGAAGGAGGTCAAGTAGAACATTTTGCAGAAGTACTGTGTGTGTTCATTCTCAGCTACGTGTGCAATTTTGATGGATGATATTCCTTTAGATGTACAAGTATCCCATTAGAGATTAAGAAGGTGGGAAGTAAACCAATTACAGGTGAAGGGGAATAAAGATTGTGGAATCATGACCACAAAATAAAGCAATTTGTTATGGTGCAGAGAATTAAAATGACTATTACCAAAGCTGAAATCATACTTTAAAGTAAACCTGTAGCTGTAGATATACATATTTACATATTCTTAACAAACAGGAAATATGCATTAAAAACAAGGTCTTACGTTTGTAGCTGCATGCGCTGTGGAGCATTCATCCTTAGCGTTCAGAGAAGCAGTGTAGTCATTCAAGTCACGTCACAGCATGCTACTTCCCCCTTTTATTGTACATGTGATTTGTGTTAGCATTAGAAGGGCAGAAGATTGCAAAACCAGTGACAAGACGGAGCTGGGAGGAGAAGCCTGATGAACATAACTGCTAAAAAACTGAAATGACTTACATTTGTGGATGAATTACTAGCTACATAGGTCATTGAAGGCTTGTTTTTAATGTAATTACTAGAGATGAGCGAATTATTCAAAAATTCGATTCGGCTGATTCGCCGAATTTGCGGGAGAAATTCGATTCGATGCAAATTTATTCGCCGCGAATTTAACTTATTAAAAGGGTTTCTAGGCTTCAGAGAGCCTTTATATTAGTGCAGAACACTGTACCTTTAATTTAAATGCCCTTGGAGTCTGCTGGGGAAGAGAAATAATACTGTCAGTCAGTATGACATGCAGATGAGTGCCGTCGATCTTAGAATCACCGCACACTTCACTCATTTGGGCAGTCACGGGGCACGACGAAGAAGAAGAAGAAGAAGAAGAATGAAAAGAAGAATGAAAAGAAGAAGAATGAAAAGAAGAAGAAGAATGAAAAGAAGAATGAAAAGAAGAAGAAGAAGAATGAAAAGAAGAAGAAGAAGAATGAAAAGAAGAAGTAGAAGAATGAAAAGAAGAATGAGAAGAATGAAAAGAAGAATGAAAAGAAGAATGAGAAGAATGAAAAGAAGAATGAAAAGAAGAAGAAGAAGAATGAAAAGAAGAATGAGAAGAAGAATGAAAAGAAGAATGAAAAGAAGAATGAGAAGAATGAAAAGAAGGATGAAAAGAAGAAGAAAAAGAATGAAAAGAAGAAGAAGAAGAATGAAAAGAAGAATGAAAAGAAGAAGAAGAAGAATGAAAAGAAGCATGAAAAGAAGAAGAAGAAGAATGAAAAGAAGAAGAAGTAGAATGAAAAGAAGAATGAAAAGAAGAAGAAGAAGAATGAAAAGAAGAAGAAGAAGAATGAAAAGAAGAATGAAAAGAAGAAGAAGAAGAATGAAAAGAAGAAGAAGTAGAATGAAAAGAAGAAGAAGAAGAATGAAAAGAAGAAGAAGAAGAATGAAAAGAAGAAGAAGAAGAATGAAAAGAAGAATGAAAAGAAGAAGAAGAAGAATGAAAAGAAGAAGAAGAATGAAAAGAAGAAGAAGAAGAATGAAAAGAAGAAGAAGAATGAAAAGAAGAAGTAGAAGAATGAAAAGAAGAATGAAAAGAAGAAGAAGAAGAATGAAAATAAGAAGAAGAATGAAAAGAAGAATGAAAAGAAGAAGAAGAAGAATGAAAAGAAGAAGAAGAAGAATGAAAAGAAGAAGAATGAGGGGGCGCATGCGCGGCCAGGATCGATGGCGGCCGCACTTTAAGTGAGCTCCGCTCATCCCCGGCCAGTAAAGACTCACCCGACAGCCGCTTCCACTCCTCTTCAGCTGTGGGTGAGTCCTACGTACCCCGCACCCGGCCCGGCACTTGAGGGGACTTGATGGGGAAGATAGGGCGCTGGAGGCCCCCCTCTCTGCAGTCACGTGACCCGCGGCCGTCGCCGCTCCGGCGGTTCCTCTCCAGGCCGCAATCCCCGGCCTCTAGTATGGCTGGGAGCCCAGGAAGGGATCGCGGCCCCCCGGTGGTCGCAGAGGGTACTGCACCCACAGATGTTCCAGCCTCTGCCCTGACACAATCACTGCTGGAGGACTATGAGCCCCAGCATGCTACCGGGGGGGTTGCGGAGCAGTCTGCATCAGGGAAGCATCCTCCCTCCATCCAGGCACCTCAGCAGGCCACCTCATCAGCTTCCCTCACATTGTCGGCGTTGGATGATAAGTTACAAAATTTTTTGCGCAACATTACTGCATCCATATCCACGGAGGTGGGAAAGCTGGCCTTGGAGCTTAGAGGGGAAATTGCCCAGATTGGAGACCGCACGGACAGATTGGAAAACGAGTTTGATAATTTGGTACAATACGTCCACGTACTGGAAGAAGATAACGCCTACTTGAAGCACTCCATGTCCCAAATGCAGCTCCAGCAAGAGGACCTGGAAAACAGGGAACGGCGCCAAAATATCCGTATTTGCGGTATGTCCGAGTCTATTGCAGATGCACAGCTGCACCGTCATCTTCTGTCCTTCTTTACTGCCACTGCCCCCTTAGTTCCAGTAGCAGATTGGCGTATGGATAGGGCTCACCGCTCCTTGGGCCCAAAACCTGCTGAAGGCACCAGATCTCGCGACGTTATTGTTCGCTTTCATTTTTTCCAAAGCAAAGAAGCTCTACTTTCTGCTGTTCGTCATAAATCATCGCTGGATTTTGAGGGTGACAGACTCCAACTCTTCTGCGACCTGTCCCCGATTACGCTGGCTAAGCGACGAGACCTGAAGCCGATTACCATGCACCTTCAACAACACCATGTCCCTTACCGTTGGGGGTTTCCCTTTCGGTTGGTCGTAAATAGGGACAATACCCAAGTTGTGCTCCGTGATCTTCATGAGGCGGACTCCTTCCTAAAACGCCTGGGACTTCCGCCTCTGTCAGAGGATGGGTCCTCTCTGCCACCAACTCCGTCTCGTCCGTCCGCCACCCCCAGCGGGATTTGGACCCCGGTTCGCAGAGGTCGGAAGAGACCTTCACGTACCCCACAACGTCCGCGCCATCCTCGGTCAACTGATCCACCTGCTTGACGAATCTCTGGGGCTACCTTCTGGATCTGGTGATGAACCTTTTCCTCCTGGGTTTTTGGTTCTCTCTTGCACTTTTTTTTTTTTTTTTTTTTTCTTCTCTACATAATTTTCCCACGGGTTTCCCTTATCTGTCCGGCCAAATTGTGTTGGGTGCTTTTTTCATTTTTGATTACTTTTTCTTTGCTGGCCGGGTTTGACGTCCTCTCCGATGTTCTGGTTGTCGTGCTGCTCCCGATTTTGTCTAGCCATAGGCCTAGACGACTTGGGTCACATTGTTGCTCCCGAGTTTATATCCTTGCGGATACTTATTTCTCTGTTTTTTGTTCTTTACACTATTGCCTTGCAAAGTATTGTGTTCAACTGTTTGATGTTTTTTGTTTTTTACTGTATTACATCGATGGTATTCCATTCATTTTTCATGCTATTACATGTAAAACCGTTGTCGTTATTTTATAATGGCTTTGCGGTTTCTGTCATATAACGTCAAGGGCCTCAACTCCATTCAAAAACGGTGGATGGCTTTGAAGGAATTCCGATCCTCAGGAGCAGACATTATTTTTGTCCAAGAGACCCATTTCAAATCGACTGGCTCTTTCTGTTTTGCCTCGAGATTTTTTTCCCAAGCGTACTCGGCCTTTGATCCCTCTGGGAAGGCCGGGGTGGCAATCCTTATTGGGTCACACTGCTCCCTTCGGGTTGTTTCCTCCAAAGTTGACCGTCAGGGTCGTTATATTATTTTAGAGTGTATGCTTGGCGAGACTCCCCTTGTTCTGTTGAATTTATATGCTCCCAATACAGGTCAACTGCAATTCCTGTCCCAAACGCTCGCTAATCTGGATTCCATTACTACCTCACAGGTGATTGTAGGGGGTGATTTCAATCTGATTGTTTCCCCTCATAAAGATAGGAAGGTGCTTTTTGAAGCCACCCCCTCGAAGCGGCAATGCTCCTCTTCAAAATCGTTTCGTAAATTGATTAGGGAGCATCGTCTCTTTGACGCTTGGCGGATTAAACACCCTCTTCATAAACAATTTACATTTTACTCCAACCCTCACCGTAGCTATTCGCGCCTAGATCATTTTTTCATCTCTGCCTCTTTGCTCCCACTTCTGGTTTCCTCTGAAATCAATCCCATCACTTGGTCTGACCATGCCTCTTTGACCTTAAATCTTTTTTTTCCCCCTGCTGTGTCCAAACCGTGTCACTGGCGCCTTAATGAGACATTTCTTTCCACAGATCATCTTAGGGATGAATTGTCACGGGGACTCGATTCATATTTCACTCTTAATGTCGGTTCCGTAGCTTCTTCTTCATCTCTGTGGGAGGCCCACAAGGCGGTTTTTCGTGGACTTTGTATTTCCATGGGTTCTCGTTTAAAAAAGTCCTCGGCGAGTGCTAGGGCCTCTCTCATACAACAGCTCTTGGTGGCCGAACGTCGGTTACTGAATAGGCCATCTATTTCGGGGCTTCAGAGGGTGGCATCTCTACGTGCCCAAATTAAAGCTTTTGACTCCAGTAAGACTGCACAGTCTCTCCTTTGGGTTAAACAGAAATTTTACGAATTTTCTAACAAGCCACGCCGTATGTTAGTCAACCGTCTCAAAACTCAGTCCCCTTCTACGATGCCCGATCTTCTAATACAGCCAGATGGAAGCCCTACTTATGACCCTCGGGCCATGGCAACACTTTTTGGCTCATTTTATGGGAAATTATATAATTGTCTGACCCCGGACCTTCACCCGTCTCTCACACAGTCATCATTTGACAATTTTTTTGACCCCTTGTCACTTCCGAGAGTAACATCCTCAGACATGGACGCCCTTAATGCAGACATTACACTAGAGGAATTATTGGACACAATCAAACACCTCCCTTCTCGTAAAGCCCCGGGACCGGACGGATTGCCTTACTCCTACTATAAATCTTTTATTGGTATTTTGGCCCCGCATCTTCTCTCCCTTTACCGAGATCTTTTTAAGGGAATCATACCCCAGACTGACTTCTCCCGTGCATATATCTCGGTTATCCCTAAGCCTGATAAGGATCACTCTATTGTAGATAACTATCGCCCTATTGCCCTACTTAATTCCGATTATAAGTTTTTTACTAAAATCTTGGCCAATCGACTCTCCGGTATTATCTCCAAGCTCATACACAGGGATCAGGTGGGCTTTGTACCTGCCAGACAGGCTGCAGATAACACCAGGAGATCTATTGATCTGGTTGATTTGGTCAATCGTTCCTCTACCCCTGCTGTGTTATTGAGTCTGGATGCTCAAAAAGCCTTTGACCGTTTAAGCTGGCCCTATATGTTCATGGTTTTGGAGAGATTTGGTTTTAGGGGTTCATTTGTAGCAGCTTTGAAGGCCCTTTATTCATCCCCTTTCTCACAGGTCAGATTAGCCTCCTTTCTCTCACCACCCTTTCAGATGTCAAATGGCACTCGTCAGGGCTGTCCACTCTCTCCCCTGCTGTTCATTCTCTGCCTGGAGCCATTGGCTATCGCCATCAGGTTGGATCCGGATATCCGGGGAATACAATCCCATTCTCGTGAGTACAAGTTATCGTTATTTGCAGATGACATTCTCCTTACACTTACGAGTCCCCACACCTCTTTACCGATTTTGCACAAAACTTTGAAACAATTTGGGGCTTTATCAGGCTATAAGGTCAACACGTCCAAAACTGAGGCACTTCCAATACATGTTTCTCCTGACGTTCTTTCCTCCCTTCAGGCAGCCTTTTCCTACCGATGGTGCACCCACTCTTTAAAGTATTTAGGTACCAACCTCACCTCCTCTTACCAAACCATATATGAGGCCAATTTTCCCCCACTGTTTGTAGCAATTTCTCGCTCTCTGAAACACTGGGATGCCTTGCCCATTTCCTTCCTCGGTCGTATTAATGTCCTAAAAATGACCGTGCTACCCAAACTTTTATATCTGTTTGCAACTCTGCCCGTACCCGTTCCTATGTCCAAGCTCCACTCCCTTCAGAAATCTTTCTTACACTTTATTTGGCACAACAGGCGGCACAGGATTGCTCGTTCGGTTCTGCTTTCCCCACGTTCTAGGGGAGGCTTGGGAGCGCCGGATATAATAACATACTACTTTGCAACCCACCTTCGCTTTCTCATGTCATGGTCCACCCACTACCCTCCCAATACATGGACTGAGATTGAGTCTTTGCAATTGTCCCCTGTTCATCCGTGTTCCCTTCTCTGGTCGACCTCAGCAGTGGAAGTCCTTTCTTTTCGACACTTATTCCTAGGTCCCATGCTTTTCTCATTGAATGTTTGGCAGAAATGTAAGGCTAAATTCACATTGGCCTCTGATTGCTCCCCACTGACAAATATCCTTTATAACCCTAATCTTCCAGACAGTATGGCCAAGTCCCGGATGTCTCTCTGGGTAGGATCTAACCTTTTTCAACTACGTCACTTGATACACCCGGTGACTCGTAAGTTGCATTCATTCTCGGATCTCCAGAGGAAAGCCTCTCTACCCTCTCGCCATCTGTATATATACCTTCAAATACGCCACTTTTTCTCTACTCTATCTCCCTCATTGAGCTTAGGGAAACCTACCCCCTTTGAACGTCTATGTATGGAAGGTCCCCACCAAAGGGGTATTGTCTCTAGCACCTATAAAGTTCTTATGGAGGCCCCCCCTTTGTCCAATGACGCTCACCTCTATATGCGTAGATGGTCTCAATTTATACAACGTGATATTGACTTATTGTCATGGAAGAAAATATGGGACAATGCATCTAAATCCTCTATTTGTGTGGTTTTTAAGGAAAATATATACAAGATTATGATGTTGTGGTACAAAACACCAGAAGTTCTTCATGTTTATAATCCGAGTGCTTCTCCTGCTTGCTGGCGCTGTAGTAGAGCTTCTGGCTCTCTTTATCATATTTTTTGGACCTGCAGCTCCATTGCTCCTTTTTGGGAAGAGGTTCGCTCCTTGTTGCAATCGTTGTTACATGTTTCTCTCCCATTTGACCCATTGCATTTTTTGCTGGGCTTGCCATTCCCGGGTCTACCTAAACTAGCCAGAAAATTTGCTGCACATGTGCTAACAGCGGCCAGGAGAAGTATTTCTATGTGTTGGTTATCCTCTACTCCACCTTCATTGCCAACTTTGTATAAACTTATTGCCGATGTAAGACAGATGGAGTGTTTGACTGCTTCACATAGTGGTTTGTTTGCTGTATTTGGGATGATCTGGCTCCCGTGGGATAATTTCTCTTCCTCTATGCTGGCCTGAAATGTAAGACGCTGATTATTAACGCACTGTTAATATATGACTCTATTGGTCTTGACTAAATGTAATCCTTGCCATCGATGTACTTCTCTGTTTTGCTTGTCTTTTTTGTTTTTCTCTCCTTGTTTTCTGTAACATATGATTTCTTTGAAAACCAATAAAAATTGTTAATATAAAAAAAAAAAAAAAAAAAGAAGAAGAATGAAAAGAAGAAGAAGAAGAATGAAAAGAAGAATGAAAAGAAGAAGAAGAATGAAAAGAAGAAGAAGAATGAAAAGAAGAAGAAGAAGAATGAAAAGAAGAAGAAGAAGAAGAATGAAAAGAAGAATGAAAAGAAGAAGAAGAAGAATGAAAAGAAGAAGAAGAAGAATGAAAAGAAGAAGAAGAAGAAGAATGAAAAGAAGAATGAAAAGAAGAAGAATGAAAAGAAGAAGAAGAAGAATGAAAAGAAGAATGAAAAGAAGAAGAAGAAGAAGAAGAATGAAAAGAAGAAGAAGAATGAAAAGAAGAAGTATTCCAGTACAGCAAAAAGTGTATCTGCAGAGAGCTCCGCTATTTCTGACAGTTCTCTGACAGTTCCTTCACATTTACAGCGGTTGAAACATTGTATCTATTTATTTCCGAATAAAAACATCTGTATCCTAAATGGAAACAAATAGATACAATGTTTCAACCGCTGTAAATGAACTGTCAGAACTGTCAGAAATAGCGGAGCTCTCTGCAGTGACACTCTTGCCGGCTGATCGGGAAAAATTTGATTCGTGCACCCGAAGTTTGCTAAAATTCGGATTCGATGCGAATCGAATTTTTCCTGATATTCGAAACGAATTCCACTTCGCCAGGTTCGATTCGCTTATCTCTAGTAATTACTGTTTTGCTTAGAATATGTAAATATTTAAATATTCATGGATTGGCCAGCGTTTTACTATAACTACTATTTTTTTAATGAGCAAACAATGTGTTTTTGTGCTGGGGATATCCTGTTACCTTAACTTTAGGAAGACCAATCAAATGACCATTTCACCTTTTTTACCCAACCATTCCTCCGTAGCCTCCCTGGCGGTATTCCCGAGTGTAGCTCGGGGTAAAGTTTCAGTACCACAAGCGGTAACCCCGAGCTACACTCAGGCTTACCACGCAGCGCTGCTCCGGGATCCCTCGATCTCTTACCTTGTCCTGTGCTCCCGCGATGTCTCTCCTGCAGTGTCCCCGGCAATGTAATCCGGCGGATGCCGGCATCTGTCTTCTGGGTTCCGTCCCCTGCGAACGTCGGGATGTACGGGGGACGGAACTGGCGGGAAATTTGAAAATGACAAAAAAATGACATTCACTAAAATCACATAGTAAAACATTACTGTATCAAACCATTTCACATACATTTTGTCCCGAGTGCTTTGTCCTGTGCCCTGCCATTTTTACTGTTCTTTCTGCCTGGAAACTGAGAAAATTCCATGGCATCCAAAAAGCGTCCCTTTAGGTCAAAAGCGGTTTTAAACCAGCTAGAATACAGCGATAGTAAATAGAAATTCGTCATCAGACACTGAAAACGTATTTGCAACTTTGCTCAGTGATGTGCGAACTTTGCGTTATATTTTAAATTTCAGTGTTTTTGGTTTGATTATATTATTGAAATAAATTTATTATTATATTATTATTTTTTATGATTATTTATTAAATCATAATTTATGATTCGTGTTTCAAGTTTTATCATACCCGGGATGTTTACAAGACTCTTGTTCGAACAGATTTCAGTGAGTTATTTCTAAAAATTACAGGCCTACAATATTATTATTATTATTATTGTACAGTATTTATATAGCGCTAAAAGGTTTGCTCAGCGCTGTACATTATAGTGGGGGACAGAACATGAGACAATACAGTAACAAAACAAAACACGAGGGGGTCAAGGGCCCTGCTCTTTTGAGCTTACAATCTAGGAGGGAGGGGATAGTGGTACAGGAGGAAGTGGCTGTGGGGGATGGAGTGGTAGGAGGAGTGGAGGAGATCGGCCGTTAGGTGAGGGCGGGGTAGGCTTCCCTGAAGAGATGGGTTTTCAGGGTGCGCCTAAAGGTGAGGAGGGTAGTTGACAGTCTGATGGATTGGGGTAGTGAGTTCCAGAGAATGGGGGAAGTCCCGGAGAAGTCCTGCAGTTGGGCGTGGGAGGTGGAGACCAGGGAGCTAGAAAGTAGGAGGTCATGTGAGGAGCGAAGAGTACAGGTTGTGTGGTATCAGGTCAGTGAGGTAGTTTGGGGCAGTGTTATGAATGGCTTTGTATGTCTGTGTTAGTAGTTTGAATTGAATGCGTTGGGCAATCGGGAGCCAGTGGAGGGATTGGCAGAGGGGGGTGGCAGATGTGGAGTGGTTGGTAAGGTGGATGAGTCTGGCCGCTAAGTTCAGGATAGACTGAAGCGGGGATGGTCTGTGTTGAGGTAGGCCAGTGAGAAGAGAGTTGCAGTAGTCCAGACGTGAGATAATAAGGGAGTGAACAAGTTGTTTAGTAGTGTCTGGGGTTAGAAACAAACGTATTTTGGAGATGTTGCAGAGGTGGAGCCTGCATGAGTTTGCCAATGATTGGACATGGGGTTGGAAGGACAAGTTGGAGTCTAGAGTGACACCTAGGACTTTGGCTTGTGGGGAGGGACTGATGGTGGAGTTGTTGGTCGTGATGGAGAGGGAGGGGGGGGGCACGGGCTGGGGGGAAAATCAGGAGCTCAGTTTTGGAAAGGTTCAATTTGAGGAAATGGAGCGACATCCAGTCTGATATGTCGTTCAGTAGGTGGGTGATACGGGCGGAGACTGGAGGGGTGAGGCGAGGGGTGTAGAGGTAAATTTGCGTGTCATCGGCGTAGAGGTGATAGTTGAAGCCGTGGGGAGTGTATCAGTTTGCTGAGGGAGGAGGTGTAGATGAAGAAGAGAAGGGGCCCGAGGACAGAGCCTTGGGGGACCCCAGAGAGGGGGAGAGAAGGGGAGGTGGTAGCATTATAGGTAACGCTGAAGGAGCGTTGGGATAGATAGGAGGAGAGCCAGGAGAGAGCAGAGTCTCTGATGCCGAGGAAGGGTAGTTTATTAAGGAGGAGGGGGTGGTCACCTGTGTCGAAGGCCGCGGAAAGGTCAAGGAGTAAGAGGACTGAGTAGTGGCCATTAACTTTGGCGGTTAGCAGGTCATTAGTGATTTTGAGTAGGGCGGTTTCGGTGGAGTGTAGGGGACGGACGCCAGACTGTAGTGGATCGAGGAGGTTGTTGTCAGTGAGGTGGGCGCTTAGGCGATTGTAGACTAAGCGCTCAAGGAGCTTGGAAGTAAATGGCAGCAGGGAGATGGGTCTAAGGTTGTTCAGGTCGGTGGGGTCCAGGGAGGGTTTTTTGAGTATGAAGTGATGTGCGAATGCTTTAGGGGGGAGGGGAATGCGCCAGTAGAGAGGGAGAGATTAAAGATGTGGGTGAGGGAACGTAGGATGAAGGAGGAGGGTAACCGGAGGAGTTGTGTGGGGACAGGTCAAGGGGGCAAGTGGTGAGGCGGGCTTCAGAAAAGACCTTAGTGACATCCTCAGTGGTAGCAAGGCTGAAGGAGCGGAGTGTTGGGGAGGTTATAGTGTGCGGGACGTTAGGTGTGGTGGGGGGTAGGGCGGTTGCGAGGTCAGAGGAGGGGAGAGTTGATGGGGTTATAGTGGGAGGGAGGCTAGGTGGGGAGGTAGGTTGAGCATTGGCGATGTTCTTACGGATTGCGTCGATCTTGTTTTGGAAGTGATTGGCGATCTCGTGGGCGGTGAGTGAGGTACAATAAAAAAAATACATATTTCCATGCAAAAAAATGTACCGCTTTGAGCACAGAAATATGGACATAATCAGTCCGCTAGGGAGGTTAAAGATTGCGCTTGTTCTCTGCATACTGAAAGGATATATATATAGTAGCTGACACCATTTAAACAATAAATTAGTCTGTGAACTATGATAATAACTATTTTAGCTTTTCAGGACAATTTGTTACAGTACTATAGTTCTCAAACCAATTTTCTACTCTTTTATTCTTGTTTGAAACATTACAGGCTTTGAAAAAAACATATTATTGGTAAAAAAGTATATCACATTTTTCAGCTATTGTTGGCTCTTTTTAAGAATTTTTATGTTCGAAAAAGACTGTCGTGATACATTTGCCTCGCTAATTCAGGTATTTCTATAATAGCGATAAAGAGAATAAAATTTAAACCAATCAAAATAAGAATGATGTGGTGGGTGGGGAGAAAGCACACACAGCCACATATCACAGCATAAAAGTATAAATTTAGTTATTTTGCTAAGTACAGGTAATGTGTTTGTGGTAAGAGGGTGTATAATGTTTGCATGTGTTAGATATTTGTTTTTATTTTTTAATTACTTTTTTCATAATTGACATTTATCATAATAATAAAATACATATTGCTTTCAAAAGCTACCAAAAATTAAGTAAATCATAATCCGTCCAAAACCTTATTTTTTAGTGTTGTTGAAATGAGAAGGGTAGCTTACAAACTTTTTAGGGTTATTATTGCTCACTACATCCCACAAGGAGAGTATTTCCCTTTCTCTTCTTGTGCTCCATTGATGGTGTTCTGTAGGACAGGCCCATGAGTACGGTATATGGCTCCTGCTTTATCAGCATGGGGACTTGCAACAACCTCTATGAAGTTTTTATTGCTATCTGCATTAATGTTGGGGAGATTCACTTTCTGTCCCATTGACAGGGACACTAAAATTGACATGGCCATTTAGGCTAATAGTGTTTTTCAAAAGGTCAGTAATGATACATCAATATTGCTCTCAGTAGAGGGATCATTTTATAGTTTTGCTACTGTCTACCTACTTTGACGCTCAATTGCAGATTTTCACTTACTGCCTTTCTATATAGATACACTTAGTGTGGGTTCACATATATGAACCGCATCCAATCTGCATGACATGTGAAATAACATTACTTCCTATAGTGCCTGTTCATATATGTCTGGTACACTGGCTGTGTGGATTCACTGGTGGTGTGGATTCAGTGTGGTCCAGTTTAGGTGCGAATTACAGGCTATTGACTTCTATGGGTATTGTTTCTAAACCCCACATGTCACCAGTTGTAAACAGGATCAAATCCTGACCTGAACCTGATCTGAGCCTGTCCTGAACCTTATGTAAAGCTGAACCACTGAACAACTACTGTGTCAATTAGCTGTGAAACCTGAGCTTCAATCCACACTGCACATATGTGAATCCACACTTAAAATATCTCAAGGGTGTTTACATACAGTAAGGTGAAAAACATTAAATGGTTATATTAACCATTAAACCCCCCCCCACCCGTTCTAGTCCCCCTGTCTCTAAACATTTACTTGAGTCCCCTCATGATCCAGGACTGTCAAGCCAGCAGTGCTGTTGCTCCCTCTTCCTGAGTTTCTGTGAGCAATGGGTGCATTAGGCCCCTGCTGTTGTCAATCAAATCCTGTGAGGAAATAGTGGGGGGGGCATGGCCAAGCCATGCTGTGTGTATCTATGGATGAGCACAGCCCTGCTCAGGAGCAAGCCTGCATGGGTGCCCCCTCAGGGTTGCCGAGAGGGAAATTGGAAGAAGAAGGAGTTGCCAGTGCTGGCGAGGGACTTCACAAGAGGAGGTAAACCACCGTTCTGTGAAATATTGTTGCATAGAGCAGGCAAAAAAATGTTTTATATTTTACATTTTTAAAGGCTTTACAATCACTTAATGTACACCCCATATAAATTGTTGACTTTTTCAACATATTCCAACATGCAAACAATAGATCTCTATTCAAACAGTGCTAACAGATAAAGGTGATACATTTAAATAAGAAAAATGTCTTTTCCATTATTCAAAATATCGAAAAACGTGTGGAAAAAGCATCCCTGAAGCAGAAATGACTTCTTGTATTGCTGTCTATCAGTCTCTGACATTATCATCAACATGTTTGACCATTTCTCCATACAAAATTCCTTCAGTTGCAAAATGTTTGTGGATTTTCTTGAAAAATGAATCTTCAAAATTTTAATGGGAATCAAATAATTTCTTTGAATAGAGTAGTCCAAAACCCTCTAATTCTTCTTGTTTGAAACATTCCTTGGATTTGCTAGTGCCATTCCAAATATTTTTGTGTTCAAAGACTCATTTTGGTTCATCTTCAGCTTTTGAGCAGATGGCCCCACAATTGATTTCACAAGTATACCTTCATATAAAGGAGACTGTCTAGTTGACTGAAGGGCTGTGAGCTGCCCAGGCCCAGAAGCTGCAAAGCAGTCTTCAACCATAACATTTATTAACCATGCTTCATAGATGTTATTAGGTGCTTCTCCTCAAATACAGTCTTTGGTTTGCTGCAAACATCTCTTCTGTTACTGTGATTCATACCTATCTTGAATGATTAGCCTTTAGCACATTGTTCCAGAAGACCTAGTCTTTGCCTTTATGTTCATTGGCAAACTATAATCTTGCTCCAATGTTCTTTCAAGATATAACCTCTCATGTAGGTTGAGTTGATGCAATCACTTTCTGAATGTGGATGCAATCTTTTTCTTAATGTTGGCTCCCAGCATTTGCAAGCGTTGCTTTCATGCCCTGCAGTGAAATGTTGTGGTTCTTTAGAGACTAACCACTTGCACTCCTGAGGATTTACCCCCTTTAATGACCAGGCCTCTTTTTGCACTAATTCAACTGATAATTATGCGGTCATGCAATGCTGCACCCAAACAAAATTTATGTCCTTTTTTTCCACACAAATAGAGCTTTCTTTCAGTAGTATTTGATCACCTGTGCGCTTTTTATTTTTCATGCTATAAACAAAAAAAGACCAACATTTTTGAAGAAAAATTATATTTTTTACTTTCAGCTATAAAAAATATGTAGTAAACTCAAAGTTAGTTATAAATTTAGGCCAAAATGTATTCTGCTACATGTTTTTGGTAAAAAAAATCCCAATAAGTGTATATTGATTGCTTTTTGTGAAAGTTATAGCGTCTACAAACTATGGTATAGATACTGCCATTTTTTTGCTATACAGTTCTGCGCTAGTTTAACGGACAATTGCGCGGTCATGAAATATGCTACAAAAATTAAATGTATGTTCTTTTTTCACACAAACAGAGCTTTATTTTGGTGGTATTTGATCACCTGCGCATTTTTTATTTTTGGCGCTATAAACAAAAACATTTTTGAAGAAAACATTTTTTTTCTAAAAAAAATATTTTCTCATTTCGGTCATAAAAAATATCCAAAAAAACTAAAATTTCTCATAAATTTAGGCCAAAATGTATTCTGCTACATGTTTTTGGTTAAAAAGATCCTAGTAAGTGTATATTTATTACTTTGTGTGAAAGTTATAGCATCTACAAACTATGGTATAGATAATGGAATTTACACAGCTTTTTCTTTCTGACTTCCCATCACATTTCTTGAAGTGCTAAAATACCAGGATAGTACAAACACCCTCAAATGATCCTTTTTGGAAAATAGACACCCTAAGCTATCTGCTTAGAGAGGCATATTGAGTCCATGTAAGATTTCGTTTTTTTCCACAAGTTTCTGGAAAATGACAAAAACATTTTTTTTTTTACACAAAGTTGTCATTTAAATGATTTATTTCTCGCACAAGCCATGGGTATATGTGGAATTACACCCCAAAATACATTCTGCTACTTCTACCGAGTATGGGGGTACCACATGTGTGAGACTTTTTGGGAGCCTAGCCACATACAGGAGCCTGAAATCCAATGACCACTTTGAAAGCCTGAAGGTGTGTAACTTCCTCATTCCACTTCCTCAATACCTATCACAGTTTAGAAGGCCCTGACATGCCAGGATAGCACCAAACCCCCCCAAATTACCCCTTTCTGGAAAGTAAACACCTCAAGGAATTTAAAAAGAGGCATGTTGAGTATTTTGCAGATCTCATTTTTTCTCACAAGGTTTTGAAATATAAAAAAAAATATAAAAATATGTTTTTGCTATATTCTTCATTTTCCAAAAACTTGTGGCAACAAATGAGATCTGGAAAATACTTACCATGCTTGTTATCAAATTCCTTGGGGTGTCTACTTCATTTCGGGGGGTTTGGTGCTATCCTGGCATTTCAGGGCCTCCAAAACTGTGATAAGTAGTCTGGAAGTGGAATGAGGAAATAAAGTCCTTTAAAAGCCTGAAGTTGCTTATTGGATTTTGGGGTCCTGTGCTTGGCTGGACTGCCAAAATGTCTCTCACATGTGGTAGCCCCATTCTCGGGAGAAGTAGCAGAATATATTTTTGGGAGTAATTCCACATATACCCATGGCATGTGTGAGCAGTAAATCATTTAAGTGACAATTTTGTGTAAAAAAAAAAAAATGTAATTTTCCAAAAACTTGTGGTAAAAAAATGAATTCTTCTAATGATTCAACATGCTTCTCAGCAAATAGTTTGGGGTGTCTACTATTCAAAAAGGGGTTGTTTTGGGGGGTGGGGGCGTTTTATGCCCAGCATTAGAAGTTTATGCCAAACATCACTCACTCACTCTAACCACCTGAAGATCAAGCCTTTTCTGACACTTTTTGTTCACATGAAAAAAAATCTGTATTTTTTGCTAGGAAATTAAAAAATACCCTTTTTTTACTTTTAATGCACAAAAACACAGTATATTGGCCAATTATTTGGTAAGATATAAAAGATGATGGTATGCCGAGTAAATAGATACCAAACATGACATGCTTTAAAATGTGCAATGGCGAAAAACTGCATACATTTTTAATATCCATAGGCCGCGCTTTAAAAGCCTTTAAAAGCTACCATTTTAGATTTACAGAGGAGGTCTAGTGCTAGAATTACTGCCCTTGATCTGACGTTCACGGCGATACCTCACATGTATGGTGCAACTGCTGTTTACATACCGGCACAGGGTCAACGCTTGTGCACACAGGTGTGCGTGCATGGGAGGGGCAAGTTTTTTTTTTTTTAAGTTATTTTGATTCTTTTAATTATTTTTACATTGTACCTTTCATTTTTTTTTTATCACTTTTAATGCTATCACAGGGAATGAAAATATCCCCTATAACTTTAATGGGCATTTTCATATATTCTTTTTTGAGAAATCTGGGGTCTGTAAGGCTCTAGATATCTCCTCTACCCTTACATTATCTAATCAAACCAAAATCGGTGTGATCAGATGCTTTCCCAATTTACAAATGGCGCTGTTTATATCCTGCAAAACTAAAGTGATGAAATACTCGTAGTTTCCAAATTCTTAGACTATAGAGATGATTGGCACCACTCTGGTCTCCAATCAGCTCTATGGTCAGCTGGCAGAAACACCGGCTGCATTCTCAGGTTCCCCTGATGGCACAGGACTGCTCGAGAAGGCCGTGGAAGGCAGCGGGGGAGGGGGTGCATCATATCCCGCTGCTTGTAAAAGCAATCCTGCAGCTAATTAGCCACTAGGATTGCTTTTACATGAAAGCCAATTGCTGGCAGAAAAAAATGATACCAGGATGATGCTTGCAGCTGTAGGCATCATCCTGGTATAACCATTCAAAGTCCAGTGATGTACCAGTACGTCGCTGGTCCTTGTTGGGTGTATATGCTATGTTTTTTTTTTGTATGCAGCCTGTGAACTGAATGAAAAAAAAAGAAGAAATCTCTGCCAGAAAAAGTGTGTGGTATGCCCACCATTAGAATATACAGCCCTGCATCCACCCACTTCTAATGGTGGGCATACATTAGGTCACACTTTGCCACATGCGCCAGTTCCAAGATTGTACAAATGTCTAAATAGTGGCACACTTGAATAAAAATTGTCCACGTATAAGTGGTACCCCATATGGAAAAAGGATGACACCAAGTCCCAAACTATCTTGCCACTGTTCCCCATGTAGTCCCCATGGGCATCCGGGGGGCTCCACGTGACAATCTTTTCCCTCGTAAATCCAAAACTTATAAGTATAGCCTGTTGTCCTCTCACAGGTCTTCTACATCTTGACCCCATATCTAGCACGCCTGCTGGGGAGAAATTGTTTGAATGCAAGGCGGCCAGAAAAATTAAGGAGGGACTCATCAATGCAGATGTTTTGCTGGGGAGTATAGACATCGGCAAATTTTTGGTTAAGGTGATTTGCGAGGGGCTGAATTTTGTGGAGCCAATCAAAATCAGGATCACCCGAGGATGACAGAGTGTATTGTCGCTGAAATGCATAAAACACATTATACTCTCTTATCTATGCCTGGCCATGGCAGCAGAGAACACGGGCATATGATGAATCGGGTCTGCGGACCAATACAACCGCAATTCATTTCTTTTAGTAATGCCCATGTTGAGGGTTAGGCCCACATAAAATGTAAATTCAGAAACCGTAATGAGTTTCCATGTGACTGGTCTGGCAAGGTTTGAATTTGGGTTGATAAATTGTTGTGCATATAAATTGCTTTGATCCACAATCAACGCATACAGCTACTCCATGAAAAACAGCTCCAAAAATCAAGGGAAGTAGTTAAATTTGCTATTTCCACCTGAATTCCGGGTTGGGCAGTGAATGGGGGAAGTACGGGTGCTGCAGAATTTGTGGGCTGTCAATCGGGATTTGCAAGCACATTCGGAAGGATACTAGGGGCTCTATGGGCCTGTGTGCGAATTCTTGGTGGCTGGGGGACAATACTTGTGCTCGCCACCGCACCGGCTTGTACTGGACTTATGGGACTCGCCACGTCACCAAGTCGTACTGCAGTGCTGGTATTATTATTATTATACAGGATTTCTATAGCGCCGACAGTTTGCTCAGCGCTTTACAGTATAAGGGGAGACAATACAGCAACAATACAGTTCAATACAATACACAATATTTTGGACTTTTTGCTTTAAAACATGTCCAGTAAAAAAATTTTAAAATCAAATTTCGCCATAAATTTCGGCCAAAATGTATTCTGTAACATGTGTTCGCTAAAAAAATCCCAATACGTGTAAATTAATTGTTTATGTGAAAGCTATAGAGTCTATAAATGGCGGAAAAGATACTGGGATTCTTTTATATACTAATAATGGCGGTGATCAGCGACTTATGGCGGTGATCAGCGACTTATGGCGGTGATCAGCGATTTATGACAGTGATCAGCAACTTATGGTGAGACTGCGTGACTGCGGCGGACATTGTGACAGGGAGCAGAGCTGCATTGTAAACAATGCAGCTGTGCTCTGTGTCACTGTTTGCTGGCAATCGCCGGGACCCGGCGGGTAATGACCAGCCGGGTCCCGGGACCCGCGATCGGCGGCACGGGTAGGGCGGTCGCGCGCCTCGCGCGCACCCCCTACTTGTTTTGCAATATCACGTTTTAAAACGTGATTTTGCCCAGCGGTGCCACCTTTTGGCCATTTTTCCACAGTGGCTGGATGGCAAGCAGCTAATTTAAGCATCAAATGGCTTTTGGGTTGAATTTGCTGGGCAGGCCAGACTTGGCCGAATTAGCAGTTGTTTGAAATCTTTGCTATTTGTAGATTATTTTTCTTATAATGGAATTAATATTTTACATATTTAAATAATATTTTTAAATCTCCTGCCAGACTCACAATTATCCACAATAAATAGGGTCTTAGAGAGTTCTACTGATTTTGGCATGATGACACCACACATTCCAATAGCAAAGAGAAAACCAGACCCTAGATGTATGTGGTTCAATATTAATAAATAAGACAAGTTCCCCCTGCATACTCCCTAAGGAGGTTCTGATCATTGGCACCAAATTTGGAACATCAGATTCAAATTTCATGGCTTTGAATTGGTGGTAAATGTAAGAGCATACAGCACTTAAAGAAAGCATTCATCTTGGTAAAGAAAAAATAATAAATGCACATTCTTTTGTAGTTAAAAAAAGTGAATTTATTTATTATTTTACTAGGAGCCTGCAAAGCCTTGTCCCCATGATCAGCAGATCACGGGTGCAATGAAGGACTCCTGCAGACTGTCAGAGTAAGCTGTCTGCTCATACCTCATACATCCAGGGAGATACACACTGACAGGGACAAACAATAAACTACACAGAGAGCTCAAGTGAGCCCTGGTAGCTCATTGAGAACTACAAGCTGACAGCTTCAAAGGCTGTCTATACTTGTAGTTCCCCCATTCACAGAACTCACAGAACTGTGAATGAATGATGTGGGTGTGTTGGTGCAACTAACATTAGAGGTGGCGGTCGGAGAGCAGCTGCAGAAGTGGAAACATGTTACATACATATTCCACCCTTAAAATTGGTGGAACACGTAACATGTTCTCAAAAGGTGAAAAAATCATTAAATTTTTCCATATGACAAATCCATGTCAATTGTATGTTCAAGTATATCCTCTTTATCTTTAGGTAATATTTAAATCAAGATTATAATGTTTGCTGCTCAGATACATTAAAAAAGTCAACCGTTTACATGGAGTGTACTTACTTTTTCACATGACTGTAGTATTGCTGGTGTGCTGGATTTACCTTTTTTTATGCTTGAACTTGTGGTGTCTTCACTGCCATGCACCCATAGCCTAGTTTTCTGGTCCTGGACTCTGTAAGATAAGCAATGGATTTGTAAATTGCAGTTTTGGATCACTTGTCTTCACTACAAGAAGAGATGCCACAGTGGGTAACGTGAAGGTGGATGCAGGTGACTGGAAGAAGAGTTTTTTTTTTTTCAATTGTGAATTGGTGGGGGGGGGGGGGATTGAGGAAAATGACTTGACACCTATTCTGGTGACATCTGATTCTCTCTTATTCCTATTGTGCTTTCTTGACAGTAAAGGAGGAAAAATGTCTTCATGGGACAAAAACAGCAAAAAAAGAAAAATACTTTCTACTCTATCCAAATAGTTTTGGCTTTAAAATTCACAACACTTTGTTGCAACTAATGACTATGCTGAAAATATTTCCCTCAACTTTTTAAGGTGAGTATATAATAATGACTATGCCATTGCTCAATTTGCATTTTCACCATATCCAAAACAACTAAAATAGGCAGGGATTTACAGTATATTATAACACACGTTTGCTAATCTGATACTGTAAATAGCATCCAAATTATATAATGGCAAACATACTACAGAAAAAGATGCAGTAAATTATCTGATATAGGGATTGTACACTATATGATTCTTTTTTTTTAGATTATATTCTAAAAATAATTAATTCAATAATATTGACAACCATTTCAGTTCAGTAAAGTATTAAAATTTTAATTTGATAAAATTAATTTTCCTGTAAATATTTTGGCCTGTAAAACAATATTTGAATTAGCTGCAGCATTATAACATACAGTATACACTTACTGTGAAGGAGTTTTCACATGATGTCAACATTTTCTATCTGTATAAATTTCAGGTCTTGTGTTTAGAGTTTTGAATTTGTTTTCCAAATATTTGTGAATAAATACAATTTCTGGATGATTTCTTTTTAGGACAACCACATATAGCAGTTTTAGAATCATAATATTATCACATTTAATATACATACCTGTGGAATTTTTTGACATACCTTGAAGCCGTGTAAGCATTTTGTTTGACAGAACTCTCTTATTACTTGGCTTTTCTGACAGTTTCACTTCTGTGACATAAAGTCTGAACAGATCTTGAGGTCAAGTTATACATGTCCAGTGTAACAGGATTTTTATCTATGGTGAGATATTTTTAGTTCATTCACGAAGTAAAACTCAGGTAATTATATTAAAAACGAATGTGTACATATTTTTAAAGCAAAATAAATACTGCCCATCTTATTAAATAAAAAAAAGACTAGCAGAATGTATTTACTGTGTTTATAGCAAATTGTTATTTTAACACTTATATTTTGACTACACAGTACTTTTGATCTGCATACACCACAGCGGATGTACCTTTTTAACTATTCATTTTCATTCACTTCTGAAAATCACCTCTGCTCAGAGTGATATTGTTAAATGTCTAGGTGGAAAAAAATGGTGGTGTAGCTACAGTATATAATTTTTTATAGCTTAAAGGATATGCAGCTAATGAGCGTGCTGAGAGAATCGATTTTGTTAGATGGCATTGTAACTGAGTCAGAACCCAAAGAGAGAAAGAGAGACCTAATTATTTTTATGTTTATTTTTAAGCAATGACACACTTTTTATTGCATAGGGATTATGTGGTACATCACTAATTGCCAAAGATGCATTCACTGTAACCTTCAAAAAGCTTCTTTGACTAATTGAGCAAGGCTTAGCATTCTATTTCTGTGTTAAGCTTGGGAGTAATGAAAAAAATAGCATATTTACTAAGACGCGGAATATGACTTTATCTGTTAGATCATTTTGAGGTTTCATTAACGTAAATTAGTTCCCCTTGTTGCAAACAGTCTGCATGTCATAAGGGTCAATAGATTTGTTTCAAAAAGAATGAGAAGTACAAAAGTAATTTCAATACTGTGTAAAAAAAACAGAAGATAAGTTTATAGTGCCTTTTTTTCTTTATATTCTTCATTAACTCATATATGAAATGATATTTCTTCTTTAAATCTCATCTCTAAAAAAATGCTCCCAACACTTAAAACAAACTTTAAAGCTCCATAACTCTTACTAAAAACACTGGTGTGATGTGACTCTAGCGAGGGGAGACAGAACTCCAGTTGATTAAGTAGCAGAGATCGAGGACAGCAACTTCCATTTACTAATCACCACTACCAAAAAAAAGATAAACTTGATATTGGATTTGGGTGGGATTTTCTGCTTCTTATGATTGTTTTTTTATCCAGAAATGTTTGTTTACTAAAGCCCATAAAACTCCAATATTTTTCAGAAGATAGCAGTAAAGGGCCACCCTCTGCCTAATAGAGCTTAAGCAGTTATTGGTGACTAACCCAATTGTTCATTTTGAAAGGAAGGCATTGACTAACAATCTTGGTTTGGCAGTTACAAGCTAGGTTTTTGTATTGGATAGAACATCTGGCATAGTCATCTAGAGGCAGATGTGTACCTCTTGCAGGCTACAGGTAAAATGTTCCCTAATCTCTCCTGTATCACAAGCCTTTTTGAATTGTGTGGATATACTGTATTTAGCTGTGCATTTATGACATCTGCTGGAAATATTCAAATAATATCTGAACCTAAATTATACTGTAAATATTATATCTGTGCATCTTTGTTCCATTTATATAGTGACAACAATTTATTTAATAATGATTCTATGTTACATTTTTGATTGCAAATGCGTGTTACTCACTTATGGATTTGATTGCATTTCAGCTTCTTCTTTTTAGTTGTTGACTTGCCAAACATCAGTTTTATACTCAGCCACAATCCAGCCTGTCATAACCGCAGCTTCGCCTTTTGATCTTCTATTTCCCTTTGGTTCTGCTTGTACTGCAAGCCCTCCCCTCCAGGCACTCTTAAGAGCTGCATTTTCTCTAGCCAATGTCCATCTGAACCATAAAAGACTCTACTAAAAACTGGGCATTTGTTGAGCCTGCACATAACTGTTACCCTCTACTTGCTGGAAACAGACAGTCCATCTGATATCTGGATTGTATGAACTCTAGTTGGCTGCTCAGCCCAAAACCACTATAAATATTATTTGCTGTGACAGACCCAACCAGGGCAGGGGCTTTTGGGGGGGATTGGGGGCTAGCCTTCTACCCACTGATCATGGCCCATGGAGAGAGCAGATCATTCTCTAATGATGGACAACAATGTGATCAACGTTTAGAGTGGGGCTTGGATTAATTCTCTGCATAAAAACAATAAATCTTCCCTTCTGGAGTGGATGGAACAATGTAATATTAATCTTGTACAGGTTAATGGTACAGGTTAATGGTCAGAGCAAGTATGGTGGCCTTCATGCGGACTGGGTTGGAGAAGCTCCTCTATTTGGGACAGAAATATTTATCAACAATCTCCCTCAAGAAATCTATAAAGATAAATAATTCCTCTGTTCAGACTGTTGGAATATTGTATGAGTTTTGTCTTATGATGGAAGGATTATAAAAGTGAAAGCAAACACATGAAAGACAGCATGTGTAATGTACTTTGTGTATTCAGGGGTGGGTTTGTTGCTGGGCTGTCTGCGGTGGGCTCCCTGATTAATGAAAGCATTGGCTGTGTGCCTGGCTGTTGATTAGCTTACTGTTAATTAGATCACTGTTGGCTGTACTGTTTAACGTTCATATGGTTTAGGATAATGTGTTCAAGCTCTTACCTAATCATTGAGGTATGTTTATCCCAATGTGTAATATTTGTGTTGTTCATGTGGGGGCACTGCCTTATTTCTGGAGTGTATAAAAACTGTATTTCTGTTTAATAAAGTAGTTCCTGTTTTGCATCTAAGCTAGTCTCATCTAGTCCTGGGTGCAATTCCCAGCTATAATACCTTGTGTCCAGTTGCAAGGAAGCAGTTCTCTGATGGAATCACCCAATCGGCGTGACAGGTGTTTTGTCACATTTGCCATCTGTGTAAGCTGAGCACATGTCATGGCTGTGATGGTATTATACATGTAATATTATGCTGTTAACCACTTGCCGTCCTCCTGCTGTTTATAAACGGCAGGACGGTGGCACTCCAGGGGCGGGTTGCCGTTCATAAATGGCACCCTCATTTTCTAGCTGTGCGTGCTCCCTGGGAGCGCGCAGCACCGTGATCCGGTGCCCCCTGTGTCCTCCGGACACAGTGGAATACCGATCGTCGGACGGGACCTCTGTGCATGGCCACTCAGTGATCACATGCAGAGTAGTAAGCAAGATGTCACTTGTGACATAATTGCTTACTACATGTGAAATCTGTGAATGATCACAGAGGTCACATGGTATAAGGCTATTCACAACAGCCTTGTACCATGTAACAAATTGTGACCAATCACAGCGCACACAGTAGTTCTCAATGGCTGCAAGAATGCAGCTAGAGAGAAGGAGAAATTATTGCTTTTACAGCCTTTACGGGTGTAAAAGCAATCAGTGTAAAAAAAAAAACAATCTTCATCACCCCCCACAAGTAGTAAAGTGTCACCATGGTGACACTGTACTGCTAGGGTGACAGTATGTAAAAAAACAAAAACAAATAATAATATAAAAAAAGTAAAAGAAAATGTTTAAAATTTATTATTTTTGGTTATAAACTACTTTGGGTTATTTTTTTTTTACTAAAAAGATAACAGAATAAATTTTGGCCAATATTTATGATGAAATACTATTTATTTGCAAAATGTTATAAGAAAAACACTTTTTTTCAAAATTTTTGGACATTTTCATTTACATAGCAAAACAAATAAAAATCCCAGTGGTGAATAAATACCACCAAAATAAAGCTTTATCTGTCTCAAAAAATGCTAAAAAATTCATATGGGTACAGTGTTGCATGACTGCACAATTGTCATTCAAAGTGTGATAGTGCTGAAAGCTGAAAATTGCCCTGGGCAGGAAGGGGGTGAAAGTGTCCAGACTTGAAGTGGTTAAAGTGGTTCTAAAGCCTCCAGAACACAATTGGGAGACTGGGGTAGTGACTGCCTGAACAAGGACTCTCTTGGCAGGATCACCAGGAAAATGTATTAATATTTACATGATAAAGCCATAGTTTGCTTATTACTTGTCCTCATCATTCTGTTTTTGATCAAGTCAAATTTAGTTACTCGTTTTGCACGGTCAATATAAAACACACACACATTTGTTTATCAATAAAGCACATCATTTCACAAGTTCACACAGCAACATAATTATGAATCCATGTATTAAAACTGCTCAAAGATAAAGTAGAAGCACATTGCATACATTTAAAATAATCATGCACAGAGCATGAACATTCCAACATTACCGCAGCATGACAAGAATGAACATTGTCGCCCAGGTGCATGCATAATACTCTTTTTATTGTACAACCTGCTGTGCTTGATTGTCTGAATCACAAGTCACTTAGAGTTTTCAGCATTATTTGATTCACTTGACTTACCTTTTTTACTTTTCACCATTAATTTTTACAATGTATGTCTCGTAATGGAATTCTAGATTATTATCGTATGCAATTGACCAGATTACTTGAAGTGCTATTTATGACCATTATGTTATTCATATTGTGAACCCACAGAAGGAAACAAATAGAAAGAGAAAACATTTATATTGCTGTCATGCTGTGGACTTTTGAGTGAAGGAGTCCAAGTAATATATATATATATATATATATATATATATAATATATATATATATATATATTATATATATATATATATATATATATATATACATGTAATGTTTCTATAAAACAACAGGTTAGCTATAAATACACACATTATGGTAAGGACTTTAGAAGTAAAAGCCTGTCAAATTAGGCATATTCACAAGGTATTTATAGATTTTATTACATGGGCATATTTTCAAAGGTGTGTTTGTTAGGATGAAAACAATATACTAAGTGGTCTTTTTTTTAAATATTGCGTAGGATGGATAAAAAAAAAATACAGCACATCTATGCTACTATGCAAAATTATAACATATTGTGTGCTTGGATAAGGTATAGAAAACCTTTGCCTCTATGGCTGTTAATTTGCTTCTTAGAAAATTACTTTTATTAACAAATAAAGAATGTAAAAAGGAAGAGAGCACCACAAATTTAATCAAGGTCTAGTAAGTCTTTTTGCATATGGCAAAAGGTCAGAGGAGAAATCCAATACATTCAGAAACTCAGATCAGAAATCCATCTGAAGAAGAATAAGACATAAAAAACATAAAGTAAAAGATTTTTTTTTTAGTTCTAATTGATAGTATAAACACATTATAAAACATAAATATATTCGTGTACTGTATGTATGTTACATCTAATCAACATAACATGAAATGAACCACTTGATCTCCAGAAGGTTTTACCCCCTTCATGACCAGGACATCTGTTTGTTGCTATTCAGCACTGTGCTACTTTAAGTGGCAATTGCTGAGTCATACAACACTGTACCCAAAGTAAATGTATATTATTTTTGATCACACAAATAGAGATTTCTGTTGGAGATATTTAAACACCACTGGGTTTTTAAATTTTTGCTAAATAAAGGAAAATACAGAAAATGTTGAAAACAATGTTTTTCTTAGTTTCTGTAATAAAATTTTGCAAATAAATAATCTTTCATTACAAGTTTAGGCCAAATCGTATTCTGCTACATTTATTTAGTAAAAACATAGTCCAAATAGGTGTACATTAATATATTGATAAATGATCAGTTCTGATGTACAGATGGCTTATCTCATTTCTTGAAGCCCTAAAATGCCATAACAGTACAAATACCCCCCAAAATACCCCTTTTTTGAAAGTAGACAGTCTGAGGTATTTAGTAAAAGGCATTGTGAGTTTTAATTTTTTGCCACCATTTTTTTGAAAATGAAGAAGTTAAATAGATTTTTTTTTCACAAATTTTACATACTGTCACCAGTGCAGTACAGTATCATCACATGACTGGTGTGGCAGTGACTGACTGGTGACAGTATTAAAAACAAAATACATTTTGAAAATTTTTTTTTTAAATTTTCTCTTTTTTAACTTATTAGTTCACTTTTTTTTACACCGTGACTGCTTATAACAGTGAAGTTCACTATTATGAGCATTTGTTTTAGCTGTCATGAATGGGTTAACATTCATGGTTGTTTAGTTACTGTTGGCATGCTTTTATTGGTACAGCTAATCACATGGTACAGATAGACAGGTACCATGTGATAGCTGTGAGCCAATCACATCATTACAACAGTAATCAAGCTGTCATGAATGGAAACCCATTCATGACCGTTTGCTTAGATAAATATCATGTGATCACTATGGCTTGTCAAATGGTTTCTCCACAGGACAAAGTGGTCAAAGGTTTGCACCCCAGGGGGCATGCTAGTATGAATGTGCTGGGCAACATACCATTACATCACCTAGCCTGGCTGTGCCGCTCTTCCGCAGTACTTGCCCTGTGGGTGGGTGGCAAGTAGTTAATAATTCACTTAAAGTGTCTAAAAATTAACTGGGATAGAAACTCTATGGTAGAAAAAATAATAATCAATAAATATGTAATTGCTATAACATAAGGAAATACAGTAGAAAAAGATGAAATACTCTAATTATATACTGTAATGAACCATAATCAAAAACATGTATGCAGCAACAGAAATATTTTTTAACCTGTAGAAATTCATTATAATAATTATTAGTAAATGACTGGATGCAACAAAAAGAAATACAATAGATGATAACCAAAAACATTCTGGAATGATTAAATAAGGCATTTGAGACACATTTATGGTAGTGAATAAGGATGAGAAGTACCCAGGTTCAATTCAACACAGGTTTGGCAAACATGACTGAAATTACAATCCCAAATCTGAGCCCAACTGAATCTTAGAAAATGATAATGACCATTTAACAGCTGATTGTTGTGAGAGAAGAGAAGCCAAAGGCTGCAGCCTTTGGTTACATGTGTGATCACTGATTGATCACAGTAATCACATGGTACAGCACCCTGCATCTGTGATCTGCTGTGTCTGAGGGATACAGTAATCACATGCCACACTGCTGTGTGGCCTTGAAGCCATGTACAAGCAGTGAGAATGGGAGGACATACCAATACATCCTCCAGAATCGTGAAAGCTCTTACCAGACCATATATAAAAAGACCCCCCTTCCAGTTTTGTGAAAGAACACCACCCCATATAAGTGAACATACAAATACAAGGAAGTGTGAAGGGCACACAAATGCTCTAACAATAAATTGGCTTTTAAATGGTCACTATGTACACTTTTGTGTACCATAGTTCTTCTCAATTTCACAGACACAGCAATTTTAAAATGGTTGTAAAACTCAGCCCCCATTTATACTTTCCTGAGACTGATCTTGATCCAGTACCATGCTGGAGAGCAGCATCTCTATCTGCTCTCTCTCTCCTCATTGGACTTTGAGGCAAAAGCGGGAGCATTTTGCTTCTGCTGCTGTCAATCACAGCCTATGAGGAGAGAGCAGGGGACAAGGCCCAGTTTTGCTCTGTTTGTCAATGGATCAAGCCAACACAAGTGCCCTCATAGCTAGCGGCTTGCTATGGGGGCACTCACCACAGGGGAGGAGCCAGGAATGCTGGAGGGGGAAACCAGAAGAAGAGGATCAAGGCTGCTCTGAGCAAAACCATTGCACAGAGCAGGTAAGTATGACATGATTGTTATGTAAAAAAAATAGTTTTAGCCACTTTAACACTTGATATATTTGGTATCTATTTACTCAACACAACCTCTTCTTTTATATTAAAAAAGAAGCTTGTTAATATATTATGTTGTGCTATGTGATCTACAACTAATACAGTCCAACATAAAAGATTGCAACAGCCATCTTTTTTACAGGGCTCCTGCTTTTAGGAAATATATAATATTTTTATATTTTAAGTGCATTTTTATGTACAAGAAGCACATTTTAATATGCATACACAACAAAAAAAAGGCTCTGGCAGCAAAGGGGGTAAATGGTCTAAAGTTTAAAGGCGATATCAATCTTTGTTTTATTTCCTAATTATGTTTAGTTACAAAACATAATTATTATGCATTGTGTATGTAAAACTATAATAAAATAGAAACTTGAAAGAATAATATTATAGCTTGATCTAGATAAGACACTTTGTAAGGGAATTTTCACATTGTGGGGGAATTTTCCATTATCTTAGTGAATGTGGTAAAAAAAATCACTTTGAAAATACTAAATCACATGCAAGGGAAATATAAAAAAAATGAATTTTTGTTTGTACATGATTGGATGATGAAAGTAATCTAAGGAAAAATTCCCTTGAAAATTTCCATCTAAAGTTAACAGCCTTTTTACCTATATGTATTTAGTATATCACAACCCATAATTTTCTGTATATTTGATGACTCAGATAACGTCTCAATAATGTTCTCCCTGGCACCTTTTTGTTTTCATTGTTACTGATGAATAGCTTTGTGGAGAAAAATATCAGCTTCATAGAATCTATTTTATTTCATAGAATCGTACATGAAACCTTTTACATCTAGTTTAGTCTATGTCTAGGAAAATCTCTCTGGGTCATGGATTTGTGAGCCAGTTATATTTTAGAAACCAGTGTCTAAGAGAAATTATAAAACTGCATGTCAATACATAATTCTGTTCTTTGAGTTTTTATTTGTACAAAAATATGTTACTGTATAGTCACATGGCAGTCAAAAGTGACTAAACTATCTTAGGTTTCTAGGAACCTTCACTGCAGTGATGTTGGCTATTAATACCCAGTCCTGAGCAGCTGATTCATTTTAGACAGGGGCTTACTGTCTGCCTTTGCAGATATTTAGAGTTGTTTTTCTTCTCATGCTGCTTCTTTCAAAATGAGAATAAACACACAAATAATGTTATTGCCATACTTGGTGAAAGGACATTAAGGGCAATATTCAGAGATAAGTATGTTTTTAAAAATCCCATTTAGGCTATTTTCTATTACATATTTATGAAGCTAGTTTAAATTAAAGACAGATGTTGAGTTCAATGTTTCAGCAATATATTTAAAAATATACATACTTGAAAAAGCATATGCCACAAGTTTAAATGGAATCTATTGCAACAAAATGTGAAAATGTCACCCCATTTAATGGGACTTTAAAGGCAGATCAACAATAATTAAAATAATAATCTATATTTATAAATATGTTATAAAAGTATAAAAAGGAATTTTAACTTTGATTTCTTATTATGTATCAGCAGTACCTTATTAAATAGTAATATCCAGTACAGAAAATTTGATATATCAACTTGAAATGCAGTAGCTATTCAAGAACACCTAACATGTTTCAGAGACAATGGTTCCTTCTTCAGGGAGGCTCTGCAGTCAGTACATTATGATCTACAGTAAAATCAAAATCACATCGTTAGAACATACATCTCATTGTACATGGATTGTATATTTGTAAACACATGCAATACATATTGCTCACATATCAAAAAATAAAAACTAGAAATATCAACCTTAAAATCTTAAAAGACACAGCCAGATTATCATAATTTCTTTCTTAACCCTCTTCTAACAGCAACATTGCAACAAATGGTGGGTACAGGGCCCCTTGTGTGGAAAGCTAACGTTGCATATGATCTTTGAGCAAGAGGAGTCCTCTAGATTGTAGTATATGTCAGGTTAGACATTACAGATTTGTGGACAGTCCAAGCCTGAAAACTAGGAACATTTACTGTATGCTTAGAATATCAGCCTTTGCAAAGGACACAAAAAGGTTATTGTGAAGGCCACAAGGATTTCAATGCTTAGCCGTTGTCTGAGAACACCAGGTGAATTAAGAATACTTAGCTCTACAATTCAATGATCTCCTCCTCTGGAATACAGATGTAATAGGAGTATTTGCTCCCTAAAGGGTAGGAGCCTTTAAAAGGTTTTGTTTTCTCCTTGATAATCATAGCTTGTGCCCCAGGCTGACAAAGTATGGCTTCAGGTCCTGAGGGAGATGACCAAGCTGCATCTTTGCTCTGTCACAGTTGGAGTTATTTACTAAAACTGGAGAGTGCAAAATCTGGTGCAGCTCTACACAGACACCAATCAGCTTCCAAGTTTTATTGTTAAAGCTTAATTGAACAAGCTGAAGTTAGAATGTGATTGGCGTCCATGCACAGCTGCACCAGATTCTGAGTGCTCCAAGTTTTAGTAAATCTCCCCTAGTGTTAAAGGAGAAGTACAGCCAAGGCTCATTTGGCTATACTTCTCCTGTGGATCAATAAGTGCAGTCCTCTCTGTACTCTTGTGATCCATTTTCAGCAGACAGTGGGCTACAATCCACTGTCAACTGACATCACTCAGCCAATCCAGATTGAGGAAAGATCACTACCATATGGTCGGGATCCACCCAGGAGCTTTGGCTGGCACCTGGGTCAGCCTCTCAGTGAGCTACTGAGAACCTGAGACAGTCGCTTCCGCCCCCTCCACAGCCCAGCACTCCAGTGAGCTCTGGGGGAGCAGAGCAGACAGCAGTTACTGGCAGTCACAGCTCTCTGTTTAGAGCAGCAAGGAGAATTGAGCAATCAGCAGTGTCTGCTTACTCAGGCACACCCTTAGAGCCATTGAGGGACAGATGCAGCATCGGATAAATGATGCATCCACCTAAGTATGATTTAAAAAAAAAAATACTTCTCTTTTAAATGTAATTCTGAGTGAAGACTACACTAATATGAATCCTGCTGTGTCTACTTTCAAAAGACCTCATTTTTGGTGGCATAGAATCTAGCACTGATTTTACCAGGCTAAACTTTCAGGAAAAGCCTAAATCATTCTTGATGTGGTATTGAACCAGCCAAGTATTTTATTTATTCTATTTATTTATTTTTAAAATAATACAGCACAGTTAGCCTGGTGGAAGGCAAAGTCCATCACACATCCTATAACACACTTACAGTCTACTTTTACAGATAGGTTCATTCATTACAGTTTATCCACTCCTGTCACTCCATATCCTCACTGGCCCACATCCATGTTTCTGCAATAGAGACTCCCCTCCCTTGGAATAGTTCTGTTTTCTCTTAGTTTTCCCTCTGATTCACTCTGGTTCTTTTTTCAGTAATTTAAGCACCAGTATGACTGGTTACTGCCAAACCAGCTGCTGATGAGACATGAGCCTGTTGTCACACTTGTAAAAACAAACGTTATGTTTCACTTTTTTTTACAGTTGTGGTAATTCACTTCTAGGGATGAGCTTTGAGATCAAGCTGAATGTGCAAACCTAATATTAAGATTTGGCTTGTTTACCAATCTGCACTTCTGGCAGCTGCTGCAGCTGGAGCTGGCTCATTTAATGGTGATATTACTACATCAATAATGATTGACTTTCTGGCATGCCCACCGGCTTGCTTCACCAACAAACCAGCTGGGAGATTCTAGGCGACATCATTCATGACTAAATTTGGTTGATTACATTAGGAAGCATCTCGAGCTGGCTTGTTTTTATATAGAAGCCATTTTGGGAGTTGCCAGCTGTGGCCAGAGTCTAGTGAGAGCAGGGTTATTGTGCTGGTCATCATATTTTGATCAGCAGAGTATTATTTATCATGACTGACAATGGATCTACATTACTGGATACAATTGATGATGGATCTACATATGGGACATTTTTGGGGACTTTTCTTTGAAACAGGAATTTATTACAGTGTCTGTGAATTCACATGGGGGAGGAAAGATTCCTGGAGGTACCCTGATGTTAAGATGGTTTCCAGATTCCAAATAATCTTCTGCACAGAATCCTATATATCTATTGAAACAGGGAAATTGTGAAGAGAAAACTATCCTCATCAGCATAGGGAAACTTGTAAGAGGCCCCACCTGGCAAGGCACCCTCCCCACGTTGAGGTCACATGGCCTGGTATAGTTTGGGTGTTGCATGGTTGCTGCCTCTCCCTTTCCTGGCTGCAGGTTCAGATAAGGGACCGGTAAGGACTTTTGGGGAGACCATACCCTATTTTTTTTTGCCTAGGATCCCCCCTGGATCTATTAAATAAAGACCTTAAACAACAACAGTTTGTGAAAGACACATCTTTAATTCACATATACTAAAAGGGTGTAAAAAGTGTCACCACCAACCTACTACTGAACCTATTAAGTCAATTGTTCTGATTTGCCTTGAGTTTTAGCAGATGTGAATCAATTAACTCACCTAAAACATTTTCTCATCTAGCAACCCTAAAATCACAGGTCCATCTAAATACATTAGTGTACCTAACAATAACATAAATGGAAAATTCAGCTTGGGAACTTAAAATACTGCAAAGGCTTACAGAAGGGACTAAAAATATAAACTCAAATAGGCAGAAAAGGTTCTAGATGTATAAATGAATGTGCATCAGGCACATCCATTAAGGTTTTCTGAAGGTGAAAGACATATTTTAGAGAAAAAAATGTGGCATTCATTGCAAAGCAGTATAATCCTTCACAAACAAAACACATCATAATTTGACTTGTTGACTTGACTTTGCTCTGATTTTGTTTTAATGGTTTCCTTTGGTGGCAAGTTCTTGAGTAAAAATGTAAATGTATTAGCCTGCTTCCTAATTTACTGTGTTTCAATAATCACAATTCTCTTTGAATGATTTAGGAATTTTACATTTACTATAAAAAACATGATGATATTAAAAGCACATACTAGAGCGTAATTTAAAAATTAAAAAATAGAAAAAACTTGCAGATGTTTGAGTTGATAACTAACTTCTGTAACTAACCTTTGTTTGTATTCCTGGATAAAGTCTTTCATTTAGTATATTTAAAAGAAAGCTATAGTAGTTTCAGAAATATTTAATACTGGATGAAAATATTTAATACTGGATGAAAATATATAAAACATCTAATGTCTTTATAAATTTAGGCCAAAATGTATTATGTGACATGTCTTTGGTAAAAAAAATAAATAAAAAATTCCCAATATTACTTGGTTTGTGTGAAAGTTATAGCATCTACAAACTATGGTATATACAGTATTTGTCTGAAAAAGGATCAGTCCTGATGAACTGACGCCAATCTAATTTCTTGAGGTTCCTAAAATGCCAGCACAGTACACATGACCCCCCAAATGTCCCATTTTTGGAAAGTAGACAGTCCAAGTTTTTTAGTAGGAAACATGGTGAAATTTTTGAAGTTGTAATCATTTGTTACAATTGTTTTTGAAAATTATTACATTTTAAACAATTTGTTGTTTTTTTCAAATTTTTTTGTGAACGAGTTTTTCTCTCAACAGTGCAGTACAATGTCATCATATGCCTGGTGTGGTGGTAATCAGGAATACTGACTGATGACAGTGTTAAAAAAACAACAAAAAAAATAAATATTTAAAAAAAAATTTTATTCAATTTTTAAACATATTTTTTCTTTTTTGTTAACACAGGCAGTGTGCCTGCCTCTGTGTCCTGTGTAGCAGGGTGTCATGTTTTCTGCCACTACCCCCCCACCTTACACCTGTCACTGGTTGTCAAGGATGTTGCTGGCTTCATAGAGACAGGCTTGCAACCTGACAAAATCTGGCTTCCATAAGCTAATATATCAACATCTGTGTTGTGAATTTTGAAAATGAAATTTCTCCACAATTTTTTTGGATGCAGAGATGAATAAGCAGTTTTACTATCCCCACTGGAGAAACTTCACATCACTTTCTGTCCTTTTTACCAACTGCCACCAGAACCAGAATTATGAGGGAATCCCGCAAATGGGGACACAGATAGAGAAATCCTAACCCTTCCCTATTTCATCCATGGTAGCCTAAAAGTCATGAATCCCATTTGCTTTATTAAATGAACATATTTATAACATTGAAAGTAACTTAGGCTCATTAGTGAGAAAGGTAAAGCATTTTTTGTGACCTCTACATTTTATCCAGATAAATCATTCCATTTTATAAATGTGTTACATCTCACTAACAGGCTCCTAACAAACAGAATCACAATTATTGATTAACAAACAAAGGCAGACTAATACTGACTAGTATATCCTGTAGAACAAAGTGACAGGCACTTCAATAGATAGACCTATATATTGCTAACTGGTAAATTCCACTCACCAAATTGGACACCCTTTCTCATTTAGGCTGAAACCATACTTTCATGAGTTGCTACCTGGAGTAAGAGTAGTCTGGAGGAAAATGGCCAAGACCTGTTATTTACATGGATTTGTAATTTATATGAATAACAGTTAATTATGATCTTATGATGTCATTTATTTGTAACTGTAACATAACCATACTTGATATGTGTATCAAACAAGGTTAGTATTTTAAGCATGTCTGCATGGAAATAAATATGAAGTTAAAATAACATTTTCAGACACAAATGTCATTGTGATTCTTATGTTTCTGGTATATGGTGTAAAAATGTCATATAATTTGCACCCAAGAAATCCAAGTTGCCGTATTATCCCTCTAAGAGATTCCGCTTCATGTAATTTGCATCACTTTCCACAAAGCTATAAATTCAGTCCTGATTGGACCAGATATTACAAAACAAAGGACTGTTAGATGCAGCAGGGAGAATGATCTATGTCAGCTCACTCTCTACTACTTTCAAATCTTTTGATAGGTTTCCCATTCTAATGGCACTAGAACAAATGCCCTTTTCACTGGTTTACAAAAAACAATGTTGTTAAAGGATAAGTTCACCTTTCGTAACATATAATATGTTACACCCATATTCAGAGTGTAAAGGTAACATGTTACTATCAGACTGGCTCCCGCTCCCTGCTTTGACAACTAGCGGGAGATCTTCTCCCACCTCACTAGCTGTCAAATTTTTAAAAAACGTGGCTGTGTGGGGCTCTGCCCACATGGTTTCATCACTCATTTACAGTCATCTGTGAATGAGAGACTACAAGTCCCGAGAGTCTTTGTGGCTATCAGCTTGTAGTCCTCAATGAACTACCACGATGCTGTGAAGAGCCATGGTAGTTCATTCATTCTTCCTGTCAGTATATCTGCTCGCTCGAACATCCTGTATGAGCAAGGTGATATACTGATAGATCTGCAGGAAACCTGCATGGCATCAGCAATCTGCTGATCGCTGATACAATGCTTTACATGCTCCTGCAGACAAAAATAATACATGCACATTTTTTTACCTGCAAAAAAATTAATTATTTTTTTCTAAAAGGTGAACCTATCCTTTAAATAATAATCCCCCAGTTTTTGGAGAAGAATTGCTAACTGTTAATGCCACTGGCCAATGTCTTTTAATCCTTAAATATTGGATTAAAATACATAAAACTTTTAGGACAAGAATCTGTTGAGATTTAACCTCCTGATTATTCTTTGAAAAGGAAAGTTTGAAGATACACCTGTCTTGTACAGTACAGTAAATTGTTCTAACAAGTCACCCGTTACAGAGTGAATTAGGGATCTCAAAGGCTAAACTGCAGCCGTATATCTCTGATATTACCAATGACAAAATGTTACATATCTTGACAGGGCATAAAATATATTCATCGCCATATTAAATGCTTTAATTCCTAAAAAAAAGGCCCCTTTGTCTTCTCTACAGTATATGAGCTGTATAATTGCACAGTCAGGGAAGGTGTTAAAGAAAAAGATTTCATAGAACAGTAGTCGTAAAATGCTGGCTAAATGAATCATTCTAAAGAACAGATAACATCCAAAATTATTGCTTCATTTAATATAGTCCTGACAACTTTTTAACATTGATTGAGGTCAAACAAAAAGATAAACCAACTTCTCAAAAGCAGCAATCCAATTTCTTCAGTATTACATATCCAAAGGAATCATGCTGGATTTTTCTATGACCTTCTTTTAAATCCCAATGTTTCTGTACCTCTTTCCTCCACAACTGTCCCTCTTTTAGTTCTAATGCACAGTGTAGAATAAATCTATAATTTAGCTAAACTGTGTTTATATTTACTTGAAAGATCAATTCTACATATTTTAAATATATAAAAATAAAGTTCCCAGAATGTGTTAACATTAAACAATGGCAGCTGTTGAATTCCTCACTTCACCTGTAGTATTTTCCCACAGTCTAACTGCTTTGAGGTCCAGGGATGGTCCTCATGTGGGTTGAATGATGTCCATTGTCCTTGTACCCACTTCCTGTAAACATAGGCTGTTGTGGACACATTCCCTTTGATGTGTAATTATGACAATATGGGATTAAACTACAGCTACATTAAAAGGCCCCCATTCAGTGCTCTGTCCAGACTTAAGGACCAATGATGCTGGTGGAGAAGAGGAAGTGCTCATTCCATCACAGGACTGACTTAAAGCCCGCTGGATATGATGTATGTAATTAAACTCTCTAAGGAATCAAGAAGATTCTTGTACAACTGAGGTTATTCAGGCGGTCTGAACTGCTCTGATGAACTGTATATATTATTAAAAATTAGTATGATAACTAATATATTATTATGTTGAGATATCAAGTAGAAAAGAATAAAGATAATTGGGTTGCCAAGCCCAAGCAATAGGTCCAGAGTCACTCCAAGGTAAAGAAGTTTAATTCAAAAAGGTTTACAACTTCTTAGTAAACAAGACTACCAAGGATCCCTAACCGAGGATGTGCCAAAACTGAAAAAAAAAAATGAAATTAACAACAGGTGCACTAGATGGGCAACAATGAGATAACCCCCAAAACAGGAATTATTTTATATGTGGAGACCACTGAAATTCTTTTCCCTACTCATCTTTTATGACTGTTTTCACTAGTTTTGCATTTGGCTAGGGTCAGTGTCACTACTGTTATCATGAGGCGATACCTGGACCCTACAGAGGTAGCACAGGCAGTCCAACTCCCCCAGGATGGCACTTCAATATGTGACATGGCCAGAAAGTATACTGTTTCTCCCAGCACAGCCACAAGCACATGGAGGAGATTCCTGGAGACAGGCAGTTACTCTAGGAAAGCTGGATAGGGACATAAAGGTCCTTAGCCCATCAGCAGGACTGGTATCTGCTCCTTTGTGCGAAAAGGAACAGGATGAGCACTGCCAGAGCCCTACAAAATGACTTCCAGAAGGCCACTGGTGTGAATGTCTCTGACCAAACAATCAGAAACAGACTTCATGAGCGTGGCCTGAGGGCCAGACATCCTCTAGTGGGCCCTATGCTCACTGCCCAGCACCATAGAGCTTGATTTGAATTTGCTATTGCACACCAGAATTGGCAGGTCAGCCACTGGTGCCCTGTGCTTTTCACAGATGAGAGCAGGTTCACCCTGAGCACATGTGGCAGACGTGAAAGGGTCTGGAGAAGCCATGGAGAACATTATGCTACCTGTAACATCATTCAGCATGACTGTTTTGGTGGTGGGTCAGTGATGGTCTGGGGAGGCATATCCATGGAGGGACACACAGACCTCTACAGGTTAGACAATGTCACCCTGACTGCCATTCGGTATCGGGATTAAATCCTTGGACTCATTTTCAGACCTCACGCTGGTGCAGTGGGTCCTGGGTTCCTCCTAGTGCACAACAATGCCCGGCTTCATGTGGCGAGAGTATGCAGGAAGTTCCTGGAGGATGAAGGAATTGATACAATTAAATGGTCCCCATGCTTGCATGACCTAAATCCAATAGAACACCTCTGGGGTATCATGTTTCAGACCATCTGACACCACGAGGTTGCACCTCAGACTCTCCAGGAGCTCAGTGATGCCCTGGTCCAGATCTGGGAGGAAATACCCCAGAACACCATCCATCGTCTCATTAGGAGCATGCTCCAATGTTGTCAGGCATGCATGCAAGCACATGGGGGCCATACAAACTGCTGAGTACCATTTTGAGTTGCTGCAATGAAATTTCCGCAAAATGACCAGCCTGCTGTATCATTATTAATTTTGATTTTCTGGGTGTCTTAGAATTCAGTCCTCTGAAGGTTTACAATTTTAATTTACATCAAATAATGGGACATCCTTACTTTCCCAACACATTACCCAGTCCATATCAGTATAGATATCCAGCATGATATTTTTCCTCATTAAGATCTGATGTGTTTTCAAAGTGTTCCTTTAATTTTTTTTGAGCAGTGTATAAAACATTTGGAGATTACTGCCAGTCATTAATATAAAGTTGGGGGTGTGTGGCTTGAGCTCGTAAAGATGATGGCTGCTTGATCACATGGAGAGTCTGGCAGAAGTGTGTAAGCAGGGAGAGCCAGCTTAAACATGGGGAAGGCAGACTGCAAGTCAGCCGCCAATTGGTCGTGGTCCCCCCACACGACAAGCAGCCAGTTAAGCCTCAGCATCCCGGACATATTCCAGACACAGGCCCAGGATCCCAGCGCAACCTCCTCCCCCTCTATGCCTGGAGCATCCCCCTCCCGCAGCCCAGCCGCACCCTGCACTCCGCGGTCAGCTACCGCCAACATGTCTGCATGGACTCTGCTTTCCATTGTGGACCTCAGGGCATTGGCATCGGAGGTAAAGGACACCCTATCTTCAATCATAGCAGATCTGCACCTGGACATGCAGGCCATGGCACAGAGGCTAGAGGATGTGGAAGACAAGGCAATCCAATATGATCTTGCCATACAAGATACATGTCGGCTGGTTGATACCCATACCACTCAGCTCTGTGAAATCCACCATATCAAGAATCTTGATAACAGGGGGAGCGCCAAAATTTATGGGTACGGGGTATTCGGGAGACGACGGGGTGGGTCAACTATCGCAAACTATCCTTACTATTTTCAATGATCTCCTTGAAAACCCCAGGAATCACCTATCGAGATAAAGCATCTCCATAGGGCGCTCCGACCCAGGGGTACAGAAGCTGAACCCCCACGAGATGTAATATGTTGCCTAGTTGATTTCAGGCTCATGGAAGAGATACTACGCAGAGCAAGAAACAGGAATTTCATTATTTTCAATGGAGCAGAAATCAAGCTGTTTCAGGATCTCTCACATATCACCCTCCAATGCAGAAACGATTTGCGTCCCTTGCTTGAGCTACTTTGTTCATTTGGCATGCCATACCCCTGAAAATGTCCATTTGGCCTCTCTGCTTCTCACATGGGTCGAGTGACAATCTTACGATTTCCAGAACATGTACACGATTTCTGCGAGACCTTGGATGTTCCGACAGTGGATCTACGTAACTGGTATAGTGGCCTCCATTTACCACCTCTGGTAGGAGCTGAGCCTATGAATGATCAGCCGTCCAGAGACCCTATGAGATCAAGATGCCACAGATCTCCACCTCGAGCTCCCTCTTCCCCAACTCTGCAAAGATCTGCAATCGGGGATAGCCTCCCAGCCTCCCCAGCTCATTGTAAGGCACGTCATGAGTAGTATCACATTCAGAGTGTCAATCTCCTCAGTATAACAGACAAAGCCCGCCTTGTGCCTGTCTTTAAGCATTTCGCATGATACAGTTGGATGACATCTTTCTACTTGAGACCCTGGGGTATGCGTGTAACAGCTAACTTTCTTGATGGCTTGAAATGCTATATGCTATGTTCCTCCATTTGCGTATCATGCTATACGTTGAACACTTGAAATTTCTACTGGACGTTACGCTGTAGATATTACTAGCTGCTGATAACCTGATCTGCTTACAATTGATGAGAGGCACCCTCATGTGCTACCATATCTACTGCCAAACTGTTTTCACACTATATTTCATGAAGTGCTTGCTGAATATGTTTGGATGATTACTCACTTTTGTCTCTCATTGTATGCAGAATCTTACTCTTTATTACTGTGTAGCTAAAAAGAGTTAAGGTATTACCGCTTCTTAGACATGTCCTGACCAAGTGATATATATTTTGGGAACCAACACAAAGTGGCGGAGGCCCAGAGGGATTTCAAATTACTATGTCTTTGCCAGTGAAAGTGAGATACGGTCTTGATATCTCTAAAGATCCACCTACCGTTATCTGCTCTTGGGAAGCCCCTCTCTCCCCCTGTGGGGTATGCAGGTGTGAATAACACTTCTATGTGGTGGTGTAAACTCTGTTGTTGATGGGGGTGGTGCCAGCCCTGGTGCCTCTGGCAGCAATCTATTTAGAAATTCTGATGCCATTACCTGTTGGTGATGCCCACCCATGTTTATTCTTATGGGATATTCTGTTTGGACTCACCATCCTAAGAGGCGTGCTTGAGTGCCGGGCTGGCTAACTCACCTAGGTATCCAATGACAACTGTGTTACTTGCCTGGCTTGGCTCAACCTTGAAAATGTGAATAATGTATATATGCTTTTCAGTACCTGTTGACTACTAGTGAAAATATTTCTTCCATTTGCATTGTATAGAACCAAGACAAAGATTTATGAATTACAATATGTCTATAGTGCTTTAAAAATGTGATATTGATGACCTCTACACACATGATGGGCTACAGTATGGATAGGCACATATACATCCCAAAAACAAAGCCATATCGTACTTCGTTTCAAACCCTCCTGACGTTTCAGACATGTAACAAGTTTAAGACAGACCCCCTTTCTCTTTTGCGAGAAATAACGCACAGTATGAAGGATCACACCTAGCACATGCTGACTATGATACGGTCAGCCCCCAAACGATTGACCAATCCGTGCTGTTAATGCTCTCACTACAGAATTGTCATGACTTTCATTCTCGTCTCGTCCTTTGCTTGTACCTGTGTGAAGTACATATGGAGTGCACGACCATCATTCTCTAGATTTGACCATACCCCCACGCAGTGGACTCCCTTGAGTCTGACTGACCTTACCCGTACCCTCCTAGAAAGGGTGGAGTAGCCGGCCTACCCAGTCACCGGATATTCGAACAGTTCACCTTTTCACCCCTTTCACCTCCTCCATATCCCGTTTGGTTGAGGCGTTTACCTGCCCTTCTCTCCATCCTCCCCCTCCTTTCCATGCCCCCTCCCTCTTCCTTTTTTTTTTTTTTTGCTTTCCTCCTTCTCTTCTTCCTCTCTGTCCTATACTTCTGCTGCCTCTATCACTCCTGCAACTCTCTGAGGCACCTTGCAGATACCTGTGCGCACTTGCCTACTACCTACCTTACCATTTACACCACCTGACAGCAATTGCCGATGCACACTCCAGGCACCAGAAACAATGAATCCTTTAATGACCACGGCTACACCTAACACCTTGACAGTTGCATCTTTGAACGCCAGAGGAATTAACATCCCTGAAAAATGCTCACAACTGCTAACATACTGTATATGAGGAGCTTGAGATGTGCTCTTTATTTAGGAAACCCACTTTTGTGCTGACCATATTCCTAAATTCTCGAACTCAACATACCTGACAGTGTTTCACACAATCAATACAGAGGTGAAAGGTAAAGGTGTCTCTATTCTAATTTCGAAAAGACTCCCATTTAAGATTGCAGATTCTCTTGCTGATGATGAAGGTAGGTTCCTTTTTCTCAAAGGGTCACTCTATGACAGGTCGATCACGTTGGCCAGCATATATAACCATAATATGGCTCAGGTCGGCTTTTTCTGAAAAATTACTCAAATGCTGGCATTTTTCCAATCAGGCATCTTGATTCTGGGCGGCGACTTTAATGGGGCCTTAAATCCTCTGGAAAATACGTCAACCGGCACTTCATCTAAAGCGTATCGAGCGCTCAAACAAATCAAGGTGCAACTTAAAGACCTCCTCCTACATGATACCAGGCGTACCTTACACCTGACCGATAATGACTTTACATTCTTCTCCACACCCCATAATTGCTATGTGAGAATCGACTATCTCTTTCTTTTGCAAAAAGATCTCCCTACCTCAGCCACCATTGAACCAATGGTCCTGTCGGACCATCATCCCATTACCATGACCTTATGTCTTCTGGATACCCAGGTTACTTAAAAAACTTGGAGGCTAGACCAGTTCCTTCTCACAGACCCATCTGTGATCTCTAAAACTCAAGATTGCCTGCTTAACTACTTTTGAAAAAAATGTATCCCCTGATACTACCTCGCTCAGCCAGTGGGAGGCACAAAAATGTTTAGCACGCGGACTTCTACTCGCAATCGCAGCTTCTCGAAAACGAGCAGCACAAGCATCTTTAGACTGTTTAATACAGAAAGTTTACAAATTAGAGTGTATTCATAAATGTAAACTGACTTTGAACACAACTACTGGAAGAGCTGGGGGGAAAACTAAGTGGAAGTATATTAAGAACAAAATATATAAAAAACCGAGTTGCCCTTAGGTATATGTTGGTGAATTGTAACCAGAGGGTTCTATTAAGGTGACCCCTAATGTTTCAGAATATTGATTCTCGCCCACCAGTACTATGAATCATTTTGAAGTATATAAGGACATCAATCTCTTCCTAAGGAAGGTCTATCTTAGATCCATGTATCAGCATACACAAAACATCACAGAAGGTGACAATTTCACTTCTTCCTTACAGGGAACTGATCAACAAGCACTGGAGGCTCTACTGTCTCTTTTAGAGGAAACTGCACCGAGTCAGGAGGATGAGGAGAGTTCTGTTAACTCCTGGCTTAGATCGGCTAATTTAATGATTCGATCCACAAAAATGCCACCATTTAAAAAGAATGAATGGTTAAGTGTATTTTTGGATCTTGTACAATGGGACCTTGCTCTCATTGATTGGGATATGAAGGGTAGTGACAATCTGACCCGTGATGAACGTTGTGCACCTAACGAACTAAAAAGAGCATCGGATCTATTCATTAAACCAAGCGATAAAGGGGGCAATGTGGTCTTAATGACTGCAACCAATTATGAGCGTGAAATTAGACGGCAGCTTTTGGAAGAGGCCACATACGCTAATTTGGATTCTAACCCTTTTCCCAAAGTGGTGTCCTTATTCAATAGGAAACTGACTTTGGCCTGTGAAGCAGGCCTCCTATCAACTAGTGAACTTAATTATCTACAGGTGGAAGACTACAATATTCCTACTATATACTGCACATCATCCCGAAAGTCCATAAAAGACTTATTGACCCCCCAGACGACCTATTATCTTTGCCATAGGGGGCCCCTTGCAACAAATTGTTAAATATATTGATGCCTTGATCAAGGAGATGGTGTTCAATCTTCCATCCTATGTCCAGGATACATGAGATGTATTACTTAAAATATCACAGATTATAGTACCCTCAGATACGTTTCTAGTTCGTATAGATGTTGAATCACTCTATAACTCAATCCCCCCACATTAGAGCAGTGGCCCATTTCCTTGATCAAGCGTATCCATCTATGGGTGCTCAAAATTAATTTTTGGTTGAACTGTGTAGTTCGCTTTGCATTTCAATTTCTTCCAGTTCATGGGGGTTTCATACCATCAGGTACAAGGTACATCTATGGGAGCCCCTTGGGCCCCGGCATATGCCTGTTTGCATTTGGGGTGGTGGGAAGAGCAAATGATGTACAAGTCTAAGCTCTATCACAGCCATGTGACAATGTGGTTAAGTTATATTGATGTTGTGCTGATATTATGGACAGGCACTGAATCTGACCTCCATACCTTTCTGGCTGAGTTAAATCAAAATGATAGAAACATTTGACTGACGTACACCTTTGATAGACATCACATTTCCTTTCTGGATTTACAAATATCCATTAAAGCTGAAACATTATCTACTAAAACCATCCGTAAGGATACCTTGGTTTTGGCATCTAGCCATCACCCCCAATCACTTATTAGAGGAATCCCAACAGGCCAGTTTGTAAGACTTCGTCGTAACTGCACTGATCAGGGGGACTATGTGGATGAGGCCCATGACCTTTATCAGAGATTCCGAGAAAGAGGATACTCTCATGGTACTCTCCGGAAATCTCAATCTAAAGCCTCCAAGCAAAATCGAAATCCAAGCGAAGCGAAATCGCAGTGAACTCCTGACTGGTGCAGAATCCAAATCTTCTACTGAATCTGCTCCTGTGCGGATCATTACAAGATATGGGACTCAATGGAATGCAGTGCACATGATTCTCACTAAGCATTGGCACATACTTACACAAACACCTGAGTTGTCTTCTATTGTAGGATCTAGGCCTTTTATGGTGGCTAAGCAAGCCATGAATTTATGCGATAACTAGAGATGAGCGAATCGAACTTGGCGAAGTGGAATTCGTTTCGAAGATTAGGAAAAATTCGATTCGCCGAATCCGAAAATTAGCAGACTTCGGATGCGCGAATCAAAATTTTCCAAAAATGGCGGCGACATGTGTGGCGACGGAGCGGGGATCTCTGGGAAAGCGCGCAGACAAGGCACGCTGACCCATAATGCATTCATTCATGACATGTGATCGCATTAGCCAATCAGCAGCCAGCCAGCCAGCACTGTGTAATGGTCGAGCTATAAATTGCGGCCGTCTTAGAATTCTCCATTAGCCTCCGGTCATTCAAGAGAGACAGACCTCTCTGTATTAGGGACAGAGTTAGGGCCAAAGAGACTTTAGGGCCACAGAATCGTTACTTAGGGACACAGAACTGTTACTCAGGGACACAGAATTGTTACTCAGGGACACAGAACTGTTACTCAGGGACACAGAATTGTTACTCAGGGACAGACACAGAATTGTTACTGAGGGACACAGAATTGTTACTGAGGGACACAGAATTGTTACCGAGGGACACAGAATTGTTACTGAGGGACACAGAATTGTTACTCAGGGACACAGAATTGTTACTCAGGGACACAGAACTGTTACTCAGGGACACAGAACTGTTACTCAGGGACAGACACAGAATTGTTACTGAGGGACACAGAATTGTTACTGAGGGACAGACACAGAATTGTTACTGAGGGACACAGAATTGTTACTGAGGGACACAGAATTGTTACTCAGGGACACAGAATTGTTACTCAGGGACACAGAATTGTTACTCAGGGACACAGAACTGTTACTCAGGGACACAGAATTGTTACTCAGGGACAGACACAGAATTGTTACTGAGGGACACAGAATTGTTACTGAGGGACACAGAATTGTTACTGAGGGACACAGAATTGTTACTCAGGGACAGACACAAAATTGTTACTGAGGGACACAGAATTGTTACTGAGGGACACAGAATTGTTACTCAGGGACACAGAATTGTTACTCAGGGACACAGAACTGTTACTCAGTGACACAGAATTGTTACTCAGGGACACAGAACTGTTACTCAGGGACACAGAATTGTTATTCAGGGACAGACACAGAATTGTTACTCAGGGACACAGAAATGTTACTCAGGGATACAGAATTGTTACTCAGGGACACAGAACTGTTACTCAGGGACACAGAATTGTTACTCAGGGACACAGAACTGTTACTTAGGGACACAGAATTGTTACTCAGGGACAGACACAGAATTGTTACTGAGGGACACAGAATTGTTACTGAGGGACACAGAATTGTTACTCAGGGACACAGAATTGTTACTCAGGGACACAAAACTGTTACTCAGGGACACAGAATTGTTACTCAGGGACACAGAACTGTTACTCAGGGACACAGAATTGTTACTCAGGGACAGACACAGAATTGTTACTGAGGAACACAGAATTGTTACTGAGGGACACAGAATTGTTACTGAGGGACACAGAATTGTTACTCAGGGACAGACACAGAATTGTTACTGAGGGACACAGAATTGTTACTCAGGGACACAGAATTGTTACTGAGGGACACAGAATTGTTACTCAGGGACACAGAACTGTTACTCAGGGACACAGAATTGTTACTCAGGGACACAGAACTGTTACTCAGGGACACAGAATTGTTACTCAGGGACACAGAACTGTTACTCAGGGACACAGAATTGTTACTCAGGGACAGACACAGAATTGTTACTGAGGGACACAGAATTGTTACTCAGGGACAGACACAGAATTGTTACTGAGGGACACAGAATTGTTACTGAGGGACACAGAATTGTTACTCAGGGACAGACACAGAATTGTTACTCAGGGACACAGAATCGTTACTCAGGGACACAGAATCGTTGAATTAAAGATTATGTCAGACAACACGCAGAGGAGTGGCAGAGGAGGCAATGTTTCAGGAGCGAGCAGACGTGGCAGCAGAGGAAGGGGTCGAGGCAGCACTAGTCGCAGCCAGAGGCCAGTGCTCCCGGTGTCATCCAGCGGTCGTGTCTCCACCGACAACCCTGCCGTCATCGATTGGTTGGCTCGATCGTCTTCCTCTTCCCAGGTCACCTCTGACACCTACAGCCAACGGTCGGTGGGTACGTCAGACACAACCGTTAGTTGGCATGGCCCGGGAGCAAGCCCACTGAAATCATGTGTCCTCTACCTGCCCCTGTCCTTTGGTGTTCCCTCACCAAGCGAAGTATCGCATGCTGTGGGCTCAGCCCCACTGTACAGTGAGGAAGAGCTAACAGAGGGCAATCAGGAACGGGGGGAGACATCCGCCTCTTCAGCAGCCAGGCGAAGAAGTACTGGCGAGGAGAGTGGCTCGGTAGCCGGTCTAGAGACAGGTCTGTCTCCTGACCCACACGCAGCCGAGGGGGCTAGTAGTGAGCCGGAGACCCTAATTGATGATGATGAGGCTGATCGCACTTGGCAGCCTCGTCGTCATCAGGCTATTGCTTCCGCATCATCAGGAGAAGAGGGTGCCAGCTTGGCAGCGAGCAAAACAGTTGGTGGGTTGCCCAGGAGGCAGCAGGGTCGCAGCAGTGTCAGTGGAGGCAATCGGCCACGGAGTAGAGCACCAGCTCCACTGCAGCCTACCACCACGGCCAGTAGTGGTGCCGGTGTGCACGGAGGAAGTAGCAGTCAGCCGCCAGTGAGGAGTAGCGGGGGCAAAGTTTCCTACTCGGCGGTGTGGCAATTTTTCGTCAAGCCGCCCGAGGAAGTAAACGTAGCCGTATGTCGACTATGTGGCCAGAAAGTCAAGCGTGGCCAGGGGGCCCATGTCTCCATCGCCACACTCTGCCATGTGCCACTTTCAGGTCTCCTCACACTGCTGGTGGGTTCCATTTTGTCATAGGGTGCTGGCAGATTATGGGCCTCCCATTGCTGCTGCCAGGCCCGTAATCTGTCATGGGCCCCTGTACCGCCTCCTCATGCTGCTGCCAGGCCCGTAATCTGTCATGGGTCCCTGTACGGCCTCCCATTGCTGCTGTCTCCATCGCCACACTCTGCCATGTGCCACTTTCAGGTCTCCTCACACTGCTGGTGGGTTCCATTTTGTCATAGGGTGCTGGCAGATTACGGGCCTCCCATTGCTGCTGCCAGGCCCGTAATCTGCCATGGGCCCCTGTACCGCCTCCTCATGCTGCTGCCAGGTCCAGAGTGTGTCATGGGTCCCTGTACGGCCTCCCATTGCTGCTGTCTCCATCGCCACACTCTGCCATGTGCCACTTTCAGGTCTCCTCACACTGCTGGTGGGTTCCATTTTGTCATAGGGTGCTGGCAGATTACGGGCCTCCCATTGCTGCTGCCAGGCCCGTAATCTGTCATGGGCCCCTGTACCGCCTCCTCATGCTGCTGCCAGGCCCGTAATCTGTCATGGGTCCCTGTACGGCCTCCCATTGCTGCTGTCTCCATCGCCACACTCTGCCATGTGCCACTTTCAGGTTTCCTCACACTGCTGGTGGGTTCCATTTTGTCATAGGGTGCTGGCAGATTACGGGCCTCCCATTGCTGCTGCCAGGCCCGTAATCTGTCATGGGCCCCTGTACCGCCTCCTCATGCTGCTGCCAGGCCCGTAATCTGTCATGGGTCCCTGTACGGCCTCCCATTGCTGCTGTCTCCATCGCCACACTCTGCCATGTGCCACTTTCAGGTCTCCTCACACTGCTGGTGGGTTCCATTTTGTCATAGGGTGCTGGAAGATTACGGGCCTCCCATTGCTGCTGCCAGGCCCGTAATCTGCCATGGGCCCCCGTACCGCCTCCTCATGCTGCTGCCAGGTCCAGAGTGTCTCATGGGTCCCTGTACGGCCTCCCATTGCTGCTGTCTCCATCGCCACACTCTGCCATGTGCCACTTTCAGGTCTCCTCACACTGCTGGTGGGTTCCATTTTGTCATAGGGTGCTGGCAGATTACGGGCCTCCCATTGCTGCTGCCAGGCCCGTAATCTGCCATGGGCCCCCGTACCGCCTCCTCATGCTGCTGCCAGGTCCAGAGTGTCTCATGGGTCCCTGTACGGCCTCCCATTGCTGCTGTCTCCATCGCCACACTCTGCCATGTGCCACTTTCAGGTCTCCTCACACTGCTGGTGGGTTCCATTTTGTCATAGGGTGCTGGCAGATTACGGGCCTCCCATTGCTGCTGCCAGGCCCGTAATCTGCCATGGGCCCCTTTACCGCCTCCTCATGCTGCTGCCAGGTCCAGAGTGTCTCATGGGTCCCTGTACGGCCTCCCATTGCTGCTGTCTCCATCGCCACACTCTGCCATGTGCCACTTTCAGGTCTCCTCACACTGCTGGTGGGTTCCATTTTGTCATAGGGTGCTGGCAGATTACGGGCCTCCCATTGCTGCTGCCAGGCCCGTAATCTGCCATGGGCCCCTGTACCGCCTCCTCATGCTGCTGCCAGGCCCGTAATCTGTCATGGGTCCCTGTACGGCCTCCCATTGCTGCTGTCTCCATCGCCACACTCTGCATTGTGCCACTTTCAGGTCTCCTCACACTGCTGGTGGGTTCCATTTTGTCATAGGGTGCTGGCAGATTACGGGCCTCCCATTGCTGCTGCCAGGCCCGTAATCTGCCATGGGCCCCTGTACCGCCTCCTCATGCTGCTGCCAGGCCCGTAATCTGTCATGGGTCCCTGTACGGCCTCCCATTGCTGCTGTCTCCATCGCCACACTCTGCCATGTGCCACTTTCAGGTCTCCTCACACTGCTGGTGGGTTCCATTTTGTCATAGGGTGCTGGCAGATTACGTGCCTCCCATTGCTGCTGCCAGGCCCGTAATCTGCCATGGGCCCCTGTACCGCCTCCTCATGCTGCTGCCAGGCCCGTAATCTGTCATGGGTCCCTGTACGGCCTCCCATTGCTGCTGTCTCCATCGCCACACTCTGCCATGTGCCACTTTCAGGTCTCCTCACACTGCTGGTGGGTTCCATTTTGTCATAGGGTGCTGGCAGATTACTGGCCTCCCATTGCTGCTGCCAGGCCCGTAATCTGTCATGGGCCCCTGTACCGCCTCCTCATGCTGCTGCCAGGTCCAGAGTGTGTCATGGGTCCCTGTACGGCCTCCCATTGCTGCTGTCTCCATCGCCACACTCTGCCATGTGCCACTTTCAGGTCTCCTCACACTGCTGGTGGGTTCCATTTTGTCATAGGGTGCTGGCAGATTACAGGCCTCCCATTGCTGCTGCCAGGCCCGTAATCTGCCATGGGCCCCTGTACCGCCTCCTCATGCTGCTGCCAGGCCCGTAATCTGTCATGGGTCCCTGTACGGCCTCCCATTGCTGCTGTCTCCATCGCCACACTCTGCCATGTGCCACTTTCAGGTCTCCTCACACTGCTGGTGGGTTCCATTTTGTCATAGGGTGCTGGCAGATTACGGGCCTCCCATTGCTGCTGCCAGGCCCGTAATCTGCCATGGGCCCCCGTACCGCCTCCTCATGCTGCTGCCAGGTCCAGAGTGTCTCATGGGTCCCTGTACGGCCTCCCATTGCTGCTGTCTCCATCGCCACACTCTGCCATGTGCCACTTTCAGGTCTCCTCACACTGCTGGTGGGTTCCATTTTGTCATAGGGTGCTGGCAGATTACGGGCCTCCAATTGCTGCTGCCAGGCCCGTAATCTGCCATGGGCCCCCGTACCACCTCCTCATGCTGCTGCCAGGTCCAGAGTGTCTCATGGGTCCCTGTACGGCCTCCCATTGCTGCTGTCTCTATCGCCACACTCTGCCATGTGCCACTTTCAGGTTTCCTCACACTGCTGGTGGGTTCCATTTTGTCATAGGGTGCTGGCAGATTACGGGCCTCCCATTGCTGCTGCCAGGCCCGTAATCTGCCATGGTCCCCCGTACCGCCTCCTCATGCTGCTGCCAGGTCCAGAGAGTCTCATGGGTCCCTGTACGGCCTCCCATTGCTGCTGTCTCCATCGCCACACTCTGCCATGTGCCACTTTCAGGTCTCCTCACACTGCTGGTGGGTTCCATTTTGTCATAGGGTGCTGGCAGATTACGGGCCTCCCATTGCTGCTGCCAGGCCCGTAATCTGCCATGGGCCCCTGTACCGCCTCCTCATGCTGCTGCCAGGTCCAGAGTGTCTCATGGGTCCCTGTACGGCCTCCCATTGCTGCTGTCTCCATCGCCACACTGTGCCATGTGCCACTTTCAGGTCTCCTCACACTGCTGGTGGGTTCCATTTTGTCATAGGGTGCTGGCAGATTACGGGCCTCCCATTGCTGCTGCCAGGCCCGTAATCTGCCATGGGCCCCCGTACCACCTCCTCATGCTGCTGCCAGGTCCAGAGTGTCTCATGGGTCCCTGTACGGCCTCCCATTGCTGCTGTCTCCATCGCCACACTCTGCCATGTGCCACTTTCAGGTCTCCTCACACTGCTGGTGGGTTCCATTTTGTCATAGGGTGCTGGCAGATTACGGGCCTCCCATTGCTGCTGCCAGGCCCGTAATCTGCCATGGGCCCCCGTACCGCCTCCTCATGCTGCTGCCAGGTCCAGAGTGTCTCATGGGTCCCTGTACGGCCTCCCATTGCTGCTGTCTCCATCGCCACACTCTGCCATGTGCCACTTTCAGGTCTCCTCACACTGCTGGTGGGTTCCATTTTGTCATAGGGTGCTGTATGGCCTCCCATTGCTGCTGCCTCCACCGCCACACTGTGGCTCCACACTCTGGTTTTGGCCCCGTGACTGCCCAAATGAGTGAAGTGTGCGGTGATTCTAAGATCGACGGCACTCATCTGCATGTCATACTGACTGACAATATTATTTCTCTTCCCCAGCAGACTCCAAGGGCATTTAAATTAAAGGTACAGTGTTCTGCACTAATATAAAGGCTCTCTGAAGCCTAGAAACACCCTTTTTATAAGTTAAATTCGCAGCGAATATATTCGACTCGAATCGAATTTATTCCGCAAATTCGTCGAATCAGCCGAATCGAATTTTTGAATACTTCGCTCATCTCTAGCGATAACCTTGTGCAGTCGGAATTCATGCGCACCCCCTTAGGACTTGGCCTGCCTACCTCTTCTACTCCTCTGAAGGGAATGTATCCTTGCGGCCATTGCACTATTTGCAAATATGTTGACCGCACGGACACATTTACAGATGCCACAGGTACGAATTTATTTCATATAAGACATTTTGTTCACTGTGCAACCACCAGGGTGATTTACATGTTACGATGTCCTTGTAAAAAATGTATATAGGCAAAGCTAAACGCCTGTTAAGAGTCCAAATAGGTGAACATATTAATAGCATTTGTAATCACCACGACCGTACCCCAGTGGCAGAACATTTTGCCCAGATGCATCAGTCTTCTCCTAATGCATTACAGGTTAAAGCCATATATGCCTTAAATCTTTCATTAAGGCGCAGTGATTTTGATACCATTCTGTTGCGCAAAGAGAAAGAATGGATATTCAAATTGGGTTCTTTTGCACCGGTTGGCCTGAATAATGAATTTAGTCTCCATATATTTTTGGATCCGTAATTGATTTTTTCTTAAACACTATTTAATCTTTCATTTTCTCATTTTTTCATTAATTATTATATTTACATGTATTTATTGTGTTCATCTATTACCCATTTTCCCCCCCCCCCCTTTTTTTGATTATCCATGGAGCACACATGCGAGCAATATATGGAAGCGAGCCTCCTTGGAAATATAAAGGACTCAACAAACATGGCTGCCCTTAGTCTGAAGAAGCCCACGTGACTCAGTGGGCGAAACGCCTTACGTCACATCCGAGTGACGCCCGCGCTTGCCCAGTCTCGGCTGACCGGCAGTCACACGTCGGATTTCTTCCCTGCGTGCTCTGCCTGGATCACTACATGGTCTCCCACGTTATCCCTAACAGGACTATTACCCGGCCGCATAGCTGCAGACTCCATATTCATCCCTGACACCGCAGGTGGACCGGATCGCACCGCTGCATACTATGTATTTGCCATTGATCATGTGGAAGGTTTGAACATATTACCCCACTGCTAGTACCGTTAAAGCTATCATCTACATGCATGTATTTCATTATTCTGGGACAACCAGTTAGCAGCAATTGCAATCATTACACCACTGGCAATAGGTGTGGGATGGTACTCTTATGACATGCTAGTGCAGGATGTGGTGAGACCACCAAGCAGCACACTATTTACTATATGGCTAAATTACTGGCTACTAATAGTGAACACCATTACTATCTGATCAAGTCAGATGTAAGCATATGACATCTACTTTGATTCAAGCCTATCAGTGTACATTGCATCTATTGCCATGCTTATTATTATCCAATATACCCATAGTACATCCCTGCCTGGGCTCTGCTATGTGGGGGACTTCTTTGATGTTATTCTCAGCATTTGGCCATTTACGGAAGAGCTTCTAATATCTATGTCACCATCACAAGTGGACAATAGCATCTGCCATTGCAGTTCCATATACAGAAAGGATCCTGTTCAGGCATGCAATTTCTGCTCCTATGGGACATTTTCTCAATATACATCCTCATCTCTCCCTTTAATAGTATCATTAGTCCCTTTATTCCTTGTTAGAAGGATAATCCTTTAGAGGAGAGTATATCTAGGTTGTACCATTATTGTTTATCATCATGTCATTTTACATGATTTCATCTCTACATAGTGCATGACCCCTTATGGCATAATACTTTCACTGACTTGCCAGGACTTCTCAGCGTGTGGCATCATTCTGGATGATCACATCATCTCCATCCTTCACTTTCTTCTGCTGGTGGGGGTGAGGTCTCATTTTTCATGGTTTTATATGTTTGTTAACTAATTCTACAATAAATGGTTGAATTGTTTTTTCATTTAAGCTGCAAACTTTGTCCTCATTGGGAACCCTTGATCTAAGGGATCTCTTTCTCTTGGTCTCCCTTTTCTTTCCTAATCATAAGTATATAATATCTAAAAAATTGTTCTATGAACATGGTAATAAAAGTGGCAAGTACACTAGGGCATTACAAGCGGAAAAGGTGGCACTGACCATACATCAAATCCATACCCAGCAAGGCCATGTCTTAAAAGCCTCACCAGACATAAAGGCATAGAGGCGGAGTTTGAAAGATATTACATGACTCTCTATAACCTTCCACAGGCTCCGCGACCGACAGGGGATACTCAACCGAGTGTGGAAATTATTCGTGATTTTATAGCCCATTATTTTCCCAAACCTATCTCTCAAACAAAAGCACGTGAACTAGATGGTCTATTAACATCTGAGGAACTTAAAGCGGCAATCTCTCAACTGAAACCTGGCAAAAGTTTGGGCCCGGATGGGTTTACTGCAACTTACTATAAAACCTTCCTGGAGATTCTTGCACAACCTTTTTTTTTGCATGTGTTTAATTCGCTCGATACCCCAGGCCAGTCCATACTATATCTTTCAGAAGCGCATATATCACTTATACCAAAAGGAGATAAGGATGCTACGTTGGTGGCTATCTATCGCCCAATTTCCCAACTTAACGTAGATCTGAAAATCTTTGCCAAGATAATAGCAAACTGCCTCCTTAGCATATTTGATTCCCTCATATCAACTGACCAGGTTAGGTTCTTGACAGGTAGATTGGCAAGAGATAATACCGTAAGGGCAATAAATATACATCATTGGTTGATGCTTTCGAAGCGACCAGGCTTCTTCCTTTCATTTAATGCGGAAAAGGCATTTGCCTAGGATTACATGGAAGCGGTCTTAAAGAAACTTGGTTTTCCCCCCGCGCCTAATGAACTTGATCATGTCTGTATATGCCACACCCACGGCCAAGGTCAGGGTCAACGGCCTCCTGTCAAATGCCTTCCCCATCCACAATGGGACCAGACAGGGTTGCCCACTATACCCCTTCTATTTATAATCACGTTGGAAATCTTTTTACGACACATTCGAGCAAATGATAACATTAGAGGTATTATGGTAGAGGGTAAACAAAACAAACTAGCGGCTTTTGCTGATTTTATCTTACTCTTTCTCTTGGAACCACACATCACTCTCTCCAATCTACTCCAAGATTTCAAAATCTTCCAGTACATTTCTAACTTTAAAATTAACTTCAATAAATCACATGTTCTTAACCTCCCTAGCGGTCTGATTATGTCCATATTTCTGTGCTCAAAGCGGTACATTTTTTTGCATGGAAATATGTATTTTTGTTATTGTAGGCCTGTAATTTTTAGGAAAAACTCATTGAAATCTGTCCGAACAAGAGTCTAGTAAACATCCCGGGTAGGATAAAACTTGAAACACGAAATCATAAATTATAATTTAATAAAGAATCATAAAAAATAATCATATAATAATAATAAATGTAATTCAATAATATAATCAAACCAAAAACACTGAAATTTGAAATATAGCGCCAAGTTCGCACATCACTGAGCAAAGTCGCAAAATCGTTTTCAGTGTCTGATGACGAATTTCCCCACAAATCATTATCACTCAATTCTGAAAGTGGTTCTGATTTACTATCGCTGTTCTCTAGCTGGTCTAAAACCACTTTTGACCTAAAGGGACGCTTTTTAGACGCCATGGACGTTTCTCAGTTTCCAGGCAGAAAGAACAGTAAAAAAGCAGGCAGGGCACAGGACAAAGCACTCGGGACAAAATGTATGTGAAATGCTTTGATACAGTAATGTTTTACTATGTGATTTTAGTGATTTTAGTGAATGTCACTTTTTGTCATTTTCAAATTTCCCACCGTTCCTTCCCCCGTACGTCCCAACGCTCGCAGGGGTCGGAACCCAGATGACAGATGCCGGCATGCGCCGGATTACATTGCCGGGGACACTGCAGGAGGGACATCGCGGGAGTGCAGGACAAGTTAAGTGATCGAGGGATCACGGGGCAGTGCCGCATGGTAATCCCGAGTGTAACTCGGGGTTACTGCTTGTGGTACTGAAACTTTACCCTGAGCTACACTCGGGAATACCACCAGGGAGGTTAATGTTACATTACCTACAGAGATGGTCAGGCAATTACAAGATAACTTCCCTTTCATGTGGCAACCAAAGGCAATTACCTATTTAGGGATTCAACTACCATCTCACCTTTCAGAACTATACCTAAGGAACTTTTTAACCATTCTCCAAAACATAACTAATGATCTCCAGAATTGGGACAAACCACTATTCTCTTGGTTCAGTAGAGCAGCAATTCTCAAAATGAATGTACTTTCTTGGCTATTATACATTCTGCAGGTAGTCCCGATCGGTCTCCCTAATTAATTTTTCGAATCATACAAGAAATTATGCACTGCATTCTTTTGGTGCCACAAACATCCTCAGCTCAGCTACAAGCAACTTACAATGTCAAAGTGTGAGGGAGGAATTGGACTCCCTGACATTCGCCAATATTATTGGGCTTGCCACCTGGCTTGAATAGTTGACTGGACTACCAACTATGCAAGGAAGGCATAGGTAAGCCTGGAAGCTGCCTTCTTTACAACCCCTCTAGCCACATCCCCATGGCTGGTGAGGCCACACATCCCAATCACACTCAAAGAACATCCACTCATTGGGCCTACACTGTCATGTTTCTGTTTGGTCTGTGAGAAATCAGACTTGTCCTCGACACCTGGTCCCCTTACACCTACGCAAATGAACCCAGATTTCCCAACTGGAATGTCCAATACATTCATGTCCGAAGTCTCGCCTCTTGCTCACCTGAGATCCCATAATTTCTTCAATGACGGCTTACTCTTGACGAGAGAGCGCATCATAGCTAAGTGGCCGACAACCAAACTAACTCCATGGATGTATATATAGCTTCAACATTTCAAAAAAGGGCTCTTGCAAGGCCCCTCACTCCATTTGAAAAACTCTGCTCTATGGATAACCCCCAGAGACATGTTATTTCTGTGCTATATACCTTGCTGGGAAGCAAAAATTAGATAACCTCTAGAAAGGCATGCGTGGCCTGGAGCAGGGACTGACAACTGGACTTATCACCTGATGATTGGAAACGTATATACGATAATATCCATAAAGGCTCAATATGCATCTTGATCCAAGAAAACAACTACAAACTATATTCAAGATGGTATAGAGTACCTTCTTTGCTCCACAGATTCGACCAGAGTATCTCCAACTCTTGTTGGAGATGCCACCAAGCTATTGGTACACTCCTACATATCTGGTGGGAGTGTCCAATGCTTCAGCCTTATTGACTCAAAGTACATTCAATCATTGCTCAAGTGACGACCTTCTCCCTGGACCTATGTCCTGTGTCGTCACTTTCTTCTAAAACTTATACTAAATCACTCGCAATTCATATGGTAAATGCAGCAAAGCAATGCATACCTATCCACCTTCTACACACATCCCTTCTATTCGGGAATGGTTTACCTGAATAAATAAAGTGGCAGAGATGGAGGAACTCATTGACATAACAATTCCCTCTGTGTGAGACTGTACCTGTGGACACACTGTTTGCTTAGATAAGACATGGGATACGCCCATCGCACACACTATACCTGATTGTGACTGATGAACCTGCCCTATGTCCCTGTGGTACTTGTATACATATAGCCGAGTTTGTCACATGCCAGACAACACTAACCGTTCAGAGGATTTGAATTATCCTATTGACACGACTGACAAATTCAGCTGTTGCACCTTCTAATCTTTTGTTACTTCATTCCACTGCATCACTCTCTCCATCCTCTTTTTTTTTCCTTTCTCTCTCTCTCCCCCTTCTCATTCTCTTCTCACTCTTCCTTTCCGTCCCTTCCACCTCCCCTCCTTACCCTCCCCCTGGATAGTATATGGACACTAACTCTCGGCTGCCGGGAAGGTTTCATTCATCAATACTATCCAATACATTGCGTAGGCACATGCAATGTAACATGTAACGTGCTTCCAACTTACCTATAGACACTGCTTGATGAATTTCTGCTATTGCTGAGCCACCATACGTGGTTATGCGTCGCTGACTATAGGCGCTGACGGAATGCACCGTGACTCCCCTGTTAAGCAGCCCACCGCCGGTAATGAGAAAACATGGTGGTTCATTAGTCAGTGTCTTCTACTGTTACCAGTTTTATTTCCTGTTTACATTTTGCGATTTTGTACGTTTTATTGATGTTCACCCTGATTTGGGGCCTCTGCATGTACGCTGCATGATCATAATGTGACTTGTTCTGTTACTATTTTTTTCTCAATAAAATTGTGTTTGGAAAAAAATATATAAAGTTAGATCAAATAAAGTGCATAATATAATAAACTGACAAATAAAGTATTCGCTGCAATATCTAGTATGTTATTATCCCCAGGCAGAAGGTGGGTGGTAATGAATGGAAATAATGTTGTATTTTAATAGTAATAGTTGTTATTTCTAAACCAGGCTTTGGAGGTAAATGTTTTTTAACATATTTGCACATAGAGATGGTTACAAGTCCTTGGTAGTCCCCTTTATTAGGTTGTAAACACTTTTAAATGAGATTCAGATATCAACTAGTATCTGCAGCAAGAATACTAGAAATGTACAATGGAAATCCAATTGCAGCCTTTTACTGTGTTTCTAGGCAATGAAAAATCGCAAAAAAAATGTGTGCGTTCTGGTAACTGTAGGTCACAAATAAACCTGTCTGGTTCTTTACTTGTGAGGCATTAAAGGAAGTCAATGCCAATCAAAGCTGCTAACAAACTGTAATGAATGACCTGTAAGTTCTAGCAATGAACCCAAGTAAGTAGCTAATGTGGTTTTCATGCTTAGAAAAGCTTCATGAAAGGCATTTTGTACAAAAGAGGATAGCAGAACAATAATGCCAAAGCTGATGAACAATAGGTGACCATGAACAACCATCAGCAAAACTTGTTTTTTTCTCACAAAGGCATCTTCTGAGCTTGCACTTAAATGACTATAAAGCCAGGAGAGGGAAAGAGACTATTTTGGTCGAAAAAAACCCATACTTTTTCAGTAAAACCAATTGCTATTTACCCCAAGATCAAAACTGACTGGATCCAGAGAGCTATGCATTATGTCTGTGAGTGTGTATAGACCAAACAATTGGAATTATGACAAAGTAACTGACAAAGTAACTGTGAACATGACCAGTTAAATTATATGCAAATTTCAACTGAATTACATCTTGTTTGTTTAAGCACTGAATATCATTCACAGTTGCCACTGTCTAACTAGCTCAGCTCTAGAGCAATTTTTTTTCACACATATTAAAATCTTCATTTTTGGTAATAAAATGACTTAAACCCCTACAACATTATATATTTACATGTATATATTTTCTGAATGCAGAGGCCCTATATAATAAAAATATGATAGTTGCAACTTTTTCACATCATATCATATTTGCGCAACCCTTTATGAAATGCAAATTTTCAGGGGAAAAATATAATACTGTAGCATTAATTTTAGCACAAACACACACAATATAATGCCAAAAATATAAAAGATGAGGTTGTGTCGAGTAAATAGATACCAAATATGGCAAAAACCTATGGTACCCAAAAATCTCCATAGGTAATGCTTTAAAAGCCTTTACAGCTTATCAGTTTAGCATTAACCAGGAGCTCTTATGCTAGAATTATTGCTCTCACCATTTGTGGTGATACGTCACATATACATACACGTGTGCGCCCTGGATGCGTTTGCGCATGTGTGTAATTTTATTGTTTTTTTAAACTTGCTCTTACCATTCTTGGTGGTACATCGCATATACATACACGTGTGCACCCTGGGTGCATTTATGCATGTGTGTAATTTTATTGTTTTTTCAAACTTTTTCTATTATTTGTTTGTTTTTACTTTATTGCTGTCACAAAGGGTTCATAAACCCTAGTGTGATGGAATTGGGCAAATGACAGGTACTCTTTATGTAAACATTAGGGGACTAATAGAGATCTGCTTGGTAGGATGTGTCCCCTGGCTGTACCGACCAGGACACTGTGGATCTGTAAACAAAGAAACCAGAAGAGAGGGTGATTTTGTTGCTTTTAGTTTATTTGTTTACAGGGGAGATTGAGGCATGGATGTGCCTTGGTCTATCCCCACTGTCCATCCTGAAGCCAGCAGTTGTGGTAAGAGCAGTAGCGCCTGGGAACAATTGGGGGGGGGGCACTGTCAGACTGATAGGGGGGGGCACTGTGCCACCCACTCTGGGAAAGTGATTGGCAACTGCAGAACCACCGGATCACTTTCACTTTGAAGCCAGGAGCTGGCTGAAGAAAACCTGCTCAGGCTGATCGCTGCTATTACAGCTATTACCTTGTGATTAATGGTTCACTCTTTGAACATACATAGTGTGTCCAAAGAGATGAAGTAGTTAAAATAAAATACTTGTTTTCACCTTTATTCATCCTTTTTGGCATTTCAGTGCTGTTGATGTTCTTGCAACCTCTTTACAGACACTTTTCCCTACATGCACTCCAGCAATAGTTACATGGAACTTCTAAGTGGGATACAGCCATTTCTAAATCCTCTGTGTGTTAGAAAGGGTACTAGTAGTCTCCATTGGAAATCCCTCCTGAAAGACTGAGCACAGGAGCACATTTGGGAGAAAAGGACAGAGCTTTATCACCCTATAACAGGAAGTGCCAGATAAAAGTCTTTGGGCCCTTTCACATGGGCAGATTCTGCCAAGCGGATCTGTCTGCTCAGTGGGAGATCTGTCTACTGATTCCTGCTGAGAAGGCAGATGACAGATCTGTGTCCACTCCGCTTGTGTAGAATGGACACAGACACAGCCTGCTGTTCCTACTGTTCTCTGTAGGGCAGTTGGATGTAAACTGTCCGTTTACATCCAACTGTCATCTGATCCGCCAGACGGATCCCTATCTGTCTGTTTTTAACTGATATGATTGGGGGTAGGAGGGTGTAAATGGACACATATCTATTTACATATGCTGCTCCATAGAGGGAAATGAGTGGTCCGATCAGGTCTGCCTGAAAAACAGGCAGGAGCCCATGATCAGATTGGTCCACCCATGTGAAAGGACCTTTTTATGGTTGGGTCGCCAGGTATTTTTCCACAAATGCTGCAGATTCTAAAATATTATAAAATGACTATTAATATTACATATACATGTTAAAGCTTACTTTATATAAAAGCTTGGTGATTATTGTTGATACATACTATAATAAACAATCTTTATGAAAATGCACATAGGGATTCCACAAAATAGTGAGAAAAAGTAAAAAAAAAATCAAAATATTTAAGAATGAAGGTGTTACTTTTTTTTTAATTAACAAGCTATCCCCAAGACACAGTAAATAAAAGCTGCTTACTGGAAAATTCATGCACTGAACTACTATTGTCATAAATATCAGTGAGGGATGATTTATTTTCATTAACCCTGAACAGACAGTATCCTCATTATCAAGCAATGCTTCTTTGTACAAACAGCAGCAGTTTGAGCTGTACAATCAATACATTGATAAATGCATGTGCTAGATGAAAAAAGAAAAACAGGATATTTATATGTTTACAGGTGAGATTAAGTTAGCAATCCAAATGTTGGAGAATTCATGCTGTTGGAGTGTGAAGCACAGCAGAACATTTTTAAAGGGCACCTATGCCCAGGCTATGAATTAAAATATTTATGTTTTTCAAAAAGGCAGTAAAAGAGCTTTAAAACAAACCATCCCTGTGCTCTTTAGTTGCATGTAGCTTGAAGTATGAAGCCAGTTGGAGAATGCTTTGTATCTCTCTCAGTGAATATAAGGCATTCTCTGAATGGATGACGTGGAGATTTTGATTTTACCACTCCACCTCTGCTTTCCATGAGGAAAACACAAGGTATCCTTTAAATGGTGCCCATGACGAGCAAGTGATCCTTTGTGTTGACTAAAGAGGTGAGGGCTTGTTTTAAAAAGCTTTTACTGCTTTTTAAGATACTTTAAATATTTTAGGCTGCATAATCTGGGCACAAGTTTACTTAAAAAAAAGGGTTTGGCTTTGTATACACTCAACAAAATACTAGAAAAGCCAAAGAAAAATTCAGAAGTTCAAATGTGGCTTTTTTCCAAACAAATCAACAACTATCATCACCCAGTGTGACACCACAAAATTAAAAATAAATTATTTGCTCATGTTATGGGCACAAACATATGTATGAGCTCAAAAACTAGGAGTGGAATGCAAAGAGATGCTTATGGCAAAGGAAAAGGACTGCTATTTGCCAGGATGTAAAACCAGTAATGAATTGCATTGGCTGGGCAGCCCTGTCCATTTTTAGTGTACATAGTTTGACATAACTATAAAGGAAAAGTCCTAATGAGAGTGCCTACACCTGGAAGTAAACAGCCCTGAGAATCCACTTCTGATGTCACAGGACATTTTAAAACTTGCAAAGGCAATAGCAGAACAGTTCTAGACAAGCAGGAAATCATGCCCCGTTGGTGCAGGAATGTAGAGATAGCAAAGTCTCAAAGAAACAATCATGTGTTCCATGTTCCCTTCATGTTCTGTCTGACACTCATTAAGAGAGGAGAAATCCCCAAAGTTGGAGCAAAGACAACAATAAAAAATTAACAGTGCTTTCTCATTTTATCCAAAACTTCAGTACACGGAGTACACAGACTGTTATACAGGGCTTCATTGATATAATGTTGTCTTTTAATTGTAATCTATAATATTTTTTTCTTGTCCTCTTAGTTTTAAAAACATTTCCATTATATATATATATATATATATTTGCATATGATTTAATTTTATGTTTTTTTTAAATGTATGTATGTATGTATTTATTCATATAACACTAAAATGCTGTGATATTGGTTGTAATAATGTATTTGGAGGGGCGGTCTGACAACTCATGGGGCCCCCGGGCAATAGGGATCATGGGGCTCCTGTGTCCTTGCCCAAACTCAAGAAAGCCTATGAAAAAGGTACCAGGGGCATCTCATGGGGCCCCCTACTGACCCTGGGCCCTCGGGCAGTGCCAAGTTTCCAAATGGTCAGTCCGCCCCTGTGTATGTGTGACCTGGAGTAAAACTAATGTAGTTGTGTTACACAGTTCAGTACCCGGCTGGCTTGAAAGGAGGTGAGCTAAAAACATTGGGTTGTCTAAAGACAGATGTACACAGCTTTGTAGCTTTTTCTGAGTGTAAGAGGACCTGAATGTGAAAAGTGTGAAATGGCTATACACATCAAAGGGATAAACTTGTACTTTATGATTTAGAAATTTAGAAAATATATATATATATATATATATATATAATCACTGACTGTCAGAGTTTGCATGTCATAATGACACTGGGAGAGCAGGATTTGGCAGATTATATGTGCATGGTAGTTCAGGACTGGTAATCCAATGAAGTCCAATTAAGGACACGTGTTTTTAGTCAACATTCATTGTTTCTGTGTAAGCCATTGCTGCTGAGGCAGTGGGATAAGGTGGATATATTGGGAGTGTGTATCCAGGTTTGTCTGTGATAGGACAGAAGATAGGCCATATCAGACAGTTATCTAAGCTGTGAAACTGTCAAGGGACAGAGGTAGTCTGTGTGTAAACAGCTTGAGCCAGAGGCTTAGATGACCAGTCCAGCAAGGAGGCTGAGGCTGGAAAGGACAGTTCAACAAATAGCCAGGAGGTTTGCAAATGTTTCTTATAATAGAAAGAATTTTTCTGCACAGTAAAAAGCATGGCTAAAATTGCTTTTACTGTGGCCTCTCACACTCAACAGATTTCTGCTCCAAGGTCACCAAACCCCAGCTCCACATACCTTTAAACCTCAGAAATTCCCTTTCTTTTTAGTATATAGCTCCCTAGCTCACCATATTACTTAACCTTTTCTATGGTGACTCTTATGTCCTCTTAAGGAAAGTAAGCTAACATGGGAAATCCTATTTCTCAATGACTTTCCATGAAAGGATTAAAGAGGCTGTAAAGGCTCAAGGTAAAAAACCTTCTGTGTGCAGCAGTGCCCCCAGGCCCCTCAATATTTAGCTAAGACCCATTGAAGTGTCTGCCTCCTCATTGGCTGAGAAAGCAAGCAGGAGTCATTGGCTCTCACTGCTGTCAATCACAGCCAGTCAGCCAATGAGGAGAGAGAGGGGGTGAGGCCAAACCATAGCTCTGACAGAAGGAAGCAGGAGAGATTGCGGAGGACCCAAGAAGAGGAGGATCCAGGTTGCTCTGTGAAAAACCACTGCACAGAACAAGTAAGTATATACATGTTTGGTATTTTACAAAACAAAGAACCTTAATTCCGCTTTAATTGAAGCTCTAAAGGTAATCTAACAGCCACAATGTGGGCACAAAGAATATAGACCTCAGTCTAATTGACTTCTGATGTCCCCATAAAGAGGACCTTGAAAGTCCCCTTATGATAGAAATACATTTTTAAAAATTACCCATGCACACAAGCATACATACATACACACATGCACAGGATTGAACCTAGAAAAATCTGTTATTTGTCATGTCATCATTTCAAATCCTAACCATAACACTAACTGAATGGAGTTTGCATGTTCTGCCTGTGCTTCCATGAAAATTCCCTGGGTACTCCAGTTTCTTCCTCCAAAGGAATGCTGCTAAATTAATTGCCTCCTGTCGTGTTTGGTCCTTGTATGGGTATGTGTACATGTGAGGTAGGGACCTAAACAGCCCACAGATTATGCTAGTTTCTTTCCTTCCACCATGGGTGGAAGGATAGAATATTGTTCAATACAGTAAGTGTTGATGGGGGAATCCCTCCTGCAGCGTTGTTGTGTTCTGCTGGCAAGGAGACTTCTCATATAACATCTATAGCCGCCAACAGTGATTGCATAAATAAATACAACAGGCTGGTTGTACTCAATCAATTGATCAACTTCAGTACAACCAGCCTGCACTTAGATGGATCAAATCTTGTCTGCTCCCTGCTTAACGGACCAAGTTTCAGTCCATCTATGGCTGACATTAGATTGCAAGCTCCTTGAGGGCAGAAAGTGTGTATGTCCAACATATGCAAAGTGATGTATAAATTGGTGTTGCTATATAAATACTTGGAATATTATTATTATTATTATTATTATTGTTATTAACCACTTGTCCTCTAGAGGATTTACTTAATGACCAGGCCTCTTTTTGCTACTCGGCACTGCACTAATTCTACTGATAATTGCGCGGTCATGCAATGCTGTACCCAAACGAAAAATATGTCCTTTTTTTAACACAAATATAGCTTTCTTTTGGTGGACCCATTCAACTACACCCATTGTGAAGGGGAATGTCTGTTAATGCTGTTCACAAGAAGGAGGATTATGTGAGTGCATATTTTACTGTTGCCTACACTAATTAATAAAAGCAGTATTACACTATTTGGAGTTTCTGCTTGTATTCTATGTGAGTTACTGGCCATACTTACGATACTACGGGAAAGAGGTCTGTCATTGCATATACCAGTCTGAAAGAGGGATGTCATCCAGGAGAAAGTGACGCAGTTATGGAGGAGTTGTATACATGAAGGATCCATTACTAGAGATCCTAATAGTGTTGTGACCCTATACAGGTCGACGCGGGGAGGTGAGCGCGCATTTTTTCCATTAGTGGATGCCCTCTTGTCACCTTCTGCACATATCACTCAAGTCCACAAGATCTCATATTTTATGTGTATTGCACCCATCTTGGACATTTTTTTGTTATATTAGGGTGTGTTTTTTATATATATATATATATATATATATATATATATATATATATATATGTATTTTTCTGCACGGCTTGAGATATATTCATTGTACTTTATGCATGTAGATATATTGGTTTGATATTTGCACCTTCCATCATTATATTGTGTATTTGCATGGAATGTGATGTGTTTTTTCCCATATTGGTTTAGTTGGTTGGTTCATTCATTATTTTATGTATGTGTTATATGTGTATGTATTATGACACTTTATGTGGGGTACACTATCCTGAGTGATTTGTAGCACCTATAGTAGTCCTATAGTGAAAATTGGACAATCAGTCCAGATTGGTGGGAGTGTTGTTTGGTTTGGTGCTGTTTATGTACATACACTGTGTTTAGGCATTATTTTTAACTATCAGTTTATGCATGTTCATTTGTTCAATTATATTTATTTGGCATTTATCACATGCACCATAATATCACTTGATTTGTGTATTTATTATATATGTCTCCTTGTGGATATTTACATGCGTTTATGTATTAATTAATTTTTTGCAGGTTTAGGGTATAGTTCTTAGGTAGTAGCACCACATCATTTCATTTTCTTTTTTCATTATTTGATCACCTGTGCGTTTTTTATTTTCTATGCTATAAACAAAAAAAGACCAAAAATTTTGAAGAAATATTATATTTTTTACTTTCAGCTATAAAAAATATATAGTAAACTCAAAGTTAGTTATACATTTTAGGCCAAAATGTATTCTGCTCCATGTTTTTGGTAAAAAAAATCCCAATAAGTGTATAATGATTGCTTTGTGTGAAAGTTATAGCATCTACAAACTATGGTATAGATACTGCAATTTACGCCATTTTTTTGCTATACAACACTGCACTAGTTTAACTGACAATTGCGCGGTCATGCAATACAGTACATAAATGAAATTTATGTACTTTTTTCTCACAAATAGAGCTTTTTTTTGGCTCTATAAACAAAAAAAAGTTTTCAGAAAATTAAAAAAAAAACCAATATTTTCTCATTTCTGTCATAAAAAATATCCAAAAAAACCAACATTTCGTCATAAATTTAGGCCAAAATGTATTCTGCTACATGTTTTTGATTAAAAAAAATCTCAATAAGTGTATATTTATTGCTTTGTGTGAAAGTTATAGCATCTACAAACTATGGTATAGATAATGGAATTTACACATCTTTTACTTTCTGACTGCCCATCACATTTCTTAAGATGCTAAAATACCAGGATAGTACATACACCCCCTAATGACCCCTTTTCGGAAAGTATACACCCTAAGCTATCTGCTGAGAGGCATATTGAGTCCATGGAAGATTTATTTTTTTTCCACAAGTTTCTGGAAAATGACAAAAACTTTCTTTTTTTACACAAAGTTGTCATTTAAATGATATATTTCTCACACAAGCCATGGGTATATGTGGAATTACACCTCAAAATACATTCTGCTACTCCTACCTAGTACAGGGGTACCACATGTGTGAGACTTCTTGGGAGCTTAGCCACATACAGGAGCCTGAAATCCAATGACCACTTTGAAAGCCTGAAGCCTTTGTAACTTCCTCATTCCACTTCCTCACTACCTATCACAGTTTCGAAGGCCCTGAAATGCCAGGATAGCACCAACCCCCCCAAAATTACCCCTTTTTGGAAAGTAGATACCACAAGAAATTTAAAAAGAGACATGCTGAGAATTTTGCAGATCTCTCTTTTCTCACAAGGTTTTGAAATATAAAAAAAGAAAAACAAATTATGTTTTTTTTTTTTTTCTTCAATTTTCAAAAACTTGTGGCAACAAACAAGATCTGCAAAGTACTCACCATGTTTCTGATCAAAATTCCTTGGGGTGTCTACTTTCCAAAAAGTGGTCATTTGGGGGGGTGGTGCTATCCTGGCATTTCAGGGCCTCCGAAACTGTGATAGTAAGGAAGTATATTGGATTTTAGGGTCCTGTACTTGGCTAGACTGCCAAAATGTCTCTCACATATGGTACCCCCATACTCGGGAGAAGTAGCAGAATGTATTTTGGGGAGTAATTCTGCTTATATCCAAGAACATGTGGTAAAAAAAAAAATTAATCTATTTACTCAAAATGCCTCTCAGCAAATAGTTTGGGGTATCTACTTTCCAAAAAAAGGGGTCGTTTTTGGGGGTAGGGGCATAGGGGCAAAATGCAGGTGCTGGCAGGTGCCAGGGCTGATCCCGCTAACGCTGCATTTTTGGGGACGTTATACTAATGTGAACGCTGGTATAGTGCTGATCTGATCAAAGAGATTGATCCGTTCAGACACTATACTAGCAATGGAGGTTTATTGTGTATAAGCGTCTTCCTGGCAATCAAGGGGTTAAATGTGAATAGTGGTGTACTGGCGGGCAATCTGATGCTATCTGGGAGGGGTGTGTAAACCACGGGAGTGCAAATCACGTATATATATTATACTGTATATGTGATTTTGCACACCTGTGCCAACTGCAGCAGTATTGCTGCTATAGAGCGGTAAGGAAACGGTTACATAAGCAGTTTGTGTTATCGCACTGCGCCACTTTAACTGATAATTGCACTATCATGCAACGCTGCACCAAAATGAAATTTGCATCCTTTTTTCCCCATGAATTGGGCTTTCTTTTAGTGGTATTTGATTGCCAGTGCATTTTTTTATGTTTTGCGCTATAAAAAAACACAATTTTGAGAAAAAAAACCCCAATATTTTGGACTTTTTGCTATAAAATATGTCCAGTAAAAAAATTTAAAAATCAAATTTCATCATAAATGTATGCCAAAATGTATTCTGCGACATGTCTTTGCTAAAAGAAAATACCAATACGTGTAAATTAATTGTGTTATTAATTGAAAACAATGCAGCTGTGCTCTGTGTCAGTGTTTGCCGGCAATCGCCGGGACCCGGCAGGTAATCATCAGCCGGGACCCGGTGATTGACACCCGCAGCCATGATCAGTGCCAAGGGCAGGGCGGTCTCATGCCTCACATGCGCCCCCTACCATGTTAACAGGATGACATTTATAAACGTGATCCTGCCTACAGGGGCCGCTTTGCCGCAGTAAATGTACTGTGGGCGGTCCCCTAGTGGTTAATAATAATAATAATAATGTCAACAGTCACTTTTTTTAATTTAACCCATTCACAATATCCCTATTGTGCAATTATGTTTCCCAGTCTAGTTGATAAAGTACAGTCATTGTACTAGTATGCTGTACATTGTGCTATCAGACATACAGTACCAATGTATGTATCAGAATCTACACACATTGGCTTCCCTGTACTTTGCATAAATAGGGAAAAAAAATGGTGAAAATGTTTCAAATAGTATTAATTATACAAAATACAGTATGCATTAAGCAAACTAGAGTACATTTAAAGGAAGGTTTCCTATGTTCTACAGAAATGTCTGAAAATCATTTTGGCATGAAAAGGGGTTAGAATGTTATTGTTGAGTGTTTATCAAAACTTCAACATTTGGTCTGGTCATGTATGTTTTTTATTACTCCTGGACATCAAAGGGTTAAAGGGAAACTGTAAAGGTTTGAATACATTATATTGTACATTATATTGTATTAAACGTACAAAATATTATTTCAGTTTCAGTTTTTCAAATACATAATACAGAAAACAGCCAAGGCATTGGATTCTCAGTGTAGTGCATTATGTTTTTTTTTTTTTAAAGTTAACATAGCAGCAGCTGTTTGCCTTCAGGCTCTCCTTCTGACTAAAATGTCTTACAAAGTCATCTAAAAAGACAGCCAGGAAGGAAAATGTCTCATTAACTTGTGTGAGTTGATTTCAGTCTAAAGTGCACCTAAAGCCAAACTTTTTTTATTACTTTTTTTGGATAGTATAAGAAATGGTTGGAACCATCTATATCCCATCCCAGAGATTTACCTTCACTTCCAGTCCTCTAGACACAACAAGAGGTAAGAGGAAATGTATAGAAAGTGAGATTTTTCTCTTAGGTAACTAAGTGTTTCCATTGGAATATTTCTTCTAACCTAGTCAAAACTCTAAATTGTGGGGTTACCCCTACTTTTTATCTCAGTGACAATGGTCACCAGTCTTTCCAGCATAGAGACAGAAGGTAATAAAAAATTAACAGAGGTTCTAATTGTTCCCTACTCTTTTCAAAAATACAAATTTAAAGTTTTGGCTTTAGATCACCTTTAAGCCAGCCACACGCATTAAACTGTGCCTTTTTAACTATTCCTTATATGCAGAAAAACATATTTTCTCTTCTTTCTATAGGGTATAGCAATGATGAAAGATGGAAAGCTTGCTGCTGCTAATGGAGAGCTGCTGATTGCACTGTGTAGCTGGACCCACCAGAATCACCTGTCAGTGGCAGCGTCTACAGCCATCCAAACATTCTAGACCTATGTCCTGTATCCTTTTTTACCCACTCTTTCACTTTTATCATTGTTTACTTTCATTACATAGAGGCTGTGAGCACTAAGAATGTTGATGTTTTAGCAATTAAAACTGGATCACAGAAAGAAGCAAGTAAAAAGGGGAAAAGTGGTTTGTTCACTTAAAAAAAACAAAACAGCAAGAAATCATAAAAACAAGTATATAAAAAAAAAACCAAAACAGTAGCGTGTGGGTTGTTTTCATAAAATATCTGCATAAAGTGTCATGCTTGAGTTGAATTATTTATTTGTTTTGCTTTGTCAAGTCTGTTAGCTCCTAATTTTAACTTAGAATGTAAAAAACTGGATCAAATAGAAATGTACCAGTTTTAAAACTATGGCCTTAACCTGAGTATGGGCAGATTGTCGCAGCCTGTTGTTTAGGTTTATTTTGTAGAATACTCTGCCCAAAATCCTAATTTAATTTTGGTAGGCTTAGAAATCCTAATTAATTTTTTGGTAGGCAAAGATTTAAAGTGGTTCTAAAGATAAAACTATTTTTACCTTAATGCATTCCCTGCAGTAAGGTAAAAAATGTTTTGCCACTTGCTGTGCTCTTCCCACCCCCAAATACTGGTCTTACTCTTGTCTCTACCCGATCTCACAAGCTTGCTGAGAGCAGCAAAGCCATTGACTCTTGCTGCTGTCAGTCAAATCCTGTGAGCAGAGAGTGGAGGGTCAATGGAAACACTCTAGATAAAGCCTGCATGTAAGCCCCCTATAGCAAGCACTTGCAATGGGGCAAATACAGAAGAGGAGGAGCCAAGATCTCGCCAGCAGTGAAACCCCAGAAGAGGAGGTTTGGGGCTGCTCTGTGTTATACCATTGCACAGAGCAAGTGAATATCACATGTTTAATATTTTAATGTTAAAAAATGCCTTTAAAACCACTTTACATTGTTTGAAAAAGTTCTAAAATGTTTTTACTTAGTCCAGAAGGAGTGTGGAAAGGACTGCTTGAACTTTGAGCACAGATCTGACATCAGCCCTGCTGAGGCATTTTGGGGTTTTTTGGGGAGGCTGTATGACAGAACATACTCCTTTGGCATTGAAATGCAATGTAATAACAGGAACAGGTTGCTTAGAGCAGACAAATACAAACATAAAGTCATTATATAGTATTAGCAGTTGGTGGCAAAAGAATATGCTACATTTTTTCTTAATGTGATAGAATACCTATATTAAAATACCATTCTCTGCTGGTGATTGAAGGGTAAAATAATGTGTTAGCCTATACCTAGCAATCCAGAAAATGGCTCTGCATACTTTTAACAGTTTTGCATAGGTAAATGTCAAATCACTTAACAAGGTTATATCTGCCAACCTGAACCTGAGGAAGAGTCCACTGCTAAATACAGAGCGTACTGATCTCTCTTCTGGTTGGAGTCCAGAAACACAACTTGCATACCTCAAATTCCAGAAAGTGTGTCCAACATTCATCCTTTAGCCAGTCTAATTAGACATCTTCTGGTTCTCTACAGCCTTGCCTCACTTCCAACTAGTTTGCAATTAAATGTTACTCTTTTTTAACCAGAGGACATATGTGGAAAGGTATCAAAATAGAAGCATCGTGTCTTTTTTTGTCAGTAAGCTGTGCCAGTACCTCAAGTACTTTAGCTCATACAGAGTAAAAGACAATGATACATATGTTCACTTTAGCCTTACATTACATACATAAAGCACACTTCCTTTTAATCATAAAAATTTGGGGATTTTAGATTGTAATAATTATTGGGGCTCAGCAAAGTAGGTCAAGTTATAAAAAACAACAGGAAGAAAAAATGTTCTCCAATTGTTGGCTATTTCATCCTAAATAAAACCCATGAAGTAAAAATGTATTGTCCAAATCTGTTATCAAATTAAACCCTATGAGGTTGATTTACTAAAAATGAAGAGCGCAACATTGGGTGCAGCTGTGCATGGTAGCCAATCAGCTTCTAATTTTAACTTGTTCAGTTAGGCTTTGACAAACAAAAACCTGGAAACTGATTTGTTTCTATGCACAGCTGCACAAGATTTTACACTTTCCAGTTTTAGTAAATCAACCCCTATGTGTCTCAAAGAATGTATAATATGGTAAACTACAGATCTAAAATCTCAGAACTGGGACATTTCCAAATTCAGAAAACAAATGCTCTGGGGTTCAAAGGGGGTTTAGGGAGGAAGGGCTCATTAAATGAAGTGGCTTAAAAATTGGGCAAAACTATAATTATTTAATTAGCTGACATATATCTCACTTCACTTTCTTGCTCCTACCTACCCTCTTTCCCCATTATCTTGAACTCATTTTTTGTTTGCATTTATTGGTTAAACTACATTATGGAACCAAAACACCATAATGTCTATGCTGTGTTCAGAAATACATATCATATAAACTCATGCATATCTTTATAAACTTGTCTGATCTTGATTTGCCTTTGAAGTCAAATTGTGCCTTACTGTTTGGTGCCAAATAAATAAAGAATAAATGAAAAAAATGGTAATTAGTAAAAATGAATAGTGAATAAGTAAAATAGTAGAGTGCAAAACTGATAAGGGAATACAAAGGAAACATGGATTGGGAACAGCAGGAAAGAAAAATTAATGAGAAAACCATGTTACTTAACTGGTAATAAGACATACCTGCTCAATTTCATACTATGGCTCTATTGTCAGAAAGTGTGCACAGAGAGTGTGTCTCCTATTCCATAAAGGTCAGCTGGCTCTTGCAGATGTTGCAGAGCCACACTGATGTACTAGAGAAGTCTGATATGTCCCTAGTGAGTCAGAACTGGAAGCTCTCTTTTCACCAAAACTCACATGCCTTGTTTGACCCAGCACTGTCACCAGTAGCAAGTCAAATGTTCCCCTATACCAGCAAGTATGGGGTATTTTCTTCAGCTCCCAATGCCAAGTGGAATGATGGGCCAATTAAGTAAATAAGTAAACACAGATCTTAAATTCTAAGGGTAATGCCCCAATAGCCTCATCTTCTGTTACCCTAGACACTCTCTTCATCACAGTTAATAATAGAAATCAAATAGCTTCAACATAACTTACAACCAGTACACTTTTAGGCATCATGTACACTGGATGTTTTTACAGCTACTCCTAGGGGCATCAGGATTTTTTTTCCCTGCCTTTTTTCTCTGCATATTTTTTTTCCCTGCCTTTAAATTCCTCTGCATATTAACTTATGTGTCCATGCACACATAAACATTTAGAAGTGTTTACAATCAGGAAAAAGAAAACCCTGCCAGTGCGTCCAGGAGTAGCAGATTTTTGGCAGAAAAAATGCTTGACATGTGTAGAAACACGTATAAAAGCATCTACATGTATCTAAATGAACTTTAATGCTAGGCACGTTTAACACTTGAGCATTAATTCATTTCAAAGACCAGAATAAATGACTTGTTCTGGCCAATAAATTTAATTAACTCCCAAACGCTTGACATGGGTAAATGTGGGTAAACGCGGCTAAACGTGTTACACACTTTTACAAGCGTCAGGATCTTTTTTGGCCTAAACACTGTTGCCAGGAGGAGGCTTCTAGGAGAGTTAAATAAAATGTCCAGTGTGCATGATGCCCAAGTATTTCAAATCAGAAGCAATTAAAGAGGTTGTGAACTGTGCAAGCTATGTAGAAAAATTACAAGCAGAGAACAAAGGACTAGTAATCAGTATTAGGTGTGTTCTCTCTGCATCTAATTTTTACCCCATTTCTGACTAACCATATCTTGTTCAACACTTGGGGGTTGATTTACTAATGGCAATTAGACTGTGCACTTTGCAAAGTGCAATTTCACTCTGAAAGTGCAGTTGCTCCAGAGCTTAGTAAATGAGGTAAAGCTTCCCTCTGCCAAGATTACCCAATCACATGCAAGGAAAATAAAAAAACAGCATTTGTGCTTGCACATGATTGGATGATGGAAGTCAGCAGAGCCTCTGCTCATTTACTAAGCTCTAGAACAAGTGCACTGTTTTTTTAACTACCTACCCACCGCAGTATAGCAGATATACTGCTATACAACAGCACGGGTGAGCAAAATCATATATATATATATATATGTGTGTGTGATTTTGCACCCGCAGCTGTAGGTGTCAATCACTGGGTCCCACCCGTTGATTACCCGCTGGCGCCCAGTGATTACCAGTGATCAACGACAGGGAGGAGGGCTGCTTTGTTTACCAATAGTCCTTCTCCCTGTCGGTTTGGGCACATTGCTCTCGATGGCTGAGCAGAGCCATTCAGAGCAGTGTGCTTGCAGTGAAGCACACACCCTCCGCCCCCTAGTAAAACACTCCCAGCACACAGTTAACCCTTTGATTGTCCCTCATGTTAGCCCAGTATAGTGGCAGTGCTTTTTTTTAGCACTGATCGCTGTATTGGTGTCACTGGGGATGTCAGTGACACCAAGTCACTTCCCCTCAGTGTCAGAGTGCTCGCCACCATAAGGACACTGATTGCCGCCATTATTAGTATAAAAATTATAAAAAAATTATAAAAAAAAAATTCCAGTATCTATACCACCATTTGTAAATGCTATAACGTTCATGTAAACCAATTAATTTACACATATTGGGATTTTTTAGCAAATATGTGTCACAGAATACATTTTGGCCTAAATTTATTTAACAAAATTTGATTTTTACATTTTTACATTTTTTTACTGGGCGTGTTTAATAACAAAATTCCAAAATATAGTTTTTTTTTTGCAAATTTGCAAAATTGTTGGTCTTTTTTTATAACGCAAAAATAAAAAACGCACACGTGATCAAATGCCACAGAAAGATAGCTCTATTTGTGGGAAAAAAGCATGCAAATTTAATTTGGGTGCAGCATTGCATGACTGCGCAATTGTCAGTCAAAGTAACGCAGTGCCGTAACGCAAACCACTTCTTTAACTGCTTCCTGACCGCTCTATAGCAGAAATACTGCTACAGGGCGGCACGGGTGAGCAAAATCACACATATATATATATATATATATATATATATATATATATACGTGATTCGCACTCCCGTGGTTTTCATGCCCCTCTCAGATAGTGTCAGATTGCCAAGAACACGCTCATACTCAATAAACCTCCATTGCTAGTATAGTGTCTGAACGGATCAATATCTTTGATCAGATCAGCACTATTCCAGTGTTCACATTAGTATAGTGCCCCCAAACAAACAGCATTAGCAAGATCATCCCCTACGCTTGCCCCCCCTTCTCCCCCAGCAAGTACAGTGTCAGTAGGTCACTGTCACTTGATTCATTGCACACAAAACTGCAGTGTTTGCAGAATCAGGCCTGATCTCTGCTAGCACTTGCCAGTAAATTTTGATGACTCTCAAATGCAGCAGAGTGCCAGTACTAGTGCCACTCAACCCTTTGGTTAACTGCCGAGCACCAGCAGTCTAGTACATTCTGATCTTTCACATACCAGCACTGCAGTATCACTTGTTGACGTGGCGAGTCCCATAAGTTCAGTACAAGCTGATGCAGTGGCGAGCACAAGTATTGTCCCACATCCACCAAGAATTCACACACAGGCCCATAGAGCTCCTAGTATCCTTCCGGATGTGCTTGCAAATCCCGATTGGCAACCCACAAATTCTGCAGCACCCGTACTTCCCCCACTCACTGCCCAACCCGGAATTCAGGTGGAAACAGAAAATTTAACTACTCCCCTTGATATTTTGGAGCTGTTTTTCACAGAAGATCTGTATGCATTGATTGTGGATCAAAGCAATTTATATGCACAACAATTTATCGCCGCCAACCTAAATTCAAACCTTGCCAGACCATTCGCATGGAAACCCATTATAGTTTCAGAATTTACATTTTTTTTGGCATAAGCCTTAACATGGGCACTACTAAAGAAAATTAATTGCGGTTGTATTGGTCCACATACCCGATTCATCCTATGCCCGTGTTCTCTGCTGCAATGGCCAGGCATAGATACAGTTGCAAGAAAAAGTATGTGAACCCCTTGGGATTATGTGGAGTTTTGCATGAATTGGGCATAAAATGTGCTCTGAACGTCATCTAAGTCACAACAATAGAAGAACACAGTCTGCTGAACATAATACTACACAAACATTAGATGTTGCCATGGCTTAATTGCACATAACATGTAAACATTCACAGTGCAGGCAGGAAAAAGTATGTGAACCTTTGGACTTAATAACTGGTTGACCCTCCTTTGGCAGCAATAACCTCAACCAAACGTTTCCTGTAGTTGCAGATCAGACCTGCACAACGATCTGGAGTAATTTTGGACCACTCCTCTTCACAAAACTGTTTCAGTGTAGCAATATTCTTGGGATGTCTGGTGTGAATCGCTCTCTTAAGGTCATGCCACAGCATTTCAATCGGGTTGAGGTCAGGACTCTGACTGGGCAACTCCAGAAGGCGTTTTCTGTGCTGTTGCAGCCATTGTTCTGTTGAATTACTTGTATGCTTTGGGTCATTGTCCTGTTGCATCACCCATCCTCTGCGGAGCTTCAGTTGGTGGACAGATGGTCGTACGTTTTCCTGAAAAATGTCTTGATAAACTCTGGAATTCATTTTCCCATCAATGACAACAATCTGTCCAGGCCCTGAGGCAGCAATGCAGCCCCAAACCATGATGCTCCCTCCGCCATGTTTTACAGTGGGGATGAGGTTTTGATGTTGGTGTGCTGTGCCTTTTTTTCTCCACACATAGTGTTGTGTGTTCTTCCCAAACAACTCAATCTTGGTTTCATCTGTCCACAGTATATTTTGCCAGTAGTGCTGTGGAACATCCAGGTGCTCTTTTGCAAACTTCAAACGTGCTGCAATATTCTTTTTGGACAGCAATGGCTTCCTCCGTGGTGTCCTCCCATGTACTCCATTCTTGTTTAATGTTTTCCTTATTGTAGATGTGTTAACAAAAATGTTAGCATGTGCCAGAGATTTCTGTAGGTCTTTAGCTGACACTCTGGGATTCTTCTTTACCTCATGCAGCATTCTGCGCTGTGCTCTTGCAGTCATTTTTACAGGACGACTACACCTAGGGAGAGTAGCAACAGTGCTAAACTTTCTCCATTTGTAGACAGTCTGTCTTACCGTGGACACATGAACATCAAGGCTTTTGGAGATACTTTTGTAACCCTTCCCAGCTTCATGCAAGTCAACAATTCTTTTTCGTAGGTCTTCTGAGAGCTCTTTCTGCGAGGCATGGTTCACATCAGACAGTGCTTCTTGAAACCAGTAAACCCAAAACAGGTGTGTGTTTTTTAAGGGCAGGACAGCTGTCAGCAACACATCCAATATCATTACACTGATTGGAGTCAAGGTTGGCTCACTCCTGGCTCCAATTAGCTCTGGGGGAAGTCATTAAGCTAAGGACTCACATACTTTTTCCTCCCTGCACTGTGAATGTTTACATGTTATGTGCAATTAAACCATGGCAACATCTAATGTTTGTGTAGTATTATGTTCAGCAGACTGTGTTCTTCTATTGTTGTGACTTAGATGACGTTCAGAGCACATTTTATGCCCAATTCATGCAAAACTCCACGTAATCCCAAGGGGTTCACATACTTTTTCTTGCAACTGTATGAGAGTATAATATGTTTTATGTATTTCAATGACAACACACTCTGTTGTCCTCGGGGTGACCCTGAATTTGACCGGTTCCACAAAATTCAGCCCCTCGTAAATCACTTTAACCATAAATTTGCAGATGTCTATTCTCCCCAGCAAAAAATCTGTGTTGATGAGTCCCTCATTCATTTTTCTGGCCACCTTGCATTCAAACAATTTCTCTCCAGCAAGCGTGCAAGATATGGGGTCAAGATGTATAAGACCTGTGAGAGGGAAACAGGAAATACATATAAGTTTCGGATTTATGAGGGAAAAGATAGTCACGTGAAGCCCCCCAGATGCCCAGACTACATGGGAAGCAGTGCAAGATAGTTTAGGACTTGGTGTCGTCCTTTTCCATATAGGGTATCACTTATATGTGGACAATTTTTATTCAAGAGTGCCAATATTTAGACATTTGTACAGTCTTGGAATTGGCACAGTTGGCACCGTGTGACCAAATTTGTGCCAACCATTAGAAGTAGGGGATGCAGGGTGGTATATTCTAATGGTGGGCATACCACACACTTTTTCTGGCAGAGATTTCTTCTCTTTTTTTTGATTTAGCCCACAGGCTGCATAGAAAAAAAGAACATAGCATATATACCCAACAAGGACCAGCGACATACTGGTACATTACTGGATTTTGAATGGTTATACCAGGATGATGCCTACAGCTACAGGCATCATCCTGATATGGATTTTTTCAGCTGGCAATTGTCTTTCATTTAAAAGCAATCCTAGTGGCTAATTAGCTGCAGGATTGCTTTTACAAGCAGCAGGAGATGATGCCTCCCCTCCCCCACTGCCTTCCACGGCCTTTTCGGACAGACCCGTGCCATTGGGGGAACCTGAGAATACCGCCGGTGTTTCTGCCAGCTGACCATAGAGCTGATTGGAGATTGGAATAGTGCTAATCATCTCTATAGTTTAAGAAATCGGAAGCTATGAGCATGTCATCACGTCAGTTTCGCAGCATATAAACAGCGCCATTTGTAAATTGGGAAAGCATCTGATCACTTCAATCTTGATAAGATTAGATAATGTAAGGGCAGAGGAGATATCTAGAGTCTGATAGACCCCAGATTTCTCAAAAAAGTATATATGACAATGCCAATTGAAGTTACAGGGGATATTTGCATTCTCTATGATAGCATTAAAAGTGATAAAAAAAAACCGGAAGGGACAGTGCAAAAATAATAAAAAAAAAAATCAAAATAACTTAAAACAAAACACCCTCGACCCCCCCCCCCCACACACACACACACACACACGTCTGCGTACCTGCTTGCGTGAGCATTTTGACCCTGTTCCAGTATGTAAACAGCGGTTGCACTATGCATGTGAAGTATATGTTAGGTATCAACGCAAAAGTCAGATCAAGGGCAGTAATTCTAGCACTAGTCCTCCTCTGCAAATCTAAAATGGTAGCTTCTAAAGGCTTTTAAACCATTGCCTATGGATATTAAAAATGTATGCAGTTTGTTGCCATGGGGCATGTGCACTTTTAAAGCATGTCATGTTTGGTATCTATTTACTCGGCATACTATTATATTTTATATTTTACCAAATAATTTGCCAATACATTGTGTTTTTGTGCATTAAAAGTAAAAAAAAGTGTATTTTTGCAAAAAATTTGCATTTAAAAAGGCGCTGTGCGACTACTGTATCGCATAAAAACTTGCAGCACCCACCATTTTAATCACTAGGGTGACTGCTTTAAAAAAAAATATGTTTGGGGGTTTAAGGTAATTTTCTAGCAAAAAATACTTCATGTGAAAAAAAGTGTCAGAAAAGGCTTGGTCTTTAGGTGGTTAGAAGAGTGAATGATGTGTGGCACAAACTTCCAAAGCTGGGCATAACATGCCCCCACCCCCCAAAATGACCCCTTTTTGTAAAGCAGAAACCCCAAACTATTTGCTGAGAGGTGAAAGGATTAATGGAATATAACCAAATCTATTTTGTATACACTAATACAAGATGCTTGTTTAACATACACATATATATGAACTTTGTACACACTAACACAACTGTCTATGCCATCTTTTTGTAGAAATAAGTGTTTTTTAAAACTTTACAAAAAATTAGATAACCTTTACTCTCATTTCTGAAAAGTTGTAACCACAGCTTGGGCGTTGGGCCAGATTATAACCATGGTCTGGGTGTTAGACCAGATATGGTGTGACAGATAAGGCAGAAAATTGTAAATGCAGACTTCATACAAATAATTGTTGAGTTAATGTAAAAATATCGTACATGTATTTGATTGGATGGTCTGAAGGTGTGTCTGCCCAAAGACTACAGTATAAAAACCCTGATGTTATGCCATTAAAGCTGAAGTGTTTGCAATCGCCACTGAGGTGACTTGAGTGCATTCACTTTCTAAGATCTCGTAGCTGTGTCCAGGTGTGACCATTGGTATCCTGAGGGGGCCCCCAAGGAACAGGAAAAAGACCACATACCTACCTGCAAGAGGCATTTTGAGTCAATAGAAGAATTTTTTTTTTTACCACTAGTTCTTGAATATAAGCGGAAAATATAAAAATATAAAAAGCCCAAAATATATTCTGTTACTTCTCCCAAGTATGGGGGTACCACATGTGAGAATCTTTTTGGCCGTCTAGCCGAGTACAGGATCCCAAAATCCAATAAGCACTTTCAGGCTTTTAAAGGGTTTATTTCCTCATTTCACTTCCTGACTACCTATCACAGTTTTGGAGGCCCTGAAATGCCAGAGTAGCACCAAATCCCCCAAACTGACCCCTTTTTGGAAAGTAGACACCCCAAGCAATTTGATAAGAAGCATGGTGAGTATTTAGCAGATCTCCTTTGTTGCCAAAAGTTTTGGAAAATGAAGAAAGAAAACAAAAACATATATTTTTCTTTTTTTATATATATATGTCAAAACCTTGTGAGAAAAATGAGATCTGCAAAATACTCACCATGCCTCTTTTTAAATTTCTTGGGGTGTCTAATTTCCAAAAAGGGGTCATTTGGGGGGGGGGGGGGGTTGGTGCTATTCTGGCATTTTAGGGCCTCTGAAACTGTGATAGGTAGTGAGGAAGTGAAATGAGGAAGTTACGCACCTTCAGGCTTTCAAAGTGGTCATTGGATTTCAGGCTCCTGTATGTGGTTAGGCTCCAAAAAATATGGCCAGTCTGTTCACTTGTTTGCCAAGGTGCAAACAGGCAGGATTTGGGTCAAACCCATGTGCAACAGAAACATGACCTTCATCCCTCACAGTCTTTTGGTCTGAAATATAACCACTCCTTGTGCAAACAACAGACCCACAGAATGAATGAAAGAGAAGCAATACACTGCAAGTCTTCAGGTACAGCTTTCTTTCCACTAATGAAGAACAATGAACATCCCAGCAATAACATCACTAAATCTCGCTCCACGTTTTGTGAAACTAGCAAGCACAGCACTGTAGATGATCTCACACTGCAGATATACAGCTATGAGTCTCAAGACACAGGGCTCCCCAGGTACAGTAAGTGCACTGTTTTTCAGTAGGAATTTAAGGCAAGAGGTTTTTCCAAAGTAGTGCTTAGGCACAATCAACCTATCTAATCTGAACGTCATCTGGCATGACTTAACCTCCCTGGCGGTATGATTATTTCAGATTTTTGGTGCTGAAAGCGGTACCATTTTTTTGCATGGAAATATGTATTTTTTTTATTGTAGGCTGTAATTTTTAGGAAAAACTCACTGAAATCTGTCCGAACAAGAGTCTAGTAAACATCCTGGGTATGATAAAATTTGAAACACAAAATCATAAATTATAATTTAATAAATAATCATAAAAATAATATAAAAATAATAAAAAATTTAATTCAATAATATAATCAAACCAAAAACACTGAAATGTGAAATATAGCGCCAAGTTCACACATTGCTGAGCTCAGTCGCAAAATCGTTTTCAGTTTCTGATGACGAATTTCCCCCACGAATCATTATCACTCAATTCTGTAAGTGGTTCTGATTTACTATCGCTATCTCTAGCTGATCTAAACCGCTTTTGACCTAAAGGGACACTTTTTGGACGCCATGGACATTTCTCAGTTTCCAGGCAGAAAGAACAGACAAAATGCAGGCAGGGCGCAGGACAAAGCACTAGGGACAATATGTATGTGTAATAGGTTGAAACAGCAATGTTTTACTGTGTAAAATGAAAAAAAAAAAAATTACATTTTTTAAAATTTTTAAATTTCCCGCCGGCGGCGGCGCCCGTACGTCCCGACGTCACAGGGACAGGACACAGAAGCCGGATGCCGACATCAGCCGGAGGAGATGGCCGGGGACGCTGCAGGGGACACATCGTGGGAGCGCAGGGTAAGGTAAGTGAAGAACACATGCCGGAGCAGCGCCGCATGGTATTCCCGAGTGTAGCTCGGGGTTACCGCTTTTGGTACTGAAATGTTACCCCGAGCTACACTCGGGAATACCGCCAAGGAGGTTAATCAACTGGAACCATATTTGATCAATGATGTGGATCTTCGTGTGATTTATTTACAAACACCAGCCAGCCGGTGATCTGTCATTTTGTATCAGTAGTGCTACTGTCACAGAATGACAGACTTTTGGCTGATATTTTTATAAACACTAGCCTGGGTTTAGGTGGGTGAATTTGAGAAAATATGGCCAGTTTGTTCACCTATTTTCCAAACTGCAAACAGGCTAGCTTTGGGTGCAAACCACATCTGTAATCACAGTGTTTTGTGCGGAAATATAACCACTCCACATAATACAAAATTGCATTTGTAAAAACAAGTATACATAGTAAACATGTTACTTTATTTTTCTCTTGAGTTAAATTGTAAAAGAGCAGAATGACAGTGAAAAAAAACATGTAAATTTTCCATACCCTTTAAACTTTTTATTTTTTGTCAAAGTATAATGTATCTTTAAATGCTTTCATGGAAAAAGTAATTGGGTATCACATGATGGAGCCAAATGTCATTCTCACTCAGTATGTTTATTACGGCTTTACTAACATTAAGAAAACACAAGTGTCAATGTAGATTTGAAAAAAAAAAACATTCACGTCTTTTAAGATCAATTACAAAAGTTTATACTTACATTGTTTTTATGGTTGCTGCACAATATGTGAAAGGCAATGTAAAGTGGTTCATTTCTTTCTTTCTTTCTTAGCCCGCGGTTGTTCTCCACCTAGCGAACATATCCGGAATTGCATCTAGAAATGTGCTTGACATGATTCCGGATTTACTAACAGGAAAGAGTCTACAAAGTAGACTCTTTTCAATGAGTTTACTAGACGCCTTTCTGATGACTGACAGGTCTAGATTGATTGAATTGAGTCTGCCTGAATGTTCAGCGTCTGCTGGTAGACTCAATTCTTAGTAAATCAGGGCCTTTATGTCTTCTTTGGTCTACCAGTATGCTTCCCCTTTATAACCTTCCCATTTGATTTGTACTTTATCCATATTTTAGGCACAGCTGACTGAGAACAACCAACATCTTTTGCAACATTCCATGATAATTTACCTTCTTGAAGAAGTTTTATAATCCTTTCCTTTGTTTCAACTGACTTGTGTTGTGTTGTGTTGTGTTGTGTTGTGAATCACTTGTGTTGGAGCCATGATTTGTGTCAATCAGCTTGGTGCAACAGCTCACCAAGGTGTGCAAGCACTCTTTTTTTTAACTGCAGACTAATTAGCAGATGTAATTTGATGGAAATGTTTATTTTAGAACTGTACATGGTGATTCCATAATATTTTCCTCTGAAATTAGTGATTTGATATTTTTTTCCTCTGCTTGATCTGCAAAAACAGTTGCAATTGACTACAGTTTTTTTTCTTTTTATTTTCTTAAGTGTTTCTTAAAGCCAGAACGTTAGAATGTTAAATAAAAATAGTTTTCATGTCTGTGATTGGTTTTTTTTCTACACGAATAAACAACTGAATGAACATTTTCCAAGAGTTGAGATTCCATACTTTTGCCAGAGGTTGTATTTTTTTTGCAGCGCCTTTTCTTTAAATTCACTAAACACATTTCAATCCCTGATTCCTTAGCCTATAGTTGATTTGTATCTCAGAAGTCCTTTATTTGTTACAGGTAGTCACCAGCGGAGGATGGGTCTATCTTCCTTAACTGAAAAGAAGATATTACCTCAAATAAGGAATAAAAATAGTTCAATGTTAGAGACTCTCCAGAAATCCCAGGGTCTCATTTCAGTGCAATTAATGATCTACAACCAAAAGGAAATAAGGGGCACAATAGAAAATAATAGTTAGTCATACACAGGTTGGGTCTTTTATTTTGAAATCTTACCCTTCTGCTTCCTCTGCAGAATCATAAAGCTCGTAATGAAGCCCCAGCCTGTGCTCCTTGTATCTTGTATCCAGAAAATTTTGGCCTAGCTTTGCTTTTTGAAATTGTCCCACTGCTGGCCAATTCTACACTGCAGTGTTATCTGTGGTCTCTTAATTCTTGTTTAAAAATAGTGGCCTGCACAATAGTACATTCCTGCCAATCTTCCCTCATTAAAAATATCCTGCTGCTGGCCAATTTTACACTGCTGTATCATCTGTGGTCTCTTAATGCATAATGAGATCTTTGTAGAAATTAGCCAGAGCAGAACAGTTTTGCATCAGCAAGAACAAGGACAGCAACAGTAAATTATTTGCCAGTCTTTATATGCAAGCCAAAGCGGATCTACTACAATTTGATGAAAAGCATACGTCTCTGTGAAAGGTGTCCAAACATTTTTTTATTCAAACCTAGAATAATAATAGAATAATGGTGTGCTGCTGCCGTATGTAAGCCACACTAATTGTAAATTTACCAAAATCAGTTTCACAGTCAAATATATTCTGCCAGTGTACTGTGTCACTGAGACTGTCCATGAAAATTGATCTGTTCCATAGCATTGCATACATCTTTAAAGCATCCCCAAGTGTGTTATTTAAATGATTTGAGTATTTTCAAAGTTTCTATCAAATCCACATGAAAATACTGTCTCCACTCCTGTCACTTACTTTGCAATCTTTGCTATTTTTTAATAAAGTATTAATACATTTTTAATCAGAGCATGTTGCTGATTTTTTCCTATTCAATTTGAAATGTTAAAGGAGAAGTATAACCAAAGCTATTTTGGCTATAATTCTATGGAACACAGAAGCGCAGTTCGTTCTACACTCCTGTGACCCATTTTCTGCTGACAGCTGGCTAAAGCCCACAGTTGGTCGACATCACTGGTCCAGGCTTGGGAGAGATCCTGACTTTACAGTCAAGATCCATCCAGATGCCTGAACTGGTAGGTGGCTCAGCCTCTCAGCACGTCGCTGAGATCCTGAGCCAGCCCATCTTGCCCCCTTTACAGCCCGGTGCTTCAGTGAGTGCTGAATGGTCAGAGCAGAAAGTCGGTGACTAACAGTCATCACTCTTTGTCCAGAGTGGAGGGGGAGAACTGAACGATTAGCAGTTTGATCATCTCATTCTCACAGTAGAGTCGGTGGGGGACAGCTGCAGCTGGGATTAGTGCTGCAGTCAGCTAGGTGAGTATGATTTTTTTTTCTTTGTTATTCCCATACTTCTCTTTTTTTTTTCCCCAAAAATACTTTAAAAAAGTAAGCTATAGCAATATACATACAAATACAGATCACAGTCCGGACATAGACACAGCATGTAGCATCCCGTTTTGCAGACGGGCCGTGGGTTTAAATTGTAGTACAAATCGAGGTGAGATATATCATTATGTCAAATATATATAACAAACCAGTAGATACGCAACGTATAATAGATAAATCGATGTAGGTATATTGATTACCGATCTATTGACTTGTCAGTCCGTATATTAAGGGAATGTGAAGTGTTAGGTAAGGGAAGCACAGGATGATGTGTATGTTATGATTTGTGCGTCCAGTTCAGGAGCGTGTGAGCCATGTGAAATCAGTCACACCTGTATACGAGATTAAATGCTATATTTGTGGGGAATATATGAATACGGAAGGCGTACATACTTCTCTTTTTATTGCACCTAAGCAGTACTTTAAAAGATTTACATTTTGTCTTGCATTTCTTTAGTGCTGTGTGAGATCATCTAAAGCACCCTCTTTTGACTGATATTCTCATGAGATTTGAAGTCTGATTTTGTTCTTATTGCTAAAAAGGAGGCTATATCTGAGGACATCCTGCATCTCTTCTGCTGCTCCTTGATCACTGCCCCACCAGTCTTTAGAACACCTGTCATCAGGATTGCAACTCATACATGAAGAAGCAAAGCTTTGCTCCCCTGCCAAGATAGATGCCTCTGCATAGTGCAAAGCAAAGCATTATAAGTCAGTAATAAAGTAATAAATAAGCTACAGGGAGACTTCAGGCATTACTGGTGGATTGTCCTTGGTCCTCTCCTTGCCAGTTTGGGGCACACAACTTTCACAACACAGGTCTTTGTTAAGTGGATGGGTCTATGTTAATTCACTAAAAAGCAGATATTACATGTGTAGTCCCTTCTAGTTTGCTACTAGAATAGTGTAGTGTATCATAGGTAAAATCATTGTGTATGACTCATGGTAATTGTGTGAGTCAGTGATTAAGGTAGGGGTATTGCAGGTCAACTGGATGACTCAACAAGTTGTGGCTTTATTGGCTCCTCCTGACTCTGGAGGAACGTAGAACCTTCCAGATGTCAGTGAGCAGGAAGGGGTGGGGTAATCTGCATGTTCATGGGAGTCCAGACAATACCAGGTTTGGAGGCCCTGGTAGAGTGATGGACTGGCCCATAAATATGGGAAAGTCAGAATGACAGAGGAGTGGGGTGGAAGATGGAGTGCAGAGGAGACTGTCAGTGTCTGGGAGGGGTCCCCTAGGTCTAGGGGGGCTGGCCTCTAGGCTTAGCTTGGGCTGGCCTGGCGAAGATAAATTCAGGAGTGATGGTGTGAACCTCCTGTGCTTATATTCCTAAATACAATATACTACTATGAGAAACTGCTAACATTTAATCACATACCCATGGTCTATTGAATATAATACATATAAATGATGTAGCGCTACTCACATTTCATAAATAAATAAATAAATAAATACATACATATAAATGTGAATAAAAACTGGTGACAAACTATGTGAACAAACACAATAGTGAACTCAAACTGGAGCTATGCACTCCATTAAAGTGCCACAATCTGAAATAAAATAAGTGAAACAACAGTGAAATAATGCACAATCATGCAATGTGACACATAGACTAAATGACACAAATAATTATATCCTAAAAACTCGCCAAATACCTCGTAGTGACAAAACATATATATCAAAGCATACAGTATATGCTCTCTCTGGAGAGGAGCCACCACCTGAGTGCTGACCCCTAGGAGGGAGATCTATTTGCGGGGAGAGCAGACCAGTGGAGAGGCTGTATGCTTGAAGGATCTGAGGGTGTGATCCCAAAAAAACGCTTTGACCCACACGGGTCGAAGCTCTGAGGTGAGAGGCTAATCCAGCCACCTGTTGGATTTTGGCAGCAGTTACCCACAGTCACTAACATCAGCACGAGTGTATTTTTTGGATTTTGATCAAGTAGTGTTATTAACACCGAATTTGAATTTGGTGCACAGATCAGACTTTTTAGTTTGTTCAAACCAAGTGTTTTTTTCACAATATTGGCACAGAATATTTGTCACTTTTATTTTATTTTTTTTTGTTTTATATATACATTCATTGCACCTATTGATACATTGTATATGTTCCATCAATACTGTTTTTTATTTGCGGTATATATTCTTTGATATATGTTTCGGCACTAGGAGTTATTTGGCGAGTGCATTTATTATTTTTTATGCACAAGGTTTTTTGCATGTTCATGTGTTTACTATAGAGTCTATTGTGGTATAGACCTATCACAGGTTTATTAAATTTGGACCACCATTCACTATCACCATCCTATCTTGTTTTTAGGATATAATTATTTGTGTCATTTAGTCTATGTGTCACATTGCATGGTTGTGCATTGTTTCACTGTTGTTTCACTTATTTTAATTCAGATTGTGGCACTTTAATGGAGTGCATAGCTCCAGTTTGAGTTCACTATGGTGTTTGTTCACATAGTTTGTTACCAGTTTTTATTCAACTTCAGGAGTGGGGCATGAATAAGACTGAGACCTGGAGCAGCAAAGAGCAAGGAGGACAGAGTAAGTACAGTAGCACTCTCTGGGCTTTTGACAAGGGGAAATACTGCCACACTTAGCATGTTTTTAATGATAGCGCTGGGCTCAATCTTTTATCTTTGTCCCGGGAGAACTTCTGAGAAGCCAGGAGGGCTGATAGTGTTGGTAGGCTGTGGAGCTGGGACCAGCTCTACAGGGGGAAAGAAGACATCTCTGCATGTAGTTACTAGAAGTTAAGCTGGCTTTTTGAAGGGCTGCTAGTTCCTCACCTATAAAGGGCTCTTGACACTGCAATGAATGATGGCTTTCAAGAAAAGAACAATCCAGGATCTGCCTTTGTATATAGGAAGAAAGTATCTCCCCTTTCTTTTCCAAAAAAACAAAGTTTATTGAAAACAAGATACAAATGATCACACGAAAATGAAAATGTACAGATGAAGTGTACATAGGACATACAGCAAAGCATGTATCATACAAAGGCAAATGAGGTCCAACGCAAAACCAAACAGTGTGGATGAACTAGGCCACGACAGGGTTGTGCCTGTAATATTTAGGTATGCTTGTCAAGTGCTAAAAAGAAAGAGACGTTTGGCCTCCTACCATATTGTCTTGCGGTAAAAATCTGTAGGGGGGAGACGAGCAAATACGATGCCTAAGTAGAAGTCAATACTACAGAATACGATGATGGAATTGTGCGAATGTAGGAGTAATTGTCGTGGGAACCGCTGACGAATTGCGGGAGGTGATGCTGACCACCTACTCAATGTTCTATTGGAAAAATTGTCCGAGGCGTGTGTAAGCATATGAAAAGAAAAGAAAAGGCGAGAAAAAAGGGAAAGAAAGAGGAAGGGAAAGAAAGAAAGAGAGAAAAAAAAAAAGAGGGGAGGGGGGGAGGAGGAAGGGAAGCAAATATGGAGGGTAAAATAAGAGAAGGGACAACTGTCAAAAATATCTTATCCTCAATACAAACAGTAGCGGGAGTGGGTGGAACCTACGCTTTCATCGGCGTCGAAAGAATGCGCGTGTAACACAGGGGGGAGTATGATAGCACCCTCAGGTCAAATACTACTAAAGAACACTATCGAGAAGTCCAAATCAGGTTCAGACGGGTTGGTCCATGAGGGATCGATACTCCGGGGTAGTCAGAAAATGGGTCCAACAGGCCCATACGTGAGAGAATTTCGTAGGAGTGTCGAGAGCAGTCGCAACCAGTTCTTCCATGTCCGCCGTTTTACCCACTCGGGTGAGCCATTCACGTATAGAGGGAGAGCGAGTGGAGCCCCACAGAACCGGAATACAGAGTCTGGCTGCGTTGATCATGTGCATGGCTAATGATTTAAAGTACTGAGCCCTGGGAAGGGAAGAATGATGGAGGAGGAATTGAGCAGGAGAGAGAGCTAAGGGTAAGGTACTTATAGACACTGCTAACCTATGGACCTCCTGCCAAAATGGTTGAAGAATCGGGCAAGACCACCAAATGTGAAGGAAGGACCCATCCGGGTCCCGCATCTCCAGCAGCTGTTGGGGAAGGCGGGGTTAAAATGATGAATTATTGAGGGAGTTCGGTACCATCTAGAGGCTATTTTGTAGCTGTTTTCTTGTGTCGAGACATTGAGGGAACATTTATGAGAGTATTGGAAGACCAGGTCCCAGTCTGAGTCCGACAGCTCAGCATTAAGATCTCTCCTCCAAGCCCGACATGCGGGGAGGGAGTCATAAGACCGGCTCTCCACGAGAAGTGGGTAGATCTCCGAGATCAGATGTTTCCGCGGTTCAGCCTTCGCGCATGCAGATTCAAATGGGGTAAGAGAGCGATGCCAGTTATGAGGGGGTTTATGAGAGAGCAGATAATGTCTGATCTGGAAATATACCCAGAAAGGGAATTCGCGAATACCCAGGCTTTCTTGCAATTCTCGGAGTGTTTTCACCTTGCCCTTGCGGAGAAAATATTTCACTAAGATCTGTTTGTGTGGCCAGTGTTTCATTAAAAAGTCTTTATGCATGCCAGGGGGAAAGTCAGGGTTGAGGCGTATGGGGGTCAGGGGGTTGGGTGTGCCAGAAATGGCTGCAGATCTACAAGCCAAACGGAAAATTTTTAACGTAGGTCCCACCAAAGGATGGGTGAGAAGAACTTGTGGCGTGTGTTTCGGCGAAAGCCAAGGAATCGATGCCAGGGGGAAGGGCGAGCAAGCATTCTCTATAGATATCCAGTCTTTAGAGGCAGTGTGAACGTGCCAATCAACTATCCGGGAAAGATGACACGCCCAATAGTAGCGGTAAAGATCAGGGAATCCTATACCCCCTTTAAGTTTAGAGAGGGTTAATTGGGAGTAGGCAATACGCGGACGTTTGTGGCTCCAAAGGAACAGTGAACACAGTCTTTTGCAAGAAGCAAAGAAAGCGGGAGGTAAGTGAATTGGTAATGTTTGGAAGAGATACAGGAGACGGGGAAGTACATTCATTTTAATGATCGCTGCCCTTCCAAACCACGAGAAACAAGGATGGTGCCATTTATTGAGGTCTTCTTGCATAGAGCGAAGAGCGGGAAGAATGTTTTTCACGTAAAGGTCATCAAGGTTGCTGGTGAGCTGGATACCAAGATAAGTTAGGGAATCCCTTTCCCAGTGAAATGGGAATTGGGCCTCACAAGCAGAGACTAGCTCAGCAGACAAAGTAATGTTAAGGGCGGCAGATTTGGAAAAATTAATTTTAAAATTCGACAAATATCTGAAAAGGGCAAAGTCTTTCAGTAGGTTTGGAAGAGTGATGTGAGGGTCCGCCAGGAACAAAAGAATATCATCCGCATAAGCTGCAAGCTTATATTCCTTGTCTGTCACCGTGATTCCTTTAACATCAGGGTTTAAACGAATTTTCCGCAACAGGGGCTCAAGGGATAGGACAAACAAAAGTGGGGAGTGGGGGCATCCCTGACATGTACCGTTCCGTAAATGAAAGGAGTTTGACAGATGGCCATTCACCCGGACCCGGGCAGTAGGGGCAGAATAAAGGGCCATGATAAAGTTGAGCATCTTCTCACCCAAACCCAGTGCCACCAAAGACGCGTTCAAGTAATCCCAGGCAATCCTGTCAAAGGCCTTTTCTGCATCCAAGGAGAGGAAAAAACCCGGCGTGTTAGACCTGCGAAGCCAGTGATGGAGATTAAGGGCCTTGATAGTGTTGTCCCTTGCTTCTCTACCAGGGATAAATCCTGCTTGGTCCAAATCGACCAGGGAGGGAAGCGAGGGAAGAAGACGATTAGCAATGATCTTCGCGAATAGTTTGACGTCCACGTTCAGCAAGGAAATGGGTCTATAATTGGAAACCTGGGTGTTGTCCTTCCCGTCTTTGGGGATAACTGTAATGTGAGCCTCCAACAGGTGGTTAGGTGGCCCTGAAGGTTGAGCGAGAGTGTTAAAAGCAGCAAGAAATGGAGTACCCAGTATATCTAAAAAGGATTTATAATAGGCTACTGAAAAACCATCAGGGCCCGGGCTCTTCCCCGGTTTCATCTGTTTTACTGCAGATTGCAGTTCAAATAGGGTGAGATCATTTTCCATAGCGTGTACCAGATCCTCGGAGAGGGCGGGTGAACTGTAGAGATGGAGAAATTCAGAGATCAAGGTAGTTCTAGATTTGTCCGAATGCATGGGGGGACGTTCCGGAGGGAGGTTGTACAAGGATTTATAGTAGCGTTCAAAATGGGCGGCAATATCGAGGTTAGATATAGCCTCAATGCCATCAGAGCCTCTGATTTTATGAACCGTCATACTAGCCCGTTTCTCCCGAAGAGCTCTAGCTAGAAATTTCCCGCTCTTATTTGCGAACTCATAATAGAGCTTATGTGTAAGAATGTATCTTTTTCTAACCGCTTTACCCAGTTCCATGAGAAGCTGTGTGCGTGCATGCGTGAGTTCCGAAAGGGTCGACGCAGCCAGAGTCCGTTTGTGTACTCTCTCCAAAGAGTGGATCCTATCTGAGAGGAGCTTCAGACGCTCCTGTTTGGCTTTCTTACGTCTTGTCGCAAGGGCTATGAGGCTACCCCGTATGACACACTTGTGGGCCTCCCATTGTGTGATGGGTGAGGTGTCTGACGAGCTGTTCAAGGAAAAATATTCAGCCATATTAGAGCGGAGCTCCTGAACAATAGCGGCATCCGTAAGAAGGGAAGCATCCAAACGCCAGTATTTGGAGCGCGGGTGCGAGATGGGGAACCGTAGCGTCATGGAGATGGGATGATGATCGGAAAGGACCATCGGTTCAATAGTAGCAGCATGGAGGAGAGGGAGATCTGGTTGCGACAAAAAAAAGTAATCTATCCTAGAATACTTATTGTGTGGTGGGGAAAAAAAAGTATAATCTTTAACAGTGGGATAAAGTGTACGCCAGGTGTCATGTAATTGTAGAAGCTGTAATTGTATATGTATTTGCCTGAGAGCCTTGTAGGGCAGAAAAGAACTTCCCGAGGAGGAGTCTAGCAGAGGGCTTAAGGGGACATTCAGATCGCCTCCAAGTACCAGTAACCCTTCCTGGAAAGCAGCTAGGGAAGAGACGATTGAGCGCATGAAGGAGACCTGTTGAACATTGGGGGCATAGACATTGGCGAATGTGATAGGTCTGTTAGCGAATACTCCCTTTATAAACAGGTATCTACCCTCAGGATCCACCATGGAATCCGTTATATGAAACTGGAGGCGTCTGGCGAACAATATTGCAACCCCCTTAGACTTAGCCAGGGGGTTGGCGGCGTGGAGGACCGTGGGGAAGTAGAAATTGTAAAGCTTTGGAATGGAGTCTTGGCGAAAATGCGTTTCTTGTAAAAAGACCACATCCGCTTTCTGTTTGTGTAAGTAAGAGAGGAGCATGGAACGCTTTTCGGGTACGTTCAAACCTTTGACACTAAGTGAAAGGAGTTTCAGAGACAGTTGTCCCGTCTGTGAAGCGGAAGAAAGCATGGCTGTTGGAAGGCGGAGCCTGAGTCCGGGGCTTCGGTATGGGAAAAAGGAGGGGGGAAGGAGAAAAAAAAAAAAGAATATAGAAAGTATACGGCTAGAGGAACAGACCTGCTGTTCCACGTGAGAGAAAGAAAACAGGAAGAGGGGAAAGGGTCGGGGAAAAGGAAGAGGAGCAGAAAGAAAGAAGAGAAGCTCAGAAAAAAGATACGGATAGAAGCCGAATGAAAAGGATCAGTGGAAGCTCGCCGAGCTCACTGTGTGGGGAACGAGGTCGGCGTGAAACCAGGAAGTGCGCATCCGCCGGCCGGTAGCCCCCTATGAGAAATTATAAAACAAAAGGCAAGAACAAGGGGGCGGGGTTCGAGAGATGTAAGTGATGTCAGAAGTCCGCAGGGGTGGGGCATATAAAGGTTTGGGTACCGGTCTTCCATGGGAGATGAAGTGGTATATGACATGCAGAGGAAGAAGACCTGGGCAACTTTAGTAGATGTATCACACGTGAAATGTTGCCGAGCGAGGGGTCTAGCTACGCTTAGTATGAAAGAAGTGTAAGGCACTTACAGAGTGACCGCATTGGGAAGAGCAGCCTACGCCAAGGCGGGCGCGAGATAGTAAAGGGGTACCTTACTGAATGGAGAATATCGGAAGACCCCTGCACATATTACAGGCAAACCACAGCACAAGGCACAAACATAACAAGTCAACAATATCAAAACATGAATGAGCATGACAAAATCAGATAAAACATCAATAAGCCCCTATTCAGCCGTTACTAATGAAGCCCCCTAAGATCAAGGCCCGTCATCATCCCACAAATATATGAGTACCAAGGGGACTAAATAAGACATAGAAAACCCTCCTCCCCCTACCCCCCCACACAAAGATAATAGCTAGCGTCCCCAGGGAAACAAAGGGTACGAGCATCACCTCTCTCGGAATGGCGTAGGAGTGGGGAGGAGGAGGAGGAGGGAAGTGAGCATGGGAGTGATCAAAGGCACGCAGGCCCTCAGGTATGCCATTTCGGCCAAGTAAAAGCCAGGTTGAAGAGAATGACATGGTACCATTCTGAAATATCTAGCCAGTAGCGGGAAGAGGTGAAGCTCGTCCACACAATCAGATTCCACTGACTAAAAGAACATTTACACTCCCCGAAAAAAAGCAGTTATCCATCCCTGCAAACAATAACCAACTCCCCCCAAACCACCCCCCGGTCGAAATTTAGAGACACTAACATATGCACGCAGAAATTATACATTACAAATTGAGCAGGGATCACTGCCATAGGATCGGGAAGGCCAAGCGTTCCAATGTCCACGGAGAGGATGTGGGGGGCGAACAATCCATCACCAAACAGCCCCAAGCGAGCAGCAGGACGTCCGCAAAGATGTGAGGGCGAAGTTCAGAGCTTGCCAGCAAGACGATGTCGGAGGATGTTCATCGCCCAGGATGCCTCCAGATGGTAATAGGAAATAGAAGGCTAGGAGAAGGCACCAATTGATAACCAACTGGAGGCGGAGGACTCGCTGTGGAGTGCGGAGGACTAGGTGACAATTAGTAAGGCAGAGCCCAAAAACTGATCCCCCATGTATGAGGACGAGACAGCTAGAATGGGGCCGACTCCCAACCCCTTGTAAGGCATGAAGGAGCTGTGGAGGCCCACTATTTGCGCATAGGGCAGTGACAGAGTTCCATGAAGCACAGGCTGCGATCTTGACGGATAAATAGTAAAGGTGGTAAAGTAGGAGTCCGACGAGCATTGATCAGAGAGCGCAAGTGCGCAATTAGAACATATGGGGCGGGCGGACGAAAAAAGGGGCGTCCCCCATGAGGGGTCTCGGAGGGGTCGATGGGGCCATCCGCCCTCTACGAGAAGACTGACCGCGCCAATCCATAGCATTATCCTCGGCTGCCAAATCCTGGGATAGCGGCAATCTCATGGAGCTGAACCAATCAGGCAGGTCAATCAGCGGGATGTCTATGGAGGCACAAAAAGAGGGCAGTTCTTCAGGGGTGCGCAGGTTGTAGGAACGACCACTAACTTGTACAGAGAGACAGAAGGGGAACCTCCATCTGTACGGAATGTTACACGATCGGAGCGTATCCAGAAGAGGGCGTTGTTTTTTGTTGTAGATACTATGATTCCCAAATACGAGGATACTTTCAAATTTTTGATATCATTGTTGTTTTATGAAGAATATGAATTTATGTTTTCGTATTAATAATATTTTATAAGTATTGATCCGACAATTTGTTCCCACGCTGGCAAGCGGGTATAAATTGCTGTGTTGTGGATGTAGTGATGTTCATCCTTCCGCTCCGTGAAGATGTCGGATGACAAAACGCGTAGGGTGGAGCTTCAGACTAACGCCAATAAGTTCTGTAAGAGGCTGTCGTCTCGGCTTTCTATGATTTTAAACAAAATGTGTTTGTTGCTAGTGTCGGCTGTGACACTGTTCCATGTAAGTGGATTATGATGAGTTTTTACAAATAAATGTGTCGTACGGTATCACACGATCGTTTGTTTTCCTTTTCTTTTCTGAGCCTGTGTATGAAGTTCTTGGAATTCGGTCTGGAAGTTTTCGCTGCTGAATTTATAGATCTGCAGAGTATTGCTCCCAGAGAGGATAAATAGGTGTCTGGGTATCTGAGTCTCCCTGATTTGCAATATTCTACATCAACAAGCTAAGAGAGGAATAATTTGAAAAGCTGGTCACCTCTGAGTCTACCTGCAGAGTATTGCTCCCAGAGCAAACAAGTGCAATTGCTGGTTTATAATTTAACTGGCAATTTGCTCTGGTGAGTTTATTCATTTCTGTTGGTGATTTATTTGCACACATCTGTTCTTATGGTGATGGACATTTTTCACTGTTGATGAAAAGAGAAAATTCTTAGAGACATTTTTTTGGTTATTTAATATTTTCACTGTTTTATTTATCACTGTTTGATTTGGACATTTAATCTGATAGCGCTACCTTTTTTTGTTTTAGGAAATACCTGTTGCTGGCTGTGTAGAGAGAAGCTTAGGGGTACCCACAACACAGTAGCCCTCACAAGGGTAGTGCTACACCTAAAATATGAAATAAAATTAGTTCCATGAGAGTGATTCTCAAAAAATCTCAGGGTCACTTTTCAGTGCAATTATTAATTTACTATGTAAATGATTTAAGGGACACAATAAAAACTACAATCCATGGTTTTAGAGTGCTGAAATCAATTTACAAATGTGAATAATAATATTTCTCACATCAACTTTGTAAATGTGTTTGGGTTGACACATTTCAACAACACATGACAGAAGAAGAATATATTCAGTTGAAAAAAGACATCCAGTGAATAATAAAAGAAAAAATAGACATTGCAGGGAAACGTCAAACAGAATTGAATAAAGAAAGGATGGAGATCTATCTATTGCTGCTTGTGAAGTTGCTGAAGAAATAATTCTGCCTTTCATCACTACGACAATATCAGATGTTTACGGCAAGTTCAGAACTTTAAGCTATTTCTATCAAAAAAGAAAGTTAGATGTATAAACTTTCTTCAGTGAAATAAGGGATTTTTTTACACATGGCACCTGTCCTGAAGTCCACACATATGCATGCAAAAAAAGCAGAAAAGCCTATATTTAATTTCTAAACTTACCATATTTTGTACTAGTAACATAATTTTAAAATTGATGTGAACTAGACAAATTAAAGTATACAAATTGCAATTTTTATTTACAGTAACATAGATTGCTTTAAAACTACCATCCCCTCATGCCCAGGAGCTTTACTTCTTCCCACTGCTATAGGTGTGGAGCTGAGTGTGACTCATTCTGTATGACATCCATAGGCTAATGATCTCTATCAGATGCTAAGGCCATGTCTCTAAGGAAGCTGCAATTCTGGTGACATTCAGTAGTCCAGTAGTTTCCTTTCACTCCTGAGAGCTAAATGGAATGGTAAAGAGCAAAAGGAAGATAAGTAATTCCTACTGGGGAGCACAAAATGAAAGAAGTCCAGGTATGGTTATACTATACATAGTTACATTGGTTCATCTTGGACCAATGTAACTACAGTATATACCATACCCATCTAATGCCCCTGGAAACTGGAAATCACTGAAGTAGACATAGCTACTTCTTTAATCTCCACATCCCTCTGGGTCTCAAGCTGCATTCCTACTTACTGAACACAGGAGGCCAGCCACTTTGCACAGGTTTGACACTTTCTGAATGAATGCAAAACATCTTCTAATTAAACGAGGGGGGTGGTGATGTCATGCTCTACACCTTATTCAATTAGAGAATGCTTTGAATTAATGCAGAAAATGGAAGCCATTTGAGGAATGGCAGCCATGCAGCTGATCTTTGTGTTCAGGAAGCAAGAGTGCAGCTGCCGTGCACAGGGCCAAGAAGCAAGTGGAGATCCCTGGGGTAATGGTGGCATCCAGAGGCATTGGCTAGGTATGGTATATACATACATAGTGTGACCTTGAAGATCCTGAGATCATCAGCCAAGCACATTACTAAATGTAAACAGTCCTTTTTATTCAAAAAACAGGCAAACTGAAAAACAACTTGTGTTCAGAAAACAAAAATAGTCCAATTGCTGGTACAAAAATAAAAATATGGCTCACTGCCAGTCACAATTATCCCTTGCAAGGTGTTTACAAGCTCCTGCCTGCCTCAAGGGTCCCAAAGAGGAAGTTACCACCAGGGGCAGACTGACAACTCATGGTGCCCCTGGGCAATAGGGGATCATGGGGCCCCTGTGTCCTTGCCCAAACTCAAAAAAGCCTATGAAAAAGGTACCAGGGGCATCTCATGGGGGCCCCCTACTGACCCCGGGCCCTCGGGCAGTGCCCGAGTTTCCAAATGGTCAGTCCGCCCCTGGTTACCACCATTCAGCAACTGGGTCTCAGCTACAAGCCAGCCCACATTGCTCACTCATTTGTGTTCTGCTCCCTCTTTCACAGAGGGGTGCTGGCTGTTTCCTTTTCTGGACTTTGATGCAGATGGATTAACTCCTTCTGGTCCCCATAGTTATGGTTTGGACATTTTTCCCTGCCAAAACTCTTTAAACCTCCAAATTCTGAGTCCCTAATGAGGACTTACCAATCCAGAGAATACTGAAAATCAGTCCTTTCTTCTTCAACTGGACTACTCCAGAACCCCTCACCCTGAATGGGTGAGAACCCTTGAGTACTCAACAATGTCTTCATACTAACTCCCTTAAAGGGGCAACAGCCAAAATAGTGGGAAAATATACCCGTTGTACAGGATCCATCCTGTATCCTGTACAATAGTTACATTGGTCCAAGCTGGACCGATGTAACTATGTATAGCATAGCCATACCTGGCATTCTTCTTTAATTTAGCCTTCCCCTGTAGGATATACTCACCATCCTTTTGCTCCCTGCCCCCCTCCCCCCCCCAGTCATCTGTCTGTCCACACTTCTGTCTGTCCACACTTTACATGCGTTTTTGCTTTACACACATAGTGCAGCCCATTATTTTCAATGGCCTTTCCTACTCACAACAAATGCGCCAAAGTAGCTCATAGATGTTGAACTTTGTACATTTTTGACGTTTTTGCACGTCTACTTACTGCCATTGAGGAATCATTAACAGTTAATGGCACCACAAGTGCAACATTCGTTTTTTGCATGTTTCATAACCACATACGAAATTGCATGTTTTAGGTGCATTTTCAAAAATCTCTAAGTTGAGAGTGCAGCCTTAAGGTAAACCTGTTGCTTTTCCCTGCATGAGCAAATTAGAGGTTCATATTATAATACAGATACATCATTTTCATATTGCTTTTGCTAACATGTGCACATAGAGATGCTAATTACTAGATTCTCTTGAAAAGATACTTTCAATTACTTTTCAATGAATATGTCCATAATATATTTCTGTAAGTACCTTATCATGCCCTCAGCTTAGCATTAGCAGGAGGTTACTAAAGTCATGAAATGGCATTTTTTTCAGGAAATATTCCGAACTAGTGTGTATGAAGCACCAGTTTTAAAATTATATACAAGCATCCCCACTGTTTTACAAGCCTGCTCACGCCTTCTTCTCTTTCAATGACAATTTTTAGGTCAGGTGAAGAAGTTTCCCCACTAAAGAGTGCATCCAATATACACTTCACTGGGAATACCTTAGTCAATCAAGAATGTGTGGCACATTGTGGGCTATAGCACTATGTACAAAAGATGATATATAGTACAATAAAAGAAGACATACATATCGTTTAGCAGCAGCTACTTATTTGTAACAGCACAGAAAACTTTTAATCAGGACCAGCACTGGCATAAAAACACATCCAGAGCTCTTTCATGCACAAGTAAAAGAAAAATGAAAGCTTCTCCATCTGTTTCTCCTGACCCTAAAGTGACAACAAACTAAAAGCCCTAATGATTACATTTCTGCATACTAGACAGTATCAGTGCTACTTGGAAAAAAATATCTCCCATTTTTCTTTAGTTTAACATCAAAAGTTTGAAAGCATATACCATTAAATAACTGTTAGGGCCAGTAGAGAACTTGAAGAGAAACTCAATTTTCTATAAAAACCTATACAACTGCAGCACAAGCTATTTTAATGCCCAATTGTAGTCTTACAATTTGTTATCACTTCAGAGTCCCGTACACCTGTATGCTGTGATTTGTAATTTGTGTGTATATATATATATATATATATATATATATATATACCGGGGATTGGCCGGTTGACCTCGGGGAGCCAACAGATCGATCTGCCTTCCCCCATCCTCTGCCGCTCTCATGTTACAGGCAGAGAGAAGAGCAGGAAGCAGCACAGTGCTGGTGGTATTATAAGACAGTGGAAGCAACTGGGAACAACAGCAACTCAGCCAAGAAGTGGTAGGCCATGTAAAATGACAGAGTGGGGTCAGAGCATGCTGAAACACACAGTGCACAGAAGTCGCCGACTGTCTGCAGAGTCAATAGCTAAAGACCTCCAAACTTCATGTGGCCTTAAGATTAGAACAACCACAGTGCATAGAGAGCGTTATGGAATGGGTTTCCATGGGCGAGCAGCTGCATCCAAACCTTAAATCACCAAATGCAATGCAAAGCAATGGATGCCGTGGTGTAAAGCACACCGACACTGGACTCTAGAGCAGTAGAGATATGTTCTCTGGTGTGACAAATCACACATCTTTGTCTGGCAATCCAATGGACGTGTCCGGGTTTGGCGGTTGCCTGGAACATGGTAGTTGCCTGACTGCATTGTACCAAGTGTAAAATTTGGTGGAGGGGGGATTATGGTGTGGAGTTTTTTCAGGGGTTGGTTTGGCCCTTTAGTTCCAATGAAGGGAACTCTTCATCATCTTCAGAATCAGCATACCAAGACATGTTGGACAATTTCATGCTCTCAACTTTGTGGGAACAATTTGGGGATGGCCCCTTCCTGTTCCAACATGAATGTGAACCAGTGCACAAAGCAAGGTCCATAAAGACATGGGTGAGTGAGTTTAGGGTGGAGGAACTTGACTGGCCTGCAGAGTTCTGACTTCAACTCGATATAAAAACCTTTGGGATGAATTTTAGTGGAGACTGTGAGCCAGGTCTTCTTGTCCAACATCAGTGCCTGATCTCACAAATGCACTTCTGGAAGAATGATCAAACATTCCCATAGACACACTCCTAAATCCTGTGGACAGCCTTCACAGCAGAGTTAAAGCTGTTATAGCTATATTACTAAATAGTAAACCCTACAGACTAAGACTAGGATGCCATTAAAGTTCATGTACATGTAAAGGCAGACATCCCAATACTTTTGACAATATAGTGTGTGTATGTATATATATATATATAATTTTATTTACATTGCTCATAAAAATTAAAGGAATACTTTTTAATCAGAGCATAGCATCCAGGCAATTAAACTCCTGGGATATTCATCTGGCAGAGGGGGTTGATAATCTGTTTCAGCTGTTTTGGTGTTAATGGCATTAACAACAGGTACACTAGATGGGCAACAATGAGATGATCCCCAAAACTGGAATGATATTACAGGTGAAGGCCACTGACATTTTTTTCCCTACTCATCTTTTCTGCCTGTTTTTCACTACTTTTTCATTTGGCTAAGGTCAGTGTCACTACTGGCAGCATGAGGCAATACCTGGACTCTACATAGGTTACACAGGCAGTCCAACTCCTCCAGGATGGTACATCAATACGTGCCATTGCTAGATGGTTTGCTGTGTCTCCCAGCACAGTCTCAAGAGTATGGAGGAGATTCCAGGAAGTTACTCTGTGAGAGCTGGGCAGGGCCATAGAAGGTCCTAAACCCATCAGCAGGACTGGTATCTGCTCCTTTGTGCAAGGAGGAACAGGATGAGCACTACCAGAGCCCTAAAAAATTACCTCCAGAAGGCCACTGGTGTGAATGTCTCTGACCAAACAATCATAAACAGACTTCATGAGGGTGGCCTGAGGGCCCGACATCCTCTAGTTGGACCTATGCTCACTGCCCAGCACCATAGAGCTCGATTTGCTTTTGCCATTGAATATCAGAATTAGCAGGTCAACCACTGGCACCCTGTGCTTCTCACAGGTGAGAGCAGGTTCACCCTGAGCACATGTGACAGACGTGAAAGGGTCTGGAGAAGCCATGGAGAACATTATGCTGCCTGTAACATCATTCAGCATGACTGTTTTGGTTGGGGGTCAGTGATGGTCTGGGAAGGCATATCCAGGGAGGGACGCACAGACCTCTACAAGCTAGACAATGGCACCCTGACTGCCATTAGGTTTTGGGATGAAATCCTTGGACCCATTGTCAGACCCTATGCTGGTGCAGTGAGTCCTGGGTTCCTCCTGGTGCACGATAATGCCTGGCCTAATGTAGGAGTGGTATGCAGGCAGTTCCTGAAGGATGAAGGAATTGATACCATTGAATGACCCCCACTCTCGCATGACCTAAATCCAATAGAACACCTCTGGGATATCATGTTTCTTTCCATATGACTCCACCATGTTGCACCTCAGACTGCCCAGGAGCTCAGTGATGCCCTGGTCCAGATCTGGGAGGAAATACCCCAGGAAACCATCCGTCGTCCCTTTAGGAGCATGCCCCGATGTTGTCAGGCATGCAGACAACCATGTGGGGCCATACAAACTACTGAGTACCATTTTGAGTTGCTGCTATTACATTTCAGCAAAATGGACTAGCCTGCTGCATAATGTTTTTCACTTTGATTTTTGGGGTGTCTTTCAATTCAGTCCTCTGTAGGTTGATCATTTTCATTTCCATCAAACAATGGGGCATCCTTATGTTCCTAACACATTACCCAGTCCATATCAGTATAGACAGCCAGCATGATACATTATATTTTCCCCATTGAGATCTGATGTGTTTTCAAAGTGCTCCTTTAATTTTTTTGATATATATATATATATATGTATATATATATATATGGAAGGATTTATGTTATGATTTTTTTTTAATAGGAAATGTCTTAAAATACATTTTTTTGTCTCTACTCTGAAAATGCTGCTTCCAGACCTGACACCACAGTCTTGTCCTGGTATACCCCTCAACGTAAATGTCCTCACACAGACTCGTGTTTGCAGAAAAGGTAAGAAGGCATGTATGACCAGATCTAGTACATTACTGAGAGCACTGGCTCTTACTCTGAGGTCTTTTAAACTGCATAGCTATATATAGTCTCCCAGCACAGCTTGTAAGCAGGTGCTTATGGGGTACCCTTGAATATATTAATGCTGGTGTATTCATTGCATTGTGTTGTTATGCAGTAAGTTCAGACTGCCTAGGGTGAGAAGGAAAAAATTGTATCACAGAACTTTCCTGGGTATTTTGGGGTCCTGTCCTTCCTTGTGGACCGTTAAATACTTTGGGAGGTTGGCTGGGAGGGTCGGAAGCAAGCACATGGGACTGGAGGAAAGGGAATTCTGTACCATGTAGTACTTTCTGGAGCATTTGGCTCCTGTTATTGGGTCACCCACTTGGGACTCTACCTGGAGCCAGGAAACTACCAGTTATGGACTTGAAGGACTAGTATCTTGGGGAAGGTCAAAACCTGGGCATCCTACACTAAGTAGTTAGGACTGAACTGATATGTGTGCATTTTGTGCTGTTGGACTGTATCTTTGAACATCTCAGTAAAAGTTCCATTAACTGTCTCCTGCCTGGTCTGAAGTTACTACAGAGGGGTGCATGGAGGCACATGGCGAATCCAGAAAAATGCACCTCTGGCATGCTGGATGGGTTTTGTCATCCTTATAGCAACTGGAAAATAATATTTCTTCTCAAAATATTTGAAAATTGCAGCTTTGCTCTCAACAGAAGGTACAAGATGGAGCCCACAAGCAAATTAACCTAGAGCCTTTTCCCTGCAGTGCTCTCATGGCAGATCTTTTATTAAGTAATTCATGTTATATAGTTTGAATACCATGCCATAGATATATTATTGATCATTGTAAAATAAAATATTCCACACTTTTTCCCAATTTTTCCAGTAAAACCATCTGTTTTTTTTCAATGCCTTCCCATCTCTACTTCGCTGTGAACAGCTGTGTGTGTGCATGGAGGGGGGGATGTGTCAGCACAAGCCTGATCATTGGATTAGATGCAAGAACAACCAGAGCACTGACCACGCTGTGCTCTCCTGACTAGTGTGGTCAGTTGTAATAGGAAAGCAAAGGGACTGGCAGGAACTCCAGGGATTTAATGCAAAGGATGCAATACAAAGAGAACAGGATACTGTTTTATACAAGTGCATGGTACAGCAGGTACATGTCAGAAATATGAAATGTTAGGTTTACATATTCTTTAAATTAGCTGTCTGTTCATATTTGAGAATCACTGTACACATTCCCCCTAAAGGCTAGCAGACTATTGAAAGAAAAAGAGAGAGGTAGAGTATGTGGATCAGTGGGAAACACAAAGATGAACCAGTAGGGTGCAGGAAAGAATATGTTGTGTTTGACATCTCTTCCATATAGATAAGTACACACCTAAAATATAAGTAAAAACAAGTCCTTTCTATTTCTAACAAAGTTAACATTTTAGATTTGAAATTTCATTTGCAATGTAACAACTACTCTATTATATTTACTACTAAAGTAGTAAACTTTGTTCACTTTGCTGATCAAATAAAGAAAAGCTTTGTTCACATCAATTATCCAATCATGTTTAAGCCAGAATCCTTTTTTATTTACTCCCCAACATGATTGAGTATTTCAAGTGAACACAGCATTCATTTATTCACAGATGGGACATACTGTTCCTTTATTCAATCAACACAAGAGGGCCATTATGCTAGAAGGAGACATTTTAAATGTAGACATAGATTTGTTTCCAAAAGGACTAAAGGGTAGTACCATAGGGGATGGTCTAAGCTAGGTATAGCTTCACAGCATGTGGGGCAAATTGTGAAAAAGTGGCTTTATATGCAACATAAAACAATACAGTTCACATTAGAATGCGGTAACAAGTTGAAGTATATGTAAATTGAGGGTATGTTTCCCCACCAGTTGGCTGGGGAAGAAGTGGGCATGTTTTCGTATAGTTGTAAAGCATGTATATACTAATGTGAACCATAATGGTTTCAAAGTATGTTAAAAATGGGAACGACGGAGGGGGAAAAAGAGAAGGAGGGGGAAGAGCACCAGTCAAAGCGTTAGTTGTGCGGTGGTGTTGGATGTTAGATAGATATCATTTAATGGAGCAGTTAGGGTCTTGGAGCCATCGAGACTAGAGATGAGCGAATTATTCAAAAATTCGATTCGGCTGATTCGCCGAATTTGCGGGAGAAATTCGATTCGATGCGAATTTATTCGCCGCGAATTTAACTTATTTAAAGGGTTTCTAGGCTTCAGAGAGCCTTTATATTAGTGCAGAACACTGTACCTTTAATTTAAATGCCCTTGGAGTCTGCTGGGGAAGAGAAATAATACTGTCAGTCAGTATGACATGCAGATGAGTGCCGTCGATCTTAGAATCACCGCACACTTCACTCATTTGGGCAGTCACGGGGTACGATGAAGAAGAAGAAGAAGAAGAATGAAAAGAAGAATGAAAAGAAGAAGAAGAATGAAAAGAAGAAGAAGAAGAATGAAAAGAAGAAGAAGAAGAATGAAAAGAAGAATGAAAAGAAGAAGAAGAAGAATGAAAAGAAGAAGAAGAATGAAAAGAAGAAGAAGAAGAATGAAAAGAAGAAGAAGAAGAAGAATGAAAAGAAGAATGAGAAGAAGAATGAAAAGAAGAATTAAAAGAAGAATGAGAAGAATGAAAAGAAGAATGAAAAGAAGAAGAAGAAGAATGAAAAGAAGAAGAAGAATGAAAAGAAGAATGAAAAGAAGAAGAAGAAGAAGAAGAAGAATGAAAAGAAGAAGAAGAAGAAGAATGAAAAGAAGAATGAAAAGAAGAAGAAGAAGAATGAAAAGAAGAAGAAGAAGAATGAAAAGAAGAATGAAAAGAAGAAGAAGAAGAATGAAAAGAAGAAGAAGAATGAAAAGAAGGAGAAGAAGAATGAAAAGAAGAATGAAAAGAAGAAGAAGAATGAAAAGAAGGAGAAGAAGAATGAAAAGAAGAATGAAAAGAAGAAGAAGAAGAATGAAAAGAAGAAGAAGAAGAATGAAAAGAAGAAGAAGAAGAATGAAAAGAAGAAGAAGAATGAAAAGAAGAAGAAGAAGAATGAAAAGAAGAAGAAGAAGAATGAAAAGAAGAATGAAAAGAAGAAGAAGAAGAATGAAAAGAAGAAGAAGAAGAATGAAAAGAAGAAGAATGAAAAGAAGAATGAAAAGAAGAAGAATGAAAAGAAGAAGAAGAATAAAAAGAAGAATGAAAAGAAGAAGAAGAAGAAGAAGAAGAAGAATGAAAAGAAGAAGAAGAATGAAAAGAAGAAGAATTCCAGTACAGCAAAAAGTGTATCTGCAGAGAGCTCCGCTATTTCTGACAGTTCTCTGACAGTTCTGACAGTTCATTTACAGCGGTTGAAACATTGTATCTATTTATTTACGAATAAAAACATCTGTATCCTAAATGGAAACAAATAGATACAATGTTTCAACCGCTGTAAATGAACTGTCAGAACTGTCAGAGAACTGTCAGAAATAGCGGAGCTCTCTGCAGTGACACTTTTGCCGGCTGATCGGGGAAAATTTGATTCGTGCATCCGAAGTTTGCTAAAATTCGGATTCGATGCGAATCGAATTTTTCCTAATATTCGAAACGAATTCCACTTCGCCAAGTTCGATTCGCTCATCTCTAATCGAGACCATTGAAATTGGAATTTATGATATGTGAGGTTTTGGAATGCCGTTCTCTTTTTCATTTCACATTGGAAATTTAGATCAGAAATAAGGGTCGAAATGGAAGGAGTTTTGTTGGATTTCCATAATCTAGTAATATTAGTTTTAGCCGCTGCTAGTATATGGATGATGATAGTTCGTGAGTTTGGAGGAAATTTGTCTATTCCTATATTCAAAAGGGCTAGGGCTGTATTTGGGGGTGTGTGGGATCCTGATATTGAAGAAATTAGTTGAAACACTTTATTCCAATATGATTTAAGAGATTTACAATTCCATAGTATATGAGTGATTGTGCCTGATTCTCCACATTGTCTCCAACATTTAGATGAGTGTTGGGGGTAAAAAAGAGCGAGTTTAACTGGTGTGAGGTACCATTGATGTAAGATTTTTAAGTATGAGTCCCAATGGGAACTACATTTAGAGGCTTTATATGTAATGTTGAAAGTTTTCGCCCAGATATGTGGAGAAATTGGTTGGAGAAAGTTGCTTTCCCAGTTAATGAGAGAGGTGGTGTGTATGGAAAATAGGGCATTGGTTAGTAGCTTATAAAATGTCGAGATTCCTTTTTTAGGATATTGTGTTTTGTGGAAAAATAGGTAAGCTGTGGCGGGGATTGTTAACTCTGGAGGTAGGACCATTGTGTGTAGAGAATGAGATATTCTTAAATAGTTGAAATTTTCATTATGGGTAGATGGAATTTTGTTTGGAGAGTAGTGAAGGAGTCTAATCTGTGGTTGGTATATAAATCTCGTATGTGTGATATACTTCTGATTTCCCATTGTGATAGGTATAAAAAGGGGATTAGGAGGTGTAGAGTGGAGATAGGTGTGTAAATACTTTTCATTTCAGAATCGGGGTGGTTCGCTGATGGAATTCAAACTAGGCCTGTAGGGTGGCTTTCATACAGGGGTGTTTGCGTAGTAGATGAGCTTGAGAATTCTGTGGTAGGAATAATAATTTATCGAGTGTATATCTTAGAGGTGGGAGGTTTTCCATGTTGGTCCATTTCTTATCTTTAGTGGGATGCCACCAAAATAATAGTTGGTCCAGGAGCGTTGCGTTATAATAAGATTGTAAATGTGGGAGTCCCGCTCCTCCTTTAGAAGGGGGTCGTAGTAATAAACTTGTCGAGTATCTAGGTTTTTTGGAGTCCCATGTAAATTTATTGAGGATCGTCTGGAGTTTGGAAAAAAAAGAACTGGGGACTGGGATCGGGAGAGTTTGGAAAATGTAGAGTATTTTAGGTAATATGCACATTTTTAATGTAGCAATTCTACCCAGTGTTGAGAGGGTAGATGTACGTAATTGTTTGATTTCTCGCGGAATAGAGTCGAGTAATGGTTTGTGATTAGCATTATATAGTTGGTTTGTTGTATTAGTAAGTTTAATTCCCAAATAAGGGATGCTGTATTATTCCCATGAGAAAGGAAAGTGTTTACCGATCAAATTTTGGATTTTAGGCGGAGTGTATAGATTCAAAATGGAGGATTTTGGTTCGTTAAATTTATAGTAAGAGATGTCTGAGTAATTGTGAAGATGAGTGCGTATCGTTTGGAGTGATTTACAAGGGTTAGTAATCATGAGAATAATATCATCTGCAAATAGACTAATTTTGTGTTCTGTTTCAAGATAATTGATACCTGTGAAAGAAGGGTCGTCTCTGAGTTTGGATGCCAAGGGTTCAAAATTAGTAAGGTAAAAATTATGGGTGAAAGTGAGCATCCCTGTCTGGTGCCATTGGAGATCTGGAAGGTTTGTGAGAGAGTACCATTGTTTAAGCCTTTGCGGGAAGGATTGGAGTATAGGGAGAGTATTGCTGATAACATCCAATCTAGAATCCCAAATTTCTGTAGGGTGAGTTTCATGAAAAGTCAATTGATTCGATCAAATGCTTTTTCAGCATCTAGGGACAAGAGCCATGAGGGTTGTTTAGTGGACTCTAGGTTGTGTAGTAAGGATATAATTCTTCTAGTTGCGTCAGGTGCTTGTCGGCCTGGGATAAAGCCTACTTGGTCTGGATGGATTAGTGTGGGAAGGTGTGTGCGCAACCTTTGTGCAAGAAGTTTGGCATATAATTTTATGTCTGTATTTAAAAGAGAAATTGGTCTATAATTTTGAACTATTTGGGGGTCTTTATTTAGTTTGGGTATTGTGGTAATGATGGATTGTAGCATTTCAGAAGGGAAAGTTCCTGTGGAGGCAGCATGGTTGAATAATGTAGATAAATGTGGTGTGAGGTTGGGTGCGAACGTTTTGTAGAATTCGTTTGTAAAGCCGTCTTTGTCTGGAGATTTGTTAAGGGGTAGTGTTGTTATATTTTGTTGTATCTCTGTGGGAGAAATTGGAAGTGATAGAGACGTAAGCTGAGATGGTGTGAGACGCAGTAAATTGGTAGTGTCTAAAACGTTTTGAATGGTCTCAGTTGTAGGTTGGTTTGTGTCAGGGTCATTTTTGATGTTGTATAGTTTCTGGTAGTACGTCGCAAATGCATTGGATATATCTTGTGGGTTAGTGAGTAGTGTTTGTGTGGTTGGGTGTTGGATAGTGGCAATTTTTGATTTAAGTCGTTTTTGTTTAACCGTTTTCGATAAGAGGGAGCTCGCTTTATTACCTAGTGGATAGAATTTAGATTTAGTTCTCTGAAGGTTGAGATCGTAGTTGTGTAGTAGCAGGAGTCGTAGTTTATTTCTATCTGAGGTCAAGGTTGCAGTTATGGAGGGATTTGGGTTATTTTTGTTGGACTCTTCATTGAGTTTGATGGCGGTTAGTAATTGGTCAATTTGGTGGGATCGTTGTTTCTTGATACGGGAGTTTAGTTGTATGAGGATGCCTCTCATGTAGGCCTTATATGTAAGCCATAGTGTCGTAATAGGAATGTCGGGAGTGGAGTTGGTGTCAAAGAATAAGTTGTGAGCATCTAACAAATGTTTCTGATGATCTTCGTTTTTTAATATTATGGAGTTTAATCTCCAAATAGGTGGGAGTGCTGCGCATTGATTTTCGTCTAATGTAATGTTGATTGGAGCATGGTCTGACCAGGTAATCGTGTCGATTTTGGACGAAGTCATGTGTTGCAGTGTCCATTTATCCGTAAGGAAGAAGTCAATTCTGGAGTATGCGAGGTGTGTAGGAAAATAATAGGTGAAGTCTCTTTCAGTGCCGTGATGGCATCTCCAAATGTCGTAAAGGTCGTGGTTATGTAGAAATTGATTGAAGGTTTGTTTAGGTACTCTTCTGTGGAAGGACGAGTCCATTTGTGAATTGCCAAAATTATTGAAGTCTCCTCCAATAATAAGTCTGCCTTGTTTTAAGGGAGTTATGGTTTTGTAGAGCTTGTTGTAAAATTTGAACTGGTGTTTGTTGGGACCATAGACGTTTACTAAAGTATAGAGAGTGTCATTCAGTCGGCAAATTAGGATGTGATAGCGACCTTGGGAGTCAGCGGTTTCTGAAATGAGGCTGAACTGGATAGAGTCCTTTATGGCGGTTATGATGCCATTTCTTTTCTTGGGGTTAGTAGCCAAAAAGACATGCGTAAAGTGGTTGAGGTGGAGTTTGGGGGTCCAGTTTGTGGCAAAGTGGGATTCCTGTACAAAGAGGATGTCGGCCTGAGATTTTCTTGTTTCTCTTTGGAGCATCGACCTTTTGAATGGCGAGTTCAAACCACGGACATTAAGAGAAGTGAGGTTAATCATATTGTAGTTCTTGAGTGCTGAGCTGAATACTGCATTGGAGTCTTGAAGGAATGAAAGGTTTTGTGGTTGTTTCTGTGGAAGGAAGTGTTTCGACAGTTTGATTGAAGCTGTTGGAATTTGGTCTCGGGTTTAGGATGAGAGATTTACAAGAGTTCATCGAAGTCAGGTGATCATTAGAGCAAAAGTGAACGACTGGTGGTGCTGAGGAGGGAGAAAGTGGTGAGGGTGGTAGGGGGTAAAAAAAATACTCGCAAATAATGCAAGTGGTCTGAGTAGCTTGTCCTGCTACTACAGATTTGGGGGGTTTGATTAGGCTTTGACCGTAACATAGGTCATGCCAACTGAATCTTGGGATCATAAAACTTTCTAAACATGGCCGACCACCAGAGAATAGTGAGGTGGTATAGCAACTTGTGGTGTGAGAGTAGTAAGATGACAGAAGTTGGTTGTGGTTGGGTCATTCATCTTCCATATTTTGGAGCAAAGTAGGTGTGGGTTGTTGCGTTTCTCCAGGGATAATATTCCAGGCCTTGAGAAGGTCCAAGACCGCTTCGAGATTTTTGACAGTAAAAATTCGGCCCTGCTGTCTGATGGTTAATTTTGTGGGGAATCCCCACTGGTAGGCTATGCCGTGGTTTCTTAAGGCCTTGGTAATGGTTATCATTTTCTTGCGATTAAGTAGTGTGGCTTTCGAGAGGTCAGCAAACAGTCGGATATTGACGTGCGATGGTGGGAGTGTAGATGTGTTCCTGGCCGCTAGCATAATTTTGTCCTTGATGTGATAGAAGTGGATCCGAGCCAGGACATCTCTAGGGATAGATGCTGACAGGAACGCAGGTTTGTGTAACCGATGGGCTCGATCGATAGCCAATTCGAGATCGGAGAAAGATGGAATGAGGAGTTTCATGTATTGTTGGATGTAGGGAAGCAATGCCTCATTAGTGTTGCTTTCAGGAATGCGCCTGAACTTTATATCATTATGTCTTGATTGATATTTTAAATCAGCAATTTTCAAATTGATTTGGTCGATGTCAGACGTGTGTTCTGTATGTGCGTCAATTAGGTCGTTGTGCGCTGTAATGATGTCACCCATTTTGGATTCAATATGTTGTACCCTGTGTTCCTGGTGTTGGACCGCGATGTTGAGTTGCACTAATGATGATGATATGTCATTGTGCAGGGTCTGTCTTAGCGATAGGAGCATATTTTTCATAGATAGCTCTGTCAATGGTTGATCTGCCGCCGGGAATGCCTCTATTGCTGGGAGGTCTGTGTTAATTTGAGGAAGTGGATTAATAGGGGCCTGATAATCAGGTCTTTGGTGTTCCAAGTCTAGTCTAGGCCTTGATTTGGCTGGGCTGCTTGTGGTGGGGGATATAGGGGGAGACAACTCACCAGGATCCCCTGGGTATAGTGGATGCTGCAGCCTGGGATCTCTGGTTCTGCATGTCATTTTCCTGTCTGCAATCCCCTGAATATCAGCCGCCGGCACCATCTTGGATTCCTGTCGAGATGACAAGGAAGAATTGGGACAGTTTTCCGGGCTGTCCCGGGGTTTTTCTCCTCCCTGGCATAGCTGCGGAGGTGCGGGCACCTCTTATGTAGGGCTTGGTGTGCCTGGAATTCCCTGGGGTCTGTGTGAGCCGCTTCTGTCACTGGCGGCTGGACGGAGAGCTCCGCTCTATGCGTCCACGCGGGTCCATATGTTGTCCATAATGACTACGTTACCACCTTTATCAGATGGTTTGATTGTAATGTTGTTATTCTCCTGTAAAGCGCGTAATGGGGTTTGTCCAATCTGCAACACATTCTCATTGTGATTCTGATTATTTATTTTATTTATTATAGGTACTTATATAGCGCCGTCAATTTACGCAGCGCTTAATTATATGAGAGTTTCTTAATATCTCTTAATGTTTGCTTCAGAAATATTGCAATACTCAGTTATTTAACAAAGGAAATTTGGAGGATAGTTTTTTAATTGCATAAGAGAATTGGTCTGAGACTGATCAGAATCGCCCAATAATAGATCAAGATCCAATTGATCAATGAGGTCACTCGATTGGCTTCCTTCCAACAGGAGAGTTAAGTCCCTAAGGGCCTTGAAGTCACTGCTGGAGTATTGAGACCAGTCAAATGACTCTGCCTTATTGTCTGATTTGAAATGTGCACACATAAGAGAAAGTTTTCTGGCAAATAATTGACGATTCAAATTCATCAGCATTTTGGTGTGGGCAAAAACTCAATCCACTTGACAACACACTTTCTTCAATTTGAGTTAGCGTATATGAGGACAAATTAACAATATTTATTGTCGTAGTTAACCCCTTGACGCTGACATCACACAAATATGTGACCTCAAGGAACTGGGCTTTTTTCTGTGGGACCGCATATTTGCGTACCTGTCTTTGTGCTGTTAGGCGCGCCCCTCAGCGCACTCCCAGCACAGAGACGGCAGTGTCACTGAGAGCCCCGGGTCCCACTCCAATGATCGGGACCCGGGACTCCCCATTCCAGGTCACATGATCGCTGTGATAGCCTCTGATTGGCTATCACAGTGATCAGTCACTGTACAGCCCGACCCCCTTGCTTTTTTCTCTCTCTATGAATGGAGAAGAGAGATACATTGTATCTCTTTAACTCCTGGCATAGAGAGAAAAAAGATGTTTGCAAAAAAAAAAAAAGATAAATAAATAATAAAAAATAAAAGAAAAAATAAAGAAAAATACCTAGATCAAGGTTTGATCTTTTTTAGTGCCAGGGTTAGTGTTTGGGTCAAGGCCAGAGTCAAAGGTCAAGGTCAAAGGTCAGGGGCAAAGGTCAGGATTAAAAAAATTTGGTATCAGTGTCAGTTAGTGTTAATGTCAGTGTCAGTGTGTTTTAGGTAACAAAACAAAAAAAGACAAAAACAAAATGCGCACTATTGTTTCTGGGCTGTACTATGGGTACAAACAACAAATAACATACACATACAGTTGCAAGATAAAGTATGTGAACCCCTTGGGATTACGTGGAGATTTGCATGAATTGGGCATAAAATTTGCTCTGAACGTCATCTATAGAGATGAGTGAATCGAACTTGGCGAAGTGGAATTCGTTTCGAATATTAGGAAAAATTCGATTCGCGCCGAATCCGAAAATTAGCAAACTTCGGATGCACGAATCTAATTTTCCCCGATCGGCCGATTTTCATCCCTTCTACAGCCGGCAAAAAGTGTCCCTGCAGAGAGCTCCGCTATTTCTGACAGTTCTCTGACAGTTCCTTCACATTTACAGTGGTTGAAACATTGTATCTATTTGTTTCCATTTAGGATACAGATGTTTTTATTCGGAAACAAATAGATACAATGTTTCAACCGCTGTAAATGTGAAGGAACTGTCAGAGAACTGTCAGAAATAGCGGAGCTCTCTGCAGATACACTTTTGCTGGAATGGAATTCTTCTTATTTTCATCCTTCTTCTTCTTCTTCTTCTTCTTCTTCATCCTCATCCTCATCCTCTTCTTCTTCATCCTCATCCTCTTCTTCTTCTTCATCCTCTTCCTCTTCTTATTCTTCTTCTTCATCCTCATCCTCTTCTTCATCCTCATCCTCTTCTTCATCCTCATCCTCTTCTTCTTCATCCTCATCCTCTTCTTCTTCTTCTTCATCCTCATCCTCCTCTTCTTCTTCATCATCCTCATCTTCTTCTTCTTCTTCCTCACCATCATCCTCTTCTTCTTCTTCATCCTCATCCTCTTCTTCATCCTCATTCTCTTCTTCTTCATCCTCATCCTCTTCTTCTTCATCCTCATCCTCTTCTTCTTCATCCTCATCCTCTTCTTCTTCTTCTTCTTCATCCTCATCCTCCTCTTCTTCTTCTTCTTCTTCTTCATCATCCTCATCTTCTTCTTCTTCTTCTTCTTCCTCACCATCATCCTCTTCTTCTTCATCATCCTCATCCTCTTCTTCTTCTTCATCCTCATCCTCTTCTTCTTCTTCTTCCTCATCCTCATCCTCTTCTTCTTCTTCTTCTTCATCCTCATCCTCTTCTTCTTCCTCATCTTCTTCTTCTTCTTCATCCTCATTCTCTTCTTCTTCTTCTTCTTCTTCTTCTTCTTCATCCTCTTCTTCTTCTTCTTCCTCATCCTCCTCCTCCTCCTCTTCTTCTTCTTCTTCTTCCTCATCCTCATCCTCTTCTTCTTCTTCCTCATCCTCTTCTTCTTCTTCTTCTTCTTCTTCTTCTTCATCCTCATCCATTTCTTCTTCTTCTTCTTCTTCATCCTCATCCTCTTCTTCTTCTTCTTCTTCTTCTTCCTCTTCTTCTTCCTCATCCTCATCCTCTTCTTCTTCTTCATCCTCATCCTCTTCTTCTTCTTCTTCTTCTTCTTCATCATCCTCATCCTCATCTTCTTCTTCTTCTTCTTTTTCATCCTCATCTTCTTCTTCTTCTCCATCCTCATCCTCTTCTTCTTCTTCTTCTTCTTCATCCTCATCCTCTTCTTCTTCATCATCATCCTCATCCTCTTCTTCTTATTCTTCTTCTTCATCCTCATCTTCTTCTTCTTCATCATCCTCATCCTCTTCTTCTTCTTCCTCATCCTCTTCTTCTTCTTCTTCTTCTTCATCCTCATCCTCTTCTTCTTCTTCTTCTTCTTCTTCTTCTTCATCCTCATCTTCTTCTTCTTCATCCTCATCCTCTTCTTCTTCTTCTTCTTCATCCTCATCCTCTTCTTCTTATTCTTCATCCTCATCCTCTTCTTCTTCTTCTTCTTCTTCCTCATCCTCTTCTTCTTCTTCTTCTTCCTCATCCTCTTCTTCTTCTTCTTCTTCTTCTTCTTCTTCTTCCTCATCCTCTTCTTCTTCTTCTTCTTCTTCTTCTTCTTCCTCATCCTCTTCTTCTTCTTCTTCTTCTTCATCCTCATCCTCACCCTCTTCTTCTTTTTCCTCATCCTCATCCTCTTCTTCTTCTTCTTCATCCTCATCCTCTTCTTCTTCTTCTTCTTCTTCTTCTTCTTCATCCTCATCTTCTTCTTCTTCATCCTCATCCTCTTCTTCTTCTTCTTCCTCATCCTCTTCTTCTTCTTCGTCTTCTTCTTCTTCATCCTCATCCTCTTCTTCTTCTTCTTCTTCTTCATCCTCATCCTCTTCTTCTTCTTCATCCTCATCCTCTTCTTATTCTTATTCTTCATCCTCATCCTCTTCTTCTTATTCTTCTTCTTCTTCTTCTTCTTCCTCATCCTCTTCTTCTTCTTCTTCTTCTTCCTCATCCTCTTCTTCTTCTTCTTCTTCTTCATCCTCATCCTCACCCTCTTCTTCTTCTTCCTCATCCTCTTCTTCTTCTTCATCCTCATCCTCATCCTCTTCTTCTTCATCCTCATCTTCTTCTTCTTCATCCTCATCCTCTTCTTCTTCCTCATCCTCTTCTTCTTCGTCTTCTTCTTCTTCTTCTTCTTCATCCTCATCCTCTTCTTCTTCTTCTTCATCCTCATCCTCACCCTCTTCTTCTTCTTCCTCATCCTCATCCTCTTCTTCTTCTTCCTCATCCTCATCCTCTTCTTCTTCATCATCCTCATCCTCATCCTCTTCTTCTTCTTCTTCTTCATCCTCATCTTCTTCTTCTTCATCATCCTCATCCTCTTCTTCTTCTTCTTCCTCATCCTCTTCTTCTTCGTCTTCTTCTTCATCTTCATCCTCATCCTCTTCTTCTTCTTCTTCTTCATCCTCATCCTCTTCTTCTTCTTCTTCTTCTTCATCCTCATCCTCTTCTTCTTCAATTGAAGCTGCTTCTGCTCCGCCACTCTGCCATTGGACTCTTGATAGTCGTCTCCCCACACTGCTGCTGGGGGACTTTTTAACATAGGCCTCTGTATGGCCTTCAATTTAAGCTGCTTACGCTTCGCCACTCTGCCATGGGCCCCTGTACCGCCTCCTCATGCTGCTGCCAGGTCCAGAGTGTGTCATGGGTCCCTGTACGGCCTCCCATTGCTGCTGTCTCCATCGCCACACTCTGCCATGTGCCACTTTCAGGTCTCCTCACACTGCTGGTGGGTTCCATTTTGTCATAGGGTGCTGTATGGCCTCCCATTGCTGCTGCCTCCACCGCCACACTGTGGCTCCACACTCTGGTTTTGGCCCCGTGACTGCCCAAATGAGTGAAGTGTGCGGTGATTCTAAGATCGACGGCACTCATCTGCATGTCATACTGACTGACAGTATTATTTCTCTTCCCCAGGAGACTCCAAGGGCATTTAAATTAAAGGTACAGTGTTCTGCACTAATATAAAGGCTCTCTGAAGCCTAGAAACCCTTTTAATAAGTTAAATTCGCATCGAATCGAATTTATTCTGCAAATTCGGCGAATCAGCCGAATCGAATTTTTGAATAATTCGCTCATCTCTAGTCATCTAAGTCACAACAATAGAAGAACACAGTCTGCTGAACATAATACTGCACAAACATTAGATGTTGCCATGGTTTAATTGCACATAACATGTAAACATTCACAGTGCAGGGAGGAAAAAGTATGTGAACCTTTGGACTTAATAACTGGTTGACCCTCCTTTGGCAGCAATAACCTCAACCAAACGTTTCCTGTAGTCCAGATCAGACCTGCACAACGATCTGGAGTAATTTTGGACCACTCCTCTTCACAAAACTGTTTCAGTGTAGCAATATTCTTGGGATGTCTGGTGTGAATCGCTCTCTTAAGGTCATGCCACAGCATTTCAATCGGGTTGAGGTCAGGACTCTGACTGGGCAACTCCAGAAGGCGTATTCTGTGCTGTTGCAGCCATTGTTTTGTTGAATTACTTGTATGCTTTGGGTCACTGTCCTGTTGCATCACCCATCCTCTGCGGAGCTTCAGTTGGCGAACAGATGGTCGTACATTTTCCAGCAAAATGTCTTGATAAACTCTGGAATTCATTTTCCCATCAATGACAACAATCCGTCCAGGCCCTGAGGCAGCAAAACAGCCCCAAACCATGATGCTCCCTCCGCCATGTTTTACAGTGGGGATGAGGTTTTGATGTTGGTGTGCTGTTCCTTTTCTTCTCCACACATAGTGTTGTGTGTTCTTCCCAAACAACTCAATCTTGGTTTCATCTGTCCACAGTATATTTTGCCAGTAGTGCTGTGGAACATCCAGGTGCTTTTTTGCAAACTTCAAACGTGCTGCAATCTTCTTTTTGGACAGCAATGGCTTCCTCCGTGGTGTCCTCCCATGTACTCCATTCTTGTTTAATAAGTACTCCATTCTTGTTTAATGTTTTCCTTATTGTAGATGTGTCAACAAAAATGTTAGCATGTGCCAGAGATTTCTGTAGGTCTTTAGCTGACACTCTGAGATTCTTCTTTACCTCATGCAGCATTCTGCGCTGTGCTCTTGCAGTCATTTTTACAGGACGACCACGCCTAGGGAGAGTAACAACAGTGCTAAACTTTCTCCATTTGTAGACAGTCTGTCTTACCGTGGACACATGAACATCAAGGCTTTTGGAGATACTTTTGTAATCCTTTCTAGCTTCATGCAAGTCAACAATTCTTGATCGTAGGTCTTCTGAGAGCTCTTTTCTGCAAGGCATGGTTCACATCAGACAGTGCTTCTTGAAACCAGTAAACCCAAAACAGGTGTGTGTTTTTTAAGGGCAGGACAGCTGTCGGCAACACACCCAATATCATCACAATGATTGGAGTCAAGGTTGGCTCACTCCTGGCTCCAATTATCTCTGGGAGAAGTCAATAAGCTAGGGTCTCACATACTTTTTCCTCCCTGCGCTGTGAATGTTTACATGTTATGTGCAATTAACCCATAGCAACATCTAATGTTTGTGTAGTATTATGTTCAGAAGACTGTGTTCTTCTATTGTTGTGACTTAGATGACGTTCAGAGCACATTTTATGCCCAATTCATGCAAAACATGCTCCCCTAAATTTTGTCATTGGCATCTCAATGAAAGTTTCCTGTGCTTGGAACAACTTTGGAAGGAGTTCTCTCGAGGCCTGGATGATTATTTCCAACTTAATGCTGGTTCGGTATCATCATCCTCAACACTCTGGGAGGCCTATAAGGCCTTTTCAGAGACCTCTGTATCTCCATGGGTTCTTGTTTGAAGACCGCCTCTGTTTTTACTAGACAATCCCTCCTGTGTCAATTATGGCTGAGAATCGGATACTAGACATTCCTTGGTTTCAGAATGTTTCCCTTATATGGGATCAAATTAAAGCGGAGCTTCACCCAAAAGGGGAAGTTCCGCTTTAAGGGCTGCTGGGGGGGGGGAGCGGGTGCCGGGTACCTGCTCCCACTTCCGGTCCGATCACCTAGGCGATCGGAAACAAAAGGTGTCCTCCCTCCCTGTAGTCTTTTGGGACACGTGACAGGTCCCACAAGACTACAGGACCATTCATGAAGCACAGCGCTACTCGCGCATGCGCAGTGGGTACCTGACTGTGAAGCTGCTAGCTATCACAGCCGGGTGCCCACACTGAAGATGCCGGCCTCCTGGAATACAGGATGGCCGGTGAAACAAGCTGTGGGGGACACACCACGGGACCGAGGGACCGGTAAGTGACTGTTTTTTAAAAGTCAGCAGCTACAGTTTTTGTAGCTGCTGACTTTTATTTTTGATAGGTCGAGTGGAACTCCCCTTTAAGGCTCTTGATCTGCATAAATTTGCTCAATCCCTTGCCTGGGTTACGCAAAAATGTTATGAGTTCTCTAATAAACTGCATTGTATGCTTGTAAATAAACTTATATCCCAAGTGTTCCCATCATTGCCGGGCCACCTCCTCCAGTCTGATGCCAAACCCACATATGACCTACATGTTATGGCTACAGTTAGAGATGAGAGAAGTATTCAAAAATTCGATTCGACTGATTCGGCGAATTCGTGGACAATATTCGATTCGAGTCGAATATATTCGCTGTGAATTTAACTTAAAAAAGGGTGTTTCTAGGCTTCAGAGAGACTTAATATTAGTGCAGAACACTGTACCTTTAATTTAAATGCCCTTGGAGTCTGCTGGGGAAGAGAAATAATACTGTCAGTCAGTATGACATGCAGATGAGTGCCGTCGATCTTAGAATCACCGCACACTTCACTCATTTGGCCAGTCACGGGGCCAAAACCAGTGTTTGTAGCCACAGTGTGGCGGTGGAGGCAGCAGCAATGGGAGGCCATACAGCAACCTATGACAAAATGGAAACCAGCAGGAGTGTGAGGAGACCTCAAAGTGGCACATGGCAGAGTGGGAGCAATGGGAGGCGGTACAGGGACCCATGTCACACTGTGGACCCAGCAGCAGCGTGACCAGGCGGTACGGAGGCCCATGGCAGATTACAGGCCTGGCAGCAGCAATGGGAGGCCCGTAATCTGTCAGCACCCTATGACAAAATGGAACCCACCAGCAGTGTGAGGAGACCTGAAAGTGGCACATGGCAGAGTGTGGCGATGGAGACAGCAGCAATGGGAGGCCGTACAGAGACCCATGAGAGACTCTGGACCTGGCAGCAGCATGAGGAGGCGGTATAGGGGCCCATGGCAGATTAGGGGCCTGGCAGCAGCTATGGGAGGCCCGTAATCTGCCAGCACCCTATGTCAAAAAATTCAACAAACCAGAAGTGTGAGGAGACCTGAAAGTGGCACATGGCAGAGTGTGGCGATGGAGACAGCAGCAATGGGAGGCCGTACAGGGACCCATGAGAGACTCTGGACTTGGCAGCAGCATGAGGAGGCGGTATATAGGGGCCCATGGCAGATTAGGGGCCTGGCAGTAGCTATGGGAGGCCCGTAATCTGCCAGCACCCTATGTCAAAAAATTCAACACACCAGCAGTGTGTGAGGAGACCTGAAAGTGGCACATGGCAGAGTGTGGCGATGGAGACAGCAGCAATGGGAGGCCGTACAGGGACCCATGAGAGACTCTGGACCTGGCAGCAGCATGAGGAGGCGGTATATAGGGGCCCATGGCAGATTAGGGGCCTGGCAGCAGCTATGGGAGGCCCGTAATCTGCCAGCACCCTATGTCAAAAAATTCAACACACCAGCAGTGTGAGGAGACCTGAAAGTGGCACATGGCAGAGTGTGGCGATGGAGACAGCAGCAATGGGAGGCCATACAGGGACCCATGACAGACTCTGGACTTGGCAGCAGCATGAGGAGGCGGTATAGGGGCCCATGGCAGATTAGGGGCCTGGCAGCAGCTATGGGAGGCCCGTAATCTGCCAGCACCCTATGACAAAAAATGGAACACACCAGCAGTGTGAGGAGACCTGAAAGTGGCACATGTTTGGGGCATGATTCATGGCGGATTTAGTCAGTTGTGTCAGGAACTGGTGGTTTGAAATCCAGACTAATCCACGCCTGATTCATTTTCACAAACGTGAGTCTCTCCACACTTTGGGTGGACAGTCGTGTCCTCCGCGGAGTTGCAATACCTCCTGCCGCACTAAACACGCGCTCCGATGCCACGCTACTGGCCGGGCATGACAGCCTTTCAAGGGCAAATTCATCTAGTTGGGGCCAAAGGTCAAGTTTCGTTGCCCAGTAGTCAAGGGGATTGTCTACCTCGGTTGGCAGGGTGCTGTCCAAGTAGGCCTAAGCCTGTTGTTTGAGGTCCTGCTCCAGGTCCACCTGATGCTGCTGCTGCTGCTGCTGCGGCTGGTTATTAGTTTCCTCACTGCGCTGGTGAAGAAAGCTTCTCATCATCGACTGCAGACTGAGGCAGCTGCTGCTGGTGGAGCTGCCACTGCTCCTACCACCCCACCCCTCCCCTGCTGCCATGGCAGCGTAACGCGAGCGCACAGTGCCCACAGTGTCTGAGGATGGACGTTGGCGCAGACAGGCAGAGACCAGCTGACTACATAGGTGGTTTTTATAGTACGTTATTTTGGCCTCCCTCTCAGCAGGTGTGAAAAAGGCCACCATTTTGGAACGGTAGCGAGGGTCCAACAAGGTGGACAGCCAAAAGTCATCCCTCTGTCTGATGGTTATTATTCGGCTGTCGCTACGCAAGCAAGCGAGCATGCTATGGGCCATTTGTGCCAAGGAATGCGAGGGACTCCCTGCCTCCATCTCCACAGCATACTGCCACGGTGCGTCTGGGTCCTCTGTCTCCTCTTCCTCCTCCTCTACCAGATGCTCCTGCTCCTCCACTCCTGTCCGCTGAGTGGAAAAACCACCCATTTCACTCAATAATTCCTGAGCACCAATGTCCTCCTCTACCTCCTCCTCTTCTTCCGGTCCTGCCCCCACATGGGTCATGTGGCGTTGAGATCTGTGCGCCACGTCTACCGCACCCTGACCAGCCATTATTAACAGCATTTGTTCCAGGACGTGCAACAGAGGAATGACGTCGTTCATCCCATAGTCCTGCCGACTCACGAATAGCGTGGCCTCCTCAAAGGGCCTGAGCAAGCGCAGGTGTCACGCATGAGCTGCCAATGGTTGACATCTAAGTTACACAGGGAGTACCTTTATCCGCTTTTAACATCAGGAAATCTGTGATGGCCTTTTGCTGTTCGTAAAGGCGGTCTAACATATGTAGGGTTGAATTCCACCTTGTTGCAATGTCACAGCATGAGGAGTCAGTACGGGGGCCCATGGCAGATTACGGGCCTGGCAGCAGCAATGGGAGGCCCGTAATCTGCCAGCACCCTATGTCAAAAAATTCAACACACCAGCAGTGTGTGAGGAGACCTGAAAGTGGCACATGGCAGAGTGTGGCGATGGAGACAGCAGCAATGGGAGGCCGTACAGGGACCCATGAGAGACTCTGGACCTGGCAGCAGCATGAGGAGGCGGTATAGGGGCCCATGGCAGATTAGGGGCCTGGCAGCAGCTATGGGAGGCCCGTAATCTGCCAGCACCCTATGTCAAAAAATTCAACACACCAGCAGTGTGAGGAGACCTGAAAGTGGCACATGGCAGAGTGTGGCGATGGAGACAGCAGCAATGGGAGGCCGTACAGGGACACATGAGAGACTCTGGACCTGGCAGCAGCATGAGGAGGCGGTATATAGGGGCCCATGGCAGATTAGGGGCCTGGCAGCAGCTATGGGAGGCCCGTAATCTGCCAGCACCCTATGTCAAAAAATTCAACACACCAGCAGTGTGAGGAGACCTGAAAGTGGCACATGGCATGAGAGACTGTGGACCTGGCAGCAGCATGAGGAGGCGGTATAGGGGCCCATGGCAGATTAGGGGCCTGGCAGCAGCTATGGGAGGCCCGTAATCTGCCAGCACCCTATGTCAAAAAATTCAACACACCAGCAGTGTGTGAGGAGATCTGAAAGTGGCACATGGCAGAGTGTGGCGATGGAGACAGCAGCAATGGGAGGCCGTACAGGGACCCATGACAGACTCTGGACCTGGCAGCAGCATGAGGAGGTGGTACAGGGGCCCATGGCAGATTAAGGCCTGGCAGCAGCAATGGGATGCCCGTAATCTGCCAGCACCCTATGACAAAATGGAACCCTGGGCTGGGGCAGGCAGAACCGCCGTATCTTTATCACGGTTTTCCCAGGCCACCGAATGGCGACGCTGCATATGCTGACGCAACGCTGTAGTCCCAACATGGGCCCCCTGGCCACGCTTGACTTTCTGGCCACATAGTCGACATACGGCTACGTTTACTTCCTCGGGCGGCTTGACGAAAAATTGCCACACCGCCGAGTAGGAAACTTTGCCCCCGCTACTCCTCGCTGGCTGACTGCTACTTCCTCCGTGCACACCGGCACCACTACTGGCCGTGGTGGTAGGCTGCAGTGGAGCTGGTGCTCTACTCCGTGGCTGTTTGCCTCCACTGACACTGCTGCGACCCTGCTGCCTCCTGGCAGCAGCAATGGGAGGCCGTACAGGGACCCATGACACACTCTGGACCTGGCAGCAGCATGAAGAGGCGGTACAGGGGCCCATGGCAGATTACGGGCCTGGCAGCAGCAATGTGAGGCCCGTAATCTGCCAGCACCCTATGACAAAAAATTCAACACACCAGCAGTGTGAGGAGACCTGAAAGTGGCACATAGCAGAGTGTGGCGATGGAGACAGCAGCAATGGGAGGCCGTACAGGGACCCATGACAGACTCTGGACTTGGCAGCAGCATGAGGAGGCGGTATATAGGGGCCCATGGCAGATTAGGGGCCTGGCAGCAGCTATGGGAGGCCCGTAATCTGCCAGCACCCTATGTCAAAAAATTCAACACACCAGCAGTGTGTGAGGAGACCTGAAAGTGGCACATGGCAGAGTGTGGCGATGGAGACAGCAGCAATGGGAGGCCGTACAGGGACCCATGAGAGACTCTGGACCTGGCAGCAGCATGAGGAGGCGGTATATAGGGGCCCATGGCAGATTAGGGGCCTGGCAGCAGCTATGGGAGGCCCGTAATCTGCCAGCACCCTATGTCAAAAAATTCAACACAGCAGCAGTGTGTGAGGAGACCTGAAAGTGGCACATGGCAGAGTGTGGCGATGGAGACAGCAGCAATGGGAGGCCGTACAGGGACCCATGAGAGACTCTGGACCTGGCAGCAGCATGAGGAGGTGGTATATAGGGGCCTATGGCAGATTAGGGGCCTGGCAGCAGCTATAGGAGGCCCGTAATCTGCCAGCACCCTATGTCAAAAAATTCAACACACCAGCAGTGTGAGGAGACCTGAAAGTGGCACATGGCAGAGTGTGGCGATGGAGACAGCAGCAATGGGAGGCCGTACAGGGACCCATGACAGACTCTGGACTTGGCAGCAGCATGAGGAGGCGGTATATAGGGGCCCATGGCAGATTAGGGGCCTGGCAGCAGCTATGGGAGGCCCGTAATCTGCCAGCACCCTATGTCAAAAAATTCAACACACCAGCAGTGTGTGAGGAGACCTGAAAGTGGCACATGGCAGAGTGTGGCGATGGAGACAGCAGCAATGGGAGGCTGTACAGGGACCCATGAGAGACTCTGGACCTGGCAGCAGCATGAGGAGGCGGTATATAGGGGCCTATGGCAGATTAGGGGCCTGGCAGCAGCTATAGGAGGCCCGTAATCTGCCAGCATCCTATGTCAAAAAATTCAACACACCAGCAGTGTGTGAGGAGACCTGAAAGTGGCACATGGCAAAGTGTGGCAATGGAGACAGCAGCAATGGGAGGCCGTACAGGGACCCATGACAGACTCTGGACTTGGCAGCAGCATGAGGAGGCGGTATATAGGGGCCCATGGCAGATTAGGGGCCTGGCAGCAGCTATGGGAGGCCCGTAATCTGCCAGCACCCTATGTCAAAAAATTCAACACACCAGCAGTGTGAGGAGACCTGAAAGTGGCACATGGCATTAGAGACTGTGGACCTGGCAGCAGCATGAGGAGGCGGTATAGGGGCCCATGGCAGATTAGGGGCCTGGCAGCAGCTATGGGAGGCCCGTAATCTGCCAGCACCCTATGTCAAAAAATTCAACACACCAGCAGTGTGTGAGGAGATCTGAAAGTGGCACATGGCAGAGTGTGGCGATAGAGACAACCCACCGACTGTTTTGCTCGCTGCCAAGCTGCCACCCTCTTCTCCTGATGATGCGGAAGCAATAGCCTGATGACGACGAGGCTGCCAAGTGCGATCAGCCTCATCATCATCAATTAGGGTCTCCGCCTCACTACTAGCCCCCTCGGCTGCGTGTGGGTCAGGAGACAGACCTGTCTCTACACCGGCTACCGAGCCACTCTCCTCGCCACTACTTCTTTGCCTAGCTGCTGAAGAGGCGGATGTCTCCCCCCGTTCCTGACCGCCCTCTGTTAGCTCTTCCTCACTGTACTGGATGACACCGGGAGCACTAGCCTCTGGCTGCGAATAGTGCTGCCTCGACCCCTTCCTCTGCTGCCACGTCTGCTCGCTCCTAAAACATTGCCTCCTCTGCCACTCCTCTGCATGTTGTCTGACATACTCTTTAATTAAACGATTCTGTGTCCCTGAGTAACAATTCTGTGTCCCTGAGTAACGTTTCTGTGGCCCTAAGTAACAGTTCTGTGGCCCTAAGTAACAGTTCTGTGGCCCTCAGTAACAATTCTGTGTCTGTCCCTGAGTAACAATTCTGTGTCCCTCAGTAACAATTCTGTGTCCCTCAGTAACAATTCTGTGTCCCTGAGTAACGTTTCTGTGGCCCTAAGTAACAGTTCTGTGGCCCTAAGTAACAGTTCTGTGGCCCTCAGTAACAATTCTGTGTCTGTCCCTGAGTAACAATTCTGTGTCCCTCAGTAACAATTCTGTGTCCCTGAGTAACAATTCTGTGTCCCTGAGTAACGTTTCTGTGGCCCTAAGTAACAGTTCTGTGGCCCTCAGTAACAATTCTGTGTCTGTACCTGAGTAACAATTCTGTGTCCCTCAGTAACAATTCTGTGTCCCTCAGTAACAATTATGTGTCCCTCAGTAACAATTCTGTGTCCCTGAGTAACAATTCTGTGTCCCTGAGTAACGTTTCTGTGGCCCTAAGTAACAGTTCTGTGGCCCTAAGTAACAGTTCTGTGGCCCTCAGTAACAATTCTGTGTCTGTCCCTGAGTAACAATTCTGTGTCCCTAAGTAACAATTCTGTGTCCCTCAGTAACAATTCTGTGTCCCTGAGTAACGTTTCTGTGGCCCTAAGTAACAGTTCTGTGGCCCTAAGTAACAGTTCTGTGGCCCTCAGTAACAATTCTGTGTCTGTCCCTGAGTAACAATTCTGTGTCCCTCAGTAACAATTCTGTGTCCCTCAGTAACAATTCTGTGTCCCTGAGTAACAATTCTGTGGCCCTCAGTAACAATTCTGTGTCCCTCAGTAACAATTCTGTATCCCTGAGTAACAATTCTGTGTCTGTCCCTGAGTAACAATTCTGTGGCCCTAAGTAACGGTTCTGTGGCCCTCAGTAACAATTCTGTGTCCCTGAGTAACAATTCTGTGTCTGTCCCTGAGTAACAATTCTGTGGCCCTAAGTAACGGTTCTGTGGCCCTCAGTAACAATTCTGTGTCCCTGAGTAACAATTCTGTGTCCCTCAGTAACAATTCTGTGTCCCTCAGTAACAATTCTGTGTCCCTCAGTAACAATTCTGTGTCTGTCCCTGAGTAACAATTCTGTGTCTGTCCCTGAGTAACGTTTCTGTGGCCCTAAGTAACGGTTCTGTGGCCCTCAGTAACAATTCTGTGTCCCTCAGTAACAATTCTGTGTCTGTCCCTGAGTAACAATTCTGTGTCTGTCCCTGAGTAACAATTCTGTGTCCCTGAGTAACGTTTCTGTGGCCCTAAGTAACATTTCTGTGGCCCTCAGTAACAATTCTGTCTGTCTCTGAGTAACAATTCAGTGTCTGTCCCTGAGTAACAATTCTGTGTCTGTCCCTGAGTAACAATTCTGTGTCCCTCAGTAACAATTCTGTGTCCCTGAGTAACAATTCTGTGTCCCTGAGTAACAATTCTGTGGCCCTCAGTAACAATTCTGTGTCCCTCAGTAACAATTCTGTGTCTGTCCCTGAGTAAGAATTCTGTGTCTGTCCCTGAGTAAGAATTCTGTGTCTGTCCCTGAGTAACGTTTCTGTGGCCCTAAGTATTGGTTCTGTGGCCCTAAGTAACAATTCTGTGTCCCTGAGTAACAATTCTGTGTCTGTCCCTGAGTAACAATTCTGTGGCCCTAAGTAACGGTTCTGTGTCCCTCAGTAACAATTCTGTGTCCCTCAGTAACAATTCTGTGTCTGTCCCTGAGTAACAATTCTGTGGCCCTAAGTAACGGTTCTGTGGCCCTCAGTAACAATTCTGTGTCCCTGATTAACGTTTCTGTGGCCCTAAGTAACGGTTCTGTGGCCCTCAGTAACAATTCTGTGTCCCTCAGTAACAATTCTGTGTCTGTCCCTGAGTAACAATTCTGTGGCCCTAAGTAACGGTTCTGTGGCCCTCAGTAACAATTCTGTGTCCCTGAGTAACGTTTCTGTGGCCCTAAGTAACGGTTCTGTGGCCCTCAGTAACAATTCTGTGTCCCTGAGTAACAATTCTGTGTCTGTCCCTGAGTAACAATTCTGTGGCCCTAAGTAACGGTTCTGTGGCCCTCAGAAACAATTCTGTGTCCCTGAGTAACGTTTCTGTGGCCCTCAGTAACAATTCTGTGTCCCTGAGTAACAATTCTGTGGCCCTAAGTAACGGTTCTGTGGCCCTCAGTAACAATTCTGTGTCCCTGAGTAACAATTCTGTGGCCCTAAGTAATGGTTCTGTGGCCCTCAGTAACAATTCTGTGTCCCTGAGTAACAATTCTGTGTCTGTCCCTGAGTAACAATTCTGTGGCCCTAAGTAACGGTTCTGTGGCCCTCAGTAACAATTCTGTGTCCCTGAGTAACAATTCTGTGGCCCTAAGTAACGGTTCTGTGGCACTCAGTAACAATTCTGTGGCCCTCAGTAACAATTCTGTGTCTGTCCGAGTAACAATTCTGTGGCCCTAACTAACGTTTCTGTGGCCCTAAGTAACAGTTCTGTGGCCCTCAGTAACAATTCTGTCTGTCCCTGAGTAACAATTCTGTGGCCCTAACTAACGTTTCTGTGGCCCTAAGTAACAGTTCTGTGGCCCTCAGTAACAATTCTGTGTCTGTCCCTGAGTAACAATTCTGTGGCCCTATCTAACGTTTCTGTGGCCCTAAGTAACAATTCTCTGGCACTCAGTAACAATTCTGTCTGTCCCTGAGTAACAATTCTGTGGCCCTAAGTAACGGTTCTGTGGCCCTCAGTAACATTTCTGTGTCCCTGATTAACGTTTCTGTGGCCCTAAGTAACGGTTCTGTGGCCCTCAGTAACAATTCTGTGTCCCTCAGTAACAATTCTGTGTCTGTCCCTGAGTAACAATTCTGTGGCCCTAAGTAACGGTTCTGTGGCCCTCAGTAACAATTCTGTGTCCCTGAGTAACGTTTCTGTTGCCCTAAGTAACGGTTCTGTGGCCCTCAGTAACAATTCTGTGTCCCTGAGTAACAATTCTGTGTCTGTCCCTGATTAACAATTCTGTGGCCCTAAGTAACGGTTCTGTGGCCCTCAGTAACAATTCTGTGTCCCTGAGTAACGTTTCTGTGGCCCTAAGTAACAATTCTGTGTCCCTGAGTAACAATTCTGTGGCCCTAAGTAACGGTTCTGTGGCCCTCAGTAACAATTCTGTGTCCCTGAGTAACAATTCTGTGGCCCTAAGTAATGGTTCTGTGGCCCTCAGTAACAATTCTGTGTCCCTGAGTAACAATTCTGTGTCTGTCCCTGAGTAACAATTCTGTGGCCCTAAGTAACGGTTCTGTGGCCCTCAGTAACAATTCTGTGTCCCTGAGTAACAATTCTGTGGCCCTAAGTAACGGTTCTGTGGCACTCAGTAACAATTCTGTGGCCCTCAGTAACAATTCTGTGTCTGTCCGAGTAACAATTCTGTGGCCCTAACTAACGTTTCTGTGGCCCTAAGTAACAGTTCTGTGGCCCTCAGTAACAATTCTGTCTGTCCCTGAGTAACAATTCTGTGGCCCTAACTAACGTTTCTGTGGCCCTAAGTAACAGTTCTGTGGCCCTCAGTAACAATTCTGTGTCTGTCCCTGAGTAACAATTCTGTGGCCCTATCTAACGTTTCTGTGGCCCTAAGTAACAATTCTCTGGCACTCAGTAACAATTCTGTCTGTCCCTGAGTAACAATTCTGTGGCCCTAACTAACGTTTCTGTGGCCCTAAGTAACAGTTCTGTGGCCCTCAGTAACAATTCTGTATCTGTCCCTGAGTAACAATTCTGTGGCCCTAACTAACGTTTCTGTGTCCCTAAGTAACAATTCTCTGGCACTCAGTAACAATTCTGTCTGTCCCTGAGTAACAATTCTGTCTGTCCCTGAGTAACAATTCTGTGGCCCTAACTAACGTTTCTGTGGCCCTAAGTAACAGTTCTGTGGCCCTCAGTAACAATTCTGTGTCTGTCCCAGAGTAACAATTCTGTGGCCCTAACTAACGTTTCTGTGTCCCTAAGTAACAATTCTCTGGCACTCAGTAACAATTCTGTCTGTCCCTGAGTAACAATTCTGTCTGTCCCTGAGTAACAATTCTGTGGCCCTAACTAGCGTTTCTTTGGCCCTAAGTAACGATTCTGTGGCCCTCATTAACAATTCTGTGTCCCTGAGTAATGCTTCTCTGTCCCTAAGTAACGTTTCTCTGTCCCCAAGTAACGTTTCTGTGGCCCTAACTCTGTCCCTAATACAGAGCGGTCTGCCTCTCTTGAATGACTGGAGGCAAATGAAGAATTCTAAAATGGCCGCTATTTATAGCTCGACCATTACACAGTGCTGGCTGGCTGGCTGCTGATTGGCTAATGCGATCACATGTCATTAAGGAATGCATTATGGGTCAGCGCGCCTTGTCTGCGCGCCTTCCCAGACATCCCCGCTCCGTCGCCGCACATGTCCGCCGCCATTTTAGGAAAAATTTCGATTCGCGCGTCCGAAGTAGGCTATTTTTCGGATTCGGCGTGAATCGAAAATTTTCCAATATTCGACTCGAATTCCACTTCGCCTACTTCGATTCGCTCATCTCTAGCTACAGTATTTGGGGAATACTATGGAAAATGTTATAATTGCCTAGCCCCTGATAACCACCCACCCCTTCAGATGGTTGCTTTTGATGCTTTTATTGGCTCACTTCAATTACCATGTTTGTCACCTTCCGATGATACATACCTCAATGCAAACATCTCTACCGAAGAACTTTTGGATGTTGACAAACACCTCCCTTCTCACAAATCTCCAGGGTCGGATGGTCTTCCTTACTTATATTACAAGTCCTTTATCGGAATCTTGGCCCCCCATTTCATGACCTTGTTGCGGGATCTCTTGAAAGGGGTGCATCCACATGAAGTTTTTACCCACGCATACATTTCGGTGATCCCCAAGCCGGATAAGGATCATTCCCTTACAGATAACTATCACCCTATAGCCTTATTCAATTCTGACTACAGGATTTTTACGAAAATACAAGCTAACAGATTAGCCAAATATATCTCCAAGCTTATACACAGAGACCAGGTGGGATTTGACCCGGCTAGGCATGCTGCAAATAATGCCGGGAGGACCATTGACCTGATTGATCTAGTCAATAAGTCTCCGACCCCTACTGTCTTGTTGACCTTGGATGCCCAAAAAGTGTTTGATAGACCAAGTTGGTCATACATGTTTTTAGTCCTAGAGAGATTCGGGTTTAGTGGTCTGTTTGTAGCTGCCTTAAAAACCCTTTATTCCACTCCCTCTCCCAGGTTAAATTAGCATCATTTATATCCCCTTCCTTTCAGATGTCCAATGGAACTCACCAGGGATGCCCGCTTTCCCCCCTGTTCCTAGTCCCCCTGACCAATGTTATACTTAATCCCAGTCTCCCAGATAGCTTAGCATTGGTTCACGTGCATCCCTGTGCCGAGGCCAATCTATTTCAGTTGCGACACTTGGTCCACCCAAACCTAAATCTTTTCCTGAGATCCAAAAAGCTATCTGTCTTTCATCTCACCAGTATTATGTTCAGAAGACTGTGTTCTTCTATTGTTGTGACTTAGATGACGTTCAGAGCACATTTTATGCCCAATTCATGCAAAACTCCACGTAATCCCAAGGGGTTCACATACTTTTTCTTGCAACTGTATATGGTATCACTGCAATCGTCAAGAGCTGGAGAATTTATTTTGGGTTGTTCTTTGGTGGTAGGTTATGATTAGAGATGAGCGAATCGAACTTGGCGAAGTGGAATTCGTTTCGAATATTAGGAAAAATTTGATTCGCACCGAATCCGAATATTAGCAAACTTCGGATGCGCGAATCGAATTTTTCCCGATCGGCCGATTTTCATCCCTTCTACAGCCGGCAAAAAGTGTCCCTGCAGAGAGCTCCGCTATTTCTGACAGTTCTCTGACAGTTCCTTCACATTTACAGCGGTTGAAACATTGTATCTATTTGTTTCCATTTAGGATACAGATGTTTTTATTCGGAAACAAATAGATACAATGTTTCAACCGCTGTAAATGTGAAGGAACTGTCAGAGAACTGTCAGAAATAGCGGAGCTCTCTGCAGATACACTTTTTGCTGTACTGGAATTCTTCTTCTTTTCATTCTTCTTCTTCTTTTCATTCTTCTTCTTCTTCTTCTTCTTCTTCTTTTCATTCTTCTTCTTCTTTTCATTCTACTTCTTCCTCTTTTCATTTTTCTTCTTCTTCTTTTCATTCTTCTGCTTCTTTTCATTCTTCTTCTTTCATTTTTCTTCTTTTCATTCTTCTTCTTCTTCTTTTCATTCTTCTTTTCATTCTTCTTCTTCTTCTTTTCATTCTTCTTTTCATTCTTTTCATTCTTCTCATTCTTCTTTTCATTCTTCTTTTCATTCTTCTTCTTCTTCTTTTCATTCTTCTTCTCATTCTTCTTTTCATTCTTCTCATTCTTCTTTTCATTCTTCTTCTTCTTCTTTTCATTCTTCTTTTCATTCTTCTTCTTCTTCTTTTCATTCTTCTTCTTCTTCTTTTCATTCTTCTTTTCATTATTCTTCTTCTTCTTCTTCTTTTCATTCTTCTTTTCATTCTTCTTCTTCTTCTTTTCATTCTTCTTCTTCTTCTTTTCATTCTTCTTTTCATTCTTCTTTTCATTCTACTTCTTCTTCTTTTCATTCTTCTTCTTCTTTTCATTCTTCTTTTCATTCTTCTTCTTCTTCTTTTCATTCTTCTTCTTCTTTTCATTCTTCTTTTCATTCTTCTTCTTCTTCTTTTCATTCTTCTTTTCATTCTACTTCTTCTTCTTTTCATTCTTCTCATTCTTCTTTTCATTCTTCTTTTCATTCTTCTTCTTTTCATTCTTCTTTTCATTCTTCTTCTCATTCTTCTTTTCATTCTTCTTCTTTTCATTCTTCTTTTCATTCTTCTTCTTCTTCTTTTCATTCTTCTTCTCATTCTTCTTTTCATTCTTCTTCTTTTCATTCTTCTTCTTCTTCTTTTCATTCTTCTTTTCATTCTTCTTCTTCTTCTTTTCATTCTTCTTCTTTTCATTCTTCTTTTCATTCTTCTTCTTCTTCTTTTCATTCTTCTTCTTCTTCTTTTCATTCTTCTTTTCATTCTTTTCATTCTTCTTCTTCTTCTTTTCATTCTTCTTCTCATTCTTTTCATTCTTCTTCTCATTCTTCTTTTCATTCTTCTTTTCATTCTTCTTCTTCTTTTTTTCATTCTTCTTCTTCTTTTCATTCTTCTTTTCATTCTTCTCATTCTTCTTTTCATTCTTCTTCTTTTCATTCTTCTTCTTCTTCTTTTCATTCTTCTTTTCATTCTTCTTTTCGTTCTTCTTTTCATTCTTCTTCTTCTTCTTTTCATTCTTCTTCTTCTTTTCATTCTTCTTCTTCTTCGTCGTGCCCCGTGACTGCCCAAATGAGTGAAGTGTGCGGTGATTCTAAGATCGACGGCACTCATCTGCATGTCATACTGATTGACAGTATTATTTCTCTTCCCCAGCAGACTCCAAGGGCATTTAAATTAAAGGTACAGTGTTCTGCACTAATATAAAGGCTCTCTGAAGCCTAGAAACCCTTTTAATAAGTTAAATTCGCGGCGAATAAATTCGCATCTAATCAAATTTATTCCGCAAATTCGGCGAATCAGCCGAATCGAATTTTTGAATAATTCGCTCATCTCTAGTTATGATAGTAACAAGAAACACACAGCTAAATAAAGAAAAAATATTTTTGTTTACTATTTTGGGCCAGTTTTCCTTTGATAAAAAAAAAAATCAGGAGCTATCCATTACCATTTACCACCAAATGAAAGCCCAATTTGTCCTGAAAAAATCAAGGTATAATTTACCTGGATGTACAAAGTAGTTTTGATATGTACGGTTTTACTATCACATGTCAATGTTGCAGAATTGTGCTTAGGCATTTAGATTTGTTTTACCCTTAGGCGTGAAGGGATTAAGTTTAAATCAAGTACTGTTCTATACCCCGACCTTATCTCCCCCGTCGGAGGCCTTTCCCCCAGTTTCAACCTAAAACAAACAAAGGATGTGATTGGTACATACCAAAGGAATGAGGCGTATGTTGACTAACTGTGCTGGAAGAATCGGAAAGGGAAGATTCCGACTCATTTGCCACTTTGCCTTCAAAGTGAGAAGGTTGCTTATAGATAATAATCTGGATATAGCTCTTTTGGATGAGGCCTTTTTCATCTTTGCCTCCTAGTGGTCTGATATCCCAGTTTTTAGGGAGTTTTTCTGCGTTATCTCCATGGTTTGGTGAGCAATGAACGCCATCCTTTTATAGGAGATCAATATCTATTACTATGTCAATCTCTCAGTATTTTCACCATTTGGTGTGTTTTTCTATATATAAATATCCTAGCTGGATAGAATTCTGCCCGTGGAGAGACTTTCCATACCTTTACTTTGCATCATTCTGAGGCAAGGATACTTTTATATTTCTATATTCTAGTAAGCGTTATGGATAATTATAACAGTGATGACTTCCAATACCATTAAAGGCAATTTGTGCCAGTACGTGCCAGTGCACTAATAATTTGTTGATTTCTATTGTAATTCCAACAAACTATCTTATGTCTTGGTCTTGGATGATTTGAGACATCTTCACTTTCGGAAGAAAAAAAACTTTTAATCTTTCAATCATTTGTTTCTTGTCGTGGTCCTGCCGGACCGGTAACATCTTTACCACTATTGGCTATGTCTAATGTGGTTAGTCTCACTTCTTATAGATTATTTTTAATACTATCTTCAAAGTAACAAGGCATAAGCCTTATATTTCTTTCATATATCTTTCACAATGTCCTTAGAAGATATAGAGGGTGATTTGATGTTTCCCAGTTGTCGTTGGATCCATGGGGTCGACATCTGACCACTCTTGCTCTCCTTGAGTCCACTACATTGGAGCCTTGGTCCATGCAGTTTCATTCCAGATGCCCATATTTTACAATTGCTCTGATCAATATTGATTTTCTGCAAGTATCATTATAGCTAGAGATGAGCGAATCGAACATGACGAAGTGGAATTCGTTCCGAAGATTTGGAAAAATTCTATTCGCGACGAATCCGAAGATTAGCAAACTTCGGATGCACGAATCGAATTTTCCCAAAAATGGCGGCGACATGTGTGGCGACGGAGAAAATGGACAGAGAAGATGGGGCGGGGATCTCTGGGAAGGCGCGCAGACAAGGCGCGCTGACCCATAATGCATTCATGACATGTGATCGCATTAGCCAATCAGCAGCCAGCCAGCACTGTGTAATGGTGGAGCTATAAATCGCGGCCATCTTAGAATTCTCCATTAGCCTCCGGTCATTCAAGAGAGACAGACCTGTGTGTATTAAGGGACAGAGTTAGGGCCACAGAGACTTTAGGGCCACAGAATCGTTACTCAGGGACACAGAATCGTTACTCAGGGACACAGAATCGTTACTCAGGGACACAGAATCGTTACTTAGGGCCACAGCTATCAAAGAATCGAAAATTTAAAGTGACATACACCCTTTTTTTTTTTGGTGGCTGTCGTGCACAGTTGGTGCTGCAGTTTGCCGATTGTGCAAAATAAACTGACTTTCTGCTTCACAACCACTATTGTACGTTCAAAGAGTTAAATCCATTTACACGCTGGCTGGCGGTAATATTTTTTGGGTGATTAGTGCATTCCAGTGACACAAACGTACAGTTTCCAGCCAACGGCAAGCTGCAATTGACCGATTGTGTACAATAAACTGACTTTCTGCTTCACAACCACTATTGTACATTCAAAGAGTTAGATCCATTTACATGCCGGGTGGCGGTAATATTTTTTGGGTGATTAGTGCATTCCAGTGACATAAACGTACAGTTTCCAGCCAACGGCAAGCTGCAATTGACCGATTGTGTACAATAAACTGACTTTCTGCTTCACAACCACTATTGTACGTTCAAAGAGTTAGATCCATTTACACGCCGGGTGGCGGTAATATTTTTTGGGTGATTAGTGCATTCCAGTGACATAAACGTACAGTTTCCAGCCAACGGCAAGCTGCAATTGACCGATTGTGCTAAATAAACTGACTTTCTGCTTCACAACCACTATTGTACGTTCAAAGAGTTAAATCCATTTACACGCCGGCTGGCGGTAATATTTTTTGGGTGATTAATGCATTCCAGTGACATAAACGTACAGTTTCCAGCCAACGGCAAGCTGCAATTGACCGATTGTGCTAAATAAACTGACTTTCTGCTTCACAACCACTATTGTACATTCAAAGAGTTAAATCCATTTACACGCCGGCTGGCGGTAATATTTTTTGGGTGATTAGTGCATTCCAGTGACAGAAACGTACAGTTTCCAGCCAACAGCAAGCTGCAATTGACCGATTGTGTACAATAAACTGACTTTCTGCTTCACAACCACTATTGTACGTTCAAAGAGTTAAATCCATTTACACGCCGGCTGGCGGTAATATTTTTTGGGTGATTAGTGCATTCCAGTGACATAAACGTACAGTTTACAGCCAACGGCAAGCTGCAATTGACCGATTGTGTACAATAAACTGACTTTCTGCTTCACAACCACTATTGTACGTTCAAAGTGTTAAATCCATTTACACGCCGGCTGGCGGTAATATTTTTTGGGTGATTAGTGCATTCCAGTGACCTAAACGTACAGTTTCCAGCCAACGGCAAGCTGCAATTGACCGATTGTGTACAATAAACTGACTTTCTGCTTCACAACCACTATTGTACGTTCAAAGAGTTAAATCCATATACACGCCGGGTGGCGGTAATATTTTTTGGGTGATTAGTGCATTCCAGTGACATAAACGTACAGTTTCCAGCCAACGGCAAGCTGCAATTGACCGATTGTGCTAAATAAACTGACTTTCTGCTTCACAACCACTATTGTACGTTCAAAGAGTTAAATCCGGTTTTATTTTTGGGGTGCTTATTGAATTAAAGAGTATGTCAGACAACACGCAGAGGAGTGGCAGAGGAGGCAATGTTTCAGGAGCGAGCAGACGTGGCAGCAGAGGAAGGGGTCGAGGCAGCACTAGTCGCAGCCAGAGGCCAGTGCTCCCGGTGTCATCCAGTGGTCGTGTCTCCACCGACAACCCTGCCGTCATCGATTGGTTGACTCGGTCATCTTCCTCTTCCCAGGTCACCTCTGACACCTACAGCCAACGGTCGGTGGGTACGTCAGACACAACCGTTAGTTGGCATGGCCCGGGAGCAAGCCCACTGAAATCACGTGTCCTCGACCTGCCCCTGTCCTTTGGTGTTCCCTCACCAAGCGAAGTATCGCATGCTGTGGGCTCAGCCCCACTGTACAGTGAGGAAGAGCTAACAGAGGGTGGTCAGGAACGGGGGGAGACATCCGCCTCTTCAGCAGCCAGGCGAAGAAGTACTGGCGAGGAGAGTGGCTCGGTAGCCGGTCTAGAGACAGGTCTGTCTCCTGACCCACACGCAGCCGAGGGGGCTAGTAGTGACGCGGAGACCCTAATTGATGATGATGAGGCTGATCGCACTTGGCAGCCTCGTCGTCATCAGGCTATTGCTTCCGCATCATCAGGAGAAGAGGGTGCCAGCTTGCCAGCGAGCAAAACAGTCGGTGGGTTGCCCAGGAGGCAGCAGGGTCGCAGCAGTGTCAGTGAAGCCAAACGGCCACGGAGTAGAGCACCAGCTCCACTGCAGCCTACCACCACGGCCAGTAGTGGTGCCAGTGTGCACGGAGGAAGTAGCAGTCAGCCAGTGAGGAGTAGCGGGGGCAAAGTTTCCTACTCGGCGGTGTGGCAATTTTTCGTCAAGCCGCCCGAGGAAGTAAACGTAGCCGTATGTCGACTATGTGGCCAGAAAGTCAAGCGTGGCCAGGGGGCCAATGTTGGGACTACAGCGTTGCGTCAGCATATGCAGCGTCGCCATTCGGTGGCCTGGGAAAACCGTGATAAAGATACGGCGGTTCTGCCTGCCCCAGCCCCCGCTCCATCACCCGCTCCGTTACTTGCTCCGTCACCCGACGTCAATCGCCCTCTATCAGCCAGTCAAGGCTCCAACACCTCTGCTGAGGGGAGTTGTCGCTCGTTGGCATCTTCCGTTCGTTCAGATGCTCCTTCTCCTGCTACTCCTCTTCACGGATTCCGTCAGCAGTCTTTCTTGGAATCCGTTTCCAAGAGACAACAGTTTGCGAGCACGCACCCGACGGTGCAGAAGCTGAACGTCCTCCTGTCCAAGTTGCTGGTGCTGCAGTCCCTCCCTTTCCAAGTGGTGGACTCAGCACCTTTCCGAGAAATGATGGCTTGTGCCGAGCCGCGGTGGAGAGTGCCAAGCCGGCATTTCTTCGCCAAAAAGGCAGTGCCAGCCCTGCATTCACATGTAGAAGAGATGGTGGGCCAGTCTTTGAGCATGTCGGTCTCTGCCAAAGTGCACGGCAGCGCCGACGTGTGGAGCTGTAACTACGGTCAGGGACAGTACATGTCATTTACGGCCCACTGGGTGAACGTGGTGCCGGCACAGCCGCACCAGCAACTTGGACAGGTCACGCCGCTTTTGCCTCCACGTTTGCACGTCCTTGGTCCAGCAAAGATGTCCGCCTCTACCACCTCTTCTTCCGCCGTGTCCTCAGCCGCCACCCCCGTGCCAAGTCCCATTACCCGACCGGCATATCACATGTGCAGGGCGCAACGGTGTCACGCTGTGCTGCACCTGGTATGCCTTGGCGAACGTAGTCACACAGGGGAGGAACTTCTGAGTGTAATGAACAGAGAAATCGACAGATGGCTGTCTCCGCGCAAACTGAAAATCGGAACCATGTTGACCGACAACGGAAAGAACATGGTGTCTGCTCTGCGTCAAGGAAGGTTGTGTCATGCGCCATGCATGGCTCACGTGTTCAATCTGGTTGTCAAGCGGTTCCTAAAATCCACCATCCCACTGCAAGACATCCTTAAAATGTCACGTAAACTTTGCATGCATTTCAGCCATTCCTACACCGCAAAGCACACCCTCCTTGAGCTGCAGCGGCAGAACGGAATTCCACAGCATCGCCTGATCTGCGACGTTGCAACAAGGTGGAATTCAACCCTACATATGTTAGACCGCCTTTACGAACAGCGAAAGGCCATCACCGATTTCCTGATGTTACAAGCGGATAAAGGTACTCCCCTGTGTAACTTAGATGTCAGCCATTGGCAGCTCATGCGTGACACCTGCCGCTTGCTCAGGCCCTTTGAGGAGGCCACGCTATTCGTGAGTCGGCAGGACTATGGGATGAACGACGTCATTCCTCTGTTGCACGTCCTGGAACAAATGCTGTTAACAATGGCTGGTCAGGGTGCGGTAGACGTGGCGCACAGATCTCAACGCCACATGACCCCTGTGGGGGCAGGACAGGAAGAAGAGGAGGAGGTAGAGGAGGACATTGGTGCTCAGGAATTATTGAGTGAAATGGGTGGTTTTTCCACTCAGCGGACAGGAGTGGAGGAGCAGGAGCATCTGGTAGAGGAGGAGGAGGAGACAGAGGACCCAGACGCACCGTGGCAGTATGCTGTGGAGATGGAGGCAGGGAGTCCCTCGCATTCCTTGGCACAAATGGCCCATAGCATGCTCGGTTGCTTGCGTAGCGACAGCCGAATAATAACCATCAGACAGAGGGATGACTTTTGGCTGTCCACCTTGTTGGACCCTCGCTACCGTTCAAAAATGGTGGCCTTTTTCATACCTGCTGAGAGGGAGGCCAAAATAACGTACTATAAAAACCACCTATGTAGTCAGTTGGTCTCTGCCTTTCTGCGCCAACGTCCATCCTCAGACACTGTGGGCCCTGTGCGCTCGCGTTCCGCTGCCATGGCAGCAGGGGAGGGGTGGGGTGGTAGGAGCAGTGGCAGCTCCACCAGCAGCGGCTGCCTCAGTCTGCAGTCGATGATGAGTAGCTTTCTTCACCAGCGCAGTGAGGAAACTACTAACCAGCCGCAGCAGCAGCAGCATCAGGTGGACCTGGAGCAGGACCTCAAACAACAGGCTTGGGCATACTTGGACAGCACCCTGACAACCGAGGTAGACAATCCCCTTGACTACTGGGCAACGAAACTTGACCTTTGGCCCCAAGTAGCTGAATTTGCCCTTGAAAGGCTGTCATGCCCGGCCAGTAGCGTGGCATCGGAGCGCGTGTTTAGTGCGGCAGGAGGTATTGTAACTCCGCGGAGGACACGACTGTCCACCCAAAGTGTGGAGAGACTCACGTTTCTGAAAATGATTCAGGCGTGGATTAGTTTGGATTTCAAACCACCAGTTCCTGACACAACTGACTAAATCCGCCATGAATCATGCCCCAAACATGTTATTAGGGACAAATGGAAGACCTCCACCTGATCCGTACATTTGTATATATATTTTATTGAGAGGCTGCTGGTCGGCCGACTCATGTTTTGCACATTTTTAATGACTTATACTCTGCAGGTCGGGCCCCTCATGAATTGGGGTTTTTAAATTATTTATACTTCGCTGGACGACCGTCACATGAATTGAACCTTTTTAATGACTTATACTCTGCTGGTCGGGCCCCTCATGAATTGGTGTTTTTAAATTATTTATACGTCGCTGGACGACTGTCACATGAATTTAAACTTTTTAATTATTTATAGTCGACCAGTTCCAGACCGATGGAATAGCAATTTTTTAAAATATTTATTTGACACGTGTTGTCCATCTCATCAATGAGGTGGACTGTTTATTTATTGGCCACGGTTTGGCCCCCTCCTGTTTCTTACATTGTTAACTTGTTGTATTGGTCACGGTTTGGCCACATGTTTGGTTGTCTTGTTAAGATTTTCTGTAATGTACACAGTTACGCTTGACTTGTCGACTTTCCACAATCTACTAAGGTATAGCATCGCATCAAAGTTTTTTTTTTTTTTTTTGGTCTAAACCATTTCTTATAATGTCAATTTGTAGGATACGCCGCTGTAAGGCGACCTACTTTTTTGTCACTGTGTAGACATCTATTTATAGGCCGATGTTTGGCCAGAAAGATATATTTAGTAATAACCTAGCCATTCAAGCCGCTCACTGAACACCTCGGGAATTGCTTTGTATATCTGTCGCCTTAGGGGCCGCTGTCTGGCGACATAATTTTTTGTCACTGTGTAGACATCTATTTATAGGCCGATGTTTGGCCACAAAAATATATTTAGTAATAACCTAGCCGTTCAGGCCGCTCCCTGAACACCTCGGGAATTGCTTTGTATATCTGTCGCCTTAGAGGCCGCTGTCTGAACAGCTCATGAATTGCTTTCTATATGTGTCGCCTTTGAGGCCGCTGGCTGGACAGCTGATGAATTGATTTGTATATATGTACTTATTGTCCGCTGTCCGGACAGCTCATGAATTACTTTTTGTATATAGCCTTCCAAACCACTCTCAGAATAAGTCATGATATTCATGCTGTGTATAGCCTTATAGGCCAATGGTCAATCAAGTCATGATTGTTATAGTGTGTATAGCCTTATAGGCCGCTGTCTTTACAACTTTATAATTTCATGCAGTATATAGCCCTATCGGCCACTTTCTGGCATCCAGTTGCTGTAGCCCCCATCACCACACTGTGCCACGGGCCCCTGTACCGCCTTCTCATACTGCTGCCAGATCCATCCTCTGCCATGTGCGTCTTTGTCGTCTGCTCACGCTGCTGGGTTCCAGTTTTAAACCTAGGCCTGTGTATGGCTTCCGAATACTGCTGCCTCCACCGCCACCCTGCGCCATGTGCCTCTGTCGTCTGCTCACGCTGCTGACGGCTTCCGCTTTTTAACCTAGGCCTGTGTATGGCTTCCGAATACTGCTGCCTCCACCGCCACCCTGCGCCATGTGCCTCTGTCATCTGCTCACGCTGCTGACGGCTTCCGCTTTTTAACCTAGGCCTGTGTATGGCTTCCGAATACTGCTGCCTCCACCGCCACCCTGCGCCATGTGCCTCTGTCGTCTGCTCACGCTGCTGACGGCTTCCGCTTTTTAAACTAGTCCTGTGTATGTCTTCCGAATACTGCTGCCTCCACTGCCACCCTGTGCCATGTGCCACTTTCGGGTCTCCTCACACTGCTGCCAGGTCCATACTGATTCATGGCCCCCTGTACCGGCTCCTCATGAACGTGGTTCAGTGGGTTTTCATCACTTAACGGCAAATCGTTGACAAATGCTGGGACGTTCAGTGTTGTGCGCATTAAGCCAGACACCAAAGGGCAGCACAGACCTGTTATTACTCGCTCAAGCATGGCTGAACAAAACCAGTCTCTACCACAAATTGGACCCAGACCTGCCCAGGGTCTCGTAACTAGATTGCATGGAGGAGTAGAGTCCGTTATCGGAATTAAATAGACAAAACGCCACACCAAAAAGAGTGGCCATTTCCAACACTTATTCCAGAAAGAGGAACAACCCGTTTCATATACGGCCCGTAGACGTTTCACGTCTGCCACATTCAGTCGATTTAAGACGCAAGCTCCACTTCCTGTGGTCTCTGACCGTCGATATACCTTTAAGTGTCAGCTTTGAAGCTATATTCCCTCCGGAGCACTGACACTGGTGCCCTTCCGTCAACATGCCTTTAAGTTTCAGTTTTCAACCATATTCCCCACAGAAGCCAAACTCTTGGGTATCCCAGAAGCTGCTCAGCGGGTCAGGGCAATAAAGCTCCCGGTTCGCAGGTTGTTCCGTCTTATGGATGGAAGTACGACGGTATATGATCTTCTTCGCACCCACGGCATTACCTCATAAAATTTCTGCATTGCATCTGCAATCACAACGCTGACTTCCCGGATCGCCACTCAGCCATTGGACTCTTGATAGTCGTCTCCCCACACTGCTGCTGGGGGGACTTTTTAACCTAGGGCCTGTGTATGGCCTTCAATTGAAGCTGCTTCCGCTCCGCCACTCTGCCATTGGACTCTTGATAGTCGTCTCCCCACGCTGCTGCTGGGGGGACTTTTTAACATAGGCCTCTGTATGGCCTTTAATTGAAGCTGCTTACGCTCCGCCACTCTGCCATTGGCCTCTTGGGTATCCCAGAAGCTGCTCAGCGGGTCAGGGCAATAAAGCTCCCGGTTCGCAGGTTGTTCCGTCTTATGGATGGAAGTACGACGGTATATGATCTTCTTCGCACCCACGGCATCACCTCATAGAATCTCTGCATTGCATCTGCAATCACAACGCTGACTTCCCGGATCGCCACTCAGCCATTGGACTCTTGATAGTTGTCTCCCCACACTGCTGCTGGGGGGACTTTTTAACCTAGGCCTGTGTATGGCCTTCAATTGAAGCTGCTTCCGCTCCGCCACTCTGCCATTGGACTCTTGATAGTCGTCTCCCCACGCTGCTGCTGGGGGGACTTTTTAACATAGGCCTCTGTATGGCCTTTAATTGAAGCTGCTTACGCTCCGCCACTCTGCCATGGGCCTCTTGGGTATCCCAGAAGCTGCTCAGCGGGTCAGGGCAATAAAGCTCCCGGTTCGCAGGTTGTTCCGTCTTATGGATGGAAGTACGACGGTATATGATCTTCTTCGCACCCACGGCATTACTTCGTAGAATTTCTGCATTGCATCTGCAATCACAACGCTGACTTCCCGAATCGCCACTCAGCCATTGGACTCTTGATAGTCGTCTCCCCACACTGCTGCTGGGGGGACTTTTTAACCTAGGCCTGTGTATGGCCTTCAATTGAAGCTGCTTCCGCTCCGCCACTCTGCCATTGGACTCTTGATAGTCGTCTCCCCACGCTGCTGCTGGGGGGACTTTTTAACCTAGGCCTGTGTATGGCCTTCAATTGAAGCTGCTTCTGCTCCGCCACTCTGCCATTAGACTCTTGATAGTCGTCTCCCCACACTGCTGCTGGGGGGACTTTTTAACATAGGCCTCTGTATGGCCTTCAATTTAAGCTGCTTACGCTTCGCCACTCTGCCATGGGCCCCTGTACCGCCTCCTCTTGCTGCTGCCAGGTCCAGAGTGTGTCATGGGTCCCTGTACGGCCTCCCATTGCTGCTGACTTCATCGCCAGACTCTGCCATGTGCCACTTTCAGGTCTCCTTACACTTTTGGTGGGTTCCATTTTGTGATAGGGTGCTGTATGGCCTTCCATTGCTGCTGCCTCCACCGCCACCCTGCGCCATGTGCCTCTGTCGTCTGCTCACGCTGCTGACGGCTTCCGCTTTTTAACCGAGGCCTGTGTTTGGCTTCTGAATACTGCTGCATCCACCGCCACCCTGCGCCATGTGTCTCTGTCGTCTGCTCACGCTGCTGACGGCTTCCGCTTTTTAACCTAGGCCTGTGTATGGCTTCAGAATAATGCTGCCTCCACCGCCACCCTGCGCCATGTGCCTCTGTCGTCTGCTCACGCTGCTGCCAGGTCCATACTGATTCATGGCCCCCTGTACCGGCTCCTCATGAACGTGGTTCAGCGGGTTTGCATCACTTAACGGCAAATCGTTGACAAACGCTGGGACGTTCAGTGTTGTGCGCATTAAGCCAGACACCAAAGGGCAGCACAGACCTGTTGGACTCTTGATAGTCGTCTCCCCACGCTGCTGCTGGGGAGACTTTTTAACATAGGCCTCTGTATGGCCTTCAATTTTAGCTGCTTACGCTCCGCCACTCTGCCATGGGCCCCTGTACCGCCTCCTCATGCTGCTGCCAGGCCCGTAATCTGCCATGGGCCCCCGTACCGACTCCTCATGCTGCTGCCAGGCCCGTAATCTGTCATGGGCCCCTGTACCGCCTCCTCATGCTGCTGCCAGGTCCAGAGTGTGTCATGGGTCCCTGTACGGCCTCCCATTGCTGCTGTCTCCATCGCCACACTCTGCCATGTGCCACTTTCAGGTCTCCTCACACTGCTGGTGGGTTCCATTTTGTCATAGGGTGCTGTATGGCCTCCCATTGCTGCTGCCTCCACCACCACACTGTGGCTCCACACTCTGGTTTTGGCCCCGTGACTGCCCAAATGAGTGAAGTGTGCGGTGATTCTAAGATCGACGGCACTCATCTGCATGTCATACTGACTGACAGTATTATTTCTCTTCCCCAGCAGACTCCAAGGGCATTTAAATTAAAGATACAGTGTTCTGCACTAATATAAAGGCTCTCTGAAGCCTAGAAACACCCTTTTTATAAGTTAAATTCGCAGCGAATATATTCGGCTCGAAGCGAATATATTCGGCTCGAAGCGAATTTATTCGGCGAATTCAGCGAATCAGCCGAACCGAATTTTTGAATAATTCGCTCATCTCTAATTATAGCAATAACTTAAATGCTACTGATCACTGTTTATATATGCATGTTATCATTCCTTTTCTATGTGCTAATTAGAAACTCTCTTTGTATCTATGCCCCTGAAGAAGATCAAAAATGTGGAATGATCAAAACGCATTGGGGTAACCTCCTCCCTTTATGGGTGGTTTTTCATATTGTGAAGAAAGTTTTCTTGAAATATTTGTCAGAGTGTGTTTTTTAAAGATTATGTATTTTCGAAAATATAAAGATTATGTATTCTCATGAGTAGCTTGCTGCATGAAGGTCCTATAGGGTTTTTTTTTCTTTCATATATCTATTAGGGATGAGCAGCCAGGTACTCGACTTTTTGATAACGAGAAATATATTGACCTTTCCTCGAATATTACAGCAACAATGAATATGGCCCCTGCAAAATTATTTTAAGCTAGAGTTCACAACTTTAGAAGCTGTTTGCTGATTTTTTTGCATAAAAATGAAATTGAAAATTGTTGTCACTAAAAAGTGACAATTACAAATTAATTAGAGTCAATGACATTTCCTCCCAGCTTCTATTTAAAAAAATGTCACAGAGACTCTGCTAAAGGCTCCTCAAAATATTTAAAAAAAGAAGCCGGAAATGAAGTCATTTGCCAGTAATTTAAACTGTACCATTTTTTAATTTGTAATTGTTACTTTTACTGTATTATATCCTACAGCAAAAATGAAAAACAAAATCTTAAAATATTATATGGATTTTAAAGAGTATTCCATGCAAAAAATAAATAAATAAATGTGTGTCCAACAGGAAATTCATACCAGAGCCTTAATCTATCCAGATATGTAGTCTGGCTGGCCAGGATAGCGCAGGGCAAAATGAACATGCAGCCCCTTTTAAACTAGCAGTCCACATGCCCTCGACATGGGGGTGCTTTGCCAGGGGAGACCCTCCTATTTGACCATATAACCAATGTCCCCATGATGGCAGTGGTTGCTAGGGATGCAGTAGGTGCCAGCACCCACTGCTTCTTTTTAAATCATTGACAGCTGGAAGCTGTAATATATAGAAGTGGTAGACATACGGCTTCTATATTTTATGCAGGAGTAGGAATAGGGACTGAAGAAGCACAATTAGGAGAACTTAACTGCAAGTGTATCTACAGGACATTTTTGGCTGGATCACCAAGTATTCACTTACTATATCTACTGAAATTCTGTTCCAAGTATCCACCACTCTTTCAATAAACTAATACATTCTAACGCTGAACTTTCTTCATGACACTGTATTCATGGGGTCAGTTTCAAAATTCTGAACAATATTATGTAAAGAATTGACAAATGTCCTACCTTTCCCTCCTTTCCTCAAGGCTGTATGTATTATGTTTTCCCAAGTTCTTCTGTTGTGTGCTTCAGACCTTGCACCATTATTATTTTTCAACCTTGATCTCACTTTATTTTATCTTATATCTTGTTACTTGTGTCCTCTCACAGTAGTAGGAGTGTTAAACTTGTCACTGTATTTTAAAATACATTAAAATTCCAGAGTGAAGCTAGAGATGCTGAATAGTGGTCAGGGAGGGTGGTTGGGCCTGGGAGCTCATTAGTGAGCATAGGCAGGCTTGAACTAGCCATAGGGCACAGCGGGCATGAGGCCACCTAGACAGGAGAGGAGACCTGGCAGCACATAGAGCGCTGTGGGGGATCTGTCAGCATATCCAGTCCCCCCACCAGCACAGACAGGAGAGGAAAGAGAAAGCTGTCACTCCTGTCTCCTGTTTCCCTCCTTCCTTCTTTCTTTATTTCCCTCTTTCTTCCTTTCTTTATTTTCCTCCTTCTTTCTTTCCCTCCTGTCTTTCCTTTTTTCTTTTTTTGCTTCTTTCCCTCTTTCATTCTTTCCCTCCCTCCTTCCTTTCTTTTTTTCCCTCCTTCCTTTTTCTTACCCTCTTTCTATACATCTCTTTCTTTCTTTCTCTCTTTCCTGTTTTCCTCCTTCCTTCTTTATTTCCCTCCTTCTTTATTTTCCTATTTCCATCTTTCCCTCCTTCTTTAGTTTGCTCCTTTCTTTCCCTCTTTTCTTCTTTCCCTCCTTCCTTCTTTCCCTCCTTCCTTCTTTCTTTCCCTCCTTTCTTCTTTATTCCCCTCCTTCTATATGTCTCTCTCTCTGTCTCCTGTTGCCCTCTTTCTTTCTTTCTTTCCTTTCTTTCTTTCCCTCCTATACAACCCTCTTTTTTTCTCTCTCTCTGTCTCCTGTTTCCCTCCTTCCTTCTTTATTTCCCGCTTTCTTCCTTTATTTTCCTCCTTCTTTCTTTCCATCCTGTCTTTCCCTTTTTCTTTCTTTCCTTCTTTCCCTCTTTCACTCTTTTCCTCCCTCCTTCCTTTCTTTTTTTCCCTCCTTCCTTTTTCCTACCCTCTTTCTATACATCACTTTATTTCTCTCTCTCTCTCTCTCTCTCTCTCTCTCTCTCTCTGTCTCCTGTTTTCCTCCTTCCTTCTTTATTTCCCTCCTTCTTTATTTTCCTATTTCCATCTTTCCCTCTTTCCTACTTTTCCTCCTTCCTTTCTTTCCCTCCTTCCTTTCTTTCTACAAAAAAAAATGTAAAATAAAATAAAATATAAAATTGTAAAAAATTTAATAAAAATAAAAACCTACTGACAGGGTTGCAAAGGTTGCTCTGCTCGGCCTAAAATGCCCTGGCCTATTTTTTTGTCCCAGTCCAGGCCTGAGCATAAGCCACCTTTATGTAATTTATGTCTGCTGCTTATATAACATGTAGCTATCACTATGTCGTACCTGCACAGAATACAGTAGATTGAGCCATGTATGAATGTCTACATTATTGATAAGGGTACTTTCAGCTGACTTGAAGCCAACACCAGAACTTCATATACTTTATATATATATATATATATATATATATATATAGAGAGAGAGAGAGAGAGAGACTTTATTCATGTAAGGCAAGCATAGCATTCATTGTGTCATTGGTCTCTACTAGTGGATTGATTAGGTATTTCAAGGCTGTGTAAAACAGACATGTCCTTTCATTGTCTTACTGCAATGATGATAACTAAATATGTCAGCTTCCTTGTAATGATGAGGTTTTTAGATTTACAATATAAGACTGCAGGCTAAGGGAACTAATTTCTTCCAGATTAATTGCCACAAGTCATTTTTTAATACAAACACGTGTACTTTAACTGCTGTATCTTTTTCCACTAATGAAAACTTTAGTTTGCCAATTTTTGGAGCACAATCTGAGTTAATAAAAAGGCTTCCTGTGCATCTTGATGATGATTTAGAAAGTGTCCTTCTTCAAATTTGCTTTGTACATGTCATTGACCCCTGTAATAAAACACTGGTTTTGGTTTTTTACAGCACATAGAACTCTTTAAGAAAGATTTTTAAGGTGCTATAAAAATAACAACATGCATTTGTAAAATCATTAATTTTATTTGTACAAAACATAATACAGTAAAACGTCAACCAATTATGACAAATTGGTAAAATCCTACAAAATTACTGCGTCATTGCTATTATCAATATCTACAATTGCATCGCGCTGTTTGAATCCAGGGTAGGCACACTGTCTTGTGGATTGCTGACTCTGAATTCTTTACTTCCCTTTTCCACGAAAATGATAAAAAGGGTATTATTTCCTGTTTATACACAAAACTACTAGCCCATATACAAGCACCTGATCTCTTGCCATGCTGTGTAAAATGGGAAGCAGACATTGGACCAATTGATGGGGAACGTTGGGAGCAGGTACTTACAGTTGGACCTTTGGTGTTTGTATCAGCAGCTCACAAATTACCACACTTGTCTATACTACATAGCACCTATAGGACACCACTACAACTCTATACTTGGGGTAGGCGGACTCCCCTAAATGCCCTAAGTGTCAGGCCCACCCTAGTGATCTACTGCATATGCTATGGAAATGCCGTAAATTAGTGCACTATTGGACTAATGTGGTCCTGGTCATTAATCAAGTATACCAAGTACAATTAAACCTGTACCCACTGACCTGCCTACTTGATGGTTTAGAAGAGGAACTATATCCTTCTCCAACATATGTGGTCCTTATTAGACTATTGTACTTGGCCAGGAAACTGATAGCATGGTATTGATTGTCTTCTCAGGAGCCAACCTGCCAACAATGGATTCGACAGGTTAATCTGATCCTTATCCAGGAGAAAAACACATTTTATCATAGAAACGCACCCAAAAAACTGATGACTATTTGGCAATGCTGGTTAGATACTTTGAGAGTAGCTCCCCCTCAACTCACTCTCAACAGATTGTTACAACTAAGATTGATTACCCCCATGGAGAGTCCTTAAGACTGGTGTAGCAATCTAGTAACTGTCAGGAATGGACTTGCCAGTAATGGTGGGACTCACCTGCCTTGTGGGCTGCAGTACCAGGGCTGGCCAGCGGGTGCTCTCAGCAATCAGAGACTCAACCCTGCAGCCAGCCAAACACCTGAAGCTGATTACGGAGGTGTATTTAAGGGATGGCCAGACCTGCAGTCTGTGCCTTGGTGTGTGTTTTTCCATGGGCCCCTGTATCTTGTAACCTGCGTTCCTGTTCCTGTTCCTGCCTCTGCCTGACTTGTTGCCGACCCGGCCTGATCCTGACCTCTGCTGACTTCTCCTGTTTTGATCCCTGGCTTGTGACCCTGACCATTCTCTCCACCTGCTCCTCCTGTACCTACCTGCCCGATAGTTATCAACCCGGCCTGCCTGATTACGTTGTGCTCTATATGTGTATGTACCTGTGTATCTGTATCAGTTTAGGTTTGGGTTTGTTTCACCTTGTTGTATGTATTTGTGTTAGCTTGGGGTTTGGTGCACTGCGTTTATGTTTGTATTGTTAGTCTTTAATAAATTGTCTTATTTATAACATATCTGAAGCTTGCGTTTCCCTGTGTCAGTACACACACTTCTGGTCACACCCGGAGCCCTGACAGTATCACTGCAAAGTGGGCTGATACAATATTTTATTTCTGATTCCCCCCCATTTGGAAGGCCTGTGTAAGGGTGTTGGGTTGTTCTGGTGTGGTTGATGCTCACTCTGAATTGTTTGTCTACTTGTTCTTGTATTTTTTGTACATACAATATAACACTATTACTAAGGTTTACCTATGCCGTAATTGGTCTGGAGAATAATTGCAGAAAACAAATAATATTCCTTTTATAGTTTTATATGCTGTATCTTCACATATGTTGTCAGTTAACCCTCACACAGTTGTACTGTTAACTATTTTTGGGGTTTACATTTAATTTCTCTGTACAAAATGACACATTGTTTAATAAAAAATGTTTTGAAACATGGCGGGGGGAGAGCTCAAGGTGAGAGCTCTCCGTCAAGCTAGCCGCCCATCCCTCGGGAAGACATGCCAAAGCTCTTTGCGAAATGTAATTAAAAAGACCTATCTGTGAGAGGAGGAGGCCGGAGGGGGCTGTGGAGTGCGGACGTCACGGGACGAGCGGGGGGAGAGGCAGACGGAGCCCAGGGTAGACGCTGCAAGGAGGCGGTGGTAAATTCCGTCAGGCGCGGAGGGCAGCCTGGAGCCAGAAGGACACAGAAAGAACCACGTGACTGGCCGCAAAGGAGCTCTGGGAGAGGGAGAAGCCAGCTGGCGTTCCAGGGTGGAGGAGGATGCCGGTTCTCTCCTAAACAGTACGGGAATCGTGTAAGTGCCTCTGGCCATAGAAGACCAGGGAAGAAGCGGACCCAGAGGGGGGAATCTCCCCCTATATCCACCTCCTGCTTAAATCCATCACATTCCTTTCCCAATCACTATGTAAAGAACATTGGAACTTTGAGAAAGGGGCTGTGGGAAAGCACAGACCCCAGAAGGAAAAGAGACTTCTGGCGGGTATAAAGAAAGAAGACAACAGGAGGGTGAGTGAGCGTGGCAAAGCTATATATGCATTTTTTTTTGCATTATATTGAAAGAACTGAATTGTGCCGCGAGATTAAAGGGAGAGATCACCCACAGGGGCCTAAAAGGAGAAGAGGAGAGAAGTACTATAGGATAAGACCCGTTGGATATAGACTCTGGTAGAGAGGGGGATTTAAAGTGACAAACAGGACAATAAAAGAAGAGAAATCCCCCCAGGTAGTTGGAAGGAGTAATAGGGAGTGGAGAGGGGAGGGAGAAGGGAAAGAGAATTTTTTTTTCTTTTCTCTTTGCTGCCATTTCCATCACCCCCATATTTTGCTCTACTATTTTGCTTCCCTTGGGGTTCTTCCTCTAACTCATGTCTAACTAGATGGGTCGTTGGAGAGGTTTTTTTCTTTTTTTTTGTCTCTCCTCTTTTTCTTTTGAAATGGAGAGTGGTAGGATACGGAGCGGGATGAGTGGCTGGTGAATCATTCATGTTCGGAGTACCACCTTAAAATTGAATCTAAAGTGGTATTAGGACCACAAATGATTTGTAGGCAAAAAGATAGCCTAAGGGATGGGGAGGGGAGGGAGGTGGAAATGAGGGGATGGGAGGGATAAAGGTGATACTCAGCTTAAGGAAAGGAGACAGAAGATGTAGGAAGAATCCTAGGGAAAGAAAGAATGGAAAAATATATAGTAATGGAAGAGGTTAACTTTATGACTTAAATTGTTAAAGGGTTAAATAGCCCAGAGAAAAGATTTAAGATACTTAGCAAGCTACAAAAAAGATTTATTGAGGTAGTGTTTATACAAGAAACCCACTTAATACAAGAAACAAGTGTAAAATTGTATACTAAGTATTATTCAGTATGGTATTATGCAGACTCCCCAACTAAATGTGCTAAAGGGGAAGCAATTGGGTTTGCGAAAAATATAAGGTTTTGCTTGGAAGAAAAAATGGAGGATCCGGAGGGGAGATTTTTATTTTTAAAGGGGAAATTGCAAGAGGTAGAATGTACATTGGCAAATATATACTGCCCTAATAGAAAACCAGAGGTCTATTTAAAGAACATATTGAAGAAGCTATTGGATTTTAAAAAAGGCAAATTAATTGTGGCAGGAGATTTTAATTGTTGCATGGAACCACAGATGGATATGACGTCACATGTGCTAAGAGAGGGGAACAAATATTTGAAAGTACTAAGGAAAACAATACAACAGTGTCAGTTGGTAGATAGCTGGAGAATCAAAAATTTAAATGATAGAGATTATACATTTTATTCTCATGCACATGAGACGTATTCAAGATTGGATTATATATTGCTGGATCACAGACTCATTGAGTTTTAGTGAAGGCAAAGATAGAAGTGATAACGTTATTGGATCATACACCTGTCACAATGAGATTGATATGGGGAAAAGAACATAAGAGGATAAACACGTGAAGATTGAATGAGACACTTCTTCAGGATCATGAGACAGAGAAGATAATTAAAAAAGAGATAGAACAATATTTTGAAAGAAATGAAGCTGAGGGGGTGTCTGTAGCAACATTGTGGGAAGCCCATAAGGCCTATATTAGAGGAATCTAAAAAGCGATAGGGGTGAAAAAAAAAGGAAAGGAATGAGAGAATTAACATACTTCTTAGAGAATTGTCGGAATTAGAATAGGTACATAAAAAGAAAATAACAAAACAGACTAAACAGAAGGTTATATTAAAACGAGAAGAACTAAATAATTTAATGGAAGAGGAAAAGAGGAGAGTATTTAATAAGATGATTAGTGAGAAATATCGATGGGGAGATAGGCCTGGAAAGTATTTGATGAGAGCTCAAAGAAAAAAGAAAGGTAAGAGATTATAAAGGAGAATTAAAATATTCTACCAAAAATATAGCAGAAGTGTTTAAAGAGTATTTTAGCAAATTAAATAATATTAATCCTCAACGGTCCATAAGAGAAGAGGAGGAGAGAAGTAAAAAAAGACAGACATACCTAAAAGAAACGGGGCTACCAAAATTGAGAGAAGTGCAGTTAATTTCCCTGCAGAGACAAATATCAGAAGATGAAATCCAAAGGGCATCGAAGAGCACAAAGGCAGGGAAAAGTCCGGGACTGGATGGATATACCGTGAGATACTGTATATAAAAAATTTAAAGGTCAATTAATACCTAAATTGAGTGTATATATGAACGCACTGGGAGGGGAGATGGAGATAAGAGAAGAATACCTACAAGCTCATATGACAATATTACCAAAAGAAGGGAAAGATAGTACACAGTGTTCTAGTTATAGACCAATATCGTTATTTAATATAGACACTAAACTATACACAAAAGTGCTAGCAAACAGGTAAAAAGATTTAATGCCGGAGTGGATTCATATAGACCAGGTGGGGTTTGTTCCTGGGAGAGAGTTTAGGAACAATGGATTAAGATTATTGTTGCTTATACAAAAAAGTAAAAGAGAAAAATGTCCTGTTGTGTTAATGTCGGTAGATGCTGAGAAAGCATTTGACAGATTAGATTGGGCTTATATGTTAGATGCATTGAAAGTTCTGGGGGTGGGTCCAAGAATGAGAATATGGATAGAGAAATTGTATAGTAAACCAACGGCGACAATAAAGGTTAATGGGGAAATATCAGAGAACTTTAAGATGTGTAATGGGACCCAACAGGGATGTCCATTGTCATCTTTGCTGTTTGTCCTGTCCTTAGAATCCCTTTTGGCAAAAATAACGAAAAACATAGACGTTAGGGGAATTTATGTATGAGGGACAGAGCATAAAGTAGCGGCATATGCTGACGATTTGCTGTTCTATGTAGGTAATCCAAGGATAACATTACCTAATTTAACGAAGGCACTGCAGGATTATGGGGAGCTGTCTAATTTAAAAATCAATCCAACTAAAACGGAAATCTTGAACATAAATCTTCCAAGGAGAGAGAGAGAGGCTTTACAAAAGGAATTCTCTTTCTCGTAGAAGGAAAAAGAACTAAAATATTTAGGAATAAAGTTAACAACATCCCTAAAAAATCTATATAAGATAAATTATATTCCACTATTAAATGAAATCAAAGAAGAAATGAGAAAATTTGTGATAGGTGGTATATCTTGCCTAGGAAAAATAAACTTAATTAAAATGGTAATTGTTCCACAAGTTTTATATAAATTTCAGATGATTCCAATAAAGCTTCCAGAACAGTATTTTAGGATAATGAAAAAAATGATGATAAAGTTTATATGGAGGAATAGAAAACCTAGAATAAGTTATGAAGTTCTAATTAGAGATAAAGAAAATGGGGGATTAGGTGTTCCTGACTTTAGAAGATATTATAACTCAGTATTAATATCACAAATTTTTGATTGGATACACAATGCACAGGGGAAAAGTTGGATAAATATAAGTAAAATACATTTGAGTAAGATAATATGGTTACCACCTCACTGTCGTGGAATGATAGATAGCACAAGTATACTCACAAGAATGGTTATGAGAATGTCAGGGCAGGAGCTGAGGAACGGACAGGCAGGCCTAACAATGTAACGCACTGCTTGACGACAACCACCACCCACAGACCGAAGTCCCTCAGGGCGCGGAGTCTAAGTCCCAGGCTGCCCTTCACCAGGGCCCCTGATGGTGGGGATGGACTTGACGCAGCCAGGAACCAGGTCGCGGCCCCCGAGACACCTCAGCTGCGGTAATGGCCGCCGCCAATGGCGTGTAGCTGGTGGAAGAGACAAAAGAGTAGTCAGACAAGCCGGGGTCAACAACAACAGGACAGGACAGTACAGGACAGCAGACGAGAATCACAGGTCACGAGCCGGGTTCAGCAACAGAGGGTCAGATCAAAGGAGAATACAAAGAATAGTCAAGACAAGCCGAATCAGATACCAGGAGAGTCACGAGAGTCAGAACAGAGTAACAGCAACACAAAGACACAAGACACAAGTGCAAAGAGCATGTGCGGGCCACAGGCTTATATGTCATCAGCCACACCCCTCTGGAGGATGGACCACAGAAACCTGAAGGCATAAAAGGGCTCCCATCATGCACAGCAGAATCCAAGATGGACACCAGCACATGAAGTAACATAACCACAGGGAAAAGGTAGGACCTTGACAGAGGGTTTGGGACACAATACACAAACAGATGGGCTGGGAATTTAACTCAATGTTAATGCCTATCTTAAACACAGATTTCTTCCTGCCTGGGAATGAAAAGATTGCAGGAAGATGGATAAGAAAGGGAGATGCACAATTAAGAGATCTAATGAATGGTGAGGAAATATGCCCCTTGGGGGAAATGGAAAAGAAGAAGGAGTTGTTTATTAAAGTAGATGAGTGGCGATATTTACAAATGAATGATTTTATAGAAAAGCTCCCAAGGCCCCTAAGGAAGAAAGAGAAGTGGAATCCATTTGCACTTTTGTTTAGTACACGGGGAGATGGGAAACACAGAACTTCAAAAATATATACAATTTTTACTAAATTAATAACAAGCACGGCACCGGCATATATCGGGAAATGGGAAAGAGAATTAGGAGTTAAGATAGAAGAAGATAAACAAAAAAAGATTTATATGTTAACACACGGTAATATAAGTATGAAAGATGTGGAGATGAATTATAAATGTTTGGCGAGGTGGTATATGACACCAATGATAGTAAACAAACAAAATAGCGATAAATCACCTTTATGTTGGAGGGGATGTGGGGAACAGGGTATGGTAGGTCACATTTGGTGGGAATGTTATAAAATACAAGAATATTGGGAAGAAATAATCCAGCAGATACAATAAATAACAGGGATAAAAATATTAAAGGACCCAGGGATATGGCTTTTGCATGCAACAGAATTAACAATAAAAAAATATAGACACTCTGGGTTATTGCACTATATGAACGCAGCGAAAAGTTTAATTCCTAAATTCTAGATGGAAAAGGGAGTACCAAATATAATGGACTGTATTAAGAGAGTAGATCAGATATATAGAATGGAGGAATTATACCATTTAGATGAAGATAAAATGGAAGGATTCCGTGAGAAGTGGAAAAGGTGGGAGGAGTTTAAGAAGGTTGGATTAATTGAAATTAGATAGAAAACCCTAGGGCTCCAAAAGAGAGAGGATGGATGCTGAGTGGGGGGGGAGGGAAAGGGAAGGAGGAGAAGATATGGATTGTGAGAGGGTGGGGGAGGGGGAAGTTTTGTATTTTTGTATTTTGGGTGAAAATATTTGAATAAGTGATATTGAATTTTTATATTAGAATGAAATAGATGAAATTTAAAATTTAATAAAATATTAAAAAAAAAAAAAAAGTTTCTTCTGGGGGCGTATGCAAGGCGATCCAAGATGGCGGATGTGTGAGATCTGAGTTCCACCATCCCTCGGTTCTTACAGCCCTCCCACTCACCTCTGCAGCTGACACAGATCCAGGAGTGCACTCCGGCATATCGGACACCACTAGGCACCCATATGGGTAAAATCGGGCATTGGACGCTGCCCACGCTGCCTCCTCCGGATCTCCGGCCCTCCATGCTGGATCGATTTTTCACTAAGTCTGCATCCCCAGACTCGAGTAGTTGCGGTGGCCCGAGTGAGTGCTCCTGCTGCCCTGATTTCTACTCCAGTGGTCCCTTCCTTAATGGTGGCTATCCTAAAGGACACACTGCAAGTATTTTCACACAATATCACCTGCATTATATCTGGTGAAATTGGGAAGTTGGCTCAGGAGCTTAGGGGGGAGATTACCCAATTGGGAGACTGCACAGACCACCCTGAGTCTAAGTTTGATGAATTGGTGCAATATGTCCATGTCCTGGAAGAGGATAATGCGACTCTGAAAAATTCTGTGTCTCAGCTGCAGCTCCAGCATGAAGACTTGGAAAACAGGGAGCGCAGCCAGAATATTCGTGTCCGTGGTATCTCTAAAATGGTCCCTGATGCCCACCTTCCACTTACCTGCTGTCCCTGTTTGCCACTCTGACCCCCAAAGTACCAGAAGTAGATTAGCATATGGATCAAGCCCATAGCTTGTTAGGCCCGAAGCCCCCTGAGGGTACTAGGCCCAGAGATGTTATCATTCGCTTTCACTAGCCTTACTTTCTTCTACCCGTAACAAGCCCTTCCTGGAATTTAAAGGAGACAGACTTCAAATCTTCAGTGATTTGTCCCCCATCACCTTGGCAAAAAGGCATGCCTTGAAGCCAGTCACCACTCATCTTCAACAGCACCGCATTGCTTACCGGTGGGGATTTCCTTTCAAGCTAGTTGTCTCCAAAGACAATGCCCAAGTTGTACTTCGTGATCTGCATGAAGCAGACTCCTTTAAACAGTTGGGACTCCCTCCCCTGCCGAAATAGGCCCTTCTGCAACCTCCTACTCTGTCCAGGTCCTCTACTACTCCACACAAGACCTGGACACCTGCTAAACCTGGGAAGAAGAGATGTCCATGCACTCCTCAATGTTGCTGGCTTCCTCGTTCGATGGGCCCCACCACCTGACTCTCTTAAATATCAGGTCCACTGCCCTGTTAAATGAGTTTCTGAGCCCCCATGTGTGCCTTTTTGATTTTATTAATTGGTATGTCCTGTTTATAGCTGTTTTGTGAACCACTGAGATAGGCACTGGTCATTTTGGGTCAGCTGCCATGTTGCCCCCTCGTGTGTCAGGTTTTTATCCCGGGTATATATCTTTGATGATATCTTTGTTTCTGGTCGTAATCTCTACAGCTTCTGTTTTGAGTGATGTCTTTGTTTGTACTAGGCCTGTTGCCTTGATAATCACCTGGTTCTCTGTTGTTTTCTGTTTTGTCTCATCGATGATAATTTTTCTGTATGCTTAGGTTTTACAGCTGCTACACTCATTACTGTTTTATGATGTCTTTACGGCTGTTGTCATATAATGTCAAGGGATTTAATTCAGTCCAAAAATGGTGGATGGCTCTGAAGAAGTTTAGATCCTCAGGGGCAGATGTCATATTCATTCAGGAAACCCATTTCAAACAGGATGGCTCTTTTTGCTTCGCCTCCAAGAGCTTTCCACAGTCCTACTCGGCTTTTGATCCCTCTGGGAAAACTGGAGTAGCTATATTGAAAAACTGCTCCCTTTGGGTCTCCTCCTCTCAAGTTGACTCACTAGGTCATTATATATTGCTGGAATGTATGTACAAAGGTTCTCCACTTGTGATTTTGAATTTGTACGTACCCTACTCTGGTCAGGTGTTATTTCTCTCTCAAAGCCTGGATAAACTGTGTTCTCTATCTACTCCATGTATGATTGTTGGGGGGATTTTAATCTGGTTATGTCCCCTCACAAAGATAGGAGGGTGTTTTTTGCGCCCACTTCTTCGAAAAGACCATGCTCCTTTTCGACGGCTTTTCGTAAATTGATTAAGGAGCATTGCCTCTTTGACGCCTGGCGAATCAAACATCCTCTCCATAGGCAATTCACATTTTATTCTACTCCACATCGTATGTTCTTTAAACTAGATAATTTTTTCGTCACCATTTCCCTGATATCCTTCTTGGTTTTCTCGGAGATCAACCCGATGACCTGGTCAGATCATTCCTCACTGTCACTTGCTCTCCTTCTCCCGACCTGCTCCCCTAAATTTTGTCATTGGCATCTCAATGAAAGTTTCCTGTGCTTGGAACAACTTTGGAAGGAGTTCTCTCGAGGCCTGGATGATTATTTCCAACTTAATGCTGGTTCGGTATCATCATCCTCAACCCTCTGGGAGGCCTATAAGGCCTTTTCAGAGACCTCTGTATCTCCATGGGTTCTTGTTTGAAGACCGCCTCTGTTTTTACTAGACAATCCCTCCTGCGTCAATTATCCTTGGCTGAGAATCGGATACTAGACATTCCTTGGTTTCAGAATGTTTCCCTTATATGGGATCAAATTAAAGCGGAGCTCCACCCAAAAGGGGAAGTTCCGCTTTAAGGGCTGCTGGGGGGGGGGGAGCGGGTTCCAGGTACCTGCTCCCACTTCCGGTCCGATCACCTAGGCGATCGGAAACAAAAGGTGTCCTCCCTCCCTGTAGTCTTTTGGGACACGTGACAGGTCCCACAAGACTACAGGACCATTCATGAAGCACAGCGCTACTCGCGCATGCGCAGTGGGTACCTGACTGTGAAGCTGCTAGCTATCGCAGCCGGGTGCCCACACTGAAGATGCCGGCCTCCTGGAATACAGGATGGCCGGTGAAACAAGCTGTGGGGGACACACCACGGGACCGAGGGACCGGTAAGTGACTGTTTTTTAAAAGTCAGCAGCTACAGTTTTTGTAGCTGCTGACTTTTATTTTTGATAGGTCGAGTGGAACTCCGCTTTAAGGCTCTTGATCTGCATAAATCTGCTCAATCCCTTGCCTGGGTTACGCAAAAATGTTATGAGTTCTCTAATAAACTGCATTGTATGCTTGTAAATAAACTTATATCCCAAGTGTTCCCCTCATTGCCGGGCCACCTCCTCCAGTCTGATGCCAAACCCACATATGACCTACATGTTATGGCTACAGTATTTGGGGAATACTATGGAAAATGTTATAATTGCCTAGCCCCTGATAACCACCCACCCCTTCAGATGGTTGCTTTTGATGCTTTTATTGGCTCACTTCAATTACCATGTTTGTCACCTTCCGATGATACATACCTCAATGCAAGCATCTCTACCAAAGAACTTTTGGATGTTGACAAACACCTCCCTTCTCACAAATCTCCAGGGTCGGATGGTCTTCCTTACTTATATTACAAGTCCTTTATCGGAATCTTGGCCCCCCATTTCATGACCTTGTTGCGGGATCTCTTGAAAGGGGTGCATCCACATGAAGTTTTTACCCACGCATACATTTCGGTGATCCCCAAGCCGGATAAGGATCATTCCCTTACAGATGACTATCACCCTATAGCCTTATTCAATTCTGGACTTTTACAAAAATACAAGCTAACAGATTAGCCAAATATATCTCCAAGCTTATACACAGAGACCAGGTGGGATTTGTCCCGGCTAGGCATGCTGCAAATAATGCCGGGAGGACCATTGACCTGATTGATCTAGTCAATAAGTCTCCGACCCCTACTGTCTTGTTGACCTTGGATGCCCAAAAAGTGTTTGATAGACCAAGTTGGTCATACATGTTTTTAGTCCTAGAGAGATTCGGGTTTAGTGGTCTGTTTGTAGCTGCCTTAAAAACCCTTTATTCCACTCCCTCTCCCAGGTCAAATTAGCATCATTTATATCCCCTTCCTTTCAGATGTCCAATGGAACTCACCAGGGATGCCCGCTTTCCCCCCTGTTCCTAGTCCCCCTGACCAATGTTATACTTAATCCCAGTCTCCCAGATAGCTTAGCATTGGTTCACGTGCATCCCTGTGCCGAGGCCAATCTATTTCAGTTGCGACACTTGGTCCACCCAAACTTAAATCCTTTCCTGAGATCCAAAAAGCTATCTGTCTTTCATCTCACCAGTATTATGTTTATCTACAGATATGTCAATTTGTTTCCTCTAAAGCCTCCTCTCTAACCCTTGATAAGCTTACTCTCTTTGAAGGCTTCTGCATTCAGGGAACGGAAGCATGCTTCTGCTGATTCCTTCTATTTTTGATAAGGCGTGTTTTCTTATTCTTTCTGGTAAGGGGTATATTTGCCTTGTACAGTAGAAGTGACACTGGTGGGATCACTGGAGTTGTATGCACAGAGTGAAGCACATCACTGATTTGTTGATTTATTTTTCACTATTTTGGCACTATATGCATTTTTGCACATTAAATAGTGGTATTGCTATGATTTATAGGTTTATTAAGGTAATACACTATTTTGAGTTTCTCTTTTTTTAAGGTACTCTCTATCTTCGTGGGAGCCAGTGGAAGGGTTCAATATTTAAAGGAGTATCAAGTTGGAGTGTGGACACTTATAATATAATTTTTATTTTATATTGGACTTTTAGTGACATTGGGTACTATTATATTTATTTATTTAATATTTTTGGAGTGATAATTTTTGTATGATATTCCATCAAGGGGGTTTCACTGATGTTGGATGAATTACTGCCTAGGAGTAGCATTATAAATCTCTTTCTTTCTATGTTTTTTATTGCTTCTTTCACAATTTATGCAACTCTGTTTGTTGTAAACATTTTGAAAACCAATAAAAAGTAAATTATAAAAAAAAATGTTTGTGATTAAAAAAAATCTTACAAAATAATCTGAAATCTGCTCCATTCTAGAGCCAGGATTATATTATTTGTGTTCAACTCATGCCTAAACTCAACTCATATACCTTGTTTATCACAAGTCATAACACAAATTAGACATCATTCGGGAATGATATTGAATCATTTGTTGAGGAATGGGAAATTCTCTGACTGATGCATTTTACAAAGCTACAGTGTTTGCTTCCTTGGGATATTCATTGAGTCATCTAAAAAAATTAAATAGCAATATTATAATTAATGGCAATCAATTATAAAATTACAAAACATAGTTCAATGCACAAAAAAACAGATACTGGGATCAATTCACTAAAGGTTATCGTATAAGTTAAGTCAGTCACATGACCACATATCGCATGGGATACTAAAAATGTCAATTCACTATTGCTAGTATGTGCTATTTACCAAAAATAGCAAAAATGTTCGGTAAATACAGCATAAAAAGGCCTTAAAGTCAATTTGCAAAATCAAATAAATAATTTAAATGCATGCGGTAATTAAGTAGTTGTCCAGGCATGTGGTATGTACTGGTATCTGTCGAAGGCATGCTGGGTCGATGATGTAACAAGGGGGCGGGGTCACACAGGTGATGTCACTGGGTGGCCCTGACCCTTAGATATTTAAGAACTGTCAGGCCAGTGGATCTGTCAGATGGTGGGAGCCAGTGTTGAGAGCAGAGCCTTTTTTTTCCTTTTTTTTTGGGTGGGCAGCTGGCATCGTGATTGATATTGGATCTACTTCGGGGGACATTTTTTTATTGTTCTTCTTTTAATAAAGGACTTGTCAAAGACTGTCTCCTGTTTTTTTACACTACACTTTTTGTTTTTGTGAATGAGTAGCGGTATCATGTTCCCCATACTCACATGGGGGGGTGGGATCTGGGGACCCTCTTGTTAAAGGGGGCTTCCAGATTCTGATTAGCCCCCTGCCCACAGACCCCCCACAACCACCGGTCCCCCTGCCCCAAAGCATCCCCCCATGTTGAGGGCAGATTATTGAGTGGTATGGTTCAGGAGGGGGTGGGCCGCTCGCTCGTTCCCCCCCTTTCCTGACCTGCTGTGCTGCATGCTTGGATAAAGGTCTGTTATGGATTTTGAGGGGGATCCCACACCATTTTTTAAAACATTTTGGAGTGAGGGTTCCCCTCAAATCCCACACCAGACCCGAAGGGCTTGATATGGATGGAGGGGGGACCCCATACCGGTTTTTAAATTGTTTGTTTAATTGTTCCAGGTCCCTATTGTTAGAATGGGACCCGGAGCTCTCACTGACACCCTGGTCTTTGTGCTGGAGCACAAAGCCAGGTACACAAATTAGCGGTCCAATGGAAAAAAAAGCCCAGTCCAGTGGGGCTGCTAATTTATGTACTCTCTGTGCCAAGGGGTTAGTCACTTAATGGAAAAGTCATTTTACTTTTTTTTTAACTCTACAATTGATACATAATTCTTTCCGGTTCCTACCCTGAGTAGGTCACAATCCCCTGGGCTAGTATAATAAGTATAATATCAAGCAGTGCAATAAAAGAGCAGTCTCCTAGTGAGTAGCAGACACATTCTCCAAATCCCAAATCCAAGCTCCAAAGTCTACAAACTGACACAAAAGATATGGGTGTTTTGTTAACAAATTCCTCTGTCTTCACATGCCTGCAGTATTTTTTAGCTAATGCCCCTTTTTCCTTCATATAAAGCATTCATGGAAAACCAACCATTACAGAGATAGCAATACATTTTGGCACACTAAAGGCACTTAGAATATCTTTGCAAAATGGATGGAAAATCACTGGCCATACAAGAAAGGAATATGAAAGGGCTTCACCCTCACAGGCTATAACTCCAAGGGAAGACATATTAGGTCACCACTGTAAGCAATAGTGGTAACCCCTAATGGACAAGGACTCACACAATTTGTTTTTATCATGAGACAGGCATAAATACATAGAGGTAGAAGAGAGGAAATAATCAAAGTTTTAATCCATAGTGTGTTTCACCAATTATTGCAGCCATTGTATACAGTGGGGCAAAAAAGTATTTAGTCAGCCACCAATTGTGCAAGTTCTCCCACTTAAAAAGATGAGAGAGGCCTGTAATTGGCATCATAGGTAGACCTCAACTATGAGAGACAAAATGAGAAAACAAATCCAGACAATCACATTGGCTGATTTGGAAAGAATTTATTTGCAAATTATGGTGGAAAATAAGTATTTGGTCACCTACAAACAAGCAAGATTTCTGGCTCTCACAGACCTGTACCTTCTTCTTTAAGACTGAAATATCCTCCTGCGCTCAACTATGAAATTACCTAATAAATAGCCAGCTGCTATCACCTATTCCCTATACCTCAGGATGTGTAAATTATAACAAAAAATGGTGAAGCGCTATGCAAATGCAACAAATCAGTGTATATACACACAAATGTAGGTGAATAAATATACATTAATAAGCAATAATTAAAACGTGAGACTTCAATCTTTTAAATAATATAGAGTGACGTGCTTAAAACAGCAACTCACTGTGCAAAAACAAGTGCCTAGGCTGCCAATAAAAATATAAACACACCAGGTTAAATGAAATATATACCCAAAATAGATATATATACATAAATAATATTAACGTCAGACTCCAATCCTTGAAATAATACAAAGTGACCCGTGCTTAAAAACAGCAACACACTGTGTAAAAAATGCCTGGAAAAAAATAAATAAACGACAATTGAATAAAATCATTAAGTGTAAACATTGATAGTGACCAGTCCAACAAAAACTGCTTCAATCTTCAGTGCACACTATAACTGCTCTCAGTGACACTCTTTCTGACTTATCCCACAGTGGCTAAAGTGCCTGATCACCTCCTAACATCAACCCTTAAGGGCCACAACACCTTGGGTAATCCTCAAACCAGACGGCTTCCCACACTATGGCTCCACCGACTCCACTGACTCCAATCGGGCTCTGATTATTTCCAAAAAAGAGGTGTTTATTGAAAACCAAACACACAGATTGATACAAGACAGAATAAAATTTCAAACGGGTTGAACATAGGGCATATGGCAAAACATATATCATACAGAAGAGCATGAAATCCAATGCAGAAATGAACAAATTGGATGAGTAAAACCACGACAAGGTTGTGCCTGCAATATTCCAGTGTGCTTGTCAAACGATTAGAGCAAGGAGGCACCAGGCGTTCTACATTAATGTCTCAAAGTATGGTGCTATGGAGGAAAGGAGGGAGCGTACAGTATCTAAGCAGAAGTCCATACTACAGGTTTGAGATAGTGGAGGTGGCGGAGAGCGTATATGGGAGTAAATTGTCATGGAAATCGCTAATGGGAAAGGAGATAAGATGTTGACATCATGCCTAATGCTCAGCGGAATAATTATCTGGAGCTTGTACAAGCATAAGAGAGGAGAAAAAAAAAAAAAAGAGGAAGGAGAGAAGCGCAAAGGAAAGAAAGAGAAAGAAAAGGGGAAGAAAAAAAAAAAAAAAAAAAGGGGGGGGGGGAGGGAAACACCTGGGTAGAAGGGAGTGAGGGAAGGGATAACTGCAAAAATTATTTGATCATCAATACGGGTCATATCAGGTGCGGTAGAAGTTTAAACATTAGTGTCAAATAAATGTGGGACGTACACGGAGGAGGGGGAGCATGTTTACCACCATCGGGTCAAATACAACTGAGTTACAACAGTAGGGAATCTAAGTCAATTCAAACAGGTTGGTCCATCAGAGATCGATATGCGGGGGTAGTCAGAAAATGAGTCCAACAGGCCCAAGTGTGGGAAAATTTTGTAGGGGTATCAAGTGCAGTCGCAATCAGTTCTTCCATAACTGCCGTTTTTCCCACTCGGGTGAGCCAATCGCGTATAGAAGGGGGGCGTGTGGAACCCCACAGGACAGGGATGCAGAGTCTGGCTGCATTGATCATGTGCATAGCTAAGGATTTGAAATACTGCCCCCCGGAAAGGGAAGAGTGATGGAGGAGGAATTGAGCCGGAGAGAAATCCACAGGCAAGGTAGTTACAGACATCACTAGCCTGTGCATTTCTTGCCAAAACGGTTGCAGAACAGAGCAATCGGGCTCTGATTATAACTCAGCGCATCAAATATCCCTTTCACACAATAGGCTCAGGCATGCATGACAGGGGTAAAGAGAAAGACCTCCATAGTGTAATACCACTTTATTAATGAAAAAACGCCAAATAAATGGACACTCACATTAAAATCCTATTAGTACAGCAGTTTCCCATGTGCTATGGGTGTACTAGGGGACTCGGGTGTATCAAGATGGTGTCAAAACCGGAAGTGCATCACCGCTGAAACCGGAAGTGTGTCACCGCACATGCTCTCTACGCGTTACACCACGATAGGACACGTGGCTTCCTCTTCTTTAAGAGGCTCCTCTGTCCTGCACTCATTACCTGTATCAATGGCACCTGTTTGAACTTGTTATCAGTATAAAAGACACCTGTCCACAACCTCAAACAGTCACACTCCAAACTCCACTATGGTGAAGACCAAAGAGCTGTCGAAGGACACCAGAAACAAAATTGTAGACCTGCACCAGGCTGGGAAGACCGAATCTGCAATAGGCAAGCAGCTTGGTGTGAACAAATCAATTGTGGGAGCAATAATTAGAAAATGGAAGACATACAAGACCACTGATAATCTCCCTCGATCTGGGGCTCCACGCAAGATCTCACCCCGTGGGGTCAAAATGATCACAAGAACGGTGAGCAAAAATCCCAGGACCACACGGGGGGAACGAGTGAATGACCTGCAGAGAGCTGGGACCAACGTAACAAAGGCTACCATCAGTAACACACTACGCTGCCAGGGACTCAGATCCTGCAGTGCCAGACGTGTCCCCCTGCTTAAGCCAGTACATGTCCGAGCCCGTCTGAAGTTTGCTAGAGAGCATTTGGATGATCCAGAAGAGGATTGGGAGAATGTCATATGGTCAGATGAAACCAAAATAGAACTGTTTGGTAGAAACACAACTCGTCCTGTTTGGAGGAGAGAGAATGCTGAGTTGCATCCAAAGAACACCATACCTACTGTGAAGCATGGGGGTGGCAACATCATGCTTTGGGGCTGTTTCTCCACAAAGGGACCAGGACGACTGATCCATGTGGCTGGGTCTTCCAACATGACAATGATCCCAAACATACCGCCTGAGCAACGAAGGAGTGACTTTGTAAGAAGCATTTCAAGGTCCTGGAGTGGCCTAGTCAGTCTCCAGATCTCAACCCCATAGAAAAACTTTGGAGGGAGTTGAAAGTCCGTGTTGCCCAGCGACAGCCCCAAAAAATCACTGCTCTAGAGGAGATCTGCATGGAGGAATGGGCAAACATACCAGCAACAGTGTGTGCCAACCTTGTGAAGACTTACAGGAAACGTTTGACCTCTGTCATTGCCAACAAAGGATATATAACAAAGTATTGAGATGAACTTTTGATATTGACCAAATACTTATTTTCCACCATAATTTGCAAATAAATTCTTTCCAAATCAGCCAATGTGATTGTCTGGATTTGTTTTCTCATTTTGTCTCTCATAGTTGAGGTCTACCTATGATGCCAATTACAGGCCTCTCTCATCTTTTTAAGTGGGAGAACTTGCACAATTGGTGGCTGACTAAATACTTTTTTGCCCAACTGTATAACCGTTCTGCAAGGGATCCCTATCATACTGAAGAGGGGGAATCCACTCCCCTTCTTTAATCTCCTACCTGCTCAACAGCGCCTGCCTTTGTACAGGCAGCGAATCTCTATAAGTGCCCATGCTATGAAATGTGATAAAAAGAATAAAAATAGTATAAACAATATTCAAATATTTAGGCAGCTGTTACCTCTAAATAATTTTAGAATACCAGATGATATGAACAAAAACTAGAAATAACAGCGCTGCTGCTATATAACAAATAATGTAAATAACAAATGCATAAAAAGTCCGAAATAATGATCCACTAGAAGAGACAGACCACATGAACCTCACACCTCACTAACAAGATAGTTTTGACTCCTTGTATTAGCAAATGAGTCAAAATAGGCATGTGTACATAGGACCAGGAAAAGACAGCTTCGGTTTATCTGCAGGTTACTCTCTAAGTTGTAGCGTCACCCCCGCAGGAGCCCCTGGTAATATTGAGTCTTCTGCTTATTATCTGACCCTAACAGAGGTCTCACTCATATTGATACCTCCAGAATACCAATTAACCTGGGTACCTTTAAGAATGCACTCAGCATGTACTGCAGTACCAAGAGCATAAACAGTAGCTCTTTGACTGGGAGATTATGCCTGTGAGTGCCTGGTAGTGACTGTGGAATGGCTAATGATAAGAATGGCAGGCTTGTACAATTTAGGGCTCTCAGTCTGGATGGACAAGGCTTAGGCTGGAAAGTTAGTTATACTACTATCAAACTAGTGCTGTCACCAGGCAGACCACAGGGCTGAGGTGCCGAAGGAGGAGGACTGGATTAATAGGGTGCACCAGATAAGTAGAATGGAAAGATCATACCATATGCAGGAAGATAGGATGAGAGTTTATTTTAGGAGATGGGAAAAGTGGGAAAGAGCAGGTTTGAAAGAGAAATATAGGAAAATATGAACTAGGATGTTAGCAAAAAATGAATAAACCTCAAGTGAGTAGAATGGCTAGAGTCTGCAGAGGGGGAGGAGGGGGGATGAGGGGCGGGACGGGGGGGTTGTGGGATGGGAAAGAAAAGAGTTTTTAGTAAGGGAAATATAGAAATGTTATAAATGTCTATTTGTATGAGAATTATTTCCCTTTTTGGGTTTTTGTATTAACATGAAAAATTTAATAAATATTTAAATTAAAAAAAAAAAAAAACAGGCAGACCACAAGATGTTAACCTCTGCCGGAGCAGTTGGGACCCTTAAATGTTAGAATGAAAAACAATGGAATGTTCCTGGGTTGTAGAATTCAGAAACAATTAGATGAAAAGTTTAACTCAGTCAGTGAGTGTACCCCTTTAAATCAACTAAGTGAAGACAAATGCATTTAACCACTAGCCTACAGGGCACTTATACCCCCTTCCTGCCCAGGCCAATTTCCAGCTTTCAGCGCTGTCACACTTTGAATGACAATTGCGCGGTCATGCAACACTGTACCCATATGACATTTTTATCATTTTTTTGGGACAGATAGAGCTTTCTTTTGGTGGTATTTAACCACCTCTGGGATTTTTATTTTTTCTTAAACAAACCAAAAACCACTGAAAATTTTGAAAGAAAAAAAGTTTTTTCTTAGTTTTTGTTATACAATTTTGTAAATAAGTGATTTTTCTCCTTCACTGATGTGCGCTAATGAGGCTGCAGTGATGGGCACTGATAGGCTGCACTGATGGGCACTGATAGGTGGCACTCATGGGCACTAATGAGGAGGCACTGGTAGGTTGCACTGATGGGCATTGACAGGCATCACTGATGGGCACTGAAAGGCAGCACTGATACATGACACTGATATATGGCACTGATAGGTGGCACTGATAGGCAGCACTGACTGGCACTGATAGGCGGCACTGACTGGCACTGTTAGGCAGCACTGCCTGGCACTGTTAGACAGCACTGATAGGCAGCACTGACTGGCACTGATAGGCGGCACTGATGCACACTGATAGGCGACACTGACTGGCACTGATAGGTGGCACTGATTGGCAGCACTGATTGGCATTTATAGGTGGCACTGACTGGCACTGATGGGTGACATTGAAAGGCAGCTCAGATGGGCACTGATATGTGGCATTGATGTGCACTGGTTGGCACTGATATGTGGCATTGATGTGGCACTGATGGGCACTGGCACGTGGCACTGATGAGCACTGACTGCTGGCACTGATGGACACTGACAGGTGGCACTTCTGGGGCCACACTGATCATCAGGGCACACTGATCATCAGTGCCCTAATGATCAGTGCACATTTCCCCTCTGCGGAAAGCCGAATACCAGCTCTCCTCACCTCTCGAGCTGTCAGCGTGACAGCTCAAGAGGAGAGAAATGCCGATAACCTTCATTTCTGTGTTTACATGCGATCAGCTGTGATTGGACACAGCTGATCACATGACTGAGCCGACATCTACGGCTCTTTTCGTGATCCGCTATGTCCGAGGGACACAGCGCACCGGCGATCGCCGCGCTGAGTGCTCTCTGAGCCGCGCATGCGCGGTGAGCATGGAAGGACATCATACCAGAACGAGAGAACCACCTAGCGCCCGTCATTGTACTATATGGTGGGCGGAAGGTGGTTAAAGGAAGGAGAGTACAATGTGGAGAGAAGATTGGCAGGAGTTAAGATTGGGATGTCATGCAGTAACTTGGGGTGCACACAGGCAAACAACATCAGCAGTCTGGATTTGTAGCAGCTTTGGTGGCAGTTTGTGGGTATTGAGATAACTGCAGCTTTCAGTAAGAAATAACGGCTAATGTGTTTGGCTCCTATAGGGGAACAATGTCAATATGCTGCCTAGCTTGAAATAGGAAAGTAGAGGGACTGGCAGGATCACCAGACATTTCACACAAAGGAAGCAATAAAAAGAGAATTGGGTACTTTCTCTTGTTCAATGATGTTTTATTGACATAGATAAAGAATGAATTACAATGTTCAATACAAGAAAATGTGTAGTACATCACCTGCAACATTTTGACAAGTTAAGTATACTTCGGTTAGGTAACATATTGAGATACTATTTCAGACAGATACATCGTACAGTACACATAGCAGAAATATGAAATGTTAGGATAACATACACTTTAACTAAGTGGCTATTACAACATAAACTGACTCCTGCTATTATAACAGATTTAAAGAGACAAGGGGATATGTTACAATAAGTATAGAAATACATTATATAAAAATTTGACTATATGTACTGTATATTATTTTACTGTGGTAACACATCTTCTCTGTTGTTCACATGTTGTTCTTTATAAAGCAGAAGTGGAACAATTGTTTTTTAATGCATTAACTCAACAGTATGGTATCATTGTTGCCACAGTTAAATAACTGTTATATGTACTTCACATTTAACAATTAAAATGAACCACTGTGGGCTGCCTGCAAACAGACTGCTGCTTGACTCCTTGACCTCTTTTCTCACCTCTGAAAAGCTGATTCTCTTTGTCAATCTCTCCAATGCTGGTCAGTTTCTCAAAGGGGTTGATTTACTAAGTGGTAAAGGTTGTTCACTTAGCAAAGTATAGGTTTACATAGCATAAAGAAAAGCTGTGTTCACTTTTCATACTCAACCATGTGCAATAATAATAATAATAAAAACAGGATCTTTACTTGCACATAACTGAATTATTACTATCATTATTTGTATTACTCTGTTTAGCTTCTAGGAGCAAAAGGAAGTCTCTTGTACTCCGAGTCACTGGAATTGTAGGCTACAAGGTGTTATGGACTCCCGATATGATACAGATGATTGGTCCAATTTTGTCACATAAAGTATGTCAAATGCTCCTAAAAACCCAACAGTAGAGGGAATTTCATTCAAAGATGTTTGGGGTTTGTAAAATAAATAAACATATATAGTCACCTCAATGCTTCAGCATTGCTATGATGCTACAGCTGTCCCAAAATAGCTCTAAGATCGAGAAGTGATCACATGAATGCTAATCCCTTAGTTCTCAGTCTTCTTGGAGTGGAGAACAGTTACTATCAGTCACCGCTCTCTGCTCTGGCCCTGCAGCACTCACTGGAGAGCCAGGCAAGGGAGGTGGCAAGCACAGCTGACTCTGGCTCTCAGCCATATGCTAAGAAGTGGAGCCATCTGTCAATCAGGTAACTGAGAGAATCCCAACTAAATTTTTGGAATCCTTCCAGAGCTCTACCACATGAGTTGATAGCAGGCTATAACACACTATCAGCTGATTCTGGGTCACAGCAGAGGAAAAGTAAGTTCACTTCTGTTACCCACAAGAAAAGTATGGCCAAAAAGGCTTTTTTTTTTGTTCTTTTAACTTTCAGCACAAAATGTAGCAGTAAGTGATACAAAGCAAATATATGCTGTTGTTTTGCCCTGAATGAACAAAATCTAGATTTGCTATAAGCAAAGTAAGATTTATTAATACTTTAATAAATCAACCCCACAGGCTTTAAAACTTCTGTCTATAGCCTGCAAAGTTCTTTACAATCTGACACCTCCACACTGTCGGATTTGTTTGTTCTGCTTTACGGAAATCTAAACTGTGCTAAATTTAAAAACGTTTATGAAATGACTTTAAGAATAAATAAAAAAAAAAACATTCTTTATAATGTCACTAGTCACAAAATATCTGTCAGTAGAGGAATAAGAATGAGGGTCTGGTTGGCACTTGACATGTTTAAGAGTGAAAAAAAGTCTGAGAAACGTTCACTGAATAAAACTGTGCATATGTTAGTCTTTGGAACATTTAATAAATCATATTACATTCAGTACTCTCTCCTAAAATATTATTTTTTACAATACCAGAGAAGGTGTTAGATAGATAGATAGATAGATAGATAGAAAGATAGATAAAGAAAAACCATAAAATAATATTATTATGATACTAACTAGGGCTAAATGCAAGCTTTTGTTTCCCTGGAGTGTTATTGAAAATCTGAAAATATCCATAAAATATGTCTGTTTTGGTTTTTGAATTGAAGTCAATGGGTAAGAACAAAATGAAGGCGGCTTTTGGTGTTTATTCTATTCATTTGGTAAAAAAAACAGGTCCTCATTAGCCTAATTAGTTTACATTTTCCCTACAGAAAAAAAAAACAATCAGAAATGAAAAGTAAATACATTGCTTTAAATAACAATATATAAATAGCAATCAAATTAAAGAGAAAAACAAAAACAAATTTAAAGACAACTGAATTAAATAACAGAATTCACTATAAATACCACCCCCTTGTTTTTTGTTTATCAAAAATTCCAAATATTCAATTATTGACATTTTTAACTTTGCCAACATTTTCAAGCTCCAGAAATCCATAGGAAATCATCTCAATAACCTTTACATAACCTCTTTGATACTTCCTTTTGACAATGCTATTCTTAAGCTAATTCCATGATTTCACATACTCTTTTAAAACAATTCTCTACCTCTCTCTGTTAGGAGTGCTTTTTAAAAATAAATCCCCCTTTCCTTTTTCCATACCAATGGCAAACATTTTATTGTGCCATCACCTTATTCACTAGCACAGACTATGGGATTAAATGTATTATGCTATTTATTTTGCAGTAAATGCATCTGACCCTAAATATTTATTTAGGTGCATTCTCCACAATTTTAAGATACATTACCTTAGGCTTTCAGTGGAGGAACTAGACTATAAATAACAGAGGGTCACATTGGGAAACAAGAGCTTGGGACACTTTTGACAGTTATCATAATTGATTCAAGCACATAGCTACCATACTGCTATACTGTAACCATAATAGTATCCATCTGGGCCAGTACCTCAAAGGAACCTAAAATGGGTCTTATTTTCATGTGTTTCCTGGCACATTCTATTTATTATTGAAATTACATAGATTTCAGCACTAACATTTCCTTTGAGGCAACCATTATGAATGGACTAAAAATCACACCACAACACTTAAAGGAGGGCCCTGCTCTAGTTAGTTCACTTGCCTCATTCCAGTAGCTCTGGCTGTCCTGCTAACCATACTTACAGTAACTATGGGGATGGTTTAGTAAAAGAGTATAGAATGTTCTTTTTGACAAAAAATAATTTTCACTTAGCTTAGTAAATACAGTGAAAATTCACTTTGTAAATAACACTCAATCACAAGACAAAACAGTATTTTTGCTTGGATATGACTGGATGATGTCCAGTCCAGAAGTCAGCAGAGCTTAACTGCTTTAGCTCCTTCCTATTGCAGAATTACTACTATAGGGTGGACTTCCTGTGTAAAATCACATATATATACATGATTCATGCTCCCACCGTGATCGAGGGCCGGGGGCACATGCGCCGACCCGGCAGTGCCGTGATTCGGTGCCTGACAGATCAATCAACAGATGTAGGCCAGTGATGTTTGGCCTGGATTTGCTGATTGATCCCTGCCCTATCAGACATCATCCTGTACTTGTGTTTACATTTACACAGGTACTGGAAATTAAGCAATCTTCTATCCCTGGGCACATTCCGTTCCAGAGAGAGAATAAAGCGGATCAACATGAGTCAAAAGCACTACACACACACAGTAAAAGCATTGATAGGTCACATTTAACCCCCTGATTTCCCCCCAGTTAACCCCTTCACTGCCCTGTCACCAGTATCATTGGCACAGTGTAAAGATTGTATTACTGATCACTGTACTAGTGTCACCTGCGTTAGTTAGCATCAGTTAGCATCCCTCCCAGATAGAGTCAGATTGCCCACCTCTACATCAGCCATCAAATTTAAACCTTTGATTGCCAGGAACATGCTCACATACACAATAAACCTCCATTGCTAGTATAGTATATGAACAAGATCTTTGATCAGACCAGAACTATACCAGCATTCACAATAGTATAGTGTCCCAAAAAATGCACCATTAGCAGGATCAGCCCCGGCATCTTCCAGCACCTGCGTTTAGCCCCTACGCTTAGCCCCCCCCCCTCTCCCCCAGCAAGTGCATTGTCAGTAGATCACTGTCACTTGATACATTGCACACAACACCTAGCACTTGCCGGTACATTTTTTTGTAGCAGTTCAAAAAGTCCCTGACAGCCAGCATCTCTTTTTCCTGTCCAAAAAAAGGTACTCTAGTGAAGAGGACTACAGGATTCTGACTACGTCGGGTGAGAGCAAAGGGGGAGCCTCACTGACAGAATCAGACCCAGAAAAGGAACCTGCAGACAGCAGTGGCACCCTAACAGATAGTTCAGATGATGGAGTAGAGGTCCCTGCTAAGGTCAGACATGCCCAACCCCATTCCCAGGTTGCTGAGATGGTACAATTGCATGATGATTCTCATATGCAGCAAAGTTCCAGTACTAGCGCCACTCAACCTTTTGGTGAACTAGTGAACACCAGCGGCCTAGTACATCCTGGTCTTATACATACCAGAACTGCAGTATCACTTGGTGATGTGGCAAGTCCCATAAGTGCAATAAAAGCTTGTGCGGTGCACAAGTAGTGTCCCTCAGACACCAAGAATTCAAACACAGGCCTGTAGAGCCCATAGTGTCCTTCTGAATGTGCTTGCAAATCCCGATTGGCAGCCCACAAATTCTGCAGCACCTGTACTTCTCGCATTCACTGCCCAACCTGGAATTCAGGTGGAAACAGCAAATTTAACTATTCCCCTTGATTTTTTTGGAGCTGTTTTTCACAGAAGATCTGTATTCATTGATTGTGGATCAAAGCAATTTATATGCACAACAATTTATTACCACCAACACAGATTCAAACCATAAAAATGTAAAGTTGTTTGGGGCATTTCAAAAAAAATGAATTGCGGTTGTATTGGTCCACATACCCGATTTATCATATGCCCATGTTCTCTGCTCCCATGGCCAGGAATAGATATGAGAATATAATGTGATTTATGCATTTCAATGACAGTACACTCTGTCATCCTTGGGGTGACCCTGAATTTGACCGGCTCCACAAAATTTGGCCCCTCGTAAATCATATTAATCACAAATTTGCAGATGTCTATACTCCCCAGCAAAACATCTGTGTTGATGAGTCCCTCATTAGTTTTTCTGGCTGTATTCAAACAATTTCTCCCCAGCATGACTGTAAGGAACCGCCCGGTGGTACCACTAGCACTCCACTGAATAGGCATCCCCAGCACATGGTATCTAAGTCCCAGGGTGCTTGTTCACCAGGGCCCCTGATGGTGGGGATGGACTTGGAGCCCCCCCCGAGACCAGGTTGTGGCTACTGGGTACGTCCGTCAGTGGTAGTGGTATGCGCCAAGGGCTCCCACGGGAAAGAGACTGATATGAGGAGGTCAGAAGACCCCACTGCAAGGGATGGATGGATGGATGAGCAAGGTCGGTAACAGAGAGGACGGTAAGGTACAAGACAGCGGGCAGAGAATGGTCGGGTCACACGCCAGGTCAGCAACAGCAGGTCAAATCCAATAGGGGGCATCCAGGAGAGAGGTCAGGCAAAGCAAGGACCCGTACCTAGTGCCCGTGTCCCTGCACAGGGCGGCGCACTGTGCCTGCACCGGGACCATCGCGGCGGGGATCGAGGGGATCCCTGACATTGCCCCCTCCTAGGGCAACCTCCGGATGCCCCCCCGATCTCTCCACCATGGGTGATCGCGAAAAAACCTCCGGACAAGTCTGGGTGCATGGACATTATGGGCTGGTTCCCAAGAATTGTCCTCAGGGCCATAGCCCTTCCATTTGATAAGGAATTGGGTCTGGCCCCCCCTCCTTCGGCACTTCAGGATTGTTTCTACCTCAAATTCTTCTTCTCCCTCGACCGTTATGGCCTCCGGAGGTCTAGATTCTCGTTCAGGGAAGGCATCTGGGATCACTGGCTTCAGCAGGGACACATAGAAGACTGGGTGGATCTTGAGTGTGTCAGGGAGGACAAGTTCGTAGGCCACTTCGTTGACCATCCGCTTAATGCAAAAGGGGCCTATAAATTTGGGTCCCAATTTCTTTGAAGGGCAAAGCATCTTTAAATTGGATGTCGCTAACCAAACCTTCTCCCCAGGCCGCAACACCAGATCTCCCCTCCGTTTCCTGTTGAATGCCTTCTTGTAGTCTTCCTGGGCCCGGCTGATGGCCTCTTGAAGTTTCTTGTTGTTTGCGGAGAAAAATGTTACTACATCTTGTGTTGCTGGAACTGTTCATTCCGAGACCAAATCCGGGAGGAAGACGGGGTGAAACCCATAGTTGGCAAAGAATGGGGACTGCCCCGTTGCTGAATGGCAAGCGTTGTTGTACGCGAATTCCGCCAGGGGTAGAAGTGGCATCCAGTCATCTTGAGTAAAAGATGTGTAGCATCGCAAGTATTGCTCCAGGGTCTGGTTGGTCCGTTTGGTTTGTTCGTTAGTCTGTGGGTGGAACGCAGAGGAGAGGGACAATTTGATGTTCAGGGCTTTGCATAGTGCCCTCCAAAATCTTGACGTAAACTGGACCCTTCGGTCCGAGACAATGTCTTCGGGGACCCCATGCAGTCTTACCACCTCACGAATGAAGACTCGCGCAGTCTCGGCTGCCGAGGGAGTTTTCTTCAATGGAATGAAGTGGGCCATTTTGGATAAGCGGTCCACGACCACAAGGATTGCCGCGTGGTCTAGCGATGGCGGAAGCTCGACTATAAAATCTAGCGAGATTTTTTGCCAAGGTTGTTCAGGAATCGGTAAGGGCCGCAGCAGACCCCAAACTTTGTTCCTTGATGGCTTGTTCTTCTGGCAGGTGATACAGGATCTTACATAGCCCTTACAATCTTTAACCATGTCCGGCCACCAGAAGGAGCGTCGGAGAAGCTCCAGGGTCTTTTCTGGGCCAAAGTGCCCCGCCATCGGGTGGTCATGGCAATGTCCCAAGACCAGGGTTCAGGCTTCCTCCGGCACCACAATCCGATCTTCCCTCCATAGGAGTCCCCCCTTGTTCTGGAGGGGCCCTGCGACTGGGGTTGAGACGGTTGTGGACGCCTCCATTATCTTGGAACGAAGGTCCGACTGAAGGGCCAAGAAGTTACCTGAGGACAGGATAGTGTCGGGCACTGGGATCTCCTTGGCGTCCTCGTACATACGTGATAACGCATCTGGCTTTGTGTTCTTTGATCCAGGCCTGTACGTAATGTGGAAATTAAATCTCAAAAAGAATAATGCCCATCTTGCCTGTCGTGGACGTAAACGCTTGGCGGTCCTCAGGTATTCCAGATTTTTGTGATCTGTAAATATCAAGATGGTGTGCACGGCGCCTTCCAGCAGGTACCTCCATTCCTCTAACGCCGTTTTGATCGCCAGTAGTTCTCGATCACCGATATCATAGTTTTTCTCAGCGGGGGTAAGCTTCCGTGAGAAAAATGCTACAGGATGGAGCAATTCCTTGGTGCCTTTCCGCTGGGAAAGAATGGAACCTACTGCATTCTCCGATGCATCTACCTCTAAGATGTAGGGTAGGGCGGCGTCTGGGTGACCCAAAATGGTTGCCGAGGTGAACAGCTTCTTCAAGGCTTCAAAAGCTTCCTGAGCCTCTGGTGTCCATCTGAACCGAGTTCCAAGCTTCGTTAGCTAAGTAATGGGGGAGACCAGACACGAGAAGTTCTTGATGAACTTCCGGTAAAAGTTTGCAAACCCGATAAATCGTTGGACGCTTTTCCTGTCCGTGGGTTCAGGCCAATCCAGTATCGCAGCGACCTTCTGAGGGTCCATCGCGACCCCCGCGATGGAGATAATCAGGCCCAAAAAAGTAATGCTGGATTGTTTGAAGCAACATTTCTCTGCCTTGGCGTACAACCCATGCTGCTGCAATCGCCCCAATACCCTTGCTACATGTATTCTGTGCTCCCCCAAGGAAGGGGAGAAAATCAAAATGTCGTCTAAATAGACGATAACAAAGACATCCAGGAAGTCCTTAAAAATATCATTCACAAAGTGTTGAAAAGTGGCCGGAGCATTGCACAACCCGAACGGCATGACCAAATATTCAAAGTGGCCGAAGCGGGTGCAGAATGCCGTCTTCCACTCGTCCCCCTCCCTTATGCGAACCAAGTTGTACGCTCCCCTCAAATCCAGCTTTGTAAAAACCACTGCTGCTTTTAAACTTTGGAATAACTCCGGTACCAATGGCAGTGGGTAACGGTTCTTTATTGTGACCCTGTTCAACTCCCGGTAATCGATACACGGCCTTAAGGTTTTGTTCTTTTTTTCAACAAAGAAAATTCCCGCCCCTGCCGGAGAAGTGGAGGGGCGGATGAACCCCTTCTGGAGGCTGTCCTCGATGTATTCCTTCAGGGCCCCCAATTCGAGCTCCGAAAGGGGGAAGATTCGCCCAAAAGGAATCTCTGAGCCGGGTAACAGGTCAACGGGACAGTCATATGGGCGGTGGGGGGGTAGAGTATCGGCTCCCCGTTTACTGAACACATCCAGAAACTCATGGTAGGCTGCAGGGATTACCTGTTTTAAATCGGCATCCCCCTCAGAGCACAGGAGGAACTGGGGGACCTCCGGGCCCGAAGTGCGGCAGTGTACCCGACAGTATGGGGAAGGGAACGAGATTACTCCGGTCTCCCAGTCAATTTGGGGGTTATGGGCCCGTAACCATGGGAGCCCCAAAATGACTGGGAAAAGGGGTGATGCTATAGCATCCAGGCGGAGGAGTTCCTGGTGCTGGCCGGCAATGACAGTAGCGATGGAGGGGGTTTCCTGGTTAACTACCCCCGATTTTATCCGGGAACCGTCGGCCAAAAATATATTGAACCCTTTTTGTTTAAATTGGAGGGGAATACCCTGCTGGTGAGCAAAATTAATGTCCAAGAAGCAGCTGCATGCCCCCGAATCAACTATGGCCGTCACCTCCACGGTCCTTTCTGGAAGCTGAAAGGAAAGGGGCACCACTAAGTATTGGGATGGACTAACATTGCCAATGGACAAGGAAGAAGAGGTGCACTTACTCAGTTTCTGCGGACAGGATCGTACCATGTGACCAGCTTCACCACAGTAGAGGCACAGGTTCTGGGATCGTCTGCGCTGGTGTTCCTCTGGAGATAGTTTAGACCGTGCCAGGCCAAGCTGCATGGGTTCAGGGATATCTCCAGGTGGCCGGTTCTGGATATTTGGCCTAGTTGCTTGGCTGGGACCTTGAAATGACCCCCAGGGATTTCCATGACCCTGACCGGACCTCTCAAACCTGCGTTCCCACAGTCTACGGTCAATCTTAATGGTCAGCGCAATTAAGTCCTCTAATGTCTCAGGCACCTCTACCCGGGCGAGTTTATCTTTCAGGGCTTCTGATAGGCCAATACGGAACTGATGAAAAAGTGCAAACTCGTTTCAGCGTGTCCCCCCCATCCAACGCCTAAACTCAGATGCGTATTCCTCCGCCGCTCGACGGCCTTGCCGGAGCGTGTACAAAGTAGCTTCAGCAGAGGCTGCCCGCTGTGGGTCATCGTATAGGATAGCCATTGCGTCAAAAAAGTTGTCAACCGAACTTAGGTGAGGGTCATTCTTTCCCCGCAGTCGGTGGGCCCAGTCTTGGGGTTCACCCTGCAGGAGGGAGATGACGAACCCCACCTTCACGGATTCAGTCACAAAGGTGCGTAGTTGTAATTCAAAATAGAGAAGGCAGGACTCACGGAACGACCTGAAGCGTGTGCGGTCCCCGTGGAAACGTTCTGGTAAGGGTACTCGGGGTTCGGTCGCAGGGAGTGGTGCGGGAGCCCCAGAAGCTGGCACAGGGGCTGCTACGGCCGGGGGTGCGGGGACCGTGGCCTGTGGAGCAGGGACGGATATAGTGCAGGTCTGGAACTGGTTCTCAATCTGCAGACATCTGTCCTGCAGGGCCGATAAGGCCTGTGTCAAATTAGATAGGTGCCTGCAGGTCTCCTCAAGCGGAGAGGGCCCTCTTCTAGACTCAGTCAGGGCCTTCTGGTACTGTAAGGGACCGCCCGGCGGTACCACTAGCACTCCACTGAATAGGCGTCCCCAGCGCACGGAATCTAAGTCCCAGGGTGCTTGTTCACCAAGGCCCCTGATGGTGGGGATGGACTTGGAGCCCCCCGAGACCAGGTCGTGGCTACTGGGTACGTCCGTCAGTGGTAGTGGTATGCGCCAAGGGCTCCCACGGGAAAGAGTCTGATATGAGGTCAGAAGACCCCACTACAAGGGATGGACGGATGGATGGATGGATGAGCAAGGTCAGACGGGCCGGGTCGGTAACAGAGAGGATGGTAAGGTACAAGACAGCGGGCAGAGAATGGTCGGGTCACACGCCAGGTCAGCAACAGCAAGTCAAATCCAATAGGGGGCATCCAGGAGAGAGGTCAGGCAAAGCAAGGGTCAGGACAGGAGAAATTAGCAAGGTCAGGTACAATCCGGGTCAATAACTTACAGGGCACAGGTTCGCAGATTCACAGGATGCAGGAAAGACCAGAAGGCACTGAATGACAGCTCAGGGCCATTTAAATATCCCGCCCTGCACTGCCATTGGTGCCCAGCGGGCAGCCGCGGCTTCTACTGCGCATGCGCGAACTCGAACGCCGCGGCCGGCCCGTACCTAGTGCCCATGTCCCTGCACAGGGTGGTGCACTGTGCCTGCGCCGGGACCATCGCGGCGGGGATCGAGGGGATCCCTGACAATGACAGATATGGATTTAATTAAACTATTAAAAAACAAAAATAGTTGTTTATTGTTGTTGAGTTACTGTATAACTGTTACGGTTTTACTGTTACGGTTTTATTGTTATTGTTTTATTGGTAACCATTGTTGTTTTCTTTGCTGGAATGTCATTCAGCTGCAGAACAGATCTGTTTATTCTGACAGCAATAGGGTCTTGCTCTTTTAGAATATACATACGTTTGTGCAGTGCTGTTGGATGAGATTTTTTGTCTGCAGGTAAAAAAGAGCATATATGTCCAAGCATGGGGGCCTGGGGTGGCCAGTGGCTGGAAGGCCCCTATGCTTCAGCATATATATTTTATAATATTTTTTGGCACATATTTCAATAAAAAAAAGTTGTTTTATTGAGTTACTATGTTATGGTTAGCCATTGTTTTATTGAGTTACTGCTTTATCGGTACTGTTTTGTTGTTAACCGTTTCTGTTTTCTTTGCACAAATGCTATTCAGCTGCAGTACTGATCTGTTTGTTCGGACAGCAACAGGGTCTTTCAGAATATGCATAAGTGTGTGCAGCCCATGGACTGAAATGACAAAAAAAGAACATTTCATGTGTGTCCACCATTAGAAGTGGGTGGATGCAGGGCGGTATATTCTAATGGTGGGCATACCACACACTTTTTCTGGCAGATATTTCTTCTCTTTCTTTCATTTAGCCCACAGGCTGCATAAAAAAAAGAACATTGCACACCCAACAAGGACCAGCAACATACTGGTACATCACTGGACTGTGAGTTGTTATACCAGGATGCTGCCTACAGCTGCAGGCATCATCCTGGTATCATTTCTTTCAGCCAATGATTATCTTAAATGTTTAATCAAACCTAGTCTCTAATTAGCTGCCAGATTACTTTTACATGCAGCAGGAGAAGATACCCCCACTCCCGCTGCCTTTCACAGCTTTCTATGGCAGTCCCGTGCCATAGGGAGAACCTAAGAATGCAGCTGGAGTTTCTGCCAGCTGACCATAGAGCTGATCATAAACTGTAATGGTGCCAATCATCTCTATAGTCTAAGAAATCAGAATCTACGAGCATTCCAGGAGTGTCAGTGGAAAGTCAGAAAATTAAGTCCTTATAGATCACTTTTGGCTGGCTCCTTTTGGAGTTGTGTAATATATCTTGATACATACTCAACCACTTGGGGTAGTTAATAGCTATGGTATATAGCACTTTGAATAATATAATTGATAGGATTTTAATGAATATTAAAACCTCTTCCTAATATTTATATTTGTGGATTTTGTGTGCATAGTTTGATATTATTTTTTGGTAACATACCAGCTCGGATGAGGAAGTGGCTCTTGTATACTTGCACATGTCTTTTAAAGCTTACCACATTCCGTATGTCAGCACAATCAGCTGATCCCCTTGACAACGTCTGTTGAGATGAAATGTGCATCAGGGCGGGGCAGAATTTTGTGCTGACATTTATGCCTGTCTGGAGCTGGCACCAGTGGCATTTTTATTCCTAAATGTGCATATTGATGGATGTTTGTAAGTAGAATTTAATTTATATATAAAAATAATTGACAGTATTACACTATTTGGAATTTCATCGATGTGACGGAGACTTACAGCATAACAGAAAGGGAGAGTGAACAATGGAATACATTGGAGATGTGTGGCATGTGTCGCCTATGCTAAGAAAGCTATGAAGTAAGAGTCATGCAGCTCTACGCCATGTTGGACCACCTATAATTTGGGGTCTAACAATCTATAAGAGACAGTGTGTTTTTGCGTTGGTGGGTCACCTGGTTGTGAACTCTGGAGGATGCCATAGACCTGGTTGGTTATCCGTAGAAACATGTTTTGGATATTTAGAACAGTAAGAGACACTTTTCATGGACTTTATGGGTCACACTTTAGTTTGGTAATTTATTTAACAACACTTACTGTTTTTTTTGATTTATGGTTTCACTGTGCTTTAATGATACTACAGTATATTTGTTTTTTATGAATAATACTGTCCAATATTTAGGTGATTTATAGACAGTATTTATTATTGTTTTATGGTTTCATTGTATTTTTTTGACACATTTGGATTTTATGAATAACGTAGTGCAACAATATTGGATTTATTTGTTCATTGGGCATTTGTATTTTATGCTTTTGAGTGCGGCTGTGACTTTTGATATTTTTTCTTTTCTTTTTGGCACTAAGCACAGTTTTTATATATTCAACGCACTGTCTCACCCTGCTCTGCACATGCTGAGTTGCTCTCTATTCTCGGCACTGAGCCTAAAATCTGTGTCAGTAGAGGCCGATCCTCTATCACCCCTGCATGTGTCACCTGGTTGTGAACTCTGGAGGATATTGTAGACATGGTTATCCATAGAAACACATATTTTGGATATTTGGAACACTAAGAGACACTTTTCATGGACTTTATGGGTCACACTTTAGTTTGGTAATTTATTTAACAACACTTAGGTGATTTATTTATAGACATTCATTGTTTTATGGTTTCAATGTACTTTATTGACACAACATTTGGATTTTATGAATAACATAATGCAACAATCTTGGATTTATTTGTTTCTTTAGCATTTGTATTTTATGCTTTTGAGTGTGGCTGTGACTTACGATTTTTTTTCTTTTCTTTTTGGTACTAAAAACAGTTTTTCTATATTCGATGGACTGTCTCACCCTGCTCTGCACATGCTCAGTTGCTCCCTATTCTCAGCACTGTGCCTAAAATCAGTGAGTCAGTTGAGGCCAATCAGCTGACAGCCTTGCTGCTGAGGGAAGGGAAGAGAAGGAAGGATCAGGAATGACAGACTGTGTGGGGGGACTAGGGACATAGAAAAGAAAAGCAGGAAAGGTGACAGGAAAGACTTTGCTGCCAGGAAGACACTAAATAGTTAAACTTACAGGGACAGTGTCTTATCATATTTCCTTGATTTTCTCTCCTTTCTCCCCTAGCAGCACAGCCCTATTAGACTGAGTGTCTGTCAGTCTTCCTCCCTCTCTGAGCCAAGACATACAATCGAGGCTGGAAATACACATATTCTATTTGCAGAAAGTGACATATCATTTTTGAGACCAAGGAGAGGGGGTGAGTTTCCAGTAGGGAAGTGACTGCTCTGGGCTTCAACAAAATGGTGGCCTCCAGCAAGAGGAAATTGCAGCAATGCTGAAGGTAATTTACAGTACACACTAATTTTGGTAGCGTAATTACAGTAGTAATGTGGAAAGCATATTCATTTTTTTAAGAACATTAATTTTTATCATATTGTTGTGCATAATGTTCCACTTTAACCTTATTCTCTCTATCAGAACCTCAAGCCTGTGGAAGATCAGGTTCTATTTAATTCTGCTTGAACCAGCCTGTTGTATCTACCTGAACCTTTATGCCGGTACACTGAACTCATACCTGCCTTCATATCAGAACTTAGCCTGCTTTTGATCTGGCAGTCTGCCTGCTGCACATGAAACAAATGCAGTGTCTCCTGCGCTCCGGGACCCAGGCCGGTGGTGAGTAGATGGAATCAAACTCCAAAAAGGAAGGGACCACCGGAATAGACAAGGTCGTGCAGCTCCACACCAAGGCTAGGGAAGCCCAAACAAAACTGTGAAGAAGAACAACAAAAGAGAAGCGCACCAACCTTGCGCATTACCTCAGTAACCAAAATTTATTAAATAAAAGAATGGTACTCACAAACAGCGAATAAAAACAAGCATGTAAGTCCTCAAAGGGACTTTAGAGGCAAGATGCCAATGCGAATCCCATCATGGAGGAAGCCACTCAGTACAGCTGATGCGTTTCGAAGGACATGCCTTCTTCCTCAGAGCTCTGAGGAAGAAGGCATGTCTTTCGAAACGCGTCAGCTGTACTGAGTGGCTTCCTCCATGATGGGATTCGCATTGGCATCTTGCCTCTAAAGTCCCTTTGAGGACTTACATGCTTGTTTTTATTCGCTGTTTGTGAGTACCATTCTTTTATTTAATAAATTTTGGTTACTGAGGTAATGCGCAAGGTTGGTGCGCTTCTCTTTTGTTGTTCTTCTTCACAGTGCTGCACATGAAACTCAGACCATCACTTTCCATGAGTTTCACCCTGGGACATTAGCAGTGCACCACCAGCAGCTTAAGTGAAGACCTAACACTCCAGTAACCTTTTGATCTCTTTTGTAGAAGCACATTGGGGTGTTATGTCTGCCCCAGTACACTCACAAGTGGTGATTTATACATTTTCTCGCTAACAAATTAACATAAGTAGTCAGCAGTATCCTGACCAGTGCAAGGCCACCTCTGCATGTTCTATTCCAATAGTTAATTGCATCAATTTCTCCTTGCATTGGCATGAAACATTTGAGAAGCTTATTTCAATGAAGATGGATTACAGCAGAACTCATTATTTTTATTCTTCTGCAAAGACAGTGTTAGAGGTGGAACGCGGTGTTAATTTTTACATATGTAACAGAATAAGAACAATCCATAGAACATGATGGCTTAGAGTTTCACACTCCTCTTTACATTTGCACTTCTGAAACATAAATGTTAATTGGCATTCAAGCAAGCCATATCCTGCATGCTTGTCATGAATCCATTCATCCATAAATAGAGCATAATCCACTATTATCTTGTTGACAAGAATATGATTAATTTCACACATCATTGTTCATTAAAATAATATGTACCTATGCTCTAGTTGTGTCTCACTTCAAAGCTCTACTGCTAACATATTCATGGTCAATTAAGTCTACTGGAAAATGAAAGGTTGAAAATGTTATTTTTTTATTCTTTGGCATTTGATATGCTGTTTAATTTAGCATTTAATAAATCAATTATGAAATGGGAAAAAATAGGAGTAGGAGTTCCTCAAAAAGGAGTCACACAAGTATTTTCCATTTAAATGAGTTAAACCACAAAGCCATCCAGGGGAAAAATCTAATTTGCTTTCCCCAGCTAGTTGGATTGCTCATAATGTGCATTCCTCTTTATAAAATATTGAATCTGATGTATTTTCTGCTAAAAGCACTGGATTGGGGACACCTTGTAGCATAACAACAAAGATAAATGACAACCTAGTGACTTAAAGTAGATGCAAGTTAGGGACCTCTTGAGGGTTAGGGACTGATGTGAATGTACAATATGTATGTGTAAAGCGCTGCGTAAATTGACGGCACTATATAAGTAACTGAAATAAATAATAAATAAATAATTTAAAGTAAAACTCCATTTTTTCTGTCTTTCATCCTCCAGTGCTGTCCTGTTTGGTTCAGTGCTGACCATCCTCTTTGGGCAAAATGACACCCATGTTATTCTGTCTATCTCCATATACAATATGCTCATTCCACTCAATCCAGGAGGAATGTCAGCCATATACAATGGCAGCCATATACTGCCAAGGAAGTGGAAGCTTGAGTGATGGGGTGGGCAGCACTATTGGCACCTCTAACTAGAGTTAGATTTTAAGTCTAACTGAGTAATATTTATTTTGCTGAATTAATTTGTATTATAAATAAGTTTAATTTTTTTTAATAAAAACTTGTTTTCACCTTGGTAATTTTCTTGTTCAAACTTTTTATTGAGTTTTAAAGTTACATGGCATAAAACAATATGCAAAGTACGTTCACAGTAGAAAAACGTTAAGGCATGAGGCCTGGCAGCCAACTGTAAAATTCCAACTGTTGTAAACATAGAGGAAACCACAATGAGTGGGAGAGAGTAATACAAGTTAAAAGGAGCAGGGTATTGCTAGATAGAAACAAATGAGTGGGGCTCCTAGGGCATATGGATAGGTTCCTTGGGTGGCGAAGAAAAACACCTTGGTCATTTTCAGTACATCATTGGCTACATGGCATTTCTCATGAGTGTATTTATGATGGTGATTACATTAGACCATACCTGTGTAGTAAAATATGTTCAAATGACCACTTGTATTCTTCATCAGAAGTCTGTGTAAGAATGCAGAAGCACAACTGGAAGACAAGTGTAACCCTTTTATAGGAATATATTATTTATGTATTTATTTTCTTATTTATTCCGTTTTTTATTTATTATGATTCATATTTTATGAAAATAAACAAAATAACTTTTCAAATAATATTACAATGTTAAAGCTTATATGAGTATGTAGTGATACATATACATTAAACTATCTTATGCTGGTGAATGGCGTCAACATGACAGGGGTCTGCAAAGTCACAACTACAACGATACCAAACTGTTTGCCTTGTAGGCTGAAATGCTAGTAGTTATTACTAGGCCAGGTGGTTATAATTTAGTGATAGTGGAATTGAGGAACTCCAGAGAGGATTATTCATATACAGTACAGTAATTACTTGCCTCTGCTATGAAACTGTAGGCACAGGAGTGCCTAAGCACATTCACATGCCAAGAAGTGCACTGACATTTTTTCAGGAAGAACTCAAGACAACAGGTAAGTTTTCGTGCTTAGGCACAATTACCATTTCTGGATAACATAAAAAATCTTCACTTTTTTGGTTCATGTACATTTTAATTCTACAAGCAGATGAATGAAAAAAATGAGCAGATTGCCCCATCCAAACATTTGATGTGCATAGGGGAAAGACTCCCACAGTGCTATTGTGTTCTGCTGGTCCCAGCAAAATACAATGATCAATGTTTCCAGCTGCACCATTCCTTCAGGGAAAAACCTGACAGACTGGTTGTACACAAGTTGATCCATAGATTGACTTGTGTATAACCGGCTAGCTCATACATGGATCGAAATTCAACTGGTCCTTGCTCAACTGGCCAAATTCTGATCCATCTACAGTATGGTTGGCATAAGTGTATAATACTTCTATCTATCCAAAGAACTGTTTGCATAAATAATCCATAAACACTTTACAGAGAACCCATGCCCAGTCTATGCACAATAAAATATTAAAATGCATTAAAGCAATTTAATCAAGCACTCATTTACTTCTGCAATTACCACTTTTACTGCTACCGACCTATGACATACTGTATATATACAGTATGTCGGCCGGCAGCAGATGGTTATCCACACACTCCCAGCTACTACAAAAGCCAATAATGTGTGTAAATCTGACAAGCCAATTGTCAGTTGTCAGGCAAAAGTGATTGGGCATCTCTATAGCTACCCAATTGCCTTCATATGCCCCAGGTACATTTGAACCCCACACCACTGTCATGGGTCCTTTGTACAGCAGGTGCCTATAGTTGGAGGAGAGGAAGACTAGAAAACTTTAAAATATATAATGTATAATATAAAAATAAAGGGCCATTATTCATGGTTAACTCAAAATTGATGACCTGTAAAAGCATCACCTATGGAAAATTTAGGGAACCAAAGTTTTGTCAATATTTCATGGATGCATGCTTGACATGTTGGATATCTATTTACTTGATGCAACCTCATCTTTTATAGTTTACAAAAAAATGGGTATTATATTGTGTTTGCATGCCCTAAAAGTATCTTTAGTGTGTTTTTTTACTGAAATGTAATGCTTGACAAACTGTTTCAATATTGTTATGTGACATTAAAAAAAAATGAAAATGCACTAGTTTATTCTTCAGGGTCTCTGTTTGGCGTGTTTGGCAATTTTGTTATTTTTCACACACATATTCAAATATGCATTTTTTGGCTAGAGAATTACTTAGAACCCCAAAATAGTATATATTTTCTGAAAGCAGAGGTCCTGGAAAATAAAATAATGGTTGGAGCAATTTTTATGTCAAACAATATTTGAGCGGCTGGCAATCAAAAGAACAATTTGCATGCAAACACAATATAATACCTCTTTTTGTAAAATATAAAAACTTATGTTGCACAAAGTAAATAGATACCAAACATGTAAAGATTTCAAATTGGGCATGCCTGTGAAATGTTGACAACCTATAGTACCTTCAATTATAATCCGCTTTAAAAGCCTTTACAGTTTTACAGTTTAGAGTTAAATGTGATCTCAAACACTAGAATTATTGCTCACACTCTGATGTTTGTGATAATGTGTGTGTTAATGTTTGCATGTGAGCATGAGGGAATGAGGGAATGAGGGGGGGGGGTTACAATTCCTATCACAAGGGGTAAATAACATCTCTTGTGAGAGCTTTGGCAATGACAGGTACTCTTTATAAATAGATATGGGGTCTATTAGACTGTTGATCCTTCCTCTATCCTCCAAAGCATGTGATCAAATATGATCAGTTTGATCAGATGCTTCCCTTGCTGTACTGGACAGGGAAACTCAGCACTGAAAACAAAAATGAAGAAATCCTCATTGCTTCTGGCTTCATTCATCACAGAGGAGAGGGGATGTTCCTCCCTTACCTCTGTGGGCAAATGACCCTAACCCTTGCACCAGTCCCTAACTCCCTGGTGGAATGGGAGAGCCTGGGTTTGGCAGCAGGCAGGGGTGGTGGGGCTTCCAAGCCCTGTAAAAGTGATTGGGTGGCTGTGAAGCTGCTAGGATCACTTTTAGCTAAAAACTGATTACTAACTATAACAAATTATACCAGGATCATGACTGAAGTTGCAACCATGATCCTGGTATAACCACTGCTCAGAATGAAATGAAAACGAGAAGCGCACCAACCTTGCACATTACCTCAGTAACCAAAATTTATTAATTGTAAAAAATATACTCACAAACAGCGAATGAAATCAGGCATGTAAGTCCTCACAGGGACTTGAAGATAGCGTGAGTCCCATCAAGGGAATGGGTGTTCAGTATAGTTGACGCGTTTCGAAGGGAGTCCCTTCTTCATCAGAAGAATATATAGGAGTGCTCTCTCCTATATATACTCCTGGACTGAACATAGGCCCTCCCCTCTGGGTTGGGCAGTCTCAGGTTAGTAGGAGGGGCCAAGGTATCGTCAACAGACAATAGCTATTTGTGATGCCATCAGAGAGAAATAATATAAAAAAAAAAAAAAAAAAAAAAAACATAAAATATATAATATATAAAACCACATTTTGCATAAACCACTTAGTATGCATGCAATATATCAACTGAGAGATAACAGCAATGGAAATGATGATGATAGATAATACATGATGAAAAATAATAAATAGTAAATAGTTAATATTATTACATGATTCATTAGTGAACGATGTATCAAATGGGCAATTCATCCAAAGAGCTTGTCATGATGCTGGATGAGTATATAGCATATAATGTCAAAATAACAATAAATTATTAGTCAATAGATGTCTTAATGGATAGGTGACCATACAATGACACAATCACATATATATACACACACACACATAAACCTTCAACCAGAAGCTGTGTGATGTGTATTTCCAGGCAGCTGCATGTACTTCATGATCGGATGATGGAGAATCCATGTCTCTGGTGGATAGTATTGGATCAGTAATATTGGATCCGTAATATTGAATAGTCAGCAGCAGAGGGAGATATTGTGCTTCCCTCTATAGCTGCAGGCTGATCCTGTGTGTGGAATGCATGCCAGTATAGCGTGGTCGTGACTGCGCATGCGTGAACCAACATGTGCATGCTCAGTATGAGGAGGACAGGTCCGTCGGCACGATCACGTGAGCGCACATCACGCGCATCTGACGGCCACTGCGCACGCGTACAATGGCACCACTCTACTGGGCAAGATACCAGACCTGCCACCCGCCCCCACCCTCTGACAAGGCTCTAGTTGGGGGAACTGTCTGGGGATTCCCCTCTGACGAATTTGCTGTTGAGTCCATGTCATGTCCAATCAAATGGGGTGGTCAGAAGGCCATGGCTGCCGCAATACAAAAGTGTGATATAGTGGAAGACATCAGCATAAGCATATGTATATATGTGTATATAATAAATATATATGCGTGTGTCACCCAGGGTGGATGTGACAGTAGTGTTGCCGGTGGATATAAAATATGAAACATATACGCATGTGTCCACATAAACGCCATCCATGCATCATATATAAAAAATATAATGATAAATAATAAATACAATGAGATAAAATAAAATAATATAATATAAAATAAAACTAAGACTCTATACACATAATTGCACATTAGATATAGAGGTAAAAAACACGATATTGAGCGCTTTAACACCATAGTACTGATAAAGGACATTAAAATTATAAAATGATAATACTACTGATAGTGAAAAAGCCTAATATTAGGATACTATGATCAAGCATAAAAGGCCACCACTTACACCTCAAACCTGAAGCAATCTATTATTTTTTGTTTTTTGGTTTTGTTGTTTGTTAATAGGGTGGATTATAATATTACTGCATATGTATCGAGAACCTGTATAAAGGATATATATAATAGCTGTAACAATCTAAAATGATATATATGCAAAGAAATAATAATAATAAAGATATGATAGAATTCATATCCAATTCATATCTATACACATATGAAAATTGATGAAGCGTGGGCTTGCAATATGTTAACAGTCCTAGGGAGTCACTGGTTGACACTTGCAATATGGTATAGTAGGATGAGAGATTATTATTGTCATGGCTAGTAATAGATGACCACATTCCTTATACTCAACACACTACTGATACTAACAATAAATTTATTAGTAGATAAGATTAGTATAATAAATAGCAGAATGAAAATAGTATGATAAAAGTAGAGATCAACTAATTTTATTTGCACTACCTAGTGGCTAGATGAGAGTATGAATTTCAAGGTCATCGTTTAAACCTCTAGGAGACAAGATACCCAATGTAAAGATCCAAAAACTTTCTCTTCTGCAGAGCTCTTGGTATCTCCTCCCACTATCTAAGTCCTTTGTAATGGCCTCAATTCCAAAGACTTTCAATCCATCGTGATTACTCTGATGTTTTTCTTTAAAATGGCGGGGGACTGAGTATTTATCTTTTACCAATTTTATGTTGCTTTTATGCTCACTGATGCGTGTCCTTAGGCAAAGTGAGGTACGGCCTACATATAATAGGCTACAAGGGCAGATTAGACCATAGATAACAAAGGACGTCCCACAGTTTATAAACTGTTTAATGGGATATTTTTTGCCGTCTGTGCTCAGAATTTTCGATGCCATATGACTCCACACTGCTCATCCAGGGTATATACATATATATATACATACATACACTAGATGGATATTGATTATTAAATATCTGTACAGAAAAAAAAACAGCTCTGGCAGCAAAAGGGTTAAAAGCATTGTGGACAAATTTATCCACAATAGCTGATAGCTGATAGCTTCCATGCCACGCCGCATTGAGGCAGTAATTGCTTCAAAAGGGGCCCAAACCAAGTACTGAGTACATATGCATGCTTATACTTTTCAGAGGTCCGATATTGTTCTATGTACAATCCTTGTTTTATTGATTGCATGTAATATTCTAATTTCCTGAGATTGTGGATTTTGGGTTTTCATGAGCTGTAAGCCATAATCATCACAATTATGACAAATCACGGCTTGAACGATCTTGCTTTGCATGTAATGAGTCTATCTCATATATTAGTTTCACCTTTTAAGTTGCATTACTGCAATAAATGAACTTTTGCACGATATTCTAATTTTTTGAGTTTCACCTGTACATCTGATCAGCTGAGCATTAAATCAACCGGTGACACAGCCTCAGCTTCTCTCTAGGCCATGCTTCTCTGATGCGTTTTGCCCTGCCCCCCTGGCTTAGTCGTAGAGGTAGCCTGTAAGCTCTCTGATATAAACAAACAGACACACAAACACACAATTACAGTATTTGTATTGCATGGTTGAAGGGAAAATAAACAAATTTCAGACATTTTTCAGTGCCAATTTATTAAACAAGAAAAGGAAAAAAAAATGATCATACTTTAAATGCAAAACATAATGTTATTTTGCTTGTGATCTGAATCAGATGTGTTATCAACAGAAGGCTTCAGTATGATCCTAAAAAAAAAAAAACTTGTTTACCTTTGTGTTAATTATAATGCTAATCAGTTTATACTAGGTCATTGCTATTCATTAGAATTACAAAACTTCGCCTCTAGTCAACATTTAACTAAGCAATTAAAACTTCCTTTAAACCTCATGACCCTAATGTCAATTAGACAATAATAAAAATACAAATAGATATAAATTAATCCTTTCCTGCCCAGCCCTGCATCCCTTTAACAAGGTCTATATGCCAGGAGGAGGGGAGAATTGGCCAGTCACGTGACCACTGTAATTGGCTGTCACAGTGGTCACATGAGCAGAAGTTGGTCCTGCTGGCTCCTGAGCATTGGTACAGAACAAGAGCTGTCTTTGACAGATCAGTCACTGTCCTTGGAATATGCAGTTAATTAATTCTCAACAGAGAAAGCTGTGCTACCCTGGATGTATTTATGCATTGTGTGGGCATTAAAGTCCACCCTCTTTGCTGCAGCATATATGCGTTACATAGGTGGCAAGAGGTGTTTTAAATGGAGCAAAATAATATCTTCAATTAAGGCATCAAAAAAGGATATCACTCAGTTTACATATAACAGTGACAAGGGTTATAGATATTAAATAATGTTCACTTTAGTAAAATGTGAGATATTGGCGCTTCAGAGTCAAAAGACACGCAGCTTCTACACCTGGCTGTCCAACATGATAATTTTTTGTTACCATTTCTTTTGAATATCCAGAACCTGAAAAGACAGATCATTGTGTTCTATGGCACAAGCACTGCTCTCTTTCTGACACACTGCAAGCTGTCTGAAAAATACTAGAAACTGCAAAGTGGGGGTTGCACAGTACAGAATTATGTAACAAGAAACTGCAATGCTGTCCAAATGCAAGTGTGAAAAGCTATCATACAGTATACCATGTATAGGGTTTTATTTTTTTTTTGAACAAAACACTTTTAGTTGAAATACAAGTTTTTCTTTTGTATTTCTAAGACGATGTAAAATTATAAATTGCTTTGGAGAGGATTTGGAGAGATATCCAGATATGCATTTATTAAAACATCTTTAACAATCCTTAAATGTGTTTATTGAACTAAATGAAAAACAAGTTGGGAAGAGGTGTAATTTTTATTACAGAAGAGGTACACAATGTCTCTTCTGCAATAAAGTACACTTACCTGGCCATTCATAATCTTCTGCTGAATGTACACTGAGCTACACATGCAGAGTTCAGTTAACATTCTGGCGCACTGCTAGTGTGCCAGTATGACTGCACCCATGTGCATGGGGAGGAGTGATGTTTTCCCATGCTTGCCAATCATAATAGCTGAAGATTGGGATCCAGAAGAAATTGGGGAGAAGATACCAAGCCAGAGATGGCATAAGACTGTTGAAAGCATTTGTGCTTTTAGTTCTATTTCAATAGAGCTTGTGTATAATCTTAGAGCTGAAATCTGGGCAAATAAATAAATACACATCTATTATATATACACTATATTGCCAAACGTATTGGGACACCCCTCCAAATTGGATTCAGGTGTTCCAATCACCTCCAGGCCACAGGTGTCTGTGTAATGAAACATGTTGAAATGACCAGTTGTATTCTTCATCAGAAGCCTGTGTTAGAATGCAGAAGCACAACTGGAAGACAGTGGTAACCTTATTACAGGAATATATTGACAAAATCATTGGATTCAGATGTTATAATCACCTCCATGGCCACAGGTGTATAAAATCAAACATCTAGGCATGCAGACTGTTTCTACAAACATTTGTGAAAGAATGGGTCGCTCTCAGGAGCTCAGTGAATTCAAGTGTGGTACTGTGATAGGTTGCCACCTGTGCAAGAAGTCCATCTGTGAAATTTCCTTGCTACTAAATATTCCACGGTCAACTGTTAGTGGTATTATAACAAAGTGGAAGCAACTGGGAACAACAGCAACTCAGCCATGAAGTAGTAGGCCACGTAAAAAAACAGAGCAGGGTCAGTGCATGCTGAAGCGCACAGTGCGCAGAAGTCGCCAACTGTCTGCAGAGTCAATAGCTAAAGATCTCCAAACTTCATGTGGCTTTCAGATTAGCACAACAACAGTGTGTAGAGAGCTTCATGGAATGGGTTTCCATGGCCGGGCAACTGTATCCAAGCCTTACATCACCAAGTCCAATGCAAAGTGTCAGATGCAGTGGTGTAAAGCACGCCACCACTGGACTCTAGAGCAGTGTAGACATGTTGTCTGGAGTGTCAAATCATGCTTCTCTGTCTAGAAATCTGATGGACGTTTCTGGGTTTCGTGGTTTGCCAGGAGAATGGTACTTGCCTGACTGCATTGTGTAAAATTTGGTGCAGGGGGGATTATGGTGTGCAATCCAAAATAAATGTATGTTAATGTTGTGCTATCAACAGACTTTGTTAATAATATGTTTTGGTAAATAGATGGGGAGTGTGAAAATTATAGAAACATTGCTTTGGGAAAAATTACGGTAATTTTTTTATCTACTTTTATATAATGTATAATGTGTAGAACCAAGAGATCATCAAAATGAAAACAAAAACAAAAAATGTTCTGGGGACTCAAAGGGATTTAGGAAGGAAAATGCCTGAGGACTCAAATAGTTAAGATTATGTAATTAGTTTAATGCCCATGCTCTGGCCACAGGTGCACTTTAAACAAGTTCTTCAGTCAGCACTAAAAGCTTGAGCTGACTTGCACACCTCAAGATTCACACACCTCAAGATTTTCAGAACATATTGACATGCATTTGCAGCTTCCTGTTACCCAATTACCATTAAACCTCAAGGACACCAAAGATACATTGAGGCATTTGGTTCAGATAGGTCAGAAAGAGGGATACTTTTTGCATGTGATGTTAAAAGACTTTACACAATTCTAGATAATGAGAGAAGGATACGAACAGTGGAATAGGCCTCGGTGAGCACTATAACAGAGCAGACATTTTATTAGAGGTGATTAGACTAATTCTGGAGAACATGTTCTTGTTCAAAGGTTCCCACTGGAGACACAGAAAGGTTCTACAATGGGTCGCATGTTTGCACCCTCATATGCAAATATGCACAGTATATGGGAGCCTGTGAGGATAATTTTGTTAAGAGCAAAATTGGTTCACAGTTGACATGGGGAAAAATTACATACACAATTGTTTATTTATTTGTAGGGGCTTCAAAATGGGTTTCAAAGAATTTTTAGGCACATTGGATAAACCAGAATAGAATTTGAAGTTTACCTCCAATTTTAGCAATAAAAAAGTTACATTTGATTTTATAGCCAAAATAATTGATGGGAATATTGAAATTTCTGTTTTTCAAAAACAAACTAACTGTAATGGTTACATGCCAGTAAACAACTGTCATTACATGATTGGATCACAGAAATCAGTCTGGATATACAGTGAAGTAGCTACTCAGATATAACAGGATAGTTCTCTGAAAATAAATTAGCTGAAAAGAAATGTAATACAAGAATGGTTGATGAGACCTATCAGTATGCATTCAAAACTAAGAGAGAGGACCTGTTGAAGGATATTTGGACTGGGGGGATCACCCCTGTGTGTTTTACCATACTGTGAATCCAAAGTGAGTAATATGGGAAATACCATAAAGTATAGCCCATATTACAGAGGGACAGCCTGTTGAAGAACATCTTACCCCTCCAATCAACAACAGTGTTTAAAAAAGCATCAACCCTGTCAGATATTCCTGTGAAGAATAGTCTATTTGAAGAAAGAGCCCATCTGAGAACCTTTTTACTGGGGAGGAAGGTTTTATTATATGCAAAGGATGTTTTGCATGTTATCATATGGTAGAGCACATAAGGAATATTTAGTACTTTAAATCTGTGATACTGGAATGTAGTATGAAAGGTTTATGATAATGGAATTAAGCTGGTGCATGGTGAGTGCACTGTGCACACTCACAGATTGACAGTTAATCTTGCAAATGCCAGGACAGAAGGGGATCAAGGGGCCATCATTTTTGTTTAGAGCCCCCCCAATAGCTGCACATGCAATGGGAGGACATGCATTTTAGTGGATAAACTATGCTTTGTGAGTTTAAAAGCTTGCATCTCACCCCAAGTTGTGGACATAAGAAAAGGTTACTTTCTGAGGGCTATGTATTTTATTTTATTGTATCTGTAATTTGTTTCCAGAAAGTCTGAGATAGTAAGATATATTTTTCTGAATATCTTTGTGCCTTCCTGCACATAGTAACCATTCTACGTTTAGTATAAGGGATATATACATTTCTGTTCATGGTATCTATTCAAAACCCTTCCATACAGAGAAGAAAGAGGAGCATAATATAATATTTTAAGAATATATATGGCAGATCTTGGGTGTGGCTACCCTGAATTAAGCGTGATCCCATGCATTATCATTCAGCACTAAAAGCTTACCAAACATCAAGTTCTATGCACTTGACTCATTTATTTTCTGTTGCTGCAAGATATAGTAGATAATATGATTGTGCTGAAATCTAAAAGTCAGCTGCCAGCAGGTGTGCAAGTTTCTGACTTAAGCCGTGTGCTGATCAAAACTGTTGCTTGATCCAACTGTGTTGTATGAGGTTGCTTGTCTGTTGTTAGAGGCACACACAGTCAGGATAAAGAGACTTAATTTCCTGCTACAGGCCCAAAATCGTGTGTATAAAACAGCAAGACTCCAGCTATGCTTACAAGAGATTAAACCATAAAGACAGCATCATTTGGAGGAAATGCCATCCTTCCTCAGAGAAAAGCAAAATAGATCGGAATAGATGTAAATACCCAAGACTATCTTTCTATACTGACATATTAAACTAGATATACTGTTCTGATTTTTCACTCACAATTAAAGTGATTGCTAAATTTTTAGTGTTTTTTTTCATGTGTAAAGGGTTGTTTTACTCTTGAAATGCTTTTTTTCTGGGTGGGGCAGACCAGTCAATAAATTTGCATTTATACCAATGAACCTAAAATTGCCTTCCAAAATTTTCCCAGAAATATGACAAACTATCACTTACTTTCCTTGAGAAAAAAAATCTGAATAATACCACAATTTCCCGACACCTTAAGCAACATAACAGTCTGCTCTCTGACCTTGGATGACATTTTCTAGGCTAGAAGATATATTTAATAAGATGCAACTTAAATTACTGTTGCTACAGAGAGAGCGTATTAGGTTTTTTCTCTTACACCCTAATGGGCTTAATGAGGATCTTTTCTTATAATGTTTTATTCATTTAAGGATGTTGTTTTACACTCGTGTCTTGTTATTTATTTATTTTTTTTTCCTTTCCAATGTCCTTATTCTCCCTCTCACCCTGTGCTTAGTCATTTTGATATTAAAGTGTATGTCAAATCAAAACCTTTTTTTTTTTATAGTTTTGGATGGAATGGAGAAGGATTACAACCCCTACTATCTGGGGCCCCATTAGAGATATGTTCCCACATTTTTTGTCCTGCTGAAAATGGTTTCACCAAAAAGGTAGTGATGGAAAATAACCAACAGAGACACAGACAGGAAAAAAAAATTATAGTGGTAAACTGTTGTCAGTAGGACAGAAAAGGAAGGGAAATATCTCTATCTTCCCAACTCTATTCAAAGCAAAGAAAACTAATTTTGACTTTAAAAGCTAACTTCAGACACATGGTTTTTGTTTTAGATAGCGAGAAAGAAGACTTGAAATTTCTGTTAGGTGTTTAGTATCAGTGACCCTTTGGTGGGAAATTTTCCCCTGTTATCCCTTTGACACTTGTACAAGGAATTAAAGGTAAAGTAATAGATAAAGGAGGGAAAATTTTCCAATAAAAAACCTAAGATCAGGAACACATTAACATGACCTCAAACTGCCAGGAAGAAAGTTCAAAACTAATGTTAGAAAGTACTTGGAACAGACTTCCACCAGAGCTAGTGAGTCAGCAAACAGTAAGTGAAATTAAACATGCTTGGGACAAACATGGATCTATACCCAGACAAAAGGCAGACTTAGTGGACTACTTGGTCTTTTTTGGTATTACTCCTCTATGATGTTTTGTTTATACTAATTTTTTGTGAGTTTTTGAGATTCCTAGGCTGGAGCACAAAAAATATACTTACCTAGTTTTTTTGTCTACAAATAGTAATGTGGATCTTATCAAAGGGAATTTTTCCCTGAAGAATTTTTGTCAAACAATTGCCTGCTGTCATAGATCATACCTCAGATTCCCTGGGGCTGTTTATTCAGTTGATTTACCAAATGCACATAAGCTGTTCACTTTGCAAATACCCACTTATGTGCAAGAAAACAGTATTTTTGCTTTCATATTGGATGTTGGAATGATGGAAGTCAATAGAGCTTCACTCAATTCACAAAGCTAAGGGAAAAATGTCTTACAAAGTGAAAACTCCTTTGTGACATGAACAGTCTATTTGTATTAAACCAACCTCATAATTCAGTGTATATCTTTATTCTTCTACTTATTCCTCCAGCATGAAGACAAAAAGGGCACAGTTAATTATTCAATTATTCATTTTATACTGTATGTTTTTACTGAATTGTGTCTGGAATTTTCATTTAACTAGCAATATGTGTGAAGCATTTAAAACAAGCTCATGACTGCAACAGTAGCAATTGGTTTTTATCTGAAGTGGGAGGGGATTGGGGAACATCCATTCTCCAATCTCCTCTGCTATGTATGAAACTGGAAGCACACATATCTGAGCATTTCCAGCTTAAGCGCTGGCTTTAGAGATAGAAGCAGCTAATCAAGTGCAAAATTATAGTGAAATTAATATAAATCACACAAAAAAATTAACACTGTACACAGCCATATATGCAAACATGTGCCTAGGACATGCAAGTACAAGTCAGCAGTGATTGGGCAACACATGTTATATATTGCTGTGAGCTTTAAAGTGAGAGCAATAATTCTCGGTATCTTATTTATGGTTAATTTTAAACTTCTGAGCTGTAAAATTATTTAAAATTTCACATATTAAAAAATGTGGGTTCTGTATTTCTCACCATTTTGCAGGTGCATGCAGTTTTGAGGTTTCACATATTTGATATCTATTTGCTCAATACTACCTCATCTTGTATTGTGTACAAAAAAATAGGTATTACATTGAGTTAAATTGTTTGCAATAAATTGATTAGTATTTTTCTTTCTGAAAGTATAGCTTTGATAAACAGTTGTGCAAATATCTTGCAACATAATAAATTATGACAACAACATTTTACTCTAAATGGATTCTGCATTCTGGAAAATATATAATGTTGTTTTTTTAAGTAATTTAATGATAGGCAAAACAGATTTTACAACGCATGCAAAAAGTTTTAGAAAATGTTCTACTCAAAGGAACTGGTTAAGGACTCCATGGTAAATAGGCTATTCACTTTGCAAGAAAAATTTCGCTTAGGTTACTGAATGTGGTGAAAATTCACTTTTCAGAAAATACATACAAGAAAAAAAACAACCCCCCCATTTTCTGCTTTCACATGATTGGACGATGGAGGTCAGCAGAGCTTTTCCTCATTCACTAAGCCAAGGGATAATTCCCTTGCAAAGTGAACAGCCTTTCTGCCTAAATCAGCCATCACCATATGCTTTAATTTCAAGATAGCAAGTCAGCTACAAAAAGCAAAACCATCATGTAGCATTGTGTAACTCTCTGCTGCTGAATAACAAGAAATGTTTAGTCGATCGAGAGCAGATAACCAAAGTACTTTCCTAGCTTCATATGCAGAAGCCCAGATTATTGTAATACCTATATATATGTGATAATTTAGCATAAAAAGCAGGTCTTTGCATGAAGAACACATGTCTTACCATACACAATAGATGATGAGTCCCTGAACTCATCAAACTCACTGCCATGATCCACCACAATCTTCTCAAGGAACAGAGACATTGATTTAATGACATTACATTCTCTGGAAGCCCCACAAGGCCCAGTTACTACAACTAGCACATGAAATGGTACATTCCTTACAAGTCTTTGTCTTTGTGTAATTTCCCATATATGTAAAGCCTAGTGTAGCAATTACAGCCCCATTTGGATGGTTTCATAATTAACAGACTTCCAATTATCTTAAAGCAAGGTGGGTAGATTCCAAACCTCTTTTGGGTGACACAAGAGATTTGACAGTTTGTATATTAGCAGCTTTCCCAGCTGTATATACTGAAACAGTTATTTCAAAAATGTATAAACAGACATTTAAAGTTTTGTCATTGTAAAGTGGGATGTTATCTATAAGCCTAAACTTGTCTCGTCTTCATGTAGAAACAATTTTGAGCAGCTCCTGAGTAAAATAAAAATGCAAGAAAACGAATCGTTTCTTTGTCCTGTTCATAAAACCAACAGCTTTCAAATTTAGTTTCAAACTCAGAAGGCCAAATGTTTCTTCAGTGACATTTAAAGTGATTTTGTTACATTTTGATTTAGGGATTAATTGCTGACAGTATCACTAAAGATCATCTTTCACATTCATTGTGAATTGTTTAACATCCCCATTATAGATCTGATCTTCTCCGATAAATAATGAATACAAGGCTTGGAGCCAAGTACTTAGAATGATGGCCAAATGTTTTGAAAGCAGTCGTTTCACAAGATATTATTCTTTTATTGAAGCTATATTTGCCAAATGTCATTCATTGCAAAGTAAAATTGGATGCCCCAGTGCATTTCATTTGTACATCCTGAAAGTAAAAGGGAATGAAATTCATGGTAAACTAAAACTCAACTTCACAAATCAGACAGATAAAGATCATTTATTTCCTTTTCCTTCCATCCCCCCATATCCACCCTTTTTCTAACTCTGTACCTCTTTTTGCCCTTTACCTCCTTATTTCTTCCTTCCTTTTTTCCTGGAAATTCCTTCCTGTCTTTCCTCCTCCTTTCTAACTTTTCTCTCTTCTCTTCCTTCTGTCTTTACCCCTACACCATGCTTTTGTGTTATTTTCCTCTTTTTTGCTCTTTATATCCCCCTCTTTCTTCCTTCCTACCTTTCTTGCTACCCTTTCTTCCACCCACCCTTCCTTTTTTTTAACCATCCTACTTATCTTTCCTGACTTCCTTCATTCTTTCTCCATGATTGCTATTCAAGTGTAAACTCTAACAATTAATTTCTTGGATATAAAATGTTAAATACACTTTTTTTTTAAGTTTGCAGTTTGCTTAAAATGGTATAATTATTCTCTTCTTCATATTCCTATAAGATATTAGCTCTTATATGCATACATATTTTTGCTCAGCATCATTTACTCCAGGATTACTAAACACGATCTAGATTGTTCTTTCTCTCTCAAAATTACAGTGCCCCTTTAAATTGTTACAGTGGGAGAGTTTCAGCAACAGAAGCAGTGCTGCCAATCCAAAAAACAGTGGGCAGGAGTAGGTGGGTCTAGGTACAGCTTGACAAGCTACAGGCTTCTGTATAAACAGTAACAATGCTGATAGCCACATCCCCTGCAACATTTTCCGATGCTACTGTAGTGCAAGCAGGCACAGCATATATGAGAGGGGCAACTCTGCTCTCTACCCTGAAGGTAGGAGCAGTGCAGCAGTGTTGTCACACCATCACAGGAAGCTGCATTAGGTGGACTTCACTGGTAGGATCAACAGGTTTGTGAGGGGACTAAAAAAACTGTACATACAGATGCACATTATTAATTGGAGGCCCTTGATCTACAGTATCTTTAATAGTCTGTAATATTTATCATTTGTATTACTTATAATCCTAACCAGCAAGTAAAAAAATGAAAAAGTGATGGAAATGTGCACTTTATCCTGTAACAAGTCTAAAATAAATAAATAAATAAATAGGAACAGAGATCTGGTAAATAGCAAGCATCATGTCTGGGCTCTTTATCTTATGGACTCAGAAATACTGTATTTACTAACTAGAAAGTCCAACAATATTTTGGATCCATCCAAATTAAAGCATATGATGGATGCTTTCACACACTGCAGTTTTTAAATTATCTTAATTTTGTAATTAATTACCTAGAAGGATTGCTTCTATAGTGTGGTATTTGGTAAACGTGTATTGAAGAGAAAAAAGTATACCCGCATGACAATTTCATGGTTTAATGTTATTAATAAGTAAATGAGCAAGACAAATATAATTATCTTACTAATAAAAAGTATCTCAAGTAAAATTGCCCTTATGAGTGCTTTTCATCCTCTTCACAGCACACAAATGTAACAGGGTCAAATGTAGCAATTAAGTGAGAGAAGAATTTCCAAACAGGAACAGTAAAAGTTATTTTCAGTATGCACAGGGAAAAATGAGAATTCTACTTCTGAAAGACTGATAAAATGCAGAATATATATTTTTAGAAAATAAATTATGTCAAATACAGAGAAGTAGAAACTTGGAAAATTGAGATTTCTTTCAGTAATACAATTGCAATATAAAGAGTTCCCAGAAGACTTTCATATTAATATTTAAAGGAAAAAATATAGCTGAAGGGTTGATAAACTTTACATAAAATCTACATTTTGGAAAATTGCTACTTATAGCACTGAGAAATCTGTAAGTAAGAGTAGCTATACTTGTGCAGAAAGTAGGGTATTTCCCTATCACTGTGTAGCCTGTTACTCTACGGTATCTGCCATGTTTGGCTACATGAGACTTAGTAGAGGTAGATGGCAATATTCTGTAGGAGAGGTAGCACAAGCAGATTTCAGAAAGCAAAATGTCATAAAGTGCAACTGAGGCTGGAATAGTTATACAAATCTATTATTCAGTTTTGATTTATACAGAACTTTCAATTGTATTCTCATTAAAAAAAGGAAAGACATGTAAAGAATAACTAAACACAAAAACTACAAAATAATACATTGCAGTCTACCAGTCTCTAGATAAGGTGGTTGCTTTATTTGTTATTTTTTTTAGGCTAAGAACATTTTCAGCATGTAAAGAAAATACTCATTAATCTTACCAGTCATACTGATGAGCCAGTAGGGATATGGGGGAGGGTAAAGGAGGTAATGGCAATCAGGTAAAGGTAACAAAAGTGCTTTAGCAATGGCCCCTTTGTGGTGCTTGTAAGTAGCTGTTAGATTTCAAATGTTTCCTGTGTTCCTAAAAAGTCCCTGTTGTTATGCAGGCTATGTGCAATACCTTGACATCTCTCCAAACTCTTAGATGTGGTGGCTTCATTAGCTTACATGATCTGCTGTAAATACAGAAAAATACCTGTTGATTTTGCCACAAATCCTGTGTTCTAAGAACTACCTGTACACTGGAATAAAACCCTAAATGTTCCCTCACCAGTTCTTTTCTGTGGGCTGCTCAACACCACCCCTATGGTATGGAGTTGGGATAGGAGGATGTGCTTATAACCAAATCAAGAGAGCAGCTTAGGTTAATAACATTGTTCCTTGATAGATATAGTTGAGTTTTGCATTCTGGCACAAACCTATGTTCCCTGCTATTCATTTTTCACATTTCAGAGCTTCAGTGGGCCATACAAGTTGAATGACAGAGTCTGAGACTTAAATGGACTTGGAGAAAAGATTAGTTTTTGTGTTCAGCCTGGACCTAGGATCCAAGGGGCTACACAGGGGAACAAGGCTTGAGTTGAAGACCAACATAAGTACTACCAGAAAATATGACATCTACATAAGTGCATATTCCACAATGGCATTAACTTTTTAGGTCATATCTGGTTTGTTTTACTATATTTGGAGCTTCTTTTCAATATATCTCAACTCTGAATGTGCATTTAGTGATCTACTAATTATACTAATATGTATTTACATTTACTAATAGATATTTACATTTTAATTATTTTTTAGTTTTTTAATATAACACTGTTTGAGGCCTCCAATAATTTTACAAACCTAATCTTTCTGTATATTTGTAAATGCTTTTCCGTATCTGGAAAAAGTTGAGCTGTAGCCTACCTGCTTTTTATTCTTTCATTTATTTCTTAAATATAAAACTGTTAGAGGCCTCCAATAATATTACAAACCTAATTATACTGTAAGTTTTTAAATGCTTTTTCAGATCCTGGTCAAAGCTAAGTTTTAGCCTACCTGATTCCCACAGCTACAAAACTATAATCTAACCCGGTTGTGGTTAATGTAATCTTGCCAGCCTGCAGGCAATAATAATTCACAATACATAGCTGTCATAACAGTTGCTTTTTTGCAAAGAGACATCAAAGTCATTGAGTAAAGCTGCTGGGGTAATTGTCATAGATTTGTGTTTTGCAGCAATCAAAACGTTCTTATACTTTCACCTTACTGAAAGCTAGCTGCTTCAACATTAACGTGAGTATTTTTTAATTTAAAATGTTGCCGAAGATGTGGTATTAAAGAGAAAAAAATATTATTTACATTCATAATCATTATTATTTATTTATAAAAATGGGCATATAACATTGAGAATTGTACAACAAATGAACCTTGCATAAAAATGCAAGGTTTGATCTAGAAAAAAAGCTTTAAAAGCCATAAAAGATATACTCACATATCCACATGTTAATCTAACCATTAGACAAATTCATATTCAGTATAAAATATCCACATGTGTATATGTGGGATGTGTGAGCACAACCTCTAGTGCATGATGATGCTGCAGGGTCCCAGCTCTTCCCAAACACAACGCTGCTTAGTTCTTTAGGTTGCACCACTCCATGTAAAAATGCAGCATTACACATAAAATAAAAAAATACAAAAAATTACTTACATCGCATCTCAATTTCCACTGGTGCTGCTGGTTGAATTTGGCATCACATGCCTTACAGCAAGGTCCTGTGAAAGCTGAGGATCCAAAATTGTTTGGGATGATGCTCCTGCACTATAGTGACTGAGTTTACATATACTTTAATGTGCACTGATCTAAGTGGTGGTGGGACACTTGATATTAACAGTAAGAGAGAAAGCAATGACTGGAGGATATGAACATTTTTTTACAGGGTAATGAATTATTTAAATAGAGAAGATAATTGGTAGGCAAATTGAAACAGGTTTTGACAGATTATTATGCATGGTAAAGGAGGGAATAAGTCTAATTGACCAAGGAAGAAACTTCCAGACAATAGGGAATAAAGTAAAGAGGATCAATGTCAAGAGGATAATAGGCGATTTAAAAAGGTAGGTTTTGGCAACATGGTAATTGTAAGTTGAGTACGTTTAAGTGGAAGTATTACCTCTAATGAGGAAATGGTTTTAAAACAATGCAGACTGCCTGAGAGAAATATTGGAGCTGCTCATAGGAAACGTTTATGAGTTAGAAAGATGTTAGTGTGATATTTGTGTATACAATAAAAAATAAATAGATGACTAAACTAAACACATTCCTACTAAATATCTGTCATGTATCTGGATAGTGAGCCTGACATGAACAGGCAGGCCTCCCGTACAGCTCCGATTTATGAGTGCCTGTGTTTAGGATGGAGGATGAAAGGTCAGATGAGCCAGGCAGGTAGCAGTCGGGCAGATCAAGCATAGACAGTAGGAGGCAGATTATTGGGATCACAGGCCAGGTCAGCAGTGGAGGTTAGATCAGACAGGAGCAGGAGGCAGAAGAGTAATTCAAGACTAGCTGGGGTCAGGGCAGGTAGCAGACAAGTGGAGATCAGGAACAAGCAGTTCAGTATCAGGGGTCAGGCACAAGAATCAGGAACACACTCAGAAGCTATAGACCAAATATCAATGAGACAGTTTAAATAGCCCTTTTGGTACCAGCATTAGTGACAGGCATGCACCTGAATGCGTGAGTGAGCATGAGCGTGCGACTGCACGCGCCTATGCCCAAGTCCACGCACATCTGTCTGCCCCATTACTGTTCTGCGCATGCGCATACTTATGTGCCGCAAATCTTCACCTGCACTATGGGTAAGCCTTTCCTGACAGTATCAAACAACATCTTAGATTCAAACCTATAAGACTGCGGAAATAATAGAAAAACGTATTAGTCTAAAATATTTGTTTATTAATCAAATATAAATAACATAATAAAAAGTGTATGTTTTTAGCGTTAGATAGAGTGAGGAAGTGTTACAACCTCTGTCAGGTTTCTATTGCTAAACACAAGAAGAAACAGGGTACTGGATTCAAATTTTCTAAGAATCAGTGAAATTGTCACTGGGCACACTGGCTCGTTTGGCATCACTCCAAAAACCCAGGACTTAACCCAGGAACAGGGGAAGGACCCAGAGTTTGGAATTCACATACTGTACATACAATCCAAAGACAGCCAAAATCCCAAGAGCCCAAGTGATTTAATGGTCATTACCAAAAGGATCGAGTATCTGGCTGTTCATCCCTGAATGGATACATGGAAGGAAAAAACCCTGTATGGGACTTTATTGCAGCAAACTGGGACATTACGCATATACACCCAAGAAAACTTAAAAAAAATATCAACTTTATTATATAGACATGCTTATAAGAAATACATAATTTTTTGTTAAAAAAGCTTTCTTCACAAAGTGAAAAGACACCCAAGAAAGGGAGAGAGTTACTCCTCTCTTTCTTGGGTGTCTTTTCACTTTGTGAAGAAAGCTTTTTTGTAATACTTGTCAGAGTGAATGCTTTTTTTAACAAAAAAATATGTATTTCTTATAAGCATATCTATGTAATAAAGTTTTTTTTAAGTTTTCTTGGGTGTACATGTGTAATGTCCCAGTTTGCTGCAATAAAGTCCCACAAAGGTTTTCTTCTTCCAAGTGATTTAATGGTAAAACTGATTCATAGTAGAATAAATCCAATATATTTCAGGGCCCAAATGTGTAGACTTTATTCTGCCCCAATACACTTTGGATTTATTCTGCTATGAATTAATTATATTTTTAAGTTACCTTGGACTCTTGGACATTTTTACTATTCTCTTTGGATTGTATGTACATTGTACAGACCTGACAATGGGAGGCTCTACACAATATCTGATGGCTGCAGTCACTGGGATTGTGTGAAAATCTGCGCTACAGCCCCCGCACACCCCCATATCAGTGCTCCCCTCCCCCGGAGCATGCTCCCACCATATCTCCTAGATTGTAAGCTCCAAGGAGCAGGGCCCTCCTATCCCTCTTGTATTGAACTGTATTGTTGCTGTATGGTCTCCTGCTATATTGTAAAGCGCTGAGCAAACTGTTGGCGCTATATAAATCCTGTATAATAATATAATAATGTATTTGAGGCTCTGCACCCCTATGTGGGGTGCAGGACCGACATGATGGGTGCCACTGGGTAGAGGGGAGGAAGGAGAGCAGAAACATGTCTGCTCTCCTCCAATTCTTATTGATGACCTAGAAAGCAACATGTATGATGTCACTACAGGGTCGCGCTGTCACTTTCCCCGACTAGTAAAGCCAGGAAGTAATGTGTTGCAATGTGATCTGCATTGCAATACATTCAGTGGAGCACAGGGGAAACATGCAGGATCTTTTAGACCATGCATGCCTCATTACAGAGAACCCTGTCCCCTATGTGATAAATAAAACTAAGCAAAAAAAAAAAAAAATTTAATTGCAAAAAATTTAAGTTATACTCAAGCTCATAAAATCCTCCCCCCCAAAAAAAATGTGAGGCCCTCCACCCCCACATATACGCATGTACACACATTGGGGTCGCCTATGCATGAAAACATCAATTGTGATAAACATGTTACAAATTGCCGCGCATGCTGGAGTGAGAGCAATAATTCTAGCACAAGACCTGCTCTGTAATGCTAAACTAATGACCTATAGGGGGATTTTAAAGCGTTGCCTATAGAAAAGATAGGGTACTGAAGTTTGTTGCCATTTCACAGGCACACACAAATTTAAGGTCTCACATGTTGGGCATCTATGTACTTGATGCATCCTCATCTTTTATATTTTACCAAAACTGTGGGTATTTTATTACATTGATTAACCCTTTTACAGAAATGTTGCATTTCCTAAACCTTTGTGGTAATATTGTATGACATAAAAAACTGCAACTATCACTATTTTATTCTATATGGTGTCTGCTTTCAGAAAATATTTAATGTTTTGGGGGGTTTATGTAATCTTCAGGCCTAAAATTATTTTTTAAACACGTGTGCAAAAAATGAAAAAAAAAAAAACATCTCTGGTAGCGAAAGTGCTAAAGTGACGCTAAACTCTGGGTTTTTTAAAAAAAAAATTGTATTTAAGTATGTATTCTTAACTCTCATATTCATCCAAATCTCCAAAATTCCATTTTTTGTTGTTGTGATCTGACTTTCTGTTAGAGGGTAGCTACATTCATTCTCCATGGTCACACTGTATGTAGGAATAGAGCCACCCTCTCTTGCTCACTCCCGAGATGGACTGTGGTCTATGGGATGTGTTGTGTGCATAGAGCATTGCACATGACCTCAACTAACATGCACTGATCATTCCAAACAAACTAAAGTAAGGGGAAAAAAGTTCAGAAGCTCACAGAGGACATTACAAAGAAGCAGAAAAACAGAGAATGAAACAATTTAATTAAAAATAGATTGCAAAGCCACTAAGTAGTGGATGTGTATGGATTATTTTTGAATAATAAGGATAAAATTTAGTGTCAATATTTAAATAGACAGCTTTAATATTAGAGTATGTCCAGTTGTCATTTCATATGTGCACTCTTGAACTACTGTAAGACTCTGCTTAGTGGGTATACATATTTTGCAGCCAACAGCATGTGGCAGGAACTTGTTTTGGGTCAAATTGATGTAATTTTTTTTTTTACCGCTGCCCTTTTCTGCATAGCAATGCCTTTTTTTCTTACTACAGAAATAAAACATTTTTAAATTACATATCACTGGTTAGTAATATCTCTTTGACATTTTAATGGACCTCTGAGGGGATGAAATCTCTGTAGCTGATCTATTTTAAAGGTTAATCACAACAGCAGAGCAACTAATGCAACACAGAACCATGGCGCATTATACAGTTATGATGTTAATATGTGTTAGATACATGGTAATACTTGTTATCCCATTGTCAATGAGCTTGTCAAATGTACATGTCGAAAACACTTGCAAGTTCTAGGACTGTATTTAGCATTAGTGATTTCCTAGCAGTATGAAGCTAGTGACATAGTTTGCACTAACTTAACCAGTTGTGGTGGGGTTTATTCACTTGGTTTTACACCAGTAAAACATGCCTATAAGCATTGTTACAAATTTTCAAGACTCTAGGAATCTTCCCTACCTGCAACCCACTGTTGCTCACCCCTCTGGTGATCCCCCACAACTCCTTTCTCTATCTTAGCCAGCACCAAATTGCCCCGAATCAGCTGGTGGGTGAGTCTAAAGGAAATGGTAATGTCATCATCTCAGCCATGTGACAATGACAGCAATTGTTGACAATTTGGTTGTTATCGTTCTGTAGCCCATCAGAGATGTAAGCCTGGGAAAACATTATATATACGCATTGGCAGTGGCGTCCCTAGGACACGCCGTTCCGGGTGACACCTACCGCACGGGGTGTCACCGGACCCGCTTCATGAAAAGGTAAGTTGTAAAGCAAGCGAACGATCCCCGCAGGATGGATCGGATCTGCGGATAGAGCATAATGGATCAGAGTCCGATCCATTATGCTCAAATCCCAGATCCGATCCATCCTGTGGGGATCATCGGAGGGGGTGTCACCAAGTGTTATGTAGAGTGACACTAACTCTAGGGACGCCCCTGCGCATTGGTTAATTCTAGACATGTGCGATTCATATCTTTACTAATTGAAATTCAGGTGAAATTTTTGTAATATGGTGATTCAGATGTATCCAAATCTCCAAATCACAATAATCACAAATTTCAAAAAATCCAAAATAAATTATAACGAAACAACAAATTAATTTGTATTCATTCATATCTGATGACATGATGGGCTATTTTGGGCCTTTTGTTAATGTTTGAAGCTCCCAAAATAACATAACAACATAACAAATTATCTGCATTGATTCGGATTCATTTTGTTCTTATTTTGCATTAACATTTTTCATTATTAAAAAAAATGAGCTACATATGAAATAGAAATATATTGCAATAAATACAGTAAGGTATAAAATGTGAAATAAGCTGATTCCTACTTTTTCGGGTTGGGTAGAGGTGGATCCATTAGCATTTCCAAACACAACAAAATAAATGAATCCAAAATTATTTTTTTTCCATTTGTTTTATCGGATACATGCAATTCCAGTTGATATCATCCAATCAGCTTATTCCATTTTTCTTTGTGGGTTGGACTAACAGGGATGACTCAGAGTGCATAAGTAATCTCCCAAAATAATTAATTAAAAATGTTAACATATAGCCAATTTTCCGAAATAACTTTCGAAAATACGAATCAATGTGGAACAACGTATATGGGAAACAAATCCGAATATACAAAATGAATTCAGAAATTGAATTGTTCTAACATAAATAATATGACTAAAGGAAATGATTAACTTAGCAAATGAATACGAAACAAAACAAATGTTTTCATCATGCACATCACTAGGTACAGTAATTGTTTAAGGGTCAGAAATAAAAAAAAAAAAACACACAGTTAAAAGTAAAGAAAGTAAATGTTGAGCAGACATAGGAATTTGTAAAGTGCTCTGAGAAAATAATTACAGATGTCAAGAATACCTTTTAGGATGTAAAGGAAATAACACTGTGTGGTGTCCATGCAGACATAATAGCAGATACTGAGAATGACACCCAGCATGCAGGACAACAGAAGTGATTATTCTGTAGATATAACTGTTTAGTGTAGTTATACCTACAGAATAAATACAGATACTGAGTATTACAGAGAATATGGAGCAAGAAATGTGCTACTTTTTATAATTCGTGCAAAATAAACACAATTATGGCTTGTGTACACTAGTAGCAGCCCTTGCGACCCCCCAGATAATAGATCCATGCCAGATCAATTTTCAGATGGTGGTTAATAGGTGATATGTTGCCTCCCCGCCACTTTTTTAAGACTGCAAAGTGTGCACCACTGTGCTACAACCATGTGCATAGCACGTAGTTTCTCAAAGGTTGTTGCACAGCTGCCTTTACTTGAATGGGTCACATTTGGTGGCGGTACTTTCCACCAAATGAGACAGGAGGTATACATTTTGCTGCAGTTGTGATATGTGTACAGTATACCCTCTTTCATGGGTTAGGTTAAGAGTTTTTTTTTGGTGGACAGTAAAACTGAGGCTCAACTGTCTATTTTTACCGCCCATCTCATCTCCCCCCCCCCCCTCCAGTATAAGTGTGCATAAGCCCATACTGAACGTTACAAATAGCATACAGAGCAGGAGACATACTATTATGCACTCCTTTTGTACAAAATAAAAGCAGATACAGAGAATTACACCCAGTTTGCAGAGGACGTGAAGTGGTACTGTTTCACATTTCAAAAAAAACTAAAAACAGAGAATTAGTACTATGCAATGTCAATATGTAATTATCAACATTCAACATTTTTTAAAACCAATTTGCTCATCTCTACAAATCATGTTACATTAAAAATGTTGTTTGTTCAAACAACCATCGTTCTGAAATTAAAATTTAAGGAGCACAGCTGGATGAAGCAAACACATGGGGAAGTCAGTATTCATGCAGAAGTGAAAATTTGATTGCAGTTGTAAGTTGTCACATATTCCAGAGCTGCAGTGTTACTTAACACATTAAATGAGAAAACTTCAAATGCATAATTGAGATCCTTAACTGCTTGGAGGGAATTTTGCCTCTTAGTTCTTTAAAGTGGACCTTTCAGTAAGGCAACTTTCACACTGATCTGTCGCCAAAACGCAGAGGCTTTTTTTAGTTAAATGTACTTATAATGCCACGCTCCTACTATAAATACTTAATCATATATTGTGTATCACTCATAATAATCAATAAAATGAGTAAACTAATAATTAATAAACTAATAAAAAATAAATAAAAATCAATTAATTGATTATTGGGATAAGTAAATAAAAATCAAACCATTATTGTGCTAAAGCATGCCATCAGTGCTCAATCAATAATATCAATGCCATAATAAATATTCTAATGTAATTCATATAGTGCATGAAAAAATAAATCAATAAATAAAAAGTCTTATATATCTTTGTGCAAATGTGCAGGTGAACTCCTTAATCCCTCTTTCCAGGTGCCGTGTAGTCTCAATATGCGCTCACCTTAATATTTGCCCAAATAAATTTAGGCAAATAGACTTTTAGTCCTTCCAGGACTGGTGGGATAATGCTCCTCTATGCAGTATTCCAGATGGATGTGAAGGCCTGCTCAGATCCTCCTATAATCTCCTCTCAGTTCATACACGTAGCCTCTCATAGATAGACATTTGAAAAGGGTATGAGTATCTCCTATTTCCCCTCCTGGGGACACCTCCTTCTCATATCCACCTTTCCTCAGTATTGGATATATAAATCAGATGGAGAAAAAAAGACCATGGTGCCTTATCCTTTTAGGTAAGAGTATTTATTGCTACCAGATGCGGTGATACAGGCATTTGAGGCACTTATCTTGTGCAGATATGCAGAGCTTGTGATTCCCTCTGCCTCTCTGTCTGCCTCTGCTGGAATCGCCGAGCCTCTCCGATGCAACGTATGCATATTTACTTATCACAATAATCAATTAATTGATTTTTATTTATTTTTTATTAGTTTATTTATTAATTATTAGTTTATTCATTTTATTGATTATTATGAGTGATACACAATATATGATTAAGTATTTATAGTAGGAGCGTGGCATTATAAGTACATTTAACTAATTAACATATACACAATCAAGTGAGTTTGTGAAAGTGCCAGCGCACCTAGCACAATATACAGGTAGTTTACTACCACCTATTTCACCTAATATACTGAACACCTGAGTTATAGTAGCTCACAAGTATTCACTTTTAAACTGCAGAGGCGTTTTTACTGCACTTTTGCCACACTTTCTGAACGTTTTTAAAGGACACGTGACTTAAAAACGGCACCAAAAAAGCTTCTCAGAGGCATTTTGAATAATTTTTCAGGCGCTTTTCAGGAGTTTTCTATTGATTTCAATGGGAAGAAACGTTTTTGGGTTAATTTTTTTTAACTCACCAAACATGCCCCAGAAATGCTGCAAGCAAGAGTTTTTACACTGCTCTCCAAGCGAAATTCCTCAGTGTGAAAACATCATAGATATACATTCACATATATAGGGAAGCATTTTTCTTGAGCTTTGCAGGTACTTTTTTTAATGCTAAAACTCTTCAAAAACTCCTCAGTGTGAAAGTAGCCTAACTTTATAAGTCTGCCTGAATAAATTCTTTATATTTCCCAATATATAACAACTATATCTTAAAAAAAATCTTTAAAACACAGGTATTGAACTCCAGCCCAGTCACTTTGCCTAGTATGAAATTATGTCATCAATCTGCTGTGGCAAGAAAAGGATATCCTTCAGCCTCAACTGCGACACTATGGGGTTGATTTACTTAAACCTAAGAGTGCAATATCTGGTGCAGCTGTGCATGGTAGCCAGTCAGCTTCTAACTTCAGCTTGTTCTTTTAACCACTTCCAGACCGGACACTTTTACCCCCTTCCTGACCAGGGCAATTTTCAGCTTTCAGCGCTATCACACTTTGAATGACAATTGCGCAGTCATGCAACACTGTACCCAAATTAATTTTTTAACATTTTTTTGTGACAGATAAAGCTTTATTTTGGTGGTATTTATTCACTGCTGGGATTTTTATTTTTTTTGCTATGTAAATGAAAAAGTCCAAAAATTTTGAACAAAAGTGTTTTTTTTATAAAATTTTGCAAATAAATAATATTTCATCATAAATCTTTGCCAAAATGTACTTCGTTATCTTTTTAGTAAAAAAACAAACAAAAACAAATTAGTTTATAACCAAAAATTATAATTTTTAAACATTTTTTTTTACATTTTTTATTTTATTTTTTTATATTATTATTATTATTTTTTTTTTTACATACTGTCACCCTAGCAGTACAGTGTCACCATGGTGACACTGTACTACTTGTGGGGGGTGATGAAGATTTTTTTTTTTTTTTTTTTACAATGATTGCTTTTACACCCATATAGGATGTAAAAGCAATCATTTCTCTTTCTCTCTGTGTGCATTCATGCACTCATTGAGAAATACAGAGTGAGCTGTGATTGGTCACAGCTTGTCACATGGTACAAGGCTGTTGTGAATAGCCTTGTACCATGTGACCTCTGTGATCATTCACAGATTTCACACGTAGTAAGCAATGATGTCACAAGTGACATCTTGCTTACTACTTTGCATGTGATCACTGATTGGCCAATCAGTGATCACATGATCGGGACCTCGTACAGAGGTCCCGTCCGATGATCGGTGTTTCACTGTGTCCGGAGGACACAGCGGGCACCGGATCGCGGAACTGCGCGCTCCCAGGGAGCGCGCACAAGCAGGGTGCGGGGAGACCGTTCATAAACGGCCACCCGACCCTGTACTGCCACGATCCGGCCGTTTATATGCAACGGCCGGTTGGGAAGTGGTTACGCATTGATTTAAAAAAAAAACCCTGGAAGCTGATTGGTTTCCATGCAGAACTGCATCAGGTTTTGCACTCTCCAGTTTTAGTAAATCAACCCCTTTAGATTTTAGCAAGTCATAAAGTAAAAGTCTGCAGAAGAGGCTGATCTGATGCCCACAATGTGCTTTGTTTCTTTCCTTTGACCCCTACATCAATGTGCTGTGTCTTACAATGATATATTGATTACAGAAGAAGCCATAGCAAAAAGTGGGAGACACAGACATTTGACACTCCTGGAAGTGTCGAAATATGAATAGTCTAACTAAGGCTGCATTGTTTAAATTATATGGGAGACTTGTGGTGCCACTCGAGGCTGGATGCAGGTGAAAGTCACCCCACTGACAGAGCAAAGAGGTGGGGGAGCAGTGTCCCAAGTTACTCCAGAAACTAATGCGGTATATGGAGGAGCGGACGTTGCTCAAAACCAATCCCCGGACTCAGACAGTGGTGGCATGTTGTAGATGGCCTTAGCCACTGCTCCAGCCACGCCTCCTGATGTGTTTCACCCCGCCCATCTAGGCTTCATCACAGAGACATCGGAGACAGACAGCCAGAGAACTATAATCAACATCATCGGCCGTGAAGACAAGTGTGTGTGTGGAAGGTGCAGAGAAAACATTAAAGAAGAAATACTAAAGAGACATAGGAGACATGTCATAATATGGACATAGAGAAAGGTATTGTCATGTTTCACATGCCTATCATATACCTTTAAGTGTTCTCTGTAATTTGTCTCTGCTCCTCCCTTTCCTTTGGTTTACTTAATGCAGGTAGTCCACCCTTTTTCCCAGTAAGGCATTGCAGCTTCTAGCCTCATGTCATGAAGCAAGTCACATTATGATTTTTTGACCTATCAGATGTTCATTGTTGTAAGATTCTCTCAGTTCATGGAATAAACTTCACAAGGTCTACAAGATGTCTTCTGTATTGAGTTACTGCCTGTGATATTCAACTAAGATTGAAGTTATCGCTATCTCATCACAACTGTAAGTTACAGAGATCACACTTTCAATGCTTAGATTGGAGAGACAGAACAGTCAAAAGATCAGTGAAATGTCTTCATAGGATCCTTGCTAGCTTCAAAAGATCAGTCAAAAGATCAGTGAAATGTCTTCATAGGAACCTTGCTAGCTTTGGATACACAGTGAGATGTTATATGGACACTGGAATAGCAGCTACAGACTGTGCAGCCATCTCTACACAAGCCTGTACATGTCTGCAAGTATATCTCAGCATAACACTCATCGGTGTCAGGAAAAATTATTGATGTGAATGTCTTACAACTGAAAGTTTATACACTGCATCTGTATTCATTAGCACATGGCTTGTCTGTGAAATCTTAAAGAAAGTAAAAGAAAACTTTTCTGCAACCATTGCCTTAGGAAACCTGAGCTCACCCACAGAGAAATTGATACATTTCTCTGTAAACTTTCTATCAACCCCTCTCCTTGCTAACATGATGTTTCAGGAAGATAATATACAGTCTGGGGAAACTAATACACATCCACAATCAGAGCTTCATCCAGAGCAGAATTTAAACCCTGAATTATACAAAAGAGAAAACCATCCTGGAAAGTGCAAGAGAATCTTAATGCTGACAAGTTAGAATTGCTGTCTAATATTAATGACTTATGGTCTAATACTGTTAATACTGTTAATACTCCCAACAATCTCATGAGCCAATACAACTAGAGGGCGCTATCCAGCAACTGAATGGTGCTTATGAGAATTATCAAAGACTGTGTGTTAAATATATTGCTCTCATAAAGCGGAACAACACTCAAAGGTCATTGGAAGAATTAATGGATTTTGAGGAGCTCAATCTTGAAAGAGACAATTTAGTGGTGCGAACAAAGATAAAGGCAGAAGTGAGAATAACACAGCTCAGTGAATCCAATTCTTATCGTTCTGCGTCTACTAAACGCTCCTCAAGATCTTCTAAATCCCTACAATCAAGGTCTTCTACACTCAGTCAACAACTAATAAAAGCCCGTGCTGATGCTGAAGCTTACAAAATTCAAGCAGTTTTTGCCCAAACGAAAGCAGAAATGGAGGCTCAGGCCGCACATAAGAAAGCAGAAATGGAGGCTCAGGCCGCATATAAGAAAGCAGAAATGGAGGCTCAGGCTGCAGAAAATGGAGGCTCAGGCTGCATATAAGAAAGCAGAAATGGAGGCTCAGGCTGCACAAAAGAAAGCAGAAATGGAGGCTCAGGCCGCACATAAGAAAGTAGAAATGGAGGCTCAAGCCACACAAATGGAGCTTCAGGCCGCATAAAAGAAAGCAGAAATGAGGCTCAGGCCACACATCAGAAAGCAGAGAAAGAAGCTGAAGCCACACTCCATAGGGCAGAAATTGAAGTTTTGGAAAAACAATGTGAACATGCCACAGCCAAGGCAAGGTTAAGGATCTTAGAATAAGTCGCTAGTGAAAACGAAAGAGACAACAATTCTACACACTCAGTTGTATCTTTTGTCTCAGATTTTTCACACACCTCTCCAGAATGTCAACTCCCTGTCACAGCAGCCAAACTACTCAATCAAAGTCTCTTCTCTGCACCTACTGTACCTCAAGGCGATTTGCCCTTATATCCCCCAATACATCAGACTGCAGAATCTTAATTAGCCACAGGCACTGGTATAATAGACCGTCCACCTTACTTTGGCACCAACAGAGTACCTCCTAGCAAACGCACTACTCTGCAAACCAACATGCCAATGGACTTTAAGCCAGATCCGGCATTGAATGCCTTAGCAGCAACATATGTTCCCAAGTCACTCCACGTAAGTCCACCAACCTTCACAACCAACTCTGTTCCACCTGCAATCATGCACCCAAAATCAGAAAACATGGACATGTCACAGTTTTAAATACATGCTCAGCAGAGAGCTTGTTAAGACAGGCCTCACCAAGTTTGATGATAAGCCTGAAAATTACAGAGGCTGGAAATCCACTTTTAAGGCCACGAGTGCCACAGAGGAATTAGATCTACTCATCAGATCGCTAGGTCTCCAGTCCACTGAATGCATCAAGAGGCTCAAAGCAGTTCATATTGACAACCCTGCTGCGGCCTTAATGCTGCTTGGGGCAGACTTGAACATACCTTTGGCAGCCATTGAAGAAGCTTTATTCAAAAGGTTGCAAAGCTTCCCAAGGATTTCTGCTAACGACAATCTAAAGTTTCAAGAACTCAGCGATGTTTTATTAGAGCTTCAGCTTGCTAAGGCTGACATCAACTTACCTGGTCTCAGTTACCTTGACACCTCTCACGGCATCAAATCTATTGTTCTCAAGCTACCATATGGAATTCAAGAAAGATGGGCAGCGCTTGGATCAAAGTATAAGGAAGAACAGAGTTGCATTTCCTCCTTTTTCCTACATCTGCGAGTTCATCAAAAGAATTGCAGGCACTAAGAATGACCCAAGTTTCTCATATGGGGACTGTAACCTTCTCAGTACACTCTCTCCAAGACCTACAAACACATGTACTGTATGTCACACAAAGACCATAGAGGTCCAGTGTTCAGTAAAAAGGACTAATGTTCTACCTTTGCCTGTTACAGTTCTTGAAAAGACTGATCAAGACAAGAAAATTGAGGACCCAAATCGGCAATGTCCAATACATAACAAACCACATCCACTTAAGAAATGTATCGGCTTCAAAAAGAAAACCCTCCAAGAACGTAAGGAACTTTTGAAGAAATTTGGGGTTTGCTACAAATGCTGTGCCTCCACAGAACACTTTGCAAAGGACTGTAAAGCGATCATCAAATGTATAGAGTGTGACAGTGATGACCATGTACAAGCTCTTCATCAATATTTGCACAACTCTACTACACTCACAAACAATCTTCCTGAGGTAAAGCAAGGTGGGGAGCGCCAAGATCAAGCAGCAGCTACCACCCCAGCATTCTCTACATGTACAGAGGTCTTTGGAGAAGGATTCTGCAACAAATCCTGTGCAAAGATATGCTTGGTACGTGTATACCCCAAAGGTCAACCTGAAAAGGCCATAAGACTGTATACTATTCTGGATGATCAGAGTAACAGATCTCTTGCAAGAACTCAGTTTTTTTAACTGTTGAACATTACTGGAGATGCTCTGCCTTATACTCTAAGCACTTGTTCCGGCACTACAGAAGTCTTAGGTAAGAGAGCCAGTGGTCTTGTAGTTGCTCCTCTGAATGACAATGTGGAAATATTTTGCCCACTATCACTGAGTGCAACCAGCACCAAAGAGGAGGTCCCTACGCCTGAAGCTGCTTTTCACCATTCTCACTTAAAGTACTTAGCCAACCAAATACCAGCCCTCGATGAAAGTGGTGATATCCTGCTGTTACTCAGTAGAGACATCTTAAGGGTGCACAAAGTTCATCATAAAATCAACGGTCCACACAATGCACCATGTGCTCAGCGTCTGTACCTAGGATGGGTCATCATAGGCAATGTCTGCCTAGACAAGGACAGGAAGTCCTACTCAGTCTCTTCCTTTAAAACACATGTCCTGTCAAATGGGCGAACAACTTGTTCTGCACAACGACCACATAAATATATCGTGAAAGAAAGACTGTTTGAAAAAAGTGCACAACAGCACATCATACAAGACAATAAGAAGCTCTTAATCTCTGGGATGACAACATCGGCAACACTGTGTTCAAGGTAACCACTACAGACAATGAGTTGGCAGCCACCATAGAAGACAAAGAATTCTTGAAAACCATGAGTAAAGAGTTCTACCAAGATGATTCCAACAGTTGGGTAGCACCTCTACCATTTCGTACCCCAAGAAAGAGACTACCAAACAATAGGGTACACACAGAATCACGGTTTGTTTCTTTAAATTGCAGTTTGAACCAGAAGCCTGAGATGAAAAAGCACTTTGTGGACTTCATGCAGAAGGAGTTTGAGAGAGATCATGCTGAACCTGCACCTCCTCTTACGGAAGGCGAAGAATGTTGGTACCTACCATGCTTTGGTGTCTACCATCCTTGCAAGCCTGATCAGATTAGGGTGGTCTTTGTCTCAAGTGCTCATCATGAAGGCATCTCCCTCAATGACAATCTTCTCACTGGGCCTAATCTGAACAACAATCTCATAGGAGTTTTACTTCGCTTCAGATAAGAGCCAATTGCTGTTATGGCTGACATTCAGCAGATGTTCCTCTATTTCATCATCCATGTAGACTACAGAAACTTCCTCAGGTTCCGATGGTACCACAATAATGATGTCAATGATGAAGTCATAGACTACCGAATGAAGGTACATGTCCTTCTCCTGCAGTAGCAATTTATGGACTGAGGAAAACAGCTCAAGAGGATGAGAAAGAATTTGGATCTGATGCAAGACAGTTCATCGAAAGGAATTTCTATGTAGCCGAAGGAACTGAAATCTCTGCCCAAGGAAGAAGAAACTATTGACCTTCTCATTAGAACCCAGAACATGCTTGCCACTGAGAACCTTCACAAAATCATCTCTAACAGCAACAAGGTCATGATAGCTTTTCCTTTAGATGACTATGCTGTCAGTGTGAAGAAATTCCAACTAGGATCTGACCTTTCTGTTACACAACACAGTCTTGGATTGCTTTGGAATGTTAAACAAGACACATTCACATTTCAAGCATCAGCTTGTGACAAACCCTTCACAAAGTGAGGAGTTTTGTTTATAGTGAACAGCATTTATGATCCCGTAGGTTTCATTACACCTCTCACCATTCAGGGTAATATACTGCTGAGACAACTTACTTCTAAAAGCTCAGACTGGGATACCCCTTACCCAAGGAGAAACAACAAAGGTGGGAATCCTGGAAACAGTCTCTAAAAGCATTAGAACAACTGCAGATACCACGCTCTTACACCCAAGCATCCTTAAAGAATGCCATCAGAAGAGAGATTCATGTCTTCTCCGATGCATCCAACAAAGCCATTGCTGTGGTGGCTTATCTTCAAGCTACGGATCCCAGCGGTGAAATAGGTAGGATTTATCATGGGCAAGACCAAGCTCACACCCAAACCTGCACATACTATTCCAAGGCTTGAACTTTGTGCAGCTGTGTTAGCTGTGGAAATTGCTGAGCTTATAGAACTTGAAACAAATGTTGAAATAGACTCCTTTGACTTTTATACAGACAGCAAAATAGTGCTAGGATATATACACAATCGCACAAGACAGTTCTATGTGTATGTCCGCAAGAGAGTGGAACACATAAGGAAGTTCTCTACACCTGAACAATGGCACTATGTTCCCACTAGTCTCAACCCTGCTGACTGTGGCAGTCGTGCAGTACCTACTACTGCATTTCGGGACACATCTTGGCTATATCCACCATGAAAGAGGTTCTGCACACCTTTACTCCAGGCCTATAAAGGAACTAGTACTTATTTTGCCCATAGAGAAAGACAAGTCATCAACTTGATTTAAAGGGAGGTAAGAAGGAATAGTGCATGTTGCTGCCTTTCCCTCTGAATATGGATTTTCATGTCTCAGCCTAGACTTTCGAGACCAACATCTGCTAGTATTATGCTAAATGGTTGCATTGTTTTCCTTTGTTCTTCCTTTGCCTCTTGTTTTGTAGATGTTCCTGGAAAGAAACTTCATTACTTATATGGGACTTGAACTAAAGTTTAATTTAATAGAAATCATAGATTTTGATGGGGAGTGTCATGTTTCACATGACTGTAATATGCCTTTAAGTGTTCTCTGTAATTTGTCTCTGCTTTCCCTTTCCTTTGGTTTAGTTAATGCTGTATAGATAGCCCACCCTTTTTACTAGTAAGGCATTGTGGCTTCTAGCCTCATGTCATGAAGCAAGGCACATTATGATTTTTTGACCTATCAGATGTTCATTGTTGTAAGATTCTCTCAGTTCATGGAATAAACTTCACAAGAGCTACAAGATGTCTTCTGTATTGAGTCACTGCCTGTGATATTCAACTAAGATTGGAGTTATCGCTATCAAATCATAACTGTAAGTTACAGAGATCACACTTTCAATGCTTAGATTGGAGATGAACAGGTATGTAAAGTGAAAAAATGAAATGCAGAAGGAATAAAGAAATGAGATAGAAAAGGAAAAATAAAGCACAACGATAAAAAGAAAATGTATGAGAAAATGTGCAGAAAGTATATGTGGAAAATAAACGTAAGAAATAAAAACAAAGAATAAAGAAGTTGAAAAAATAAAAAATACTAAAAAAAAATGAATAAACCAATCAGGGGTACTTATATGAAAAAGGGGAGAAAAACTAAAAAATAAACAGGAATGAAAATCAAAAAAGTGAAGACAGAAACAATGTGTGCATATGTGTATGTACTTTGTTATGAAAGATGCTTTTAAAATTAATACTTTAACCACCTACTGCCCGCCATATAGTAATATGATGTGCGCAAGGTGGCTCTCTTGTTCTGGGAGGACGTCATATGACGTCCTCCCATTCTCACTGCACATGTGCGGCTCAGGAAGCGCGCAGCGCGGCGATCGACGGCGCGCTGTGTCCCTCGGACACAGCGGATCACCAATCGCGGAAAGAGCCGAAGATGGCGGCTCGGTCATGTGATCAGCTGTGTCCAATCACAGCTGATCACATGTAAACAGGGAAATGCCGGTTATCGGCATTTCTCTCCTCTTGAGCTGTCACGCTGACAGCTCAGGAGGAGAGGAGAGCCGGTGATCGGCTTTCCACGGAGGGGACATGTACACTGATCATCAGGGCACTGATGATCAGTGTGCCCTGATGATCAGTGTGGCCCCAGAAGTGCGACCTGTCAGTGTCCATCAGTGCCAGCAATCAGTGCTCATCAGTGCCTCGTGCCAGTGCCCATCAGTGCCTACCAGTGAACATCAATGCCACATATCAGTGCCCATCTGAGCTGCCTTTCAGTGTCACCCATCAGTGCCAGTCAGTGCCACCTATCAATGCCAATCAGTGCCACCTATCAGTGCTACCAATCAGTGCCACCTATCAGTGCCAGTCAGTGCCACCTATCAGTGCCAGTCAGTGCTGCCTATCAGTGCACATCAGTGCCGCCTATCAGTGCCAGTCAGTGCTGCCTAACAGTGCCAGTCAGTGCCACCTAACGGTGCCAGTCAGTGCCGCCTATCAGTGCTGCCTATCAGTGCCATGTATCAGTGCTGCCTTTCAGTGCCCATCAGTGATGCCTGTCAATGCCTATCAGTGCCTCCTCATCAGTGCCCATCTGTGCCACTTATCAGTTGCCATCAGTGCAGCCTATCAGTGCCCATCACTGCAGCCTCATTAGCGCACATCAATGAAGGAGAAAAATCACTTATTTACAAAATTTTATAACAAAAACTAAGAAAAAAAATTTTTTTTTTCAAAATTTTCAGTGGTTTTGGGTTTGTTTAAGAAAAAATAAAAAACCCAAAGGTGATTAAATACCACCACAATAAAGCTCTATCTGTCACAAAAAATTTATAAAAATTTCATATAGGTACAGTGTTGCATGACTGCGCAATTGTCATTCAAAGTGCAACAGCGCTGAAAGCTGGAAATTGGGCTGGGCAGGAAGGGGGTATATGTGCCCAGTAGGCAAGTGGTTAAAAATATATGTATTTATAATCAAAAAAGAAAAGAAAAAAAGATGAAAAAACAAAGAAAAGAAGAAAAATAAGATGTTTGGATTAAAAAGTGTGAGAATGAAATGTGAAAAATAAAAAAGTGAAAAATGTAAACATAAAAAAAATAATTATTATAAAAAATAAAGAAAAAAAAACTGTTATATAAAAACGCAAGAGTCTGCTGTCCTACTCAGGGACATTATATAGGACATAATGAGAGTTAAAAAAATCTATATACCAATATCCTTTGATCTTGGTCTTAGTTTTTATTTCTTTTTTTATGGAACGAAAAGAAAAAAAAAGAGCTGGGAAGCTGTCTACAATCCTGATGTTATTCATAAAAGTGAGTGACATCCCACTCAAAATGTAGTCCTTTGGGTATCTGAGTCTCAAGTCTGAATATCCAAAATTCTTCCCTCTTGGAGAGGAGAGAGAAATTATTTCCTCCTCTGTTGTGTTGATCTATGCTTTCTAAGACTTGCACTCTGAGGGAAGGGATATCTGAAATATGATGTATTCTGAAGCATCTAGAAACATTGGTTTCTTTGTTTGTTTTTATATTGGACAAATGATCCTGCATTCTGTGGTACAGGCATCTGGTTGTACGACCCACATATTGTACATTACATATCTGGCACGTTATGACATAGATCACATACCTAGTCTGAAAGTTAACAAGTTGTATAATATGGTGATCATTGCCATTGGCACATGAGGAAATGGTATGGGGATCCCCTGGAAAGTGACAGCTAGAACACCGTGTAGCATTGCATTTAAAAAAAAACCTGTGGTATGTAGCCAGGTGTGTTCAGGTTGTCTTGAAAGGAACAGACTTGATGAAATTACATTGCCTATTGTCTTAGCTCTTCTGGCTACAAACCTCACATCATTAGAAAGAATAGTTTTATAGTCAGGGTCCCCATGTAAGATGGGTAAGTATTGAGATATGAGTGCATTTGATATATTGGTATTGATTACTGTACTGCTTTGAAAAAACAGACGTAGGACTTGCCTTAGTTTTCTTTCTATTTTTTCTTGAAGCTTTTCTGTTGCTAAGTAGATCTTTTTGGGGTGTGTTCTTCACTGCTTGATAGGCTTTCAAATCGAGATGTTTATTATAGCCTCGTTCCAAAAACATGTCTTCTATATTTTTAGCATGGATTTCGAATTCCTTCATGAGGGAAACATTCTTTTTGTTACTGGTAAACTGCCCTTTAGGAATAGCATGAATGACATGTTTCAGATGACAACTGGATGTGTGGAATATGGAGTTCTTTCATGTAGGTTTTCTGTTACAGTAACTTGTTGCAATTGTGAAGAGCCCAATAGGGTAACATCCAAGTAACTGATGGACATGGGTTGTTCTTCTGTAAAACCCAAGTTCCAGGTGTTGGTATTCAGGTACATGAGAAAATCTTTAAACGGTACGTCCTTGTCCACTATAAAAATCAGATCATCAATGTAACGAAAATATACCTTGATTAGATGTCTATAAGGGTTTGAGGTACTGTAAATGAACTGTTCCTTCCCATGTAGAGGTTGGCATGTGTGGGTACAAACCGGGCTCCCATTGAGCATCCTTGTGTCTGTAGATAGAACTTCTGATTGAATAGAAAAAAAATATGTTTTAACAAAAAATATACACTTTTCAAGACAAACCACTTCATCTCTTGATTATAACCGGTGTATAGTGATGCTTTAAGGCTCGAAGGATGAAGTTGTGTGGTATACATGAATATAATGATTGTACATCACAGGTTAGCCACTTCAAATTCTCCGTCCAGGAGAAATCTTCAAGAACCTGGATAATATGTTTTGTATCTCGAATATAAGATGGTAATCGAGTTAGAAAAGGTTGAAGTAAACTGTCCATGAGATTTCCCAAAGGTTCTCCAAGGGAGCCTATACTTGCAACTATGGGCCTCCCCTTTGAGGGTAACTCCGTCTTATGTACCTTAGGCAATTGATGGAAAATGGGGATTACTGGGTATTCAGGTACAAGTTTTCTTGCTTTATTGGGTTTTAATATATTCAGACTTGTAGCTTCTCATATGATGTTATTCAATTCTTGTTTATATAGAGGCGTAGGATCCATGCTAAGAGGCTCATATACTTGTCTTACAGTTAGCTGTTGCAATGCTTCTTGATGGTAATCAGTGGAGTTCAACACTACCACCGCTTCCCCTTTATCTGCTTGATGGTAATTTTAGAATTCTCCTTGAGGGATTGGAAGACTATCTTCTTATTTCGATTCATATTGGATGTAGCATGTCTTGGAGACCTTTCTATCTCCCATGCTAGAGAGACAAGTTCTTGTTCAATAAGTTTTTGAAAGAGAGCCATATTCTCACCTCTTGATTGCACTGGATAAAAATCGAGGCGTTGCGTTGAAGTGACATCCAGACATTTTGGGGTCTTAATCTTATCCACCGTTAGAATCCCTGAATAGCCTTGATTATCTAAAGAGCTCATATTATGTAGAATATCATGTAGAATTTGGAAGTCAAATTCATTCTGATGGGTCTCTGGATCCTGTTGAACCTGTAAAGAATTATGTGTGCAGTAAATGTTTTCTGAGTGTGAGACACTGTACAAAATGATTTATATCAATAAATGTTTAAAATAAGTCAAAGTCCTGTGATGGTGCAAAATTTAAACTTCTTGATAATACTGCCTTCCGCTGACAGTGCATAATCAGAATAGTTCATGACCAAATTTATTGAGGACCGATGAGACTTCTTGATGCCCCGACACATGTTTTTTCTTCTTCTTGTCTTTTTGCTAACCATTTTTCCACCCTTTGTTTTTGTTCTTGGGAGGATAGTACTTTTTTGGCCGGGGCGAGTCACTATCCTCTGAAAAAGTGTCTTTCAGTTTCCTCTGCCTGTCCTGTGTGCCCGATGTAGATGAGGACGAGGAAGCACAAGTTGCCTCTGCTTCAGTCTCCAAAAAGCTGACCCTCTTGGGAGTTGTGACTGGTGTTGATGCTGTCCTGGGGATGGAATATCTGGATTTTCCTGAAGTATTGGATCTATTCTGTGATCCTGGAGTAATCCATTAATAAACTGTACCCTCCTCATAATCTAATTTGTCTCTTAAAAATTATACTCTTTTTCTTTTCATTATATCCTCTTCAAGAGTATTCAGAGACTTGATAATTTTGGTTTCTCTTGTTTGAAAATCAGGCTGGCTGTGGAATCTCACTAGATTGTGCTGGCACTGTGTGATTTCATTAGTAATGGTTTTAAGCTATTGTTTCTTGTGTTCCACTATGAGTTTGATTAGTTTAAACAAGCTTTCATCTAGGACTTGGGTCCAATTGGTTCTAAAATCTTCATCCTCAATTTGGAAGGAGGGGAACCTTTTTATTCTTAGACCTCTTGGGGTCCTCTTCTCCTTTTAATATTTTTCAAGGAATGCTACATCCCACCATAGGTGGGTTTCTGTGGCCGATAAACATTGTAATTTGTGGAATGTCATCTCATAAGTTTCCTTGTCATTGATATCTTCAGCTGAAAAGACTGTTTTGCTTTTAATATTCTCTTCCATTTTCCTAGTGACTGTGTCCCTAAAATGTGGTGACAGCGGGAACTGGGCAATGATTAAGCTTAAACGTTACTAAAGGATTACGTTGGATTAAAAAAACTGCACCATGCTTAAAACTGGTCACTACTGGGAAATGTCAAAAGAGCTGTCAAAAGATAACAGGGACAAGATTGTAGACCTGCACGAGGCTGAAATGGGCTACAAGACCATCAGCAAGAAGCTTAGTGAGAAGGAGAAAACTGTTGGATTGATTATTTGCAAGTGGAAGAAATACAAAAGAACCACTAATCCCCCTCGGTTTGGAGCTCTATATAAGGTTTTGCCTCATGGGATAAGCATGATCATGAGAAAAGGAAGGGATCAGAACAGAACTACATGGGAGGAGCTTGTGAATGATCTCAAGGCAGTTGTGACCACAGTCACCAAACAAACCGTTCAACAGTAACCAGAAACCAGCGCTCAAATCTCTCCTGCTACACTCAAAATGGAACCCAGCACTTGCTGAGGTGCTGCACTTGGTAGATCAGGGAATCTTGATACTAGCAGAAAAGAACAAAACAGGGCGCACTCTCCTCGTGCATTACTGTGATAATATGAAATCTATTATAAAAATACAAATGCATACTCACAAGCCAAAAAGCTCAAACAACAGGGACAAGGAGTCAAAGGATGCCAGTTATGGACAGCATAGGTCCTCGGGTAAAGTGCTAACACATATTGGGGGTCAAACTCCCTTCCTCAGAGCAATAGATGAAAACACAATGCATGAGAAAGATTCTTATGTATAGGACTAAATGGCAGTGAGAACCCTGGCCACTCCCCCTCTGTTCAAAAAGTGGGGCAGGCTCCTGCAAGTAACGCCAAAAAAAAAATGTAACTATTCCAAGTGGGAGACATTGACTATAGTGCGGCAATCAATAAATAATCAATAGACTAAGAAATAGCAATAGGCAATGGTAATGGCAAAAGATGGCAATGAAATAGGAACAAATGGCAATAAAAAGTACTTACCAGATGGACTGATCGAGACCGTATGGGAAATAATGTATTATAAATGAGCATAAATGTAACTATAGGTCTGTGCATATAAAATGCACAAAAATCAACCTGCTCCTTTAAATGGCAAAACACTTCAAAACAAATTTTTTTAAAGCACTAAAGATGGTTGACTGTCATGGTGTCTATAATGTGTGTGTGCATAAAAATGCCAATGCAGGAAGCTTGAAAGCGGATCCGGGAACACTCCACATGCACGCCAGGTGAGGTGCCGGCCGCGCATGCGCCAAAGGTATCTACATTTTCTATCCTATATGCGGAAGTGATGGATATTGAGGGTGGAAGTGTGCAGTGTAAGGGGACCAAGATATGGCAAATCTAGGAGACAGCAGCGGTCAGCTGCCCTGTTATAAGCCCGGAACAAAAGAATTAAAAGAATTGAAAAACAGAGTGTAAAACGGGGGAAAAAAATCTGAAAAATCTAGTATAAAGAGAGGGGAGAGGGGGGACACACATGAAAAAGCCAGGATCCATCATGAGGGCACAGAGAGGGATGGGTGAGGATCTCCACTACCAATAAGCACTCAAAGTGATGCAATATTATTATATATTATTAAATGGCAATGACAGCACTACTAATAGCAAAAAATAGGAATACAAAATTGTTGGCATGTGAAATAATTAATAAAATATTTCTGCTATGTATGAAATACCTAATAATAGTTTTATATATAAAATACTAAAAATGTTTGAAACATATTGAAATGAACGTACAAACATAGATATAAACCTCCAAAGAGCCTAAAGGGAGGACTAGAGAAAAAAAACCAAGGGGGAGAGAGGAAAACATGACAGCAGACCAGAATGCACAATATGTGTCAGAACATCATCCAAGCATGTATGGAAGAATTCTAAATTGAAAATATTCCATATTGCTAAAATACCAAGTGGAATACATAACTGATGGCCATAACAAAAAAAAAACCCACGCACATATATATATATACACAGGTGAAACTCAAAAAATTAGAATATTGTGCAAAAGTTCATTTATTTCAGTAATGCAACTTAAAAGGTGAAACTAATATATGAGATAGACTCATTACATGCAAAGCAAGATAGTTCATGCCTTGATTTGTCATAATTGTGATGGTTTACAGCTCATGAAACCCCAAATCCACAATCTCAGAAAATTAAAATATTACATGCAATCAATAAAACAAGGATTGTACATAGAACAATATCAGACCTCTGAAAAGTATAAGCATGCATATGTACTCAGTACTTGGTTTGGGCCCCTTTTGCAGCAATTACTGCCTCCATGCGGCGTGGCATGGAAGTTATCAGCCTGTAGCACTGCTGAGGTGTTATGGAAGGCCAGAATGCTTCAATAGCGGCCTTCAGCTCTTCTGCATTGTTCGGTCTCATGTCTCTCATCTTTCTCTTGGCAATGCCCAATAGATTCTCTATGGGGTTCAGGTCAGGTGAGTTTGCTGGCCAATCAAGCACATTAATCCCACTGGTCATTGAACCCAGGTTTTGGTGCTTTTGGCAGTATGGGCAGGTGCCAAGTCCTGCTGGAAAATGAAGTCAGCATATCCAAAAGCTTGTCTGCGGAAGGAAGCATGAACTGCTCCAAAATCTCCTGATAAACGGCTGTGTTGACCCTGAACTTAATGAAGCACAGTGGACCAACACCAGCAGATGACATGGCTCCCCAAATCAACACAGACTGTGGAAACTTCACACTGGACTTCAAGCATCTTGCAGTGTGTGCCTCTCCATTCTTCCTCCATACTCTGGGTCCTTGGTTTCCAAGAGATGCAAAAGTTGCTCTCATCAGAATAGAGGACTTTGGACCACTGAGCAACAGACCAGGTCTGTTTTTCGTAAGCCCAGGTAGGATGCTTCTGACGTTGCTTGTTGTTTAGGAGTGGCTTGACAAGAGGAATATGACATTTGAAGCCTATGTCCAGGATCCGTCTGTGTGTGGTGGCTCTTGATGCACTGACTCCAGCCTCAGTCCACTCCTTGTGAAAGTCCCCAACACTTTTGAATGGCCTTTTCCTGACAATCCTCTCCAGGCTTCGGGCATCCCATGGCTTAATTAGCTGATTAGAGTGGGACACTTCGAGCCTAGAATGTTGCACCTTTTCACAATATTCTCATTTTCTGAGATTGTGGATTTGGGGTTTTCATGAGCTGTAAGCCAGAATCATCACAATCGAGTTTCACCTGTGTATATATATATATATATATATATATATATATATATACACACACACACACACACATGTACATGCATACATACATGGAAATGATCATCATGCACATACTGCATGTGAAGGGCATATAACTATGTACATACAGTATACTGTATGTGTGAACACAATGCTACCTGTATCTATGTAGACTTGTGATGTGATCAATAGTGCTCGAGAGATAGTATTAATCAAACATATAATGATGGAAAATTATCTGTATATAGGTCAAGACTAGAGATGAGCGAATTATTCAAAAATTTGATTCGGCTGATTCGCCGAATTTGCGGGAGAAATTCGATTCGATGCGAATTTATTCGCCACGAATTTAACTTATTAAAAGGGTTTCTAGGCTTCAGAGAGCCTTTATATTAGTGCAGAACACTGTACCTTTAATTTAAATGCCCTTGGAGTCTGCTGGGGAAGAGAAATAATACTGTCAGTCAGTATGACATGCAGATGAGTGCCGTCGATCTTAGAATCACCGCACACTTCACTCATTTGGGCAGTCACGGGGCACGACGAAGAAGAAGAAGAAGAAGAATGAGAAGAAGAATGAAAAGAAGAAGAAGAATGAAAAGAAGAGGAGAAGAATGAAAAGAAGAATGAAAAGAAGAATGAAAAGAAGAATGAAAAGAAGAATGAGAAGAATGAAAAGAAGAATGAAAAGAAGAAGAAGAAGAATGAAAAGAAGAAGAATGAAAAGAAGAAGAAGGAGAATGAAAAGAAGAATGAGAAGAATGAAAAGAAGAATGAAAAGAAGAAGAAGAAGCAGAATGAAAAGAAGAAGAAGGAGAATGAAAAGAAGAATGAAAAGAAGAAGAAGAAGAATGAAAAGAAGAAGAAGAAGAATGAAAAGAAGAATGAAAAGAAGAAGAATGAAAAGAAGAATGAAAAGAAGAAGAAGAAGAAGAAGAATGAAAAGAAGAATGAAAAGAAGAAGAAGAAGAATGAAAAAAAGAATGAAAAGAAGAAGAAGAAGATTGAAAAGAAGAAGAAGAAGAATGAAAAGAAGAAGAATGAAAAGAAGAATGAAAAGAAGAAGAAGAAGAATGAAAAGAAGAAGAAGAAGAAGATTGAAAAGAAGAAGAAGAAGAATGAAAAGAAGAAGAAGAAGAATGAAAAGAAGAATGAAAAGAAGAAGAAGAAGAATGAAAAGAAGAAGAATGAAAAGAAGAAGAAGAATGAAAAGAAGAAGAAGAAGAATGAAAAGAAGAAGAAGAATAAAAAGAAGAATGAAAAGAAGAAGAAGAAGAATGAAAAGAAGAATGAAAAGAAGAAGAAGAAGAAGAATGAAAAGAAGAAGAAGAAGAATGAAAAGAAGAAGAATGAAAAGAAGAAGAATGAAAAGAAGAAGAATGAAAAGAAGAATGAAAAGAAGAAGAAGAAGAATGAAAAGAAGAAGAAGAAGAAGAATGAAAAGAAGAAGAATGAAAAGAAGAATGAAAAGAAGAAGAATGAAAAGAAGAAGAATGAAAAGAAGAAGAATGAAAAGAAGAAGAATGAAAAGAAGAAGAAGAAGAAGAAGAAGAAGAAGAAGAATGAAAAGAAGAAGAATTAAAGTACAGCAAAAAGTGTATCTGCAGAGAGCTCCGCTATTTCTGACAGTTCTCTGACAGTTCCTTCACATTTACAGCGGTTGAAACATTGTATCTATTTATTTCCGAATAAAAACATCTGTATCCTAAATGGAAACAAATAGATACAATGTTTCAACCGCTGTAAATGAACTGTCAGAACTGTCAGAAATAGCGGAGCTCTCTGCAGTGACACTTTTGCCGGCTGATCGGGAAAAATCCGATTCGCGCACCCGAAGTATGCTAAAATTCGGATTCGATGCGAATCGAATTTTTCCTGATATTCGAAACGAATTCCACTTTGCCAGGTTCGATTCGCTCATCTCTAGTCAAGACTATCAGGGCCCTTTCACATGCAGCCTATGTGATGGTAAGTATATGATATAGGAAAGATGGATATAGCAGCTGAAAAAAGTGGACCAAAGTGCTAAGGTTACTGGACCCTGCAAAAGTTTATAAGGCCAAATGTGGATCACAATGGTGTTCAACTTGAAAAAGGCCTTGCTCAAATGAGGAACTGTGCATCCAGTGCATCATTAAACCAAACAAACCATTGATAACACAATACGCTGCCATGGATTGAAATCCTGCAGCACCCCTCCTCAAGAAGGCATATGTATAGGCCCATCTGAAGTTTTTAAATGATCATCTAAATGCCTCAAAGAAAGATTGGGAGAAAGTGCTGTGGTCAGATGAGACCAAAATTGAGCTCTTTGGCATTAACTTGACTCGCCATGTTTGGAGGAAGAAAAATGCTGACTATGACCCTAAGAACACCATCCCTACAGTCACGCATTGAGGCAGAAACATTATTGTAAGGAACCGCCTGGCGGTACCTCTAGCAGCCCACTGGTCAGGTTTCCCCAGAGCGCGGAGTCTAAGTCCTGGTCCGCTTGTTCACCAGGGCCCCTGATGGTGGGGATGGACTTGGAGCGAACCGAGACCAGGTCGCGACTCCTGAGTACACCTACCCGTGGTAGAGGAATCTGCCAGAGGTTCCTGCAGGGTGAGAGCCTGATGTGAAGAGGCGGATATGCCAGGGCAAGGTGGATGGATGGATGAGCAAGAGCGTGGTCAGACAAGCCGAATCGGTAGCCGTGGGAGCAGTACGGTACAAAGCAGCGGGCAGAGAATGGTCGGGTCACACGCCAGGTCAGCAACAGAAGATCAGATCCACAAGGGGGCATCCAGGAGGGAGGTCAGGCAAGCCAAGGGGCAGAGGAGGAGAGAACAGCAAGGTCAAGAACAATCCGAGTCAGCAAGAATCACGGTAACAGGATCAGGAACACAGGGAGACCAAACGGCAATACCTGTCAGCGCATTTAAATATCGCGCCCTGCGCTGTCATTGGTGCCAGGCGCGCACCCGCGGCTCCGAGTGCGCATGCGCGGGTTCCGTCTCCGCCGTGGCTGGCCAAGACCTAGTGCCCATACACTAGCGTGAACGGGCACAGTGTGCCTGCGCAGAGCCGCGGATTGTGGCGGCTCCTGACAATTATGCTTTGGAGCTGTTTCTCTGCTAAAGGTACAGAGGACAATCAGCATTCTGCAATATTTGTTAGTACATGTGTATATGTGCTAAATTTAATAGCCCTGAAATTAATTCAGAACTGGGAGTATGCCAGTAGAAAGGATGTTTTGGCATGACTTACATTTTATTCTCATGGGAAAATTACGTATGAGACAATGGACTGTCCATGTTTGGCAAAGTCATCTATGCTAGGCAACCAGTACCATAACTGTGTAGGTCTAGATTTATATTGCATCAGTCAGAAATGGTTGATAGGCAGTTAGAAGCAGCCTTTTTTATTTTCTCAGCTCATATTGAACTTTTTTGTTAACCACCTGGGAGCTTGCATATAAATAGCTCACTCTGTCTTCTATAACTACTGTTGATAGATACTATATATCCACAATTGCTCTGTGATAGCTCAACAAAAGAAAAAAATAAAGGAAGATTAAAATTTAAAAATTGGAGTTGATGTTTTGTGGCAAATAAATCCTCAGTGACCCTTTTATTCTATACTGCAAAGATATCAAACAAGAGAAAAAATTATGCAATATCGGGCTGAAGTTAAAGGAACCCTTATCAGAATAAGTCAAATAAAGAATGTGAAAGGATTTGTAAACACCTTCTGTTCTAAGTACACTCCACTGGGCAATGCACTGATTCAGTTGGGGGATTTTCTTTTCTTTTAGTTCCTTCCTATCATAATCTGTATGGTTATACTGTCTTATTAGGTTCCAAGACCAAGTCCCAATACTAATAAAAATAATAAGGCTTTCATACACTGCACTGTGTATACAGTAACTGCATGATTTGCATCGCTCTGCCCACAGTCCTAAAATGAGGAAACTTAATGAGTATACATTCTCATGAAGTAATGGATACACTATTAATATATGACACTCTACAAACAGGACCCAATCTATAGTGGGAATTCAAGAAAGAGCAGTCAATTGTAAAAGGATCTCATTTACATCTCTAACTTGAAAATTCCATATCAATATAGCACCTGCCAATAACCCCTTTAAGCTGTCTGGGCAGAATGTTTCTCTCAGCTGCAGATTATATCTCTCTCCTGACCTGGAGACAGAGTTCAATGAGAAGAAGTCTGGACTGTAGAGGAGGTTTTTTGTCTGATGCAGCAGCCTAAAATGAGCCCATCCTGAACAATGAGGCAGAAATAGACTTGATTGGTTGCTGCTCAGGCAGGGAATTAATCCCACCCACCGCTCTCTGAAATGCAGGATAGAGCAGCTAATACCAGGGGCGGACTGACAACTCATGGGGCCCCCGGGCAATAGGGGATCATGGGGCCCCTGTGTCCTTGCCCAAACTCAAAAAAGCCTAAGAAAAAGATACCAGGGGAATCTCATGGGGCCCCCTACTGACCCCGGGCCCTCGGGCAGTGCCTGAGTTTCCAAATGGTCAGTCCGCCCCTGGCTAATACCCATGTGGAGAGCTGTGAGCCTGTGAATAGTGCAGCAGTGAACCCAGGGACAGAAAGTTAGAGACAGAGAGAGAAAGAGTGACCAGGAGCTGGAGTCTGGGGTTCAGGATAGAAAATACGGGCCTAGAGTGTGGCTGCTGCCAAGCATTTACCAGGGATATGTTTACTGCTGCTGAGGACATGTGGTTGTGCTGTGCTCTGCTATGCTGAGCCTTGGTGTTATGGATCCTTCCCCTACCCAACATGGATGCAGGCAGTGATAAAAGTGAACGTTTTGTTTTGTTTTTTATTATTTCTGCATCCCCATTAGGTAGATGCCCCTTACTTCCTGTCAATTAGTTAATAGACAGCTTGGCTAGAGTTGAGCTATGATCTCCTTCAGGAACACTGTCTACATAAAGTCTGCTCAGAGCAAAAAATAGAATTTATTATTGCCGACCTCTCTTTATCTGACAGTGGTCAAAAAGGTTCTCATTCAGCTAAACAAGGCTTAGTCCCTTGCTCTGCCAACTACCCAAGTTTACCTTTCCTCCCCAAATAGTGGCAATATTTCCTCATGATCTGGTGGCAGTATTTAACTCCCAGATGGTTGCAGTTTTTCCACCCTAGATGGTGGCAGTAATTCCTCCCCAGAATGTGACAGTATTTCCACCCTAAATGGTGGAATGTTTTTTAATCTAATTTATTTCCCTCCCTATTTTATTGCTAGCTAACCATGCTAATATTCTATTTTTTATCACAGGTCCTTAAAATAGTTTGGGCATCTAGCCCCTTACTTGAACTGTCTATTGCCATTAATTAAAAATAAATTCCTATACAATGATATAGAACAACTTTAAAAGTGTGAACCAAAGAGTCATACCTTTTAATCTAGCAATTTATCAAACAATGAAAGTAAAGCGATAGAGAAATGTTTTATAGATGGTATTAAACAGTTTTAGAGCACCAATAATTTCCTACTGTACAAATATAAACATTGCATAATTAAAGATTTTATGACTATCACTGATTTTTTTATGTTCCAGTGTCCACAAGAAAAAAAGATAATTGAATCATTTATCTTACATATAATTCACATCTATGGACCCTCAGGACAACAGTCACATACTAAATAATAAAACCACAGTGCCAGATAGAGGAATATAAATGTAGCGATTAACTAGAATTTAATGCAATATAATTGAAAGAGTATATCAGGGCTGCATAAAGAAGCAGTGATAAAGACATGAGAGATCATCTAAAGTAAAGCAACTATCCCATCATTATATATTTTTATTAATATATACTGTATATATATACAGTTGTGGCCAAAATTATTCAACCCCCAATGCTGTAAAGGGGTTTAGGGACTATAGTGTACATTTGGAATTGTATTCAGAATCAAATCCTACAAGGACGTTGTAACTACCCAAATGCAACTAAAATGACATCAATTGTTTATGTAATACAGTAGTAAATGGTTCTTATGTGGTTTCTTCATTGCCACAATTATTCAACCCCTTAAAGACTACCACTCTGAAGAACAGAGGTTCATACAGGTGCTTTCCATCAGGTATTGAAAACACCTGTGGATGTCACCGAGCAGCAATCAAGCATAATAAGCACCAATTAGGCAGCTTTAAAATGACTGTGATACTCAGCTCCTTCTAGACATTTACTGGTGTGGTTACAAACATGGTGAAGGCAAGAGAATGGTCCAGGAAGACAAGAGAAGAGGTGATTTCTCTTCACAGGAAGGGCAATGGCTATAAGAAGATTGCAAAGATGTTAAACATACCAAGAGACACCTTAGGAAGCATCATTCGCAAATTCAAGGCAAAGGGCACTGTTGAAACGCTACCTGGTCGTGGCAGAAAGAAGATGCTGACTTCGACTGCTGTGCGCTACCTGAAGCGTAGAGTGGAGAGAAGTCCCCGTGTGACTGCTGAGGAACTGAGAAAAGATTTGTCAGATGTGGGTACAGAAGTTTCAGCCCAGACAATAAGACGCACACTGCGTAATGAAGGCCTCCGTGCCAGAACTCCCAGGCGTACCCCCTTGCTGTCTCCAAAGAATAAGAAGAGTCGACTGCAGTATGCCAAAAGCCATGTGGACAAACCACAAAAGTTGTGGGATAGTGTTCTGTGGACTGATGAAACAAAATTAGAACTGTTTGGGCCCATGGATCAACGCTATGTTTGGAGGAGGAAGAACAAGGCCTATGATGAAAAGAACACCTTGCCTACTGTGAAGCATGGTGGAGGGTCAATCATGCTTTGGGGCTGTTTTGCTTCTGCAGGTACAGGGAAGCTTCAGCGTGTGCAAGGTACCATGAATTCTCTTCAGTACCAGGAGATATTGGATGGAAACGTGATGCAGTCCGTCACACACCTGAGGCTTGGGAGACGTTGGACCTTTCAACAGGACAATGATCCCAAGCATACCTCCAAGTCCACTAGAGCATGGTTGCAGAGGAAAGGCTGGAACATTTTGGAGTGGCCATCGCAGTCACCAGACTTAAATCCGATTGAGAACCTCTGGTGGGACTTAAAGAAAGCAGTTGCAGTGCGCAAGCCTAAGAATGTGACTGAACTGGAGGCCTTTGCCCATGAAGAATGGGCGAAGATACCCGTAGATCGCTGCAAGACACTTGTGTCAAGCTATGCTTCACGTTTAAAAGCTGTTATAACTGTAAAAGGATGCTGTACTAAGTACTAAGATTGAATGTCACTTGGGGGTTGAATAAAACTGATAATGCTGTGAGCACAGAAAAGACATTTGTGGTTATTTCATTATAACTGTTATGTTATATTTGTCTGACCTACAAGTGCCTCTTTAATGTAAATGTAAGCAAGATGACTGAATGATCAAAAGCAATGTCAAACTGGCCAAAACACTCAATTTCAGTGGGGGTTGAATAATTTTGGCCACAACTGTATATATATATATATCGTGATATAGTGAAGGGAGATTTACTAAAACTAGAGAGTTCAAAATCTAGTGCAGCTCTGCATAGAAACCAATCAGCGTGCAGGTGCTTTCTTGGCAAAGCTTTATTGAACAAGCTGATTGTCTACCATGCACAGCTACACCAGATTTGTCCACTGTAGCAATTGTACGTACAGAGATGGACATGGTCATCCATCTTGCTAAGGATCCTCCATCTTGTATCAATCTCTCTCCCTCTAATCCCCCCTCCCTCAGGAATGTGGTCTGTATGTCTGCCGAGAGATCACAGGTATCAGGCCCAGAGGGGTAGCTTCATGGTTATAAACCCCAATTAGCCTGGGCCCAGTATGTCTGTGAGACTCTTGCTCTAAAGCTAATCTTAAAGCCATAAACCAGTCATTCACTGGACTTCAAACGCATTCCGGGATAGCCGTAAAACAGACATCACATTTAAAACCCACTTTTCCATATAATATCTTACATCCCTAGTTGAAGTCTACAGGAGAGCAGAGAGTCATATAGTTCTAGCTGAAATAGTGAAATATGGCATGTTTGATGTCGGGACGTTCAGGATATCATTCTGTATATTAATCTACTAGTGGTTAGGCTGCTACATGCACCTAGGGAAGGTTATTGACCATGATATAAACTGGGAGTGATTTGGTCATAGCCTGAGTTCCCCGCCTAAAACACCCCTCCCCAACTTAGGCAATTGGTTCTCTTCTGTAAGGAGACACCCTGCTGAGTTCCTAGAAAAAGGCTGTCAGGTTTGGAGAAGTAAGATGAAGAGATCTCCCTTTTAACATCAGGAACCAACTTGGGAGATGGTACCCTTTTGTTCAGGAAACTTGATCTGCTTAAACCAAGGCTGACGGCAAGTATTCTACCTCTCTAAACTTCTGTTATCTCTCTGTTGTGGTATTGATCTCTGTATTTATATATATATATTGGCTACATCTTTTTCTGTAAATATTTTTATTGCAGCATTTTGACCTTTTTAGTAATAAATCTTATTTTCTGAAAAGTGTTGAACTGTTTCTAAAGCTCTTTAATGCAAACTAAGAATCCATGTCTCTGAAGAGCGCTACTGTGTGTTTTAAACTTCTGCATACATCTGTCTGCGGTGTATGTGTCTGCGGTGACATTGTGTATACAGACGATTATTCAAACATCATAGTGTTACTGCTAAGACTGGCGAGTTTCCTCCTTCTCCGCACAAAAAGGCGGTGGTGGCAGTGCAAAGGATTAACCAATTCAATACCGGGCATTTACCCCCTTCCTGCCCAGGACATTTTTCAGGTTTCAGCGCTCTCACACTTTGAATGACAATTGCGCGGTCATACGACATTGTACCCAAACTAAAATTATCATTTTTTTTCACACAACTAGAGCTTTCTTTTGGTGGTATTTAATCACCGCCAGGGTTTTTATTTTTTGCTAAATTAACAAAAAAAGACCGAAAATTCTGAAAAAAAACGTTTTTCTTTGTTTCTGTTATAAAGGTTTGCAAATAAATAATTGTTCTTCATAAATTTAGGCCAAGATGTATTCTACTACATGTCTTTGGGGAAAATATCCCAAATTAGGATGTATTTTTTAGTTTGTAGGAAAGTTATAGAGTTCACAAACTATGGTATAGATCTGAATATTGATCAATCCTGAAGTACTGACAGCCAATCTAATTTCCTGAGGTCCAAGAATGTCAGAATAGTACAGATATCCCCCAAATGACCCCTTTTTGCAAAGTAGACAGTGCGACGTACTTCATAAGAGGAATGGCAAGCTTTTTGAAGTTGTATTGTTTTTGTCATAATTTTTCGGAATATGAAAAAATAAAAAAATATATTTTCACTATTTTTTTTTTACATACTGTCACCAGTGCAGTACAGCATCATCATATAACTGGCATGGCAGTGATCAGGGACACTGACTGGTGACAGTGTGAAAAAAAAATATATATACACATATTTTTTTTTTTTTTTTATTACTTAAAATTTTTTATTACCATTTTTTCCCTTTTATTAAGATTTTTTTTTCATATTTTTCTATGTCTAAAGCAGTACAATGTTACCATAGTAACATTGTACTACTTTGGGGAAGTGATCAGTATTTTTTTTTTTTACACAATTTGCTTATAGCAAAGAATTACTTTGCTATAAGCAAGCATTTACCGAAATTACATCAATTCAATCAGGGTTTTTTTTTGTTTTGTTTTTTTGTGCTTAGCTGTGATTTGGCCACAGCTAATCACATGACATGTGCATGTGATTAGCTGTGACCATTCACAGCTAGACACTAGTATACAATGGATGGCATGAATGAAGCCATCCATTGTATACAACTGTCATGTGACCTGTTGTGATTGGTCACAGCAGGTCACATGGTACCGGCAACGGGGCCAATACTCAGATCTGTCATCGGCCATGTCTGAGGTACACGGCCGGTGACAGATCGCACCGCTGCGCGGCTCTGCAAACGAGCGAACTGCGCATGTGCGGGAGTACGCCATATGGTGGCCTCCCGGAAAGCTAGTGCATTTTTCCGGACGCGATACGGCTATTGGCCGGGCATCAAATGGCTAATTGTGTAATTAACCTGACCCAGTAACAATCACTCCTAGGCTGCAGGTACATAGATTGCGGTCCATTAGCTGGAAAATATTTGTACAGGGTGCAGCTGAGCGTGGCACTGTTAAGCATGTGACAGCACAGTTTTAGATTGGCTAGTCCTTCGGTCACGAATTGGTGAGAAGGGCTGGGGGTCTGACGCCACAACCGTCACATCCACTGTCCAGTTTTAGTAAATCAACCCCAGTATATATATATGTCCTGGGCCTCCTCATGTCAGCCTACTGTGGATCAGCTGCGCCCTCCTGACCCCTCCAGGACAACCCATAGATAGACCATAAATCTAAGCTAATCTCTCCTCAGGCATTCTTTTTTTTCATCCTCACTCCGGACACTCATTGAAGAGAGAAGTTGTGAAAGTGTGACCCCTGCCCAGGTTTAGACTCTCCTGGGTGGGAGACCCCCTGTTTAGGTATAAGGCTCCTATATGGTGGGTGCCCCGAGTACTCGGGCAAGTGGGCTGTTATGAGCATAAACTGCTCCAGATTGTAGGTGTTGAGGTGCTTAACTTCCTTCCTCTCCTTTCTATTTCATCTGCTATGGCTGGACTGGCTGGGGCTTGCTGTCTTCCTTCTCCCTTGTGACTCACAGGGGAGGGGCGATTGCTGCAGAGACTCTGAGCTAGGCAGCTGTTTGGGTTTCAGACTGCCTCATTGGATGCAGCAGGAGTTGTGACTGGCCAGGACTTCCTGGTTGCTAGGCATCAGTCAGGAATTTTTCAGCTCCTCTCTGAGTCTTCTGGGTGGGAGATTTAAATCCAGCTTCCTCCTCTGCTCCTGTCAGCTGTGAATACTTCAAACAGACCTGCAGCCTCCTGATCTCTTTCTGCTGGCTTTAAGCTCCAACTGCCCCTGTGAGTCTATGGATCCTTCTGAGATACTGTCAGTTTAAGCTTCTTCCTGTGCTGTGTTTTTCACATGCTCTCTTTTATTTCTGTTTCTTTAGTGCCATCATGAGTTCCTCTACATCGCAACCAGAGCACTGCAGCAAACTTCTGAAAGGTTATTTTATTTATTTATTTTGTGTGTTCTTTATACTAGTAAGAGCAGGTGTGTTTTTTTATCATTAGTTTGGTTCTGGCAACTTTTTTCAAAAAAGATGCATCCTCTCTTGGACAGGAAGAAGAGCCCAGCGTGGAATAAAATTCCATCAGTGGCGTGGTGATGATCAGTGTGCCTTCCCCAGTTGCTCATGAAAGTCACCAGGAGGTCCTGGGAGGAAAGGTCATCCACAAATCGAGAATGTCTTGCAGGAGGAGAGCACACCAGCGACGTGAAGGTGTGGACTCCTCCTCTCAAGAGGCTTTTCCATCAAGTATGCACGAGAATTTGTGCTGGGCCTGTTCAGTGCCAGCGCTACCTACAAAATTGATATGTGTTTCTTGCCTTAAAGATGCAGCACAAGATAAAGAAGCAGAATTTCAAGAAGTTAAATCCTATATTAAAGAGGCAGTGGCAGATGGCTTTCGCAGGCTTTTGGGAAGATCTCAGGAAATGTCAAGAAGATATTCCTCGGATGAAATTTCACTGTCTCCAATGTCGGCTTCCCATCATGAACGAAATGCAGATTCTGATTCCTCAGTTCTTGAGACACACTCATTAGAGTTTTTTTTGGTGAATGTGGTTAAACAAGCCATTGTCTGGGAGGATGAAGTAGCCTCTCCTCCAAGAAAGCAGAGGAAATATTATCCCAAACTAAAAAGAGAATTGCCTTCTTTCTCTTTGATTTTCAAAGTCAGGGAAATAACTGCAAACTAGGGGAGCTAAACTATGTCCTTTTAAAATAAAGGACTCTGAGCTTTGGGATACACTCCCCAAGGTAGATGCAGCATTGCAGAGGCTGGCAAGACATGTTACACTGCTTCTTAGGGATTCTGTTTCCTTTAAAGACCCCATGGACTAGAAAAGTTGATACAGACCTCAAAATATTTTTTTTGCTGGCGAGAGCAGCATGTACACCAGCTGTGGCTTTGACATCTGTGGCAAAAGCTCTTGGGGTTTGGATTTCTGATTTGGCTTCAATCTCAGATAGGAGTGCAGAGGAGCTCTAGTTCTTCACCATTGCTACTTTTACAACTTGCAGCAGATTTTATCCCAGAAATGGCAGTTGGCCAGGTACGTATGGCAGCCAAGCTCATGGCTCATTCAGTGACAGCACTCAGAGCTCTCTGGTTAAAGCACTGGTCTGCTGATAATGCATTAAAACAGGCCCTTTGTTCTATTCCCTTTGAGGGGAAAGATTCTATTTAGAAATACCCTCAAGGAGGCCATTCACAGAGTCTAACGGGGCAAGTCAGGATTATTGCCCCGGGAGAGAAGAAGGCAGCACCATTCCTTTCATACAAATAAGAGATTGAAAGATCAGTTTAAAGACACAAAGTCTTACAGACCTGGACAGGAGTATTTCAGACCCTCCTGGAGGTCCGGTCAGTCCTCCTTCACTAAGAGACCCAAGTCCAAGGCACTTTGTGAAAACCAGAATCACCTCTTCCCAGGAAAAGGCTTCTTATGTGTACAATTATGTAGAAGAATTGTTGGCTGCCAAAGCTTATGTTCCAGTACTGGATTGGGAGAGAGGTATGGGGGTGTACTCTCCCTTATTTCTTGTACCAAAGGCACCAGGCGGGTTCAGACTGGTATTAGATCTCAAATACCTGAATTCCTTCATAAAACCTCCAGCTTTCAGGATGGAATCGGTAAAAACGATTATTGCGATAGTAAGAGGCAACGATTGGATGGCATCGGTAGACTTGGCAGATGCGTATCTCAATGTGCCCATGGACACAAGTCACAATTGCTTTTTATGATTTGCTATCAGGGGCTCTCATTTTAAGTTTTGGTGCCTCCCTTTTGGACTGTGTACAGCTCCAAGAACATTTTCAAAGATTTTGTCAGTAGTTATCGCACTGTTAAGGACCAAGGGTGTTCAGATCTTCCATTATTTGGATGATATTCTCATTTTAAGAGGCACAAAACAGGAAGTGGAGAAGCACATTTCCCCAACTTGCAAAACCCTCAAGCAGTTTGGCTGGATATTCAACATTCAAAAAATCCATCTTGAACCTTCTCAGAACCGGGAATAACTGGGTATCCTCTTCAAGACAGACCCAGATCGGGTATTTCTTCCTCAGAGGAAAATTTCATAGATCCATAGCTCGACAAGAGCTGTAATGAAGCAGATAATCTTATCAGTGAGGGAATGTATGCAGTACCTGGGCCAGTTGTCCTCAACAATTCCAGCAGTCCCGTGGGCCAGATGGCATCGCAGACGGTTTCAATTCAACTTTCTGCAGCAGTGGGATCGCCGTTCCCTAATACAAGGTATTCTCATACCCGCTTCAATTGCTCAGTCTCTGAGGTGGTGGTTGAGAATGAAGAACTTAGCACGAGGTGTGCTGCTTCAACCACTTGCTGCAGGGATTGTGACAACAAATGCTCGTCTTAGGTTGGGGAGCCATTGCTTGGGTCAACAAGCTCCAGGTCAGTGGAACCAGAACCCTCTGGCAGCCTCCAATCAGTTGGAGCTTATGGTGATTGTGAAGGCTCTTCAAACTTTCCATCTACTGCTTCAAGGAAGAGCAGTGAAGATTTTGTCAGACAACAAAACAGCAGAAGCCTATGTGGACCGTCAAGGAGGTACAAAGAGCTTGAACCTACTGAAGATCACAGCTCAAATTTTTCTCTGGGCAGAACTTAATCTGACATCCAAAACAGTGGCATATCTTCCCGGGTCCCAGAATACCATAGCAGATTCTCTAAGTCGGAAAGTCTTAAACCACAACAAGTGGCCACTCAGTCTCCAGCCAATCTTCAGCCAATGGGGGACACCAGTGATAGATTTGATGCCCTCAGCTGTGAACGATAGGTTTCCTCGATAATTCGTTTTCGAGATCTGCAAGCTCTGAGCCAAGATGCCCTTTCAAACCCTGGAGCTTTTGCCTAGTGTACATATTCCCTCCCATCCCTCTAATTCTTTGGGTATTGCTGAATATACAGAGGGAGAGGGTCCAGGCAATAGTAATTATTCCATTTTGGCCAAGAAGGCCCTGGTTCCTTTTAGTATGAAATGAATGCTCGAGGCTAGAAGATCCAGTTCCCCTACTACATCGGTCAGATCTGTTGATGCAGAATGGGAAAAGACACCCATACATCAGAAGATTGAATCTAATGGCTTGGAGATTGAAGGGGGTCTGGTTGAAAGAAATGTGTATTTCAGATAGTCATCGACACCTTTTTACGCTCGCGGAAACAGTCACTAAATTACACATATCAGCATGTGTGGGGAGAATTTTGTGAATTTGCCTTTATGAATGGCTGGGATCCTATCTCTCCATTAATATCTAATGTGTTGGATTGCCTCCAAAAAGCTTGGATAAGGGTCTGGCATATAATTCCTTGAGAGTCTAAGTATTGGCCTTAGCAGCTCTGACCCAAAAGAGATGGACATTACATCTTTTGGTGATTCGCTTTTTGAGGACCGCAAAGTGAATCCGTCCTCCAGTGAAGACCTACTTCCCAAAGTGGGATTTGACCCAAGTCTTAAAAGCTTTACTGGGATCTCCTTTTGACCCTCCATTTTCCTGTTCAATGTATTTTCTTACTTTAAGAACGGTATTCCTAATAGCTGTTTCCTCAGCAAAAAGAGTCTCAGAGTTGTGTGCCTTCTCAGTGAAGGAAAAGTACTGCTTGGTCTTTCCAGAGAGAGTGGTTCTCAGGCCAGTACCTTCTTTTCTTCCCAAAGTGTCCACATCTTTCCACTTGAATTGGGAGTCTGTATTAACATCCTTTATTCCTGAAGAAACAGAAGAAGAATGGAAAAAGCTAGATCTAGTTTCATCTCTTACAGTCTACCTAGAGCGCACCAAACATGTCAGAAAAGTGGATCATTTCTTTGTCTACCCTTCAGACCCAAGAAGAGGTCAGGCTATGCCTCCTAGGGTTCCCTCAGCCTACATTGTTAGAAGTATACAATTGGCTTATAAATTCTTGAACCTTCCTCCTCCAGAAGTAAGGGCTCATTCAAGCAGGGGCATTGTGGCATCATGGGCTTCTTATTCAAAAGTCTTTGCAAAGGTGGTTTGCAAGGTGGATAGTTGGAGCACTATAAATACTTTCATGCACCATTACAGGATGGATGGATGTTTGAGGGATTCTGAACACTGGGGCTGCAATTATTTCTTCAGTTGTGAACCATTAAATGTCTGTGTGTTTAGCAGTACTTTTCTGGTCCTAGTCTCTTTTTTTTTTTCCTTCCATCTGGGCATTGCCATTGCTAGTTATGTCCCGTAGTAGGCTGACCTGAGGAGGCCCAGGAATACAGAAAATTGTTATCATACTTACCTTAATTTTCCTTTCCTGGACCCTCCTCATATCAGCCTGATTCTCCCACCCTTCATTTCCGTTGCGAGGCTTGTGATGGAACACCTGAGGGGGGGATTAGCTTAGATTTATGGGCTAGCTATGGGTTGTCCTAGAGGGGTCAGGAGGGTGGAGCTGACCCGTGGTAGGCTGACTTGAGGAGAGTCCAGGAAAGGAAAATGATGGCAAGTATGATAATTTTCCGTAATATACACACTATATTTCCAAACGTATTGGGACACCCCTCCAAATCATTGGATTCAGGTGTTCCAATTACCTCCATGGCCACAGGTGTATAAAATCAAATACCTAGGCATGCAGACTGCTTCTACAAACATTTGTGAAAGAATGGGTCACTCTGAGGAGCTCAGTGAGTTCAAGTGTGGTACTGTTGTAGGTTTCCACCTGTGAAATAAGTCCATCTGGGAAATTTCCTTGCTGCTACATATTCCACAGTCAACTGTTAGTGGTATTATAACAAAGTGAAAGCAACTGGGAACAATGGTAACTCAGCCAGAAAGTGGTAGGCCATGTTAAATGACAGAGCGGGGTCAGCGCATGCTGAAATGTGCAGTGCGCAGAAGTTGCCAACTGTCTGCAGAGTCAATAGCTAAAGACCTCCAAAACTTTGTGTGGCCTTCAGATAAGCACAACTACAGTGCACAGAGAGTTTCATGGAAGGGGTTTCCATGGTCAAGCAGCTGCATCCAAGCCTTACAACACCAAATGCAATGCAAAGTGTTGGATGCAGTAGTGTAAAGCATGCCACCACTGGACGCTAGGGCAGTGGAGACAGGTTCTCTGGAGTAATGAATCACGCTTCTCTGTCTAGCAATCCAATGGAAGTGTCTGGGTTTCATGGTTTGCCAGGAGAACAGTACTTGCCTGATTGCATTGTGCCAAGTGTAAAGTTTGGTGGAGGGGGGATTATGGTGCGGGTTTTTTTTTCAGAAGTTAGACTTGGCCCCTTAGTTCTAGTGAAGGGAACTCTTAAAGCATCAGCATACCAAGACATATTGAACTATTTCATGCTGTCAACTTTGTAGGAACAGTTTGGGGATGGCCTCTTCCTGTTCCAACATGACTGCGCACCAGTGCACAAAGCAAGGTCCATAAAGACATGGATGAGTGAGTTTGGGGTGGGGGAACCTGACTAGCCTGCACAGTTCTGACCTCAACTCAATAGAACACCTTTGGCATGAATTAGAAGAGAAAGGCAGGCCTCCTTGTCCTACATCAGTGCCTGACCTCACAAATTTGCTTCTGGATGAAAGGTCACACATTCCCATAAACACACTCCTAAACCTTGTGGACAGCCTTGCAAAGGGTGGGCCAACTCAACATTGAACTCTACAGACCAAGACTGGGATGCCGTTACAGTCCATGGGCATGTAAAGGCAGGCATCCCAATACTTTTGGCAATAAAGTGTTTATATATATATAAATATATATATACACACACACATATATCCTTATCCTTGACAGCCAGCTTTCTTCTATCATCTATCTATCTTTGTATTTTTGTATATTTTTGTTAGGTCATTTTTCGTATATAAGGCCCCCATTAAGTTCTGCATGCCATAGGTCAGAGAATTCTAACTTTAATTGTAATATAACTGCTAGAGAGTGACAGGAAACTCTTCAAGTGAACAGACATTCCACCTTTGACTATTTTCATTGTAACAGGTGTTTAACTGGAAACAGAGTATGGTTTCCATCATGGGAAGCCTTAGTCACACAATGTTGGCATCCAAAGTACTGTAATAAAGATTTTCTTGGTTTACTGGTACTAACCTGGCTTAGAATATTATAGCAATGTGTAACTAAGTTTATATAACATTTTTCTTGGATTGACTTACTAAAGGGAAAACGGTTCTTCACTTTTCAAGGAAATTTTTCTCTTTGCATGGGATTATACAATTAGCTTTGTGAATGTGGTAAAAATTAACTTTGCAGAGTATACCCAATGACATGCAAGGACGAAAGAGTATTTCTTACACATGATTGGATGATGAAGGTCAGCAGAGCTTCACCCTATTCATCTTGTAAAGTGAAAAATTCCCTTGCAAAGTGCACAGAATATTTGCCTTTAGTAAATCAACTCTAGTATGTCTATTGCTGATAGGGAAAAGCCACCTTATACTTTTTCCTTCTCTTCCCCATCAATCTGTTGGTTTGAGGAGATGAAAACCTATGTAAGTTCCAAGTTGATCCTAGTTGTGATGAGGACTTGTGTCTTGTGTTTGATAGGTCTGGTTTCAATGTACCCAATTGCCAAAAATCAAAACACTGTCACATGGGAGGAAAGTAGTTAAATAGCATGCCCCTATATTGGAACTACTGTGTACTCTTAGATCCTGGTGGCAAACAAAGCAGTGGGGAAGCAAAAAAAAGGTGAGTATAAAAATCAGCTAGGGCTAATGTTAAAATTAAGTTGGTGCTGTGCTCTACATGGGCAAAGAACAGGTTCACCTTAATAAAGGAAGGGTTAGTGCAAGGGATGTAAGGGATAGGGTATTGCTCTCTCTCCACTGGAACTATTATTACTGGGAAATTGGAGATGAAAGCTGATTTTTCAGCATAGTCTTCTGTCTTTATCACATGCACACAATAAAGAAAGGTCACAGAATAACAAAGAATGGAAGGCATTATTGAACTGTGATCATACAATAATCCTACTTTATCATAAATGTTTCGTAAATGCAGGCTCACAAAAAAACAAACAATGTATAGCAATTCCTTTGGTAAACAGTATGATAATGTATAACACACATCAAGATCTACACCACCATTGTGCCAAATTATTGCATAATTTATGTATTTTTATTTGAACTACATCCAAGGTTGCCCAAGTACAATCCTGCCACTGCTCATGGGTTTAAAATCCAAGCCAATACCCATAAAATCAAAACAAAGTTAAGCAACTTAACAAACAGGCAGAAATGGCTTTTTAAGGATTCACAAGGGTGCGTTTGATTTCTTTGATGTAAGCAGCTATCATGGAAAGATTGATGTTTAGTGGCATAGTAACATTTCACAAGGCAGCTGTCTGCTCAATAATAATGGAAATGTGCTATCTATCTTCATTGTGTTCCATTAACATGCACCTCAAATCTATCACAAATAATGTCTACAACTCCACTCTGTAACTTAATATCACTGTCAGTTAAATACTCTTAAATATTTCTGTTCATATGCTCTGTGTTATAGTGTTTAATTTCTAACTATTTTTTTATGCTTCAAACCTGATTGAGGAACACATTGCAATGCTGGCAGCCAGACCTTTATTTACAACAAAAAAATGTTTCGATGAAAAGTAGTTTATGTGCTTTCACAGCTGTCAAAACACAATTTACACAAGCCCTGCATTTTGTGTGCATTCTGTACACTGAGGAAGCTGCGGCTGCATTAAAAAACTCAAATTTAAAACTAGATAAAATGTTCCCTGCAATTTATAACATCTGTTTAAGTGAACATTTCTCCAGACTGCTATCATTAGGGTGGCAGTTTGTCATACAGGTTTGAAATTTGTGATTCTATACTACTTGCAAACTGTGCAACATTGGAGTTGAAATGTAACTTTTTTTGCTTGTTAACAGTTACAAAAAAGCTCTGGTCTAAACAAACTTTTTTTGCAATTTCTAAAGCCTAACTCAGCAATGTTTGATCGCCTAGACGATCGCATTGGAAATGGGAGCGGATACCTGTCAAATTTGGGTACCCGTCCCCCCCCCCCACTCCCCAAAGGTGCCAATCCTTAATGGGGAGCGGGGGACCAATCTTTAAAGTGGAACTTCCCCTTTTGGGTGGAACTCTGCTTTAAATGTAAACATTGCTCTCTTTGACCATGTGGTTTCCGCACCCGGAAACCGTATGGTCATTCTGAATGGCACCCCATGCATCTCATCCCACAGCATGATAGTGGGTGCGGAAACCATATGGTCAAAGAGATCATGTGGTTTTCCTGTGGATGCGTTTTGGAAAAGGTGCATGCATTTTCCTTGTGTGAAACGTCATCACAGCAGCCCATTCCAATGAATGGGCTGCCGTGGCCGCACAGCCCGCACTAGTGTGCGGCCTAATGTAGAGAATGGATTACAGTGAAAACCTTTTGAGTTTATAACCACTTTAACCGGGCCTAATGTAGAGAATGGATTACGGTGAAAACCTTTTGAGTTTACCACTTTAACTCTTCCTACTCTAACTAAAAAAAAAAAAAAAAGGTTTTTCCTAGAGGTAGACTTTGACATAGATATCAGCCTCCAAGTACATCCATTATTTTACTAGTATGATATACATCAACCTCAAATTTGCTAAATACACTTCTCTCTTTGACTTTATTTTCTTTGAGAGAACCAGTAAGGAAGGCTTGTCTCAATACATTTCTCAGATCATGAATTTGATTCTTCAGAAGGTAATTTGTTATAAATATGTAATATCACCAATATGCAATCTCCCATTCACAGCTCACAAGGAGATATAAGGGGTAGGAGGCAATCTCAACATGAATTTTGAAACTTTAAGATATTAGAGAAAATTACCATCAACTACATTCCAAATGGCAACCAGTTTGATAAATTAAAGCTATTCTTCCCTCTGTTTGAAAAAAAAAAAATCTTTTAATAAAAGGACACTGGGATCCAGTGCCTTCCTCAGCCAAACTGGTTCTTCTCTGGTCCTGTGTGCTGCCATGTTTACTGTGTGCAGCTGGCTGTGATTCCTTGCAGCTTCTCAGCTGGCTGTCCACTGCTCATGCTTGATTCATGCTGTGCTTTGTGAATGGTGCTGCAGCCTTCTAGGACCTGTGACATGTCCATTTACATAAGGTTGCAGGCAGGGAGAGGGGGACTTCTGGTGGATCCACTGTGGCAATCCAACTGGAAATGTTATCAGGTACCTGACAAAACCAAGTACCAAATCTCCGCCCAAAAGAGTGCCCAAAATATAAGATGATAGGGGGAGGAGGGCATAAAACTGAATGTCCCCTTTAAGGTAAAAATCAGCTTTAAGGACCTTGCTATCTTTAAAGAAGCTTTCGAGTGTATGGGCTCTTTCACATGGAGCAGATCTGTTTAGCAGATCCAATTGCACAGCGGGGGATCTTTCTGCTGATCCAAGCGGGTGTCTGCTATGGTGCTGCAGAGCAAACACAGACCCACTCACTCTCCACAATGGACAGTTGGATGAAAATGAACCACCTGTCCATTTTCATCTGACCCGATAGACGGAAGGGGAATTGGATCCCCATCCATCCCTTTATGGCGAATCGGATCGAATTGGATGTCAACGGGTGTACATGGACACATGTCCATTTATACCCGCCACTCTATAGAGGAGAATGGAGGTTCCGATTGGGTTCGCTTGAAAAACGGGCAGGCGAACCTGATCTGAACATGCGTGGGAAAGAGCCCTAACGCCATACTTTCATAAGCCACCAGAATCAAGGTAATTTTATAATATTATCTAAAAATCATCTATAATTGGTACAACAAAATTCCTAAAAATTGTATTTTGTCTATAGTATTTGAAAACTAAAAAAAATAAACATCTGATTTTAAAAATAAAATATCTGAGTGCATATCTATTTTTTGAAACTTTAATGTGACTTTATGGTAAATTTAGCCTATTAACAATTGTGTCCCACTATTGAGCTTGAAGGGGGCTTTTAACAGTTTTCCAAAATTGATATGCAGTCTCACAGTCAGAAAAAAAGAGGCTTTGGCAAGAGTCATCCCACAAATTCAGTTCACAGCAGTCTTCCTTTAAAATGTGGATACAAATATTCAGAGTAACACACTGACAGGAACTAAAAGACAAATGGGATCCACATGGGTTGGATATTGATTGATCAATTGATTGATTCATTCACTTGTCTAAGTCATCAGTGTAACCATATTCAGAAGAGAGAGAGAAATCCTTGCAAATCATATTTTATAATATCCAATTATGCAGCAAAAACTCACTCCTGTGATTACTGTGAATCAGTGGTCATTTTAAAGCTAATGCAGAGGTGCGTCAGAGGATTAGGATATTTAGAGAGTGATAACCTTTAAACATTTTAATGATTTGCAAGTGCTGAGTATAAGCTGACCTTTGTCTCTCTAGAACACTCGGCTGATTGATATACCTGCTAACAAATTCCAGCAGAGACTTATCTACACTTACCTGCTCACTTAGCCATTCTCCTGCCAAATTATTGTAACAAGCAACTTGAAGACTCCATTCAGTTAGGTTCTGCATTCTGTTTGCCTTTCAAACATGCTAATGTGCATACTTTAAAATGTTGATAGTTGCTAATAGCTGCTGGATACATTTGTTCTATGATTACAGAATTTTAAATAAATGTAAATTAAATTACTTTTGCACTCCTAATATTACAACATATTGCTAATTGTACATTTGCCAATTGCCAGTCTCTACACAATAATGGCTTGAAGCTGAACTCCAGACAGCTATAAAAGACACACATTACTGCAGCTGTGTATTTATTAACCACTTGCCCTCCAAAGGATTTACCCCCCTTCCTGACCAGGCCATTTTTTGCTATGCGGCTCTGGATTACTTTAACTGACGATTGCATGGTCATGCAACGCTGTACATAAATTAAATCTGTGTCCTTTTTTTCCCCACAAATAGAGCTTTCGTTATGGGGTATTTGATCACCTGTGCATTCGTTTACTTTTTGCGCTATAAACAAAAAAAGACAGACAATTTTGAAAAAAAACAATATTTTTGACTTTTTGCTATAAAACATATCCAGTAAAAAAAATTTAAAAATCAAATTTTGTCATAAATTTAGGCCAAAATGCATTCTGCTACATGTCTTTGTTAAAAAAAAAAATCCCAATACATGTAAATTAAATGGGTTACGTGAAAGTTATAGCATCTACAAATGACGGTATATATACTGGAATTTTAATTTTTTTTTATACTAGTAATGGCTGCGATCAGCGACTTATAGCGGGACTGCGACGGGCATTCTGACATTGGGTGTGAACTGGCTAACTGCCACCTGCATCCCAATGATACTAATACAGTGATCAGTGCTAATGAAAAGCACTGATAATGTACTAATGGCACTGGGCAGGAAGGGGTTAACATATAGGGCTTTCAAAGGATTAACTGTGTGCTGTGTGTGTGTTTTACTAGGGAAACATGCTGCTGTGTATTTCTCTATTGTAAAGAGAGATACACAGTAGCATGTTACTGCTGGCAGGAGAGAGACCTGTGTTGTTTACACATAGGTGGGAAATCTCCGGCCGGTACCTGATGATTGACATCAGTAGCCGCCAATGGCTGCGCTGGTAGGGTGTAAAATGAAAAATCACACACACACATATATATATATATATATATATATATATATATATATATACACACATGATTTTGCACAGCCATGCCCCCTATAGAATTTCTGCTATAGGGAGGTGGGGAAGCTGTTAATATATCATGAAATTGTATATTTGAATGCAGACAGGGTAAGTAAGTCAACACAAGCTGGGTAAGCACCTGAATTTGACTTGCAGCCTACTGTACTATCTGCACAACAGATCTCAGAGAAGGGGAAGGTAGAAGCAACACAAGAATCCAATCAGTGCAAGGAGCATGCTGATAGGAAGAGAGTACAGAGTGACAGTGGGATTGCTTACACTGTGCTGCATCTCCTTTCACTAAAAATAGGAACAGACCTGTAAAATGATCTCCTCCTCTGCTGTGTGGCTGAGCTGTGTAAACCTCAGGACTGGATGGACAGAAATACAAATCCTTTAGCAGGTAAAACAGCTCTTGTATATCCATATCATCTGTGTATTAATTGTTTGCCTGGAGTTCAGCATTAATGCTAACCTTTCAAAAGAGAAATATGGAAGCAACCAGAGTTGATCTCTTTCTGAAAATGCTACTTGTATAGCTATCATGTTAATTAGAGATGAGCGAATCGAAGTATCCGAAGTGGAATTCGAGTCGAATATCGGAAAAATTTCGATTCGTGCCGAATCCGAAAAACAGCCTAATTCGGACGCGCGAATCGAAATTTTTCCGAAAATGGCGGCTGACATGTGCGGCGACGGAGCGGGGATGTCGGGGAAGGCGCGCAGACAAGGCGCGCTGCCCCATAATGCATTCCTCAACGACATGTGATCGCATCAGCCAATCAGCAGCCAGCCAGCCAGCACTGTGTAATGGTCGAGGTATATATAGCGGCCATTTTGGAAATCTTCATTTGCCTGCAGTCATTGAACAGAGGCAGACCGCTCTGTACTAGGGACAGGGACAGAGTTAGGGCCACAGAAACGAGAATTGGGGACAGAGAGAAGTTACTTAGGGACAGAGAACCATTACTCAGGGACACAGACTTGTTAATGAGGGCCACAGAATCGTTATTTAGGGACAAAGAAACGCTAGTTAGGGCCACAGAATTCATACTCAGGGACAGACAGAATTGTTACTCAGTGCCAGAGAATTGTTACTTAGGGCCACAGAAACGTTATTAGGGCCACAGAATTTTTACTCAGGGACAGACAGAATTGTTACTGAGTGCCAGAGAATTGTTACTCAGGGACAGACAGAATTGTTACTGAGTGCCAGAGAATTCTTAGGGCCACAGAATTCATTCTCAGGGACAGACAGAATTGTTACTCAGGGACAGACAGAATTGTTACTGAGTGCCAGAGAATTGTTACTCAGGGACAGACAGAATTGTTACTGAGTGCCAGAGAATTGTTACTCAGGGACAGACAGAATTGTTACTGAGTGCCAGAGAATTGATACTCAGGGACAGACAGAATTGTTACTGAGTGCCAGAGAATTGTTACTCAGGGACAGACAGAATTGTTACTGAGTGCCAGAGAATTGTTACTCAGGGACAGACAGAATTGTTACTGAGTGCCAGAGAATTGTTACTCAGGGACAGACAGAATTGTTACTGAGTGCCAGAGAATTGTTACTCAGGGACAGACAGAATTGTTACTGAGTGCCAGAGAATTGTTACTCGCACAGACACAAAATTGTTACTTGCACAGACACAGAATTGTTACTCGCACAGACACAGAATTGTTACTCAGGGCCACAGAATTCATACTCAGGGACAGACAGAATTGTTACTGAGTGCCAGAGAATTGTTACTCAGGGACAGACAGAATTGTTACTGAGTGCCAGAGAATTGTTACTCAGGGACAGACAGAATTGTTACTGAGTGCCAGAGAATTGTTACTCGCACAGACACAAAATTGTTACTTGCACAGACACAGAATTGTTACTCGCACAGACACAGAATTGTTACTCAGGGCCACAGAATTCATACTCAGGGACAGACAGAATTGTTACTGAGTGCCAGAGAATTGTTACTCAGGGACAGACAGAATTGTTACTGAGTGCCAGAGAATTGTTACTCAGGGACAGACAGAATTGTTACTGAGTGCCAGAGAATTGTTACTCGCACAGACACAAAATTGTTACTTGCACAGACACAGAATTGTTACTCGCACAGACACAGAATTGTTACTCAGGGCCACAGAATTCATACTCAGGGACAGACAGAATTGTTACTGAGTGCCAGAGAATTGTTACTCAGGGACAGACAGAATTGTTACTGAGTGCCAGAGAATTGTTACTCAGGGACAGACAGAATTGTTACTGAGTGCCAGAGATTTGTTACTCGCACAGACACAAAATTGTTACTTGCACAGACACAGAATTGTTACTCGCACAGACACAGAATTGTTACTCAGGGCCACAGAATTCATACTCAGGGACAGACAGAATTGTTACTGAGTGCCAGAGAATTGTTACTCAGGGACAGACAGAATTGTTACTGAGTGCCAGAGAATTGTTACTCAGGGACAGACAGAATTGTTACTGAGTGCCAGAGAATTGTTACTCGCACAGACACAAAATTGTTACTTGCACAGACACAGAATTGTTACTCGCACAGACACAGAATTGTTACTCAGGGCCACAGAATTCATACTCAGGGACAGACAGAATTGTTACTGAGTGCCAGAGAATTGTTACTCAGGGACAGACAGAATTGTTACTGAGTGCCAGAGAATTGTTACTCAGGGACAGACAGAATTGTTACTGAGTGCCAGAGAATTGTTACTCAGGGCCACAGAATTCATACTCAGGGACAGACAGAATTGTTACTCAGGGACAGACAGAATTGTTACTGAGTGCCAGAGAATTGTTACTCAGGGACAGACAGAATTGTTACTGAGTGCCAGAGAATTGTTACTCAGGGACAGACAGAATTGTTACTGAGTGCCAGAGAATTGTTACTCGCACAGACACAAAATTGTTACTCGCACAGACACAGAATTGTTACTCGCACAGACACAGAATTGTTACTCAGGGCCACAGAATTCATACTCAGGGACAGACAGAATTGTTACTCAGGGACAGACAGAATTGTTACTGAGTGCCAGAGAATTGTTACTCAGGGACAGACAGAATTGTTACTGAGTGCCAGAGAATTGTTACTCAGGGACAGACAGAATTGTTACTGAGTGCCAGAGAATTGTTACTCGCACAGACACAAAATTGTTACTTGCACAGACACAGAATTGTTACTCGCACAGACACAGAATTGTTACTCAGGGCCACAGAATTCATACTCAGGGACAGACAGAATTGTTACTGAGTGCCAGAGAATTGTTACTCAGGGACAGACAGAATTGTTACTTAGTGCCAGAGAATTGTTACTCAGGGACAGACAGAATTGTTACTGAGTGCCAGAGAATTGTTACTCGCACAGACACAAAATTGTTACTTGCACAGACACAGAATTGTTACTCGCACAGACACAGAATTGTTACTCAGGGCCACAGAATTCATACTCAGGGATAGACAGAATTGTTACTGAGTGCCAGAGAATTGTTACTCAGGGACAGACAGAATTGTTACTGAGTGCCAGAGAATTGTTACTCAGGGACAGACAGAATTGTTACTGAGTGCCAGAGAATTGTTACTCGCACAGACACAAAATTGTTACTTGCACAGACACAGAATTGTTACTCGCACAGACACAGAATTGTTACTCAGGGCCACAGAATTCATACTCAGGGACAGACAGAATTGTTACTGAGTGCCAGAGAATTGTTACTCAGGGACAGACAGAATTGTTACTGAGTGCCAGAGAATTGTTACTCGCACAGACACAAAATTGTTACTTGCACAGACACAGAATTGTTACTCGCACAGACACAGAATTGTTACTCAGGGCCACAGAATTCATACTCAGGGACAGACAGAATTGTTACTGAGTGCCAGAGAATTGTTACTCAGGGACAGACAGAATTGTTACTGAGTGCCAGAGAATTGTTACTCGCACAGACACAAAATTGTTACTTGCACAGACACAGAATTGTTACTCGCACAGACACAGAATTGTTACTCGCACAGACACATAATTGTTACTCAGGGCCACAGAATTCATACTCAGGGACAGACAGAATTGTTACTGAGTGCCAGAGAATTGTTACTCAGGGACACCTAATCGTTGAATTAAATAGTATGTCAGACAACATGCAGAGGAGTGGCAGAGGAGGCAATGTTTTAGGAGCGAGCAGACGTGGCAGCAGAGGAAGGGGTCGAGGCAGCAGTATTCGCAGCCAGAGGCCAGTGCTCCCGGTGTCATCCAGCGGTCGTGTCTCCACCGACAACCCTGCCGTCATTGATTGGTTGGCTCGGTCGTCTTCCTCTTCCCAGGTCACCTCTGACACCTACAGCCAACGGTCGGTGGGTACGTCAGACACAACCGTTAGTTGGCATGGCCCGGGACCAAGCCCACTGAAATCACGTGTCCTCTACCTGCCCCTGTCCTTTGCTGTTCCCTCACCAAGCGAAGTATCGCATGCTGTGGGCTCAGCCCCACTGTACAGTGAGGAAGAGCTAACAGAGGGCGGTCAGGAACGAGGGGAGACATCGGCCTTTTCAGCAGCCAAGCGAACAAGTACTGGCGAGGAGAGTGGCTCGGTAGCCGGTCTAGAGACAGGTCTGTCTCCTGACCCAGACGCAGCCGAGGGGGCTAGTAGTGAGGCGGAGACCCTACTTGATGATGAGGAGGTTGATCGCACTTGGCAGCCTCGTCGTCATCAGGCAATTTCTTCCGCATCATCAGGAGAAGAGGGTGGCAGCTTGGCAGCGAGCAAAACAGTCGGTGGGTTGCCCAGGAGACAGCAGCAGGGTCGCATCAGTGTCAGTGGAGCCAAACGTCCACGGAGTAGAGCACCAGCTCCACTGCAGCCTACCACCACGGCCAGTAGTGGTGCCGTTGCGCACGGAGGAAGTAGCAGTCAGCCAGTGAAGAGTAGCGGGGGCAAAGTTTCCTACTCGGTGGTGTGGCAATTTTTCCTCAAGCCGCCCGAGGAAGTAAACGTAGCCGTATGTCGACTATGTGGCCAGAAATGCAAGCGTGGCCAGGGGGCCCATGTTGGGACTACAGCGTTGCGTCAGCATATGCAGCGTCACCATTCGGTGGCCTGGGAAAACCGTGATAAACATACGGCGGTTCTGCCTGCCCCAGCCCCCGCTCCATCACCCGCTCCGTTACTTGCTCCGTCACCCGACGTCGTCAATCGCCCTCTATCAGCCAGTCAAGGCTCCAACACCTCTGCTGAGGGGAGTTGTCGCTCATTGGCATCTTCCGCTCGTTCAGATGCTCCTTCTCCTGCTACTCCTCTTCTCGGATTCCGTCAACAGTCTTTCTTGGAATCCGTTTCCAAGAGACAACAGTTTGCGAGCACGCACCCGACGGTGCAAAAGCTGAACGTCCTCCTGTCCAAGTTGCTGGTGCTGCAGTCCCTCCCTTTCCAACTGGTGGACTCAGCACCTTTCCGAGAAATGATGGCTTGTGCCGCGCCGCGGTGGAGAGTGCCAAGCCGTCATTTCTTTGCCCAAAAGGCAGTGCCAGCCCTGCATTCACATGTAGAAGAGATGGTGGGCCAGTCTTTGAGCATGTCGGTCTCTGCCAAAGTGCACGGCAGCGCCGACGTGTGGAGCTGTAACTACGGTCAGGGACAGTACATGTCATTTACGGCCCACTGGGTGAACGTGGTGCCGGCACAGCCGCACCAGCAACTTGGACAGGTCACGACGCTTTTGCCTCCACGTTTGCACGTCCTTGGTCCAGCAAGCATGTCCGCCTCTACCACCTCTTTTTCCGCCGTGTCCTCAGCCGCCACCCCCGTGCCAAGTCCCATTACCCGACCGGCATATCACATGTGCAGGGCGCAACGGTGTCACGCTGTGCTGCACCTGGTATGCCTTGGCGAACGTAGTCACACAGGGGAGGAACTGCTGAGTGTAATGAACAGAGAAATCGACAGATGGCTGTCTCCGCGCAAACTAAAAATCGGAACCATGTTGACTGACAACGGAAAGAACATGGTGTCTGCTCTGCGTCAAGGAAGGTTGTGCCATGCGCCATGCATGGCTCACGTGTTCAATCTGGTTGTCAAGCGGTTCCTAAAATCCACCATCCCACTGCAAGACATCCTTAAAATGTCACGTAAACTGTGCATGCATTTCAGCCATTCCTACACCGCAAAGAACACCCTCATTGAGCTGCAGCGGCAGAACGGAATTCCACAGCATCGCCTGATCTGCGACGTTGCAACAAGGTGGAATTCAACCCTACACATGTTAGACCGCCTTTACGAGCAGCGAAAGGCCATCACCGATTTCCTGATGTTACAAGCGGATAAAGGTACTCCCCTGTGTAACTTAGATGTCAGCCATTGGCAGCTCATGCGTGACACCTGCCGCTTGCTCAGGCCCTTTGAGGAGGCCACGCTATTCGTGAGTCGGCAGGACTATGGGATGAACGACGTCATTCCTCTGTTGCACGTCCTGGAACAAATGCTGTTAACAATGGCTGGTCAGGGTGCGGTAGACGTGGCGCACAGATCTCAACGCCACATGACCCCTGTGGGGGCAGGACAGGAAGAAGAGGAGGAGGTAGAGGAGGACATTTGTGCTCAGGAATTATTGAGTGAAATGGGTGGTTTTTCCACTCAGCGGACAGGAGTGGAGGAGCAGGAGCATCTGGTAGAGGAGGAGGAGGAGGAGACAGAGGACCCAGACGCACCGTGGCAGTATGCTGTGGAGATGGAGGCAGGGAGTCCCTCGCATTCCTTGGCACAAATGGCCCATAGCATGCTCGGTTGCTTGCGTAGCGACAGCCGAATAATAACCATCAGACAGAGGGATGACTTTTGGCTGTCCACCTTGTTGGACCCTCGCTACCGGTCCAAAATGGTGGCCTTTTTCACACCTGCTGAGAGGGAGGCCAAAATTACGTACTATAAAAACCACCTATGTAGTCAGTTGGTCTCTGCCTTTGTGCGCCAACGTCCATCCTCAGACACTGTGGGCCCTGTGCGCTCGCGTTCCGCTGGCATGGCAGCAGGGGAGGGGTGGGGTGGTAGGAGCAGTGGCAGCTCCACCAGCAGTGGCTGCCTCAGTCTGCAGTCGATGATGAGTAGCTTTCTTCACCAGCGCAGTGAGGAAACTACTAACCAGCCGCAGCAGCAGCAGCAGCATCAGGTGGACCTGGAGCAGGAGCTCAAACAACAGGCTTGGGCCTACTTGGACAGCACCCTGCCAACCGAGGTAGACAATCCCCTTGACTACTGGGCAACGAAACTTGACCTTTGGCCCCAACTAGCTGAATTTGCCCTTGAAAGGCTGTCATGCCCGGCCAGTAGCGTGGCATCGGAGCGCGTGTTTAGTGCGGCAGGAGGTATTGTAACTCCGCGGAGGACACGACTGTCCACCCAAAGTGTGGAGAGACTCACGTTTGTGAAAATGAATCAGGCGTGGATTAGTCTGGATTTCAAACCACCAGTTCCTGACACAACTGACTAAATCCGCCATGAATCATGCCTCAAACATGTGCCACTTTCAGGTCTCCTCACACTGCTGGTGTGTTTAATTTTTTGACATAGGGTGCTGGCAGATTACGGGCCTCCTATAGCTGCTGCCAGGCCCCTAATCTGCCATGGGCCCCTATATACCGCCTCCTCATGCTGCTGCCAGGTCCAGAGTCTCTCATGGGTCCCTGTACGGCCTCCCATTGCTGCTGTCTCCATCGCCACACTCTGCCATGTGCCACTTTCAGGTCTCCTCACACACTGCTGGTGTGTAGAATTTTTTGACATAGGGTGCTGGCAGATTATGGGCCTCCTATAGCTGCTGCCAGGCCCCTAATCTGCCATAGGCCCCTATATACCGCTTCCTCATGCTGCTGCCAGGTCCAGAGTCTCTCATGGGTCCCTGTACGGCCTCCCATTGCTGCTGTCTCCATCGCCACACTCTGCCATGTGCCACTTTCAGGTCTCCTCACACACTGCTGGTGTGTTAAATTTTTTGACATAGGGTGCAGGCAGATTACGGGCCTCACATAGCTGCTGCCAGGCCCCTAATCTGCCATGGGCCCCTATATACCGCCTCCTCATGCTGCTGCCAGGTCCAGAGTCTCTCATGGGTCCCTGTACGGCCTCCCATTGCTGCTGTCTCCATCGCCACACTCTGCCATGTGCCACTTTCAGGTCTCCTCACACACTGCTGGTGTGTAGAATTTTTTGACATAGGGTGCTGGCAGATTATGGGCCTCCTATAGCTGCTGCCAGGCCCCTAATCTGCCATAGGCCCCTATATACCGCTTCCTCATGCTGCTGCCAGGTCCAGAGTCTCTCATGGGTCCCTGTACGGCCTCCCATTGCTGCTGTCTCCATCGCCACACTCTGCCATGTGCCACTTTCAGGTCTCCTCACACACTGCTGGTGTGTTAAATTTTTTGACATAGGGTGCAGGCAGATTACGGGCCTCACATAGCTGCTGCCAGGCCCCTAATCTGCCATGGGCCCCTATATACCGCCTCCTCATGCTGCTGCCAAGTCTAGAGTCTCTCATGGGTCCCTGTACGGCCTCCCATTGCTGCTGTCTCCATCGCCACACTCTGCTGCCATGTGCCACTTTCAGGTCTCTTCACACTGCTGGTGTGTTAAATTTTTTGACATAGGGTGCAGGCAGATTACGGGCCTCACATAGCTGCTGCCAGGCCCCTAATCTGCCATGGGCCCCTATATACCGCCTCCTCATGCTGCTGCCAAGTCTAGAGTCTCTCATGGGTCCCTGTACGGCCTCCCATTGCTGCTGTCTCCATCGCCACACTCTGCTGCCATGTGCCACTTTCAGGTCTCTTCACACTGCTGGTGTGTTAAATTTTTTGACATAGGGTGCAGGCAGATTACGGGCCTCACATAGCTGCTGCCAGGCCCCTAATCTGCCATGGGCCCCTATATACCGCCTCCTCATGCTGCTGCCAAGTCTAGAGTCTGTCATGGGTCCCTGTACGGCCTCCCATTGCTGCTGTCTCCATCGCCACACTCTGCTGCCATGTGCCACTTTCAGGTCTCTTCACACTGCTGGTGTGTTAAATTTTTTGACATAGGGTGCAGGCAGATTACGTGCCTCACATAGCTGCTGCCAGGCCCCTAATCTGCCATGGGCCCCTATATACCGCCTCCTCATGCTGCTGCCAAGTCTAGAGTCTCTCATGGGTCCCTGTACGGCCTCCCATTGCTGCTGTCTCCATCGCCACACTCTGCTGCCATGTGCCACTTTCAGGTCTCCTCACACTGCTGGTGTGTAGAATTTTTTGACATAGGGTGCTGGCAGATTATGGGCCTCCTATAGCTGCTGCCAGGCCCCTAATCTGCCATAGGCCCCTATATACCGCCTCCTCATGCTGCTGCCAGGTCCAGAGTCTCTCATGGGTCCCTGTACGGCCTCCCATTGCTGCTGTCTCCATCGCCACACTCTGCTGCCATGTGCCACTTTCAGGTCTCTTCACACTGCTGGTGTGTTAAATTTTTTGACATAGGGTGCAGGCAGATTACGGGCCTCACATAGCTGCTGCCAGGCCCCTAATCTGCCATGGGCCCCTATATACCGCCTCCTCATGCTGCTGCCAAGTCTAGAGTCTGTCATGGGTCCCTGTACGGCCTCCCATTGCTGCTGTCTCCATCGCCACACTCTGCTGCCATGTGCCACTTTCAGGTCTCCTCACACTGCTGGTGTGTAGAATTTTTTGACATAGGGTGCTGGCAGATTATGGGCCTCCTATAGCTGCTGCCAGGCCCCTAATCTGCCATAGGCCCCTATATACCGCCTCCTCATGCTGCTGCCAGGTCCAGAGTCTCTCATGGGTCCCTGTACGGCCTCCCATTGCTGCTGTCTCCATCGCCACACTCTGCTGCCATGTGCCACTTTCAGGTCTCTTCACACTGCTGGTGTGTTAAATTTTTTGACATAGGGTGCAGGCAGATTACGGGCCTCACATAGCTGCTGCCAGGCCCCTAATCTGCCATGGGCCCCTATATACCGCCTCCTCATGCTGCTGCCAAGTCTAGAGTCTGTCATGGGTCCCTGTACGGCCTCCCATTGCTGCTGTCTCCATCGCCACACTCTGCTGCCATGTGCCACTTTCAGGTCTCCTCACACTGCTGGTGTGTAGAATTTTTTGACATAGGGTGCTGGCAGATTATGGGCCTCCTATAGCTGCTGCCAGGCCCCTAATCTGCCATAGGCCCCTATATACCGCCTCCTCATGCTGCTGCCAGGTCCAGAGTCTCTCATGGGTCCCTGTACGGCCTCCCATTGCTGCTGTCTCCATCGCCACACTCTGCTGCCATGTGCCACTTTCAGGTCTCTTCACACTGCTGGTGTGTTAAATTTTTTGACATAGGGTGCAGGCAGATTACGGGCCTCACATAGCTGCTGCCAGGCCCCTAATCTGCCATGGGCCCCTATATACCGCCTCCTCATGCTGCTGCCAGGTCCAGAGTCTGTCATGGGTCCCTGTATGGCCTCCCATTGCTGCTGTCTCCATCGCCACACTCTGCTGCCATGTGCCACTTTCAGGTCTCTTCACACTGCTGGTGTGTTAAATTTTTTGACATAGGGTGCAGGCAGATTACGGGCCTCACATAGCTGCTGCCAGGCCCCTAATCTGCCATGGGCCCCTATATACCGCCTCCTCATGCTGCTGCCAAGTCTAGAGTCTCTCATGGGTCCCTGTACGGCCTCCCATTGCTGCTGTCTCCATCGCCACACTCTGCTGCCATGTGCCACTTTCAGGTCTCTTCACACTGCTGGTGTGTTAAATTTTTTGACATAGGGTGCAGGCAGATTACGGGCCTCACATAGCTGCTGCCAGACATGTAATCTGCCATGGGCCCCCGTACCGACTCCTCATGCTGTGACGTTGCAACAAGGTGGAATTCAACCCTACATATGTTAGACCGCCTTTACGAACAGCTAAAGGCCATCACAGATTTGCTGATGTTAAAAGCGGATAAAGGTACTCCCTGTGTAACTTAGATGTCAGCCATTGGCAGCTCATGTGTGACACCTGCGCTTGCTCAGGCCCTTTGAGGAGGCCACGCTATTCGTGAGTCGGCAGGACTATGGGATGAATGAGGTCAAATCGGCCATGGGCCCCCGTACCGCCTGTTCACGCTGATGCTGGTCCCACAGTGTGACCTGGGTCCCTGTACGGCCTTCCATTGCTTCCACTCTGCCATGTGCCACTTTGAAATCTCCTCACACTCCTGCGGTTGTCCATTTTGTCATAGGTTGCTGGCAGATTACAGGCCTTCCATAGGTGCCACCAAGCCCCATATCGGCCATGGGCCCCCGTACCGCCTGGTCACGCTGCTGCTGGGCCCATAGTGTGACCTGGGTCCCTGTACCGCCTCCCATTGCTCCCACTCTGCCATGTGCCACTTTCAGGTCTCCTCACGCTCCTGCTGGTTTCCATTTTGTCATAGGTTGCTGTATGGCCTCCCATTGCTGCTGCCTCCACCGCCACACTGTGGCTCCAAACACTGGTTTTGGCCCCGTGACTGGCCAAAGGAGTGAAGTGTGCAGTGATTCTAAGATCGACGGCACTCATCTGCATGTCATACTGACAGACAGTATTATTTCTCTTCCCCAGCAGACTCCAAGGGCATTTAAATTAAAGGTACAGTGTTCTGCACTAATATTAAGTCTCTCTGAAGCCTAGAAACACCCTTTTTTAAGTTAAATTCACAGCGAATTTATTCGACTCGAATCGAATATTGTCCACGAATTCGCCGAATCAGTCGAATCGAATTTTTCATTTCTTCGCTCATCTCTAATGTTAATCATTTAGTTTCAAAAGTTTTTGAATTACAGAACAAAGAAATTAAACAAATTTAAAAAAAAGTACAAATTTGGAAAATTAAGATTCGGCCAGAAATACTTATCTGTGCATTTGTTTTAGGCTAGTGACTTGTTTTAGGCTAGAGCATTGAGGACAGTGTGACAGTCAGGCAACTAGCATTTCTGGGATGAGATGTCAGCAATGGCAGCTCTCATGTTTCCCTTGGAAAATGTTTTCTTTAACAGTAATCTTTTTTTATATATATAATAAAAAAATGTAAAGCCCAGCTTTTAAAAGTCCACCTATATCTATTTTCCTACGGTTGCAGACCACCCACAGTACTTGTACTGTGGACAGGCGGCATGTACAGGGAGAGTGACATACCCGCAGGGCTCTTTTTCAGCAAGAGGCTGGGGGAACCCAGTTCTGGCACCTCCAACACATCCATCCCTGTATGCATGCAATGGCAAGTATTGCTGGGGTGTGCTGGGGGGTCTATTGATGCTGGTGGATCTATTGTCACTGGAGGGGATCTATTTTTGCATGGTGGTCTATTGTTGCTGGAGAGGGATATATTTTTGCTGGGGGGGTCAATTGGAATGGATCTACTGTTGAGGGTAGATCTGTTGTTGCTGCTGGGGGTGTGTTGTTGCTGCTGTGGTATTTTGTTGTGGGGGTCCATTGTTCCTGGGTGAATCTACTGTTGCTGGAGTATGGCTATAGTTGCTGGCTGCAGGGGATCTATTTTACTGATTTTCTTGTAATGAGTAACAAATTCCATACAAAATTATACTTGGCTCTGTGTTCTCTAAAAGGAGCAGTATGGGGAGGGAGGGTAGGGGTAGGAACCAAGGAACGGTGCTCAGTGGTGGGTAGAGGGCCGGAAACAAGGGGTGACTCAGAAGGGGGTAATTCTTTTTCTTTTTTCAGAATTTTCAGTCTCTTTTAGTTTAGATCGTAAAAGATAAACAAGCCAGTGGTGGGTGATCAAATACCACCAAAAGAAAGCTCTATTTGTCTGAAAAAAAGATATACATTTTGTTTCGGGAAAGTGTTGCATGACCAGTTGAAACAGCGCACTGCCAAATAGCAAAAAATGCCCTGGTCAGGAAGGGGGTAAAACCTTCTGGAGCTGAAATGGTTAACATACCCCCACAAGCCTTCTCATCTGTCCACACTCTGGTCCAAAGGGTGCTGCACAACCACAAAAGAAAAACATATTATTACTATTATTTTTTTAATTTATATAGGACCAACAGTTTATGAAGGGCTTTACAATATAAAGGGAGACAATACAATACAATACAATACTATACAATACAATACAATACAAGAGGGTTAGGAGGGCCCAGCTCCTGAGAGCTTGCAATCTAATAAAGTGGGGATATTATTCTGTATTTCTATAGAGAGGACATCTGTCCTGCAACAGTTGGCAGCCTCTTAGTAGGAATAAATGGGAGGAGACAACCACCTAAGAAACGACAGCTCACCAGGGAAGGAACAGCCACCTACTTGCTTCACGGTAACCAAAGAGCTTGGTGCCCATTTGCAGTGGCAATGAGTGCATTGGTTGGAGAAACCCCTTTCAAAGACCCATTCCCAAAGTTGAAAGGAATGCTGTCTGGCATCAACATAGTAGGGGGTACACACTCACTGACGCATTCCGTTTTACATGTTTGGTATGTTAACTCTTGGAGGAAGGTTGACATGCTGTTTTTTTTTTTCAATGGTATACATTAAAAAATAAACATGACAGTTAATACTCCTAGTGCTGAAAATGTATAAGAACTGTTTCAGCACCATTAAGAGATATTGCCATCAAATTCCCTTGCACAGTATATACTATTCTGACTGCTACTATACTACTAAGTGAGATTTAGTGACTGTTCACTTGTTAGTAAAACCCCAACTTACCGTCAGCAATAGGCATGCTGGCCAAGGGCTCCTTCTACTGTCCTCTTGCTCAGGATTTAGATAGGGAACGTACACACCTGTAAAATGGACAAACTCACTCATCTTCGGTCACTCACATTCTCCAGGTCCAAGGCCTACCTCCACAAATAAGGAATGTTCACATGTTCAAAGTTTTCATGATTTTATTTTAGCCAAAGCATAATGAACAGTTCTTGGCCAACATACCCTTCACCTCCACCTATTCTGTGTCAACATCAATAATTCTGCTCAGTGCAAGACCAACACCAACATAGGATGGCCGTCCAACTCTTCCATTGTCCTCACTGTGGGTCTCCATAGGTGAATTCTCCAACAGAACCTATTCCTGACCTACCTCGAAGGGTTCACGTCCAAAGACTACAAGCTTATATGGCAGTATACCAGGGGTAGCCTTTTCCCTTGGCCCCAGGCTCTTCTGGCTCTAGATTATATAGGACTCAACTAAACCCACTCATAATACCCACCCAAGAGAGGGTCTTCCTGGCTTCTGCATTCACCTGGTGTACACTTACCATATTGTAAATAGAGTGAATGGGACTGTGAAATTAAATTTGAATACCAGCAGAGTTTACTTGAGCGAATGTTAGTATAAGAGCTGTTTGACTGGAGTTGTGCTTTAATTTTATTTCTAAAGAGTCAAAGAAAAGATTTATCATAATAAAAATAGTACTGCTAAAGTCAGTGATGATGGCGGTGATATCACCACTTTATTTAGAAAATTAATTTGATTTTAGTTTTAAATGTGTTTTTCAGTAAGTGCTAAAGCTACCATTTGTTTGATAGGATTTTATTTTTTCTATCTTTTAAAATATATTTTTCCTCTTGTGAAATGAAGAAAAATATTGTTGTCCTTTGCTCATCTATTATTAACATAGTAATCTGTGCAGGTTATAAAAAGTGTCACATTAGTAAAGCTCAATAGATTCCCGGCTTGCTACAGTGGCATTCTTTCTGTCATCACCAACCATTACTCTTCTAATGTTATATGTTCAACCTTGTATACTGCCTAATTTTGTATTTATAGAATTTTAGCGCTTACGCTAACAAGTGTTTTCAGGAATAAATATATAGTTTTGTAAATGGTATTTTTATCTTAAAGTGACATTTACCTAAGATTGTAATACTGCATTAGCATTTTTTTTGGTGACTGTTGAAGATAAAACAAAGATAAGACTGTGCAAACAGGTTACTTGTTTTTCTTAATATGCCTGACATTCTTTATAGCTTATCAGTGTCTTATATGACCTTGGATCCTATACATACTAATCAAACTTTTGCTAAAAGCTGTTAAATGCAGTGTGTTTTATTCAAGTGCCCCTTACCCTAAATGCAAATATTGCTCATGCAGGACAATGTAATATTTCGTGGAGAAGAGACAACGCTTGTCTGTGTTCCTTGAAAGAGATGAGTGTTCAGTGCACTGGCTGATGGTGTCTTCCTACCCAGGTGTAGCATGAATTCAAGATAAGTAGTGGGCAACTCGTCATCCAGAAGCAGATATGTTTATTGTTGTAGGAGGAGTACAGGTATACAATGGCTTAAGAGTTTCAGCTACAAAGCCTTAGTCATAGCCATATTGGTTTTGCTTTAAAGAGAAACTGAACTCTGGAAACCTAAAGAAAGGCTGGAAGAGAGTAAATGACTACAGCTTATCTTTACCCTCTTACTTACTGCCACATACTTTATGGAGATTAGTGTTGGCCTATATGTTCAGCGAACACTTGAACAGTAAGAGCGTTCAGTGAGCTGTTCGCCCGCCACACCCCACAATGCACTGTGCCCTGACAGTGCATTGTGATTGACCAAAGCAATTCACATCACCACAGATCAGGTGCAATGTTTTGGCCAATCACAGTGCACGATGATGTCACAAGGGGGCGGAGTGACCCCCCCTGCCTTGTGACTTCATCACCGTATTTAGGAACTGTCATCCCAGCGCAGCTGTCAGACAGCAGGAGCCAGAGTCAAGAGTGGAGCTTTTTTTTCTTTTTTCGGGTCGGCGGTGGTGGCAGGCATCGTGATCGACGTTGGATCTACTTCAAGGGACATTATTAAAATGTTTGTTTTTAATAAAGGACTTGTCAAAGACTGTCTATTGTTGTGTTATGTTTTACACTACACTTTTTTTTTGGTGAATGAGTAGTGGTACCATGCACCCCATACTCATTCACATGGGGGGGCCCTTGTTGGGAACCCCGCTTATAACTGAAACATTAAATAATGTTTTTAATAGCTGTGTGGTATTGTACCGCATGCTCAGATGTGGTAAGATAATTGTCCCCTCTGTTTGGAGTTCTGGTCGAACTTTCATTATGTTCAAATGTTCGACCTCAAACAGAACAGTGGGGTGTTTCTCCTCTTGTCCAACACCTCTGGTAGTGGTGATAGGGGATGTAGGGACACAGAGTGGTACAAGGACCATTGTTCTGGGCAGCACCAGATGTTGATGCAAGACAATGTTGATTGTGAAGCACTGTATAGGGACCAGAGGCAGGAACACAGTAGCATCCAATTAGTGGACAAGAACAAAGCCAGAATACAAGCCAGATGTCGCCAACAATTGGGCAAAGATGTAGTGAATCTGAAGGCAGGGAAAATGTCAGGATACAGGCCAAGGTCATCAATAGCCAGACAGTGAGGTACAGAAACATAAGGCAGAGACAGAATACAAGTTAAGGTCAGTTCATAGCCAGGTAGCAAGCTACCAAATCAGAAAGCAGGATATAGATTATGAAACACAGGGCAAGGTCTAAACAGGCAGACAGGAATCCAAAGCAGGTTGAAGACAGGGTGAGTCATATACAGAAAAGCAAGCATAGCTTCAGCAATCTGTCCATGCCACATTCCAGCTAAAACAGGCTGGACAGTGCCAATGATCACATTAAGAGTGGTTGCAACTTGGGATGTCATGCAAAAATAATCTTCCTTTATTGAAAAAGCATGTACAAAGACTGTAAAACAGGCGATGTGTTGTAGACATCAAGCCTTTGTACATGCTTTTTCAATTAATAAAGATTATTTTTGGATGGCATCTCAAGTGCTGACTACCCTTCTTGTGATCTACATGCTATAGAGGTGTTGGCAGCCTCAGAGTCTGAGCACTGTGTGAAGTTGTTACACAGGAAGCTAGAAGCACCTATGAACCATTGGATAGTGCCAATACCAGTGGCAAGTGTACATGAGCGCTAATGTTTCTGAGTTTATTTTCGGAAATATGCCCATGTGCTCTCAATGGTCTTCTCATAATAGTACACATTGGACCTTCCTTACACTTATGACTCATTGTTGGCAGAGCCTCCAGCAAGAAACAGTGAGCAGCACAGTAGTGCTTCACTTCAAACCTCCTAAGACTAACAGTAAAAGGCAGAAGTGCCTTTAGATTTCACACTGCAGATATAAATCTACAAGGCTATAGACACAGGAGTGCCTAGGTACCCTTACATACCAGTAAGTACACTGCATTTTTTAATGAAGAATTCAAGAAAAAAAATTTTGTCTTTTGAGGTACTGCTTGTGCAACATTAACATTTGTAAATGTTTCCTAGAAAATGTTTACTTTTTGAGTTCATACCCAGAAGCACATAATTACCTAGCCTTCACTGCTCCATTTGGCTTCCAGGATCAAGTAAATCAGCTTAAAGTGGAGCTCCACCCAAAAGGGGAGGTTCCACTTTAAAGACTGGTCCCCCACTCTCTATTAAGGATTGGCACCTTTGGGGAGCAGGGGGGTGAGCGGATACCTGAAATTGACAGGTACCCGCTCCCACTTCTGCTGCTATTGCCTAGGTGATCAGAAGAGAAAGTTGTCCTCCTACCCTCCCTCTCTGTAGTCTTCTGGGACACATGACAGGTCCCAGAAGACTATAGAGCCATTCATGAAGCGCAGCGCTACTAGCGCATGCACAGTGGGCACCCGGCTGTGAAGCCTCAAGCTGTAACAGCCGGGTGTCCACACTGAAGATGCCGGCACCTGGAACACCAGACGGCTGATGAAACGGGCTTTGGGGAGGACACCACGGGATTGTGGGACAGGTGAGAGGTTGTTTTTTAAAAGTCAGCAGCTACTGTTTTTGTTGCTGCTGATTTTTATTTTTTTACAGTGTGAGTGGAACTCCGCTTTAAAGTGGTTCTAAAGCCTAAAGGTTTTATACCTTAACCACCTCAATACAGGGCACTTTTATCCCCTTCCTGCCCAGACCAATTTTCAGCATTCAGCGCTCTCACTCTTTGAATGATAATTACTCAGTCATGCAACACTGTACCAAAATTAAATTGTTGTCCTTTTTTTCACACAAATAGAGATTTCTTTTGGTGGAATTTAATTAGCACTGGTTTTTTTTATTTTTTTGTGCTATAAATTAAGAAACACTGAAAAGTTTGAAAAGAAACACATTTTTCTTCAATTATGTTATTCAATTTTGCAAACAAGTAATTTTTCTTCATACATTTTGGCCAAAATATATACTGCTACATTGCTTTGGTAAAAATAATCCCAATCGGTGTGTATTATTTGGTTTGTGTGAAAGTTATAGAGTCTACAAACTATGATACCAATAATTGAAAATTGATCACACCTGATCAAACCTGATGTACTGATGGCCTATCTCATTTCTTGAGACACTAACAAGCCAGGACAGTACAAATACCCCCCAAATGACCCCTTTTTGGAAAGTAGACATTCCAAGGTAAGATGCATGGTGATTTTTTGAACCTTTTTCCCACAAGTCTTTGGAACATGAAGAAAGTAAATACAATTTGTTTTATTTAACAGGTTATTCCTCTCACATGACATATGCATTCTTTCATCTTCACCCCAAAACATATTCTGCTGCTCCTCCTGAGTATGGGGATGATACCACATGTGTAAGACTTTTCCACAGCCTGGCCACATACAGAGGCCCAAAATCCAAGTAGGATCTATGGGCGTTCTGTAGGCATAAATTACACATCTCCTGACTACCTGTTACATTTTTGAATGACCCCATTTTTTAAATCAAACACCCCAATGTATATTCTATGAGGCATGATGTGTCTTTTGAGCATGTCATTTTTTCCACAAGTTTTTGGATAATGTGGAAAGAAAATAGAAATATCTTATAAATGGACAACTTTGTGTAAAAAAAAAAAAAAAAATAAAATTTTATTTTCTTTCCACATTATCCAAAAACTTGTGGAAAAAATGACATGCTCAAAAGACACATCATGCCTCATAGAATATACATTGGGGTGTTTGATTTAAAAAATGGGGTCATTCAAAAATGTAACAGGTAGTCAGGAGATGTGTAATTTATGCCTACAGAACGCCCATAGATCCTACTTGGATTTTGGGCCTCTGTATGTGGCCAGGCTGTGGAAAAGTCTTACGCATGTGGTATCCCCTTACTCAGGAGGAGCAGAATAGTGTATGTCGGGGTGTCATTTTTGGTATGTACATGCTATGTGTTAGAAATATCTTATAAATGGACAACTTTGTGTAAAAAAAAAAAATAAATAAAATTTTAACACATAGCATGTACATACCAAAAATGACACCCCGACATACACTATTCTGCTCCTCCTGAGTAAGGGGATACCACATGCGTAAGACTTTTCCACAGCCTGGCCACATGCAGAGGCCCAACATCCAAGTAGTACCCACAGGCATTCTAGAGGCAAAAATGACACATCTCATTTCCTGACTACCTATCACATTTTTTAAGGCTCTGGAGCACCAGGACAATAGAATTACACAGAAAATGATCGCATTTTGGTAAGAAAACACCCCATTGTATATTCTACGAGGCATAATAAGTCTTTTGAACATGTCATTTTTTTCCAAAATGTGGACAGAAAATGAAAATGTATTTTTTTTTAAACAAAGTTATCCATTTAAAAGATTTTTCTAACACATAGCATGTACATACCAAAAATTATACCATGTAATGCCTATGAAATGTGTTGACCTTGGACCCTTTGTTTCTTGGGTAATTTTTACAATAAAGCATCGTTGCCAAGATGTCAGGAACATGAGAAGTGACTGATGTCATTTCTTTAGGCTAAAGGAAAAGAGTCGCCATCAAATCACAATACATTAGACTGATGGATGTTTGCTCCTCCTCAGATATCCTGAACTTCTTTGTTTGGACTCTCTCCTCCTCAGAATCTATTGACCCACTGCTTTCAACTGGCTCATACTCAAAATCTGAGTCTTACAGAGAGAGTTTCCCGCTACTCTCGTCCGTCATACTCAGTATCTGGAAAGCCTCCTCCTTGGTGTATAATTTGTTTAGACATGTTTATGCTGCATTGCTGATATTGATTTTGATGTTCACTGGTACAGGTGTTTATCACAAGTACAGATGTGGATTTACACTGATACTCTGTGACAGATATTGATCACTGGTACAGATGTGGATTTGACACTGGTACACTGTGAGAGATGTTATTCACTGGTACTGATATGGATTTTACACTAGTATTGTGTGACAGATATTGAGCAGTGGTAAACTGTGACAGATGGTAGGCAGTGACAGATGTTGATCACTGGTACAGAAGTGGATGAGGATTGGTACACTGTGACAGATGTAGATTTGACACTGGTGGGACGTGACATGTGGATCACTGGTACAGATGTGGATGACCACTGGTACACCGTGACAGATGCGAATCACTGGTACAGATGTGAATTTTACACTGGTACACTGTGACAGATGTGGATCACTGGTACAGATGTGGAATTTACACTGCTACACTGTGACAGATGTGGATCACTGGTACAGATGTGAATTTTACACTGGTACACTGTGACAGATGTGGATCACTGGTACAGATGTGGAATTTACACTGCTACACTGTGACAGATGTGGATCACTGGCACAGATGTGAATTTTACACTGGTACACTGTGACAGATGTGGATCACTGGTACAGATTTGAATTTTACATTGTACACTGCGGCAGATGTGGATCACTGATACAGATGTTAATTTTACACTGGTACACCGTGACAGATGTGGATCAATGGTGCAGATATGGATGACCACTGGTACACCACAACGGATGTGGAGCACTGGTACAGATGTGGAATTTATGCTGGTACACCATGACAAATGTGGAGCACTGGTACAGGTGTGGATTTTACGCTGGTACGCAGTGACAGATGTGGATCACTGGTACAGATGTGGATTTTATGCTGGCATGCTGTGACAGATGTGGATCACTGGTACAGATGTTTATTTTACGCTGGTATGCCGTGACAGATGTGCAGTTTACACTGGTACGTTGTGACAGATGTGGATCACTGGTACAGATGTTGAATTTACACTGGTACACCATGACAGATATGGATCACTGGTACATATGTGAATTTTACATTGGTACACCGTGTCAGATGTGGATCACTGGTACAGATGTTAATTTTAAACTGGTACACCGTGACAGATGTGGATCACTGGTATAGATATGGATGCCCATTGGTACACCGTGACAGATGTGGATCACTGGTACAGATGTTGACTTTATGCTGGTATGCCGTGACAGATGTGGATCACTGGTACAGATGTGGAATTTATGCTAGTACGTCGTGACAGATGTGGATCACTGGTACAGATGTGGAATTTATGCTGGTACACTGTGACAGATACTGGTACACTGTGACAAATGTGGATTACTGGTACAGATGTGGAATTTACACTGGTACAATGTGGCAGATGTGGATCACTGGTATAGATATGGATGACCACTGGTACACTGTGACAAATGTGGATTACTGGTACAGATGTGGAATTTATGCTGGTATGCTGTGACAGATGTGGATCACTGGTACAGATGTGGAATTTATGCTAGTACGTTGTGACAGATGTGGATCACTGGTACAGATGTGGAATTTATGCTAGTAAGTTGTGACAGATGTGGATCACTGGTACAGATGTTGAATTTATGCTGTGACAGATGTGGATCACTGGTACAGATGTAGATTTTATGCTTGTATGCCATGACAGATGTGGATCACTGGTACAGATGTGGAATTTACACTGGTACACCGTGGCAGATGTGGATCACTGGTACAGATGTGAATGACCACTAGTACACTGTGGCAGTTGTGGATCACTAGTGCACTGACAGCTGTGTGGGGGACACTATGTGGTGATGTGTGTGGGTGTGTAACTCAATTTTACAGAAATCGGCTCTGTTTCTCCTCACTAGTGGGTTCTCTGTGAGGAGAGGCAAAACCAATCAATAGACTGGCGGCTTTGTTGACATCACATGATGGCTGTGATTGGACACAGCCATCATGTGATCAGACTGGCCAATCAGAGAGCCCTTCTGCCATGCGGCGTTGTGCTGTGTCCAGGTGACACAGGCACACTGTGCACTGCGCGCAGCTGCACGGCCATGAGGCTGAGCGCACACCCATGTTCTGAGAGACGTTTAGGAATGTCCGCTCAGAACAGAGAAGATCCAACCTGGCCGTTTATGTGCAATGGTCAGGTGGGAAGCGGTTAATGGATTTTCTGCAATAAGTTAAACAAACCTTTAATGTGCTGCCCCAGCCCCTCCTAATTACTTACCTGAAACAAATTTTGATCCAGCAATGTGCACGGGAGCTGCAGCTTTCTTGGCTTTCTTTCTCCTCATTGGACAAAGAGGCAGCAGCAAAAGCCAATGGCTATGGACATACAGAGCCAGCCCCGGACTAAGCATGCACAAGTGATCCCTTAACAAGCGGCTTGCTATGGGGGCACTTGGCAGGGGGGAGGAGTAGATAGAGCCAGCAAGGGACTTGAGAAGAGAACCGGGGTTGCTCTGTGCAAAACTATTGCATAGAGCAGGTAAGTGTAACAGCTATGGACATACAGAGCCAGCCCCGGACTAAGCATACACAGGTGATCCCATAACAAGCGACTTGCTATGGGGGCACTTGGCAGGGGGGAGGAGTAGATAGAGCCGGCAAGGAACTTGAGAAGAGAACCGGGGTTGCACTGTGCAAAACTATTGCATAGAGCAGGTAAGTGTAACAGGCTTGTTATTAAAGAAACATTGAAGCTTTATTATCACTTTAACATAAGCTCTAGTTGTTCTAGTCAGACCACAGGGCTCAGGTCTCTCTTCCTACCTTCATGTGACAATGCAGGGCTAATCACTAGGCACCAGTGCTGTTATATGAGAAGAATGTAAGTTCCATGCTCCTCCATAGCAGGATGAATTGGGTATTTTAAAGAGTTTCTAGAGCTGCCAAAACATTCCTGTTTAAATAGCATTAGCAAGGGTGTGAACACCTGTTGGGATTTTATTGCTGTATATGTCCCTGTTATTAAGATTGCCTATTTGTTCTGGAAAACATTGTCACCAGGACTAAAACTAAGAGAGAATCCAAATTCTGAGTTGTTACTGTCACAGAAATTGAGGCATAATCTTCCACCCTGGAAAGCTGATCTGATAACAACTTTCTCAAATAGGATTTCACTCATGTCTACTAGTATCTACTGTATAAAACAAGAAGTGAGGGTAATTCTCCCTAATGGGAGAACACAGGGGAAACAACTGTTAGGGGTTTAAACCAAAAAGTATCCTTAACTAGATAAAAAAAAGTTTTGACTTTGATATAAAGTACTGTAATAGAGGGCAAATTTTTCTTTGAACTATAACTCACCATGGCTTCCTGTGCTAGTTATAAATGATTGATTAACTATTTCTTTTAACTTTATTTGTGCTATATAAACTTGTATATATTGAAAACTATACTAAATAACAGAAAGCAAAATTCAAATAATATATTCAACTAAGATCATTTAATCATTAAAATAGCTGTCTCATAAAAAAAAGTTGACTGAAACAAAATCCTGAGATAGATCAATCAATAGAAATAATAAATCACAGCAGCTTGTATATCATCAAATGACTAATTTTCATTGAACCTCCTCTGGGAAATAAGCTAAGAATTTAAAGGAATAAAATAAAAATCCAGTACAGCTTGTGCCTTTATGTAATGAACATTTACATACATCTACCTTTATGATTGAGAAGAAACCCAAGATGCATAATCATGATGGACTTTAAAAGCATGATTTGTGGAGGCTGCTGACATATTCATGTTTTAATGCAACTGCTCTAAACCAATGTTTAAACGAACAACAATTCCTGCCAGCTTACAATACACTTGGCTGGCCAGGTGCCCCATCCGCTATGTTTCAAGATGCATAATTCAAAAAAGGGTCTCAGATAATAGGCTTTCCCAGAAGCTGAGCTCTTAAGTGTTTTGGAAATTCTTACACATTTACATTTGCATTTTCAAAACATATTTCATATATCGCTCTTCCACAATTCCAGAGGTATTATAGGCTGAATGGGGGATAGATTGAAGCAAAACATGAACAGCTTCAGTACTTGAAAAAATCACATCTAAATGGAGCATAAAATTTCAAACATGCCCAGTGATTTATTATTGTGGCTTTTATAGTTCATCTTATTTAGAGACAGGTTTTTATTTGATGTGATTTACCTATTTCTAAAAGGTAGCTAATTGGGAAGCATGGTGATGCATCAGGGGTAATTTACTAATACTGGAGAGTGCAAAAACTGGTGCAGCTCTGAATAAAAACCAATAAATCATCTTCCAGCTTTGATTGTCGAAGCTTAATTGAACAAGCTAAAGTTAGAAGTTGATTGGCTACCATGCACAACTGCACCAGATTCTGAGTACTCTGGTTTTAGTAAATCTCCCCCAGTGAGTAGCACACTGATGGTTTCAGAGATGATGACCCAGGTTTGGTTCACATCAAGATATGATCTGCATTATCTTTTTATTTCTCCTTTTGTTTACTAACAAGTAAACTCCAGCAATCAACCATTTCTATTTGTTCCCTTTTGATATGTTAATGTGGTTGCAAACCCTTGCATATACCCAGTAAAGTGACCAGCCTTAGGTGAAACACAGAGATGAAATAAATCCTCCTTCATCAGTTGTACCTGCTTACCTGCAGTCTTCTCTTCTCTACAGTTGTTCAAAATGTTGAATATATAAAGCCTGTCTGAGAGTTTAGAAAAAAGGGTGGAGAGCTGAAATTACACTTTGCAGATCTCAGTGAGGAGAGGTGTGAGAGCTGATTGGAGGAAAGAGACACACTCCCTTCCACACAGCTCACAGGAACAGAGCTGAGGCTGTCAATCAGATGGAGGTCCTTCCCCTGTCACCATTTATATCTTGGTGTCAGAAAAACTTGTCAGAAGTAATTTGTTCAGATAGCAGAAGAACGAAGCAGCAGACAGGAATGACGCTTAGTGCTCTCAATTAAGACAAGTACACTGTTGAGTTATGTGTTATATCTGTTTGATAAGAGCAGAAAATACTAGTCAGTCCTACCGGAAATTCAGTACAGTCCTGGGTTCTCTTCAGTCTTATCTCAAGCAATATTGCTAACCCTGCAGTTTCCAGGGACACCTTCCTCAATAGTACTTAATTGAGATAAGGAAAAGGAGAGGTGTTCTGCAGTCCTAAGTCACTTCTTATCCTAGGGTGACAAAGTTTCTCTTCAATAGATTGAGTCTAGTGAGTGTTGTCACCCAAAGACAGGAAGTATGTCATTGGCAGGATCAGCAGATGAAAAATGAAAGGAAAAGTATGTGTGAAAAAAAGAAAAGGAATGCAGCCATCACATCTAAAGACTAGTAATCTACAATATTTTCAATTTTTTCTTAAATTCACTTCATTTCAATTAGCATGCATCTAAATTGCTCCTAGAAAGTATGTGTGTGCAAATGACTGTACTATGGAACTTAGGTTAAGTTATATGTAACGTCAAAACAATTTAGTACAATTTTGAATATAGTAGGGAATGGTTAAGGATTTTTGTCATTTTTTATTTGTTTCTGTCTGCATACCATCAGGGAGATTTTCTTTTACGTTCTGCTCCAGAGCAGTTACAGCAGAATATCTCTCCAAAGCAAGAGGATATTCCTTTCTTTATACTTGTCACCAGAGTAGATTTTTCCATTGGGAGATATACTCTCACCTCCTCTTCCCATGACAACTCAGAACTTTTGGATTTTCCATTACTTTTTGTACTGGAGACAATGGTCACCAAGACCAGTGGAGATGTGAATTGCCCCAAAGACACAGTCAGTAATAAAAAAAAGTAACAGGGGCCTTCCATATTTGTCCAAAACAAATAAAAAACTAGAGTTGGCTTTCCATACACTGCATATACAAGCTCAAAGAGGACCAATGAGTAATCCACTTCTTAGTTATGCTTCTGTTTAGAGTGGAAATCTGTCTTTTCTTCAGTAATAAGTCAGTCTTTGCAAGCTGCCACAGGAATACAGACTCACAGATCTGTAAACCTGCTGAAGAGAGTTTGTTGACTGATTTGCAACTAATTTTGTCAATAATTTGCTTGATAAATGGCTTCCATTGTCTAGCAGGATGGGGAAGTGTTAGAATATAATTAGAACTTAGAACTTAATTACTTCACCATAGCTTATTGTTTTAGCAGCATGGAGAAAGGAAGTGAGGGGAAATCTCCCAGTGTAGTCACAGACAGAGATAATAACCTGGCAAAAATTCTTCCCCACTCTAATAAAATATAAATTTACACTTAAAAAGTGCCTTATAAACATAACAAAAAAATTATATATATATATATATATATATATATATATATATATATATATATATATATATATATACACACACACTCTTCATACCTACAAAAATTGCATGTATCTTCAAATAATAGGTTTCTGTAAATAAAATATGCTAATCATCTGATATCTGCATGCTTAGTATATGCTAGACTCTGTGGGAAACCCTACACTGTAGTAGATTTTCTGTTTCAAATGTCACTTATGCAATATACAGTACATACCTCCTGAGATCCAGTCTGGGCGGGCAGACAGTATGTCAACTTTCTGACTTAACAAGATTCAAAAGCAGTATCAACTCACCAGTAAGACTAACAGAGAAATCTAATGAAATTTGGTCCACATTTGTTTTCTGGGTTTTTTCTCAGAGGTGCAAAGCATGACTAGTGCACAAGTCAAGACCCCTTACACCACCATCTAATTTTCTCACATACCCCCACTATAACCAATCATTAAAGAAAACATAACACCGATTGGAGTAAAATGGCCAACACAGCCTTTTATTAACACTTCAACTTCAATACACAAAACATTCCTTAAAACAGAAACATATAAGACAAGTTGTTGGTCTTCGAAGGCACCAAACCAGAACCAATATCCACCTGTGGAACCAATACTATAACTAGGCCTTCAGCCGCAATGCACCGGCTCGGAGACAAAACATACCATCCGTAGTGTAGAACCACCACCTTCCAGCTAAACCTCGGTTAACTGGAATATCCCCGGGCACACCATACCACCGATGGGTCCCAAACCATTATCTTTTACTTCAAAATAAGTGCCGCCTCCAAAAGACCAACAACAGCCACAGCACGCTGTGTAAGCCCTTACCCATGCGTGCCATGCCACACCCAAACGGCCAGCTGTACACCATCCTGCAGACCCAGGGACCACAAATCCATCCCCACTGTGTTCAGGTGCACCCCATCACTATGAAGGCACCGCCAAGTATCAATCTCCAACTCCAAATGTCGTACAACCAGCCCCCCATTGCGGATAAAGAACCGTCCCACCTCCTTAACTTTTATACAGGCCTTATTAAGCCGTTCCACCGATCTAGCCAAATGCCAAGAAGTGCAGGCGACCATGTCAAACCACACAACCACCATATCCGGAAATTCACTCCGCAATCACAGAAAATCCAACTTGACATCCCAAACCAGCTCCCTCATAGACCTAACCCCCAAATTGTTTCCGCCCACATGAAGCAAAAGCACATCAGGCGGCCGGTCCAGACGAGCAAAATGGAGCACACGACCCCACAACATGCCAGGCACTCCAATCCAGCGGACGCAGGCCGACTGCTGAGACAACCCCAGCTGCCTGCCATTAGGCCTCACGTCAGCCCGCCTGGCCCCCCAAAACACATAGGAGTGACCAAGGATCCACACAAGGCACACCGCACCACCTAAAAAGAAAAAAGACAACAAATACAACCATAACAACACACCAGAGTGAAAGATAAAAAACTCCAACCCAGCCAAAGGAAAAACAAACACGGGACCCCCCACCTATTCCCCCAACAAATGCGGACAAACGTAAAGGCAAAATCTATGCGACTCCCACTGACCAATACGTTTCACCACATCATCAGCCAAACCCCACCAGGGAGCCTCCCTGGCCTCCCTGATACGAAAGGAATGTGAGGCATACAATGACTCATCCAATCCAACCGCCGCCAGACACTTCCGAAAAACCGACACAAACTGAAAGCAAAACAAGGGAGACCCATCAGCATGCACAAAAAAGGACCCTGTCCCCGTCGGACGGCGGGATAAAAAACCCTGAACTGCATGCACTGGGCACACAGGAGAAGCTGGAAGAGCAAAGAACCGAACCCGCGTGCCACGGCCCAACTGGTCCATCTTGGACCGTTGGATACGCACTTCAACCCACTCTCCAGTCCACAAACAACCCCCCAAGAACTGATTTTGATGGATTAACAAGTTCGGCTATCCTCAATGCCCCAAAAAAGGCCACCACAAAGGCCGCCTGAAATAAACCCACCTCATAGCCCGATGAACACAACGACCTCAATTGCTCAAACAGAGTCCCCAATAACGCGAAAGACACCGGCCGACATGAATCCCCGCGCCGATGAGCCCTACAATAACCCCTAAGAGCCCGTCAAACCCAGAAATCCTTTGTGAAATCCTGACACCCCTGTAATTTAAAGAAAAAGGCCAAGTCGGCCAACCTGCGGTCCACAACCGCCGCAAACACACCCCACTCAAAGTTCCTAGCCACGAAGTACAACACAGCAAGCCGTACCTCAGGCCCCCACGGATCAAGGCCAACCAGTTGCAACAGTTACAGCCACTCCAGCCAGACCTTGGAGTACGCAGACCACGTCGCCTCACTCACCAAACGCCGGATCCAGCCCGCGATGACCCCAAGGCAATCTCCCACAGCCAGTTGGGACAAGGAACCCCGCGGTGCTCCGCTGCCGGCACCAACTCTCGGAATTTGTCCCACTGAAAATGAGACAAAGCATCAGCCAGAGCATTATCAACCCCAGGGAGATGCACAGCATAGAGAAAAACATTCAACTGCAGGCAACGCAACACTAAGTGGCGAAGCAAGCCAGTCCAGGCTGCGAAGAAGCCGAGACCCAATTGATAACCTGAACCACCCCGAGATTATCATAGTGAAATTTAACCTTCAAATTCCGAAAAAACTCCCCCAAACTTCCACCGCCAACACAACCGGAAAGAGTTCCAACAAAACAAGATTGCGAAGAAAACCCGCCTTCCGCCAAGAAGACAGCCACAGAGAGGCACTCCACCGACCCCGGAAAAAGCCCCTTAGCCCTCGGAACTGGCCGCGTCCATGAACAATTCCAAATCAAAATTTCTCACTGGGCCAGACATCCATAGAGACAGCCCATTAAAGGAATCCAAAAAACTGTGCCAGATCCTCAAGTCCGCCCGATGCTCCTGAGTCATGCGAATAAAATGCAAAGGGAAGGAAACACCTGACATTGCCGCCGACAACTGGCGGCAAAACACCTGACCCATTGGCAGGATGCGACAAGCAAAGTTATGCTTTCCCAACAATGACTGCAAGGCCCGCAGCTGAATCTTACGCTTGCCCAAGACCCCACAAATTTCAACCTGGAGGGCCAACAGCTTGTCCTTAGACAGATGGCACTCCATAGCGCCAGAATCCAAAACGATGCCCAGGAAAGTAATCACCGAAGCCGGGCCCTCCGTCTTCTCTAAAGCCAGCGGAATCCCAAAACGCTCGGAAATGTGTTGCAACGTGGCCAGCAGAACAGCACACACGTTGGAAGCTGGCGGACCCACACAGAGAAAATCATACAAATAATGGATAACGGAATTAACCCCCGAGACATCTTGCACCACCCACTCCACAAAAGAACTGAACGTCTCGAACAACGTGCAGGAGATGGAACACCCCATGGGAAGGCACTGATCAACATAAAACGAGCCCTGCCAATGACAGTCCGATTTGGCCATGAGAGCCCCCCGCCCGTAACGGCAAAGCCAAAAAACAGCTGCATCAAAAGACGTATAAGACACAGTACACGCCTCCAGAGCGATCGTGTCGTTCACTGACCCCTTTGGGGAAGGAAAGATGATGAATCAACCGAAACACATTGGGCTCTTTTTTGGGCACAACCCCCAAGGGAGAAACAACCAGATCCGGAAACGGAGCATAATAAGACGAGCCGCCCATGTGTCCCAACCCCACTTCCTTATGTAACTTAGCTGAAACCACCTCCGGATGCTGCAAGGCAGACCATAAATTCCGCGCCAATGGCGGAACCGCAGCCAAATTACAAGGGATGTGAAAACCCTCAAAAAACCCCGCCGCCAGCAGCGAGGCAGCCTCCCGATCAAGGTATCTATTTAGGAAAGGCCACATCCTTTCCATCCTCACCGGCGTCATCCCTCTTACCCGCATGCCCACCGGAACGGCCTCTACCCTGCTTGAAACAGCGCGACGAAGAATGGGAGCCACCGCAACCGGAACATTCGTGATTAAACTGGCAGGACCCACCAAACCGACTGTGGGGGAAAGGGTTAATCTCTTATTCCTGTCTAAAGCTACTTTTAATAATTCTAATATATCAGCACTTAATATTCTCCCTCACAGATAGAGAACTTTGGTCTAATCAATACTGAATGTTTATTCTAGCCACTGTTTATTCACATTTAATGGATCATGACAACCTAGTCCTAAAATTGTTAATATCAAGCTAGTTACAAATATTGAACTTTGGATTCCTGTAAACCATAGAATTTTTACATAATAACTATTAAGATGAGATCATATTATGGAATATTCCTAGCTAATGATGTTCTGATTGGTTGAATTGATATTGGTTGTAATAATCTGATTGGATGTAGGGACATCCTCCCTCAATAACTGTCTCTATTTAATTCCTTCTCATGCCAACATTAAATGAGCACATTAAGAGTCTATCCGTTTCCTGGTTTTCATTGTGTGCTCCCAGAATTCTGAAGGGTCTCCCAGATCATCCGAGGGGCCAAATTAACCCCTTGCTAACAGATGGTGGCAGCGGTGGGATGCAGTGATCATCCGGGGTAAGTGAATTTGTGTCTTCTTGCCTCGGCTCTGACTATACTGCATCTCTCTGTAGTTAAATTTAGCAGCTGTTAGCAGCTGAGGTTGTGTTTGGTACGCAACGGTTATGTTCAGTACACAATAGAAGTTTTTCTGCTGTACTTTTGGGAAGTACAAATATTGTCTTTGATAGACTAAGTAAATAGGTCTTTTTGGGAAAGACCAAGGGAAGTGGATGATCTGAGGGACTCCTAACCTCTATTGCTTGACCTCTTCTATCGCTGCATGATATAAAATATAAGGTTGCCATTCATAGAGTTGTAAGATTGCCGAAAGCCTTGTAAGGTGAGACACGGCTGACAGTTAACCACAATTATAATTGACTGCTTTTACACACTTACACACTTGCAGAATGGGATCAAAAGGTAGTATCCTCCCCCCCAACCCTGGGGAAACATGTAAAACTTATGTAGCCCGGGTCTGGGGGACAGACCATTTCCTTGTTAACCCCTTTGTAGATAATCTGGCAGGATGGACTGAACTAATGGGAAGCTCCTTCCCATTTCCTCGGGAAGGAGCAAATGATCCGTTCCATATGGATATGATAAAGGGACTTTGTTTAGGGGATAGAACCGCCTTCCCATGGTATTCAGGTGACCCAGGCTGGGATCAGTCTTATATGAGAAAGGGGGGAGAAAACTGGCTTTTAGTAGCCTCTTTCTGGCATGAGGTTGAGGATAAAGGGAGTAAGGGAGTAAGCCAATGGAGATAATGGAGAATCAAAGAAGCCGAAGGGAAGGTTAGTATTGCCCAAACTGAAACTAAAAAGGAACAAGGAAGGTAATGTACCCACCTTTACCCCTAAACAACTACATGTAATAGATGCAAAAGTAAAGTGCCCATCTACAATGCTTGCAGGTGTTACTGCCCCCTATATCCAGTTCTCCCAGCTGGAACCACAAGGGCCAAGGATGAGGAGCTCATCCAAATAGCTGCATTGGCCCTGAAACCCCAAGCCCCACAAGTTCCTGCTGCTCAGGCCCAGGCATCTGCATCTGCCCCCTTACCAAGTATGGTCAAAGAGTCAGGAGATTCAGGTGGTGAAGAAGAGATAACTGTCTCGAAGGCGATGCTGGAACATGTAATAGATACATTGAAGGAACATTTCGATGAGGCAATGCAGGAGGAAAAAGAAACACTTGAAGCCCCCAGACAGGCCAAAATGGCAGCTGGTGAGAAACTTAAAAGGTTTTCTGTTAAAGGTAAAACCTGCCCAGGGATCCCTGAAGGAGAGATGTGGGAACCAGAAGTAACAGAAGGAGCAACTGGGGGAACAGGACCACAAGTTAGTAGTACACTGCCCTACTCAATCATGGGAGATCAGATGATTCTCTAGCCATTGGAATTTGGAGAATTAGCTGATATTATTAACAGAGCCCCAAAACCCCAGCACAATCCTGCTGCTTGCATAACGTTTCTCAAGTGTGCATGCAAAGATAGACAGTTCACCCAGGAAGATATGAGGCTAAACATAGACGGGATCATGGGTTATGGCCAGGAAAGTGCTTGGGATTGGACCAAGGTCCCAACCATAAACACTATTCAAGGCCCAGGCACAGCAGCTGGTGCCTATAAACTCAATACTGAGGCTGGGTGGGATGATATGTGGACTCAATTAACAACAGAGATGAAGCGGGTTTTTAGTGAAAGGTCTTCTCTCCCCACAGCTGTGGCATGTAAACAGAAGAGTAAGGAGGAAGTTGTGGAGTTTTTCAAAAGGTTTATGAAAGTGTGGAAGGAAGAAGCAGGTTTGTCTACTGAAGGATCAATGGGTCCCTTATTCATTCAAACATTCATTTCTGGTTTTAAGAATGAATCAGGGCTCATGGTGAAGCAAATAATTTCTGAATGGCCAAGTTTAACAGTGAATGATTTTACTAGTAAGATTATGGAGAAGGATGCAGCAGGTTGTTTTGATTCAAAGGGAGTGACAGCATTGCATTATCAGGGAAGTTTGCAGCAGTACAACCCAGTGCATGCCGGGCCCCGTGATAATACTGGAGAGTATAGGAAGTGGGGGAGAGGAGAAAGACCAAAATGGAGAGGAGAAAGATGCGGAGGACAAGAAGGGGGAGTTAGGCGCACTCATTGTTTCAACTGTGGCCAGGAGGGCCACTGGAGGAATCAATGTCCACATCCACCAAAGCCTCAACAGCCACAGCCACAACAGCTACAACAGACACAGCAAACACAAGGCCACCCTTACCAAGCCAAAATACCCACTGTCCAAAGAAAAGGAAGAAGGCATAGCCCCAATGGTTGAGCACTTTTTGAAGCAAGGGATATTGAAACCAGTCATATCACCTTGTAACACGCCCATCTATCCAGTGAGGAAGAGTGATGGAACCTATAGGTTTGTACAAGACCTCAGGGCCATTAATAATCTGGTAGTCCCCATTGCCCCAATTGTACCTGATGTTCCATCTCTCATTACCTCCATTCCTGTGGATGCAGGGTTTTTTACAGTTGTTGATTTAGCAAACGCCTTTTTTCTATCCCAGTTGACGAAGAGACACAGCTACTGATGGCCTAGACATATAGGGGGCGCCAGTTAACCTGGTGTCGTTTAGCCCAAGGCTATATAGACTCGCCTGAAGTCTACTCTATAGCACTCCAGGCTACCTTACAGAGTTGGGCACCCTGCCATGGTTCCATCCTGATTCAGTATTGTGATGACATTGCTCTGTAATGCTAACAAAGTGTCATGTGAGAAAGACTCCATCTCATTGCTTGAACATTTAGCGCAGACAGGTCACAAAATGTCTAGAAAGAAATTGCAATGGTGTAAGGAAACTGTGGAATACCTGGGTTTCACATTGTCTCATGGAGAAAGATCAGTCACAAGCGAGCTGTGGCTCTGATGGGTCTGCCGCGCCCACAAACAAAGAAGCAAATGTTAACCTTCTTGGGTATGATTGGTTACTGCCGCAAATTGATACCTGACTGTTCATTCTATGACAACATCCTGAGACAAGCAACCTCACCTGAAAACTCTGATTTTGTAATATGGTCTGATGAAATGGTTGATGCTTTTGTGTATCTTAAAACTGCAATGGGGACAGCTTCTGGTTTAGGACTTCCTGATTACTGCAAAATGTTTCATTTGTTTGCAAGGGACAACTGTAAAACCATGGCAGGGGTTCTAGCACAGGAGCATGGTGGTAAGCTGAGACCTGTAGCCTTCTTTTCCAAAGTAGTTCCAATGCAGGTATAAGGCATGCCGGCGTGTCTAAGGGCCCTGGCCTCGTGTGCCATGGCAGTGGAGATGGCTACACCACTTACAATGGGTCATCCCATTACACACCGCACATCAGATAATGTTCTTGTTAAAGAACCTACACACACAACACATGTCTGCCCAGCGACTCAGTGGATATGAAGTTATCCTCTTGAGTAACCCATCCCTGGTCATTAAATATGGCTCCCCTACCTCTGGCCCGACCCCCGTTTTAAATGCCTTATTGGGATTGAAATGGGAGGGTGATGAGGTACCTTCCCCACATAACTGTATTGAAATCATCCATCAGGATACTTCCCCAAGAGCTGATCTGCTTTCTTCTCCAATGAAGGGGGTGCAGACTGTCTTTGTGGATGACTTCTGTTCCTGACCTAATGATAACACTTATTATGCAGGCTATGCCTTTGTGCGTTTACCTGACACAATTTTGGAGGCCAAACTGATTCCCTACCAGTCAGCACAGGCTGCTGTGCCGATTGCTCTCACAAGGGCCTGTCAGCTATTCCAGGATCAAGAAGTAAACATTTACACTGACTCCAAATATGCCTTCGGGGTTGTTCATGATTTCGGAGTAATATGGAAAAGGAGAGGATTCATTGCTTCAGATGGTAAAGCCATCTCTCATTCATCCTTGGTTGATGATTTATTGGCCTCCATTCATTTGCCACTAAAAGTTGCTATCATTCACTGCAAAGTACATACTCATGGCGCAGACACAGTTGCTAAAGGAAATGCCCTGGCAGATGCGGCTGCAAAAATGGCTGCTAGTGCCACTCAGGCTCTTGTACAACTTCCTCCCTTAATGCCCCCCTCCCTTCCCTGGGAACAAGTACTCCAAGATCTCCAGGCCTTTGCAACTAAAGAGGACCTGGACTTCTGGGCTTCACAAGCTTTGGAATTGGACCCCAATACAGGGCTCATCTCCAAAGAGGGGAAGCCAGGTATCCCACAAGGAAGTGCGTCCTTGTTCATTTCACAGTACCATGGCATAGGACATAGAGGATGGAGAGTTACTGCAGAACTGATAGCCAAGGATTTCTACATATTGCACCTACCTTTGCTTTGCAAAGTATTTGTAGCCAGATGCATCAAATGCATACGGAATAATCCTAACATTCCTCACAAACCCACACACGATCATTTGCAATATCCTACCTCACCTTTCACACACTTGCAAATTGATTTTACTCACATGCCCAAGATGGGTACACGACAGGAGTATCTGCTGGTGATAGTGGACATGTTTCCAGATGGGTAGAGGCCTTTGTGACAACCAGAGAGGATAGCAGGACTGTAGTCAAAATCTTGACCCAGGAAGTCATTCCAAGATGGGGGTGCCCGGTTCAGATAAATTCTGACAATGGGCCGGCTTTCACATCCAAAGTATGTCAGGAATTGGTGAAACTGCTCCAGATTGAGTGGAAGTTTCATATCCCTTATCATCCCCAAAGTTCAAGAATAGTGGAAAGAATGAATAGGACAATCAAAGACAAACTCAGGAAGGCCACAGGAGGAACTTATCACAAGTGGAAAAATGCACTGCCAGCAGTCTTGGCTGATATCAGAATGACTCCCTCCAAGACAAATGGTCTCTCTCCATTTGAGATCCTGATAGGGAGACCGTTTCCCACTCCTTGGACTAGAAAGCCCCTAATAATAGAAATAGGCGACCTGGAGCAAATGCAGGAAGAATATTGTAAAAATCTGATTGACAAATTAATCAGTGTTTATGGCAAAGTAGCTCGCACTCTTCCTTTGCCTTCACAGGAACCAATCCACTCCATTGTACCAGGTGACGTTGTGGTAATTAAACAACTGAATCAGAATAAGAAGCGAGAATACCCTTTTGGACCACCAACTACAGTGGTTGCGGTGACCCGGACAGCTGTCCTAACCGAACAAGCTAATACCTGGATCCATGCAAGCAGGATAAAGAAGATTCCCTCCAAGCCTGAAGGACTGGATACAGATAAAGAAGGTGAAGCAGGTATTTTAAAACCTTGAAGAGTGAGTGAAGCAGGTGATATAGTCTCTGAAGAAGATGTCCTGGCTAGTCTTGCCCCTGCATTCTGGGAAACTAATGTGTGGACTATTTGTCCTAGTCCTGATAGTGTTTCTGCCCACATGGATTGTTTCTAATTGTATATACCATCCAGTTGATTTGGGTATGATTAATTCTATCTGTGGCTCACAGTATAGCTATGATAGACAGAAAAAGGGAAATTGCTTTTAATAATGTGGAAATTTACACTGCGAAAATGTCATTGTTCAAGTTCAAGTGTACTTATGCACAGAGGTCAGGATATGAAAAATGCTGGATATGTAGCAAATTGCACCCCAGCACTACTAGATTCCCCCTGATAGCCTCCCCTCAAGATTCCTCCCTTTCCTTAATTGATCACCTCCAGTGACCTTGGCTAATATATCAGCCATGTGTGAGAACATTATATCTTTTCATGTAGTTAGTAAGACACATTTTCCAGACTGGTATTTTAGGTTAGGAAATATCTCAAGTGAAAAGAGGGGAGCATGCAGTGAGTCAAAGTTGAATTTTTCTCTTAGTTCAGATTCTGCATGTTACACTGAGGATCAAGTGTTCAATGAAACTTTAGTAGATGTTATGGTTAATAATAAGAATCCTGCTTTAAGTAAAATTCTTGCTTTCCTAGCCCTTGCAGGATATTCCAATGCAGTACAAATGTTTATAGGTATTCAACCTATGTCACTTGGGAACAACACTTACATATGCTGTGGAAAGATCTGTTACCCCTGGATACCCTTGGAAGCCCATGGATGGTGTTATCTAGCTTACTTAATACCCGTCATGGGAGTCCTTGGAGGGAAAGGGGATGCGTACACACACTTTCTGGAAGCAGGGCCTCATCCAAAGTATCCACTAAGGTACAAACAGAAACGGGACCTGTTTCTAGTTCAGGATACGATTTGGGCCTGGTTTCCATCATGGACAGGTTGGGGAGTGGAGGTAATGAATAGATTGAATAACTATTCAAACATTCTAGATGACATACTGGAAAAAAATACTGTAGATATTAAACTTTTAAGCGTAGCGCAAAGAGCAATTAGAAAGCAGGTGGAAATACATAATTTTGCTATTGAATCTATGAGTTCTGCTTTAACAGGATTATGTGAAATGACTGAGGAATATGAATGCTGTACTTGGAAACATAACACTAGTTTTGATGTCCCAGACTATTATGACATAATTAGCAAACATAGAGAAGAGGTCTCAGCCCTCCAAGAGAAGGCCAGGAAAATAGCTGAAGAAGGATGGAATCCATTTAAAGGCCTAGGAGGGATTGGTGATTTCTTTGGAGGTATTTTCCTATGGTCTAAGAAAGCAGGAATGCTGATATTAATGTGTTTACTCTTTCTCCTTTTTCTATATGCAGTATATAGAATTGTTATCTGTATATGTAATCATAGAAATGAATATAGCTCTGTGAGGGAAATCACGTTGTTATTTAAGAAGGGATTGTGGGGGAAAGGGTTAATCTCTTATTCCTGTCTAAAGCTACTTTAATAATTCTAATATATCAGCACTTAATATTCTCCCTCACAGAAAGAGAACTTTGGTCTAATCAATACTGAATGTTTATTCTAGCCACTGCTTATTCACATTTAATGGGTCATGACAACCTAGTCCCAAAATTGTTAATATCACGCTAGTTACAAATATCGAACTTTGGATTTCTGCAAACCATAGCATTTTTACATAACAACTATTAGGATGAGATCATATTATGGAATATTCCTAGCTAATGATGTTCTGATTGGTTGAATTGATATTGGTTATAATAATCTGATTGGATGGAGGGACATCCTCCCTCAATAACTGTCTGTATTCCTTCTCATGCTACCTTTAAATGAGCACATTAAGAGCCTATCCGTTTCCTGGTTTCTCAGAATTCTCCCAGAATTTCCTAAAATTCTGAAGGGTCTCCCAGATCATCCGAGGGGCCAAATTAACCCCTTCCTAACACCGACAGGATCCCTTGTTGAACTGCCAGCAGAAACCCTATGCTTTGCGGCCGATTGCCCCGGGGAGAACGAACCACCGGCCCCACCCTGAAAAAACTGACCAGGGGCCCGCACTGGAGTCATAAGTCACCAATGTCCTTGTGGTCCCAATGCAAAGATGGGCGGACGGCCCTACGCTGTTGGAACTGTTCATCATAATGGAGCCAAGCGGTGCCCCCGTAAACCCTGTGAGCCTCGCTTATAGCGTCGAGATTACAGAAGAGCACCAAGCAATGCTCTGGAGCCTTCTCCCCAATGACACTGGCCATAATAGCGAACGCCTGCAACCAGTTAGAGAAGGTCCGTGAGATAAACCGAAAACCCCCTTCTCCGCCTACTCCCACCTACCCCCCTCAACCCATGACCCATCCACAGGAAAGTGTTCCAAAGGCAGGAGCGTGAAGATCTCCACATACTCACCGCTCCAAATCTTCTCCCGGACATCGGGCTGCAAGTGCGCACTTGACGGACCCTCGATGCAAACATACATCTCACACTTAGCAGAGTCCGCCAGGCAGAGCAGCTCCAAAACCCGTGCCCCCACACCCAAAGGCGTGGATGGGCACGCAGGGCCGAGAGCACAGGCCTCCGCTGGAACCACACCCGGCCCAGAACATGGAGAAGAAGGAACCCCTGCACCGCAGCAAGGTCCCGCCCCGGGACCCTGACCACATCCCCACCAGCACAAGGGAGCCACGCAGAAGCTGGCCCAAGTGCTGACACTACCACCCTGCTCAAGGAGCCGCAGCAAGTCCCGCAACCCCGAAACCAACTCGCCCAGACCCGCATTAAAACGGACAGGGAAGCACCGATGTCTGCCACCGCAGGGGCGGAGGCCACGCCACCATCCAACGCCACTAAAGGGGTGGCCCCACCCCCCAACAGGTCCCGCAGAGCTGAACAGAAAGAGAAAGAAGAACCAAAGCATTCAACTCACCAGGCTGCCCAGGAGAGGTCCCATCAGCCGCAGGTTCGGACTCCACCGCCGCCAAGCAGATGGCCTCCCGGTCCCAGAAGCCACGGGTCCTGCTGGTCTGTGCCGCTCACGACTCCACCTCCTGGCACCAGGCCCGCCCGCTGCAGTCCCAGATCGCCATCCAGCCACGCGCCTAGCTGCTCTCTGCCCAGCAATGCTTCTCTTGCCAGTCTTCCATGCTGAGGCTCCTGACCCCCCTGAGGGACCGCCGGCTGCAAGAGGGGACAGCCCAGCAGCCGCAGCTGAACGTCTCCCACACTGAGCCCCCTCCCGGTCCGGCGCCCTGCCAGGGGAGGAGCCGTTACCACGGCGACCACTCTGCTGAGCTCAGCCGCGGATGGGGATTCCTCCCGACCACTACGCCAGCAGTGGCAGGGGAGCACCCTGCCCACGGGGCCGGAGGGTACTGATCGGGGCTCCCAGGAAGGCGCTGAGCTCTGGGGGAGGAGCCCGGACTAAACCGCTCTGGAGGCCAAGACTTCCGAGCGCGTGGGCACTCCCGCCCACCCGCTGCTGGTACCAAGCCCAGGCCCCCCAGCATGGCCAAGACCCAACTCTGTAGCCAGGCAGCACCACGGGACACAGCAGCCTCCCACAGCTGGGACATCAGCCCCTCCACATCCATGAAAGCCGCACTCAGAAGTCCCTGCAAGAATGGTGGAAAGCAACAGCTCCAAGCTCTCTGAAGCTCTTTCTCTGCTGTCTGCTCCTGGACTGCAGAACGACCCTCCCCATACCCACCCACAGGTTCAGAAGACCCCACTTTCCACCCCCAGTTACCAATCAGGTACTTAGCCTTAACTAAAACCCACCTCTTACTTTCCTCTCACCCTTTCCTGTCTTTTTTAACCCCCTCTTGGCCTAGTCATGTCTGCCCTGCGCTATTTTTCTTTTCCTTCCTTTCGCTACGTGCATCTCTTTCCAATCACAAAGTCACTTGACTCTTTTAAAGCTGCTTTACTATTAATGGTAAGACCGAAATTAACAGGAACATGAGAAGAAGAAAGTGTTTAACTAAGGGCTTAAAACCATTTAACACATAAACAAGGGAATTGCACACAGAAATCTACAACAAAACACAATTAATTACTACAATAAACCAAGCTGTTGTGGAAGGAGTGGACATACCTGTGCCCATGAAGTAAAACATTATCAGCTTAGCTGGTAAAACCTAGTGAATAGCCTGAGTTGATTATGCGCTAAAGCTAGGCCTAAATCTTTTTCCTCCTGAGGGTACTTATTTTAGATGATCACAAAATGAGCAAACAGTGTGACCAGGCAGTGGGAAAAGTGAATAGAATTTCAGGATGCATTACTAAAGGGGTCACCAGTAGGAGGAAGGAAGTTCTGATTCCCCTAGAGAGATCTTTTGTGATACCTCATTTAGAATACTGTGTCCAGTTCTAGAGACCTCACTTACAAAAAAAATATTGATAAGATAAAATTAGTCCAGAGACGGATAACAAAAATGGTGAAAAGTCTGAGAGATAAAACATATCAGGAGAGATTTCAGGAACTTAATATGTACAGTCTGGAGGAAAGAAGGGAAAAAGGAGACATAATTAAAACCTTTCACATTTAAACCTTTAAACCTTTACAACAGCTTATAAAGCCATCCACAACTCATCCCCTAGTTACATCACTAACCTGGTCTCAAAATACCAACCAAATAGTTCTCTTCGTTCCTCCCAAGACCTCCTGCTCTCTAGTTTCTTTGTCACCTTCTCCCATGCTTGCCTCCAGGATTTCTCCAGAGCCACTCCCATCCTCTGGAACTCCCTTCCCCAATGCGTCTGGCTATTTCCATCTCTGTGCATTTTTAGACAGTCCCTGAAAACTTACATTATCTCTTCAGAGAAGCCTATCCAAGCCCCCACCTAACATCTGAATATGTATTTTGTCCATCAACCCATCCCCCACAGTTATTACCTCTCAACTCTCCCTCTTAGATTGCAAGCTCTAACAAGCAAGGCCCTCTGAATCCTCCTGTATTAATTTGTGTTGTAATCTTGCTGCAAATATGTTGTAAAGCACTGCATAAACTGTTGGCGCTATATAAATCCTGTATAATAATAATACTTCAAGGGGGTGAATAAGGTTCAAGAGAGCAGTATTTTCAATATGAAACTAAGATCAAGAAAACAAGGACATGATCTCAAACTAACTGCAGGAAATTTCAAAACTAATCTTAGAAAATATCATTTTACTGAAAGGGCAGTTGATGCTTGGAATAAACTTAAAGCAGAGGCAGCAAGCCAGTCAACAGTAAGTGGTTTCAAACATGCTTGGGACAAACATAGATCTATACTCCAAAAAAAACCCAAAAAAGTTAAAAAACAAAACAAAAAACAAAACAAAACAAAATTAAATACAAAACATGTATTTAAAAAACAGACAGACTCGATGGACCACTCGGTCTTTTTTCTGCTGTCACTTTTCTATGTTTCTAAGTTGATAATACACAGTAAATAGCCTACTTTTCTTTATATAGTTCCTTACATTGAAAAAAATATATTTTCAAAAGGTCAGAGTTCGTTTTTTAATTATGATTTTGTAACGCTTCTACATACAAGATAATATACTAATGCAAATAGTTTGACATTGGGTAGTAAAAAAAGCAGGGGTGGAAAGGATTTTTAATTACAACCAAAAAGATAGACGATTTTCTATGTGCTCTGTTTTAAGACAGTAATTATAAGGATTGCTTTAGACATTAAAAAAGTGTGTACTGTATATTAATCTACCAATTATGTCATAACAAATTGTATTCTAGATTCCACTAGCACTCAGTAATTCTGTTTTTGTTCCCTTAAATGTGCATATCATTTCATCATGCTGTACAGCATGTTTACCCTAATCAAAAATGGTAATGTAAAACCCAAGATCAATTAATCCATGGTGTGGGCAAATACAATCTTAAGCAATTGAATTAAGTAAACTTTCCTCCGGAGAGCTTCAAATAGGAGAGAAACTTACTAAAACCATCTAGAACTAATTATTTTCTGATTAATCCTCCAGAGTGACATATAATCAGTATGACACAGATGACAGAATGAATTATGTCAAATAGTTTAAAAAAAAGCATCAAGGTATGATTTAAAGGCAAAACATTCTATTTTATGTTTAACATTTGTTATGTCTTGTGTTATGAATATTTTAATCAACTTCAAGTAGTTATAGGTAGTTCAAAAGTTTAGATACAGGGTTTTCCACTTTCAGAAAAAAAAAGGTAAGTTCTCTGTGTGCTCTTTCACAGCAGATTGACATGGGTATTAAGTGACTGGTTCCCTTCACTCAGCATTGTACTGCTAATAATTAAAGATCCTTTTAAATTAGATTGCATACAGCACCCCTATGTGTGCAAACCTTGAGCCTACCATTTTGACATCAAGAAAAAAAGGAAGCCCTCAGTGGCAGTTGTAGATTAAAGTAGTTTTAAATCCTAGCTAATTGACTTTTAGTTTGCTAAAGAACAAAGACAGCTCAGTCAAATAAAAGCTACAGATTTTCAGACCTGGAGGACAAATTCCTTAACAGCTTACAACAAAAATCACTGCTTACTTGCTACATTTCACCTTTCAATCAAACTAAAAATGGACTATTCAAGCCCATATACAGTATAAACATCATAAACACCACAGTACCCATCAGATTAAAAACTGCGCACCAAAATATAAAGAAAATCCACCTGCTAATGCAAGAATCTAGTTTCCACCCCAGCACACCAAACAAATCATTATAAACAGGCAGCACAGTTCCACCTGGCAGCACTATGGTCGTTGGTTTGAAACCCAACCATGACCCCACCTGCCTGGAGTTTGTATGTTCTCCCTGTGCTTGTGTGGGTTTCCTCTGGGTACTCCAGTTTTATCTCACAGTCCAAAGACATGCTGGTAGGTTAATTGACTGATGTGAATGTACAATATATATATGTAAAGTGTTGTATAAATGGACAGTGCTGTCCATTTACACAACCTGTAATGTACCTGATCATTAAGTACCTGAAATGATCAAATACACACCAAAGCTATTAGATACCACTGCATATGCTGTGACCCAAAAGACAGAAATAAACATCTCATCTAGCAGAATCCTTCCATAGATAATGCTACAGCACCAAAACCAGTAGTACAGGTATGACTGCTGCTTTGGAAAACCAAAGAGAAAATCACCTCAAATAGAAAAAAAAACTGTGTGTTTCCAGTAACCACATACAGCAATATAATGGATAATAATAATCAAAGAGATGCAGCTCATCAAAAAAACAGGGTGAAAAACTGAAAGGAATCTTCCAGCAGCACCCATTGCTGACAATCAAACAATCATCCAACCTTAAACAAAAATGAACAAGCAACAAATATAATTACATAGTTAGCGAGGTTGAAAAAAGACACAAATCCATCTAGTTCAACCAACATGAAAAAGATATTGAAAACCCCCATTTACACAATCCTATACCCACAGTTGATCCAGAGGAAGGCAAAATTAAAAACAATAATGCATGATCCAATTTACTCCAATGAGGGAAACAAAAATAATTCCTTATCCCCTAGAGGCAATTGGATATTCCTTGGATCAACTAACCTTGGTGTTATTACCTCTAAATATTAATACTCCGTTATATTATGTGTATTTAGGAATGCATCCAGGCCTTTCTTCAAACAATCTACTGAGTTAGCCAAACTTAATTCTGACTACAAGGACACCTTTCACCCATTTACAAATAGATTTTACCCACATGCCAAAAACAGGACAGAGGCAAGAGTTTTTGTTGGTAATGGTGGATATGTTTAGCAGATGGGTGGAAGCATTTGTCACTAATAAAGAAGACGCACAAACTGTAGTCAGAATTCTTACACAGGAGATAATACCCAGATGGGGATGTCCGCTGCAGATAAATTCTGATAACGGACCAGCTTTTGTGGCCAAGGTATGTCAAGATTTGGTAAAAGTACTTAAGATAGATTGGAAGTTTCATATTCCCTATCATCCTCAAAGTTCGGGTATAGTAGAAAGGATGAACAGGACGATTAAGGATAAGTTGAGGAAGGCCACTGGAGGAACCTATACCCACTGGAAGAAGATGTTACCTGCAATTCTAGCAGAGGTAAGAATGACACCTAATAAGACTACAGGGTTATCTCCTTTTGAAATATTAATGGGAAGACCGTTCCCCACTCCTTGGGCTAGACAGCCACTTATGTTAGAAAGAGGGGACCTTGACCTGGTACAACAAGAACATGTGAGAAAATTGATTCAGAGTTTAGATAAGGTTGAAAGAAATGTTGCTCGCACTTTTTCTTTATTTTTTCAGGAATCAACACACCTTTTCCAAGTGGGAGATATCGTAGTGGTCCGCCAACTCGCTAAAGACAAGAAGCAAGGCTACCCCTTTGGACCACCTACTACGGTGATAGCGGTTACCAGAACGGCTGTTCTGGTGGAGAATTCCCAGTCCTGGATCCATGCTAGTTGAGTGAAGAAGGTGAACCAAACACCTGAGAAACATGAGATGGAAAAAGGAGGTGAAGTATGAGAGAAAAATCCTCGAAGAGTGGGTGAAGTAAGTGAAAAAGGCCCTGAAGATGAAATTTTTTACTGCCCCTCATGGTGCTTTGAAACTCTGGATCCTATTGGGCACACTGACTGTGCTCTTTTTCCTGCCAGTATGGATCCTAACTAACTGTATTTATCACCCTGAGGACTTGGGCCTAATAAAAGGTATCTGTGGTCAAGGACTAGTTTTAAATGAGACCCAGATAACCAAAAGTGAAAGAAAGTCAAAAAGAAAGTTTTGAAGAGAACAATCCTTTTTCAGGAAAAATGTTGATGATGCAGTTTAAATATGCTTATGCTCAAAAGTCAGGTTATGATAAATGTTGGATATGTAGTAAGTTACATCCTAGCACATATGAAATTCCTCTTCTGGCCGCTCCAGTCAAAATATTTTTGTTAATAAAAGGGAATGTAAGTATTGGTTTGACCAATATTGCTTCTAATGCCACCATATTTTTTCCAACTCTGGGAGTCACTCAACTCCCCGATTGGTGTTTTAGACTGGGGAATACTTCTCACAAGGGAAGGGGAATGTGCTCTCAGTCCATATTAAACATATCTGATCCTGGAAGGAGGGATGGAACTTCTTCTGTGAAACTCTGGCAAGTAAATGGTAGAACCCTGAAGGAAAGTTTAGAAGGGATACAAGATAATGTGGGGAAAGCTATGTTTGGAAAACTTCTTTTTTATTTTACACTTGTTGTCACCCCTGAATTTCATTCTGCAATACAAAAATTGCCGATCTCCTTGGGAAACAATACCTATATCTGTTGTGGTAAGATCTGTTACCCTTGGATACCGAGTAATGTCCAGGGCTGGTGCTATGTAGCCCAATTAGTGCCAATTATGGCAGCTATAGACCAAAAGGAACACCAGGTAAAAGCCAGTACATACCCAAAATACCAACTAACTCTGAGACAGAGAAGGGAAACCAAACAAGAAAAGGTAGATCTATTCTCTACAGGGGATAAGGTTTGGTCATGGTTTCCTACTTACACTGGATGGGGAATAACACTCATGAACAAAATAAATAATAACACAAACATTATTGATGATATACTGGAGAGGAACTCTAAGGACATGGGGTTGCTAAATACTGAGACCAGAGCTATTAGAAAACAGCTGGAGATGCAAGAATTAGCTATTGAAAGTATGAGTGCTGCTCTGACAGGTTTGTGTGAGATGACAGAGGATTATGAATGTTGTACTTGGATATATAATACCACAATGACTGTTCCAGATTATTATGAAATAATAAAGCAACACAGGGAACAGGTAGATGGTTTGATGGAAGAAGCTAGAGCTATAGGAAAAGATGGATGGACTCATTTTGATTGGTTAGGATCAGGATTTGGTTCCATCTTTTCATGGATGAAAGGTATCACTGTAAGCATAGTCATGATATTGTTTTTGTTTTATCTTTATATCTATGGTTTAAATGCTCATTATATTGCATTGCTAGAGCTACAAAGCTGCAGACTACAAATGAAGGTTATCTAGCTATGTACAAAAAGATGAATGAAGTAAAGAATTGAGATCATGTTCATGATCTTAGAGGGGATTGAAAGGATCTAGATAACTTCCATTTTGTATTATGTACGCCATTTTAAGTATTAAGTATTAAGTTAGCTTTTTGTAGAGATATTAGAAGTTTAATGAAACTGTTTTTGGTTGTTCAAGGATGTATCAACAGAAGCTAACACGACCCTGACAATGTCTTTGTCTGGCTGTTTTCCCAGAAAGTTAGCCAAAATAATTTGTACCAAGAAATGTATATGTTATGTTTCATGTAGTTAGCTCATGTTGGAAAGTTACAAGTTACAGTTTTGAAACTCGCTCCCCCCTCCCTTATTATTATCTGTAGTCTATATAATCTTATTAATGTCTAATAAACTTTGAACATCTCTGAACATAAGCCGTATGTCGTGATTTCCGTGTTCAAGGGGTGTTCCCAGAATTCTGCTGATAAACCAGGAATCTCTCCACAGACCGGGGGTCTCTGAGGGGAAAAGAAAATCATTCCTTTCAGTAAGGGAACAAAATATGGCAACAATAAGTGCTGCAAACTGCAGCCACCTCAATCCATTAAAAAACGACATGCATAACATACACCTTCATTATTACCCGACCATACAGTTGCACTTTTAGTACTAGGATGTACCTCATTCAGTGCAACTAGTGCAACCAGGGATGTTACATTGGTGAAACGGGACAACAATTACAAAAACAATGAATCTACATAATGAAGATGATTGCTGCACACCTTTTGTTTGCTGTACACCTTTTTTTCACAAAAAGTCCCCTCTATGGAAGAAATAAATGTTTTGTTTTTTATAATGGTTCTACAGCCTTAAGGTTTTTTATTTTAAAGTAGAACATTAAAATAAAATCCCACTAGATCACTTCAGGCTGGCTCCTTTTGATTGTATAGCTATGTAAAAGTAAGTGCCTATACTGCTTAAAACCCAGTAATACACTGTTTCACTCTTCTCTGCACATGCTCAGTTGTGCTCTATTTTGTGTCACTGTGCTGAATCTGTAGAGACTGCTGACAGCCTAAAGATTTACTGTTGCTCAGGGGATCAAGAGTTCAGCAAAATGGCAGCCTCCAGCAAGAAGAAAAAGGGAATAATGCTGGAGACAATTTACATCACACACTCATTTTGGAAGCATATGTGGAATGTATGTTCCTTGCTAAAGAACATTATTTTTTATCAATTTGTTATTATATGCATTAAGGTAAAAACCTTCTGCTGCAGAGGATCCCCCAGCTCTCCTTTATACTTACCTGAGCCTGATCTCGATCCAGCAGCAGCTCTCCCAGCTCTGTCCCTCCTTATTGGGCAGATTGAAGTGGGAACCATAGACTCCTACTCCTGTCAATAAAATTATATGAGGAGGGAGCCATGAATGGTCGATAGACACAGATAGGGTGGCTTTGGAAAGCAGCTTTCTATGGGGGCACCTGGTGGAAAGGAGGAGCCAGGACCGCCAGAAGGGGATCCTAGAAGAGGAGACTGCTCTGTACAATACCATTGCAAAGAGCAGGTAAGTGTGACATGTTTGTTATTTTAATAAAAAATGGAACCTTTACAATCACTTTAAAGGGAACTTTAACCACTTCCCGACCGACCCTATAGCAGATATACTACTACAGGGCGGCCCGGGTGCGCAAAATCATGTATATATACGTGATTTTGCATTTCTGGGTAGAGGACATGCACACGGCCTACCAGCGCTGCCATTCGCTGCCATGGTTGTAAATCACCGGGTCCCTGCCAGTGATTACTCGCCAGTGCCCAGTGATTGCCAAGCATCTCTGACGGGGAGAACTGTTTGTAAACAAAACAGTTCTCCTCCCTGTCAGCTCATACACACTGTTTTGCAAAGCAGTGTGATTAGAGTGCAACACAAACACACGGCCCCATGGTAAAGCACACCTAGCACACAGTTAACCCTTTGATCACCCCTCATGTTAACCCCTTCATGCCCAGTGCCATTAGTATGGTGTCAGTGCTTTTTTTTAACATTGATCACTGTATTGGTGTCAATGGGGATGCCAGTGACACCAAATCAGTTCCCCCTAGTGTAAGAATGCCTGTCGCAGTCCAGTTATAAGTTGCTGATTAGTAGTTAAAAAAAGAAAAAGTTCCAGTATCTATACCGCCTTTGTAAACACTATAACTTTTACATAAATCAATTAATTTACATGTATTAGGATTTTTTTTAGCAAAGACATGCAGCAGAATACATTTTGGTCTACATTTATGACGAGTTTTAAATTTTTTTTACTGGACATATAAAAAGTCAAAAAATAGTTTTTTTCTCAAAAAAAAAAAACTGCAGAGGTAATCAAATACCACTGAAAGAAAGCTCAATTTGTGAGAAAAAAAGGATCCAAATTTCATTTGGGTGCAGCGATGCATGACCGCACAACTGTCAGTTAACCTCCCTGGTGTAGCTCGGGGTAAACTTTCAGTACCAAAAGCGGTAACCCCCGAGCTACACTCGGGATTATCCTGCAGCACTGCTCCGGGATCCCTCTTGCACTTACTTTGTCCTGCGCTCCTGCAATGTCCCCCCTGCAGCGTCCCCGGCCATCTCCTCCAGCTGATGCCGGCATCCATCTTCCGGGTTCCATTCCCTGCGAGCGTCGGGACGTACGAGGGACGGAACCGGCGGAAAATTAAAAAAATTAAAAAATTTTAAAAGTGACATTCACTCAGTACACTAAAATCACATAGTAAAACATTACTGTATCAAAGCATTTCACATACATTTTGTCCCTAGTGCTTTGTCCTTTGCCCTACCTGCATTTTGACTGTTCTTTCTGCCTGGAAACTGAGAAACATCCATGGCGTCCAAAAAGCATCCCTTTTGGTCAAAAGGGGTTTTAGACCAGCTAGAGAACAGTGATAGTAAATTAGAACCACTTGCAGAACTGAGTGATAATGATTCGTGGGGAAATTCATCATCAGACACTGAAAACGATTTTGCGACTAAGCTCAGTGATGTGCAAACTTGGCATTCTATTTAAAATTTCACTGTTTTTGGTTTGATTATATTATTGAATTAAATTTATTATTATTTTGTATGATTATTTATTATATTATAATTTATGATTTCGTGTTTCATATTTTATCATACCCGGGATGTTTACTAGACTCTTGTTTGGACAGATTTATTCCTAAAAATTACAGGCCTGCAATAAAAAAAACAACATATTTCCATGCAAAAAAAATGTACCACTTTGAGCACAGAAATACTGACATAATCAGACCACTAGGGAGGTTAAAGTGATGCAGTGCCGTAACGCAAGAAATGGCCTGGTCAGGAAGGGGGGTAAATCCTCAGGAGGGCAAGTGGTTAAAGATACTCAGCAAAGGAAAACCTTTGAACTACAAATGAAAATTTAGTTTGACACCAGATAACAGACTGAATGCTGACCTCAGCTTTCATGTACAGTATGTGTATGTGTTTTTTAAGATTTCTAAAGTATTAGTGCAGCTCTAATACTAATACTTTAGAAATTGCAATTCTGGGACTGTTGCCAATACCCTGAGTGCTAGCTGCTACATTTATATTCATATTTATATATCATTTTTAATATTTTAGAACTTTATAATTGTATTACCAGTGCTCACTTTACTATTATTTTAAAGCATTTGTTAAGAGATTGCTATGTTTGTAGGCTTTGTCTTAACCTTTTGCTCTTCTACACCAAACTTACCAAACAATGTCTTTATGGACAGAGGCACAGTAATGCTGGAACAGAAAAGGGCATTCTTCAAACTGCTGCACAAGGCTGTAAGAGAACAATTGAATAAAATGACTTTGTATATTGTTACATTACTAGTACCCTTCACTACAGACAACTGCATACAGTAATTTGGAGAGGTGTCCACATAGATTTGGCCCTACAGTGTATTTGACTTTGCACTAATTGCAGTCTTGTGGATTAGCTGATCTCAGTCCAAGGGTCATGATTTAACCTTGTCACTGTCACCACCACCTTGGAAATTTACTCCCTGCATTTTTCTCTTTTCTTTTTCAAGCTTTCACTTCTAAGGACAGTGTATTTAATTATTTCAAACTTAACAGGCATATGGTGTTTCTGTACAAATGGATTTACAAGATACTGCACCATTCAGACTGTGGCAAGAAAGTACAAAGAGTAGCTTTGTCAGCTCTATTTCTGCAATAGGTATGTTTCATTTTATCTTTAATTTATACTTGCCATGGAGCTTTTAGATGAAGGGCAGGGAAGGCATACAGTAATTCTATGCAGCTTACTTTTAACTGAAAACTATTTGAGTGAAGCTGCAAGTGAAGATGTTGGGGTTAGCTTTGTCAGCTGTCTTAATGAAAGAATGTTTAATTTTCTTCCTGATTTTACACTTGCTGCAGTAGAATATAGACAAAAGTAGCAAGGACATATTGAAAGATTTAATATAGCAGACCTTGTGTGAAACAACAGGAGTTAAGCAAAAAAGCAATTTCTGTTAGTTTTGGAATCAATAGGGTAGAGAAGATAATAATGCTTGATAACATAGTACCAGAAAAGTCTTAAAATCAAAATGCCAGAAAAGATGTGTTGTGGCAGGCATTACAGGACACCTTGTGATGAAAACAGTGGCTATTTTGCAATGAAATTAGAGAGTGTTTTCTTTTTGTTGTAATAATTTGTATGTGTTTGTCCATTAGGGATGAGGTTCAAGTTCACCCCTAACATAGGTACAAGGCAAACCTACATTTTTTCAGCTCACAGACCTAGCAAATATGCAGGAATCCATAGTAACTAGAGATGTGCACGACAAAAACATTTGTTTTGTTTAGTTTCATTCATTAAGTTATTCATTTTGTTTCGTCATATTGGTTATGTTAGAATGATTTGTTTTTTTAATTTGTTTTACATATTCAGATTTGTTTAATATATTTGTTGATCTGAATCAATTATTATTTATTTATTACAGGTACTTGTATAGCACTGTCAATTTACGCAGCACTTTTAAATATATATTGTACATTCACATCAGTCCTCAACCCTCAAGGGGTGTACAATCTAAAGTCCTTAACTTACATTCATACATACACATACTAGGGACAATTTAGACAGGATGCAATCTACCTACCAGCATGTCTTTGGAGTGTGGGAGGAAACTGGAGTACCCAGAGGAAACCCATGTAGGCACAGGGAGAACATGCAAACTCCAGGCAGGTGGTGACGTGGTCAGAATTTGAACCAATGACCCTAGTACTGCCAGGCGAAAGTGCTAACCATTTAGCCACTGTGCTGCCAATTTGTATTTTTGGAAGCTATTTCTGAAGATTCAGGATTCATTCATTATGTTGTTATGTTATTTAGAATGTTTCAAACATTAAGGCTCAGTTCACACTGCTGTGACCTCAAATTCGTGCGACTTCCAGTGCAACTTTGTATTGCGACCTAGTTTGCAACTTGCTTCCGACTTGATGCAACTTGCTTGCACCTTAAATGTGACTTTCTTGCCACTTTGGTGTTTTGCAACTTTGGCTTTAGAAATCATAATAATACAGAATGTGGCACATATTGAACCAATTGAAGTCACAAATGAATTAGTTGTTTTCCTTATCATTTATTTTGGATTAGCTGAAATTCTTTACTATTGTGATGCATCCGAATCTCTAAATAGCAAAAAATGTGTTAGAATTTTGATTCATAAAGAAACGTATCACACAGGTCTAATAGTAACCTGGCCTTTGAGCTTTGCTGGCTTAGAAGTGCTAATAAGAGGACTTTTGGATAAGCTGACCCCCTCACTATACAAGGATGGGTTCCCAGCAACCATATTGACTATGTGCTTTAGATCTAATAAGGAAAGCATAGGGAGTGCTGCTGATAAAAGCCATATGGAGACATTAGTCTATGCCTTGTATGCTCTGGCAGGTCACTTAAAGAAAATGTAAAGCCCTTTCTATCCTGTAGGTAGCAAATTCCTTTGTATCTTGAAGACATTTTTGGTGTGGATGAGGTAAGGGTTTTTTATACCTTTTTTTATTTTGTTACCTCCTAATGGTGCTGATGTCCAACAGCCTTATTGAATCCTATCCTTGTCCATATGTCCAATGCATGATAATTGGCTGCATGTGTTTTTTCACAGATCATATTTCCTTGTTCTGCAATTGTTTTTTTAACGTCATTTGCTTATAAAGTTCACCTTCTGTAAAAATGAACAGTCTACTCTATTGAAAGCCACAAAAGTCAAGATGCCTGCAAAGACTATTTAAAAATAACATTGCTAAAAATAAAAAAAAAACTTACCTTGGCCCTGGCTTCCTATGCTTTTGTGAGATGCAGGGCATGTCCCCATGACTCACAGGTACCTCTTGGGACAGCTGGCCATTCAAAATCTCATGAGACTATGCCTCTGAATGGGTCTGGAGTGCATTCTCATAGAATTTTGAGTGCCCTGCTATGTCAGGTAACAGCGGTGAGGCATGGTGAATGATGTCACCTGCATCTCCTGAAGACACTGGAAGCTAAGCCTACATAAGTATTTTTCTTTTTGTTTTTAGTTATACCTTTATTTTCAAGTGACTATTACAACCAATTTGACTTGGAGGACTTTCAATAGAGATGACCTTTCATTTTCATGGAAGGTCCACTTTAAATGATAGCTGAGAACAGTTGAATATACCTGGGCAACGTGCATCAACACAAAAGTCTACATTTAGTAGTAGACTGTCCCTTGTTGCTGATTTATTTTTTTTTTTTTTTCGTTTTCGGGAGAGCATGTAGCAGGGTAATTTACAGGCAGAAGGTTGTGGGAGCCAGGGGAAGAGTGTTGTCCCTTCATAAGACTTAGGGGTTGATTTACTAAAGTACTAAAACACACCGTGCATTGTGAGTGCAATTGTTATATATCTGAGGGAAAGCTCTGAAATGAGGCGAAGCTCTGCTGATTTCTTTCATCCAATCATGTGTAAGAAAAAATGCTGTTTTTTAATTTTCCTTGCATGTTCCCCTCAGATCTAGAGGAACTGCATTTGGAGTGCACTTGCAGTGCACAGCCTATTTTCCTTTAGTAAATCAACCCCAAAGTGTCCAAATAAAAACTTCTGTATCAGTATCACCAGCTGGTATTTTTATAACAGCTAGCAATTAAAATAAAAATAGGCTTCCCACGTTATATCATCATGTTAAAGCTTGTATGGGATTTTTGTGGTTATGCTTACATCTACTGTAACCAATTATTCTCGAGTTGTTTGAATTGCAGTGCTGGGGTACATTTTCTTGTTTGCCCTCCCTGTGATCAGTGCCTGTCCCAGCACCTTCAGCTCCATTAACCCCCACCACACCAGAAAATTACAGTACTGGAAGGTAGAAGGAGATTAGAGGATAAAGATTTCAAATAAAGAAGGAGCCAGACTTCCGGTTCCGGCGCCGGATGCTGTGACTAACGGGACCCGCGGCTCCCGGGAACCCGCCCGTATAACATCTGCCATCTGCCTCGGGGACCCCCGCATCTTGGCTTTGGGGTGCCTCCTCACATCCCGCGGCGGCCCCAGCATGGAGCGGTACCTTCTCCCGATGCAGTCCGGCCACGAGTCGGCTGCTGGGGCGGAGGGGTGCGGCTCTCCCCCTCCTGCAGCCAAGATGGCCGCCGAAGCTGCCTGTCACAGCATGGACACAGGCACAGAGGGAGATCACAACGTGGGAGCAGGTATGTCTGCACCTCTCCCCACCATCCTCACTGCCTCTCCACTCACATCAGGCACTGATAGCTCTTCTGAGCAATATATAAAAATAGCCCAGGCAGTTTCTTCAATTTTGCTCCCAAATATCACACAGGCTGTGGATAAGGCTGTAAGCCAGGGCATTGAACAGCTGCGAATAGATTTGGGCGAACATTCTAAACGGTTAACTGTGGCTGAGCAGCGCTTATCTGACTTAGAAGATGAAGTCCATTCCATACAAGCAGTTACGTCACAATCCAATCGTATACAGCAAAATATATTGGATAAAATCGACGATCTGGAAAATCGTTCACGTAGAAATAACTTACGCATCGTGGGTCTCCCAGAATCTTTTAATACAGGTTCTCTTCCCGATCTCTGCTCAGCACGAATCCCTGCAGCTTTGGGTCTATCCTCCTCCTGTCAGGTGGAGAGAGCTCATCGCCTGGGGCCCCCATCTAACGAACGCCGGGTACCACGTTCGGTGATTGTCCGCTATCTCAACTATGCTGATCGCATGGCGATCCTCACCTCTTTTCGTAATTCCCATTCTCTACAAATTGAGGGTCACAAATTATTAATATTTGCGGACTATTCACAGGAAGTATCACGTAAACGGAAAGCGTTTCAGCAAGTCTGCGCCACTCTTCACCAGAAAGGAATAAAATTCACATTAGCGTATCCGGCTACGTTACGTTTCAATGCACCATCCGGGGAATCCAAATCTTTCGTCCACCCTGAAGAAGCCCACCAATACCTCCAAGATCATCTAAATGACGGGGATCCGTCGACGCGTATTGCGGGCAGGAATTCTGGCCCTAGAGATCAACGTAGTCCTCGCAAAGACCCACCTAAGCGTCAACGCACAAACCCAGCGTCTTCCAAATCTCGCCCGCCTTGAAGGTATAAGAGGCCATTGGTCTCTACATATTAGCTTTAAGCTTCTCTCCTGGCCCGATTGGTACGGATGTGACTGTTTTTCACTGTTTTTCATTTTTTGCTTGGTTTCTATTGCTTTCTATTGCAATGCACATACTTTCCAAAGTCTGAGTTTTATTGGTTGTTCAACTTGTAATGTTATATATATATATATTATCTGATGGTGCGGCGTTCTCTCACGCTCACCTGCTTCAACATTATTGTGTAAATCATATATCTGCTTGAATTTATACTTCCCTACTCCTGCATGTGCCTGGTTCCCTATTTCAGCGGTGCTGGGGGGGGGGAGATGCTGGAGCCGCTGATGGGAATAAATTTGAGGGAGGCCCTCTCCCATCCCAACAATTATACACTGGCCCCTGGGGCAGGCTCTTCTCCCATATACTCCCGGTCACGCTGGTATTGGTGGAAACAGCATGCGGAATGACGTGAAGTCCTGTATACTGTATTGGTATATTGTATGTTTTGACTTTTTGTTGGGCTCTATTAGGGCCCTTGATCTTGTTCTCGCCTTTCTCTCTCGCTTTTCTTTTCTTCTCCAACTTTATTTCTTGGGAGAACTCCTCCGTCCTCTGAGACCGGTTTCTAATCACCCCCAATTGTCTAGCGAAGCAGTGTTCATTATGCGTACATTTCTAATGGGTAAAATGATTATCCTTCTATCATATCAAGCACATCAGTTAAGATGACACGTATTTTCTCTTGGAATGTCAAGGGTCTCAGGTCCCCTCACAAACGCATGGCGGTTCTACGACATCTACGGCGCTTGCGTGCGGATATAGCTTTGCTCCAAGAAACTCACCTTACCCAATCTGACTTTATCCGCATGCGTAAACTATGGGTGGGTCATGTGTTCGGCTCCTCCTCCCTAAATAATAAAGCAGGGGTACTTATTCTTATTCACAAACGGCTTAATCCGGAATTAGTCGCTATGGATGCTGATACTGAAGGCCGTTTCATAGCAGCTCATATCAAACTCGGAACCCAAGAATTGGTTCTTACTAGTTTTTACGCACCCAATTCCCCGACGAGGCAGGTTTTCCAGGCCCTCTCTTCACGGCTGGCGGCATATGTTCACAAGCCGCTCGTCGTGGGAGGGGACTTTAATTCTGTTATGCAAGAGCAGGAGGATAAATCGCAGAATGTAGACCGTGGCCCTCGCTCCCCTCAGTTTCCCCGTCTCACACCTACTTTGCTATGTAGCTTCGCTGAAGCAATGCAATTTACCGATATATGGCGCTTAACCCATCCGGACGGCAAAGATTACACTTTCTATTCCCCTGTTCATCATTCTTTATCTAGAATAGATTATACCTTTTGTAATTCCGTTCTACTGCAACATGTTGTATCATCTACCATACATGACATAGCCATATCAGATCACTCTCCAATCTCTATTACTATAAACTTTTTAGACCCTACGCCACATCCTAGGATATGGCGTTTCCCCTCGTTTCTGGCGAATAATCAGGAGCTCTCCAAACTATTACAGGACACCTGGGCAGACTTTCAAATTACGAATGCTGTCCATGTCTCTAATCCAAATTTGTTTTGGGATGCAGGGAAGGCTGTGTTACGCGGCAAAATCATCGCTTTTACGTCCGCTTATAAAAAAAGAATTTCACGTAATTTCACTGAAGCTAGTAACCTTCTTAGACTGACTCAAAGAAAAATGGCGGACTCTAATACGCAGGACAACAGAAAAGCTTGGGCGGACGCTAAAACCCAATTTGATACCTGGGCGGCTGCTCAGGAAGCATTACATCACTCACACCTTGACTTACAATATCACAGGTTTGGTAATAAACCAGGCAAACTGCTGGCGCGCATGTGTAGGAAGCCTTTCACCCCTACGCAATTCACCTCTCTTAAAGACTCCCAGGGGGCACTTAAACAATCTCAGGAAGAGATTATATCTATTTTGGAAAACTTTTATGCAGACTTGTACGGGCCGGATCCTATTGACCAGGCACGAGCACAGTCCTTTCTGGAAAGTGTAAATTTGCCCCAAATAGATCCAATAGCACTGCAATCTCTAAATGCCCCTATTTCACAGGCGGATATTTGTCTAGCTATTAGATCTCTAGCTAATGGTAAAGCTCCAGGTCCAGATGGGTACACCTCTGAATTTTTTAAACTAATGGACAAAACTCTGTCTCCTACTCTCCAGCTAGTTTATCAGTCCATCCAGGAGAGCGGGGTATATCTCCCATCGGCTTCGCAAGCCCACATTAAACTAATAGCAAAAAAAGGTAAAGACCCTTCTGATCCTGGATCGTATCGTCCCATTTCCCTCCTTAACCTAGATGCAAAGATCCTTTCTAAGATCATAGCTAACCGTTTGGCCATTATTTTACCCTCTATCATTCACCCTTCTCAAGCAGGTTTTATAAAGGGTCGATCGGCCACGTCTAATATCCGCAAAGTGCTTACAGTTCTGCATCAGGCTAAAAATAACCCCCTTCAGGATTTAGCGATTATTTCTCTCGATGCTGAAAAAGCCTTTGATAACGTTAGTTTTCAATGGCTTCAACTAGTACTCTCTAAATTCGGCTTTTCCGGTTCGTTTATACAGTTAATTCAGGCTATGTATTCTGCCCCAACGGCTCAGATAGTAGCCGCGGGAAAAATATCTAACTCTTTTCTACTACATAAAGGAACAAGGCAAGGCTGTCCACTATCTCCCTTGCTTTTCAATTTAGCATTGGAACCCTTAGCCCGCTTCCTGCTTTTTCAGTCACAACTTCATGGCGTTCAAGTTGCTCAACAAGACCTTCGCCTAGCTTTATTTGCGGACGACATATTAATATTCACATCCAACCCGTCACTAGATCTGCCATATATTCAGAAAGTTTTTGCAGACTTTCGGTGTTGCTCGGGTCTTCGTATTAATTTTGCAAAAAGTGAGGTCCTTCCCCTATACCACGCCCGACTTCCAGATTGGGCCTGCGACTCCCTCTTTAAAATCAATACACGTTACATTACCTATCTGGGTATCAAAATTGGGAAATTGGCTTCGTCCCTTTATTCTCTTAACTTTTCGCCAGTTATTCAAAAAATTTTAGCGGAATTGGAAGTGTGGAAAGACCTGCCATTATCCCTCATGGGTAGAGCCCATCTCTTCAAGATGACAAGCTTTCCGAAGCTTTTATACCCTCTCCAAACTATCCCTCTTCTGCTCAAACGCACGGATATAGTCAAGTTAAACAAGGGGATTTCCAGTTTCCTATGGAGAGGGCGTCGCCCGCGTATAGCTATACACAAGCTGTTTCTCCCTAGATGTGAGGGCGGCCTGGGCCTCCCCAACATCCGGCTCTATAATTTATCTTGTATTTTACGGGTGTGTATAGATTGGTTATCCCAAGCGTCCATGTTCTCCAATTACCTACTTGAATCAGCCATGGTGAGTCCGTTCGACCTGTCGGCCCTATTACATTCTAACTCCAACTCAATACCGGTTCATCTTAAACATAATCCACTCATACGGGATACACTCTTCACTTGGAGGGAGGTCAGACGTAGACTAGGAGTTTCTCCCTGGATATCTCGCTTTCTTCCCATACATCACAATCCTTCCTTCTCTGTCTCTCAACAACATGCAGCCTACGATTTGTGGTATAACCAGGGTCTTAGACTTGTGAACCAATTGTATGATGGTGCATCAGGTTCTCCCCTTTCGTTTCAACAAATTCTTGGCTCGTTTGAACTACCTTCCCATCATTTTTTGTATATTTTACAAGTCAGGAATTTTGTGAAATCCATAGCTCAGGATAAGTCCACCCGTTTTTGCACGACTATGATAGAGGTTCTTGTGAGGAACCAGAAGTATAACATATCTAACATATATAATCAATTGTCCTTGCAATATGCTACACCGTTGGACTCCTCTACCTCCATCAAAACATGGTTGCGGGACTTCGACAATGTTTTCACTGCGGAACAAATACTTGCAGGCTTTAACACTACCTGTGCGTTCAACACGAACGAATTTTGGCGGGAGCAGCAATTTAAAATTATGCATCATGCCTATATGCCTTGTTTGTACTCAAGATCGGACCCAACGATCTCTGCGTGTCCGCTTTGTGGCTCATATAAGCCATCCCTCCACCACAGGTTTTGGAGTTGTCCCTCGATCTCTAATTTCTGGTCCCAACTCTTGAACTTTATACTCTTCGTTACTGCTCTCCCGCTACCTAGAGACCCACTGCTCCTTCTTTTTGGAAACCTGGATGTTCCCGTAACTGCTGCTTCACATCAGCACATTGCTCTGCTCAGAACTGCCAAACCGTGGCTCTCCACCTGCCTGATGGCAGCGAGAAGGTCAATTTTAAAAAAATGGGCCTCCAACTGCCCGCCAACCATTTCGGATGTCAAATTGGACTTACACTCTCTACTTCGTTTGGAGCGGCTCAGCATTCATAACTCCCCATCTACTCCAGGAGAGGAAAAGTTCAACCGCAAGTGGGGACAATATGTTTCAAGAATACTCCCTTCCTCGGAGTCTCAGCACCCCTCACATGGATTTCTAGCCTGGTCCTAATGTAGCCTCTGGGATATTCCTGATGCATTATGTATTGCTCGTATTAGGGGTAATCTGACTGTTTGAATTATACTTTCTGGGCCTTCTTGGACCTTTGACAATCTACCCTCCTTCCACATTGGATTCAGTTTTCACTTTTCTTCTACTCTCTTTCTTTCACAACTTCGCTTCTTTGATGACTCTTAGGGAACTGTCCCCATACTAGCCCATCTACACCTCCACACACTGTCGAGCTGTTTCTTGCTACTGACATGTTCTTCCGGTCATCTGGCCTCTGAACCTAGGTAATACATTCCTAAGTCTTCTACCTCTCCCTCTCCCTCTTTTCTTTCTTTCTTTCTTTCTTTCTTTCTTTCTTTCTTTATCTTTGTCTTTCATGATGGTCTATTTCTTTCTAGACTTGTTTTCTCAATTTTCTTTCTCCTTATTTCCCTACGGTCTAATCTCTATTCTTTATTCTATGTTTTCTGTTTTTGTTCCCACTTCCTATCCATATGCACGTTGACCCTCCTCCTGGTCATTTGACTATTGGCTAACATGGAATATATCTGCTTGTCTCTCTAGAATTATACCTTTGCATGTTTTGACTCGTATCTTCTTAACAACCTGGATACATTACTCCTAAGCCCTTACATTTCGACACTTCGTGCGATGTCTCCCTTTCCATAAGTAAATCTTTTATTTCTACACATCTTTGTTTTTCTCTTTGTCTCTCTTGGGGCTTTTGCATATTCGTTATGAGAAAAATTGGTATTTTTGGATTTTGTTACCTGCTTTGACATGTTGCTACGCTACGCATACTGTATAACTTTTATCGTTGGTTCATGTGTGTATAAGATAAAACCTAATAAAGTCTCTTTTAAAAAAAAAAAAAAAGAAGGAGCCAGGAGCACAAGAGGTACATCAGAATGATAGTAAGTCCCTTGTTGCTGATTTATTTATTTTTTTATTTTGACTAAATGTAGACTTTATTATAACACATTTTCTTAGTGGTCAGCTATCATTATTGCTAATTAGTTTTTTCTTTAGTCAGCTTAAAGGCAAAGTTTACCACTGGAACATTTACATGTTACACTCATATTCAGTGTCATGTTCAAAATCGGCATGGTTATGCAGGGCTCTGTGGATGAAGAAGCAATAAGTCCCATCTGCCACTGCAGCAGATGGACTTTTAGTTCTTAATAGAATGTTAAGGTTCTAATAAGCATCCTTGTAGCCCACTGACACTTCATCCAGCTTTCTAACAGAAAGCTCATACATATGTAAGGGTAAGAAAGCTGCAGGATGTGTCTGCAGAAGTCTGACACTGCACCTGTGATCCACTGATCTCAGGTGCAATTCTTTGTAGGCTTTTGTAGGAAAAAATAATAAATGCACATTTTTCTGAAAAATATGTGCATTTATTATTTTTTAATGAAAGGCGAGCATAAAGTTTAAACCAGGGGCCTCCAAACTTTCTAAACATAGGGCCAGTTTACTGTCCTTCAGAGTTAAGGGAGGCCATACAGTGGCCATTGGGATTAGAAAAGGTCCCAACATCAGTGGGAATAAACAATGCCCCATCTTTAGTGCAAGTGAGAAGAATAGTGCCCCCTTATTGGTGTCAGTGGGCTAAATTGTGCCCTATCATTGGTGTCATTGGGAGGAATTTTGCCCCGTCATTGGTGTCATTGGAAGGAATTGTGCCCCAACTTTGGTGCCATTGGGAAGAATCCTGTCTCTTCATTGGTGTCAGTGGGGGGTAATTATGCTCCATTGTTGGTATTGGTGTATGAAAATAGTTCTCCAAAGGCTGGATTAAAGCAAGCAAAGGGCTGAATTTGGCAACCGAGCCACAGTTTGTCGACCACTGCTTTAAACTATAACCCTGTCAATTATTTTTCTAGTTGTATCACAATCTAAACCTATAATCTGATATTGCAATTTTAAATTAATTATTACAAAAAAATAGCAAAATAAAGGAGCCTAGTTCTCGGATCTCATGCTTTCCTTTTTCTGATGTTAAAAACAGCTGAACCACTGTTGGGGGTGCATGTGCAGAGCCTGAAGATGGCGGTCGCACACTAACTTCGCTCCGCTTCACCAATCTCCATTCTGGCTCCTCCGGAGCGAACGCTAGCCACAAACAGCAGAGGAGCATCGGCATAAGACTCAGCACCACTTGCAAATCCCAATGGGCAAAATAGGGCATCAAAAGTACCCTCCATCACCCGCCAAACACCAGCGGCCTACACACATGGAGAAATTCATCTCCTGCGCCGCATCCCCAGCCTTTAGTGATCATCCTCACCCAGTGGCGGAACTCTGCAGCAGTGGGGAAAATAGCACAAGAATTTAGGGGGGAGATAGCTCTGGTGGAGGAACAAACAGACCATCTCAAGACCAAATTTGATTATCCAGTACAATATATGCACGTGTTAGAAGAGGATACCCATACCCTTAAACAACATGTCTCTCAGCTGTAATCACAGCAAGAGGATTTGAAAAATAGGGAGAGGAGACAAATCATCTGTATATGTAGCATCCCTGAATCAATAGGAGACACTGACCTGCAAGAGTCAGTCCTATTCACCACATTGGCTCCTGCAGTCTTGAATATAGATTGGCGTATGGATAGAGCTCACCACTCCCTTGCCCTGAAACCACAACTGGGACCGAGACCAAGGAGCATTATCATTCGGTTTCATTATTATGACAGTAAGGAATACCTATTGAATTTTACACGTAACACGGCATCCGTCGACTACAAAGGAGAAAAAATGAAAGTTTATAGTGATCTGTCCCCTATTACGCTAACTAAGAGACGCTTGCTTCGTTCGATTACTCTCCATCTTTGAAAACATTGTATCATCTACAGTTGGGGGTTCCCTTTAAAAACTGACAGTAACAAAAATGGGAATCAACATGTCATCAGGGATCTTCAAGAAGGAGAGGCGTTTTTGCAAAACCTGGGTTTACCCCCTCTACCGGATGAGGCCCTAAAGATTGCCATATCAAAAGCTAAATCTGCCAACACTCCTAGCAAGATCTCTAGAAACAAAACATGCATACCGATTCCATAATGCTCTCCCAATACGTGGATGTCATCAGCTACTTAAAAACGTCTGGTCCTTAGATGGTTGGTAATCACTAATATATGCAGACATATATATCCTTTTTCTTTTCAACGCATATTTTATATCCTTAGTAGGATATACCCGACACACCCTTGGGATGATAGATGGGACTTTCTAAAGGTTTAGTCCTTTTTACAGCTTTTTATTCATTTTGAAAGTGAGGCGGGAAGACGCCTCCTGGAATTCATTCTCCCGATGCTGCCCCAGCAATCTATGGGTATTGCTATAGATGACTGAGTCTCTTCTGTTACTTGGGCCTTCACCATGTTTTGGCTTTTTGTTGGACTCACAGATCCTATTTGTTCTGTTCTCTATATTATGTTAATACAGCATGGTCTGCTTTTTTTTCTGACCTGCATATGTCAGCTTATTATGAAAAATATGAGTTCATGTCTTTACGTTTATATTCATGTAATGTTAAAGGATTGAACTTGATAACAATAAGGTGGCTGGCCCTGAGGGAATTTCGCCACTCTAAAGCTAATATTATTCTTATTCAAGAAACCCATTTTATAAAAGAAAGCTCATTTAATTTTGCTCTCAAATATTACCCCACAACCTATTCGGCTATCGATCATACTTGTAAAGCAGGTGTTGCTATCCTTTTAAAGAAACATTGCCCTATTCGAGGGCTTTCATCTACACTTGATGCCCAAGGTAGATTCATACTACTAAATTGTCAATACAGCAACACCCATATTACGATTGTGAATGTTTATGCTTCAAATGCTAACCAGATGGAATTTTTCAGAGATTCCGTTTCCCCTTTGCTGTCAACATCTCGTCTTTTTATGATCAAAGGGGGGATTTTAACTTAAATGTATCTCCTACTGGAGATCTTAGATCTCTTATGGGCCACCTACCTTCCAAATATGTACTTAAACAATCCACTTTTTTTGGCAATGGATCAGAGGACACAGATTGTTTGATGTTTGGTGAGTGCAAAACCCAGATTCCAAACTATTTTCGTTCTTCTCCCCTGTACACAACATATATACCAGACTGGATTATTTTTTTATATCCTATCCTCTGCTTAACCTCCCTGGCGGTATGATTATTTCAGATTTTTGGTGCTGAAAGCGGTACCATTATTTTGCATGGAAATATGTAGTTTTTATATTGTAGGCCTGTAATTTTTAGGAATAACTCACTGAAATCTGTCCGAACAAGAGTTTAGTAAACATTCCGGATATGATAAAACTTGAAACACGAAATCATAAATTATAATTTAATAAATAATCATAAAAAATAATAATATAATAATAATAATAATAAATTTAATTCAATAATATAATCAAACCAAAAACACTGAAATTTGAAATATAGCGCCAAGTTCGCACATCGCTGAGCAAAGTCGCAAAATCGTTTTCAGTGTCTGATGACAAATTTCCCCACAAATCATTATCACTCAATTCTGCAAGTGGTTCTGATTTACTGTTCTCTAGCCGGTCTAAAACCGCTTTTGACCTAAAAGGACGCTTTTTGGACACCATGGACTTTTCTAAGTTTCCAGGCAGAAAGAACAGTCAAAATGCAGGCAGGGCACAGGACAAAGCACTCGGGACAAAATGTATGTGAAATGCTTTGAAACAGCAATGTTTTGCTATGTACTATTCGTTTACAAAAAAATGACAATTTTTACAATTTTAAAATTTGCTTCCGGTTCTGGCCCCTGTATGTCCCGACATCACAGGGACCGGAACACGGAAGCCGGATGCCGGCATCGGCCAGAGGAGATGGCCGGGGATGCTGCAGGGGACACATCATGGGAGCGAAGGACAAGGTAAGTGCTGCAGGGAACCCCTGAGCAACGCCGCATGGTAAGCCCGAGTGTAGCTCAGGGATACCTCTTTTGGTACTAAAATTTCACCCCGAGCTACACTCGGGAATACCGTCAGGGAGGTTAAACAGATGGTAGACTCTGTTATTATCAACAGTTCCTGGTCTGATCACTCTTTTACTTGATTGATTTACTTATAAATCAAACAAACTCCCACACATGCCATTGGCATTTGAATGACACTCTTCTGCATCATGCAGACATCAAAGCTTCTATGACAGCGGCATTGTGTGAGGTTTTCTACCTTAATGCTGATTTTGTACCCAACTACTCAACTTTGTGGGAAGCTCATAAGGAGTTCATTAGAGGTCGCTTCATAGCAAAAAGCTCCCATCTCAAGAAAAACTCAGTCCTTCTGAAAAGGGAACTAATCAGGAAGGGAACTAAACTGGCAGAAAAAAACCTTGTAGAATCACTATCTACTGCTAGACTTAGGATAGTAATACAACTTAAAAATCAACTTAAAGTACTAGAAGAAAATTCTGCAGCAAAAGATCTTGCTGTGGATGAACCACAATTTCTACCAGTATGCTAATAAACCACACAGACCTTTAGTCAACAAACTGAGGGCAAACTCATCTAGTGCCTCTCCTGAATTCTTATTCCAAGCAGATGGCACCCCCTAATTTTGTCCTCAAAGGATAGCCAAGGTATTTGGTTATTTTTACCGCAAGCTTTATAATTGTCTGTCCCCAGACTTACACCCAGTGTTTAATAAGGAATCATTTGATACTTACATGTCCGCGTTTCTCCTACCTAAACTTAAACAACAGGATAGGCCTACTTTAAATGCACCTATTGTCATGGAATAATTATGTAAAGTTGTCAAGGATCTTCCCACGCAAAAATCACCTGGTTCTGATGGCTTTTCTTATGCTTACTACAAACAGTTTATTGCTGAATTAGTCCCCACTCTGCTGGATTTATATTCTTCTCTGATGAATGGGGAAGCACTTCATCCACACTTCCAACATTCTTATATCACAGTCATTCCCAAACCAGGTAAAAACCCAGCCACTCCGGCCAATTACAGACCCATAGCCCTACTTAACACGGATTATAACATTTTCATGAAAATTGTAGCGAATTGACTAGCTCCCTTACTGCCTAAACAGTTTATTATGGCCAGACAGGCGGGTGATAATATGAGATGAACGGTGAATTTAATCGACATACTTAATATCTTGCATTCTCCTGCTTTGCTGTTAAGTCTAGATGCTCAAAAAGCTTTAGACAGACTGGGATGGCCCTATATGCTTGAGTTGCTACAACATTCTGCACAAGTCAAACTCCCTTATGCCATGTCAGACACTTTTTCTGTCTTTAACGGTACTAGACAGGGATGCCCCTTGTCTTCATTGCTATTTGTGTTGTGCCTCGAGCCTTTAGCAATGGCAATTAGAACGCATTCAGACATATCAGGAGTGAATGTTGGAAAGAAAGAATATAAGTTATCACTGTTTGCGATGATGTTTTATTAACAATCACTAAACCCCACCTTTGTTTGCCTGTGCTACATAAACTTTTACAACTCTTTGGTGACCTCTCTGGTTACAAAATAAATACTTCAAAGATAGATGCTTTGCCTCTCCACATCCCTATCTAGGATCTCCAGCTATTACAATAAAATTACCCATATTACTGGTGTTCCAACTCTTTTAAATACCTGGGTACTCATATAACTTATAAATATTCACTTTTGTATAAAGCTAACTTTCCTCCCATGTGTAAGGAGATTCATGCCCTTCTGAATCAGTGGGATAAACATAACATTTCCTTTCTAGGCAGGATTAATGTGGTGAAGCTGCTCTATCTCTTTTGAGACACTCCCAGTCGCAGTCCCACAGTCTCAATTACGGACCCTACAACGCTTGGTCCTTAGATTTATTTGGCAAGCCAAGAAGCCCAGAATAGGAAAAACTGTACTTTTATCCCCAAAAATTAGAGGGGTCTGGAGGCTCCGGACATAATTAAATACTATTGGGCAACTCACCTACAACAAACATTGGCCTGGTTCTCCCAGATTCCCCATAGCAGATCGTTGGAGAGAGAAATAAACCATTTATATCCTGTTCATACCTGCTCATTACTATGCCTCTTGAACGCCGCTTTGCTTCTAATCTCCCTCCCACCTTTACTCAACTCTATGGTCGACCTGTATAAAATCTCATATGTTGCTGTCCACATGTTTTCCTCTGATCAATATTTTATATAACCCTGAAATCCCTAATAGTTTATCCTATACTCAAATGAACTTGTTGGCAATTAATGGGTTGTTTCAACTTCGCCATCTAACCAATCCAGCCACTCGCAAAATCAGATCGTTTGAGGAGATCAGGGCATGGAAACCCTCTATACCCTCACAAGCCCATTATACTTACCTCCAATTCCATCACTTTTTCCAAGCCCTGAGTTCTTCTTTAACACTGGATCGGCCTACAGACTTTGAATGAATAGCTATTCAAGGTCCTTCCCAGCTGCACCTTATATCTTCATGGTATAAATTGCTTCACAATTGCGACCCTATAGAAGAACGTCCACATCATTATATAAGTAACTGGGAGGGAGCCCTTTGACGTTATCTTTAAAAAGCTGGCAGATGATTTGGGAGTCGGCTACTAAAACTTCCTGATGTGTCACCTATAGAGATGACCTATAGGTAAAACATGAAAAATTAGAATATCGTGCAAAAGTTCATTTATTTCAGTAATGCAACTTAAAAGGTGAAACTAATATATGAGATAGACTCATTACATGCAAAGATAGTTTGAGCCATGATTTGTCATAAGTGTGATGATTATGGCTTATAGCTCATGAAAACCCCAAATCCACAATCTCAGAAAATTAGAATATTACATGCAATCAATAAAACAAGGATTGTACATAGAACAATATCGGACCTCTGAAAAGTATAAGCATGCATATGTACTCAGTACTTGGTTTGGGCCCCTTTTGCAGCAATTACTGCCTCAATGCAGCATGGCATGGAAGCCCAGGATGCTTCAATAGCGGCCTTCAGCTCTTCTGCATTGTTCAGTCGCATGTCTCTCATCTTTCTCTTGGCAATGCCCCATAGATTCACTATGGGGTTCAGGTCAGGCAAGTTTGCTGGCCAATCAAGCACAGTAATCCCACGGTCATTGAACCAGGTTTTGGTGCTTTTGGCAGTGTGGGCAGGTGCCAAGTCCTGCTGGAAAATGAAGTCAGCATCCACGTAAAGCTCGTCTGTGGAAAGAAGCATGAAGTGCTCCAAAATATCCTGGTAGACGGCTGCATTGACCCTGGACTTAATGAATCACAGTGGACCAACACCAGCAGATGACATGGCTCCCCAAATCAACACAGACTGTGGAAACTTCACACTGGACCTCAAGTATCTTGCAGTGTGTGCCTCTCCAGTGTTCCTCTGGGTCCAAATGAGATGCAAAAGTTGCTCTCATCAGAAAAGAGGACTTTGGACCACTGAGCAACAGACCAGGTCTGTTTTTCTTTAGCCCGGGTAAGATGCTTCTGACGTTGTTTGTTGTTCAGGAGCAGCTTGTCAAGAGGAATAAGACATTTGAAGCCTATGTGCAGGATCCGTCTGTGCGTGATGGCTCTTGATGCACTGACTCCAGCCTCAGTCCACTCCTCGTGAAAGTCCCCAACACTTTTGAATGTCCTTTTCCTGAATTTTCCTGACAATCCTCTCCAGGCTGCGGTCATCCTTGCTGCTTGTGCACCTTTTTCTTCCACACTTTTCTCTTCCACGTAACTTTCTATTAATGTGCTTTGATACAGCACTTTGGGAACATCCAACTTCTTTTGCAATTACCTTTGAGGCTTTCCCTCCTTATGGAGGGTGTCAATGATGGTTTTCTGCACAACTGTCAAGTCAGCAGTCTTTCCCATGATTGTGATTCCTACTGAACCAGACTGAGAGACCATTTAAAGGCTCAGGAACCCTTTGCAGGTGTTATGGCTTAATTAGCTGGTTAGAGTGGGGCACTTTGAGCCTAGAATATTGCACCTTTTTACAATATTCTCATTTTCTGAGATTGTGGATTTGGGGTTTTCATGAGCTGTAAGCCATAATCATCACAATTATGACAAATCACAGCTTGAACTATCTTGCTTTGCATGTAATGAGTCTATCTCATATATTAGTTTACCTTTTAAGTTGCATTACTGAAATAAATGAACTTTTGCACGATATTCTAATTTTTCGAGTTTCACCTGTATATAAAATTTTACCAAGGCCACTTTACTGTAACTTGGGAAATATTGGATCATTCCCTTTGTCTCCTCATCTACCCCTGACATTTCTTAACCTGCAATCTTGTTCTACACATAGTCCCTTTGCAGGTTTGTGTTATCATATGTTGTTAAAATATTCAGTCTTACTGTACTGTCTGTTAACTATTTACTGTTTCATATGTTGTCTTTGTTACGTATATTGTCCACACATATGTTAATGCTGTATCTTTGTACTTTTATAATTGTTAATTAAAAATACTACAATGAAAAAAAAAGCAGCTGAACTACTGCTAAATAAAGGCTGGGTGGCACAACAAATGTCTTTAGAAGGAATTAATCTTTTATGTTATAAAAGATTAATTCCAATATAATTAATAATATAACAATATAGAAAACAGAATATAGAAATCAGAATGTAGAATAACCATAGGGGATAGGGTGTAAAGTCAAGGTTAAAGCTGATTAGAAATAAAGGATTCCTATACATGAGCAGCTGCTCACCATAATATATGTGTCTCCACATAGATACAGTAATAATTACAGGAAACGTGGTGCTGGTTCAATATTTACCAATAATATAAATAGTGTCCATAAAGCCAAAATGTGTTAACTGTATTCCATACAACAAAATAATAAATACTTAATATATATACACAAGGCAAATTAATGCAAATAATGTATAAAAGTACATGTGCTGAAAGTGCTCAAACAATGGTCCACAAGTGCATGGAATAAATATATGGAATTTATCTAATATATGGAAATTGATGTCAAAACACCAGTGCATTTGAATACTTTCCATACAAAATACACGTGTCAATTGATATCCCAGTGCTGTTTGTGCAAGTCACTTAATTTTCATAACAGTGCTAACAATAAATGTCCACATGTAAACTAAAATCGCAGTCCATATGCATAAACTTCTTAATTCATGTAATTCCATAGGTGACTAATCTACAAAGATACACTCCACCTTGTTGCACTCAAAACCACTGTGCTCCAACTATGTGCAGAGTGACTATTCAACTTCAGAATAGACCTATATTTTTATACATACTTTTTAAACTCTTACTTTAATTCTAATAAAATTGCACTCACATTTAATATACAAACACCCATGGATGAGAGTAAATGCATTAAAATCAGTATTGTAGAAACAGCGATCCTCTCACCACTACTTCCGGTCTCGACCATGGCAAGAAAGTGATGTCCCCTGGATTTGCCCGATGTGTTCCGTCACTGCTCACGTGATTCCCTCAGGAATCAATTTCTAAGGTTTTTTTTACTCAAAGCTTAATTGAACAAGCTAACATTAGAAGCTGATTGGCCACCATGCACAGCTCCACTAGATTTTGTACTGTCCAGTTTTAGTAAATCAACCCAATTCGCATACAGTAACTTACGTTATGAACATGGACAGGTGGTATGTGGAAGAGGCAGTGCAACAAAGAACTTCAATGAGTATCTTTATTGGTGTGCAAAGAGTCTGAAGCCTGAACATCTGACAATGAAAACTAATGCATTAGGAAAAAACTTATACAAGATTGTAGTACACTATGTGTACAGAGCCATTTCATGAATGTGCTTTGATATTGTGTCCTTTTTAGAAATGGGTTTTATTTTCCTGCAAGGGTCAAAAGAGTTCAGGAGGCCACATCTTATTTATGTTGGATACTGTTATCAGACACAACAATGACATGGATTGCAAGGACATTGTACATTGTACTTTTTGTTTTCCATTTTCTCAGGTTGAAATTATTGGAAGTTGGAGAGAAAAGTAAAGTTATGTGAAGCACGCCCTGTATGAGACTCGTGTCCAGTGCCACCTGTGCAGCTGTATGAGACCAGGAATGCATTCATTCCTCCCCTGAAATACCAACAGAAATTGCTCACATTATACAGAAATAGATCTTAAATGAGAGAATCTATCAGTCTTTCAGTTTTAAATACTCCTATAATCTATGGGGACTGAAAAATCCCTTTTAAATATTCATGAGCACAAAGAATCTATCAAGCAGGAACAAATCTTCTATTTTTGTTAAAGCAACACACAAGAAACATGTCCATCAGCTCTCTAGGTGGTACACCAAATGGCCTTGAAATCCTTTGTTACAGACTGGAGGATAAGAAATAAGAAAATAGCTTAAAATAAAAGAAAAGAAAAATGTATTAATATGCCAAGGGAATTTCACAGTTATAACAAAAATAAATCATTTAAAATTTAAACTTTAAATGATATTTTTTCAATCACAGACAACTCCAAAAATAAAGGTAGAGATTGTTTGATTAAATGAATGATGAAAAAGGTATTGACAGAGGCTCTTTCCATAAGGAGAGAACCAAAGGTGGAACCAAAAGCTTAAAGGTTAGACTTCAATGTGTTTAGTCCCTCAAAGCCTACCAGATAGCAGAACTCAAAAGTAATGTGAAGCAAAGAGAAAGGCTGTTTGTACAAAATAAAATATGGACAATGGGAAGTAACCTTTCCCGTAGGGCCTCCTGATTCATGGTCTCAGAAGCTTTTGTACCCTCTGCAACCCATTTAGTTATGCCCTAGGACAAAGCTCCTAATGTAGAACTGAGGTTCACTGCCTTTTTACATTTTTAAGTTGATAGACTTCTGATTTTCTGAGGAGAAAAAGCCTTCAAAACCCACCAAATCTACCCCAAAAATAAACTCAAAACACAAGGAGAAAACACATGTTAGCAGGTGCAGTTAGTCAGTGACTAGATGGCTTTGTTCTCAATATGAGGGTGTATTTAATAAAACTGGAAAGTGCAAAATCTGGCACAGAAACCAATCAGCTTCCAGTTTTAGTAAATCAACCGCATAGTATGGTAAAGCGAATTGTGTAACTGGGTGGTAGGCTCTTTAAGAAGAAACCTTTCTTTAGTGATGTACTGGGTGGAGTTAGTACCCATATATGTGCCAGAATGGGAGAAGCATTGTGAGATGGGGCATGAGAGCCGAACACCCCAGAGCTAGTCAGATGTAGCTAGCTATTGCTAAGGGCCCTGGATAGGGCTGCAGCTCTGGGTGAGGCTGCAGGTTGGGTGCAGGCTTTGAGCAGCATGCAAAAAGCCTTTCAGGCTAGGCTAATAGTCCTCTGAAATGAGTACTACTATATCTGGAATGAGTATGAAATTGAGGAGTGTGCCCAGCTGGGCAGAGCTATAGTATGATACAACGGGAGAGGCTGTTATACTAATAAGGCACACCTTGATTACACTTGGTGTTGTAAGTTGAATGCTATATACACGGGGAAGTGGTCCCAACACTGTGGTGCTTCCAAGGAGAGAGGAAATGTAATAAGGAAGATGGATTACAAATTACATGCTGGTGTTCTGTGTTCAAATGATAGCTACAGAATGTTTGTTCCTGTATATTGTGATTTGCGCAGAAGAATTCTGTCAGTATGTCAATGTGAGGTTAAAAGTCATGGCCATCTTTATAAGCTACAGTAAAGTGTGGAAAACATTTCTTGCATGGACATTCCTTTGTTCTTAAATATTAAAGTATAGCTAAAGGCAAAATGTCTTTTTTAGTTTTGGATAGAGTGAAGAGAGATTTGAACGCTTATAAGTTTTTATTGCTGTCTGTGCCCCCATTAAGGAGATTCAACCTATTTGTCCTGTTTGCCAGTATCATTGAAAGTGAAAGTAAAAGAAAATCCCAAATTTTGGGCTGTCTCCAGAAAAGTAATAGAGGGGAAAACCTCCAATAGGGACACTGGTTCTGGTGACTTGAGGGTCCCAAAGGAATTCCCTTAATTTGCAGGGATTTTCCCCTCCCTTCCTGTTTGGCTATGAGACAGGAAACTAGGGGAAATCTCCTCAATGGAAGACAGATGGTGAAGAAATTCTGACAGGAGTTATAACCCTCCCTTGCTCTATCCAAAATGAAAAAAAAAGTTTTACCCATAGTTCTACTTTAAGGCCTAGGCCAGGAAAGTCATGAGTGGGTCTATGGCCAACAGTTGGCAAGAATATTGCAAAGAAAAACAACTACCAGCAGGTAGGTAGGCATTCTATCCAATGTTAGAGTGGTAAGACAGTTCATGCATATGTATTTAAACTATGTGTTTACCATTTTTGCCTCCACTCCGGAGCAGATCTATCACCTTTACAATTATTGCAAGTACACAGGGTACTAGGAGGTCCTGGGGCAAACTTTTGGGTTAGTAGAGGATAGCAACAGCAGTAATAATGAATAGCATCGTATAGTTTTACAACATTATACTAGGTATACACTAATAAAATGTTATTCAAATGTTTAATGCGGGATACACACTATAATTTTTTTTTTATTTAGCCCAGTGGGCTGAATGATAAAAAAAACTGACAGATTGCTGTACTAACACAAGTGATGTAACAATGTTAGTCCAATGATCTCCATTGCTGAGCTATTGTGTTCTGACAGCCCCCCAACAGGATACGCTGATCAGCACTCACAGCTATTGGTTGTAAGCGCTGATCGGATGTCAGTTGGCTACTGGTTGTCCAGCATGCCTGTTCTACAGAAGCCAAACGTTAGGCTGACTTCTGTTGGACAGGATGCAGTACACACTAGCCAAATGTCAACTGGTTTCTGTTTGACCAGCCAGTACCAGCCGATATTTGGCCAATGTCAAATCAACTTTCGTTTTCAACTACAGTGGTGAGGAAATACAAAGGAGCAAGATGCAACAGTTTTCTGGCTTGAACAAGAGTCTAACAGTGTATGTGGTTTTCCACAGTCCATTCACTCCAAAATCAAATGTTAAAAACAAATAAAATTGTTAACTACTTTTTGAATGATGTTCATCAAGCTGCCAAAAGTTCTGAGAATTTTCATTTGTATTTTCATACAAATCATCTTTTGAAAAACTAATAGCATATAACCAGCTTTATACCTAAGAATATATCTTTACAGATCCAACAGCTTTTTTCCCAGACACTTGTATCACTCTCAGACTCTCACTACTCTCTGCTGTAGGGACTTACTTGGTATAAACCCCCCTTGCTGATAAGGTAACCCTCTACTTCTCCTTAAAGGGTCCACTATCCAAATAAGGGAGAGATATACAGATTTCCCATCCAGGATACATGACTTTTGAAATATTTCCTTATATCAGTGACACTGGGCTCCGTTCACTAAAGCAGATTGCATGAGATATTTACATGTCCAGACACATTTTCCCTAAATATTGCATGCTATCCTGAAATTGTTAATTCACTATGCCATTTTGCAGTATTTACGGCAAAGCACTCAGTAAATACAGCATAAAAAGGGTTAAAGTATATTCACAGAAGGAAATAAATAGTTAAATGCATGAATTAATTAAGTAGTGATCCAGGCATACAGTATTTAAGGAATGTAAAAATATAATAGCCAATTTTGAGTAGTCTCTAACTTTTTTAATTGGCTCTCTCAATAGTAATACATAGAAACCTATGGAAGTATGGACATCCTTGGGGTTTATTTACTTAAAGAACAGGGTGTCCATAAAGTCTGAACACATAAAAAAAAAAATATATATATATATATATATATGTATATATATATATATATATATATACTGTATATATCACTACATAAGCTCACCAGACTTTAGACCCCTTGACTTCTTCTTTTATTGGGGTATGCTAAAGGAGAAGGTGTACTAAATGAAAATCACAGATATGAATCACCTGAAGAAATGCATCATGAACGAATGTGCTCAGAGTGATGGAAACGTGGAGTTACTGCATTGGGTTCATGTGAATTTTGCAAAGTGCATGGAACTTTGTATCACAAATGGTGGAAATCAATTTGAAGATGTTATTGATTAATATTCCAATTAAATAAAATGTTGTTGAAATGGTTATTGAAATTTTTTGAAAGTATGCATTTTCCTATGTGTCCAGACTTTAGGGACACCCTGTATAACTAAAGGAAAAACTTAATTTAATTCTGGATAGAGTGGAGGTGGATTGGAACATCTGTCCGGTTTTTAATTGTGTGTGCTTCCATTAGGGAGATTCACCCTCTCTATTTGTCCTGTTTACCATTATCATTGAAAGTGAAAGTAAAAGAAAATCCAAAATTTTGGGTTGTCCCCAGAACAGTAATAGAGGGCAAGTTTTACAATGGGGACACTGGTTCTGGTGACATGGGGGCCCAAGGGATTCCTTATATTTGAAGGATTTTCTCTCACTTTGTTTTGGCTATGGGACAGGAAGTAAAGGCAAATCTTCCCAATGGGACACAGATGGCATGAAAATAAAAAAAAAACATGATTGGATGATGGAAGTCAGCAGAACTCCCCCTCATTTATGAAGCTCTGGAGCAACTTCACTTCCAAAGTGCTCAGTCTATGTGCCTTTAGTAAATCCACCCCATTACTTTGAAGAAATCCACTGCATTACATAATAATAATAATACACTTTATCTTATATAGCACCTTTAAGGTAGCTTCTCAAAGTGCTTTACAAAGAAAACACAAGAAATATACAGGATAAAACAAAGGAAAAAAAGGACAATTAAGTGCAAGCTTGTCTAAAGAAAAACGCTTTTAGATTTGATTTGAATAAATTTAGAGAAGATGATTCTTTGATGTTTGTTGGAAGTGAATTCCAGAGTTTTGAAGAATAGTAGGTGAGTAGGGGGGAAACACAGAAGACCAGAATTTGAAAAGTTGAGGTTACAAGGGGGGGAATAAGTTGATAAAAGTTCAGACATGAAGAGCCTTATAGGTGAGCAAGAGGATCTTAAAGTCTATGTGAAACCTGACGGGTATTCAGTGCAAGGACTCCAGAATAGGGGTAATATGGTCACTTGTACCAGACCTAGTGAGAATTCTGGATGCAGAATTTTGTACATATTGCAGTCAATTAATAGTGGATTTAGATACACCAGCAAATAGAGCATTGCAATAGTAAAGTCAGGTTGACACAAATGTATGGATTAGCTTTTCAGGTACAATGTACGATAGCATAGGATACAGCTGAGCAATGTTTCTCAAGTGGAAAAAAAGATATTCTAACAACATTTTGTACATGTGGATCAAAGATTAAGCTAGCATAAAATACCACCCCTAGATTTTTCAATTTAGACTGAAGCTCAAGTACAGTGCCATCAATAGAAAGGCTACCAGGACTGGCCTTACACAATTGATGGGGGGTGCCAATAAGCATGACTTCAGTCTTGTCACAGTTTAATTGAAGGAAATTATGGGCCATCCAAGTTTTTATATCACAAATACAGTTACATAGGAGTGAAGCAGCCTTTGTAGAATCTGGTTTAGTGTGGATATATATCTGAGGGTCATCAGCATAGAAGTGATAATTAAGCCCATATGATTCAAGCAGTTGGCCAAGTGGAAACATGTAAATGCTAAAAAGTAAGGGATCCAAGATTGAGCCCTACGGAACATGAAACTTGACTGGACTGACTTCAGACTGAAATCTGACAAGAAAAACAAAGTGACAGCAATCAATGAGATAAGGCCTAATCCATTTTAGAGCCAATTCTGAGACTTCAAATGTGGTTTCAAGAGAGTAAAAGATTATAGTCTACAGTATCAAAAGCAGAACTAAGATGCAGTAGAATAAGAATAGTTAGTGAACTGGAATCAGAAACTAACAGAAGATCGATAGTGACTTTGAGAAAGGCGGTTTCTGTGCTGTGCAGTTGCTGAAAACCAAATTGGAGGGGTTCAAATAGGTTATTTGAAGCCAGGTGGTTATGTAACAGATATTACAGCCCGCTTGAGTATCTTAGCAAGGAAGGGTAAGGTATATATGGGGAAAAAGTTGTTTGCATTTGTCATGTTAGGTTTTTTTTTGGTACTGGGGTAATAGTGATAGTTTTAAGGATTGTTGGTATAGAACTAATGCTAAGTGAATCATTTATGATATTGAGAATAATGGGGCATAGAGAACTAAGACAGCATTTAAATAAAAGGGTAGGAAAGGATCAAGTATGCAGGTGGAAGATTTCATATTAGAGACCAATTTAATCAGAGATGCAGAGTCAAGGACAGAAAAGTGGGAGAGAGAAGAAACAGTAAAACTGGGTGTGTCAGGAATTGATATGGAAGAAACATGTGGTAAGAATTTGGTACCTTGTTTTGTCAATTTTTGAGGAGAAAAAAATCTAAAAATGTGTTACAGAGCTGCATTGAGACTGGTAATGATGCAAAAAAGTTGTCTAGGGTTTCCAAGATTTTTTTCGATGGCATGGGATAATTAGTTTAACCTCCCTGGCGGTATGATTATTTCAGATTTTTGGTGCTGAAAGCGGTACCATTTTTTTGCATGGAAATATGTATTTTTTTTATTGTAGGCTGTAATTTTTAGGAAAAACTCACTGAAATCTGTCCGAACAAGAGTCTAGTAAACATCCCGGGTATGATAAAATTTGAAGCACAAAATCATAAATTATAATTTAATAAATAATCATAAAAATAATAAAAAATTTAATTCAATAATGTAATCAAACCAAAAACACTGAAATGTGAAATATAGCACCAAGTTCGCACATTGCTGAGCTCAGTCGCAAAATCGTTTTCAGTGTCTGATGACGAATTTCCCCCACGAATCATTATCACTCAATTCTGCAAGTGGTTCTGATTTACTATCGCTGTTCTCTAGCTGATCTAAACTGCTTTTGACCTAAAGGGACACTTTTTGGACGCCATGGACATTTCTCAGTTTCCAGGCAGAAAGAACAGACAAAATGCAGGCAGGGCGCAGGACAAAGCACTAGGGACAATATGTATGTGAAATTGGTTGAGACAGCAATGTTTTACTATGTAAAATGTAAAAAAAAAAAAATGACATTTTTAAAAAATTTTTAATTTTCCGCCGCCTGCGGCGGCGGTGCCCGTACGGCCCGACGTCACAGGGACAGGACACAGAAGCCGGATGCCGGCATCGGCCGGAGGAGATGGCCGGGGACGCTGCAGGGGACACATCGTGGGAGCGCAGGGTAACGTAAGTGAAGAACACATGCCGGAGCAGTGCCGCATGGTAAGCCCGAGTGTAGCTCGGGGTTACCGCTTTTGGTACTGAAATGTTACCCCGAGCTACACTCGGGAATACCGCTAAGGAGGTTAATCTAGCCATCTCAATTTGAGCCTTATAGATACACAAATGATCTTTCCAAACCTGATAGTGAACAGTCAGGCCAGAACGGTGTCACCTATGCTCAAGTCTCTACGAGACTACCTTCATTGAACGCAAGTGAGAAATATAACATGGAGCCAGGCGGGAGAATGAGATGGTTTGAGTTTTTAATGGGGCAAAGATGTCAAGGGAAAATGAAAGTGCCTGATTAAGGGCATCTATTTTGTCAACAAGGGTGTCAGAGAAGAAGATGCAGGATAGGGAGGAAGTAACAGAATTTGCAAATTTGGGCTGATCAGTAGTAGCCCAATTGTGATAATTAACAGATCGAGACATGAAGGTATTAAAAACTGCTAATTCCAGATTGAAAAAAATAGCTAGGTGATCAGACAGTCCTAAGCCAAGGGAAGAGCTATCAGAGACAAAAGTGCAATTAGCAATGATAATGTCCAGGGTGTGTCCTTTGATATGAGTGGGGGTGCAAACAAATTGAACTAGGTCAAACATTCAAGTAAAGCCAAAAAATCTTTTTATAAACTGGAAGAGTGTGAGTCAGAGTGTACATTAAAATTCCTAAGGATAATGATTCTCTTAAAACTAAGGCATAAAAATAAAAGAATATCAGTAAATTCACCTAAAAAGTTCTGCAAGACTTGGGTGGTTGATAAACAGTAACAATAATAGATGAGTAGGGAACACAGACCTTTAGAACAAGGCATTCAAATGAAGAGAAAGAGGTTATGTTCAGGGGCATATTAACCACAAGGCAAACAAAGCACTTGCTTGGGGCGGCATTTTTCAGAAGGGACACATGCACAATGCGAACCAGGTGGGATCCAAGAAAGACTGCGGGCTGCTTGATGGTGTATATAGAGCCTGGCTCTCGTTTCCGGGGATGTCCAGAGCTGTGAAGATGAGTGTCTCTCTATCGCTGGGGGGGAGGGGTAGTGGAAGGCTCTATCGGGTGGGGGGCAGGGGTGTTGTTGGTCCGTGTCAGGCTCTCTCCACGGAAGGGGAAAGGGGGGATTGTGTTGGTCAGTGTCTGTGGGGGCAGGTAATTTTTGTTTTTGTGTTGCATAGGCCAGCACAAAACCTAAATATACCACTGGGTATGTAAACAGGGGATAAGGTGTATAGCAAGCTGTAAATAACAATTATATCTCCACCATTGCCCGAGAGACGTGGGAGGTCAAGTAATTGATTGAAAAGGATGTCATCATTTTGTTTGTGCTAGGTTTCAGTTAAGCACAGAAGGTCCAACTTACTGTCTACAATAAAGTCAGAAATAAGTAATCCCTTGTTATTAGCACTCAATGAGGTCAATTAACTAAGAGTTAAATAACTACTGAAAAAATGCGGTAAAATAACGCATGCAGTAAATCTTTTACAAATGTGCAATTCACTAAGAATTTTGCAGAAAATAACTCATGTGGTAAAATATCGTTATTGAGGTAATTACCACATATTTACATGTGCTAATTTATCTCGCAGTAGCTGTTTTTTAAGGAAGCCGGAACCGAGCCCTTAACAACAGATGGCTCATCAGCTGTCAGTGGGTTTCCTGATGACAGCTGAATGTAAAAAACAAGAATTGCCAGCAATTAGAAATCAATTTTTAAAAAACAGCGTGGGTTTCCTTGCCAAAATATGAAAAAAATAAATGGTATGGGAGTCCCCCCCAAAATCCATACCAGACCCTTATCCGAGCATGCAGCTAGGCAGGTCAGGAAAAGGGGGGGCCACCAAGCACCTCTCTTCTGAACCATACAAGGCCACATGCCCTCAATATGGAGGGATGCTTTGGGGCAAAGCACCTTGTCCCCATGTTGATGGGGACAAGGGCTTCTTGCCAACCATGATCGGTGGTTCTGAGGGTCTGTGGGCGGGGGGCTTATCAGAATCTGGAAGCCCCCAGATCCTGCCCCCCTGTGAATGAGTATGGGGTACATAGTACCACTACTCATTCACAACAAAAAGAGTGTAGTGTAAAAAACCACAATAGGCAGTTTTTGACTTTAATAAAAAAACAAAAATAAAAAACTTCCCCTCTATGTAGATCCAACATCAATCATGATGCCCGCCGCTGTCCCAAAAAAAGAAAAAAAAAAGGTTCCGCTCCCAATGCTGGCCCCCGCCGTTTGACAGTTCCTAAATATCTATGGAGTGAGGCACCCAGTGACGTTGCCGATGCATGCTGGGTATATGACATCACAAGGGGGCGGGGTAACCCAGGTGATGTGAGATCATATGCATCTTTAGCCAAAAAATAGTTCTGTTTTAGTAGCAGGAGTGGCAGTTCAGTGTACCCAAGCAGCATGATTGAGAGATCCAGGTACAGTAGGGAAAACAAATGTCCAGTTATTCATAGTGTAGTGCAGGGAAATTGGTCCAGTGCAGGGCAAGGAAAGAGGTCTAGTGCAGGGCAAGGAAAGAGGTCCAGTGATCCAGGAAAGATTCAGAGATGAATCAGCAGTAAGCTGGGGCAGATTATGAGACAATTCCAGATAACCAAGAGATCAGAGAACTTAATCAAGGGAATCTAAAAATGTAAAATTTAAAATTTGAAAAGAAAAAATTGTAATTGGTGTGAGGAGCGGAAGCCAAATGTTCCAGCATTCCTTGCAAAACCAGGAAGAGAAGTAGGAGAGCTCCTTCTACCTCAGAAGTGGTAGAAAAATCACTCATAGTCCATTGAGAGCCGTGTAATAAAATATAGCTATTTTCTCCTGTCATTTTGCCAGATTTTCAGAGACTTTTTTGTGTATATACAAGCATATACTGTACATCATTTGCTGCAAAAAAACTCCTGTTGACTCCAAACATAATCCAATGTCCATGCATATCACATTGGTCTAATTCCTTGTCAGAACATACAGTATGTCATAAATGTAGTGGGGATACTTTACGTTTTCACAATTATTTGATAGAAATCTTCCCACTGACACTATTGATCTTTTTAGCTGTCTATATAGGGGTATTTCTTCCCACTGACCATCGCACTAATGTATCATGAGTTGTAGATACGGTAATTTTTAGCAGGGATTTCATGAGACTGGAAAATTTCAAGGGATTCTCGGTGCTAAAAAAGGTTGAGAAAGGATGCTTGAAAGTGTAACTGAAGGCAAAACTTTCTTTTTCATTTTGGATAGAGTAATGGAGTGTTAGAACCCCTGTCAGTTTTTTTCCATCTGTATCCCAATGGGGAAATTTATCTTCACTTCCTGTCTCATTGCAAAAACAGAAAAATCCATGCAAATTAAGGGAATCCCATGGGGTTTCCTAGGTCACCAGAACTAGTGTCCCCATTGGAAGATTTCCCCTTTATTACTTTTCTGGGGACAACCCACAATTTGGGATTTTATTTTACTTGTACTTGCAATGATAATGGTAAACAGGACAAATAGAGAGGGTGAATCTCGTTAAGGCTCCATGCACAGTCAGCGTTTTAACAACGCTGGCAGCTTTAGCTGTCTAAAGTCATGTTAAAAACGTTTTTAGCATTTTTGTATTAGCGTTTAGCCATGTTTAGCCATGTTATTCCATGTTTTTCCATGTTTGTGTTTTTTAGCGGGTTTTTTTTGTACCAAAAAAAAATTTCCTCAAAAAAATTCTAAAAACGCTGTTTTGCAGTGGTTTACTGTGTTTTACCACGGTTTGCCACGTTTTCAGCATTAGCATTTTACAGCTAAAAAACTCCACTAGAAACCCACTAGTTCTGGGTTTTTTTCCCTGCCAAAAAACACTGATTACAGCCTATGTGTGCATAGACACATAGGATAACATTTTAAATATTTCACAAGGTCACTAAGGTCACAAATTGCCTAAATAAACTGTGCAATCTTTAAAGTGATAACAATGAGCAAAATACAAGTACAATAGTACTATTCAGTCCCAACATGTGAATAATTGGTGCAACGGTGCTGTATCTTTAACGGTGATACTCCATACTGAAATGACAAGTGCTTCACTGTGTTCACATTGGTGCCCAACATAGATGTAAACTCACCGTCATTTCATGACCACCTATCTCTAGGTAGATCACACTTGCTTCTTGGGACTATCCCAGTTTGCATCCGGTTCTGATGGCCAGTATTCCTTTGCCCTTATAACCATGGTTGCTGGTGGTAACGGATAGCTTTCCACTAGATCTGCATTAATGTTAAGCCACTCCTCTCCTTCACAGGCAGTGTTTCATATATTCAGCATAAATCAAAACAAAACCAGACATCCCATAGTGTAAAACTGTATAAAAACTTTAACATGGGGTCAAACAATAGAAATGCCACTCACAAAAAAACTAGGTGTATTCAACTTTGGCACTAGGTGTATTCAACTTTATGTATTATGAATGGGAATTAAGATGGCCGCCTCATTCCAGCATGCATTCCAAATACTGGAAGTGACATCAGTGGAAGTTGCGTCATAAGCCCTCGGTGCGTTTCGACCAATAGATCATCTTCAGGAAGGGCTGCATCATTCCTTCACAGAAGTCCGCTGTGAAGCAGTTCATTGAAGCTTCCTGTCAGAATATCTGCTCATTCGTACATCCCATACAGCAAGCAGATATTCTGACAGGTCTGCAGGAGACCTGCATGGCATCAGCGATCTACTGATTGCTGGTGCAATTATTTCCAGGCTCCTGTAGACAAAAATAATAAATGGCCATTTTTTTACTTGCAAAAAAAAATGTGCATTTATTATTTTTGCCTAAAAGGTGAATTTATCCTTTAAGTACATACAAAATGTCTATAAATAACAAATATTGAATAAAAATAGTATTTTAAAAATCACACATATAAGTATCCTTCTTCCACCAATAAAAAAGATAATGTTGTAGAAGATGGGTATTTATATATGTGTGTGATTTTTGATTTTATTTTCATAAAGTATTTGATATTTATAAAGGTATTTTGTATTTACTCAATTTAACTTTTTTCTTTTTGAACACGTGTGTGTCCTATGAAAGCAGCTTCCCTTTGACTGATATTTTGGTTATTTTTTTCTGTTGTATTGATACATATGCTGTAGGGACTGCACTGATTTTGTGAGTTACAATATTTCTACGGCTTAAACCATTTTGCCTCTTTATTAGCAATAAAAACTAACAGGGGTTCGAATTCTTCTCCACTGTGGCCATCCCACTGGATATCGCATGGGATAAAATATTACATGGTTTCATGAGATAAATACCTCATATTTCACAAAAATACTGCATGCAGTATTTTAGAAGCATTTTTTTTTGTGAATGTCAAAAAACCTTTTGAAAAACTCTAAGAAGTATTTTACTTCATTTCTTAAAGTGGTAGATACTGCTTCGTGAATAGAGCCCACTGTGTGACAAAGTTTGACAGGGACACCTTGACAAGAAGGAAAGAAAATTTCCCGTTTGAGACACAAAGAAAAAAATACTGACAGATGTTCTATTCTTTTCACAATTTCTGCAAAACTAAAGAAAAGTTATTTGCTTAAGTTGGGCTTAACAGTGCTTCAAAATAACATAATTATCTTTCTTGTAAACAACCATAGGTCAAATGCTGATGCATGCTGTAAACATCACTTTCTCCAATGTTTTAGTAAAGTGAAAGAGCTTCTGAGGTTTATAGATTTATCTTCAGCTTGTCCTAACAATGTTCTGGGATACAATATTAATATGATACACCGCAGTGCACAATAGTCTGTGTGTCATACGTCCTTATTGTTCTACTTTCTGAATAGGCGAAAGGAAAAAATAATGTTCTGCATTGTATGTAGCTGTTGAGATAGCAGTTGATTTTTGATGTATTCATTGTTATTTATTTCACCTGCAAAATCTATCAGTTCAGTCCATAATACAATAAAAGTCTTTAACACCTATGAAAAATGGAATGTTAGATAAAGACAATCAAAGTATTCTTTCTTTTCAGCAGAATGTTGTGCTCTACAAAGTATTGTAGAAGAAATAGCTGGTAGACATATATGCATATTAAAAAAAATAATGGGGAAGGAGTGATGTTTTCCCATGCCTGTCAATCAAAATAGCTGAAGATTGGGATTCAGAATAAATTGGGGAGAAGATACTAAGCCAGCGATGGACCACTAAGGCGTAAAACTGTTGAAAGCATTTGTGCTTTTAGTTCCATTTCAATAGAGTTTGTGTATAATCTTAGAGCTGAAATCTGGGCAAATACATGAAATAAGTAAATACACATCTAATATATATACACTATTTTGCCAAAAGTATTGAGACACCCCTCCAAATCATTGGATTCAGGTGTTCCAAGCACCTCCATGGCCACAGGTGTATAAAATCAATCACCTAGGCATGCAGACTGCTTCTACAAACATTTGTGAAAGAATGGGTCGCTTTTAGGAGCTCAGTGCATTCAAGCGTGGTACCGTGATAGGTTGCCACCTGTGCAATAAGTCCATCCATAAAATTTCCTTGCTACTAAATATTCCACGGTCAACTGTTAGTGGTATTATAACAAATTGGAAGCAACTGGGAACAACAGCAACTTACCCAAGAAGTGGTAGGCCATGTAAAATGACAGAGCAGGATCCACGCATGCACAGTGTGCAGAAATCGACAACTGTCTGCAGAGTCAATATCTAAAGACCTCCAAACTTCATGTGGCCTTCAGATTAGCACAACAGCAGTGCATAGAGAGCTTCATGGAATGGCTTTCCATGGCCGAGCAGCTGCATCCAAGCCTTACATCACAAAGTGCAATGCAAAGTGTCTGATGCAGTGGTGTAAAGCACGTCTCCACTGAACTCTAGAGAAGTGGAGACATGTTCTCTGGAGTGACAAATCACACTTCTCTATCTGGCAATCCGATGGACTTGTCTGTGTTTGGTGGTTGGGAGAACGGTATTTGCCTGACTGCATTGTGCCAAGTGTAAAGTTTGGTTGAGGGGGGTTTATGGCATGGGGTTGTTTTTCAGAGGCTAGGCTTGGTCCCTTAATTCAAGTGAATGGAACTCTTAAGTGGGAATAGTTTGGGAATGGCCCCTTCCTGTTCCAACATGACTGCACACCAGTCCACAAAGCAAGGTCCATAAAGACAAGGATGAGAGAGTTTAGGGTGGAGGAACTTAACTAACCTGCAATTGACTAGTCCTGACCCCAGCCTGATAGAACACCTTTAGGATGAATTAGAGAGGAGACTGCGAGCCAGGCCTTCTCATCCGACATCAGTACCCAACCTCACAAATGCGCTTCTGGAAGAATGGTCGAACATTCCCATAGACACACTCCTAAACCTTGTGGACAGCCTTCCCAGAAGAGTTGAAGCTGTTATAGCTGCAAAGGGTGGGCCAACTCAATATTGAACCCTATAGACTAAGACTGGGACACCATTAAATTTCATGTGCGTGTAAAGGCAGGCGTCCCAATACTGTTGGCAATATAGTATATATATATATATATATATATATATATACAGTATACTGTATATACAGGTCTTTTTAACAATTCTGACTTGTAGTCAATTTTGTTTAAAAAGCTTGCACAGAAACAAACAACAGAATAAAAATAGTAAGTCTTTGCCATTCAGGCATTAACTAAATAGTACAGATTCCTCTCTGACAGGGGAAGGGCTTCTCCCAGTCACCAAAAAAAAAAACAAGCGTTTGGTGAACCTTTTTCCTTTCTCTAAGACCTGGTTCACATCTATGTGGGTAATTGCTGGTGCGGGAATAACAAATACTCCCACATCCTCAGCCACCTGCAGTGAAAATGCGCTGATGTGAGAAAACACGTGGGGCTCCCATTCATTCTGAATGGTACCCTTACGTATGTAAAAACACAGAGCGTTTGCAGGTGCAGCAACTGCAGGAAAATCACATGGCCACAAGGACCATGCAATTTCCCTGCGGGCCGTGGTTAGAAAAAAGTGCATGTAACGCAGACACAACAACCCATGCAAATGAATGGTGTGACTGAGCAAATGTGGCCCGCAGACACGCAAAGGTGTGAACCAGGCCTTCCAAATGTAGCTCTCTCAGGTTTAGCTTCCTGAGTCCAAAATGAAACAATTCCTCCTGCACATGGGTGTGATGAACCAGGGTAACTCGACAGGTTCCCCTATGATCCCAAAATCCAGGGATGTTGAGGCCTTGTTGCCTTCCTACGACTGGGGGGAGTCCAGTAATACTGCAAAAAATCAAAAAAAGAAGAAAGAAAGACGCACCAAACATAATGCACTAGGCTGGTGTGCCTTTCTTTCTTCTTTTTTACCTTCCTGAGTCCCAGGCTAGAGCAACTTATTGCTCCCGTACTTCCTTATTTATCCCACCATTGCTGGTCACAAGTGGGAAGCAAAACCCACATCCTACACTGCCAAGGTGGCCTGGGAAACGTGGACTGGATTCCAACTTAGTTTCCTACACATGAAAGCATTCGAGGTGATATACAGAGTCCCTCTATCACCTCACCATTCAATATCTCACTACAGGGCTTTTTTTTCTCAGAGAATTGGTGCAGGAATTACCTTCTTCTGAGTCACCCTTTGTTTCCGCCCACCTACCCAACTCTGAGCACCGTCCCTTGGTTCCTACCCCTACCCACCTCCTTGCACTGCTCCTTTTAGAGAATACAGAGCCAAGTATCATTTTGTATGTAATTTGTTAATGATTACAAGAAAAGCAGTAAAACAGATCCCCTGCATCCAGAAACAATAGCCCCACTCCAGCAACAGTAGATTCCCCAGCTACAATGGGCCTCTGCAACAAAATACCACCCCAGCAACAACACACCCCCAGTAGCAACAACAGATCTTGCCTCAACAGTAGATCCCTTCCAGCAACTGTTGACCTCCTAGCAATAATAGAATCTCCTCTATCAACAATAGACCACCATGCAAAAATAGATCCCCTCCAGTGGAAATATATCCCCCAGCAGCCAGCACACCCCACCACGTACCATTACATACCATTACATACATGCTGGAGGTGCCGGAACTGCTCCCCTCCCCCGTTCCCACTACAAAAAAAAACCCTGTGTCACTATATACAGTTGTGGCCAAAATTATTCAACCCCCAATGCTGTAAAGGGGTTTAGGGACTATAGTGTACATTTGGAATTGTATTCAGAATCAAATCCTACAAGGACGTTGTAACTACCCAAATGCAACTAAAATGACATCAATTGTTTATGTAATACAGTAGTAAATGGTTCTTATGTGGTTTCTTCATTGCCACAATTATTCAACCCCTTAAAGACTACCACTCTGAAGAACAGAGGTTCATACAGGTGCTTTCCATCAGGTATTGAAAACACCTGTGGATGTCACCGAGCAGCAATCAAGCATAATAAGCACCAATTAGGCAGCTTTAAAATGACTGTGATACTCAGCTCCTTCTAGACATTTACTGGTGTGGTTACAAACATGGTGAAGGCAAGAGAATGGTCCAGGAAGACAAGAGAAGAGGTGATTTCTCTTCACAGGAAGGGCAATGGCTATAAGAAGATTGCAAAGATGTTAAACATACCAAGAGACACCTTAGGAAGCATCATTCGCAAATTCAAGGCAAAGGGCACTGTTGAAACGCTACCTGGTCGTGGCAGAAAGAAGATGCTGACTTCGACTGCTGTGCGCTACCTGAAGCGTAGAGTGGAGAGAAGTCCCCGTGTGACTGCTGAGGAACTGAGAAAAGATTTGTCAGATGTGGGTACAGAAGTTTCAGCCCAGACAATAAGACGCACACTGCGTAATGAAGGCCTCCGTGCCAGAACTCCCAGGCGTACCCCCTTGCTGTCTCCAAAGAATAAGAAGAGTCGACTGCAGTATGCCAAAAGCCATGTGGACAAACCACAAAAGTTGTGGGATAGTGTTCTGTGGACTGATGAAACAAAATTAGAACTGTTTGGGCCCATGGATCAACGCTATGTTTGGAGGAGGAAGAACAAGGCCTATGATGAAAAGAACACCTTGCCTACTGTGAAGCATGGTGGAGGGTCAATCATGCTTTGGGGCTGTTTTGCTTCTGCAGGTACAGGGAAGCTTCAGCGTGTGCAAGGTACCATGAATTCTCTTCAGTACCAGGAGATATTGGATGGAAACGTGATGCAGTCCGTCACACACCTGAGGCTTGGGAGACGTTGGACCTTTCAACAGGACAATGATCCCAAGCATACCTCCAAGTCCACTAGAGCATGGTTGCAGAGGAAAGGCTGGAACATTTTGGAGTGGCCATCGCAGTCACCAGACTTAAATCCGATTGAGAACCTCTGGTGGGACTTAAAGAAAGCAGTTGCAGTGCGCAAGCCTAAGAATGTGACTGAACTGGAGGCCTTTGCCCATGAAGAATGGGCGAAGATACCCGTAGATCGCTGCAAGACACTTGTGTCAAGCTATGCTTCACGTTTAAAAGCTGTTATAACTGTAAAAGGATGCTGTACTAAGTACTAAGATTGAATGTCACCTGGGGGTTGAATAAAACTGATAATGCTGTGAGCACAGAAAAGACATTTGTGGTTATTTCATTATAACTGTTATGTTATATTTGTCTGACCTACAAGTGCCTCTTTAATGTAAATGTAAGCAAGATGACTGAATGATCAAAAGCAATGTCAAACTGGCCAAAACACTCAATTTCAGTGGGGGTTGAATAATTTTGGCCACAACTGTATATAAACTCCTGGGATATCGATCTGGTCAGTTAAGTAGCAGAGGGGGTTGTTGATCAGTTTCAGCTGCTTTGGTGTTAATTACATTAACAACAGGTGCACTAGATGGGCAACAATGAAACGACCCCCAAAACAGTAATGGTTTTACAGGTGGAGGCCACTGCCATTTTTTTACCTAGTCATCTTTTCTGACTGTTTCTCATTAATTTTACATTTGGCTAGGGTCAGTGTCACTACTGGTAGATGAGGTGATACCTTGACCCTACAGAGGTTGCACAAGCAGTCCAATTGCTCCAGGATGGCACATCAATACGTGCCATTGCCAGAAGTGCAAGCGGCACCACAAGCGGTAACCTTGAGCTACACTCGCGCTGCTCCGGGATCTCTTCTGCACTTACCTTGTCCTGCTCTCCCGCGATGTCCCTCCTGCAGTGTCCCCTGTAATGTCCTCCGGCGGATGCCGGCATCTGTCTTCTGGGTTCCATCCCCTGCAACGTCAGGATGTACGAGGACGGAACGGCGGGAAATTTGAAAATGACAAAAAGTGACATTCACTAAATTCACTAAAATAACATAGTAAAACATTACTGTATCAAAGCATTTCACATACATTTTGTCCCGAGTTCTTTGTCCTGTGCCCTGCCTGCATTTTTACTGTTCTTTCTGCGTGGAAACTGAGAAACGTCCATGGCGTCCAAAAAGCGTTCCTTTAGGTCAAAATCGGTTTTAGACCAGCTAGAGAACAGTGATAGTAAATTAGAACTACTTGCAGAATTGAGTGATAATGATTCGTGGGGAAATTCATCATCAGACACTGAAAACAATTTCGCGACTTTGCTCAGTGATGTGCGAACGTTCAAATTTCAGTGTTTTTAGTTTGATTATATTATTGAATTAAATTTATTATTATTATATTATTATTTTTATGATTATTTATTAAATTATAATTTATGATTTCATGTTGGGACAGATTTCAGTGAGTTATTCCTAAAAATTACAGGCCTACAATAAAAAAATACACATTTCCATGCAAAAAGATGTACCGCTTTGGGCACAGAAATATGGACATAATCAGACCGTTAGGGTGGTTAAACTTGCAGAAAGGTTGAGCTAACTGAGTCTATTAGCAGTTCAGTGAAATTTCCTATTTGTTGCTGTGAGTTTCTGCTTCTGTTTCCCTAAACACTATAAATTAAGATGACTTGGTGAAAGTCTGTGTAACCTCATGATGAGCTCCTCAGCGGTTGACCTAGGATCTGGGCACTGTTTTGGGACCACACTGACTTTGATGGCTTTTTTACAGTTCTGGGCCACATGGTTCTCACATTTCCTTACAAATGAACTTTACCTCTGCTCCAAACATTCACTGCAGCAACTGTATTAGTATATAATGATTACCATATTCACATCAGTACTATCCGTGTCCTAATAATTAGAGATCATTTCAATGGGAGAGTTTTGTATGTGTGTGGATTCCTTTGGTATAAGTATGAATGTAACAGTGGGATCATACATAAGGAGGCAATTCTGGGTGAGAGTTTTCATGCAAAATTTGGGATATTTCTGTGAAATATAGACATTTTTGCAAAATGCTTTGGAATCCATTAGAAAGCGAAATGTTGGTGTTTTTTGTTGGCTTTTATGGTTGAAAAAAGCTTTAGATAGCTCCTGCTTTTTTTTTTACCTACCCTGGACTTGTTCTTTGCCTCAAAAGCCACATGACAGCCTCTTTATCCACTTGCAGACTGCCCATCTGCAATGTACTGTGGATGGGCACCCCATACAGGCATAGTTACATGCCTGTACATTGCTGGCCTCTTCCAGGTACTGGGTGCTTACCCATTCCATCGCCTGCCTACTCCCACTGTGATTGTACACAGCAGGACTTTGTCAGCAGGTCCTGGCCAACGAAACATGCCCGGGATCTGCTGAACACAGAGCTCTGTACAGAGGGAACCATCTCCCTGTTTCTTCTCCCTGCAATTCATACAAATAGTATTATTGTAATTAAAAATTACAGTTTTATATATATCGTAGTTTGTAGGTACTATAACTTTCATGCAAACTAATCAATATATGCTTATTGGGATTTTTGTTACCAAATATATGTAACAGAATACATATTGGCCTAAATGTATTTATTTATTTTTTATTGGATAGGTTTTATAGCAAAAAGTAAACACTATTGTTTTTTGTTCAAACTTTTAGTCCTTTTTCATTTATATAATAAAAATAAAAAACCCAGTGGTGATTAAATACTGCCAAAAGAAAGCTCTATTTGTGTGAAAAAAATTATATAAATTTTGTTCGGGTACAGCTTTGCACTCATCCCAAGGGGCAACATTATGGTCTGAAAGTTGTTAACAATAGCAAAATCCCCATAAAATTTTAGTGGGTTCTTTTTTTTCTGTTCATTGTTTGAATATTGTGCAAAACATGCTCAAGAGTTGCTCAAGGAAAGGTCTTTACATGAAAGCTAAGATTTTTCTAAGCCCTTAAAAACTTATGTTATGAATGTAATTTAGTTTTCATGTCACTAAGTCTTTCTTCTGCTCAGAACAATGATTTTGCAAAATGCCATCAGGAATGGAAACGTGGCATGGCATGCCTAGCAATAATTTACAGCTGAACTCAAATCAACCAGCTAAATACACAGCTAAAATAAATACAAGGGAGCTTTTATTATATGCTAGAAGATTTGTATTTCTGTACATCAAGGAAGAGATTTTTACAACTCTGACAGATGGCACAGCTAGGTCAATTACGTGATTTCACTGCACTGCACTTATGTAACACAGTTTGGTAACCTCTTGATCCCAGCTAGTGATTGGACAGTGAACAAGCAGAATCAAACTGATGACGTCTTTTTTCTCTACTGTCAGCGTGTTCCTTGTCAGCACGTATGCATGTAGCTAACCTGATTGGCTCCTAGTGTTGCTCCCCTCTCTTCCAATTTGAGTGCTGCTTTACAGGGGATAACAAAAAGAATATACCAGGAATTATACCAGATATTTGAAAATAACTGCATTTAAAAATACATTAATTAGTACAGTAATTATTTTGCAATGATGATCTAATTGCTTCACATTTTTATATTTCCACTTTAACTAATTCCCTACATGGGCCAATTAAGATATTTCTCCCCTACATGTAAAAATCATTATTTTTTTTTACTATAAAAGTATTTAGATCCCCTAAACATTGTATATTTTTAAGCAGAGTCCCTAGAGAACAAAATGGTGGATGTTGCAATATTTTAGGTTACTCAGTATCTGTGCAGTGTTTTTTTTTAAATGCAAATTTTTGGGAAAAAATACACTTTAATGAATTGTAGTGCATACAAGCACAATATACCGTATATACTCGAGTATAAGCCGACCCGAATATAAGCCGAGGTACCTAATTTTACCACAAAAAACTGGGAAAAACTATTGACTCGAGTATAAGCCGGTGATGTCAGTGGGGGGAGGAATAGTGCCCCATCGTTGGTGTCAGTGGGGGGAGGAATAGTGCCCCATCGTCGGTGTCAGTGGGGGGAGGAATAGTGCCCCATCGTTGGTGTCAGTGGGGGGAGGAATAGTGCCCCATCGTCGGTGTCAGTGGGGGGAGGAATGATACTTACCTTGCTGACCCCTGCTCCAGCCTGGGCTCGCTCGCTCCCTCCCTCTCCCATGGTACACACTTACCGGTCATATGTCTTCCTTCTCCGGCCGCTCTCCTCCTCTTCACTCGCTCGATCTTCGCGGTGCCGCTCGGCTCCTCCTCTCCAAGCTCCACCTCCTCGCCGGTGATTGGGCGCCTGTGTGCCTCTCCTGAGCTACAGTTCCGGCGGCCAATCACCAGCGAGGATTGATCCCGGGGGTGTGTCCAGATGACAGGGACGGCATGTCATCCCGCCCACACCTGCAGACGTTGACTCGAGTATAAGCCGAGGGGGCCGTTTTTCAGCACAAAAAATGTGCTGAAAAACTCGGCTTATACTCGAGTATATACGGTAATACCCATTTTTGGTAAAATAGCAAAGATGATGATATGCCAAGTAAATGGATACCTAGCACAAAATTGTGTATGCCTGTGGAATAAAGCCAAACTATGGTACCTAAAATTTCCATAGGAGGAGCTTTAAAAGACAGTTTAGAGTTACACAGGATGTCTGGTGCTAGAATTAATGCTCTTGCCCTAATGTTTGAGATGATACCTGTCACATGTGTGGCACAAACACTGTTTACATTTATGTACAGTACTTACGTATGCGATCACCTTTGCGCACGAGCACGGGGGTAGGGGCACTTCATTTTTATTTTTATTTTTTTTTTACACTTTCCCATTATTTTTCTATCACTTTTATTGATATCACAAGGGATGGACAACATCCCTCTTTACTGAGACATCTGGGGTCTATTAGACCCCATATATCTCCTCTGTCCTTAAAAGCATCTGATCAAGCTGAGATCTGTTTGATCAGATGCTTTCACAAGCCAGTAATGGCTTGTTCACATCTTGGTGAAACTGGAAGTGACATAATCCTTGTTGCTTCCAGTTTCATAAACCATAGAGATGATCGGGGAAGTTCCGTTCCTTGGTTATCTCTATGGTGAGCCAACTGGACAGGAGAGGGAAGAAAGGCACTGGAAGATAGGGATAAGACCTCCTCCAGCCACATGTAAAAGAGATCCAGTGGCTATTTGGCCACTCCGATTGCTTTTACATTATTCAACATTGCTGGCCAAAAATTTTGATACAGGGATGATGTCTATATCCACTGAAAATCCAGGATGTCATATGACATCCTACAGGTGGGAAGTGGTTAAAGTACAAGTTCATGTTCAAACTAAAAACTCTGCCCCCACTCACCCCCACCATGTATTATGCCCTACACAAACTTTAGATGCAGAATGGACACAGCAAATACGTGTGCTGCAGTGCTCAGCCACAATTAATGATTATGAGAACCTAGACAGCTCTTCTATTATTGTTATAGCACTTATAGTCATCCTTGCACATTACAGCAACAGAAAGTACAGCAGAGAAATAGATGTAAGCACTGTCTGGCTTGGCGAACAGCGCACAGAGGATCCATCTGTATCTGAGGTATATATGGGGGAATAATAAGTAAGAGTGGGTGGGAGAACCCCCTTGGTTTTTAGTAAAATGTGAACCTGTATATTATGAGCAATTTTATATAGGTATGAAACCATCAATGATTCTATTATCATGAGAGCAACGTTTTTTAGAGACTTAGTGATTCTGAGGTTATGGTACTGCAACACTACGCTACTGGAACACAAAGAGGTTGATTTACTAAAACTTGATAGTGCATAATCTGGTGCCAATCAGCTTATAACTTCAGTTTGTTCAATTAAGCTTTGGCAATAAAACCTGAAGCTGATTGGTTCCTATGCAAAGCTGCATTAGATTTTGCACTCTCCAGTTTTAGCGTGAGGGTGACGGTCCATTTACAGGCAGGGAGCAATGCATAGAAAAATTAAGCCAGTTTGGGAAAAACATATTTTTTGTTAGGTTACAGCTATGACAGCTTCTATTTTCTAAAAGACTTCTCAAAACAGTTACCATTTTCCAAGGGAATGGCAAAGTGTTATAAGGGACTAACAAAGCCTAGCAACATTTAACAAGAGATGGCCAAAAACTAAAGTTACATGACTATTTTGCACACATACATTTACCTTCAGTTAGGGATAGATGATCATCCCAGATAAAAAAAGCTTGTGGCCAGGGATGATCACAGCTACTCGCTCCCTGTGATTGCTTTGAATGCTGGTGAACAGTTGTGGTTGCTTTCAGCCTATCATTGCTTATACAGGCTCAGCAGCCACAACTATTTGCACACATCTGGGTTCCCAGATGGAGTTTTCCTCAAAACGCGTGCCACACCATGGTTGATTTGGCCTTGTAAATGTTTTAGGAAGCTGAAGTTCTGTTTAGTTTCACTAAGTAAGCTACAGAGGTTTATTTATTAAAACTGAAGAATGCTAAATTTGGTTCAGCTTTGCATTGACACCTATCAGCTTTCAGTTTTTATTGCCAAAGCTTAACTGAACTAGTTAAAGTTAGAAGTTGATTGTCTACCATGCACCAGATTCTGAGTGCACCAGTTTTAGTAAATCAACCCCATAGTTATAGTTTTTGGTCTACTTTTCAGCATGGAATATACAACATCCTATTAAGTTGGGGAATTCCTATAAGTTTTATGAAATGTGTACTTAAAGCAGAACTTCAGTCAACACTTTTACTTTCCCATGGGGCTGTGGGGCTGTGCCCGCACTGCATGGGTTAAGAGCTCATTTTGTACAGGGGCTCAGGGAAAAGATGTGCTTACCTATTCCTGAGATCCTCTGTAAAATCGTGCCCCCCACATCCAGCGGTGGACTGTTCCTGCCATCCTCATGTCCTGAGCTGGTCTGTGGGCGTGATGACATCAGGAACAGCCCATTCATAAATTGCTTTCGTACTGGGTGGACAGGAATGGCGGGGACCAGTCTTGGCTTGGAAGATCAGTGAACTAGGAAAGTATAGCTTTGCACTTTCCAAGCCCCTAGACAAAAACAAGCATTTAACACATGCAGTGTGGGCACAGCTCCTCTGCATGGGAAAAAATAATTTTGCCTGGATTTCTTTAATTGCAAACACTACAGAACTGTAAACTGTTCTGAGCTGGTCTGTGGGCGTGATGACATCAGGAACAGCCCATTCATAAGACTGCTTTCGTATGGGGTGGACAGGAATGGCGGGGACCAGTCTTGGCTTGGAACGTCAGTGAACTAGGAAAGTATAGCTTTGCACTTTCCAAGCCCCTAGACAAAAACAAGCATTTAACACATGCAGTGTGGGCACAGCTCTGCATGGGAAAAAATAATTTTGCCTGGATTTCTTTAATTGCAAACACTACAGAACTGTAAACTGACCCCCCCCCCCCTTCCTTATTACTCAGCACTCAAAACTTGATCTATGAGAAACTGAAAGAAGTGATGCAGGGTGCCATCCTGCATCGGGGATCCCATCTCCTGGCCAGAGCAGAGTGAAGACTTCAATGGCCATCTTGGTGGGAAAAGAACAGGACCTGTTCTGTCTCTCCAATCTAAGCATTGAAAGTGTGATCTCTGTAACTTACAGTTGTGATGAGATAGTGATAACTCCAATCTTAGTTGAGTAACACAGGCAGTGACTCGATCCAGATAACACCTTGAGATCTTGTGAAGTTAATTCCATAAACTGACAGAATCTTACACAATGAACATTGGATAGGTCAAAAGATCATAATGTGATCTACTTCATGACATGAGGTTTGAAACTGAAATGCATTACTGGGAAATGAATAAAAGGGTGGGGCTATCTATACAGCATTAACTAAACCAAAGGAAAGGGAGGAGCAGAGACAAAATACAAAGAACACTTAAAGGCATATGACAGTCATGTGAAACATGACAGAACCTCTTCCTCTAGGAGAAGTAATGGAAAAATCAAGAATTTTAGTGGTGTATTATGTTAAAAAATCTTTTTAAATCTGTATATCTGGTTAAGGATGTCATGGAGGTAAGATAGGCTTCATGGAGTTCTTCTTTAGCTACTTTTTGGAGATCTATGGTTTTAAGGGGAGGGGGGTTACCACTTTACAACACTTTTACAAACCAAAATAGGTTTATATGTACTACCAAACTTACCCCCTGGATCACCACCACACCGCTGCTTTACCAAACTCAGCTTTAATTAACAATCTCAGCCTTGCCAAGACCATATCTGAGTGACTTACAGTGATAGATATCTCTTATTGGCTGGAGTAATCATGAGATAAATGTATACAGAATACATGTCTTTATCATGATGCCTTTCTCTTTTTTTCTGACACATCACAGAGAAAGACAGAATAACATAAAGCATGGTATTGTTCCAAAATATAAGGAATTTTATTCATTTTTAAACAAATAAACTTTTTATATCATTTTAGTGTTGGTTTTATGGTAAGAACTAGCGTTAGGACTAAACCTAGGATTAGAGTTTGGGTTGAGGCAGGGGTAAAAAAAAAAAGTAACAATAACAGGTTGAATTTTAAAGTTTATCTTTATGCTCAGCCAATTGATCATAATCTTCAAACACAATTTTAATTTTCATGTTTATTTTTACAAATTTTTCATGAATAATAGGCACAAATTGAAATCTTATTTTTGAGTAATGCTATCAAAATGAAACTAAATATGTCCCTACAAACAGACAGCATAACCTCTGTATTAAAATACAAAGCATTTAAAGCTCAACTCCAGTCAGATATAAAAGGCACACAAAATGCAGATCTGCAATTATTAATACATCATTAAAATTATTTTTTGTAAATGAAAGCTGAATAAGTAGATTTTGACCTCTTGTAGTGCTTGTGCTTCAGAGCTCAGAGAGTTGGTAGGGAAGGGCAGCACAAGGAGTCAGCTATGCTAAAGTACAAGGGACATACTGATAGGAGGAAAGATTGGAGTGTCAGAACAAAGAGCTCATCAGCATTCAGCTTCTTCTTGCAATGTCCAGTCATGGGGTGGGGGTGGGGAAGAGACCTGTAGGTAATTGTGAAACTGCAATACAGAAAGATGAGGTCCCCTCGCCTGCCAAACAGAGCTGTGCTGTGTGCAAGAACTGAGTAAGGGCTGAACTTAGTTATATAATGAAATGTCCTGTCTCAAGATGCTGTTCCTTGCATGAGGGATTTTGGATATGTGGTAGCTGGAGAACGGCTTTGTGAGCTGTGCTGCCCCATTCTAAGATGGCGTTTTTGGTGTATGAAGAGGTGAGGAGGGAGAGTAAAGAGCTAGCCGCCTTTCCGACAAACACACCCCTTTTTAAGAAGTTGGAAGTGACGAAACGCGTCAAGGGACATGACGTCGGACGTGGACGTAAACCGGAAGTAGCGGAGCGGCCATCTTGAGAGAGGTTCTGTATACCCTATGCTGTATTGGATGGACACTATACTTTTTCACTGAGGAAATATGCGATTTTAAGAGGTTTTTCTTGTAAGCACAGTTTTAATAAAGTAGACCCATTTATATGACATACTACTATATATGGTCTTTCTATTTTGATCTAGGATATGATGCTTTAATGTGATTGGAGATTGGATCAGTGCGGAATAAGAGGAGCCATTTCACATCATTTCTCATCTATGCTATTGGACATTTAAAGTCCAGTAAGGTGTATGGTTTGGAAGGTGGTGGAGAGTGTTTTTCATTAAACTAGTGGTATTGAAGAGAGGAGCACATATCACATGTCTAAAGGATACTACACTATTATAAGTTTGTCTCTGGAGGTATTCCTTATGAGGATGATGATGCATTCGTGGGCTCAGCTTTGAGTGGATTCTAATGAGGAATGAGATTTGGGAAATAAATGGATGTCAAGACATGGAAAGTAATACTGGTGAACAATTTAGACTTTCATTAGAAACATAGTTGAACCCAATTATAGAAGGATTAAGTATAGAACGTGCGGAGGATAAAAGAAATGGTGAAGAACAAATAGGAAATTCACAAATACCCACAAAAACTGAAATGGCAGATATGTTTGCGAAGTTAGAAATATCAATAAAGAAAAAAATGGAAATCCTACATAAGGATATAGGACAGGTTCTGGCTCAGGTGGAATAAACAGAGGAAACATAAGATAAACATGCACAAGTAATATCTAAGATTAAGGGGCAAATGGAAGAAATGCAGAGTGAACAGAGAAAACTGCTGTATAAGATAGAAGATCAAGAAAACAGAAGTAGAAAAAATAATTTAAGGATCTGGGGTCTACCTGAATTATCTCAAGGAAAAGACCTAACAACCGTAATGAACAACCTAATAAACTTAAAATTAGGTAGATCCACCACAGAACAAGTAAAGATGGAAAGAGTTCATAGGATAAGAAGACCTCAAGGAATAACCATAGAAACACCAAGAGATTTGATAGTAAGATTTTACCATTATGAAGATAAAATGAAGGTCTGGGAGAAGATGAAAGGATTATCCTCAATGAAATACAAAGGGGTGACTGTGCAGATATACGCAGATATTGCTCCGGAAACGTCAACAAAGAGAACTCTGAGACCATTATTGGAACAAATGAGGAAAAAAAATATCCAATACAGCTGGGGGTTCCCAGCATGTTTAATAGGATGGAAGGATGTTTGCTCAGTGAGACTAAGGTTCCCTGAAGAGCTTAATGACTTTTGTGGAAGATTAGACCTGCATATACCAGAAATTCCAGGATGGACTGATGAGATAAAGGAGGAAAAAGGATGAAGAGAGATGGACTTTAAGATCCTAAAAGAGAGACAGTAATAGAGACTTGAAGAATGGAAGGAGATAATATTTAGTCTTAATAGTGGGAGTAGAATGGGAACCTGATGGGAAATCCCTCTTTCTCCTCTCTCATTCTGTTGCTCTTTCCTTCCTCCCCAGGCTGGTGTTTTGCCTCCTCTTTCTCCCCCTTCTAGGCCTGTTCTCCCCTAGATCTTTCTCCCCAGACGTAGTGAGGGGGGTGATATGGAGAGGGGGGAAGGAGGACTGAGGATTAGAAGTAGAGGTGTGAAAGGTATAGCATAAGCAGGTAAAATGGAGGCTAATATATCCCCGGTTAAACATTGTAAAGTGTGGGAGTACATAGATAGAGCCTTTCCCCAATTAGTGGGATCTATGATGGGTATAATCCCATATCAGATTTGTAGGCTACAGAGTAGCCATAGGATTTTTTTGGGGGGGGAGTGGGAGACAGGATGAGGGGGTGGGAGTCAGGTGGAGGGGGCGGGGGGAGGGATGGGGGAAATAAGGAGAAGGTAGAAAAATTTGTTTGGTAGTGTCTTGCTGGGTTAAAAGTGCCATATTAAGATTTACACTTAGGTGGAGTGAAAGAAAAGAAGCAGGAATAGAAAAAAGGATGGAGGATTGGAAGGCAGTTAATTTTATAACTTAAAATGTAAAAGGATTAAACTCCCTGGTAAAAAAGACATAAGGTCTTAAGGGAAATATATCAATGGTGGGAATGCCCTAAAATACAGGAATTCTGGCAGGAGGTACTACAACAAATAAGCAAGATTATGGGGGAAAGTATACACAGAGACCCATGGGTGTGCCTATTTCATAATACTGAGTTAACAACAAAACAGTATAGAAACACTATGACACCCCATTTAATCAATACAGCAAAAGGGTTGATACGCAAATTTTGGAAGGCCCAAGAGAACCCAAGAATAAAAGATTGGAAAAAAGGACAGCATTTATTTACAAGAATGAAGAGCTATACTTTAGTGCAGAAGGTAAAATGGACGTATTTAGAAAGATCAGGGAAAAGTGGGGAGAATTCAAAACTTCACAGAGATTTGCAAAGTTGCTGAAATAAAAGGGAAAAAGGTAAATATAAAGTGAAGAAGCAAGATCAATAAGTGTAAATAAGAGTAGATAAAGGATAACGTAGAGATCTGAAGAAACTATTAGAAAGAGAAAAGAAACGGAAATTGAAAAGGGGGGGGGGGGTCCAGAGGGAGGGGGGAGTTTATTGGAAAAATTTGTAAAGAAAGTTGTGATTATTAAGTTTATTGTATTTATTATGTGGTTTTGTACCTAATAAAAAGATAATAATAATAATTAAAAAAATATATACCCCATGTCGCTTTAGTGGTGCTTCAAAGAATTTTCAAAGTCTCCATAGAAGTCTATGACAAAGCTTGCTTACAGCACCTGCAGTTTTTGAAAGGCTTTTATTCAGTTTTAGCTTCACTTAGCATTAGAGGTATTACAGGTATGATATATCAACACACACACACAGGGCATCTGCCAAGCTTCATTAAGGCTTAAAAAAAGCATAATCGAAGAACAAAGTATCACCAAAGCATCACAGATGCATCAAAAATACATTAAAAAAAGTATGTTGAAGCGGTAGGCACTTTAATGTGTGCTGAAGTCACAGCAAGTGTAAACGAGCCTAAATCTCAAGACCGGATAAACATAAATCCTTTGACACACAAAACAGCTTCAACATATAGATTTAAATTTTGTTTCTACCTGTTTACCTAAAGTTCAGCTTTAAAACATTACTACCTGGAAACAAAAGTGTGAAACCATCCTATCATAAAAGGGTCATTATATAATAATATTCAAATAGATTTAACCTATAAGATCTTGTGTATAATCTTGGAAACAGACAATACACATTACATGCATTACAATGCATTATACATTTTCTAAATGCGTATCTCTTGAGTGCATTTATAGGAAGCACTTTGTGCTTTAACAGTATTCTGACCTGGCATTGTAAAGTTTAAGAAATTAAGAAGGGATGCTAATAAAACTGGTTAAATGCATTGCAAATTCCTGCATATTATATCTTTCAGATCTTTTTCCAAAGGGTTGAAGGATCAAACAATTTATACTCAACAATTTTATGCAATGTAAAGTATACAGAAAATCCCAACTAGTGCTTCCTCCTCTATTTTCAGCACTCTGTCTTTTCACCTATAAATGTTGATATCACTCTGCAGAAGCTATGATGTCTACCTTCCCGAACATTTGAAAGCTCAATCTTCTTACCATTCTGCTACAGGTGTTGATACCAGTCAGTTGGATCCTTGATGTCTTTCTTTTCTAACTTTTCAAGTTGAAAGGGAAGCTTCAGTCAGAAAAAAAAGAGGATGAACTTATTGTATATCAGGTAATGATTGCTAAAAGTACCTGTTCTATGGATTAAAGGGAAACTGTAAAATGTTTGGATATATATATATATATATATATATATTTGTGTGTGTGTGAGAGTATTTTAATGTTTACATTATATATATATATATATATATATATATATATATATACATACACACACACACACTATTTGTCAAAAGTATTGGGATGCTTGCCTTTACACGCACATGAACTTTAATGGCCTTCTAGTCTTAGTCCATAGGGTTCAATATTAAGTTGGCCCACCTTTGCAGCTATAGTAGCTTCAACTCTTCTGGGAATTTAAGAATTCCCTTCACTGGAATGAAGGGGCCAAGCCCAACCCCTGAAAGACAACCCCACGCCATAATCCCCCCTCCACCAAACTGGCAAGTACTGTTCATCTGGCAACCACCAAACCCATACACGTCCATTGGATTGCCAGACAGAGAAGTGTGATTCAACACTTGAGAGAACATGTCCCCACTGCTCTAGAGTCCAATAGTGGCGTACTTTACATCACTGCATATGAAGCTTTGCATTGTACTTGGTGATGCAAAAGCTTGGATGCAGCTGCACGGCCATGGAAACCCATTTTATGAAGCTCTCTATGCACTGCTGTTGTGTTAATATGAAGGCCACACAAAGTTTGGAGGTCTTTAGATATTGACTCTGCAGTTGGCAACTTCTGCACACTGTGCACTTCAGCATGCTCTGACCCCACTCTGTCATTTTACGTAGGCTACCACTTCATGGCTGAGTTGCTGGTGTTCCCAGTTGCTTCTACTTTGGTACAATACACTAACAGTTGACCGAGGAATATTTAGTAGCAAGGAAATTTCACAGATGGACTTATTGCTCAGGTGGCAACCTATCACGGTACTAACTATCACGCTTGAATTCACTGAGCTCCTGAGAGTGAACCATTCTTTAACAAATGTTTGTAGAAGCAGTCTGCATGTCTAGGTGCATGGTTTTATACACCTGTGGCCATGGAGGTGATTGGAACACCTGAATGCAATGATTTGGAGGGGTGACCATTACTTTTGGCAATATAGTGGGTAAAGCAAAAAAATTACTAGATGAAAATAAAAATCTTTCATCTAGGCTGTGTCCCATACCCCATGATGGGGTATGGGACTTAATCTCTGATTGATTAAAACAAAATATAACCACTTGCCCTGCTTTATTTTGGTGATATTTAATTACTTCTGGGTTGTTTTATTTTTTGTGCTATGAACAAAAAATGACTGACAATTTAAAAAAAAAAAAAATAATAATAATTTTTGCTTTTTGCTAATAAACATATCTAATAGTTTTTTTTTAAAAAAATCTAATTTCTTCCTACATTTAGACCAATATGTATTCTGCTACATATTTTTGGTAAAAAAATCCCAATATATTGATTGGCTTGAGCAAACGTTATAGCCTCTACAAACTATGGTATATATACTGAATTTTTTTTTATACTTGTAATGGTAGCGATTAGTGACTTATAGTGGGACTGCAATATTGCGGTGGACCATCTGAAACTGACACTGACACTTTGTGGGAACCAGTGACACTAATATAGTGATCAGTGTTAAAAATATACACTGTCACTACATTAATAACACTGTCTGGGAAGGGGTTAAACATATAGGGCAATAAAAGGGTTAACTGTGTGGCTAATCCTTGTTTTTGTGTACACAGTATGGTGATTTTAGTAGGTATTCTGCTGGATGCTTTGCAGTGAAAGAAAATCCAGCAGATCGCCACTGACAGGACACAACTCTGCTTTGTTTACATAGGCAGAGCTGTGTCCTGTCACTCTCCAAGTTGATCAATGGGTGCCAACACTCCTCCAATGGCCGACACCTGTTGATCTGCTTCTGCTGTGACCAATCACAGCAGAAGCGGAGCGCGTACACCAGGAAGTGCAAAATCACATACACTGTATATAGATGATTTTGCACAGAGTGGCCGCCCTGTAACAGTATATCTGCTATAGGGCAGTTGACAAATGGATAAAAACGGATTCTCTACATTATTGAACCTATGTGCATCTCTAGCGAATGAAAAGGTGTGGAGCTATTTTTAAGTGTACTTCGGTCTACATGTAAAGGTTCCTTGGGCAATAATTAGGTTTTAAACCTGAACTCTAAGCAAACAGAAAAATATACAGTTGAAGTAAATATAGTGTAACCAAGTTCTCTGCCAAAGGATTTGTAATTAAGTTCGGAACGTTTTGAGATCTAGGAGCCCTGACAAGCATTTACAACCAGATTGTGACACTGTAGCAACAGCTTAAACTTGGTCTACAACATATCCCCTTCACAATGCTTTAAAATTCAAGTAACAGAAGCACAATTACAAGTTATCAGTTCTCTTCTCTCTTTTATTGGGCATATTTCCAGCCAGCACTTGTGATTGGCTCATAATGCTCATCATCTCCAGTGGGAATAGCATGACAGAAGAAACCACTTCCAGCCTTTAGGCCATACAGTATATACACAGCCTTGGGTGGAAGTAGCTGCAACCATGATCCTAGTATCAATTTTTCACAGCCAGAGATAAGCTTTACAGTTAAAGTGATCCAAGTGGCTCTGCGGCTGCCCAATCACTTTTACAGGGCATGGAAGGGGGCCTGCTTCCTACCATCTGCTGCCATTCCCATGCCTGGAACAGCTGCAAACTGCTGACTAATAGACCCCAGATCTCTCCATAAAGAGTACCTGTCCCTACCCATGCTATCACAAGGGATGTAGCTCCTCTCTTGTGATATCAATAAAGTTGAATAGAAAGAAAACATTTAAAGGTGCAGTGTAAACATAATACATTTTAAATAAAATAAATAATGAAATGCTTAAAAAATGTAAAGCACCCCTGTAGGCCCCACATGCAGATTTAAAAGGTGGTTGCACAGCACATGTGAGGTATCACCGCGAGCCTCAGAGTAAGAACAATAATTCTAGCACCATGTTAAACTGTAAACTGGTAACCTGTAAAGGTTTTAAAGTGTCAATTATGGAAGTTTTAAGATACTGCAGTGTGTTGCCATTTCATGGGCGTGTAAAACTTTAACCAACATCATCTTATATATTTTACTAAAAAAGTGGGTATTATAATGTGTTTGTTTGCACTAAAATGAATGTAAGTGCCTTTTGGTACAAAAAACACAATGCAATTCTAAAAATTTGCGTTTGATAAATGACTGTGAGACATTATACGACATTAAAAAATTGCAACAACCCCATTTTATTCTTAAGGGCCTCTGCTTTCAGAAAATATATATTTTTGGGGGTTCTAAGTAATTTGCTAGCAAAAAAAATGCTGCTTATAACAGGTATATGAGCATTTTTAGAATTGGCATGGGCAGAAGGGGTTAAATATTATAGTTGCATTAAAACATATTTTTATTTTGGTCTATTCATATTACATTATGCTTTATACAGCTGCCTAGAGCTCAGCTTTAAAGTGGACTTTTCAATAACTTAATACATTTGCATGATTACAATCCTGGCATGTTCCAAGATACAGCAACAGTATAATTTTTCAAAAACACTCTTTTATCGGTTATGATCATGATGGTAATGATTAGAGATGAGCGAAGTATTCAAAAATTTGATTCGACTGATTCGGCGAATTCGTGGAAAAATTTCGATTCGAGTCGAATATATTCGCTGTGAATTTAACTTAAAAAAGGGTGTTTCTAGGCTAATATTAATATTAGTGCAGAACACTGTACCTTTAATTTAAATGCCCTTGGAGTCTGCTGGGGAAGAGAAATAATACTGTCAGTCAGTATGACATGCAGATGAGTGCCGTCGATCTTAGAATCACCGCACACTTCACTCATTTGGGCAGTCACGGGGCCAAAACCAGAGTGTGGAGCCACAGTGTGGCGGTGGAGGCAGCAGCAATGGGAGGCCATACAGCACCCTATGATAAAAATGGAAACCACCAGCAGTGTGAGGAGACCTGAAAGTGGCACATGGCAGAGTGTGGCGATAGAGACAGCAGCAATGGGAGGCCGTACAGGGACCCATGACACACTCTGGACCTGGCAGCAGCATGAGGAGGCGGTACAGGGGCCCATGACAGATTACGGGCCTGGCAGCAGCATGAGGAGTCGGTACGGGGGCCCATGGCAGATTACGGGCCTGGCAGCAGCAATGGGAGGCCGTACAGGGACCCATGACACACTCTGGACCTGGCAGCAGCATGGGGAGGCGGTACAGGGGCCCATGACAGATTACGGGCCTGGCAGCAGCATGAGGAGTCGGTACGGGGGCCCATGACACACTCTGGACCTGGCAGCAGCATGAGGAGGCGGTACAGGGGCGCATGACAGATTACGAGCCTGGCAGCAGCAACTTGGACAGGAGGACGTTCAGCTTCTGCACCGTCGGGTGCGTGCTCGCAAACTGTTGTCTCTTGGAAACGGATTCCAAGAAAGACTGCTGACGGAATCCGTGAAGAGGAGTAGCAGGAGAAGGAGCATCTGAACGAGCGGAATATGCCAACAAGTGACAACAGGGGCCCATGACAGATTACGGGCCTGGCAGCAGCATGAGGAGTCGGTACGGGGGCCCATGGCAGATTAGGGGCCTGGCAGCAGCTATGGGAGGCCCGTAATCTGCCAGCACCCTATGACAAAAAATGGAACCCACCAGCAGTGTGAGGAGACCTGAAAGTGGCACATGGCAGAGTGTGGCGATGGAGACAGCAGCAATGGGAGGCCGTACAGGGACCCATGAGAGACTCTGGACCTGGCAGCAGCATGAGGAGGTGGTATAGGGGCCCATGGCAGATTAGGGGCCTGGCAGCAGCTATGGGAGGCCCGTAATCTGCAAGCACCCTATGACAAAAAATGGAACACACCAGCAGTGTGAGGAGACCTGAAAGTGGCACATGGCAGAGTGTGGCGATGGAGACAGCAGCAATGGGAGGCCGTACAGGGACCCATGAGAGACTCTGGACCTGGCAGCAGCATGAGGAGGCGGTATAGGGGCCCATGGCAGATTAGGGGCCTGGCAGCAGCTATGGGAGGCCCGTAATCTGCCAGCACCCTATGACAAAAAATGGAACACACCAGCAGTGTGAGGAGACCTGAAAGTGGCACATGGCAGAGTGTGGCGATGGAGACAGCAGCAATGGGAGGCCGTACAGGGACCCATGAGAGACTCTGGACTTGGCAGCAGCATGAGGAGGCGGTATAGGGGCCCATGGCAGATTAGGGGCCTGGCAGCAGCTATGGGAGGCCCGTAATCTGCCAGCACCCTATGACAAAAAATGGAACACACCAGCAGTGTGAGGAGACCTGAAAGTGGCACATGTTTGGGGCATGATTCATGGCGGATTTAGTCAGTTGTGTCAGGAACTGGTGGTTTGAAATCCAGACTAATCCACGCCTGATTCATTTTCACAAACGTCAGTCTCTCCACACTTTGGGTGGACAGTCGTGTCCTCCGCGGAGTTGCAATACCTCCTGCCGCACTAAACACGCGCTCCGATGCCACGCTACTGGCCGGGCATGACAGCCTTTCAAGGGCAAATTCAGCTAGTTGGGGCCAAAGGTCAAGTTTCGTTGCCCAGTAGTCAAGGGGATTGTCTACCTCGGTTGGCAGGGTGCTGTCCAAGTAGGCATAAGCCTGTTGTTTGAGGTCCTGCTCCAGGTCCACCTGATGCTGCTGCTGCTGCTGCTGCTGCTGCGGCTGGTTAGTAGTTTCCTCACTGCGCTGGTGAAGAAAGCTACTCATCATCGACTGCAGACTGAGGCAGCCGCTGCTGGTGGAGCTGCCACTGCTCCTACCACCCCACCCCTCCCCTGCTGCCATGGCAGCGGAACGCGAGCGCACAGGGCCCACAGTGTCTGAGGATGGACGTTGGCGCAGACAGGCAGAGACCAGCTGACTACATAGGTGGTTTTTATAGTACGTTATTTTGGCCTCCCTCTCAGCAGATGTGAAAAAGGCCACCATTTTTGAACGATAGCGAGGGTCCAACAAGGTGGACAGCCAAAAGTCATCCCTCTGTCTGATGGTTATTATTCGGCTGTCGCTACGCAAGCAACCGAGCATGCTATGGGCCATTTGTGCCAAGGAATGCGAGGGACTCCCTGCCTCCATCTCCACAGCATACTGCCACGATGCGTCTGGGTCCTCTGTCTCCTCCTCCTCCTCCTCTACCAGATGCTCCTGCTCCTCCACTCCTGTCCGCTGAGTGGAAAAACCACCCATTTCACTCAATAATTCCTGAGCACAAATGTCCTCCTCTACCTCCTCCTCTTCTTCCTGTCCTGTCCCCACAGGGGTCATGTGGCGTTGAGATCTGTGCGCCACGTCTACCGCACCCTGACCAGCCATTGTTAACAGCATTTGTTCCAGGACGTGCAACAGAGGAATGACGTCATTCATCCCATAGTCCTGCCGACTCACGAATAGCGTGGCCTCCTCAAAGGGCCTGAGCAAGCGGCAGGTGTCACGCATGAGCTGCCAATGGCTGACATCAAAGTTACACAGGGGAGTACCTTTATCCGCTTGTAACATCAGGAAATCGGTGATGGCCTTTCGCTGTTCGTAAAGGCGGTCTAACATGTGTAGGGTTGAATTCCACCTTGTTGCAACGTCGCAGATCAGGCGATGCTGTGCAATTCCGTTCTGCCGCTGCAGCTCAAGGAGGGTGTGCTTTGCGGTGTAGGAATGGCTGAAATGCATGCAAAGTTTACGTGACATTTTAAGGATGTCTTGCAGTGGGATGGTGGATTTTAGGAACCGCTTGACAACCAGATTGAACACGTGAGCCATGCATGGCGCATGGCACAACCTTCCTTGACGCAGAGCAGACAACATGTTCTTTCCGTTGTCGGTCAACATGGTTCTGATTTTGAGTTTGCGCGGAGACAGCCATCTGTCGATTTCTCTGTTCATTACACTGAGAAGTTCCTCCCCTGTGTGACTACGTTCGCCAAGGCATACCAGGTGCAGCACAGCGTGACACCGTTGCGCCCTGCACATGTGATATGCCGGTCGGGTAATGGGACTTGGCACGGGGGTGGCGGCTGAGGACACGGCGGAAGAAGAGGTGGTAGAGGCGGACATCTTTGCCGGACCAAGGACGTGCAAACGTGGAGGCAAAAGCGGCGTGACCTGTCCAAGTTGCTGGTGCGGCTGTGACGGCACCACGTTCACCCAGTGGGCCGTAAATGACATGTACTGTCCCTGACCGTAGTTACAGCTCCACACGTTGGCGCTGCCGTGCACTTTGGCAGAGACCGACATGCTCAAAGACTGGCCCACCATCTCTTCTACATGTGAATGCAGGGCTGGCACTGCCTTTTTGGCAAAGAAATGACGGCTTGGCACTCTCCACCGCGGCGCGGCACAAGCCATCATTTCTCGGAAAGGTGCTGAGTCCACCACTTGGAAAGGGAGGGACTGCAGCACCAGCAACTTGGACAGGAGGACGTTCAGCTTTTGCACCGTCGGGTGCGTGCTCGCAAACTGTTGTCTCTTGGAAACGGATTCCAAGAAAGACTGCTGACGGAATCCGTGAAGAGGAGTAGCAGGAGAAGGAGCATCTGAACGAGCGAAAGATGCCAACGAGCGACAACTCCCCTCAGCAGAGGTGTTGGAGCCTTGACTGGCTGATGGAGGGCGATTGACGTCAGGTGACGGAGCAAGTAACGGAGCGGGTGATGGAGCGGGGGCTGGGGCGGGCAGAACCGCCGTATCTTTATCACGGTTTTCCCAGGCCACCAAATGGCGACGCTGCATATGCTGCCGCAACGCTGTAGTCCCAACATGGGCCCCCTGGCCACGCTTGACTTTCTGGCCACATAGTCGACATACGGCTACGTTTACTTCCTCGGGCGGCTTGACAAAAAATTGCCACACCGCCGAGTAGGAAACTTTGCCCCCGATACTCCTCACTGGCTGACTGCTGCTTCCTCCGTGCACACCGGCACCACTACTGGCCGTGGTGGTAGGCTGCAGTGGAGCTGGTGCTCTACTCCGTGGCCGTTTGGCTCCACTGACACTGCTGCGACCCTGCTGCTGTCTCCTGGGCAACCCACCGACTGTTTTGCTCGCTGCCAAGCTGCCACCCTCTTCTCCTGATGATGCGGAAGAAATTGCCTGATGACGACGAGGCTGCCAAGTGCGATCAACCTCCTCATCATCAAGTAGGGTCTCCGCCTCACTACTAGCCCCCTCGGCTGCGTGTGGGTCAGGAGACAGACCTGTCTCTAGACCGGCTACCGAGCCACTCTCCTCGCCACTACTTCTTCGCCTGGCTGCTGAAAAGGCGGATGTCTCCCCCCGTTTCTGACCGCCCTCTGTTAGCTCTTCCTCACTGTACAGTGGGGCTGAGCCCACAGCATGCGATACTTCGCTTGGTGAGGGAACACCAAAGGACAGGGGCAGGTAGAGGACACGTGATTTCAGTGGGCTTGGTCCCGGGCCATGCCAACTAACGGTTGTGTCTGACGTACCCACCGACCGTTGGCTGTAGGTGTCAGAGGTGACCTGGGAAGAGGAAGACGACCGAGCCAACCAATCGACGACGGCAGGGTTGTCGGTGGAGACACGACCGCTGGATGACACCGGGAGCACTGGCCTCTGGCTGCGAATAGTGCTGCCTCGACCCCTTCCTCTGCTGCCACGTCTGCTCGCTCCTAAAACATTGCCTCCTCTGCCACTCCTCTGCATGTTGTCTGACATACTCTTTAATTCAACGATTCTGTGTCCCTGAGTAACAATTCTGTGTCCCTGAGTAACAATTCTGTGTCTGTCCCTGAGTAACAATTCTGTGGCCCTAAGTAACGGTTCTGTGGCCCTCAGTAACAATTCTGTGTCCCTCAGTAACAATTCTGTGTCTGTCCCTGAGTAACAATTATGTGGCCCTAAGTAACGGTTCTGTGGCCCTCAGTAACAATTCTGTGTCCCTGAGTAACAATTCTGTGTCTGTCCGAGTAACAATTCTGTGGCCCTAAGTAACAGTTCTGTGGCCCTCAGTAACAATTCTGTGTCCCTGAGTAACCTTTCTGTGGCCCTAAGTAACAGTTCTGTGGCCCTCAGTAACAATTCTGTGTCCCTGAGTAACAATTCTGTGGCCCTAAGTAACAGTTCTGTGGCCCTCAGTAACAATTCTGTGTCCCTGAGTAACAATTCTGTGGCCCTAAGTAACGGTTCTGTGGCCCTCAGTAACAATTCTGTATCCCTGAGTAACAATTCTGTGTCTGTCCGAGTAACAATTCTGTGGCCCTAAGTAACAGTTCTGTGGCCCTCAGTAACAATTCTGTGTCCCTAAGTAACAAATCTTTGGCCCTAAGTAACGGTTCTGTGGCCCTCAGTAACAATTCTGTGTCCCTAAGTAACAATTCTGTGGCCCTAAGTAACGGTTCTGTGGCCCTCAGTAACAATTCTGTGTCCCTAAGTAACAATTCTGTGGCCCTAAGTAACGGTTCTGTGGCCCTCAGTAACAACTCTGTGTCCCTCAGTAACAATTCTGTGTCCCTCAGTAACAATTCTGTGTCTTTCCCTGATTAACGTTTACGTGGCCCTAAGTAACGGTTCTGTGGCCCTCAGTAACAATTCTGTGTCCCTGATTAACGTTTATGTGGCCCTAAGTAACGGTTCTGTGGCCCTCAGTAACAATTCTGTGTCCCTGAGTAACAATTCTGTGTCTGTCCGAGTAACAATTCTGTGGCCCTAAGTAACAGTTCTGTGGCCCTCAGTAACAATTCTGTGTCCCTGAGTAACCTTTCTGTGGCCCTAAGTAACAGTTCTGTGGCCCTCAGTAACAATTCTGTGTCCCTGAGTAACAATTCTGTGGCCCTAAGTAACAGTTCTGTGGCCCTCAGTAACAATTCTGTGTCCCTGAGTAACAATTCTGTGGCCCTAAGTAACGGTTCTGTGGCCCTCAGTAACAATTCTGTATCCCTGAGTAACAATTCTGTGTCTGTCTGAGTAACAATTCTGTGGCCCTAAGTAACAGTTCTGTGGCCCTCAGTAACAATTCTGTGTCCCTAAGTAACAATTCTGTGGCCCTAAGTAACGGTTCTGTGGCCCTCAGTAACAATTCTATGTCCCTAAGTAACAATTCTGTGGCCCTAAGTAACGGTTCTGTGGCCCTCAGTAACAATTCTGTGTCCCTCAGTAACAATTCTGTGTCCCTCAGTAACAATTCTGTGTCCCTCAAGAAACAATTCTGTGTCTGTCCGTGAGTAACAATTCTGTGGCCCTAAGTAACGGTTCTGTGGCCCTCAGTAACAATTCTGTGTCCCTGATTAACGTTTACGTGGCCCTAAGTAACGGTTCTGTGGCCCTCAGTAACAATTCTGTGTCCCTGATTAACGTTTCTGTGGCCCTAAGTAACGGTTCTGTGGCCCTCAGTAACAATTCTGTGTCCCTCAGTAACAATTCTGTGTCTGTCCCTGAGTAACAATTCTGTGGCCCTAAGTAACGGTTCTGTGGCCCTCAGTAACAATTCTGTGTCCCTGATAAACTTTTATGTGGCCCTAAGTAACGGTTCTGTTGCCCTCAGTAACAATTCTGTGTCCCTGATTAACGTTTCTGTGGCCCTCAGTAACAATTCTGTGTCCCTCAGTAACAATTCTGTGTCTGTCCCTGAGTAACAATTCTGTGGCCCTAAGTAACGGTTCTGTGGCCCTCAGTAACAATTCTGTGTCCCTGAGTAACAATTCTGTGGCCCTAAGTAACGGTTCTGTGGCCCTCAGTAACAATTCTGTGTCCCTGATTAACGTTTCTGTGGCCCTCAGTAACAATTCTGTGTCCCTCAGTAACAATTCTGTGTCTGTCCCTGAGTAACAATTCTGTGGCCCTAAGTAACGGTTCTGTGGCCCTCAGTAACAATTCTGTGTCCCTGAGTAACAATTCTGTGGCCCTAAGTAACGGTTGTGGCCCTCAGTAACAATTCTGTGTCCCTCAGTAACAATTCTGTGTCTGTCCCTGAGTAACAATTATGTGGCCCTAAGTAACGGTTATGTGGCCCTCAGTAACAATTCTGTGTCCCTGAGTAACGTTTCTGTGGCCCTAAGTAACGGTTCTGTGGCCCTCAGTAACAATTCTGTGTCCCTGAGTAACAATTCTGTGTCTTTCCCTGAGTAACAATTCTGTGGCCCTAAGTAACGGTTCTGTGGCCCTCAGTAACAATTCTGTGTCCCTGAGTAACGTTTCTGTGGCCCTAAGTAACAATTCTGTGGCCCTCAGTAACAATTCTGTGTCTGTCCCTGAGTAACAATTCTGTGGCCCTAACTAACGTTTCTGTGGCCCTAAGTAACAGTTCTGTGGCCCTCAGTAACAATTCTGTGTCCCTGAGTAACGTTTCTGTGGCCCTAAGTAACAATTCTCTGGCACTCAGTAACAATTCTGTCTGTCCCTGAGTAACAATTCTGTGGCCCTAAGTAACAATTCTGTGGCCCTCAGTAACAATTCTGTGTCTGTCCCTGAGTAACAATTCTGTGGCCCTAACTAACGTTTCTGTGGCCCTAAGTAACAGTTCTGTGGCCCTCAGTAACAATTCTGTGTCTGTCCCTGAGTAACAATTCTGTGGCCCTAACTAACGTTTCTGTGGCCCTCAGTAACAGTTCTGTGGCCCTCAGTAACAATTCTGTGTCTGTCCCTGAGTAACAATTCTGTGGCCCTAACTAACGTTTCTGTGGCCCTAAGTAACAATTCTCTGGCACTCAGTAACAATTCTGTCTGTCCCTGAGTAACAATTCTGTGGCCCTAATAACGTTTCTGTGGCCCTAAGTAACAGTTCTGTGGCCCTCAGTAACAATTCTGTGTCTGTCCCTGAGTAACAATTCTGTGGCCCTAACTAACGTTTCTGTGGCCCTAAGTAACAATTCTCTGGCACTCAGTAACAATTCTGTCTGTCCCTGAGTAACAATTCTGTGGCCCTAACTAGCGTTTCTTTGGCCCTAAGTAACGATTCTGTGGCCCTCATTAACAATTCTGTGTCCCTGAGTAATGCTTCTCTGTCCCTAAGTAACGTTTCTCTGTCCCCAAGTAACGTTTCTGTGGCCCTAACTCTGTCCCTAATACAGAGCGGTCTGCCTCTCTTGAATGACTGGAGGCAAATGAAGAATTCTAAAATGGCCGCTATTTATAGCTCGACCATTACACAGTGCTGGCTGCCTGGCTGCTGATTGGCTAATGCGATCACATGTCATTAAGGAATGCATTATGGGTCAGCGCGCCTTGTCTGCGCGCCTTCCCAGACATCCCCGCTCCGTCGCCGCACATGTCCGCCGCCATTTTAGGAAAAATTTTCCAATATTCGACTCGAATTCCACTTCGCCTACTTCGATTCGCTCATCTCTAGTAATGATGATGATGATGATGATTATAACTATATTTTATCCCTATTAGCCAGGTCTACACCAAAGCAATCCTTGAATTGTATTTAGGTGACTTTGCCTAAGTTGAAATGATGTCACCAGTCTGCTGCAGGCAAGATGACAAATTCCTCAGTCTCCTCCCCTCCAGTAATTCAATTGCAACCGTGCAACTTTGTAGCAAGTCACATAGTCAGAGACTACAGCACTGTCTGATCATTGTTAAAAATGCAGATGAACCAACAATTATATGATTCTAGTATGCTATCTAAAATTGTATTTTTGATGTTGTTTCATTGATCTGCATAATGCTATAGATTTTTTTATGTATACCAACATCTAGTTGTAGTTTAGCATTGAAGTATATAGCAGTATATCGTAGAAATAAAATTTAAAAACCCAAAAAACTAAAGATCTGGGGAGAAAGCTCAATGCAGGTTAAAAACATTAAATTGTAAATAGATAATATGCATATACAAAATGTATGTAAGTAAAAAAAAATGATATATATATATTATATATATATATTTAGTTATGCACATATATATATATATATATATATACACATATGATGGATTACATATGTATTAAAATCATACATCATGCACATTTATTATAAAAAGCTGGAAGATGACAAAAACACACAATCTTGAGTTTAATAGGATGATGCATTAGGCCATGATTCTGATATATTGGATTAAAAACACACTGACAGTAATAGTGGCAGAAATGATGATGATGTTAAAAAATAAAAATAAATAAAGATACATATAAAAACAATGACAATATTGATTATATTAAATATAGCAATGATAATAATTTGGATTCTACGGTTCTTCTGACTTTGGTGTAATATCCATATTATGAATGGTTAATGAGGTGAAAAAAAATCACCATCAAGTCGTCGGCCCAATGTAGATATTATAGTAGTATTCAGGTTCTGTGCCTAAATCTAAGATTATACAAAAAATACATTAGTAACATTTTTACTTCTTTCACAATTGGGCTGAATGTTTAGGAACATTTTTACTTTTTTTTTTCTTTTTTCCAAAATTGGTTTGAGAACTTAGGAAAGGCTTTACATCTTCACAACGAGGTCTATGTCCTTCTGTAGGAAAACAAACAAACCAAAAAAACATGAAGGTATTTTCAGGGGAAGTCCTGCAATCTCTGAGAGGTAATGCATCCCTGGAAGTGTTAAATTACACATTACTCAGCATATGTGACCTCATCATGAAAACACATATCTGGTGCTATATCCATTTTAAATAGCAGTATTGTGTTTTACAATATTTTACAAGCATTAAAGTTAGCAGCAGCATTATATTCCTTCTTTAAACAAAATTATAATTGACAAACAAAGAGCGTATTTTGGATTATAAATGATAATATTATCAGCATGCACCTTTCCAGCTTTCTATTTGCACTCAGAGGATCTAACTCTGTCTTGAATTCAAGTTAATTATGCAAAATAAGCAAGGTCCAAAATAGTAATCAGAAGGGGCATTTCATTCAAAGTAATATTTGAAAGAGTGAGTGATCATAATCTTAATAATAATAAATGGATTAGGTGGTAGATTACAGTTGATGGTAAAAATAAATTATCCTTGTCATTTATAAGGCTCCATGCGTTTTAATAACGCTGGTAGCGTTGACTGTGTAGTCATGTTAAAAATGCAAGTTTTTCAGCGTTTTTGCATTAGCATTTAGCTGCGTTTTCCGTGTTTGAATTGTTTAACGTTTTTTTTACACATGGAAAAACATTTTTGCTCAAAAAAAAAGTTTTTTTGCCGCGTTTTACTGCGTTTTTCAGCGTTAGGGCGTGTTTACGGCTAAAACATTCCCCTAGTTCTGGGTTTTCCAGCCAAAAAACGCCCCTGCCAAAAAATGCAGATTAAAGCATGGACACATAGAATAACATGCTGGGGTGTTTATTGGCTGTAGAAAAAAAAACACCAAAAGCCAAAAACAGCCACTGTAAAAATGTCCAGTTAGGTGCAAGCAAAAATGTTGTGTTTTTCACTTTCCTTGCAATGAATTCTTTGCAAAGTGAAATATCACCACATGCATTAAGCTCTGTGGAAAAGTCCCTTACAATGTGCAACTTCACTTTTGAAGTGAACAGCTCTTTTCCTTTTATTAAATTAACCCATGTGGATGTTAGTCTGTGTAAAAGCATCACTCTCAAAAGATTTGTTTTACTACAACACTATAACACTGTAACTATGTAAATGTATATATATGTATATATATAAAATATACTGTGTGCATATTGTAAAAACACCCTTAGCTGGTAGCTGGTATTGCTTCCTCTGGCAGAAATTACTTTTTGTAGACACTTTGTATGACTGCACACCAGTCCTTGACGTCTCCATTCTAAATGTCTTCAATTTCAAGATGTTTGTGGGTTTCCATGCATGCTCTGCCTTTTTAGGGCTGATTTACACATGACGCCCCGACGAATTCCTATGAGTGACGTATCGCGTAGGGTGGAGCCTCGATGCGTGACATCACTACGCACTGCTACGGACCGTGGCCATTTTGATGGATGGAAACTTTCATACAGACATGCTCATGTTTATCCTGTTGATTGTAATTGCAATACTTTTAATAAATTAATCAATTTTTTACATATTACACTATCTTCCCCTTTTGGGTATCCAATGTGAGGAGAGACATCTGCCATTTAGGAGTTATATCATTTGGAGAATCTCATATACATTGTCTGGATTTTCTGGGGGTTCTATCTTCCAGTCCTTGATACATCAACTGAGCCTGATAACTGCGCTGTTTGACCATTCCTTCAGATGGTTAAACTTTCTAGTAAGAGGCATGATTGGGTGGAAGGTGAAGGACTCTCTCTATCCTTTTGGGTTCTGGCTTCTTGCGAAGCACCAATACTTCTTGATTATTTGAACTTTTTTTAATTGGTTTATCTGTGTTATTTATTTATTTATTTAGTGATTTCTCACCATTGGTGGATGATTGGTCATTAATAATAATCACATATATCAACAATTAAGCGCTACACTGCTAATTTTATTCATTTACACATGATTTGATTTGTGTTCAGATCACCCTTCAGATAGCATTTGACAGGTGATGAAAAGACATCAAATGCTATCCAAAGAGCTATCAAAAGTGCCTCTTCCCACCTCCTCTACCACTTTTGGACATATTTTTTGTTGAGGGGGGAACCTGGCTCCCACTTCACCCCCCCCCCCTTTACCCAAAATTTCTAGGACACGTCACAGGTCCCAGAAGGCTGCAGGACCATTTACAAAGTTCAGCACAGCTTGTACATGTGCAGTGGGAAGCCATCTGTGAAGCCTGAGATGACTTCTCTTAGTTAACATGCTATCTCCAGGGGCCCGAAGAATGCTAAAGAGCTGGCCCCTGTGGGGACAGCACCAGATCCATGGATAAAGAAGTGTCTTTTTATTAAAAATCAGAAGCTACAGTATTTGTAGCTGCTGACTTTTAGTTTATGGGTGGGAACTGAAGATCCTTTTTAACATCCCCCTACAAATTGTCAATGGGAATCAAATCAGGGCTTTGACTATGGCAGTCCATAACTGTCTAATCTGAGTTATTCCTTGTTGAATTTGTTGTGTGCTGGAACATGTTTGTGTTGAAATACTCATTTCATGTTTAACTTCAACTTTTAGAGAGATGGCCTCACTTGCTCATCAAGCACACTTTGATATGACGCAGCTTGTATAGTTGACTCAGTGACTGCAACTTGCCCAGACCCATAAGATGGGAATACATGATTAGAAAATCGATCGATCGGTCATCCGACGACTGAGGTGTTCATTTGTTTGTCAAAATCGTGGCCCACATTAACCAATCTAAAAAAATTGTTCGTCGGGCCATACAAGTAGAAGTGATGCAGTGTGCATGTGACCTTGTAGCCACGCCCTTCCGGCCAGAATGAGCGATATACACAACAAGTAACAGCAATGAGTATAATATAGTTTATTACATTATCTATTTACATAAATGGTGGTACATATAATATGCATAATTCTGGTTTTATTATCTCATTAGGCCAATCTACTTTTAACATTTGGATTTTTCATTCGTGTTTACGAAGATTCCTTGGACATAAACATCCGCTTGATTTTTTTCGTACGACCGTCATACCACTGCATAGAAAATTGGTTGTTCATATGTCAAATTCGTTACTATTGAAATTCAGAATTTGGATACATTCAAATCTCCATATAAGTCTATATTTACACTGATCCACTGCAAAAATACAGCAAAAATGCATAAGCATTTTTACTGCGCTTTTGCCGCACTTTCTGAGCGTTTTTTAATGGATACGTGACTTAAAAACTGCACCAAAAATGCTTCATTTTTTAGATGCTTTTCAGCCGTTTTTCAGGCGTTTTCCATTGATTTTAATGGGAAGAGGTGTTTTGGGGGCATTGTTTTTAAATCACCAAACATGCCCCAAAGATGCTGCAAAACGGGAGTTTTTACACCGCTTCACTGTGAAAACATACATTCACATACACAGTTAAGCATTTTTCTTGAGTTTTTCAGGCACTTTTTTTAATGCAAAAACGCTTCAAAAATTCCTCAGTGAGAAAGTAGCCTAACGGAAATTTGTCTGAATTTCGATTCGGAATGAAATGAACTGCACATGTTTACTCATCAGTGCTCATCAATTCAGCCTATCAGTGCCCATCAGTGCAGCCTATCAGTGCCCATCAGTGCAGCCTATTAGTGCCCATCAGTGCAGCCTATTAGTGCCCATCAGTGCAACATGATCAGCACACATCAGTGAAGGAGAAAATCACTTATTTACAAGACATTTTAACAGAAATGATGAAAAACTTTTTTTTTTATAATTTTTGTTTTTTTTTGTTTGTTTAGCAAAAAATAAAAACCCCAGTGGCGATTAAATACCACCAAAAGAAAGCTCTATTTGTCTAAAAAAGAAGATAAAAATTTAGTTTGGGTACAGCGTTGCTTGACTGTACAATTGTCATTGAAACTGCAACAGAGCTAAATGTTGGAAATTGTCCTGGGCAGGAAGGGGGTAAAAGTGCCTGTTAAGCAAATGTTAAAAGTTTGTCTCAGCCCTCTAACTGCCAAATTTGCTGGACAGTTCGGTCTGTTACAGTAATTTGGAAAATAACAGATTTCTTGGCTGAAAACAAAGGAAGGAAAGCCTAAAAAAAAAAAAAAAAAAAAAAAAAAAGCTGATGCAGCCACCATATCTTGATATTTGGTAAGCAATATAGTACATTTTTGTTTTGGGGTTTTATACCTACTTTAAAGTGGCATGCTTGAGTTCAAATCACTTGTTGGTCTTTTTAAATCTCTTGCCAGACTCATAGACTTTCACAACTTTTCTCAAACAATTCTATTGATCTTGCCATGATGACATCATGCATAGCAAGAGCAAAAATAGCACCAGGCCCTAGATGTCTGAGGTTTCAATGACACAGATTCCACCTGCATTCTCCCTAAGGAGCTTCTAATCACTGGCATCTGCAGCATCAGATTCTAATTTCTTGGATTTAAAGTGGTTGTAAATGTAGAAGTGTACTAATAATCATTTACATCACAGAAAATATCAAATGTGTGCCTCTTCATATGTATTGAAAAATTCAACAATCCCCAAAGGGTGTACCTACTTTTTCATAGACGGATATATACTGTGTATACATATATATATATATAAAACACATACACACATATATATATATATATATATATATATACACACACACACACACAAATGTACACACACACATATATATATAATATATATATATTTATATGTATATATATATATATATTTTTTTTTTTCTATTTTGCTTTATTCATATATTTATGTGTGTGTGTGTTTTTGTGTGTGCGTGTGTCTATGTGTCTGTGTATAAGAGCTCTCATAGCCATTTTGTAAGCTAGAAGTATGGCCTGAGCTATACTGAGATATTGAAAGTGAAAATTGTATATATATATATATATATATGGAGTTTTCACTTTCAATAGCTCAATATAGCTCAGGCCATACTTCTAGCTTACAAAATGGCAATGAGAACTGTTGTACTCAGAAGCTGTATTATCATGTATCCACCCCTTCTTGCATACAGTATATACTATATAACCATTTATGCTCATTCATCCAAAAGAGCTTTTTATGAGGTCAGATACTGATAATGAACCCCATATTTGTCTGAGTGTTGATCATGTGACCTTGACAGGTCACCTGAAAGGGCTCTTGCCTCCATTTATTTTTTTTACAATCCCTATCTATTTACCTATTAAGCTAGAAGAGGACTAAGTACATCTATAAACCACATTGCTGTGCGCCATGCATGTGCAGACATGTACAGAATGAAAAAACGTGTTTCATTTCGGATCAATTTGTTAAAGGATAAGTTCACCATTGGGAACATGTTACATGTTCCACCCATTTTTAGGATGTGATATGTAGCATGTTCCCATAGCTGCAGCTATGACAGTACTAACTGTCAGATTTTAAAACAGCGTGATCATACGGGGCTCCGCCCACACTGTCCCGTCATTCATTCACGGACTTTCACTAAAAAATGAACTGCAAGTCCCGACAGCCTTAGCGGCTGTCAGCTTGTAGTTTCAATGGACTACCACAGCACTGTGGAGCGCCGTGGTAGTTCATTGAAACTTCCTGTCAGTATATGTGCTTGTTCGTACATCCCATACGGCAAGCAGATATTCTGACAGGTCTGCAGGAGACCTGCATGGCATCAGTTATCTACTGATCACTGGTGCACTGCTTTCCAGGCTCCTTTGGACAATAATTATAAATGCACATTTTTTTACCTGCAAATTTATTATTTTTGTCCAAAAGGTGAACTTATCCTTTAAGTTTCTAATTTTGTTTCATTGCATTCATAACGAAATTAGTTTAGTTTATTTTCGTTTATTTGTTTTTGACCAGATTCAAAATTTTCCAATGGATTACAAGTATTCAAATTGAATTCAAATCAAATTCAAAACGAAAATATTGCATTGGTCCAATTTGATTGTAAAGGTTAGCTGGTTCCATTCTATTTCAGAAGACAGTTATATTCATTCTATTTTACTCTTTTCTATTCTATTTTTTTAAAATTCTATTCTATTATGTTCTTTAATTCTCTATTATTTTCCTTTATATTCTATTATTTTCTATTCTATCTCTTTATTTTCTATTCTAGTTTATTTTACTCTTTTATTTTCTATGCTTTTCTTTTCTGTTCTGTTTTACTCTATTTTTTTCTATTCTAATCTTTTTTATTCTATTCTATTATTTTGGATATTCAAATTTCAGAAGACTTCTGTATACGTTCTTTTCTATTCTATTTTTTTCTATTCTGTTATATTCTTTTATTTATTGGTAAACAACACAGAGGTCTGTACAAATGGAGCTATCTGTAGAGATAGTTTAGTAAAAGAAGCAAACATTACACTTAGTTAGGCACACTTTAACCCCTTTATCACCCTAGATGTTAACCCCTTCTGAGCCAGTGCCATTAGTACAGTGACAGTGTATAGTATTATTACTGATCACTGTATTAATGTCACTGGTGATGTCAATGTCAGTTAGTCATTGTCAGATTGCCCACCGCACTACTGCAGTCCCATTATAAGTCACTGATCACCGCTATTAGTAATATAAAAAAAATCCAGTATATATACCATAGTTTGTTTTTGCTATACTGTAACTCTCATGCAAACCAAGCAATATACATATATTAGGATTTTTTTTATCAAAGACATGTAACAAAATACATTTTGGCAAAAAGTTATGAAGAAATTTGATTTTTTAATTTTTTTTATTGGATATGTTTTATAAAATATTGGGGTTTTTTTTCAAAATCTTTGGTCTTTTTTCCTGTATATCGCAAAAAAAAATATAAAACCCACTGGCGATCAAATACCACCAAAAGAAAGCTTTATTTGTGTGAAAAAAAATTATATAAATTTTGTTTGGGTACATGACTTTGCAATTACCAGTCAAAGTAGTGCAGTGTGATATAGCAAAAAATGGTGTGTTCATGAAGGGGTTAAACTTTCTGGAGCTGAAGTGGTTAATGTACCTCACTTGGCTGTATTATAGGGAGGAGACACCTGCTGGAGATTGCCTAAAAGAAATGGATAGGGAAATGTATTGAAAATACAGCCACCCATTAGGCCCCTTGCACATGGGCATCATATTTCACTGTGTAATGTTGGGTATAGGTGAGTAAAGGTAAGTAAGTGTATAGATGAGTATAGATGGGTAAAATCCTTCTTCATTGCCAATATTGTAACACACATTAAGGCCAGTTGTTTCACTGATCTGAAATGAGATGCATTGCTATATAAAGGACAATGCACACAGCTGAGTAAAGATCAGTAATGCAGCGTTGAGTACAGATCAGTAAAACAAAAACAGAACATTTTTCATTTGAGTGCAGTAATTTAGTTGTGTGTTTACTTGTTTATAATGTTTACGCAAGTATAAGGCACCTTGCACATGGGTGTCATAATTTACTGATGTTTACTCAGGAACTTGTGTTGCCTGTGTGCAATGGGCCAAAAACTGTGTGTAAAGACATGAGTAATGTTAACCCCTTCACGCCTAAGGGTAAAACAAATCTAAATGCCTAAGCACAATTTTGCAATGTTGACATGTGTTAGTAAAACTGTACATATCATCACAACTACTTTGTACATCCAGGTGAATTATACCCAGGGGCGGACTGACAACTCATGGGGCCCCCGGGCAATAGGGTGTCATGGGGCCCCTGTGTCCTCTCCCATAGCAAAAAAGCCTATGTATAAAGCCAATGAAAGGTACCTGGGGCATCTCATGGGGCCCCCTACTGACCCCGGGCCCTCAGGCAGTGCCCGAGTGCTTGAATGGTCAGTCCGCCCCTGATTATACTGCATTTTTTTCAGGACAAATTGGGTTTTCATTTGGTGGTAAATTGTAATGGATATCTCCTGATTTTATTTTATTATCAAAGGAAAACTGGCCAAAAATAGTAAAAAAAATACTTTTTTTTATTTAGCTGTCTGTTGCTTGTTACTACCATAACCTACCACCAAAGAACAACCCAACATAAATTCTCCAGCTCCTGACGATTGCAGCGATACCATATATCTGTATGTTATTTGTTGTTTGTACCCGTAGTACAGCCCAGAAAAAATAGTGCACATTTTGTTTTTGTCTTTTTTTACCTAAAACACACTGACATTGACACTAACTGACACTGATACCATTTTTTTTAAATCCTTACCTTTGACCCTGACCTTTTGACCTTGACCTTTGACCCTGACCTTGACCCAAACAGTAACCCTGGCACTGAACTAGATCAAATCTTCTTTATTTTTTATTTTATTTTTTAATATTTATTTATTTATTTTTTTACAAACATTTTTTTTTCTCTATGCCAGGAGTTAAAGAGATACAATGTATATCTCTTCTCTCCATAGAGAGAGAAAAAAACAAGAGGGCCAGGTTGTACAGTGACTGATCACTGTGATAGCCAATCAGAGGCTATCACAGCGATCATGTGACCTGGAATCGGGAATCCCGGGTGCCGATTGTTAGAATGGGACCCGGGGCTCTCAGTGACACCGTGGTCTTTGTGTTGGGAGCGCACAGTGCGGCACGCTCCCAGCACAAAGGCAGGTACGCAGATATGCGGCCCCACGAAAAAAGCCCAGTTCCCTGAGGCCAGATATTTGTGTGACGTCTGCGTCAAGGTATTAAGTACAGATGAGTAAAGGTGTGTAAGCGTACAGACGATTTAAATTCTTCTTCATTGCGAGTAAACACGCAAGTAAATTACTGCACTCAAATGAAAATGTTTCTATTTTTGTTTTACTGCTCTGTACTCAACACTGTATTACTGATCTTTACTAATCTGTGTGCAATGTCCTATAAACAACAATGCACCTCATTTCAGATCAGTAAAAAACACAGCATTTTGTCTCCCATATACAACAGGCCTAAATGAGTATATTACAATATTGCTAATGAAGAGGAAGTTTACACGTAAATATGCTTACACACTTTAACTCACCTATATGCAACATTACTTAGGTTACTTTAAACTCAGTTTTTGGCCCCTTGCACTCGAGCGTAACAAACAGGGGCGTATTTACCACAAGGCAAATAAGGCACTTGCCTAGGGTGGCACTTTTCAGGGGGGCAGCACTTCTTCCCCAGAAGAAGGGATGAAAGAAGAGACACGCACGCGATAGGAACCAGGTGGGATCCGAGAGGGGCTGCTTGATGGTATATGTAGAGCCTGACTCTTGTTTCTGGGGATGTTCGGAGCTGTGAAGATGAGTGTCTTTCTTTCTATCACCAGGGGGGTAGTGGAAGGCTCTCCCAGGTGGAAGGCAGGGGTGTTGTTGGTCAATGTCAGGCTCTCTCCGCGGGTGGAGGAAGGGGGGGGGGGGGGTTGGTCGGTGTCCATGGGGGCAGATGATTTTTGTGTTGCCTAGGACAGCACAAAACCTAAATACACCACTGGTCACAAGTAAACACATGTATGTTGGTAAATTACTGAATCTAATGAAAAAATGTCTATTTTTGTTTTACTACTCTGAACTTAACACTGTATTACCAATCTTTACCAATTGCTGTGTGCAATGCCCCCTAGACAACAATACACCTCATTTCAGATCAGTAAAAACACATCATGTTTTTCTCCTATATGCAACAGGACTAAATGAGTATATTGAAGAGGAAGCTTACTCATCTATACTCGTATATACACTTACACATCCTTACTTGCCGATACACAACATTACTCAGGCCCTTACACACAGTGTTTGGCCCCTTGTACACGAGCAAGTGTATGCTGGTAAATTTCTGCATCTAATGAAAAATGTTCTGTTTTTGTTTTACTACTTTGTACTTAACACTGTATTACTGATCTTTACTCAGCTGTGTGCAATGTCCCATAGACAACAATGCACCTCATAAAAAACTCAGTAATTATTACTCCCATGTGCAAAATGCCTTATGAGATTATTTGAAGTGGGCTCAAGACGTTAATGAAATGAGTTGCATATTATTGACCTAAGTACATGGGCATGGTATCTGTGATTACTTGTATCTTGAGGTAGGCAAAGGAATAATTTCCTGCAATCAAAGGCCATTGCAAATGATCATATTGTAAACTGCAAAAAAAATCATAACTCTTTATTTATTAACCAGTTCCTGTCCGGCCCATGTACGTAAACGGTCCATGAGCAGTCCAGGAGCGGGTTACCTTCATAAATGGCACCGGCTTCTTCTGGCTGTGCGAGCTCCCTGGGAGCACGTGGCACCGTGATCCAGTGCCCGATGTGTCTGAAGAACACAGTGGAACACCGATCGCTGTATGGGACCTCTGTGTAAGCTCCTGATCACGTGATCACTGATTAGCCAATCAGTGATCACATAAATAGTAGTAAACAAGATGTCACTTCCTGACATCATTGCTTACTACTAGTGAAATCTGTGAATGATCAGCGGTCACATGGTACAAGGCTATTCACAACAGCCTTGTACCATGTGACAAGCTGTGACCAATCACAGCTCTCACAGTATTTCTCAATGGCTGCAAGAATGCAGCCAGAGAGAAGGAGAAATTATTGCTTTTACAGCAATGGGTGTAAAAGCAATCAGTGTAAAAAGAAAAAAAAATCTTCATCACCCCCCACAAGTAGTACAGTGTCACTAAGGTGACACTGTACTGCTAGTGTGACAGTATGTTAAAAAAAATATAATAATAATATAAAAAAAAATAAAAATGTAAAAAAAAATTTTGAAAAATTATAATTTTTGGTTATAAACTAATGTTGGTTATTTTATTTTTTTTACTAAAAAGATAATTGAATACATTTTGGCCAAGATTTATAAAGAAAGACTATTTATTTGCAAAATTTTATAAGAAAAACACTTTTTTTCAAAATTTTTGGACTTTTTCATTTATTTAGCAAAAAAATAAAAATCCCAGTGGTGAATAAATACTACCAAAAAAAAGTTTTATCTGTCTCAAAAGAATGCTAAAAAATTGATATTGGTACAGTGTTGCATGACCGCGCAATTGTCATTCAAAGTGTGATAGCACTGAAAGCTGAAAATCAGCCTGGACAGGAAGGGGGTAAAAGTGTCCGGACTTGAAGTGGTTAAAGAAAGAAAGAAATTGTATGATTTTAACACATGGTTTCATATCTGTATCTGGCACCTTTAAATTTCCAACCCTAGACAAAATATGGATTGGATTTGGATATGCTTTGAGAACATGTTCTACAGTCACAACAAAACCAAATGTGCCTTACAAGGACTGCAGTAAAAATAGCTTGCCAGCCATGTTACGAGGCTACATCTTTCCCTTGTTTGCCACTTATGAAGTAACTAGAGAAATTATTATACAACTAAGGAATCTCATCTCTAGTCACAGACAACCTATTATTAGCTGCAGAACAAACAATTTTTCACAGAAATTACTTTCCGATGTAAATTACTAATTTGAAGCTATTTATGCACAACTTCTGTCTTCACACTTCTGTGGTGACAGTGTTAGCTGGCAAACTGCTGCAAAGTGATTGGCAGTAATGTACTTCCCCCAGCATCACAGGCACCAACTGCTTTGACTTCACATCTTTTATCTGCAGAAGAAACAGAAAGTCAGGATATTGAGACATGTCTGTCCACAGAACCAGCTCTGGGAACATCAAAAAGAGCATACAGTAATTGTAAAAGAATTTGAAGAGTGGATCAGAAGTGGAAATGGTCAGTGTCTGGTCAGTAGCAGAACATCTGATATGCCGTGATATTCTACTTTCACTACCTTAAAGCTCAGCTGAACTTTAATTTTATATTAGCCAAATACATTCCAACTGCACCAAAGCAAAAGGTGTGCAAAGTCCTTCAGTTCATTTTCTTTAAAAAACTAGCCACAGCCTGAGTAGAAAAGCCCCTGTCCTGTCAGCATGCTACAGAGAAGAGCCCTTGTTCTTTGTGTGGTTCCTCTGCAGAGGTCCAACACACTCCTTGCAGTCAGTCAATAGTCTGCCAGTCAAACCACAACCCCATCTCTTCTTGGACCACAGAAAACTACATAATGACCGTTTGTCAGTGATGGGTAATGCTTAGGGGCATTATTATAAAGCAGTGAATCTGACATTCTGCAAACATTCACAGCAGGTGAATCTCTCAAGTGCCTGTGTTTTTAAGTGATAATGATTCACCACCAGTAAATGTTTGGTGAAAATCACATTCACTGCTTTATTAATAGAGCCTTAACTGGCAGTGTAAGGAATTCTTAACACCATAGGGCAGGAGTGTCAAACTCAATTTCATTGTGGGCCGCATCAGCATTACGGTTGTCCAGTTGTATCTGTAAGACTATAATAATTTATCCATGGCTTTTTCTCAGAGAATAGGTGTAGGAACTCAACTCCCCCCCTCTCCCGCCCACCCCCAAACTGGATTGAATGGTGTGTGTGGCCATATTGCACTAACAGAGGGAGGAGACAATAAATAACAGGAGTGCATTATGTTTGGAGTTCAGGGATGCATTATGTACAGAGTGCAAGGTTTAGGGGTGTGTTATGCATAGTGTGCAGGGTTCAGCTCTCTTTCACAGGCTGTCCACATCTTCCACCCCTCCTCAGCTCAGATCTCTTCATCCTTCTTCAGGATCCATCACCTCTCTACACATCTCCCTCTATAGCCCTCATCTCTCCCCCCAAAAGTTTCTTTGCATCTCACCTACTTGGTCCAGCTCTAGTACCTCTTGGCAATGTAGCTCCGCCTCTCTCTCTGACTTGCAGGGAGATCATTGGTTGGTATCTGCGCCCCTGGATATCATAGATGGGGATCCCAATGCAGCTTACCATATGATGCCACACTCCCCACCTAAACCTACATCTGCATCTCCCTTGTCCCAGCCATGAGTGCAGGGATATGTGAGGAAATCTGTCCTTGTAAACACAGTAGGTGAACGGGGAGTGGAGGGTGAGATCCGGAGGAGGCAAAATGGAGTTCCGCCACATTTCAGCTGAAGAAAATCCCTGGGTGCAAGGGCAACATGAAATGGCCCAGTGGGCTAGATTTGGCCCTCAGGCTTTGCGTTTGACACATATGCCAGCTAGAATCCCTGACTTTGATAACATAGCTTAATAATGAAGCATACTATTGCCATTATAGAGCAGAGGTGTCACAGGGATGTTACTGAGCCCTTATTAGGGGAAGGTCCAAAGGAGCACCCTGCTATTTATTTTATGAATAAAAAGGTTTATATTTACTACTGTATTATAAGCATGATGTTCATGTTTAAAGATTGGTGGGTAACCAGTGAATTGCTGCCACAGATTTTGTGACACCATACAGTTAATAAGGTGTCTTATGTTTAATTGATTATGAGGTCTAAGCATCTTTATCCTTTTAGTTTAGACAGAAGGGGAGGGGGGACATCTATTGCAATCAATTACACTGTTCATAGAGAAGCTGGCTACCTTACTGTATTAAAGAGGTACACAGGACTTCCTTACTCTGATTTCCATTTTGAAGGTTAAGAGCATGAACAATATGCATGTATACAATATCTGATTTATGAAATGCAATATATATTTACAGTATATCATTTACAATTAAGGAGTGATTTAATAAAGATCCTTCAGGTCATAAATTCACTGCAATAACCAGTAAGAGCTCTATTTTTTAAAATCTATCTATCTATCTATCTATGTATCTATCGATCTATTCTAATTTTTTTGTTACCAAGAGTGCTATATGACCATTGCTGAACAAGCCGGTAATATAATTTTTCACCTCTTCTTTAAATAACCCAACTGCATAATGACAGTGACAGTGATTTATGATCTCTGTGTATATTTTATTAGCTGTAACAGGGGTTTCAGAATGGTCCATTAAACGGGGATTGAGGTAGAAACAAACAGTTCATTTGTTTATGTGTTGACTTTCCTTTTGAAGTATAGGAGACATATTGGAAAACATTTTGGTGATGTTTGTGATTCCATAGGATTTATTGAAATACAGAAAAGCTTAAAGAAGTATTTCACCCCTACTAATTTTTTTATTCCCTAGTAATAGTTCCTGTTTCTAAATAAAAAATACATTATTTCTAGTCTATGATGTCCAATGTTGTCTTTTTTCCAGTCCAATGTTCTTCTTTGTCACAATGCTCCCATGCTCCCTCTGCAGCAAATAGCAATGTTGTTACATGCTGCTTATATAATAGAACTATATGGGGCAGTTGCACAACTGGTGGCCCAGGGGGAATAGGGGCTTTAGGTCTTATCAACAGGAAATCAGGGAGAGTGAGTCCTACAAAGCAGAGGGTTAGATACAAAAGTGTCAATTGCTGCTGCTGTAAATGAAAAAATAGTCAACATCTATACACTGTAAGGCATGGCCTTTACAAAGATGCATTTTCTCTATTCCCAGAAGCTTAGCTGACCCCAAATTGTTTAGTTCTCTAGTTTCATTGTGCAAGCCCAAAACAAAATAATGTTCAGTTTACGGGGTTAGACTTCTTCAAGGTCATTGCCAGGTGTGATTGGTTATTTCTGTTCTATAAAGCACTAGGGAATTTACTGGCAAGGGCATGTAAATTAGTAATATACACAATACACTAAGATATGTTTTCAAATCATACAATCAGCATTATGCACCTGCTGTCTGATCCAGTGATACACAGATAAACCTCTACTAACTTGTTTGTGCAATAAGAATTACGGTACCTACACGCTCAACACAAAAGCAATAGCATGCACGTCATCGTGTACAAATACAAGATTTAATCCGCAGTAACATTTATTATTCTTATATTACTTATTAAATACAAACACGTGATATCAATCATTTTAATTTATTTGATTTAAATTTCAAAATAACGTTTCGATTTTTTTCTTCTATTTGATAACAGTTATATAGCCATGATTTAGTAATTTGTGCGCAGATAATTTAAATGATTCAAAATGGAGAATTTCGTAAATCAGTTTCAATGAAAAGTAATAATCTGAACTTTCAAAGAAACAGATAAGTCATGTACATATCATATGCTGATGCCATAGCTTTATTGAATCAAACCACATTCAGAGTTATTGAAAATAGTTTGACATTTAAGCAGTTTTTATTGAAATTGTGTAGTTCAAAGAAATAAGCCGTGATGGAGTTTTACCATCATCCATTTTATTAATCCCATAAAAATGAAAGATATAAAAACCATAACCCATATCACTGCTTTTTTTCATCTCTCAACAGTAGATAGAAAATGAAAAAGCATACATTTTCTCTTATTTTTTATTATTTTTTCATTCTTTCATATTATTTTCCAGTCACAATAGTTTTTAAGATATATACAAATGGCAAAACAGTCACATATCATTCCAGCTCTTAGAATGATAGACTGTGGCCATTGTTTAGCTGAAATGGAACAATTGTATTGATATCTGCTATAAATGCTGTAACATTAAAGAAATGAAATAAAGAGTAAATAAGGAACATACAAAATATACTCCTGGTACAGGTTTTGTAATTCACACGTAACTTTTATATGCAGATAAAGCACAGACAGATGCATGCAAAAAATATAGAGGGGATTTTAGATTTAATTGATTTGTACTGTAATTGTATTTTAATTTTCAGTTAAAGTAAACAATCATCTGTAAAGAGGTAAATATGCAAAGTGACATATTAATATTTATCTGTGAACTTGTCCCATTAATTTTGGAAGGTTTGTTGATAAAAACATGTGTAAACGGTGAGCTTCATTAATTTAATAGTTTACAACACTATTTAGAAAGAGTTCATTGAAGGCATCTACTTTACATGGTTTTCCAGCTAGTCAACATATAGTGAAAGAGAAGTCCCTCAAGCTTCAGATCACTGCAAATACACTAATGTAAGGAAGTTGTAGCAGTCTCAGCCAGGCTCTTCCAGGCCAAGCCACGCCCCAAGGTGTTTCTTGCCCCTCCCCCCCGAAGCTTAATCATGGGGTTTCCAGGCAAGGGAGGAGGTTATATGCATCATTGGCTGCCACATAATCAGAAGGAATAAGTGTCAGATGTGTAAAGTAATTTGGTCATGGGAGAAGTAGCACAAGAGACCTACTATGAATGTGAAAAAGATTGATCAGAGAGAAAAGCATCAAAAAGGAAGTAAAATCAAGAAGAAAATAAAAATGAAAATAAAAATAAACTAGAAAAAGGGGAAAGTGAAACCTGAAAAAAATCAAAAGTAAAGAAATAAAGAAAATAAATAAAAATGGAAAAAAAAATATGAACATATTTTTTCAGTTAGTCAACATTTAACCATTTGAGCACCGGAAGGTTTTACCCTGTTTATGATAGTATATAAGCTCAAAGCACTGCCTATTACAGTAAATGAATACCAAATGTGTTCAACATAAAAATGTAATGCGAGTTCAGTGTCCAAAGTGCATCTTTATTATGCTACACAAAATTAGACAGTAGTGCAGTCTTTAGTGGTATTGTGCAATATTCAACACTTTTGGTGAATGCTGGATGCTTCTGTCCTCTGCTGTGTGCTGTGGTTTCATACCCGACCCTATGGAGGGATTTACTAAAACTGGAGTACTCAGAATCTGGTGCAGCCGTGAATGGTAGCCAATCAGCTTCTAACTTCAGCTTGTTCAATTACCCACTTCAATACTGGGCACTTTCACCCCCTTCTTTCCCAGGCCAATTTTTAGCTCAGTGCTGTCACACCTTAAATGACAATTGTGCGATCATGCAACACTGTTCTCATATAACATTTTGTTTTTCAGATAGATAGATATATAGATAGATAGATAGATAGATAGATAGATAGATAGATAGATAGATAGATAGATAGACTGAGCTTTCTTTTGGAGATTAGTTAATCACCCCTGAGTTTTTTTTTCTAAACAAATGAAATAAGACTGAAAATTTTGATGGGTACTGAGAGGCTGCACTAATGGGCACTGATGAGGCGGCACTGAAGGACACTAATAAGCTGCACAGATGGGCACTGATGAGGCTGCAATGATGAGGCAACACTGATGGACACTGATAGGCAGCATTGATGGGCACTCATAGGTGGCACTGATGGGCACTGATTGGCACTGATGGGGCTGCACCAATAATAAGGGCGCTGATGATCAGTGCCCTGATTATTAATGTAAACCATGTGCTGAGAGTCTTGCCAGTAATAAAAGGAATGCCAATAACTGGAGAGTCTCTTTTCATGTGATCAGCTGTGATTGGCCCTATACTCTGATCTGTGATCAGCTGTGTCCAAAGGACACAGAGGTCACAGAGTGCACCCGATGAGTACCCCAGGGGCGAACAGGGGGTGAGGTTATGGAAGGATGTTCATGGATGCTCTCCCAGAGCTAGACAACTTAGCTGTATCTTTCTTTTGGCTATAGCACAGTTGGCAAGCAATTAAGATTTGACAATAAATCCTGGAAGCTGATTGATTTCTATGCAGAGATGCACCAGAATTTGCACAAACGAGTTTTAGTCAATTTTCCCTATAGGGTCGAAGAGTGACCCTGGTTGTTCAGAAAGCTGACTGAGGGGAGTTGTCCGCCAAAGCTCTGTCTGGTGTCACTGGAAGGTTTCTCTTGGAAGATTGAGCTTTGTGAGTACTGACATTTAGGAATTTGGGGACTCTATGTGATTGCTACCTCCCCTGGTATTTCAAAGTCAGCATGGGTCTGGAAAAAGGGAACACTGGCTAGTGTTTTGAAGAGCTTATCCAAGTGTTGCTACTGCAATGAACTTTGCTCAGCTATGTTACCTTTGGGCTGCCACAGCCTGTCGTAAGTGGCTTATACCTGAGCTCAGCCCTGTAACTAATACTACTGCAAAAAGGGTCTTTGTTCATTCCTAAACTACTTGTTGCTACAAAGTAAAGGGAAGTCTGCTATTTGCTTCAGCCAAGACTTCAATAGTGCTCAACTAAGAGATCAGCTAGATGCCCTCAGTGTGAATAGTTCTAATTTTAGAGTATCCTACTACAATTCCCCATCCCTATCCCCATCCCCAGTTCTACAATAAAACTTCAAAAACAAATATCCCCTAGACCAGTGGTGGGCAACCTTTTTTTTCAACTGAGCCAAATCTCGCCAAAACCACGATTGAAATTTATTTTGAGAGCCACATTTTTAAAACTGAAAATACATCCCCCATATAGTAATTCATCCCCCATATAGTAATTCATCCCCCATAGTAATTCATCCCCCACATAGTAATTCATCCCCCATAGTAATTCATCCCCCATATAGTAATTCATCCCCCATAGTAATTCATCCCCCATATAGTAATTCATCCCCCATAGTAATTCATCCCCCATATAGTAATTCATCCCCCATAGTAATTCATCCCCCATATAGTAATTCATCCCCCATAGTAATTCATCCCCCATATAGTAATTCATCCCCCATAGTAATTAATCCCTCATATAGTAATTCATCCCCCATATAGTAATTCACCCCCCATAGTAATTCACTCCCCATATAGTAATTAATCCCCCATATAGTAATTCATCCCCCCTATAGTAATTCATCCCCCATAGTAATTCATCCCCCATAGTAATTCATCCCCCATATAGTAATTCATCCCCCATATAGTAATTCATCCCCCATAGTAATTCATCCCCCATATAGTAATTCATCCCCCATAGTCATTCATCCCCCATATAGTAATTCATCCCCCATTGTAATTCATCCCCCATATAGTAATTCATCCCCCATATAGTAATTCATCCCCCATAGTAATTCATCCCTCATATAGTAATTCATCCCCCATATAGTAATTCATCCCCCATATAGTAATTCATCCCCCATAGTAATTCATCCCCCATATAGTAATTCATCCCCCATATAGTAATTCATCCCCCCTATAGTAATTCATCCCCCATAGTAATTCATCCCCCATATTGTGTCAATTCACTTACCTTTGCTCCGCGCGTTCTTCTCGCCATGTTCCCGCGCCGTTCTGGTCTTCAGGGCGGACTGTGAGAGGAGAGGAGTTCGTCACGCTGCCCCGTCTACATCCTGGCTGCCCCGCCTACATCCTGACAGCTGCAGAGTCCTGACTTTTGGCCGCCCTAGAGGAGGGAGGGGAGCGGGCGCCCGGCACACAGAAGAGCCGCATTTAAGTTTGTAAAGAGCCGCATGTGGCTCGCGAGCCGCGGCTTGCCGACCACTGCCCTAGACTAGTTATTAGAGACAATGAGTGGAAGTGTGTGTTTGTATTTAGCTGAAGGAATACACTGTACCTGGCTGTGGGGTGAAGTAAGGGGAAACTGGGACATCATACAAGCGGCCCTCGAGAGGGCAGCGCTACATTAACCCTTTTAGAAAAAGTACATCTTAAGTTGTTACAGTCACTTTTTACAGGAAACATGCAAACACCATTTTTATTTAACAATTTCTCAAAAGTGCAGCATTATATATTTTATGGAAATAGTTATTGCAGGCAGTATTCAGATGCTTAAATGTGTTAATTCTTTTTTGAACGGCTATGGTTTACTGAGGAAGATGGTGTTTAGGACATTGGAAAAACAAATAAGAAATTAATTGACATATCTGACCTAAGAATGATAAAATTAAATATGTCCCTTATGCATCTTTGGAGAAATCTTGAGGTTAATAGAATGGAAAAAAATGTCTTTCTTGAAATGACAGCAATGGTGTAATAATTAATTGCATCAAGTTTTTAAGACAGGTGTCCCTGTAGATAGCACATTTAATAGAAATGACAGCCTGAGAAAACTTCTTCAATCTGTATATTTTTCTGCATATATTTTTCTTAACCACAATTTCCTCTGACAAAAGGCTAAAGTGATATTGAATCACTTTTTTTCTGACATGAACTTTTTTTGCACAATCCAAAGAATTAATTTAATGTAAAATCAATAGCATATCTATTTTAAGGGCAAGGTGTCCTATTCAGCACTGGGAATTTTCATAGACAAATAAGTTAGCGGAATTACAAGATTGCAATAAAAATATTGGAATGGTTTGTATGGCACATCTTATATAATTAAACAAGAATTTTGAAATACCCATTTAGAAAATCCTTTTTCAGCTGAAGGTAAAATTAGTAATATTCCCTCTAAATTAAAGGGGTCTATAAAAATGCTTTATGAACATTTCATTATTTATGGAGATGTAACAATTAATACCTGTAATGTTTGTAATATGTGTGTAATGTCAGTTTCTACATGCTGCTTCTGGCTGGGTGAATGCAACATTAAATCAAAAGAAAACAACCCTTAAGAACATTCGACTGTAAGAGTAAAAAGATTTTTCAATAGAGAAACCAGCCTAACATTATAGCATAATATAATAAATTACAATATAATACGAGGGGAGCGTCATTGTGTACACTACGTGTCAAACACTAGGCCCACGGCCAGATCTGGCCCCCCAGGCCATTTCAAGTGGCCCTTGAACCTCTCCTGCAGCTGTGCTCCCTTATCTCTGCCTCACCTTGCATCAGCAGTCAGCACCGGAGAGATGGACAGAACTCCTGCAACAGATCCTGCACCTCGCTGTACAGCTGCAGCACCCCCTAGTCTCTGCCTCCCCTGTTCTCAACATTCATCAGACTCTGTCTTGCTCTAGACCTCCTCTGGTCCTCCAGACCCTGCACTTTCTGCTTCACAGCCCTGCCCCAGCTTGTTTCTGGCAGGAGCACACGTAAAGGGGTTTGCACTGTCACGTAAAGGAGGGTGGGTACTCTTGACTTCTGATTGTGGGAGGCTATGGACATCTAGTCTTACAGATACAACCAACCCTTTCATAGCAACCATAATTCTGATGTTCCCCCGCAATGAAATTGGGTTTGACACCCCTGGTGTATATGGTCTGTTGAAATGTCTGTGTGAACCACTGAATGCATCTCTATGTGGATAAAAGAACCTCTAGCTTCAGTGTGAAACAAAACATTTATCAGATTATTACTGCTATATGTGGCAGCTTCTAGCTCAGGACTTCAGGTTGTTAGGGAACCAACACCCACCAGTGTCCTAACAATCATTGAGTCCTAACTTATCCCAACCATTATATGCAGCTTTCAGCTGGAGATTACCTACTGACAGGTAAATGTAAACAAACATTTTGAGTCTTTTTTAACTCAATGCAAAAAAGAAAAAAAAAGCATGAGGTTCCCCCCAAAATACAATTCCCCCTCCTGAAGCGTACCAGGCCACATTCTCTTGACATAGGGGTACCTTTCCAAGGAGGACCTCCTGGAAATGCACCTTGTCCCCAGGGCCTCCTTGGCAAGTTACCCCTCATGGTGAGGGAATGTGGCCTGGTATGGATCAGTAGCCGGGGTGCAAGTTCACTCCACTTTTCTGGTCAACCAGGTCGCGTGCTCAGATAAGGGTTTGGTATGGATTTGGAGTGGGCACCATTTTTTTTGCATGTGGTTCCCCCTTAAAACTCATACCAGACCAAATCCCAGCTGTTTTTTTACAGTCACCTATCATTTTGGAATCCCCAACTTCAACTTAATGTGCACCCTAACAACCAGGAGCCCTGCCCTGGAAACTGTCATATATAGCAATGGCAATAATAATGCTGTTAAATGTTTCACTTCACACTGCAGCTGGGGATTTGCTTGGCTGAACATCCATTCATTCAGCTATTGACAAAGGAATCTTCATAGACTGTCTCCTTCATATTATTTCCCCGCTGGTCTAATGCTCTTATATGCTCCTATATCATTATGGCTATTTTCTATATTGGTGAATCTTTAACTATCACAGTAGCATGTTCTCATAGCCATTTTTCTCACACCACATTCACTCGTCAAAAGGCAACACGGATACTATTACACACATATTATAAACATTACGGGTATTATTTGTTATGAAAAGAGACATTTACAAAGAAAATTTTTATAAATTTACCCAAAAGTATATTACTATATGGCATTGGCAAATAATAAAATAAAAACATGCAGAAAATTCTACAATTCAAGTAGACAGCTGCTGATCTGCAACAAAAGTGCTCAGATTTGAATTCCTTCAGTCTTGTGTAGGCTGAAATTTACAAGAAATGGTGTCAGCTCTGCCCAGCTGTTTTTAGCTAAACTACTAAGGTGTCCATTTGTGAACCAGCGGTAATAGATCGCTGCTCAGTTCTCCGGCATTCTAGGAGAACACAGTTATCCTGTGAATGCAGTTTATGAAGCAGTTCTCCGAACAAAGGGAGAACGGTCTCCAAATGCTGCAGAACGGTCTACAAACTCTCGAGATTATAGTAAAAGATCAGTTTACTAAACAGAGGTAAACTATCTCTGCTTAGTTTTCGGTCCCTCTGATTCTCCAGCTCTGGGCTGGAGAATCTGGAGGGAGAACACAGATCTCCAGAGAAGGGCTGACATGATCTCCTGAGTGTCATAAACTGTGAATGACCAGAGAATAGCTGAGATCTGTTGAATCGCAGCTATTCTCTGTGTCATAAACGGACACCTAAATCCTTTCCCATCTCCTCATTTCCACAACATAGGGAGTAATTGTTCCATAGTCCAAGATAAGAATTTGGAGGGCGGAATAAGCCTCTTGAGATACAGGCAGAAATATTGAATAGACATTAAAATGATTTCAAAAGATTAATTTAACAAAGCATAAGGAAGCAAATACAATACTGTACACTGTAAAAAAAAACCCAAAACAGTATAATGTTAACTTACACTCTCTCAGCAGTGTTAACTCAACACTGTGGTGTGTCTGGTTTATTATTTATTTATTTGCCTATTCTTAATCTCTATTTATTCAATTTTGCTTTACAACTATAATGCACAATTTGTATTTTAACCCTAATTTGGAGGTCAGAATTCATTGCGTAACAATGCTCGTATTTCTCAGTTATATTGATATACCACAAAGCTAAAAAGCTCCCAAGCATACTGAGTCGTTTTATAAAGCTTGTTTTTTTGTTTGCAATAACTTTAATTTCAGATGTAATTTTGCCATTTGAAGGATGGGAATTTGATTGGGCACAAAATGTAAACTTTTCATTCCTTCAGTTTTTATGATTCCTGTAATGTCTTTCTGCATCTATTCTATCTGGAATTTTTGGGTGCATAAATAATGATAATGATGTGTTAATTTGACCCTTCTATTCCTTTCTGTTCCATAATTAGAGACAGAAAAATGAAAAGCCAGTAGCTAAACTCAATGATTTACTTATATAGTAGAACATGTTCACCTTGTGTTTAATAAGGAGAAGCTGTATTATTTTCAGTCTTCCAATCACATGCAAGCCAAAAGCCTGTTTATAAATTCCCTTGCACATAATTGCAATTTTGAAGTAGAATATAGCTCCACTATTTTCACTATGATATATGAAATTTCACTTTGCTAAGTGAACATTCTCTACGTGTTCAACCCATTTGAGTCAATATGAATTTATATTCAAAATGTCTAGATGGAGTCTAGACAACCATATTATGACTTTAAAGATTTTTCTAGAAGGTTAAATCTACTCCGTTTCTCAGTTACAAACTGTAACAATACATCTGTAAAAAAATGCTTTAAACTCAATGCCTTGTCACCTATTTCATGCTCTTGAAATGGTCGCTTGACTTTAGAAAGACGTATAAGTGCATTGGATGCCTGGATCCCTGCCACATTGGTGTTGATTTACAAAAACTGGAGAGTGAAAAATCTGGTGCAGCTCTGCATGGTGGCCAATCAGCTTCTGATTTCAGCTTGTTCAATTAAAGGATAAGTTCACCTTTGGGACATGTTACATGTTCCTACCATTTTTAAGTTGGAAAATGTAACATGTTTCCATCACCGCAGCCTCACCCACCGCTCCCCCCTCCCTCTGACAGATAGTATGGTAAGAAATGTCCCCTTACTATCTGTCAGATTTAAAAACAGAGTTCTGTGAATGAGTGCCTACAAGTCTCAGCAGCCTAAGTGGCTTTCGGATTGTAGTTTTCAATGAACTACCACGGTGCTCCACAGTTCATTGAAGCTTCCTGTCAAAATATCTGCTCGACCGTACATCCCATATGAGATAGCAGATATTCTGACAGGTCTGTAGAAGACCTGCATGGCATCATCAATCTGCTGATCGCTGGTGCAATGCTTTACAGGCTCCTTTGGACAAAAATAATAAATGCACTTTTTTTAACTGAAAAAAAATGTGCATTTATTATTTTTGTCCAAAAGGTGAACTTATCCTTTAGGCTTTGCCAAAAAAAACCTTGAAGCTGATTGTTTTCTGTACAAAGCTGCACCAGATTTTGCACGATCCGGTTTTAGTAAATCAACCCCACTATTTGGTTACACCATTTCCTACATCACTACAAAGCACAGTAGTAGTGGTTTTCTGGAAGGATCAAATTAGCAGATTTTTCAGGTGGCTGTAGCTATATCAGAACAAAGATAGCTGGTGTGAGCACAGTATAGTATAAAATCTTTCACAAACTCTCAGAACAATAACTTTCATAGTTGATATCTCAAGCCTGACACATTAGCTTGACTGGAATTAGTAATGGGCTGAACACCCCCCTGTTCAGTTCACAGTCGAACATTCGAACCTAAAGAAAGTTTTACCGTGAACATCAAACATAATGCAAGTCTATGGGACTCGAACTTGTAAATTCAAAAGTGCCGATTTTGAAAGGCGTCTATGCAAGTTATTGGCCATAAAAGGGGTATAGGGACTCGGGTACTGCCCTGAGGGACATGAATCAGTGAAAAAAAAATTCAAAAAGTACCATTTTTACCCACTTGCTGCCTGGCCTATAGCCAAATGGCGGCTGGGCAAACAGCTCATCCCTCTGGGTGGATGTCATATGGCGTTCTTTCAGGCGTGCACAGTGTGCCTGCCCGCAGGGCCACTGTGCGGCACGATCTGTCACCGGCCGTGTCCAAGGATAACAGATCTGTGTACCGGCCCCGTTGCCAGTACCATATGACCTGCTGTGACCAATCATGTATACAATAGATGGCTTCCATTCATGCCATCCATTGTATACAAGTGTGTATAGCTGTGAATGGTCACAGCGATCACATGCACAAGCTGGGCCAATCACAGCCCATCTGTGTCATGTGATTAGCCGTGGCCAAATCACAGCTAAGCACAAAAAAAACCCCGAAATGAATCGATGTAATTCAGGTAAATGCTTGCTATATAATTCAGGTAATTCTTTGCTATAAGTAAATTGTGTAAAAAAAAAATATACTGATCACTTCCCCAAAGTAATACAATGTTACATTATACTACTTTGGTCATAGTGAAATATGAAAAAAATCTTAAAAAAAAAGATAAAAAAAGTAATAAAAAATTAAAGCTAATAAAAAAATAAAAACAATTATCATTTTTTTTGTACTGTCACCAGTCAATGTCCCTGATCACTGCCATGTCAGTTATATGATGACACTGTACTGCACTGGTGACAGTATGTAGAAAACAAAATAGTGAAAATTATTTTTTTAATTTTTTCATTTTACGAAAAATTATGACAAAAAATTACAACTTCAAAAAACTCGCCATGCCTCTTATAAAATACATCGGACTGTCTACTTTGCTAAAAGGGGTAATTTGGGGGATATTTGTACTGTTTTGACATTCTTGGACCTCAAGAAATTAGATTGGTCATCAGTACTTCAGGATTGATCAATTTTAAGATATATATCATAGTTTATGAACTCTATAACTTTCCTACAGACTAAATAATGAATACTAATTTGGGTTATTATCACCAAAGACATGTAGCAGAATACATCTTGGCCTAAGTTTATGAAGAACAATTATTTATTTGCAAACTTTTATAACAGAAACAAAGAAAACCATGTTGTTGTTTTTTTCAAAATCTTCGGTCTTTTTTTGTTAATCTAGCAAAAAATAAAAACTCCAGCGGTGATTAAAAACCACCAAAAGAAATCTCTAGTTGTGTGAAGAAAATGATAAAATTTTAGTTTGGGTACAATGTTGTATGACCGCGCAATTGTCATTCAAAGTAAGAGAGCGCTGAAACCTGAAAAATGGTCTGGGCAGGAAGGGGGTAAAAGTGCCCTGTATGGAAGTGGTTAAAGGGGCAGTCATTTTTCAATGCTTAAAGTAAAAAAAAAAAATTTAAAAATCCCCTTAAATACCATACCTGGGGGGGGGGTCCCCTTAAACTACCTGAAAGGTGCATATCTGTACAATGCATAGATCCTGCTGCAGCAGGACTGACATTTTTTTAAAAAATGACATTTTTATAAAAAAAAAACAAAACAAAAACAGTGTGCCCCCCCCCCCCCCGTTCTATATCTGACCCTTCAGTTCTGGTAGGAAGTTTAGGAGGGATCCCACGGTAAAAATATTTTTTTAAAAAGTGCATGGGGTTACACCTAAAAGCCATACCAGACTCTTTAGGCCTGATAGGACAATTAAGGGGAACCCCATTCCCCAAAAATGGGGGAAAAAGTGTGGGGTCCCGCCTAAATTCCTGCCAGACCCTTGATCTGAGCAAAGGCTTGGCAGGCCAGGAAAGGGGGGGACAAATGAGTGCTCCCCTCCCTAGGCCTTACCAGGCCACGTGCTCTGGTAAGGTGTCCCCATGCCGATGAGGACAAGGGCCTCTTCTTCACAACCCTGGCCCAATGGTTGTGCGGATCTGCGGGCCAGGGGGGCTCATTAGCATCAAGGTACCCCTTTAAATAAAGTGGCAGCCTAATGCTGCCCCCCACCCTTGTGGATGAGTAAGGGATACTTGTACCTCTACCCATTCAATAAAGGGTTAAAAGTATGAAAAAATAAAGAGACCAAACTTCTGAAAAAATCCTTTATTGAACAAAAAACAAAAAAAACTGTTTTTGACAAGTCCTTTCTTAAAACAAAAAAAGCCCCCTTCAAAAATGCTTCCAGCGTTCTAATCCATCATCAATCACGGCATCCAGTGTTGTCACGATGACACCGACTCACCCAAATTTAAAAAAACCTAACACTTGCTGACTTCTCACCTGCTGAGTACTCACCGCTATCTGACATTTGCAAGTCAGAGGTAAATAATTGGGCAGAGCTAGCAGTGATGTCATCGCTAGCTCCAGCCAGTTGTGTATGTTTGACCGGCAACTGTCAGAACTGTCATCCACAATTGGGCAGGGCTAGCAGTGATGTCACTGCTGGCTCCAACCTATTATTAATGACAGTTCTGACAGGTGCCAGTCAGACGTACAATAGGGCAGAGCAAGCGGGTTTAGCCCCTGAGCCATAATTGACCAAAGTCATGAAAATTTGGCCAGTCATTGCTCTTCCTATGAACTCAGCTGTGATTGGCCAAAGCATTGCACCTGACATGTGGTCAGATGCAAAGCTTTGACCAATTACAATGCGCTGCCAGAGCGCATTGCATTGTGGGGCATGCGCCGAACGCCCCAGATGTTCGCGTGTTCAGCGTACACACAAACATCCAATGTTTGAGTCAAACCTATGTTTGACTCAAACATATAGACCATCCCTAACTGGAATCAGTTCTGAAAAACATTGATTATTACAGGTGTTAAATTGGTACTTTCCATAGCAAGCCATCTAGCTTCAAGAAGACAATTAGAACCCATACTCCCCCAAATAATGTATGGAGGACAAAATACTAGACACCGGTATTGTATGTAGGCTCTTTATAGCTGACCAACTTATAATTCTTGGTTTTATGCTGTCTGCATGTGAAAATGACCAGGAAGCCACTTTAAATCTCATGAGATTAGCAGTTGTTCAAGGCATAAGAGGTCAGGATATGATTAGAAAATATCACACTGTCTTCAGTGAAGATTCGGTACCAAGGGGTTACATCCTCCTTATTTCCTATACGAGGGGGCACTTGGCAAGGTTGCCCACTATCACCAGTCCACTTTATACTAGTGCTCAAACCTCTAGCCATCCATATTCGTAACCACTCTGGCATAATATGTCTGGAGTTGGCTGGCATCCACCAGAATGCAGCATTGTCTGCGGATGATATCCTGTTATACGTTACGTCACCACTCAACTCCCTCCCAAACCTGATGCCGCTTCTTTCGCAGTTTGTTACACTCTCCTGTCTACATGTCAATCCCTGCATGTCCACTGCAATAAATGTGACTCTTCCTTCAGCAATCCAGGAACAGGTCTAAACCCAGATCCTATTTCAATGGGCCCACACACTTCCCTACTTGGGCATTTGTATTACACCTACCTCTGACATCCTTTATTGAGCCGCCCCTTGCTCCAGAACCTACGAAACCTGTTAACCTCGGGGAGCCATATGTCCCTTTCATGGTTTAGTTGGGCACACGCCATCAAGATGACTTATCTGCCAAAGTTGCTGTATCCTCTCCGTATCCTTCCCACCTGCACCCCCCCCCCACATATTGTGCATCATACAAAGTGATGTCCTAAAATTTATTTGGGCCTCAGCACGCTCATGCTTAGCCTACCGCCTACTTTACCGCCCTACAATCCTTGGGGGCTTTGGTGTCCCACACATTCAACATTATTATTTTGTGGCTCAAATACCACCCTGACCCAGTATATGATAGATACTATGGAGGCCCACCCAAACCCCCATTCTCCCTTCCCTGGCTGCCATCGGCTTCACGACCCAAGCTTCTCAATCCAGTTTTAACCCACACTTTTAGAGTTTGGGACACTTGCAAATACTCATTACCTGCTGGTATAACTATGATTATTTGACTTCCCTTTGTTCCTTCCAGGAATAATGGATAAGCCTGCTTTTTCATGGTGGATTTTTTACAGTTCACTCTGTTTGATTTTGAAGGGCCTCTGCACTTTTGTACAATTTACGGAATCTCATCATATCCCTCCCAATTAAATTTTCCGTTACTTACAACTATGTCATTTCCTTACATGTCAGAGTTGGAGCAGGTTCATGGTGAAATGGGAGACCAGCCAGCAGTCAAGCCAGGGCTGTCAAATTGAGAGAAATTTATTATATTTGTCCTCAAGTACTGCTGGTAATTTTTTGGTAATAAAAAAATCCCTGGATTCTGGACTTATCTTCCTCAAAGTTCAGAGATGGTGACTTCTATGCATAGGTTATAGTCTGCTTCGTTGCCATAAAGAAAAACGTTATGAGGTCATGGGACCATTGTGGCACCTCCTTAAGTGGTCTATGGAGAAGAGCTTTACCCTGGTTGTTCCGTATGATGAATTGTGTGACTGAGTAAACCATATTGTATACTCTGGTCCATAGGCGGTGACCGACCGGACCACTAGATATGGAACATGGTCCCTTCAGCCTTGCAGCCCCTGAAGCAGAGTGGACTATAGCAATGAATGTATTTTGCTATGCACGTCGGGGTGAAATATCATCTGGTCAGAACTTTATAAGAATTCTCTAAAGCTTGTATGTTCCAGGAGAATTTTTTAAATTGCTTGCCAGATTGGAGTCTAATCTGCTGCAGTCATGGGCTCTTATAGATCCTGTGCTAAAGCAATGCAATAAGAAGGCAAGGGTCCAGAAGCGTGGCCTCTAATGGAGGCATGGATCAAGGACAACTTGACCTTCTTGGAGTTGGCAGGGCTGGTTCACAGCCACTTGCTCTCTATGGCAAACATTTCCTAGTTCTCTAAACTTAATTTTCCTTTACCATATTCTCCCCTTAATTCCTGTCTAATTCCTCCCCCCCCCCCACCTTTTTTTCCTTTCCTTTTTACTATTTTTCTTTTTAATGCTATCCAGACATTGTGAGTGCTCTTCCCCACCCAAAGGGAGTGGTGGGACTCATGTGAGGCTCCTTCCACCCCACCATTTACCTGAGCATACACACAGCTGCAATGCTAGGAGTTAAGTTGCACGACCTATGTGTTTTTTCCATCTCAGACTTATATGTTATTTTTGCTACTCTCCAGTGTGAAAGACTTTTGTTGCAAGTAATTTTTCTTTACTATATTGTATATTCCAGTTATTGCCATATCCCTACATGGGTTATTCTCTCCAACACTCATTCATTTGCTTCAATTTACATCTAAAATGTATACACTGTATAAATGCTTTTAAAAATGCTATGTTGGTACCAGAAAATCCCACACTGTGGATAAGAAATTATAAGGTTTCAGTAAAAGGTGGGCTTAGGCAACATCTTAACCACTTCCCGTCTGGCCCATGTATATAAATGGCCAGATGGTGGCAGTGCAGGGGCAGGATGCCATTCATAAACGGCGTACGCAATTTTGGACTATGATCCCTGGGAGCGTGTGGCACCGCGATCCGGTGCCCGCTGTGTCCGGAGGACACCACTCACTGTACGGGACCTCTGTGTTAGGTCCCGATCATGTGATCGCTGATTGGTCAATCAGTGATCACATGAATAGGAGTAAGCAAGATGTCACTTCCAACATCATTGCTTACTACGTGTGAAATCTGTGAATGATCACAGAGATCACATGGTACAAGGCTATTCACAACAGCCTTGCATCATGTGACAAGCTGTGACCAATCACAGCTCACACAGTATTTCTCAATGGCTGCAAGAGAGAAGGAGAAATGATTGATTTTACAGCCTTTATGGGTGTAAAAGCAATCAGTTTAAAAAAAAGAAAAAAAAAATCTTCATCACCCCCCGCAAGTAGTACAGTGTCACTATGGTGACACTGTACTGCTAGAGTGACAGTACGTTAAAAAAAAACATTAATAATAATATAAAAAAAATAAAAATGTAAAACAATTTTTTTGAAAAATTATACATTTTGGTTATAAACTAATTTGGGTTATTTTTTTTACTAAAAGAACAACTGAATAACTTTTGGCCAAGATTTATGAAGAAATATTATTTATTTGCAAAAGTTATAAGAAAACCCCTTTTTTCACAATTTTTGGACTTTTTCATTTATATAGCAAAAAAAAATAAAAAACCCAGTGGTGAATAAATACCACCAAAATAAAGTTTTATCTGTCTCAAACAAATGCTAAAAAATTCATATTAGTACAGTGTTGCATGACCGTGCAATTGTCATTCAAAGTGTGATAGCAGTGAAAGCTGAAAATTGGCCTGGACAGGAAGGGGGTAAAAGTGTCCAGACATGAAGTGGTTAATCTTTCTCGATAAATCTGTCTGAGACAACTAAATGTACACATGAAATACATATATGAAAGCTGTGTTACTTGCCAAAACATTTGTATTTCTGCCCATTTATTAGTGAGATTTAGATTGCTCTGTTACACACACCCTGTTTAGCAAGGGGGACCCTGAATTTGATCTGCTGCAGTTTCACATTCACTAACACGGCTTCCACCCATTCCCACCCTGTAACTGGACAGCAAACGAAGACACAGCACACTGATGAGCTCATTTCTCTGTCAAGCTGCTTTTTCCTTCTATTAACCTGGCTCCGCACACTGGAGATAACCTGTCTCCTCGTGCTGCTTCCCCCATCCCCTTCCTGTGCTCTGCTGTAGAAAATATAGAGTAGATGGAAAAAGGTTGACACAAAGTCAAATTCAGGTAATTGCACTGCTTGCATTTTTATCTGTCTGGAGCTCAGTTTTGTATATGTAAACCCAACATTTCCTATTCCAGATATGTGACTAGTATACTATATACTTGTATGACAAATTATGCTGTACTCTTTGTATTTCTTCCTTGTTTGAAACCCCTGGTGTTCCTGCGAGTCCCTCTGCTCTCTTATAAAAAAAACTGACCACACTGTGTCTGACAGCACAGCGTGGTCAGTTCTGGTACTCAGCATGCTCTCCACCAATCATCAGTCTTTTGTTCATACACCCCCTTTGCACAGCCAGTCACTGGGAAAATGTTTCTCCTCCCACAGCTCTTGCTGCAGCTGAGAACAGAGCATATGTGATCACTTTAAATATGTATACTCAAATGTTTTGCATTTCAATTCTTTTCTAAACTGAATGGGCTGTTTTACAAGGTGAGGGTTACATATACTTTAAGTATAGGTCCTTTTAATAAAGCTGGTTTCAGCTATATGCTTAGAGTTACAGCCCTTGCTTCTTCTGTTCTTCATTCCCTTTAAAACGTTGTGAACTTTACACAAAAGATTAAGGCTCTAAGCACACTGTAAATTTTTCTCTTAGAAGAATTTAGCATTTTCCTGTAGAAGAAATTAATGCTATCCTATGTGTCCATGTACAGTAGGTTGGTTAGAGTCATAAATCATCCAGAGGATTTACCCCCCTTCCTGACCAGGCCATTTTTTGTGTTACGGCGCTGCACCCAAATTAAATTTACGCCCTTTTTTCCCACAAATAGAGCTTTCTTTTGGTGGTATTTGATCACCTGTGCTTTTTTATTTTTGCGCTATAAACAAAAAAACTGACAATTTTGAGAAAAAAACTATATTTTTGACTTTTTGCCAATAAACATGTCCAAAAAAAGTTTTTTAAAAAATCTAATTTCATCATAAATTTAGGGCAAAATGTATTCTGCTATATGTCTTGGCTAATAAAAATCCCAATACGTGTAAATTAATTGGTTTACGTGAAAGTTCTAGCATTTACAAATGGCTGTATATATACTGGAATTTTTTTTTATTTTTTTTTTTACTAGTAATGGCAGCAATCAGCAACTTATAGCAGGACTGCAGCAGGCATTCTGACACTGGGGGGAACTGACTTGGTGTCACTGACTTCCCTAGTGACACCAATACAGTGATCAGTGCTAATAAAAAGCACTGACACTGTACTAATGGCACTGGGAAGGAAGGGGTTAACATGAAGGGTGATCAAAGTGTTAACTGTGTGCTGTTTCACAGTATGTTGTGTGTGTGCTATCAACTGTAAGCACATTGCTTTGTATGGCTCTGATATGAAGAGCCATACAAAGCAGTGTGTAGGAACTGACAGCGGAGAGAACTGTATTATTTACATGCAGTTCTCTCCCCTGTTGGTAATACTCGCCGATCACTGGGTTCCGGTGAGTAATCACCTGCCGGGACCTGGTGATTTACAGCCGAGGCCACGAATGGCGTATCAGGTAGGGCATGCACGTGGCTCAAGAGCCCCTGTACCCAGAACTGCAAAAGCACGTATATATACATGATTTTGTGCACGTGTGCCGCCCTGTAACAGTATTTCTGTTATAGGGCGGATGGGAAGTGGTTATAAGCTCAGAGTTTAGAGGCAAAAAAAAAAAAGGTTTTCTGTTTTGCTTTTTGGAGAGAGTTTTTCTGGCAGAAAAAAAATGCTAAAAGCTGTTAAATGCTGCTAAATGCTCCTAAACACTCCTAACTACTAGTACAAAAAACATTTTTTTTTCTGCCATGGGAACTGGTGTTTTTTTTAAGCCAGTGTGCATGGACCCTTAAACCTGTTACATGGGAACCTAAAACAAGTTAATTAAATATGAAGTCGATGCAAAAAATATTCTCTGAAACTAATATTTTTTTAGATATGCTAACAATACTATCTTGATCTAATGCATTTTGCCACAACATGCTGAATAATTGAATTTGTTACATATTTAACCTCTAACATCTGCTCTTGTTACTATTTATTTTGCTCTGTTTGTTTTTGTAATTGACATTCCAATTCTACAAGCTTTGCTGTCAAAAATTTTACAACATTTTCATGAAATGATTCATGGTTTAATGCACTAACAGCTGGTCTTCACATTCCCCCATTTCCCACTTGCATTAAATTACTTGCTGTAGCTTTGTTTTTCCCTTTGTTCCCTACTAATTATATTAAAAATACACTGAACATTACATTGCTAGGTAAATCATGCACACTGTAGTTTTGTTTTGAATTAAGTTTGCTCTCTTTTCAAATCTCTGTTGACTTTATTGTATCTTGAAGAAAAAAATCATAATCAGAACTTTCAACCTTTGTATTTCAAGTAAAGAAAATGCAACAATCTTTTTGTTTTATCCTCATTATCTTGCTATAAGTAAACACAGAATGTGCTAAACAAAATGGATGGGAAGAAGCAAAAATGATGCATAATAAATTGCATAGTGTATTCAAATCCAAACAGGAAAACAAAACTGCTAAAGATATTTCTCTTGAATTAAAGTGAACTTCAGGCAAGTAGCTAAGCACATTGTTAAAGGGGAACTAAAACTAAAAGTGAACCAATGTCCAGATTATATGTAATAAAATATTTACATATTCTGAACAAAGTGCAAAAGAATCCATAAATAAACCCTCATACACTTGTGTAGCTATATGCATTTGGAGAAATAAAACTTAAAAGTTCACAACAGGGGCGGACTGACAACTCATGGGGCACCCGGGCATTAGGGGATCATGGGGGCCCTGTGTCCTTGCCCAAACTCAAAAAAGCCTATGAAAAAGGAACCAGGGGCATCTCATGGGGCCCCCTACTGACCCGGGCCCCTGGGCAGTGCCCGAGTTTCCTAATGGTCAGTCTGCCCCTGGTTGACAACAGATGTGCTGAAATCACAGCACCTCCTTCTTTATTTACTATGGCAGCAGAAACTTGGCAGCCTGCCAGCCTAGGTGCAGCTAAGCTGTTAAAAGATTACTGAAACATTACATTAAAGTCTCTTTTGGAATTTTTGAAATATGTTATGATTTTTGTCATATGTTATGTTATATGTTAATAATGGTTAGCAGGTAGAGTTTGATGGTAGAGTAAACTCAGCATGTCTTTTCCTGCTATATTTTTAATTTAATTGTACACTGCATATTGCAATGTACAAAGAGCTGGTTGCTGGACAGTTTAACTCAAGTCTATAAGTGGCAACGCATGGTTGAACACAGTAGACTCTGAACCCTGAAGAAGGCTGGAAGAAGATGGCAGCAGTGGTGACAAAGCAATGAAGGGGAGCATGGACTTTGTTTTGCAGGAGAAGGGCCCACTAAAAGGTAAGCCTGCCATAGTGTGAATATACTTGCCGGCTATGCGTGTCACATCATATCCTCTCAACTTAGTTGATCCTATGAATTATGTGGGCACAGTCTATAGGCAGGTCTCAGACAAAGATGCAGCAGGTTCAAGATTTAGGTTAGCATCTGCTACCAATTAAAGCATGGGATGTGAGACACTGTGCCTGTATGGGTGGGGAATGACCTGAAACGATGGTGAAAAGCCCTACTCACTCTACATAGGGCTAACATGATTACTTCAGTACTCTCTATCTCAAACTACCAGGAGACAGGTGTGCACAGAGGATGCAGTGATGATAAAAAAGGGAAATGTGTACCTAGAGGCAGATTCAACCTTAACCACTTGCCTACCAGGCACTTTCTCTACTTTCCTGCCCAGGCCAGCTTTAAGCACTTGCAAATAAGTAATTTTTTTCTCTTCCCTGATGTGCACTGATGAGGCTGCACTGATTTGCAGCACAGATGGGCACTGATATGTTGTACTGATAGGTGGCACTGATGGGCACTGATAGGTGGCAATTATGGGCACTAATAAGTGCCAATGATGGGCACTGATAGTTGGCACTGATGGGCACTGATAGGCAGCACTGATGAGCACTGATAGATGGCACTGATAGGTGGCACTGATGAGGAAGCACTGATGAGCACTGACAGGTGGCATTATTGATGGGCACTGAAAGGTATCACTGATGGGCACTGAGAGGCATCACTGATGGGCACTGAAAGGCAGCACTGATGGGGTTGCACTTATTATGAGGGTACTGATGATCAATGCCCTGATTATCAGTGTAAATGTCCCTGTGTGGATTGCCGCTTACTAGCTCTCCTCTCATGCGCTGTCAGCATAAGGGGAGGACTGCCAATAACTGGCAAACCCTGTTTACAATGTGATCAGCTGTGATTGGACAAAACTCAATGCATGGTAAAGGGCCACTATGATTGACCCTTTACCTGGATCTGTGATCAGCTGTGTCCGAAAGACACAGTGATCACAGAGACACTATTCCAGAACTGGACAAAATGGAGGAGCTACCTGATAAAAAGTAATGCATATCAAAAATAACTTTACGGTAAGCACTGTACTAAGGGATACAAATATGTGTTCATGAAAAAATACACATTTTTTCCCCTTTAAATTACAGATCCATTAATACAATTCAAGGGGCATTGTAGCAAATGTTACATAGGATCATCATTACAACTTCTTAAACTACCATATTTTTCATTAGTGTTGTCTGGCATGATCTGTAAGATTCTAAATTACAGGGACATGTTCCTGGCAGGAAAAATCAGTTCTCATAGCACTGGGAGCAACCACACAGAACTAATTTTGTAGATATTTACAGCTACTAGAACTTTGAATGTCTTATGTTGTAGTGGTTTCTGCTACTGGATCAAGTCAGGAACAATGATGTTTCGTAGTTGAGTCTGTAAAGTGAGGTTCTCAGGCTTCAGTCTAGGCACTCACAAAAACAAGTTAGCCTTCAGGAAGTAGGACTTGAAATGAAGAAGCACCAAATTCCTCAAAATAAAATTTTTTGAAAAATTTGATTCTACCCCCCCCCCCCAAAAAAAAAAAAACAATTTTATAAAACTTTGACTTAAATTCATTTTTGTTTGGAGTACCGTTCTGTCAACTTTTCCAAAAATGTAAAGTAAACCTGACCTACCTAAAAGAAGTGTAAGTATGGTTAGAATTGCATATATGATGCTTATTTTTCAATGGTTGCTCCCTGAGAGTGTCAATAGAGGTTCATGGAAAATGCAGACCTCCATTTATAGAAAGAATTGTCTTGGTGCTGCCCACCAATTAGCAGGTAGTCATGGTGTTTGAGTAACCTGTTAAGCATTTTCTTGGGGTGTTCTGGACATACTGTACCTATGCAACATCAGAAAGTTGCCATATTCATAATAACTTTGGTAATTCCCTTAGAACAATGTGGAGGAATAAAAAAGGTGCAAGTTGTCACAGTGAGGGTATACTGTGGCACCTTATGGTGTATTTAAAGTATTTGTGAACTCTCACCTTGTAAAACAACCCATTTACTATAAAATAGAAATGAAAGGCAAAACATTTATTTATACATATGAAAACTTTATAAATTATTATATTATTATTATTATACAGTATTTATAAAGCGCCAATAGTTCGCTCAGCACTGTACATTACAAAGGGGGACAGAACATGTTACAGAACAATACCAATACAATGCAAAACATGAGGGGATTGAGGGCCCTGCTCTTTCGAGCTTACAATCTAGGATATCCTCTTTCCTCTTTTTATGCTATCACATTCCCTCTGTTCTCATCTGCATAAGAGCTAGGGGAGAAGAAGCAGCAGTACACTATTCTTCCCAGTGAATGGCTGGTTGAGGAGGAGAGGGGGGGGGGTGCATGTGAGCAGAAGTCTGATCATTGGAAGAGAGCAGGCTAAGCTCCCAGCACAGATAGAAAAGTGATCACGCCATGCTCTCCTGCCTGATGCGGTCAGTTTTCAATTGGAAAGCAGAGGGACTGGAAGGAGCACCAAGTATTTCACACAAATGAAGCAATACAAAGAGAACATGATACTTTATCATACAGGTACATGGTACATCAGGCACTTATCAATGTAGTACAACCCCTGAAGGAGCCACTGGATGATGCTTGTCCTCTAGTGCTGCCTTAACCCTGTAAACTCCTCAACCCTTTTGACACTCTAGGGTCAGACATAGTTAGACCAATAATGCTCGCCAACAATACCCAGCATGGAATAAAAGTGCAATAGACACAATAATTTGATAGCCACAGTTGTATTGAATACCTTTTAGAAATGGTTCAAGTTACTTTTCCTAGAGGTTTACAACTGGTTACAGCAATACACACAGTTCAATGGATAATACCAGTAATAATAAGAGATGGGTAACACTAAATACATGCTATCAGCAGACTGAATATAACCAGAGAGCATAAGTGGTGCCTGTTGAAAGTGCAACACTGCTTGAAGGGAAAGAGACTCAGAAACCCATAAGCTCCCTCTGGACTACTGGCACACTGTAATGGGACCAAATGAATACCTTTTGACAAGTATTTAATATAGAAACAAAGAAAAGTGATGGCAGAAAAAGACCGAGTGGTCTATCGGGTCTGCCCTTTTTTTTGTTTGTTTTCTTTTGGGGGGGAGTGTTTGTTTTTTTGGGGGGTTTGTTTTTGGGGGGGTGTTCTCTTTTTTTTTGGGGGGGGGGGTTGTTAACTTTTTAAGACAAGATCTATGCTTGTCCCAAGCATGTTTGAAGCTATTTACTGTTGACTGGCTCACTACCACTGTCGGTACAGGTATATTGCCTCTTTAAGTAAATGTCAACTTATCAATGATCTGGGGTAGAGTTAATCCAAGTTTAAGAATGTTGCCTTCTGCTAGCAAGTTGGGGCCCTTTAATGATGAAGAGTGATAGAGCATGGTGATGTCAGGTCTGTAGGCAAAATGAGGTGGTAGCAGCAAAGATTCCTCTATTGGCTGGTTACAACAATGTAATCTTAGCAGTGTTTCTATACAACTAAGTCATAGAAGGTTGGACAACTGCCTGTTCAGCAATCCTGGTGCAGATGCAGGATGAGATGTGCAGGTCCTTAGGTCTCCACTGTGAGAGTGTGATGGTCACATAGCAGGCAGCTATCATGCTGACAACTGTAGTGGATGAGTGGAGAAGAGCTTTGAGAATTGCTGAATGGTGGTGAGCAGCTGCCTTGCTACATTAGTTATATGAAATGTTGGGTTGACGTATTCTTTAATGCAAGCCTAGCTTTAGAGTACTGTATGTAACTTGATTCAAGTATAAGTATACATTATGCTTTCACATAAAAGAAGCAACAGGAACTTGAAATGAGTAAACTGTCTGATAGCAGTTTTAATAAACAGGTCAATACTCTCTCAGCAAATCAGTATATTACATTTTCTTTATCTAATTGTCAGAGGTGGCAACATATACACATTTGGATGTTCCAGATTTAAACGACTACAATTCATCACCCTGACAATGACTTTTTATTAAATGTAATTTCTTGAAATAATGGTATAACCTTTTTTTTATCAGGTTATATACAACGTTTACATATTCACATGTTGTGCTGATATTTGCAAATGCAGTGAAGTAGTAACAATTCTATCAAAAGGAACATTGATTTTAATGTAATGAATATAATCTCCTTCCACTGAAATAATAAAGAAAAATATATTTTCTTTACAACCAACAAAAGAAACATACAATTGCTTTGAAAAATGTTCATATAGATCAAAATAGATCAAAAGCATTTGCAATATGCAAAATGTTATAGTAATAAGCATTTTTCCAAGTCTATAATAAAGCTTACCTGTAAGTACAGTATATATCTCCTAAATATGCACTGTTTAGGAAATAATTACATTAGCAGTGCCAATGATGTCACCAGGGCATGCGCACTGCACATGCCCAAGAGTGCCGTCATCGCATTTCGACCAGTCAAACAGCCGCAGCCCACAAACCCGGAAGGAAGACTGAATGAAGATGGAAGCCAGAGGGCCTTGTTTTCAGGGAAGTCTTCATAATGTGTTAGAATGCAGTGCATACTAGCACATTATCCTCTCTTGCAGGGAGAAGATTTTTTTTTTTTTTGCAGTTTATTACTTTAATCACAAAATGTACAATCTGAAGCTGAAATCTAAGCAAGACAAAAACACATAAAATACTTCTGTATTCCTTTAAAATGTTTTTCAGCTTACTAGACCAGGATTGTACATGATGAAAAAATGTGCTGCATTTCGTTTTGGATTTATTCCTTTAGTCAATCATTTTGTTTCATCATATTCATTATGTTAGAATGATTCATTTTCAGAAGTTATTTGTCAGATTCAGAATCCATTGTGTCTTGCAGGAAACTAGCAGTATTCATGACTAACGGTTTTAAAAATTTTTCTACAAATCCTGAAATTTGTTCGGTGAGTGTGTTCATACCTGTTATACCATACCATACCATAACATGTAGTAACACACTCACCAAACAAATTTCAGGCCTTGTAGAAAAATATTTAAAACCGTTAGTCATGAATACTGCTAGTTTCCTGCAAGACACAACTGATTTTCTGAACAAGATCAACAACATACAGCAATTACCACCATATACAATTCTAGTCAGGGATGACAAGCTTCACACCTCAATATACAGGAAACCCACTGACAGATGCAACTACCTCCACAGTTCTAGCTTTCACCCCCAACACACGAAACGTGCCATCTTACACAGTCAGGCCATCAGATACCACCAAATATGTTCAGACCCAAAATACAGAGATAAACATCTCGGGACACTAGCAGACTCTTTCCATAAGAAAGGTTAGAAGGTTACAAAGTACAAAACTATCAACACCAGCATAAACAGCCTTTAATGCATAAAAAGCCTTGAAAACCCGAAGACAAAATCTACTCCAATACAAAGAGAAACAAACAAACAACCGTGCACCTCTAGTAACTACATACAACCCGGCACTAGAAGAAATAAGAAAAATAATCAACGATTTACATCCCATCATAAAAGAGGATGGGATTCTGAAAGAAATATTTCTGCAACCCCCAATACTGGCTTTTAGACAACCCCAGAACCTCAGAAATAAACTAATCAGTAGGAAACTTTATTGTGATAACTGATTACAATCTCACAAATAATGGAAGCAAACCCTGCAATATAAAACGATGCAAACTGTGCAACCAAATTAATCCATCAAAAAGTGTCAGACACTCAAAAGGGATCTTCAATATCTCCGGATCATGCAGCTTCACCTCTAGTAATGTTGTGTACCTTATCTAGTGCAGAAAATGCAGCAAAGGATCTTATGTTGGCGAAACAGGACAGAAGTTGCGAACAAGGATGAATTTGCACAGACATACCATAAGGGACGTAAAGAAGATGACTTCTGCACACCTATGGGACACCATTTTCTCACAACCGGACCACACTATGGAAGATCTCAATATCTTAGTTCTTAAAGGGAATTTCAAAACTATCCAGGAAATGAAACATTTTGAACTAAGAATGATATTTCTATTTGATAAAAAAGATAATGGTCTTAATTTGGACATGGGATTCCTTAATCATTATCCAACAGTTTTACGTCCCCTTCTGTGAGTGTTGTCCCAACCACATCCCCCCCACAGTCTTTGCTTTTGCTCTGTCTTATCTCTAGTCTAATCCTAGTTTCATAACCTTATAAAATAAATAGTGCAGCGCTAGATGTTATATGACTGTACCAATATTGAAGATGGTGCAATATCCCTTACTTAAATGTCAACGGGTGTAGACCACATACATATGTGTGACCAAACACACTGCATGTGATCTTCCCAAGAATTGAAAAAACGTGAGCTTCACACGACTTCACTTCACAATACAAAACGCACAATATAAATGCACAGTATAGTCCAGTCATCAAAAAGACATAGATGAGTGTATTTCAATGAAATCCTTATGATGCATGTAGTCCGGCGATGTGCAGAAGAAATAATTAAATTGCGCACTCACCGGAAGCACAATTTAAATTGTGCGTTTGTGTCTTATACACCAAAGGTCACTCCGACTGTAGATGAAGGGAAGCTCTGGATAGGTCTGGATAGGTGGTTCCCACACAGCACACTCCAACTTCCCAACTCAGGAGCAGCCTGCTCCTGAGTTGGGAAGTTGGAGTGTGCTGTGTGGGAACCACCTATCCAGACCTATCCAGAGCTTCCCTTCATCTACAGTCGGAGTGACCTTTGGTGTATAAGACACAAACGCACAATTTAAATTGTGCTTCCGGTGAGTGCGCAATTTAATTATTTCTTCTGCACATCGCCGGACTACATGCATCATAAGGATTTCATTGAAATACACTCATCTATGTCTTTTTGATGACTGGACTATACTGTGCATTTATATTGTGCGTTTTGTATTGTGAAGTGAAGTCGTGTGAAGCTCACGTTTTTTCAATTCTTGGGAAGATCACATGCAGTGTGTTTGGTCACACATATGTATGTGGTCTACACCCGTTGACATTTAAGTAAGGGATATTGCACCATCTTCAATATTGGTACAGTCATATAACATCTAGCGCTGCACTATTTATTTTATATTGTTTGTTTGAAGGTTGATGGTTTTCCTTTTTAGTGTATCAGCTGCTGTGTTGGTTAGCGCTCACTGAATCCCTCATTACCCTAGTTTCATAACCATTGCTGTGCACATTTGTTTGTGTATGTTTTTTAATTTTTTTTCCCCCTCAAAGATTGTTTCTTTTAACATTCTTCTAAAACTTTGTGAAGTAGTACTGCTCGGATCTTGAAGAAGGGGACATACCCCGAAAGCTTGTCCTGAAAATTGTATGCAAATTGTATATTGTAATTAAAAAAGGACAGTACTCAGTAGTTTCCAGCACAAAGTAATAGTTTAACTTGATAAAAAAAATAGTGTATTAAGGAGGGTGCATTTAGCCACTGTGGGAGCTAAAGGTTCTACTAGCCCCAACAGACAATATTTTGGGTCAAGTGGTACTGTAATTTGTGCTTTATCTCCAATAGTTTCTAACTTTTCCTGCCAAAACAGCCTAATAGCAGGGCAAGACCAAAATGTACTCCCCAGAAAGAATTCCCCAGTATGATGTGAACAACTCCAACATATTGGAGGAAGTGAAGGGTTGATTCTGTGCAGCCTATGTGGGGTAAATTGCTTGCGATTTTGATGCAACTTGCTTGCAACTTTGATGTTTTGCGACCTTGGCCAATCATACCAATACAGAGTGTGACACATATTATTGAACTTACAAAATCCTCTGATTTGGTAATTTGGATACATCCGAATCACCAAAATAACAAAAATTTCGTCCAGAATTCAATTTGTAATAAAACAAATTGTACATGTCTATTTAACAGCTTAAACCCATTATCCTGCTAAGAAAAGCAACTGAATTATCTTTCTATAGATTGAAAGTCACTGCAATTCCAAACATATATTTTTGGAAAATGACTGAAACATGTTGCCTTGGTGGTGACAACAAGTAGCTATGCTAACGTGCATTAGGGGAGATTTACTAAAACTGGAGAGTGCAAAATTTGGTGCAGCTCTGCATGGAAACAAATCAGCTTCCAGGTTTTACTGTCAAAGCTTAACTGAACAAGCTGAAGTTAGAAGCTGACTGGCTACCATACACAGCTGCACCAGATTCTGAGTGCTCCAGTTTCAGTAAATCTCCCCCATTGTGTGTGCATGTTCCACTGTTGTCACTATCAGGAGGCCATCCCTAAGCCACAATTTGTAGCCAATGCTGAAGCACGTACATATAGTCTGGAAGTGTAAAGAGCTGTTTTTTTTCTCTCAGAGAACAGGTGCAGGAACTGCCCCCTTCTGAGTCACTTCTTGTCTCTTCCCCCCAACCCACCTCCGAGCACCATTTCTTGGTTCCACCTAGCATTGCACAGAAGCTGGTGTATATACAGGGTATACCTGAGCCTAATGAAAAAGCCACCTACTTGTGAGGTATAGTATAGAGTTCTACTATCTTAATTTTTCACTTTATAATCAGAGTATAGTATCAAGTCTTTTAAACTATTAGGGTATTGATCTGGTTAGTTAAGTAACAGAGGGGTTGTTAATCAGTTTCAGCTGCTTTGGTGTTAATGAAATTAACAACAGGTGCACTAGATGGGCAACAATGAGACGACCCCCAAAACTGGAATGGTTTTGCAGGTGGAGGCTACTGACATTTTTTACCTACTCATCTTTTCTGACTGTGTTTCACTAGTTTTGCATTTGGCAAGGGTCAGTGTCACTACTGGTAGAATGAGGCAATACCTGGACACTACAGAGGTTGAACAGGCAGTCCAACTCCTCCAGGATGGCACATCAATACGTGCCATTACCAGACATTTTGTTGTGTCTCTCAGCACAGTCTCAAGAGCATGGAGGAGATTCCAGGAGACAGGCAATTACTCTAGGAGAGCTGGATAGGGCCATAGAAGATCCTTAACCCATCAGCAGGATTGGTATATGTTCCTTTGTGCAAGGAGGAACTGGATGAGCACTGCCAGATCCCTGTAAAATTACCTATAGCAGGCCACTGGTGTGAAGGTCTCTGATCAAACAGTTAGAAACAGACTTCATAAGGGTGGCCTGACAGCCCAACGTCCTCTGGTGTACCCTGTGCTCACTGCCCGGCACCATAGAGCTTGATTGGCATTTGCCATTAAACACCAGCATTGGCAGGTCCATCACTGGCACCATGTGTTTTTCACAGATGCGAGCAGGTACACCCTGAGCACATGTGACAGACATGAAAGGGTCTGGAGAAGCCATGGAGAACGTTAGGCTGCCTGTAACATTGTTCAGCATGACTGTTTTGGTGGTGGATCAATGATGGACTGGGGAGGCATACCCTGGCTGCCATTAGGTATCGGGATGAAATCCTGGGACCCATTGTCAGACGATACACTGGTTCAGTGGGTCCTGGGTTCCTCCTGGTGCACGACAATTCCAGGCCTCATGTGGTGAGAGTATGCAGGCAGTTCCTGGAGGATGAAGGAATTGATACCATTGAATGGCACCCACACTCGCCTGTCCTAAATCCAATAGAACACCTCTGGAATATCATGTTTCGATACATCCGACACCGCCAGGTTGCACCTCAGACTGTCCATAATGAAAAAAGAGAATAGAGGAACCTTCTAAGTGCAATATAAAAGGAAAATTTAATGAGCCACAATAGTAAAAACTCACAATGTGAAGGTGATTAAAATTCACATTGTGAGTTTTTACTATTGTGGCTCATTAAATATTCCTTTTATACTGCACTTACAAGGCACCTCTCTTCTCTTTTCTCATTATGCATACAGAGTTGGCTCACTCTGGGGTGGCTGCCATCTGAAACGGTTATTAGTCACAGACTTTATTGGGACTTATGGATATATAAAACAGGATACAAGCCAATAGTGTGCTGATATGTTTTGTTTTCATTGACCTCAGACTGTCCAGGAGCTCAGTGATGCCATGGTCCAAATCTTGGAAGAAATACCCCAGGACATCATCTGTCGTCTCATAAGAAGCATGTCCCGATGTTGTCAGGCATGCATACAAGCACATGGGGGCCATACAAACTACTGAGTACCATTTTGAGTTGCTGCAATGAAATTTCAGCAAAATAGACTAGCCTTTTGCATCATTTTTTCACTTTGATTTTCGGGGTGTCTTTGAGTTCAGTCCTCTGTAGGTTGATAATTTTCATTTACATCAAACGATGGGGCATCCTAACACATTACTCAGTCCATATCAGTATAGATATCCATCATATTTTTCCCCATTGATATCTGATCTATTTTCAAAGTGTTCCTTTAATTTTCTTGAGCAGTATACATTAGTCTACATTAGTCTAAAAAACCCATCACCCAAAAAACCCATGGTATCTGCGAGCACTTGTGAAAAAGAGCAGTACATGTACTCCGTCTTAAAAAAACAGTATCCGTGCAACTCCTAGTACCACTCATTTTAAAGAATACAAAATCAAGTATCATTTTGTGGTGCTAAATAATTTGTATGGCATGTGTTAATGATAACAAGAAAAGAAGTAAAATATATCCCCCACAGTCAGCAGCAATACCCACCCTTCATAGCAACAATAAATTCTCCCAGCAACAAAACACCACCCCAAGAACAATAGACCCTCAGCAGCAACAACAGATCTCCCAGCAGCCAGCCATCAATAGACTCTCCAGTAGCCAGGAACAATAGACCCCTCCCTAAACAGTAATTCCCTTCAGGCAGCTATAGATCTCCCACCAGCAACAATAGACCTCCCCAGCAAAAAAGACCATCACACAAAAAAGATCCCCTCCAGTGACAATACATCCCCCTGCACCTCTTGCCATTGTATACATTTGGTGCTGGAGGTGCTGGAACTGCATTCCCCCATGTTCCCTCTGAAAAAAAGCCCTGGCAAAGAGCCTGGAGTAGATCAGAAAAACTGCCATTCAAAGAAAAAAGATAAAACATATGTGCTTTCTAAAAGATAACAATGACAGATATTTATGGTTTTGCAGAATAAATAACCTTCAGTTAGGGCTAATGCTACTACACTACTTCAAGTGTTGCATGTGATCAATTTGGCTTGTTTACCTGTTTTAATTGTGAATTATATTCATAATTAGTAGTTGTGGCATCACTCTTACTTGAGTAAATTTCATCAATTGTCTGTGCTTCACACACTGTTGGAAACCTGGCAAAGTCTGCCTCGTTGTCTATTTGTGTTGCTTAAAGATAATTGCACAGCCAATCTGAAGATCTGTAGAAGTCAAAGTTTTTCGTATTAGCCGTAGCAAATGATCTATGTTAACGATGCTTAGTTACAGTATCCCAACAACCCCATGCAAGCTCATTGCAGATAAAAATAACACAGCAGCCTCCATCTGTGACCCCCTGTGTGCAAAGCAGACACAAATTAAGGTAAGAACATTGGCATTTCTTTCATGAAATGGCCATTATTATACTCTTGAGTGCACTGCTCCAGCAATTTTTCTCTTAATGATGGTCTGTGGTCATCCATAAGATCCCTAAATAATGAGCACTAATTAATAATTAAAATAAGACAGTAATGCGTTATTTGTATGGAGTTGACAAGTGAAGCAAGCAATATGCTCTTGACTCGTTTAGATGTGTCCTGTGGAGTCTACATGGAAAAAGAACACAACTTAAAGACTAAGTTCACCTTTTAGAAAAAAATAATAAATGTGCATAATTTTGCAGGGAAAAAATGTGCATATAGTTTTTTATAGAGCATTACATCCATGATAGGTATATTGCGGGTGGAAAGTCAGGCTCTTGCATACTCTCCCTCCAGCTATTTGCCCATATCTCTGTACAGGCTTTCAGTTAGAAAGCTGTAGGAAGAGAGGATGGACAAGCATGCGATGATCAGTGTGCTCACAGTCCATTTGAAAATACAAGGACTTGTAGTTTATTTATTTATAGATTTCTGTAAATTAACGATGCAGCTGTGCAGGCAGAACCACGCACAGTCACACTGATTTTAACTCCTTCCCAGCCGACCGATTGTAGGATTACTGCAGAGTGGATTCCCTTTTATCCTGGGAGGATGTTATATAACGCCCTCCCAGGATTGCACCTCACCGGCCGGACCAGCTGACGACAGATCACTACACTAGCCCACTGCCAGTGTCATGTGATCACTTTGACCAATCCTAGCAGATCACATGACAGTTGTAAACAATGAATGGCTTCCTTTCATGCCATTCATTGCTTACAACTGTGCTGCTAGCTGTGATTGGTCACAGTGGTCACATGTACAGACTGGGCTAAACACAGCCCATGTGTAGCACGTGATAAGCTGTGGCCAATCCCAGCTGATTCCATACTTTTTGCCAAGCGTTGTACCATGCAATTCATGGTATAAACCATCATAATGTGTAAAAAAGAAAAAAAATCCTGATCACTTGCCCAGAGTAGTACAATGTTACTATGGTAACATTGTATTGCTCTGGTCACAGGAGTAAAAAAAAAATAAAACCGTTTTTAAAAATGTAAATTTTTTGTATTTTTTTAAATACTGACACCAGTCAGTGTCCCTGATCACCACCGCACCAGTTATATGATAACACTGTACTGCATTGGTGACAGTATGTAAAGAAAAAGTGAACCTTTATTCTTCATTTTCCACAAAATTATGACAAAAAAAGGACAACTTCAAAAAACTTGCAAATCCTCTTGCTAAATACCTCAGATTGACTACTTTCTGAAAAGTTGTCATGTGGGGGGTATTTGTACTGTACTAGCATTTTCAGGCCTCAACAAATGAGGCTTCCGGTACATCAGAATATTCTGTATTGATTTTTAGATATATACCATAGTGTGTGGACTCTATACCTTTCCTACCAACTAAATAATAAACACTGATTTGAGTTATTTCACCAAAGAAATGTAGCAGAATACATTTTGGCCTAAATTTGTGTAGAAAGATTATTTTTTTCAAAATGTTCGGTCTTTTTTCAATTATAGCGCAAACAATTAAAAATCCAGTGGTGATTAAATACCACCAAAAGAAATCTCTATTTGTGTGAAAAAAATGATAACAATTTTATATGGGTACAGTGTTGCATGACCGTGCAATTGTCATTCAAAGTGCGACAGCTCTGAAAGGTGAAAATTTGCCTTGGCAGGAAGGGGGTTAAAGTGCCCAGTAGACAAGTGGTTAAATGTCACAATAACAGTAGATAGGGGAAATCTATTAGAGCTCTGGATAACAGTAAAAATATGTCAGGGATTCTATTGTTTGCATTGGTCAATAGACATTTTCGGAGATTTGGATGTATACGAATCTCCGAATGGACATAGTAAAGAATGTCAAGAAATCCGAAAAAAGTTATAACAAAATCAAATGCATTTGATTCATTCGGATGACGTCACATGATGAGATAGTAATTTGGGCCCATGGGAAATTTAATTCAATTTTCAAATTTGTTCAGTAATTCAGATTCGGATAACAAATAGATCCAACTGTTGTCCCATTCATTAATTTGGATGCACATGAAGCCAGTCAATATTGTCCAATCAGCTCATGCCAATTCTCTAGGTGGGTTGGACTAGGATCAGAAAATATGGAATCCTTTTGATTCAAATCTATTTAATTTGATAATATATGGAATATATATAAATTTTCCAGAAAACTGCTACATTATTCAAATCCACCAAGACCAATCAATATACAAACTAAATATGTATTTATTACAGGTACTTATATAGCGCCATCAGTTTATGCAGCACTTTACATATGTATATTGTATATTCACATTAGTCCCTGCTCTCAAGGGGTGTACAATCTAAGGTCCCTAACTCACATTCATACATACACATACTAGGTTCAATCTAGACAGGAACCAATTAACCTACCAACATGTCTTTGGAGGGTGGGAGGAAATCGGAGGAGCCAGAGGAAACCCACGCAGCCACAGGGAGAACATGTAAACTCCATTAAGGTAGTGTCATGGTTGGGACTTGAATCAATGACCCTAAGTGGAAGTGCAAACCACTTAGCCACTCCAAATACAAATTAGTTCTACATAACAAATATGATAAATCAAAATTCTTCAATGAACAAATGCATCTGAAATTAAAGTTTCCAGCATGCACATATCTATTGGTCAAAAAATTAAATGTGTATTAGCCTCCAATAAGTGAATGGTGATAAAAGAACCAGACAGTGTAATAGATGTAACATTCAACAACTAAAAGTGCAGTAATATCAGCAATAACTATACACCATAAACATACCTCTATAGGATGGCTGCAAACAAAAAATTGTGTTCCCACAACATAAATGTAAATATAATGTAAATAAATTGCTGTGTCTACCTCTTTATCAATATACACTAAATGTGCAAACCCCATACAAGTATTCATATATATCTCCCCAAAAGTATATCTAAATAGAAATGCTGATTCAAAAATCAAATACCAGATAAACATAAAGTGTCAAATTGATTTTATGTAATAGACCACACAAAGTGGCACATACAGTAATTGTGAAGTGGAAGGAAAATTATAGATGGTTTTCAAAATTGTTTACAAATAAATATCTGAAAAGTGTACATTTGTATTCAGCCCCCTTTACTCTGATACCCCTAACTAAAATTTAGTGGAACCAATTGCCTTCAGAAGTCATATAATTAGTAAATAGAGTCCACCTGTGTGTAATTTAATTTCAGTATAAATACAGCTGTTCTGTGAAGCCCTCAGAGATTTGTTAGAGAACATTAGTGAACAAACAGCATCATGAAGGCCAAGGAACACACAAGACAGGTCGGGAATAAAATTGTGAAGAAGTTTAAAGCAGGTTTAGGTTGTGCAAAAATATCCCAAGCTTGGAACATCTCATGGAGCACTGTTCAATCCATCATCTGAAAGTGGAAATAGTATGGCACAACTGCAAACCTACCAAGACATGGCCATCCACCTAAACTGAAAGACCGGACAAGGAGAGCAATAATCAAAGAAACCAGCCAAGAGGCCCATGGTAACTCTGGAGGAGCTGCAGAGATCCAGAGGACAGGTAGAAGAATCTATCCATAGGACAACTATTAGTTGTGCACTCCACAAATCTGTCCTTTATGGAGGAGTGGCAAGAAGAAAGCCATTGTTGAAAGAAAGCCATAAGAATTTCGGTTTTCAGTTTACAAGAAGCCATGTGGGGACACAGCAAACATGTGAAGAAGGTGCTCTGGTTAGAAGAGACTAAAACCAAACTTTTTGGCCTAAAAGCAAAACTCTATGTGTGGCGGAAAACTAACACTGCACATCACCTTGAACACACCATCCCCGTATGGTGGTGGCAGTATCATGTTGTGGAGATGCTTTTCTTCAGCAAGGACAGGGAAGCTGGTCAGAGTTGATAGGAAGATGGATGAAGCCAAATAAAGGGCAATCTTAGAAGAAAATCTGAAAAAGAGAGTCTGAAAAAGACTTGAGAATGAGACAAAGGTTTACCTTCCAACAGAATAACGACCCTAAACATACAGCCAGAGCTACAATGGAATGATTTAGATCAAAACATATTCATGTGTTAGAATGGCCCAGTCAAAGTCCAGACCTAAATCCAATTGAGAATCTGTGGGAAGACTTGAAAATTGCTGTTCACAGACACTTTCCATCCAATCTGACAGAGCTTGAACTTTTTGCAAAGAATAATGGCCACAAATTTCACTCTCTAGATGTGCAAAGCTGGTAGAGACATCCCCAAAAAAGACTTGCAGCGCTAATTGCAGTGAAAGATGGTTCTACAAAGTATTGCATGCCACACTTTTCACATATTTGTAAAAAATGTTGAAAGCCATTTATCATTTTCCTTCCACTTCACAATTATGTGCCACTTTGTGTTTCTCTATCACATAAAATCCGAATAAAATATATTTACAATTTTGGTTGTAACATGACAAAATGTGGAGAATATCAAGGGGTATGAATACTGTTTCAAGGCACTGTATATTTGCACATAAAGTACATATTGATAAAGAGGTAGGTGCAGCAATTTTTTCCATTCTGTCTATTGGTCAAATACATAAGGTTTGATGGATACAAAGCAGTTTTATACAGTATTTATTATTTCTGGTTATATCATAAACAATTTTAATCACTTGGATAAGGTGGACTGCACATGTATGTGTATAATTTCTGTAGGTAAGCTGCTTCTGACAGTTCCCAGGTTAACTGTACCACATATAAAAAGTCCAAAGTTTGCACCAATAAGTATTTTATTTAATCTTGCATACACATTATGGTTGTTAGAGCAACATTTTGAACATCACTGTCCTTTTTTAAGATTTGTGAGCTGATGATATACAGGTAACACAGAAATAATGATTACAACAGAAAGGCGACTAATGCCCCATATGCTTTGGACTGTTCCTAAACATTTACAATATATTGGTATTAATATAATGTGTTATTGCATTTGGAGGATTACAAATAGAGGAGCTTGTGTTTCTTAGACCACCTGTGAAAAGCAAATTAATAATTAAACCCATTCACCTCCAGGTTCCAATTAACACATTTGTGAGAGTGCAAATTGCTGACACAAGTGTTAGTCATTGGGCCTTTTTGGAAGTTGATTCTTTTCGCCTTTGTGTGATGGCATGTGAAAATGAAAAAACCTCAACTAACTCAAAGGAGAACTCTAATTTTGGGTTTAACCACTTTGTTATAATATGTCAAAATCACACTTATGTGATATGCATGTATACTTATATGCATTACATAAATATCTGGGGTTACTTTAAAGCCTAACTCTAAGCAGTTACAATTGTTAAAGGCTACATTCACCTTTCTAGGGCACACCAGGCATTTGCCAGGTGGGCCAGGGCTCCTGGATAGGAGGGGTGGCTGGAAGGCACATAGAGGAACTGGACTGCGCATTTCTCTCCTGCCACCACTGAATGTCCGCTTCTCGGCTGCTGGCGGCAGGAGTCCAGTTTCTCTATGTGCTGCCCAGCTGTCTCTCCTATCATCTCCTACTGCCATGGGCTCCCGTATGCTCCCTCGCAGCTACCCCCCCATCTCCTGCAGTGCTGCCAGCAGGTTCCCCCCTCCCTGCATCTGCTGTGGAGCATCTGTTAGCATAGACTGTACCTAGTGCTGACCCCCCTCCCCCTCACCACAGACGGGAGAGGAGAGAGAAAACTGGTTCTGCCCCTCCTCCTCCAGCCCTCTCCTTCTGTATCTGCCCCGCCCACACTCCCCAGCAGTTCTCTCTCTCTCTCTTTCTTTTTTTCTTTCCTCCTTCCTTCCCTCTTTCTCTCTTTCCTTCCTTATTTCTCTCTCTCTTTCTTTCCTTATTTCTATCTCTCTCCTTCCTTCCTTCTCTCTCTCTCTCTCCTTCCTTCTTTCTCTCTCTGTCTTTCTTCCTTCTTTCGCTCTGCCTTCCCCCCTTTCTCTCGCTCTCTCTATCTCTCCTTTCTCTCTCTCTTTCTTCCTTCTCTCTCTCTCTTTCTTCCTTCTCTCTCTCTCTCTCTCTTCCTTCTCTCTCTCTCTCTCTCTCTTTCTTCCTTCTCTCTCTCTCTCTTCTCTTTGTTTCTCTCCTTCCTTCTTTCCCTGTGAAAAATAAAATAAAAATAAAACCTACTGACACTAGCGGCGGAACTACCAGGGTCGCAAAGGTTGCTTTTGCAACCGGGCACTCGCGTTCCACCACCAGGCTTCGAGGAAAGGGTCCCTGGGCTTGGGGCTGCTCAGTTTAAAATTCCTATTTTTTGTCCCAGCCTGAGTCTGCTTTGCATGCAAGAGGTCCCAGAAACTGTGCAACTTTATAAACTGTTCATTAGTTTTATTGTCATACCTGTAGGCCATTTTGGTTCCCCTGGTTTCCTAGCTGAAAAACTCAAAGTTAGGTAGTTTCACATCCTGTCTTGTTACTAGTATGTGAAAACCATTGTAGTTCACTTATGTAATGCTGGTAGTGAGTGTTCAATGGTTTTCAGGTCCTAGCAACAAGGCAGGATGCAAACTGGGAGTTTTTATGTCAGGCTTCAAAGGGATCTAAATGGCCTACAGGTATGACAACACATACTGAACATTTCACAATGAAGCACAGTTTTCTTAATACCTACTGGGACCCCTTGATTGATTAGGTTGTTTTCTAGAAAAAGTGAACTTAGTCTTTAAACCCTTCCCCTCCCTGCAGGTTATGGTTGTGGATAATGGTTCTCCAAAGCCTTTCTTCCTGCTTATTCTAACCTCATACTGGCAGCTTCCAGTGCTGAGGACTGGTTGACACTGTTCACTTTCCCCGAATAGGGTGAATGATTTTGCAACAACCCCTCTGTAGTTCTACCAAGGCAGTGATGACCATTGTTCAAAATGGTCTCCTCAGGGGAGTTTTCTGAAAGTAGTGGTCTTATGTGCAAGACTATAAGTTTGGCCCCATGAGCTGCAAATGAGCAGATGCAGTGCATGCAGTGCAGCTTGGTAAATCTGGGCGTGCTTATAATTGTGCTGAATGTTGGGTGTGGCTTAAAGAGGTGTGGTTACATAGAGTCTGAGTCGACTTACATAATATAGAATGAGGCAGTGTTGAATGGAGAAAGTACAGCATAATATCTTTAGAGCGGCACCTTTTCAGGGGTTAGTAGTAGGTGACTTACAGTACATAAAACAGACCCCTGGCCTCTGAATAACTTACTACTCACCTCTAAACTCTGTGTCAATTACTACTAACGCTTGGCCTCTGCATCATTTACAACTGACTTCTGAGTCATTGCTGACCTCTGAACTCTGTATCACTACTAATTGCTGATCCCTGACTTCTGTGTCACTTACTACTGACTTCATAACATCGCCATCATTACTGACCTCTGAACTCTGCATAATTTACTACTGACATCTGAACTCTGCGTCAGTTACCACTGACCTTTGTGTCACTACTGACTTCTGAACTCAGCATCATTTTCTTCTGACCCCTGACCTCTAAGTCAATTAATATTGACCTCTGAGTCACTAATGACCTTTGAATTTTGCATCACTTACTACTCACCCCTGGACATTTATCCCTGGTCCTTTATACACAAGTATAGGGGGGGTCAACTCTATACGGTGGAGCAACGTTCGTTTGTGGAAGCTCTTTTTTCTTTGAAGCACCATAGTGTGTCACATTTGTCAGTAGTGACACAGGTTACAGTGCAATAGTAAGCAACCCTCTGTCTTACAGTACAAACAGCCCTCCTGTGAACTGTATACCTCCTCTCCATGACTCAAGGTACTGCAGCTCTGCCCCCCCTTCAGCTATTCCCATGTCCAGTAGGTGGGGCTAAATTACAGCTAATCATTGTCCTGCCTGTGATGAATGCGGTGTTCCATGTCTCTACATGTTCCATGTCTCTATTGCACACCGTCATTACACTGCCTACTGCACCAGGGGATAGGAGAAGGGAGAGAATAGTTGGAGCTGCAGTATTCTGAGTACTGTGAAAGTCCAGGGTGAAGGAAACCAGAGTCAAGCCAATCACAGACAATAAAAGGCATGCATGCCCACTCCCAGCTTTGGCTTTTGGCACCCACTTTTTCCGGCATAAACAAACAGTGTTTATTTTGCAGCTGCTTGTGAAAAGCACAGCTGCAGTGGAGGTAGAAGAGGGAATGGAAAGGTGTTTCCCCACTTTTGTTGTGCAGTATAGGATAGCACAGTAGACCCCACCTCCTTTGGGACCCGTGTGCACTGCACTCATTGCGCACATGGAGGATACACCACTTGATCTCCTAGGAGAAAGCACCTTTGGCTGTAGTACTCCCCACCTTTCTATAGCATTATGTCCCACAGTAATTCTTTTTTGCCACTAGACATCTTCATTCTTCCAGGTTGAATGACATCCAATATCATTTATCCCAGAATACTGAAGATATCCTCTGAGTGCAAGGCATTATAAACCTACCCCATGAGGGGGCATAGCTATGGCATTTTGGCACTCACAGGGTAGTGATGAGTGGAATTGAGGTTATCACCTCTGCGGTTACCCTTATTCTTGAATGACTCTAAATTTGACGTGAGCAAAAAATGCCATCATCTGGTTGTACTGCAGAGAGTCATGTGGCAAGAGGATCATATGACATGAAGCTGTAACTCTTTCTAGAAAGACAACCCCTGCGGAATCTGACTGCAATAACCTCAATAAAGTAAGTGAAAATTAAATGAAAGGAAAAGGCATTGTATTTTTTTGTTTTATTTTTTACAAAATGTAAACAATACAAAACAAAAATAGCAGTTTTGTGCTTGACTTTACTTGTCAGCAGAAATACTCACATTTCATATACAACCATTATATGTATTAATAGCTTACTTTAATATTCCAGACACCATAAAAACTGCCCATGAGCTCTGCAATGTACACTGTAACAGCAGTGACAGCAATAATGAATCACTAGATTAACCTTTTAACACTATGAGACTACAATATAGTAACACAGTCTGTTCACATATCATTGAAGATGCTTATGAGCTGTGACCTTTCTAGCCTTATTATAAATATGAGAAGAGACGGCTAACACGCCCACCTGGTGGATTAAAGAAAATATCAAAACCTTAGTGTCATTTTGTAAAGGTTAATCTGAAATGGCAAGAAAAGAACATATTTACTTCTATTTAGAAAGTAAACATAATCTTCTACCACATAACAGGACAGGTTAAACTCATATCCATTGTGAAGGAAACACTTGGCTTTTAAAAACTCTATTCCTCTTTTCATCCTGCTAAGCCCCTTAGAACCTTTGGGTGAATTTTGAAGGAAGGCACCACACCTATACATGCTTTCTCTTTCTCATTCTTCTATTTGTACCATTGGGTATACTCAAGTGTTTGAGCAGGAACCTAATACCAAAATAAAAAAAAATGAAAAATGGCAAAAAGGGTTGGTTATGAGATATACACACAAGTATTATCTCACGTCTGGACAACTGCAACTCCCTTCTCACCAGCCTACCTCATCGCAGACTATCCCCACTGCAGTCTATTCTGAACTCAGCGGCCAGACTCATCCACTTTACCAACCTCTCTGCTTCTGCCACCCCCCTTCTGTCATTCCCTCCACTGGCTCCCGATTGCCCAACGCATTAAATTCAAACTACTAACACAGACATACAAAGCCATTCATAATGCTGCCCCAAACTACCTCACCGACCTGATACCGAAATACTACCCTACCCGTAATCTTCGCTCCTCACAAGACCTCCTATTTTCTAGCTCCCTGGTCTCCACCTCCCACGCCCGACTGCAGGACTTCTCCAGGACTTCCCCCATCCTCTGGAACTCACTACCCCAATCCATCAGACTGTCACCTACCCTCTTCACCTTTAGGTGCACCCTGAAAACCCATCTCTTTAGGGAAGCCTACCCCGCCCTTACCTAACAGCCAATCTCCTCCACTTCTCCTACCACTCCATCCCCCACAGCCACTTCCTCCTGTACCACTATCCCCTCCCTCCTAGATTGTAAGCTCGAAAGAGCAGGGCCCTTGAATCCCTTGTGTTTTGTTTTGTTACTGTATTGTCTCATGCTCTGTTCCCCACTATAATGTACAGCGTTGAGCAAATCTTTTAGCGCTATATAAATACTGTATAATAATAATAATAAAAATAGAGTTAGTTGCTTGGCTTGGCATAATGATTTCCTGGAAAGGAAGTTGGTTTTAGAAATAGTATGTTTAGCATTAGTCCAGTCCGAATAGGAGAAAACCATGATCACAGATATGCCACATTTCACAATTCCTAAATAAATAGTCAAACATCATTGCTCACTCATCCAATAGTGAGGCTATCTTGCAATCCTCTTTATAAAATAAAAAGATATAAATCTGTCAATAATGTGCTAACTTTGGTTGAAATAGTAGTAATTCCCATACAAATGAGGCAACATGCAAGAGTAATACTGAAGAAAATGAAACATTCTAGAAGATGGACATCAGACTAGAAGACCTTTATTGTCATTGTAAGAATACATTTTATAACAAAATTACAATGGTCATATTAAAAAAAATACTTTATACACACAAAAATGCTTAATGAATGAGTATTTGTGTTTGGTTGAAGTATCAGATTACTACAAAGCAGCCTGTAATTTACTTTTGCTATTTTTTCTTTGCTTAAAATTGTACTACCACCTTAACATTCCATTTTCCTCATAGTATTGGGATTTTACCATATCATTCTGTAGTTAAATGGTATTGTGAATTGAGATTGATCATGTACATGGAAAAACATATCTTTTTTCTTATATATTAGCTGACAATATTCTGTCTAAAATTATTTAATATTCAAACTTCATTTATATATTTTTTATATATTTATTTTATGAATTTATAGGGGTATGTCCTTCCTTCTCTCTCTTTCTCTCTTGCCTTCATTCTTTATCTCTCTCTTTCCTTCCTCCTTTATCTATCTCTCTTTCCTTCCTTCTCTCTCTCTCTCTGTTTTCTCGCTCTATTTTTATCTTTCTTTTTCTCTCTCTCTCCTCTCTCTCTGTCTTCTCCTTCTTTCTCTCATTCCTTCCTTGTAAAAATTAAGATAAAAACCTACTGACACTAGCAGCGGAACTACCGGGTCGCAAAGGCTGCTTTTGCAACCGGGCACTGGCGTTCCACAACCGGGCTTTGAGGAAAGGGTCCCTAGGCTTGGGGCTGCTCAGTCTAAAATGCCTGGGCCTATTTTGTGTCCCAGCCTGTCTGCTTTGCATGCAAGGGGTCCCAGTAGTTATTAAAAAAACTGTGCAACTTTGTAAAAGGTTCATTAGTTTTATTGTCATACCTGTAGGCCATTTGGGTTCCCCTGGTTTCCTGGCTGAAAAACTCTAAGTTAGATAGTTCCACATCCCGTCTTGTTACTAGTATGTGAAAACCATTGCAGTTTACTTCTGTAATGCTGGAAGTGAGTGTCCAATGGTTTTCAGGTCCTAGCAACAAGGCAGGATGCAAACTGGGAGTTTTTATATCAGGCTTCAAGGGGGTCTAAATGGCCTACAGGTATGACAACACATAATAAACATTTCACAATGATGCACAGTTTTTTAAAAACTTTTGCTATTTTTTCTTCGCTTAAAAATGTACTACCACCTTAACATTCCATTTTCCTCAAAGTATTAAGATTTTACCATACTGTTCTGTAGTTAAACGGTATTGTGAATTGAGATTGATCATGCACATGGAGAAACATATATTTTTGGTTATATATTAGCTGACAATATTCTTTCCAAAATTATTTAATATTCAAACTTCATTTATATATTTTTTATATATTTATTTTATGAATTTATAGGGGTCTTTTTATGGGAAAGATTTATTGGGAAAGTTCACTTTTTAAATCTTAAAGTGAGTCTAAAGGCTAAAGGTTTTTTTTACCTTCATGCTTTCTATTCATTAATGTTTTTTACCTTCATGAAGGTAAACAACCTTCAGTGTGCAGCTATCCCTTCAGCCCACGTAATACTTACCTAGCCTGATCTTGATCCAGCGCTGTTATACAAAAGAAGCAGCTCTTCCAGGTCTCTTCCTCCACAATGATGGGGAACAGCAGGGGGAGCCATTGGCTTCTACTGCTGTCAATCACAGTCACTGTGGCTGAGCTGTGCTGCAAGTGCCCTCCAGCAAAAATAGTTTGATCTGCGAGCACTCAGCAAGCGGGGAAGGGTGGGGGGCAGGAGCACTGTCGGGAGACCAGAGAGGAGGAAGATCAAGGCTGCTTTGTGCAAAACCATTGCACAGAGCAGTTAAGTATACCATGTTTGTTATTTCTCTTTTTTTTAAAGTGAACCTTTAGTATCGCTTCAACTGATATTTTCCTTAGTGAGATTCATTCCCCTGGTGTTCTTTAGTTACATTCAAGCTATACAAGGTGTGGTAATAATTCTATCAAATGTCTCTGCATTCTTCAGAAGATCAGATGAAATTTGAAGACAACATTCTTTCTGATCTTCTGTTAAGATTCAAAGCACCATCTTTGGGGAAATCTTTCTCATCCAAATCCTCTGTTAGGATCTGCCGCACTGTTTCCCTTTTCATGTTCAATTCTTCTGCCATCATTCACAACCTCAGTCTTCGATCTGTGTGTAAGGGGGTTTGCACTCTGTTCACATTTGCATCCTATGCATATTTGGCTGCCCACTTCTTGCATCATTGTGGATATCTTTCTGCCCCTCCTTAATCCACCCATGCCATTCAGAAACACTTGATTTCTTTATGGAATCTTCACCAGAAGCCTGTTGTAACAGAACTAAAGTTTCACTTACACTTTCCACTTTCCACACAAAATTTTATGGTAATTTGCTGTTCCAGATTCCATTCATTTTTTTGTCAGCAGCACAACGCACATATGTGTTATCTCTTATACAACTCTGTAAAGATTGAGTAAACTGGTCTGTGACCCAGACAAGTACAAGTTAGAACATTTCAGAACAAGCTCAAGAGCTCAAGTGCGAATGGCTGTGTAACTCACCACTATAGGGGCATTCCATGAATTAAATGATAAGTTCATCTTTAAAAAAAATAATAATAAATGCAGTTTTTTTGTACATTAAAAATGTGCATTTATTTATTTTTTTAGGAGCCGGCAAAGCATTGCACCAGCAATCAGCAGACCACTGGTGCCATGCAGGACTCCTGCAGATTGTGTGTAAGCTGTCTGCCCATACATCTTATAGGCAGGCTGGCAGGCAGGCAGGCAGGCAGTTAAACACTGACAGAAAGAATTAATGAACTTCCAGAGAACTCAACAGCACTCTGATAGTTCATTGAGAATTTCAAGCCAACATCCACAACGGATGTCGGTTTTGAATTATTCATAGAACTCTGTGAATGAACAACATGCCCGTGTAGGAGGAGCCCTGCACAGTCGTACTCTTTTCAAAAAGTGACAGCAGGTAAGGGGAACTTCTGCCCATACTGCTGTCACACACAGGGCTTGGATTGCTGAGCCACTGCACGAGCGGGAACATGTTACATGTTCCACTCTAAAAATGGGTAGAACATGTAACATGTTCCAGAAGGTGAATATATCCTTTAAATTGTCACACCTTGAATATACTGTAACAGAATGAATATGTACCAGGTGAATGAAGCAGATGGTGAATCCCACTTTAAGTAAAGAATAGATTTTACCCTGCAAGTGAATATGAAGGTAGTAGCTCTCTAAGGTGCTGAAAGTGTGTTATATACAGTATATTTATTTCATCTGTGCTCTTTTTTCTCCTCTCCCATTGTTTTTCAGTTTCTTAACCTTAATTTATCTTTTCCTCTTCTCTTTCCTTATCTCACTCATACAATTGTAAGCTATACATTTTCATAATACAAAGATTAAATAGATAATAATGTGACTTTTTCATTTCAGTATTATGAAGTCAGCCAATCTACTAGTATGTACTAATGCCTAAACATATATCACATTGTACAGTATCTGTTCTTTTCTATTTTTGTTTGTACGTTTCAAATTTCAGTAAAATAGAACATACAAAAAACATGTGCTACATTCTTATTAGGAACTTGCCACCTGCTACTGTTTAGAGTTTAGGTACTGACAAGGTAAAGAGTAACAGCAAGAATCTTGCATTGTTTTAGCAATCAAGATTTAAAGGATGTTCACTTAGTGCTAATTATTATCCTAAGAGTGTAGTTCAGGTTAAATTATTAAAGAGCTACATTACCACACTGTGAGGATCAGCTGTTACATCCATGCATAGTGAGGAGATCTACCATGCCCCTACATATTGGATGTTCACAAGCAAGGATGAGCGGAGTGATTTTACCAAGATTAGTTTCACTGTGAAATTAAATTTTTCTCTGATGGCAAAATATTGCAGAAGAAGAAATGTGTTATTTGTGACCCATCTCTTTGAATTTTTCAAAATGTGAATGCCTCAACTTAGCCTGCAGTATCCCTGCCACTGTAATTCTTACCTCCTTGCTGCAGTGCTTCTCCTAGACCTGTGATTCCATTCACCTGTGTTGTTTGGCTTCTGTGCTCACCTATTGGCGTTGCCTGCTATTCTGTGGATTTATATTTCCCTTCCCCTCTATAACATCCTGACCAACCTCCCAGTTTGCTTCCCTATATAACACATGGTCAGTGCAGTCATGAGCAGCTTCCTAGTTGCCTGAGCAATTTCCCAAGTTTATGAGCTCCAGTTTGCCTTGTATTACATGTACATGTATGTGGTCAGACCATTTTTGCAATTTTTCCATTTTTTTTTATTTGTCCCCTACAGCTTTCAGAGTTTGTGAAACCCCCCCCAACCATACATTTTCTGAAAGCATAGGACTAGTAAAATAAAAAGAAAGAGCTACTGTTTTTTTTAGGCGGCCCCGTGATAGTTTTGCAAATGTTTATCAAATTTGTTTTGCCAAAAATACACAAAAATCCTTATTCGCAGACACAAACACATACTAACTTACAAAATTCCTGCTAAAGATCTACTAAATATAAAAGCTAAACTGCATTGTGTTAGTTAATAAATGTGATGGACAGCAGAAATATTCTTTTATTTTTGTGTTGTTTTGTTAAAACGTGTGGCCAACAGTCAGCCTGTCTGCTTTGTTTATAATTTGAAGCTCCTGTGCCCCGCAGGGGGTGAGAGTTATCCCAGTAGGGAGCGCAGACAGCATGGTGTCTTATGGCTGTGAAAAGCCAGACGTGTCGGCTCCAGGATTTGCTATGTATTTTGGGGGCCTTTTGAGGGGTTTGTATAGGGAATGTGTGGGGATGGTGGTGACATCATCATGGCTATATTTGGTCAATCTCATTCCAAAATATGATCAGTGGCCATATTTGGGCAGTAATATCACTACTATCCCCACCTCTTTGCTTAAGTGGTGGGGATTCTCAGTGATGTCAATAGTTCTTAGAGATATGGCGAGTGCAGGCTTGGACCTGTTGAGAAGATTATTATTGTCCTGGTGACCATTGTCTATGGGAAAGGAAATTAGGGAAGACCCAAGATTTAACAGTTGTCTCTAGAACAGGTGGTAAAAGGTAAACTTGCTGTCTAAGTGACAACCGACTAAGGGGTGGATTTCCCTTCCTTTGGAGACATTTCATTTTATTTGCATTTGCAGGACAGGAACCTGGACAGCAAAGTGATAGGGGTTTTAACTGTTACCCATACATATGCTATTATTTAGCCTCTTCTTACTCCTATTTTCTTTCATTGTCAAGAAAAAATTTTGTGGTCATGATGTTGTTGCCTTTGCTTTTTTCTCAAGCACTGGTGTGGCTCTGCATTCATGATTTGTTATATCTAATACAACAAAGAAATATATTTCATATCTTTTTTACATTTGCTTTATAAAACCTATAATTTATTTTCTACTGGTTTGCCAGCAGTAATTCATAATATCACTAGACCTAATTTTAGCACACACCTGTCACAATGACAAATTGCATAAAGACACCACAGAGATATCATTAATGTCTAAATTTCAGATGTTAAATGCATCCAGTTCAGAACTCCATCCTTAAAGTGGACTTATCATTAAAATTTACATTTCACATGGATCAACAGGGCACATTACCAAATTGCATAAATTATTTAGAATATGGAAAGAACTTGTTGTTTTTCATGAATAACAAAACTGCTGGCCTTAGCACCTTATTATGACCTAAAGCATAAGCAGCATGAATCACATCATCTCTTGATAAATGGGGCATTGTGGGCTTATGGTCACATCACATAAAACTGTAGAAAATCTCTCCTCTCTGAATTTGCACTGAAAAGGTGGGTCAGCAAGGCAGAACATTGCAATACTACTGAATGTAAAGGAGAGTTTTCATAGTTCAGTATAAAGTATGGCTTCCTTGTACATGTAAATGTATATGGGCCATGGTATGGCTTCTTTGAGTAAAGTATCCAAAAATATAGAAATAGTAGTTTGAGATTAATAATTAGTTCAGAAAATGTATATTGTGTTTAGTGTCTGTTGGAAAGCCAGTGTGTTTCAGGGATTCTAAGGCTTCAGGACTAGAGAACAAAATATCAATCATGAGTCAATTATTACTAATATTTGAGTTGACATTGGCTTTTAAATGGATTATTATTATAATACAGGATTTATATACCACCAACAGTTTACACAGCACTTTACAACATAAGGGCAGACAGTACAATTACAATACAATTTAATACAGTAAGATTCACAGGGCCCTGTTTGTTAGAGCTTGAAATCTAAGAAGGAAGGTCAAGAGATACAAAAGGTAATAACCGTGGGGGATGGGCTGATACATGGACAAAATACATGTACAGTTGTTAGGTGGGGCAGGATAGGCCTCTTTGAAGAGATGGGTTTTCTGGGATCTTCTAAAAATGGACAGAGTAGGACATAGTCAGACAGATTGGGCTAGGAAGCTCCAGAGGATGGGAGAGGCTCTGGAGAGGTCCTGGAGATGAGAATGGGAGAAGTGACAATGGAGCTAGATAGCAGGAGGTCTTGGGAGGAACAAAGAGAATGATTTGGTTGGTAGTTTGAGATAAGGTTAGTAATGTAGCTTGGGGCTGAGTTGTGGATGGCTTTTTAAGTTGTTGTTAGTATCTTGAATTTAATTTGTTGAGTGAGCAGAAGCCAGTGGAGGGATCAACAGAGAGGGATAGCAGACACCGAGTGGTTGGTGAGGTGGATGAGTCTGGTGGTAGCACAAGAGAGAATAGCCTTTGTAAAGGTAAGCCATTGAGGAGGGGAGCCATCCAGGTGGGAAGTGACCATTGAGTGAATTAGAAGCTTTGTGGTGTCATTGGTTAGGAAGGGGCGTATCTTGGAGATGTTGTGGAGTTTGAGGCGGCAAGCATTGGACAGTGATTGGATGTGGGGTCAAAAGGATAGTTCAGAGTCCAGCATTACAATTAGAACCTTGGCATGCAGGGATGGGTTGATAGTTGAGCCATTGATTTTGATGGAGAACTCAGGGGAAGAGGCATGCATAGGAGGAAAATATTTGAGATCAATTATGGATAGATTGATTTTCCGAAAGTGGTGTGACACCCAGGCTGATATGTCTGTTAGTAGATTACTGATAGATGAGGAGACTGATGGAGTGAACTGAGGGGTAATGATATAGATTTGGGTGTCATCAGCATGGAAATGGTATTGAAAGCAATGGGCTGTCAACTGACCCAGTGAGTAGGCATAGATTGAGAAAAAGAGAATTCCAAGAACCTTGGGGAACATCAACAGAGAAAGAAAGAGGAGAAGAGGAAGTAGAATTGTAAGTGACACTGAAGGTGAGGTTGGATAGATAGGATGAGAACCAGCGAAGAGTCCAGTCATGAAGACCAAAGGAGTAGAGTTTTTTGAGGAGGAAGGAGTGGTCCACTGTGTCAAAGTCAGCAGAGAGGTCCAGGAGTAGGAGTACAGAATTGTGTCCATTGGTTTTAGTCATTAATAGATCATTCGTGCGTTTAAGGAGAGCAGTTTCTGTGGAGTGGGTAAAATTCAGACTGAACGGGATCAAGAAAGAAAGGATCAAGAAAGTTGTTCCCAGTGAGATAGTCACTCAGTTGGTTGTTGACCAGTCATTCAAGGAGTTTGGAAGAAAAAAGGGAGCAAGGAGATGGGGTTTAGGCTGTTGAGATTGGTGAGGTCCAAGGAAAGCTCTTTAAGTATGAGGGTTGACTAGTGCATGTTTTAGGGTGTTGGGGAAGGTTCCAGAAAGGAGGGAGAGCTTGAAGATGTGAGTTAGAGAGTGTAGGATAGAGCCAGAGGGTGACTGCAGCATTTGCAACGGAATATGGTCCAGGGGGCGGGTGGTTAGGTAGGTGTTGGAAAAAAACTTTAGCAACCTCATCTATAGGAGAGGGGTTAAATGAGGGAAGTAGTGATTGTACATGTGGACATAGAGTGTTAAGTGGGGGAGGTATCTGTGCATTGAAGATCTTCTCACAAATTGTATCAATCTTTTTGAAGTTATTGGCGATCTCTTCAAAGTTGATGGGGACTGAATGAGAAGTTGTAAATGAGAGTGATGAAATAGGTCTCTTTGGCAGTGAGGAGTAGAGAAGAAAAGGGTTGAGGTGGTGAAGGTTTCTATGGGTAGAGGAAGTGGAAGACAGGGAAAGAGGGGAACTAATAAGGTGGTGATCAGAGAGTGGGAGAGGATTGTTGGAGAGGTTGTACGGAGTGCACAGATAGGGGAATACAATGTCAAGGGTGTTGCCATTAGAGTGAGTAGAAGCATGTATCCATTACTTCAGGTCAAAAGAGGAGATTAGACAAAGATGTTTAGATCCAGGGTGTGACAATCGCGCGTCAGACCCCTGACCTTCTCAGGCTTATCCAGACCATCCCTTTGCTCAGCCCCCAGAGATTGTACCTCTGCCCCCTTCACAGCACTGTGGGTGACCCCCAACAATGAAAATGCATAATTTTTATCATCATGACCATCATCATCACTAGCATTACCAACATTATCATCAACGTGATTGACATTATCAGTATCAGCATCATCGTCATCATTATCCTTATCGCTATTGCATTACCAATATCAGCATCATCGTCATTATTATCATCATCATTATCAACAGTTATGTTTATAATATCAATGACACATGAGTTTGATACCTCCCCATGCAAGGGGATTTCTTCTCGTTCTCCAGCTAATGAAGAATCTTGCCACCCCACTCCATTCCCAGCCCCATCCTTTTGTCCATCCACAGGTTGCCCAGACATTACCCCAACATCTGCACACAGTACCTTGGCATGTGCAGAGAGTTCCAGGGGGGCCTTCCGGGTATTCTCGGCAGGGGCGTAATAGGACACAAGAGTACCCAAATCGGCACCCAACAAAACAGGTGTGGGAATTTCATCTGAGACCCCCACCTCCCTCATGCCCCTTCCTGCACCACAATCAATGAATACCTTTGCATAGGGTATGCGTGAACGGGTCCCCCCAACTCCTGTGAGGGTAAGGAACTTTCCTGGGATGAGGTTCCTTTGCTTAATCACCTCTGGCCGGATCAAGGTGACTTCTGCTCCGGTGTCCCGGAAACCAATTACAGACTGGTTGCCCACAGTGACTGGCTGCAAGTTGGCGGGGGTTACCCGCATCTTCCTGCGGACAAACAGCACGGAAGAAGAGTTGCTGGCCGGCTGGCCAGATGATGTCATCTGCTTCTGCTCAGGACACTGCATCCTGAGATGTCCGGCTTTCCCACAGGTGAAACATCTGCGGTTGTCAGTCTAGAATGGCTTGGCCCCAGGTGCTGCAGGTGTTGGTTGAGGGGGATCTTGACTCACTGGCATTGGAGGGGTTGCTATGGGTGATTTCCCTCCTTTCCAGCCATTTGGAGGAGCCTTGCAAGGGTCAGACACCCGCGTGTGGACAAAGGTATCTGCCAAATCGGCTGTAGCTTTAGCAGAGGCTGGTTCTCTTTCTAAGACGAACTGTCTGATGTCTGCCGGGCAGATATGCAGGAGTTGATCTCATATCATGAGATCTTCTGAAGACTTGTAGGAGTCAGCTTTCAGTCCTTTAGTCCACTGCCGGGATGTGGTGCGTAAGCGACTCGCCACATCCGCGTAAGAGTCCCCAGGTCTCCAAGCTTCATAATCGTCATCCTGCCCCTCTGGCATTTCAACAAACGCATCCAGGGCCTTGCCTCATAGCCCTGGTGTCAGGTACTGAGCCCATTGAGTTGGGGGCACATGGTACTGACGGCACGGTTTTTCAAATGACAGTAAATACGTGCCAATGTCACTATCTTTGTCCATCACTGGAAACTTGGCATCTGTGCCCACGACCAGAGTGGCATGCTCTAGGGACCCGGGGTTCTGCACCTGTCGCTGTGGCTGGAGCCTCGCCATCTCCAGCTTGTGCCGATGATCAGCTTCCCTCTGCACTGCCTCTCTCTCAGCCCGGCGTTCCGCAGCTTCTCTGTCAGCCTCTGCTTGGCGTTCTGCCACCTCTCTGTCAGCCCGGCGTTCCACAGCTTCTCTGTCAGCCGCTGCTTGGCGTTCTGCCACCTCTCTGTTAGCCTGGCATTCCGCAGCCTCTCTGTCAGCCTGCCGTACCACACCCTCTCGGTCAGCCTTGCGGTTCAATGAACCGCAGGTATGCCTCAGGATCTGTCTCCTTGATGCGCTTCAGGGCTTCCTGCATCTGAGGAGAGTCTCTGCTGGTTACAGGCACTCCGGTGCTGGCCTGCTCAGGCGGTGGTGTGAAGATAATATTTGATGATACTCCAGTGTCAGTCTCTGTATGCCTCTCTGGCGAGGCCATCTCTGAGCCACTGGGATCGGATGTAGCGGGAACCCCATCATGGTCAAGTTTTCCCGAGTTCTGATCTGCTCGGATATCATACTCCAGTAGGTCCCGAGCTTCACCAGGCATAATTGCAAGCAAAGATAGAATAGAAAGTAGAAAAAGGAAGGAGCTGTTGCTATATGTCTCTCTCTCTCTCTCTCTATACAGTTGCAAGAAAAAGTATGTGAACCCCTTGGGATTATGTGGAGTTTTGCATGAATTGGGCATAAAATGTGCTCTGAACGTCATCTAAGTCACAACAATAGAAGAACACAGTCTGCTGAACATAATACTACACAAACATTAGATGTTGCCATGGTTTAATTGCACATAACATGTAAACATTCACAGTGCAGGGAGGAAAAAGTATGTGAACCTTTGGACTTAATAACTGGTTGACCCTCCTTTGGCAGCAATAACCTCAACCAAACGTTTCCTGTAGTTGCAGATCAGACCTGCACAACGATCTGGAGTCATTTTGGACCACTCCTCTTCACAAAACTGTTTCAGTGTAGCAATATTCTTGGGATGTCTGGTGTGAATCGCTCTCTTAAGGTCATGCCACAGCATTTCAATCGGGTTGAGGTCAGGACTCTGACTGGGCCACTCCAGAAGGCGTATTCTGTGCTGTTGCAGCCATTGTTTTGTTGAATTACTTGTATGCTTTGGGTCATTGTCCTGTTGCATCACCCATCCTCTGCGGAGCTTCAGTTGGCAGACAGATGGTCGTACATTTTCCTGCAAAATGTCTTGATAAACTCTGGAATTCATTTTCCCATCAATGACAACAATCCCTCCAGGCCCTGAGGCAGCAAAGCAGCCCCAAACCATGATGCTCCCTCCGCCATGTTTCACAGTGGGGATGAGGTTTTGATGTTGGTGTGCTGTGCCTTTTTTTCTCCACACATAGTGTTGTGTGTTCTTCCCAAACACCTCAATCTTGGTTTCATCTGTCCACAGTATATTTTGCCAGTAGTGCTGTGGAACATCCAGGTGCTCTTTTGCAAACTTCAAACGTGCTGCAATATTCTTTTTGGACAGCAATGGCTTCCTCCGTGGTGTCCTCCCATGTACTCCATTCTTGTTTAATGTTTTCCTTATTGTAGATGTGTCAACAAAAATGTTAGCATGTGCCAGAGATTTCTGTAGGTCTTTAGCTGACACTCTGGGATTCTTCTTTACCTCATGCAGCATTGTGCGCTCTGCTGTTGCAGTCATTTTTACAGGAGGACCACGCCTAAGGAGAGTAGCAACAGTGCTAAACTTTCTCCATTTGTAGACAGTCTGTCTTACCGTGGACACATGAACATCAAGGCTTTTGGAGATACTTTTGTAACCCTTTCCAGCTTCATGCAAGTCAACAATTCTTGATGGTAGGTCTTCTGAGAGCTCTTTTCTGCGAGGCATGGTTCACATCAGACAGTGCTTCTTGAAACCAGTAAACCCAAAACAGGTGAGTGTTTTTTAAGGGCAGGACAGCTGTCAGCAACACATCCAATATCATCACACTGATTGGAGTCAAGGTTGGCTCACTCCTGGCTCCAATTAGCTCTGGGAGAAGTCATTAAGCTAGGGCCTCACATACTTTTTCCTCCCTGCACTGTGAATGTTTACATGTTATGTGCAATTAAACCATGGCAACATCTAATGTTTGTGTAGTATTATGTTCAGCAGACTGTGTTCTTCTATTGTTGTGACTTAGATGACGTTCAGAGCACATTTTATGCCCAATTCATGCAAAACTCCACATAATCCCAAGGGGTTCACATACTTTTTCTTGCAACTGTATATATATATAAAAATATGCACCACTTGTTTCTAAGAACTGTTTCCACAAAGGTTGCAATCTTTCAGTGCAGAGCTAATTTTTAACACTGCACTGAAGCTTTTAATGCAACTATCCCACGTATGCTGCCAGCCAATCTGTGATGATCGCGTGTCAGACCCCTGACCTTCTCACCACACTCGTGACTGAAGGACTAGCCAATCTGACATCGCGATGTCACGTGCGTAACAATGCCACACCCAGCTGCACCCTGCACAACGATTTTCCAGCTAATGGGACCACAATCTATGTACTGGCAGCCTGAATGCGATTGTTACTGGGTCAGGTTAATTACACAATTAACCCTTCACACTGCCACCACCTCCTTTTTGTACAGAGAAAGAGGAAACTCAGCAATACACTAGGATGATTGGTTAATCGTCGGTATACCGCTATCTCCACAGACAGGTTATACAGAGGGCTAAACACTCATAGTAGCGCTCTTCAGCGGCAGGGATTCGTAATTCACAGTAAAGAGCATTAGAAACAGTTCAACACTTTCAGAAAGTAAGATTTATTACTAAAAGGTCAAAAGGGTGCAGTAGATATACTTACAGAAAAAAGATGTAACCAATATATATATATATATATATATATATATATATATATATATATATATATATATATAAATATAAATGTACAGAGCACAATAGCATAGCAAACAGATAACAGAAAGAAGTTTAGGTAACTAAGTACTTGCCAACCCAGAGGGGAGGGTCAATATTTCAGTCCTGGGACATAAAAGGGAGCGATCACTCTCAGTCCAGTCAGCTCTGATGAAGAAGGTTTGGCCTTCGAAATGCGTCAGCTGAACTGAGTGCTTCCCCCCACGATGGGACTCGTGCTGGCTCTCTATCTCTGAAGTCCCTGTGAGGACTTACATGCCTGATTTTATTCGCTGTTTGTGAGTACCTTTCTTATTAATAAATTTGTGTTTACTGAGGTAATGCGCAAGGTTTGTGCGCTTCTTGTTTTTATTTCGCTCTTGCCAAATAGATGCCTGGGGTCAAGCAGTTTCAAGTCTGATGAGCTCAAAAGGGATTTCTGGTCTCGCACTCAGTTTCGTTGTTACAGCGAGATTCCCCTTTCTCTCTGTCTGCTAGATGTTAAAACGCAGAAGGTCCTCACTTCTCTGTCTACACACAAAACATAACAGCCTCTTTTTCTACCCAAAATCAACGGGGTGTCTCTTACAACAGAACCCAATTTCCTTATTTGGTAAAAGGATTGTATAAAGGCAGGGACTAGCAAGGTACACTGAACGCATTCCTGAGGGAGGGGGGAAATCGGAGGAGGGAGACTGATTTGGAATTTAAGAGAAATACCAAAATGCAGAAGTTTTGAGGAAAATGGAGAACCGCTCCTCTCCCTGTGTGCATGATTGTTACACAGGGGGCCGGTAGATCACAGCAATTCCTAGAGAAACAGGAGAAAATAGATGAATAATTTCTGTCTCAAAAGGGGAGAGTGTCAGAGAGGGAGGTGGGTGAAGTCTCTGATAGGTGCAGCATGGGGCAAGGAGGACTCCTACTCCACCTCCCTTCCATCCACTGGTTCTGGGGGAGTAAGTTCAGAGAAGGCCACCAGAGAAGGCCACCATGGTAGAGGGAAGCAGTGTCAGATTCATGAAGCCAGGTTTTGGTAATGGTAAAAAAAGGTAAAGGAATTTGTGATAAAGAGGTTGTGGAGGGAGGTGAGTTTATTACAGAGTGGGCATTCCAGATGGTGCAGGAAAAGAGGATGCTGGTTTTGGGAAGAGCAAGAATGGAACCTACGTTCTAGGGACTGCAGCTGCTGCCAGAAGGAGTGGGGTGATGGGAGCATTGGGCACAGTTAAATGATGGAGGCCTGGGGTTTGGGGATATGTCTCCAGAAGTTAGACACAGCAAAAGATTGTGGGAGGTAATATGGGAGTGTGATTTATATGAAGGGACATACATCAGTATCCTGGAGGTAATATTCGCATTTGGGTGTAGAATTAGCAGGAGTTAGTGAGTGCGGTAATAGGAAGAGGACAGAGGAGAGTGTTATATATGTAAGCTGCGGGGTGGAGAATAGGGGTGAAGGAAAGAGAGTTTAAGGAGAGAGGACACATCTGTCAGAAGGAATGGTAGAAAGTGCATGTTACAGAGTGGTATGAGAGCTAAATAGAGAGACAGGGTTCACTCGCAGCCTGTTTGTGGTTTTTCAATGCAGTTTGCTATATATTTCCTGATTCCTTTCACATGTGTGGTTTGTCTGTGCTCACCTATGGGCGTTGTCTGCTATCCTCTGGGTTTTATTTCCTTCCCTTCCATCACTTCCTGGCCCACCTCCTAGTTTGCTTGTCTATATAAGACATGCTCAGTCTAGGCCACTTTGCCTGGGCAACTTCCTAGTTGTCGGAGCTCCTGTGTGTTGCTACTGCCTGAATCCTACATTGACTACTTGTGTACCGACCCCGACTTCTTTCTCTGACCTTGCTTGTTTTCCACCTGTCCTGACCTCGGCTAGCCTATCGGATTCCGTTTGTCTCCTTCCATTATACTCTGCTCCCGCGAGCAGTCTCCGCATCCTCAGCTGGGTGTACCTGGTGTACCTGGGGGCCGCGACCTGGTCCCAGCTTGCTGTAAGTCCACCCCCACCATCAGGGGCTCTGGTGAAGAAGCAGGCTGGGGCTTAGACTCTGCGCCCCTCAGGGAACCCCAAATTGAGCTCACTATCACAGGTGCTGACAGCAGAGTTAAATACACTAACAAATTAAAGCCAATCTCCAGCCCACACCTTTTAAGCAGTTACAGTAACAGTTCTTTTCCTTTTGGGATACAAATTTTATATAATCATTGTAAGCACCCCTGTCAGTGGCAAATTGCTTGTCTCATTCCTCTAACTGCTACATCTGCAGGACAGCTTGTTCTGTTGAAAACCAACACTGACAACTGACTTACTGACAGGATCACTAGGTGAAAATAAAGGAAACCCCCAAAAAAGAAAACAAATTCAGCCATCTCATTTAAGAATTGGTAAGCTGCAATATAGTAAATATTTGCTTTTGGGTTTAATACTCAGTAATATAATATATACCTAATAATATATTAATATAATAAATTGCATTGATTGCATACTGCCGTTTTTCCTCCATGCTCCCCCCTATATCTGTGATCAAGCCTGTATTGTGTGAAGCTTTAGAGAAGGGTAATGATCTGAGGTCATTGGTGTGTGACTTCTTGCTTCCCGTCTCAGCAAACAGACTGTTATATTTATCCATGCCACTTTAGAATTCACCCACTCTTTCGTGCAATAAGACCACACACATTAATTGCTATAACAGACTATGCTCACCACAGTTCTTCAATTTATCCAAAGGTGCTACAGTCTGTTTTTGTGTTTATTACATTGTGATCATTTATTATATAGCATTTACATTTTTTTCTTTCTCACTAAGCTTTTCTTATTATGGTATGTCTTCTTTTACTCTAACTTGGGATTCAGGTTTGAGGGCTTAACACCCTCCACTTGTACTATGAGTATTGAAAAAATCTGGAATTCGCTTGTAAATCTACATAACAATGCTCTATAATCCTCTGATCCTGCAATGTGACAAATATTCACCTGAATCACCAGCTAATTTATTTGGTATATTTTCTTTCCTTGTTTGTGATGCATGATGCACAGAATTTGTAAAAAAATCTAAATGGCGGATTTAGCTTGCTGCTTTGCAAATTTCTGTGAAACTGCTGATTGATCGTTGAAGGGCTCCTTCCAGGATTGGTATAAGCCTATCAAAAGAATATTGGAAGAGATTTTCTAGGAAGGCATGCTGTGTGATATTATACTTTCCTTTAGAAAAACTAGCTGCTTTGAAAAGCAGGGCAGCCAGAGCTGTGAGATACTATGAAACGTTACAAAAGGTCACATTGAATAACACATACAATAACATAAAGAAAACTGTGAATTGTACAAAGCTATAAACTTTATAATAACTTTCTTTTTCTTCATTCTGAAAAGCGTTGCATTTCTCTGTTTTGAAAAATAGTTTTATAACTTCCAGAAAACACCGTTAAGTCCTATGCCAGTATTGAATAAAAATGAATTAATCAAATTCAATGAAAAAAACAAAACAAAATGCATAAGGTATATAACAGTCAATTACAATAAAATATGTGCAATAAGTTGAGTCAATTTTTTTATATCAGCTTAGCTAAATTGTTGTCACCTTGACTTCATTTATGATGTAGGCGCAAAGTAGGATGAGACTACAGGCTTTCTTACTGAGAGGCAAGGTAAGAGCAATGAATGAAAGATGCCAGCACTTCTTTACAAGATAACCATTTTTATTGCATCTTTAACCATTTACCAACAGTAGGGTGTCGTAAGACATTGGGTTTCAGTAGTTATACTGTAATGATGCCTGCAGCTACAGGGGTCTGCGCCCCTGTCCACTGTTGCCACCTTTTCCAGGCTCTCCCATACCATTGGGGAGCCCAGGACCACTCCAACCAGTGGCATCTAGTACACTAAATAGAAAGAGAGGAACTGATGTTGTTCTTCACTCTCTGAGATCAGAAACCAGAAGCAATGAGGATTTCATCACTTCCATTACTGGCTTATGCAAGCATCTTATCAAACTAATCTCAGTTTGAGCAGATCTTTTTGAGTCAAGAGGAGACATCTCCTCTGGTGTCTACTAGACATGGGGCCTAATAGACACCAGATCTCTCTAAAAAGAGGCCTATTCTAACACAAGGGATGTTGTTTATAACTTGAGTTAACAGTAAAATAAAGTAAATTTAAATAAATCCAATTATAAAATAAAAAAAAATCAAAGCCCACCCATTCCCCCATGCTCACTTGCAAATGTGAACGTATACATAGGTGCCGCACTCATATGTAAATGGTGATTGCACCACACATGTGAGGTATTGGTGCGAATGTCAAAACAAGAGCAATAATTCTAGTGCCAGACCTCCTGTGTAACTTAAAAGTGGTGACCTGTGCAGGCTTTTAAAGAGTAGCTTATGGATTTTTAATGTACTGTATTTTGTTGCCATTCCACGGGTATAGACAATTTTAAAGCATGACATGTTTGGTATGTATTTACTCAGCATTATATCATCTTACATTAAAAAAAAACTGGGTATTATATTGTGTGCACTAAAATTCATTAATACATTCTTTTTACTTCAGTGCCCTACTTTCAAGTAATGCCCCCTAGAGACACAGTAAAAGTGCTCAGCCATTGAGGGGTAATTGTGATCCTCCTGCTCGGCTCCCTCCTTGGAAGCAGTGGGATTAAATCTGTGTAAGGCTGTTTGGCTTGTGCTTGGCTCTGTTGATAATGATGACCTGTGAAAGCATGTATCCACCCTCCTCCTCCTCTTCTGTTAGTAGAGATAAGCACAAAGTGTGCTCAGGGTCCCGCTATGTAATGATTCCCTAAAGTTGCTCAGCTCCCTCTCACCTATGAAAGTCGGCGCCCCCTGTGCCTGAAATTATTATTATTATACAGTATTTATAAAGCGCCAATAGTTCGCTCAGCGCTGTACATTACAAAGGGGGACAGAACATGTGACAGAACAATAACAATACAATGCAAAACATGAGGGGATCAAGGGCCCTGCTCTTTCGAGCTTACAATCTAGGAGGGAGGGGATGGTGGCACAGGAGGAGATAGCTGTGGGGGATGGAGTGGTAGAAAGAGTGGAGGAGGTCGGCAAGTTAGCAGGGGGTGGGGTAGGCTTCCCTGAAGAGATGGGTTTTCAGGGTGCGCCTAAAGGAGAGGAGAGTAGGTGATAATCTGATGGGTTGGGGCAAGGAGTTCCAGAGGATGGGTGACACCCTGGAGAAGTCCTGGAGGCGGGCATGGGAGGAGGAGACCAGGGAACTAGAGAGAAGGAGGTCTTGTCTTGTGAGGAGCGGAGTGTGCGTGCTGGGCGGTACTTGGATATTAGGTCAGTGATGTAGTTCGGGGCAGTATGGTGGACAGCTTTGTACGTTAGCGTTAGGATTTTGAATTTGATCCGTTGCGCAATCGGAAGCCAGTGGAGGGATTGGCAGAGGGGGGTGGCGGATACAGAGCGGTTGGAAAGGTGAATGAGTCTGGCAGCCGTATTCAGGATCGACTGAAGCGGGGATAGCCAGCGGCGAGGCAGGCCAGTGAGGAGGGAGTTGCAGTAGTCGAGTCGTGATATGATGAGGGAGTGGATGAGCTGTTTAGTGGTTTCTGGGGTTAGGAACATGCGGATTTTGGCGATGTTGCGGAGGTGGAGTCTGCACGAGTTTGTTAAAGATTGGACTTGGGGTTGAAAGGATAGGTTGGAGTCCAGAATGACACCAAGTACTCTGGCCTGCAGGGCGGGTTTGATGGTAGCGTTGTTGGATGTGACGGAGAAGTCAATGGGGGGTGGTGTCCGGGCTGGGGGGAAGACAAGAAACTCGGTTTTGGAGAGGTTCAATTTAAGGAAGTGGAGTGACATCCAGTCTGATATGTCGCTCAGTAGGTGTGTGATTCGGGCTGAGACCAAGGGGGTGAGGTGGGGGGTTGAGAGATAGATTTGTGTGTCGTCGGCATAGAGGTGGTAGTTGAAGCCGTGAGAGTGTATGAGTTGGCCAAGGGAGGAGGTATAGATGGAGAAGAGAAGGGGCCCAAGGACAGAGCCTTGAGGGACCCCAACAGAGAGGGGGAGTGAGGGGGAGGTGGTAGCATTATAGGTAACGCTGAAGGAGCATTGTGACAGGTAGGATGAGAGCCAGGAGAGAGCAGAATCTCTGAGGCCGAGGGAGTGTAGTTTTTTGAGGAGAAGGGGGTGGTCGACTATGTCGAAGGCCGCAGAGAGGTCAAGGAGTAGGAGCACTGAATAGTGGCCATTAGCTTTGGCGGTTAGCAGGTCGTTGGAGAGTTTGAGTAAGGCAGTTTCGGTGGAGTGTAGGGGACGGAAGCCGGACTGTAGGGGATCGAGGAGGTTGTTGTCGTTGAGGTGAGAGCATAGGCGGGTGTAGACCAGGCGCTCGAGGAGTTTAGATGTAAATGGGAGCAGGGAGATGGGTCTGAGGTTGTTCGGGTCATTAGGGTCTAGGGAGGGCTTTTTAAGTATGGGGGTGATGTGTGCATGTTTCAGAGGGGAGGGGAAAGTGCCGGAGGAGAGGGAGAGATTGAAGATGTGGGTGAGGGAGCATAGGATGGAGGGGGAAGGAGGTCGTAGGAATTGTGAGGGGATAGGGTCGAGGGGGCAGGTGGTGATGCGGGCATCAGAGAGGATCTTGGAGACTTCCTCGATGGTAGTAAGGTCAAAGGTGCGGAGTGTTGGGGGAGCTTCAGTATGAGGAATGTAGAGTGGGGTGGAAGAGGAGGTCAGAGCAGTGGTGGGGCCGTGGGAGAGGGGTGATGAGGGGGTAGCTGAGTGAGGGTGAAGGGGGTTGGAGAGAGTTTGAGCAGCGATGAAGTCCCTGCGGGTTATGTCGAGGGGAAGGGGGGATAAGGGGGTAGCTGTGTGAGAGGGGACGGGTTGAGAGGGCGTGTGAGTTGTGGCAATGTCCTTGCAAATTGTGTCAATCTTGTTTTTGAAGTGATTGGCAATCTCAAGGGCAGTGAGTGAGGTGCTGGGTGGAGGTGGGGGTGGAGAGAGTAGAGTGTTGAAGGCGGAGAAGAGTCGGCGAGGATTGGAGGAGAGGGCCTTGATGAGGGTCAAGAAGTAGGCCTGTTTGGCAGCATGGAGGGAGGAGGTATAGGTGTGGAAGGCAGATTTGTAGCGGGTGAAGGCTTGTTGGGATTTGGTTTTGCGCCATAGTCGCTCCAGGGCACAACTGTGTCATTTGAGGGTTTTGGTGTGATCAGTCTGCCAAGGCTGGAGCGTTCGGGGTCTGATGTTGCGTGTGGTTAAAGGCGCTAGTGAGTCAAGGGCTGTTGAGAGCGTGTTGTTGTAGGCGGTCGTAGCCAAGTCGGGGCAGGACAGGGGGAGGATGCTGTCATAGAGATGATCAGCTGCAGAGTGGAGGGGGGCAGGGTTAAGGTTGCGGAGGTTACGGCTGGTAGTAGTGTGACATTTGGAGGGGTAGGCATTGGAGGACGAGGAGATAGAGAAGGTAATCAGGTTGTGGTCAGAGAGAGGGAAGGGGGTGTTAGTGAGGTTGTGGGGAGCGCAGTGGTTGGAGAAGACAAGATCAAGGATATTACCGTTGGAGTGGGTGGTGGATTGTATGCACTGTGCAAGTGTAAAGGAGGAGGTTAAGTGGAGGAGACGGGCTGTGTCTGGGTTGTCGAGGTTGACAGGGATGTTGAAATCCCCAAGGATGATGGTGGGTAGCTCAGAGGAGAGGAAGAAGGGTAGCCAGGAGGAGAAGTCATCCAGGAAGCGGGGTATGGATTCAGGAGGCCGGTATATCACAGCAATCTTCAGGGGGGTTGGGGAGAATAGTCGGACGCATGTGGGCCTCGAAGGAGGAGAAGGATAGGGAGGGGGGGTTTGGGAGGACTCTGAAGGTGCTCTGTGGTGACAGGAGCAGACCAACCCCACCACCTTTACGACCGTTAGGCCTGGGTGAGTGGGTCCAGGTGAGACCTTCATAGGAGAGTGCAGCAGGGGAGGTAGAGTCAGTGGGCTGGATCCAGGTTTCCGTGATCGCTAGGAGGTTGAGGGAACGGGAAACAAAGAGGTCGTGGATGGCGGTAAGCTTGTTGCACACCGATCGGGCGTTCAGGAGTGCACATGAAAACATGAAATGCTAGCCAGTGTTATTTGTGCTCTGTTAAAGGAAATCTATTGTAACTTCAGGTTAGGGGGTCTACAAGCGAGACCTTCTAGATGAGATATCAAGTCCGAATTGATAAAGAAAGGTGCATTTATTATACTGCATTGGAAATAATATAGCATACAAAAGTTCACTTCATGTGAGATGAACTAAGGTAGTACAGAATATATATCTGTTTCTTAAGCTTTAGACTAATACATATATAGACATAAAGTCCAGGCGTGATCGTACAGAAATTCAGGCGCGGTCATTCGGTCTTGATCCAATCAAATCCTCATATGCTTAACAGCAAACTCAGAGTTAACATCACATGATCAGTCCAAAATAGCATCCATTATGACAGTTGCTGGTTCAAACTGGTTTGACCATAAGATGCTTTTCTTATCCTTGAAAGAGGAAGTTAACATTTTCTAGCCGGCTAGGTGTTTATGTCGCAGACATATACTTCAAATCACATTTCCTGAGAAGAAGAAAAGGAACTGCTGTAAAAACTCATATATATATATATATATATATATATATATATATATATTTATATATGTGTATATTAGAACATTCATTATCAGACCCCTATATTTCTACTCACTATGGTTACAACACGTACTTTCATTTTACAACAGCCGGTACAAACAATAATTATTCCGCACATTTCAATACAGACTTACCTGCAAAATCTCCTTTCATGCTATGAGTACTGCCTGTCTCCTGGCAGTCTCTTTCAACAATTTTCTGGATTCCCTGAATGCTTTGCAGCTTCTCTTCTACTGTTTGCTTTCAATTTCCAAGACCTACATATCCCATGGTATCTTGCTGATTGCAAGCAGTGATTTCTGTACTGACTTTACCTCCGGAATCTCCTCCTCCCAGCACCTCTGTAGTTCAGAAGGCAGGCTCTGTGAAGTATGTGACACAGCAGTGCCTACTCACAGGGCATTGGAAATACAAGATAGAATCCAAGAAAATAAATGTATGAGAATCACAAAATAAATGTACAAACTTCAAAATTGTTTGGATTAATAGGAGTAGGCTAGAAATCATTGAAATATAATATAGAAATGAATATAAGATTTTACATTTTGACCATAGATAACCTTTAATCACTTGCCTACCAGGCACATGTACCCCCTTCCCGCCCAGGCCAATTTTCAACTTTCAGTGCTGTTGCACTTTGAATGACAATTGCGCAGTCATGCAACACTGTACCCAAACTAATTTTTTTGCTTAGACAGATAGAGCTTTCTTTTGGTGGTATTTAATCACCACTGTGTTTTTAATTTTTTGCTAAACAAACTAAAAAAGTCTGAATATTTTGAAAAAAATGTTTTTTCTTACTTTATGTTATAACATTTTGTAAATAAGTAATTTTTCTCCTTCACCGATGTGCACTAAAAAGGCTGCAGTGATGGGAACTAATAGGCTGCACTAATGGGCAGTGATAGGCAGCACTAATGAGGAGGCTCTGATGGATATTGACAGGCATCACTGGTGGGCATTGACAGGCATCACTGATGGCACTGATAGGCAGCAATGATGGCACTGATAACTGGCACTGATAGGTGGCACTTACTGGAACTGTTAGGCGGCACTGATGGGCACTGATAGGCGGCACTGATAGGTGGCACTGATGAACATTGATAGGCAGCACTGACTGGCACTGATAGGCGATACTAACTGGCATTGATAGGAGGCACTGATAGGCAGAGCTGACTGGCACTGATAGTCAGCACTGACTGGCACTGATAGTTGTCACTGAAAGGTAGCTCTGATGGGCACTGATATGTGGCATTGATGTGCACTGATGGGCACGGGTATATGGCATTGATGGGCACTGACAGGTGGCAATTATGGGCACTGACAAGTGGTACTGATGGGCTACACTGATCATCAGGGCACTGATGTGTAGATGTCCCCTCTGAGGAATGCCGATTACCAGCTCTCCTCTCCTCATGCGCTGTCAGCGGGAGGAGAGGACCTATTTACATGCGATCAGTTGTGATTGGATACAGCTGATCACATGATAGAGCATACATCATTGCCATGCTTAGCTAGAGTGATATGATGTCCTCCCAGAACGAGAAAATCGTCGCCCTCCCGTCATTTCCTTATATGGCGGGCGGGAGGCGGTTCAAGTGTTTGATTATACAGGGGTTTTTTTTACCTTCATGCATTCAGCTCCCCCCCCAACTCTCCCCTTATACACACCTAAATCCAATCTTGATCCAGCGATGTGCAGCAGCTCTCCTAGGTCTCTCTCTCCTCATTGGCTGAGATATAGCAGCAGGAGCAATTGGCTCCCACTGCTTTCAATCACAGCCAGTGAGGAGGGATCGGGGGGGGGCAGGGCTTAGCCATGATCCATGAGTCTTATGGACACACAGAGGTGGCTCGGGAGTGAACATGCACAAATGCCCCCAGAGTAAGTAGCTTGCTCTGGGAGCACTCGGTGTGGGGGAGGAGCCAGGAACACTGACAGGAGACCTAAAAGAATAGGATCAAGGATTCTCTGTGCAAAACCATTGCAGAGCTGGTAAGTATGACAAGTGTATTATTAACAAAAATTCACCTTTAGTGTCACTTTAAGTGTTGCATTATATGTTACTGTTATATATACAATTAAAAAAAAGGAACAACTAAGAAGAAAAATGTGAACTTAGATAATGAGATATATTGCTTTTATATAAACTATGAGAAAAAAATATTCCTAATATTTCACCAAGGGTTTTTGTATATTCTTTTATTTTCTAACTGTTCACAAAAACATTCAACAAAATAAATAAGATACAAATAGTGAAGCAAGTAAACAGGTCAAAAGAAAACTGTTTTATCTTTTTACCTCACCATATGAATGTGATTTAATGGCCATGCATTCTTTATGTTTGCAACAGGTGTACTTCACTCTGTAGTCCCCGCAATCCTCTGAGATGACTTTGAAATTTCAACAGAGAATACGCTGAAAATGAACATGTCTCTACTGTGTTAGAATTCAGAAAACAACAACACAGTAGTTACCATTCTCCTGCAGCAATGCTGTAAAATATATGTGCTATCCCTTTCAGAGAAGATTGTATTGTCATAGGTCTTGTTATGTTCTCTGGTAAATATGAGGGCAGTGTGTGAGTTATCACTGTACTAACAGAAAGAAAGGAATAATGCTACTAGTATCAGTAAGATATTGGTGGGCCATTTTGCCCTGCTGGATACTGGAGGTCATCCCAACCTACTCGTATGCATTGGCTAAGTGCCTTGCTACAATGACAGTCCTATATGTTCTTTTTTTTCTGATGCAGCTTACCGTTAACTGTTGTAACACACACCTTGTAAATCTTTTATAGTAAATCTTTTATAGAGCAAATTAAAGAGTCTTCATATTTCATTGTGTTCAGTTTCCATTTGATCTGGGAAGTAACTTTGAAGATCAGGATAGTGATGTCAAACAGTGCTCAATTTTTTTCATAATAAATAACTAACCCTATAGGATACCGGTTATCAGTGGTTCACCTATAAATAGCTTTGTGGGGTAACACTTTTTTTTAGGTTAATATTTTATTATTATTGATAGTAATTACAACACTTAAACTAATCTTCTCTCACACATTGACAGAAGGAGATGTAGGACGAGCCTTAAAGCCCAACCTTGAATATAAAATGTAATTTGCATAGCTACTATGTATCACAAATTCAGAACTTTAAAAAGGATTCAGTATCCTATAGTAGAGAAAACAAAAATAATGGTGATGCAAAATGCTACTGTTTTTTCTGTGTATTTTTTTTTTTACTTTTCGCTTTCTATTAATTATCCTGTGGCCTCTGTCTAAAAGGCTTTATAATATTCACACAAAGATGTGCTCCCTTCAAGCATTAAATATATTATAAGCATTTGTTTATTTTATTTATTACAGGTATTTATATAGCACCATCAATTTACACAGTGCTTTACATGTATATATTGTACATATACATCAGTCCCTAACCCTCAAGGGGCATACAATCTAAGGTCTCTAACTCACATTCATACACATGTAAGGAACAGTTTAGACAGGAGCCAATTCACCTACCAGCATGTCTTTGGAGTGTGGGATTAAACCAGAATACACGCAGGAAACCCACGCAGGTACAGGGAGAACATGCAAACTCCAGGAAGGTGGTGTCATGGTTGGGATTTGAACCAACGACCCTAGTACTGCCAGGCAGAAGTGCTAACCATTAACCTCTTCCCTACCGAACTATAGCTGAAAGATGGCTACAGCGCGGTTGTCCAGTTCTGGGATGTCCTCCCAGAACATGCCCCCTGCGCGGCCCCAGCGGCATGCACATGGCGCCGCCGGTGATCGTTGTGTCTACAGACACAGCTGATCACGATATCCGGTAAACAGCCAATAACAGCGGCCTTTTACCACGTGATCAGCTGTGTCCAATGACACAGCAGATCACCTGGCAAATACAGTTGTTGGTTATCAGCTGCACTTTCCTCTTGCTGTTACAGTATGAGGAAATTACTGCCGATAACCGGCAATTGTCAGAGATTTGATCAGCACTGATCATCAGAGAACTGATGATCAGTGCCCTGATTATCAGTGCCCAGCAGTGCCACCCACCTGTGCCACCCACCTGTGGCCATCAGTGCTGCTCACCTGTACCCATCAGTGCCATCCACCTGTGCCCTGCAGTGCCACCCACCTGTGCCCAGCAGTGACAGCCACCTGTGCCCAGTAGTGCCTAGCAGTGCCACCCACCTGTGCCCAGCAGTGCCACTCAGCAGTGCCGCTCAGCAGTGCCACCCAGCAATGCTGCCCAGCAGTGCTGCCCATCAGTGCTGTCAGAACGTGCCACCCATCAGTGCCCATCAGTGCCTCCTATCAGTGCAGCATCATCAGTGCCAGCTCATCAGTGCTGCCTATCAATGCTGCCTATCAGTGCCTCCTATCAGTGCCCATCAGTGCTGCCTATCCGTGCCACCTCAGCAGTGCCAATCAATGCTACCTATCAGTGCCCATCAGTGCTGTCTGTCAGTGCAGCCTCATCGACGCATATCAGTGAAGGAGAAAAATGACCTGTTTGCAAAATTTTTTAATGGAATGATGGAATGGAAAACTTTTTTTTCTTGCTTTTTTTTTGTTTATAGCGCAAAAAAGAAAACACCCAGTGGTGATTAAATACCATCAAAAGAAAGCACATTTGTGTGAAAAGAAATTATAAAAATTTCATATGGGTACTGTGTTGCATGACCGCGCAAGTGTCATTCAAAGTGTGACAGCGCTGAAAGCTGAAAATTGGCCTGGGCACGAAGGGGGTATAAGTGCCCAGTAGGCAAGTGGTTAAGCCAATGTGCTGCCCAAACGACTTGTCTATACAGTGCCTTTAGTTTTTATGCCAGCAAAGATTTTATGCGGTCCTCCAATCTGTTCTCTCTGCATATCCCTCTGGTCATCATTAACCCAGACTAATGGAACTTGTTCATTCCCAAGCTTGCAAACATTCAAACCAGGGAGCCCCATGCTCCCAACTACATCCATCTGAAAATATTAAAACAGTAAAAGTAACATATCTCTTAATGTGGAGTCACATTCTAATTATGCACGCCCAGAAGCCATTCTATTTTAATTACAAGCAATCCTTGTTATTCAGAAAATTGCTCTTATTCCCTAATGTGACCATAAGCAAGCAGTCAGCACAGTTCAAAGTGACAGACAAGAGGGGCCATAGTGCCCAGATGCAATCTGAAAGAAGTCCTCATAGGCTACATAAAATCTGCAGAAAATGATGCAAGGCTTATATTAAGGTGTTTTGCATTTAGAATCAACTGGATGATTTTATTTCTCTTCACTCTCTATCGATACACACCAATATGGGCATGTGCAGCTTGCCACAAAGGCTCTGTTCTATCAGGAGATGAGTAAGGGGCAGTGGTAGAAGGGGAAGATCAGAGAAGACAGAATTAAACATCCTTTTTACACAATGCAGATGATTACCTCCTTAGTTTCCACAGTGAATATAACAAGCATGCTTTACTGCATATACAGACTGATGTTACTGTTGTGGGTTTAGTAACACTTTATATTTTATGGAGATTGTTTTTTAAACATAATATATACATACATTGTACAAAAAAATGTGGATTTATAAGAAGTAAAGAATAATTACATACATTATAACAAGTTGTACATTAGTGTATATATGCAAAAAGTATAGATTACATGGGAAAATATTCCCAACAAACTAATAAAAATAATAACGGCATTGTAATGCAATAGTAAGAAGGTATCAAGGAATAAGAAAAATGGAAAATTAAATATTAAAATAACTTAACAATGTATTATCTCTTGCTTAAAAAATCAATGACATGGTACATGAAATCAGGAACAATTAGGTGAATTTAGATTAGGCAATACATATTTCTGTGGTGGTTGAATAAAGAACTGACAGCTTGTTGTGATTAATCTTAATGTTGCCAAGATGATAACGTAATTCCCATCCTAAAATCTTCTTAGAATCTGTTTGTATTGCATGTGTCAGAAATCGTTTTTCTTTCTATCCAAGTTACAGAATAATCTCTTAACATCTCACGGATATTCAAAGGAAACAGTGAAACATAAAAGTAAGTTCTTAATGAAGACTAAGGCAAGCCATAGATGACTCAAATTTCTTTCATTCCACCATATGTAGAAGGAAATAAAATTACTTGATTCCCCTATCAACACTGACTGTCTTGATGGGGAATCCTTCCCACAGGGCTATTGTGCTCTGCTGAGGGGAGTCTTCCCATTCAGCAGAACGATATGATTACTGCTAGAGGCTATAGCAGCTGAAAGAGATTGCCTGCAAAATACCTAACAAGCTGGTTGTACCCAAGTTGATCTATGGATCGACTTGGGTACAACCAGCCTACCCATGGATGGCTCAAATCTTGGTCAGTCCCAGGGGCGGACTGACAACTCATAGAAATAGGGGATCATGGGGCCCCTGTGTCCTTGCCCAAACTCAAAAAAGCCTATGAAAAAGGTACCAGGGGCATCTCATGGGGTGCCCTACTGACCCCGGGCCCTCGGGCAGTGCCCGAGTTTCCAAATGGTCAGTCCGCCCCTGGTCAGTCCCTGCTGAACCAGTTGATATTTGATCCATCTATGGTCAGCTTAAGAGAGCTTAAATATTCCGAGTCAAGAATATACCACTCCATACAGAACTGAGTGATAATGCAATAAGCAATTTGATGATTCGTCATGCTGCCTTAGCTGTAAAAAACTAAATGAAAAAAAATCACCTGTGTTAGTTTGTCCCAGCCTCCGCATGTTGCTTACTGCACCTCTTGGTAGCAGTCATTTGGCCAGTTAACATTACAGGCCTGTTGGAAATGCAATTTTTGTTAAAGCGGAGTTCCACTCAAAAAGCGGAAGCTTCACTTATTTTCCTTCCGCCCCCACTGCCATATTTGGGGGGAATCAGGTACCTGGTTTTGACAGGCATCCGTTACTGCTTCTGGCTCAGTTCACCGCAGCGAGGTGAGCCGGAAGTTCGACCCCCTCCTCCCTCCCGAAGTCTCCTGGGAACTTTCACAGGTCCCAGGAGACTGCCGGACCAATTAGGAAGCGCAGCACAACTTTTGCATGCTCAGTGGGCACCAGGCTGTGAAGCCGCAAGCTGTCACAGCCTAGTGCCCACAGTTGAAATGCCGGCACCGTGGAGGAAAGAAGGGGAGAAGGGACGGTGCAGGTGAGAACATCGCTGGACTCCGGGACAGGTAAGTGTGTGTTAATTAAAAGTCAGCAGCTAAAGTTTTTGTAGCTCTTGACTTTTAATAAACACAAAAATGGCTGGAACTCCACTTTAAGAAGCCAAGAGAATTCCACTCAATGATGGTAACCTTGAACAATCTACTATGCAGAGAACCACAAGAAGTATTTGGACAAGATAGTGGCACTAGAAATTGCTGGCGTGTATTTTTAATAGCTGCCTCCCTCCTGCCATATAAGGAAATGACAGGAGGGCGGCGATTCTCTTGTTCTGGAAGGACATCTTCCCACTCTAGCTGCGCATGCTCACCCCGGGGACACGCGGCACGGTTATCGGTGGTGAGCTGTGTCCTTGGGACACAGTTGCTCACTGATCACAGTAAAGAGCCGTATGACATAGGCTCTATCATGTGATCAGCTGTTAACAATCACAGCTGACCACATGTAAATAGGAAATGATGGTTATCCCAGTCCTGTCCTCACGCTGACAGCATGTGAGGAGAGGAGAGTCGTTAAGCGGCATTCCTCAGAGGGGACATGTACACTGATCTTCAGGGCACTGATCATCAGTGACCTGATAATCAGTGCAGCCCCATTAGTGCCACCTGTCAGTGCCCATCAAAGCCATATACCAGTGATCATCAGTGCACATCAATGCCACATATCAATGCACATCAATTCCACATATCAGTGCACATCAGAGCTGCCTTTCAGTGCCAACTATCAGTGCCAGTCAGTATTGCCTAGCAGTGCCAGTCAGTGCCACGTATCAGTGCCAGTTAGTGCCACCTATCAGTTTTCTTCAGTGCCACCTATCAGTGCCCATCAGTGCCGCCTAACAGTGCCAATCAGTGCAGCCTATCAGTGCCCATCAGTGCAGCCTCATTAGAGCACATCAGTAAAGGAGAAAAATTACTTATTTACAAAAATTTTTAACAGAAACTAAGAAAAAAACTTTTTATTTCAAAATGTTCAATCTTTTTTAGTTTGCTTAGCAAAAAATTAAAAACCCAGTGGTGATTAAACACCATCAAAAGAAAGCTCTATCTATCTAAAAAAAATGATAAAAATTTAGTTTGGATACAGTGTTGCATGACTGTGCTGAAAGCTGAAAATTTGCCTGGGCAGGAATGGGGTGAAAGTGCCCGGTAGGCAAGTGGTTAAATGGAAAAAAAATGACGGTAAGGTATAAAATCCAAATAGCTAGTGAGACGCTTTCAGTGGCTCAGAGTTCTGGCTTTTCCTAGTATTGTCAAAGCTTGTAACCTCCTCCTGCCTTTTACACATTCCTGTTGGACAGCCAGGCAGCTTCTAACCTCCCTGGTTGTATTCCCGAGTGTAGCTCGGGGTGAAATTTCAGTACCAAGAGCGGTAACCCCGAGCTACACTCAGTATTACCATACGGCGTTGCTCAGGGATTCCCTGCAGCGCTTACCTTGTCCTTCGCTCCCGCGATGTCCCTCCTGCAGCGTCCCTGGCCATCTCCACTGGCCGATGCTGGCATCCGGCTTCCGTGTTCCGGTCCCTGTGACGTCGGGACATACGGGGGAAGGAACTGGAACCGGCGGCAAATTTAAAAATTTTAAAAACTGTCATTTTTTGTAAACGAATATTACATAGCAAAACATTGCTGTTTCAAAGCATTTCACATACATTTTGTCCCTACTGCTTTGTCCTGTGCCCTGCCTGCATTTTGACTGTTCTTTCTGCCTGGAAACTTAGAAAAGTCCATGGCGTCCAAAAAGCATCCCTTTAGGTCAAAAGCGGTTTTAGACCAGCTAGAGAACAGCGATAGTAAATCAGAACTACTTGCAGAATTGAGTGATAATGATTTGTGGGGAAATTCGTCATCAGACACAGAAAACGATTTTGCTACTTTGCTCAGTGATGTGCGAACTTGGCGCTATATTTCAAATTTCAGTGTTTTTGGTTTGATTATATTATTGAATTAAATTTTTTATTATTATTATATTATTATTTTTTATGATTATTTATTAAATTATAATTTATGATTTTGTGTTTCAAGTTTTATCATATCCGGAATGTTTACTAGACTCTTGTTCGGACAGATTTCAGTGAGTTATTCCTAAAAATTACAGCCTACAATAAAAAAATACATATTTCCATGCAAAATAATGGTACCGCTTTCAGCACCAAAAATCTGAAATAATCATACCGCCAGGGAGGTTAATAGTTGTTAGCCAATAGGAATTCATAGCATGTGGGGGAGTGTGGGCAAGCTCTGACACTACCAGCTAATGCAGGTCATACATGGTTCGAATTCCGAACGATTTTTTGTCGGAAAATCAGAAACTTCATTCGCTCGGTAATCCGATGGTGCCATCATTGATTTCAAAAGTCGGCGGAGCAAGTCCTAAAGTTCACCCCATATAACATGCAAATTTTTGTTCCTTCCAGGTCACGGCTCAAGCGCATATTCTTTTCTGAAAAATGATCGTGCAATTTGACCATCATTGAGTCAAAAATCATTCATTTTTCATGAATTTTCCAGCATGCCCGATCACCGAAAAGGGGAGGAACCACGCAAATCGGCCGGTGCCATTGACCCACTAACAGAGCGAAAATCGGCCGATTATTCTTAGGTCCAATTTTCGGATGAAAATCGTTTGATTTTCGACCCATGTATGGCCGGCCTAAGTCAGATCAGAACTGCCTATAAATGCCCAGCAGAGCAGAAGAACTGCAAAGCTGCTGCAGGTATGTGCACCTCTGGGTGCCTACACTTTATATTTGTCAGCAGCTTTTCCTCTTATTGAGGTGATAGTCACTTTAAGTTGGAAAGGAATATTTTCTTACTGGTATGGTTTTTTTAAATTTGATCATAACACCATATACACTTTAGCAAGCAAGGAGATCTTTTATACAGACTGTCTGTTAATGTTAGAAATTTTAGAGTATGGAAGGCTGTGATGAATTCTTGAAGTCATGTCTTTTGGAGAACATTGAAGGTTTGTTTCTAAAATAGCAATGACCTAACACTGCTCTACCATGGTTGGAAATGATATCATATTTATAACATCATTAAGACAAAGGAATGTACTAATGTGCAGTAAGCAGCACAAAAGACACTGCTCTGCTCCTGCTGCTAGATCAATTTTAACATTTTTACAGACCATTACCGGCAAATAAAGTAATGGCTTGTGACAATAAGAGAATCAAATTGAAAATGTTTAATATTCAGATTAATTTACATATTCCTTGAGCATAGTTATATTAAAATACTTAAGCACATGGTTTCTGGTGTGAATCATTGGTTACATTTTCTATTACGCTAATAAGACTCACTCTAGTGGAAATGTACAATAATAAAGCAAGGGACATTTATATGGGGTGATTAGTGAACAGAACAACTTCGTTTTCCCCACAAATAAAAGTTACATCAAGTGTTCCAATGCACACCGTGAATTGTTTTGTTGCAGCAATAAGAAGGTATTTGCAGAATAAAATTACTTCCATAAGTGTCTTTTATCCATCGTAGCGATAGTTGTTTTGCTATTTTTTTTACTATTATTTATATTTCTACATACAAATGGTTACTAGGCATGGTTTATATTTCTATACACTGTATATAATAGAAAACTAGGCATACAATGATTTTAATAAGTCAATGCAATAATAATTTTAGGTTTTCCTTTACACCCCAACAAATCCCATATGTTTTGGCAAGCTTAAACAGGGTGTCATCATCGCTACCTGCTACTGTTATATCTAGATCATTTTAGTGGTATTCAATAAATATTTTCAAATCAGATTAAAAAGATGCTTACTTAAAGCAGATTGTACACTAAAATGTAAGGTTGGCTCATTAGATCAATTCCCCCTCCCTCTTTATAAAACACAGATGACAGATGTACCGAAATGTACCTGTATGGAGAAAGGTTATCATTTATATCCTTGCCTTACCCTCAGCTTCTGCCAGCAGCACATAGGCAAGGATGACATCACAATTCTGTAAGCAGGATTCCTGGAATGATGAAAATGTCATAACTCACAAAGGACACTACAGCACCTAGTTGGAACGTCATCTCATGAGATACGGAGTACTCAATGCTACTCAGGAAACTCATCAGAAGAATAGTGATGTCACCACTTTCAGTGCAGGAGATAGTAGTAAGCAGGGGCGGACTGACAACTCATGGGGCTCCCGGACAATAGGGGATCACGGGGCCCCTGTGTCCTTGCCCAAACTCAAAAAAGCCTATGAAAAAGGTACCAGGGGCATCTCATAGGGCCCCCTACTGACCCCGGGCCCTCGGGCAGTGAACGAGTTTCCAAATGGTCAGTCCGCCCCTGGTAGTAAGTATTTATACTAACTTTTTCCAACAGGTACATTTTGATACTACTATTAAACAGACATATAGGAACAAATGGTGGAGGGGGCCCTAATCTAGTGAGATAATGTTCTGTCCTCTAGAACTTAAAGTGTTACTAAACCCACAACAGTAAAATCAGTCTGTATATGCAGTAAAGCATGCTTGTTGTACTCACTGTGGATCCTAAGGCGTTAATTCTCTGCATTGTGTAAAAAGGCCATTTGATCCTGACTTCTCTGCTCCTCCTCTTGTTCAGATGTCCACCTGACAGACTGAACCCGTAGTCACATACACATGCTCAGTTTGGTGTGTATTGCTAGAGAGGTTTTTTTTCTTGGGAGAGTGCATGTGATCAGCACAGGGCCAATCAGCACTGTTCAGACAGAGGTCAGGGGTTCTGCATAGTCCTAGAGCAGAAAGAAAACTCATCCTACAAGATTTAACCAGAGCTCTGCTGAACACTGATAGAAGCCACAAGACTGCTCTATAGGTGTTTAGCAGTTTATCTTTACTAAGATAATTACATTTCCATGTTCTGTGTACTGTGGAAGACCAGACAGAGAGAATGCAGGGTTTAGTAACACTTTAATTGTGAAAAAACAAGCTGTCAGTGTTGTAATATTCTTTGTAGAAGAAGTATAGCAGAGGTAATTTTTACAATCTTTTTAAATTTGTTTTCTTAACAACATTTGTACCTATTATGGAAGGCATAATGGATTTTTGGGTAGATTATAACATGGCCTAGAGTGCCTAATTCAATAATTAAAGTGTTACTTAACCCAGGACCTTGGATTCACTATATCTCGTCTCCCACAGTACACAGAACATGGACATGCAATTATTTTACTAAATATAAATGAGAAAATACCTTTTCTCATCAGCATTTAGAACATTCTTGTGACTTCTATCAATGTCCAGCAGAGCATTGGTTAAAGCTTGTAGGAGGAGTATTCATTCTCCTCTCACTGTCCTATGAGACTGCAGGGCCCCTGACCCTCTGTCTGAACAGCACTGACAAGCTTTAACCAGTGCTCAGCTGAAGTCCCAAAATACTATATACTACTGATGATAAAAGGTATTTAGCATTTTATATTTACTAAAATAATTGCACTTCCATGTTGTGTGTACTGTGGGAGACCAGATAGAGTGAATGCAGGGTCCTGGGTTTAGTAAAACTTAAATGTGTCACTAAGCCCACAACAGTAAAATCAGTCTGTATATGCAGTAAAACATGCTTCTTAAACTCACTGTATACTCTGCATTGTGTAAAAAGGCTGTTTGATCCTGTTTTCTCTAATCCTCCCCTTCTTCCACGTTCCCTATTTTATCTGACCTTGGGAAATTCTGCACATGCTCAATTTGGTGTGTACTGCTAGAGAGTTTTCTCTTTTTCTGGGGAGGGTGCATGTGATTAGTACAAGGCCAATCAACATTGTCCAGACAGATGGTCGGGGGTTAAGCAATCTCAAAGGGCAGTGAGAGGAGAATGAAAACTCCTCCTGCAAACTTTAACCAGTGCTCAGAATGACACTTATAGAAGTCACTAGACTGCTCTAACTGCTGATGAGAAAAGGTATTTAGCAGTTTATATTTACTAAAATAATTACTTTTCCATGTTCTGTGTACTGTGGGAGACCATATATAGTCATTGCCGGGTCCTGGGTTTAGTAACACATTAACTGACAAATTTTGGCAAAAAATATAGGGAAAAACAACACATTGGTGGATATTTACTAATACTGGAGAACTCAAAAGCTGGCATCTGTGCATGGTAGCCAATCGGCATCTAATTTCAGCTTGTTTAATTAAGCTTTGACAAAAAAAACCTGGAAGCTAATTGGTTTCTATGCAGAGCAGCACCAGATTTTACATGCTCCAGTTTTAGTATATCAACCCCATTGCTTCATTTTGCTCCCCCTCTGCTTCATTCAGCTATAGAGACTGAAAAAGGGACATCCTGCATGAGCTTCAAGTCCACACTTGAAGATAACATAGGGTTGAAGATCCACCATATGACAGTGCACTCCTTGTGCTTGAGCAGCCAATGGCCAAGCACAAGCTCTGTTATGTGGGGGGGAGGGAGTCACTCTTCCATACCTATAAGTACCTATTGCTTCCAGTGGCTAAACAGTGTGTCAGGGTGTATGAGATGCTGCTGGGGAAGCTATTAAAGTGAACTGGTTGCTTTGCTCTAAATGAGCACATCACATATTTGCTTTAAAATGACTCTGTTGCTAGACCAAAAATAATAAAATAAGCACCCCTTGAAAAGAAGGTAGTTAATACTTGTCCCCTGCTGTCCATGTCCTAGGTAATCTTCTGTATTAAAGAGATACTGCAGAATGTCAAATTCTTGGTACCTCACTGTGCTTAACCTCAGACCCTACATTACTATAGACAAAGTAATGATGTAGGGACCAATGGATTAAACTACTAAGCACAAGGAGATTTATGTTAGGTAGTGGTTATTATTTAAGGATGAGCTACTTGTTAGGGGGTAAGTGCCCATGTTTTGACATATTTTTTATAATTCAGACTTCAGTACATAACTAAGTGGCCTTTTTTGTTTTGATAGTAGGGAAGAGTTTTCTTCCAGTTTTTTTTTTTGCTGTCTATGTACCATTGGGGTAATTTCCTTTCATTTCCTGTCCCAGAGAAGCAGCAGGTAGTTAAAGGAAATTCACAAAGTGAAGGAAATTACCCTCCAGGACAACTGACCAAGAAACAGGTGTGCCCATTTAAAGACTTCTCCTTATCTTGTGCTGTAGGAAGACTCCACTACTATCCATAACTTTCTTTCTTAGTGACAAGGGTAAGCTGCACAAATAAAGAGGTGACTCTCCCCATTCAGGATACAAACAGCAATTAAAAAATAGAAAAGGTCTAACCCTTGCCCAATCTATCCAAACACAAAAACAAGTTTTACTCTTTAACCTTTGTGCTCAGCTTAAATTTAAATTGTTATGATTCATTTTATGAAGAGCTAATTTTACTTATACCTAACTATTACATGCCTTATAAGCCATACCACCATGCCACCATTTACTTCTATACACTTTTCCACAAGGTACAGTCCTCCACATCCACCCTTTATATACACAACTTTAACTAGGTCTTTTGTTTATGTGATGTTAATCGTATTACCGAAAAAAGAGGTGGAACCTCAAAACACATTAGATGTAATTTTAACATTTACCAATAATCTCAGGATTGTTAATGAGTGAATATTTTGAGTCCTTCTTTTATGGTGCTTTTCATCTACCTACACAACCACCAAGCTCCTGAATAAGCCACCAAGCCAGGCAACCTCCATGAGTCAAGCTGCCACAGATACCCTTCTCTGATAAGGTCCAGGGCTACTTCACACCTGACTAATCTATAGAGAAGCTGCTGCAGCTATAAATTTTCCAAAGACACACAACATTTTTAGCAATCCAAGAAACCTATGTTTTACAGGTTTGTAGGTTTGCACACAAGCAATGCATTAGGATTCATTTACAAAGCTTTACCGTTCACCAACGGCACTTCCGACTGTAATTTTAGATTTCATTGAACTCAATGAAAAAACATCACTTTTTTTGAAAATAAAGATGCTTATCCTGGTGTGTTAGGTTTGTGAATTTAGCGTATTTACTAGTAACTTCAATAATGTGAAGAACGTGCACAAGTCAAATCAGCATGAAGTTTATGAAGTAATTTTTCATAGAGATTTGTTTTGAAAAGTGTGGCAGTTCTACTATCCCATTTCTTCTGGTTCATGTCTTTAGAGAAGAAAAGCATGATAACAGAACAATCATAACATGCCAGTTATCTAGGATTGAGCTTCTAATGATCGTTTAATGTATTTTAATTGTGTGCCATAGTGATAAAATTCTTTTCTTATATTTTTACATAAAACTTCAAATGTGCGTAATTCTAATACAATCCATATGGAAATTTTTCCCTTAACTTTTAGGCATTGTTTTCTTAGTTGTCTATTGGGCTTCTTTAGCTGATAATAATTAGTCAACTGGACTTGTTCTGTAATGTTAAAGAAGTTTTATATTTTATCCATTGCACTTCTTTAAGTGGAACTAAACCCTCCTATCCTTTACAGTGAAGGAGGCTGCCATCTTGGATCACACATGTGATCAGCTATGACTTTAACCATTGGATGGCTTGGCAGTTCAGTTGAGAACTGACATGGGCACATTGGCAGCTGTGATAGTTATCATTCACATCATACCTTGCATGTAACTGTTTAGAGAAATGGTTAATTCAATGGATTTATTTCCACTTAAAGTTTTAACATACTCCAGCCTTTATATTCATTTATATGGCAGGTGTTAAAGTTGTAGATCTACCCTGTGCTAGTTAAATATTTCCATTTTTTGGTGTCAGGATGTCTGCATAGGTGTTAACACTTCTATTTACTGTACATGACTGAAGATGTAAATTGCTGTCAAAGCTGTTCAATTTACAAGGAAAGTTGCACATTACAAAGGATTTTTCTCCAGAGCTTAGTGAATGTGGTGGAATGTTACTTTGCAAAGAATACCCAATAACATAAAAAAGCAAAATTTTTACTTGCATGTGTTTGGTTGATGGAAATCAGAGTTTCATTTCTCTTACTAAGTGCTTGGGAAATTTCCCTTGCAAAGTGCACCATCAATTGCAAAGTGGAATGTTTATTTACCTTTAGTAAGTAAATCCCAGTGTACTTTGTTATCTCAACCCAATAATGCTGAGGTCCAATAACTTCCAGTTTGTGTTCCAGTGGGTGGTGGGAGTAAAAAGACAAATACTGCACCTGTCTGTGTGAGTATATTTCCTGTAGACCTTGATGTCCTAAAATCAGGGGTGTACCTTCTTTTCTCCAAAATTTGGGAGAGACTTAACTCATATAACCCGCAAGTACTATAGTACTCAGCTCAATAGATCAAGTTGAATAAACAGTAATAGTAAAAGCAAAAGTGAAGAAAATAAACTTCTAAAAGTACAAAATATGCGTATTGATGTTATTCTATACAGGGAAAATCCATTTGCTCCTCTTATGCTTTTCAGTCCATCAGGAGCTTAATCATAGCTTAATAAACAGTACAGGGAGTTCTGCAAGCCTCATATGATTCCTCATTAGATCCTGTCATAAAAATCACCATCTCCTATGATGTCTAGCAGAACACACTACAGCCTTCAATGTATTCTGACAATAACTGAGGGTCATAAAACCCATTAGCAAGATGTACCTTACTCCAGCACTTGCTAATAACCATTGTAAATAAGTCGTAAAGTTATCTAGCAGAATACATATTGATAAGTCCACCATTACTTGACCTGATGGCCTGTTTATATATATCCAGCTTTCAATTAAAAACTGGCACTCAAGCTCATATTTCAAAATAGTTACTGTAATGGAGTTATCTTCATGACACCTAGCTGCTTTCTTGTATAAGAGGTTCAAGCAATGTATCAATTCAAGACTAAGCACACCTATATTAGAAGGTGCAGAGAGATGATGGGACAAATTGCTCCATATTATGCCTTCTGAGGAAGCCATACATAATAATGTATATCAAATTGTGACTTTTGCTCTGTGCATTATTATGTTGGCTGCCCAACTGTTAACATGGTCATACAAAACTCCTTGACCATGCGCCTGTCAGTGTGACAGGACACACTGGCTGGGATTGAAGTGTCCAGTATAGACATTCTGACCTTAGCATGGGCACTGAGAGATTCATGTAGCTGTCTCTGGCCGGTACATTAATCTGATGCAAGCACTAACACTTTCAGTGCTGCACCCCAATTGAAGAGAGTGTGCATTGTCCATTAAAACATATCGTGACAGCTATTGTTTGTGTGTATAAAGGGCAAACTGTGGAGATACCACTCCCATGATGATCACTCTCATTCTTCTGGTACTTAGATTGTTGACCTGTGAAGTGGAAAATCTCTGTGCAGGTGAGTCCTCACAACCCCCTTCTTTGACATGTAGCACACTAAAGAAAAAGGGTCATTTGCTATTCAATACCTCTTTCCCATGTAAACTTGTTTTTGTTCACTGAGTTTATGCATTCACTAAAAGCTTGTATTTCTGATGTTCAATGTAGACCCATGACTTGTCTTGGTGTTATTCCCCTGAATGGGTCAAGGCTCTCTTCTCCACCTATTCTATCTACATGTTGGCTACAATTGGAGATACAGGTTATCCCATAGCACAGCCATGTTTCATTATGTAGAAGTTATCCTTATACCTGAAATTGGTGGTGTTATAAAAAAGGTCCAGAAAGGAACATACTTGACCTGGTTTGAGCTCTGTTTGACTGACAAAAATCTTATCTCATTTCAGATGTTTTCTTACATTCTCAATTAACTCTGAAGTTGGTATACAAGGAATGGGATGTGATAGAGCACCATATATTCTTCTGACTATAAGTTCAGTACATGTACTGTATCTTGTTAAATTTCTTGAAGTTCTGAATATGGTGTTCCATCTTGCTAACTAAGGCTGATAGGATAGTAGCCAGGTACCAGCAATGTGTTATTCAACAGAGTTAATACTGCTACCAATCACTATTAGAGGGGCACCTTCCCTGTGTCCTAAAATGGTTGTAAACCCTTACATATACCCAATGAAGGTACTGGCCTTAGGTGATACACAGAGATGAAACATACACATAAAGTTGAATCTGTTTATCTGCAGTGATCCCTTCTGTATATCCATTCAAAGCACTGAATATATAAAGCTTGTCTAAGAGTCCAGAAAAAGTTTGGAGTAAAGAGACAGCCCCCCTCCACACAGCTCACAGGAACCCAATTTAGGCTGTCAGTCTGCTGGAGGACCCTCCTCTGCCACTGCACTTAAAAGCATACAAAACACCAATTTCTGTGTTTTTGAATGCTTTTGAGATTTTAAAAATTGATGTCTGGGTAAACTGGAAGCGATTACAGGTCATCACTTCCGGGTTACCATAGCGGAGAGTCGATAAAAGCCAATCCCTGCTGTGTTTGGATGTCCGGACAGCCAGCGGATTCTCTGCTGGTTGCTCAGGTCTCCCTGAGGGACAGCTAGTTAGCCACTCCGATTGCTATTACAAGAGAGCCGACTGTCGTTGCAGACATCATCCCAGTACAACTACTTGAAGACCAGTGATGTACCAGTTACGTGACTGGTCGGCAAGTGGTTAATTTGTGTCTGCCAGGAGTTTAGCTTTAAGCCTTTCCAAACATTTTTTTTTCAGTTTTATAAGATAGCACTTCTTAGCTGTGTTACAAAGTGATGGATTACATGGCTAGCTTTTTCGGATTAAATATATCTTTTTTTTTCTCTAGCCATAAAAGTTTCAATTATTTGTATTGCCCCTTCATCACTACAACTCAAAATAGTACCAGCTAGCATAAGCTGCAAAATTATAGGACTGAAATTTAGGATTACAAAGTCTTGCATTGACAGGCTAAAATTAAGCTTCAGAGTTCAGCAACTAACCAGATATGTGAGGTGTAAGTTCAATACAAAAATAATTTACATAAAATGGTTCTTTTATGTATGAATATGTGCTTATAAATGTAAAATACTCATGCTTTATATACAGATCTAATAGAGACTGATAGATATTACCATACTAGAATCCTTTCCTGAACTAAGGTTATTCAAGGAATTTCAGAATGTATCTATGGCTGGATGCAGTTTTTAGATGTTTATAATGTTATTCTAGGTACTTTCTATTAAAGTTGCATTGTGAAATGCACTCATTTTCTTTGTGTGGTTTTATTGATTCTGATGGAATGAAAGCATCTTTTGATGCTGTATTTTCTAGGTCAAATGTCATGTGTTATGGAGACATACTGTAGCAACTTTATAAGTCTAGGGCACTTTGGTAAAAGAGGGTGGTATAAAAGAATGATCAACGTGGCTCAAACATTTCTATTTCATGAGGAACACAGTAAACCCATTAGAGATGAGTATAGCAAACCACCCGCAATCATTTTCGATCAATGACCTTTTTAATATACGAAAAGTAAAAGCTATATAAAAAATTGAGTCAAATGTCCACTTAGCCAGAGAAACTGTATTCACATCCAATACCCAATGATTTAAAGTTAATTGGAAAAAAATGTCTTTCAAATGATTTCATGATTAATATAAATGAAAATAAATTGCACATTTTTGCGCATTCAGTGTTATGGCTTTTTCACATTAAAACTATATTTATACTTTGGATGTCTCCAATCCACTAGAAAACATACAATTTACTAACAAAAAAAAACTTCCCAGCACACTTACCAGCTAGCCTGCCAACAAACCAATTAACCCAGTCTAACACATCATGTCAAAAACAAAGGGTTTTGTTGCAGACATTTGCAAATATACAGTATGTGGAAGACCCAGTGCCCATGTCAAGGCTTTTCTGTATACTGTAGTCCTAACTCTATATTTTTGAAAATCTTTGAGTTGGAGCATGCATAGCAGTGGATAAATTAAAGGCAGGTTTGCCTGGAGGGAGCCCACTCCTCCTTAAAGGCACAGGGAGGGACATATTGGATGCCCATCAAGAGTACAATGACAGCTGAAGGCATCCAATGTGTCCCTACAGCAAATTAGCAAAGGAGAATGTCACCAGCACACCGAGGATCACCAATATGGGTCCAAAAGTCTTAATTAACAATCACATAGTTACAGCAAGGCAACGTTTTGGAGTCTCGCAGGACCCCTTTATCAGGCATGTGACAGTCACATGCCTGAAGAAAGGGTCCTGCGAGACTCCAAAATGTTACCTTGCTGTAATTATGTGATCGTTCATTAAGACTTTTGGATCCATATTGGTGATCCTCGGTGTGCTGGTGACATTCTTCCTTGCTGATTCTGGTCGGTTCCAACCGACGGTCGCTGCAGCACCCACTTATACACACAGCCATTTTTAATGCAGGAATGTGTGTATTTGGATTGTACACTTGCATCCTACACTAAATCAGTGAACAAGTTATACAAAAAGTGTAAAGAAAAAGCGGGCAGCACAGTAGCTAAATGGTTAGCAGTTCCGCCTGGCAGTACTTGGATCGTTGGTTCAAATCGCAGCCACGGCACCTCCTGCCTGGAGTTTGCATGCTTCTCCCTGTGCCTGCGTGGGTTTCCTCCAGGTACACCGGTTTCCTCCAACACTCCAAAGACATGCTGGTAGGTTATTTGGCTCCTGTCCAAATTGGCCCTAGTATATAAATGTAAGTTAGGGACTTTAGATTGTACGCCCCTTGAGGGTTAGGGACTGATGTGAATGTACAATATATATATAAAGTGCTGCGTAAATTGACAGCGCTATATATGTACCTGGAATAAATAAATAAAAAGATAGCAACCACTGCAACTTATAACTAGCCTTTGCAGCAAGGAGCACATGGAAGGGCAACGCATATCACAAACATTTCCCAGCACCCTTACCAGCTACCCTGCAAACAAACCAATTTGACCACCCCAGTTTATGCTGTCTGCATTGCCCTTCCATATGCACCTTACTGCAAAGGTCTGATACAAAATTGGGGTGGTTGCCATCTTTTCTGTATAGCTTGTTTGCTGATTTGGTGTGGGAACACATTGTATGCATAACGTTTACTATTTTTGGCTCAATACATACATATTTACTACAAATACTTGCAGTGTGCTGTATGTAAAGACAATCACTAAAATCTTCTAAATCCAATATGTCTTAACATGTTCATGCCATTTCAAAACTCATTTTTAATATTTTTAAATCAGCAGCTTTCATTTAAAACAATACCTGGGCAGCACAGTGGCTAAATGGTTAGCACTTCTGCCTGGCAGTACTAGGGTTGTTGGTTCAAATCCCAGCCATGGCACCACCTGCCTGGAGTTTGCATGTTCTGCCTGTGTGGGTTTCCTCCGGGTATTCCGGTTTCCTCCCACACTCCAAAGACATGCTGGTAGGTTAATTGGATCCTGTCTAAATTGTCCCTAGTATGTGTGTGAATGTGAGTTAGGGACCTTAGATTGTATGCCCCTTGAGGGTTAGGGACTGATGTGAATGTACAATATATATATATATATATGTAAAGCGCTGCATAAATTGACGGCACTATATAAGTGCCATAAATAAATAAATAAAATTTTACAGTTAAGGTCCTTGTTCAGGCTTTTCTTGCTGATAACAGTCTGTTCATGTCTTTCAGTTGTGTTTCTGTGTTTTCACTTCTTGACACCTGCTTTCAATGGAGACTACAAGTGGCATATTCAGCACACATTACTCAGCCATTGTCCACTGGTGTTGCTGCTAACAAACTGCAGGAGATCAGCTGCACTGAGATGTAACATAGGTGGGCTACCACCAATGCCTAGGCTAACCTTAACCTGGTCAAATTTAAGTTGATTTAGTGGAATCAGAGAATTCTATGTGTGCATGACTAGCATTACAGCTATAAAGCAAAGATCTGCTTATTAAAGTGATTACCTCTACTCTGAGTGTGCCGTACTACTAAATGCACTGTGCATCCGCTTATGTAATAAAGCAAAAAGCTAATGACAGCAGCCCATAACAAAATGTCTCTTTCCATTATTGTATTTAAAAAATCTTAAATTTAATTAGTTACTTTGATTTATTACATTGTAGATATAATCCTTGCTCTTTGCATTGCCTACTTAAAGCAGACATCTAAGCAAACATACTGTATATATTAAAATACACATAATAATTTTTACCTGGTTTTATTTTGCTTGGTCAGTCTATGAGCGTTATGCAGACTACAATGATGAATATATCCTGCTCAAAAATCTACTCCATGTAAAAGATTAAGAACAAGGATACAGGAACAATTAAAATTTGGTACAAGTTTATTGAATAAAAACCATAGCGCACTTACATCTGAGAACTCATGCTATCATTAAGCAGGGAGACTCATCAGTAGTACAGTTGTCAGATACCAGGGACAGTATCTGTGAACAAAAGGACCTATTTGCTGGTCAGATAACAGTTTTAGTGGTGCATGGCTTAATAGGAGCTTGCTGTATGTCAAAAAGCATGGCAGCAATGAATTTCAAGAGCATTGTCTTCTTTTCAAGTCTTGTACCACCTCTCCCTAGTTGCTGATCTGTTTAGCAGTGTTCTTAGATGAAAGTATGTTATTATTCAATAAACTTGTACCAACTTTTAATCATTCCTGAGCCCTTCTTCTTGATCTTTTACATAAGTGTTCCAGTCTCTTCCATGGGGGTGTAAGGATCAGTAGCAATAATATCTTTACTTATTGATGGATTGCATATTCAAAGATCCACTTCAGTCTGTCACTGGACAGTGAAAAAGCTGCAATACAAATATAAGGTTACCCTTATGCTTTCCCCTCCTGTAACCCTGTTAGACTGACAGTATTGTACAAATCAGTGAAGCTTCCTTTGGCTCAGAGTACAAGTCCATCTGCTCCCAGTCTGCACCTATGCAAGAGAATACAGGATGGTCATTGCAAGGTAAATTCAGGCTGTACATGAAAATAGAAATACATGTTTAAGATACTATCAAGTATAAGGTACAAGCATCTAGACATGTACATGCCTGGAGCAGCCTACACGTTCACACCACTGTGCTCAAATTTCTGACCTGCAGAATATGAATGAAATCATGGTATGGTCTGAACCTACGTTCAAACTGAACTTTGGTTGCTCGGGCATTTGGATAAACACCCAAACTATTGCCGTTTGGCCTCCTGTTTGGTTGGAGCCAAGCATCATATGCAGGTACAGTATATGACAGCTTCCTGCTGTTTCCCTAGCTGTTACCACTGACATGTTCCTTACATGAACAGAAATCTGTTGACATCTAAACAAAGGGGTGGGAATAGCAGTGACATCACTGCCCAAATACGGTAACTTGTCATATTTGGTTAATGATGCCACTAAAATTTCTGCCACTTATATAGCTGCTGATGACTCAGGGAGCTGCTATTATCAGTACTGCTGGAATCAGTCATGTGCGCCGTGTCTGTTGAGTTTCCAATTTCAGCAAGTTGGTGGGCATCATGACTGTGAATGGATTTACAAAGAGGGCCATTTTTGGGATTTTTTTTTTTCAATGAAGAACTTATGAAACATTTATCTTCACTTATAGGTTACATAAACAGGATGTGGTACGCATTTGGGGGGGAGGGGGCAACTCAATGAAAAGGCTTTTTTCTATTCTTGCTGTAGGCTGTGCTATGGAAAAAGTGACAATTGCAAAGAAAAAAAAATGATACAGTTTAAATTGTTGGCCAATGGCATTTCGTTACCGGCCTCTTTTTACAACAAAAAGACACACAGACCCCTCTAAAGAATTTGGAAGGGCCTATTTTAATAAAAGCCTTGCCCCTCCCCCCTTCTGTCATGCTATTTTTTTTTAAAGCCCCTTGGCTATTAGCTCAGAAAATGGGCATGGATGATTTGACAGATTCAGCTTAAATTAATTTCAATAGGTTTTGGACTCAGCATCTGAAATTCTTTTAAGGTCGCTAAACCTTGCTTGCACCATACCCAGGGTAGTTTGGTTCATCTCTACTGCAGTATTCAAGTCACTTCCTGTTTGTTTCAAACTTTGTCTATTACTTCTTACCTCATATGGGAGACAGGAGAGGGGTGATGCCTTGACACTAATTAAAAGTGTTAAAGCTTTGCCAAGCCAAATGTCCACAGATGCAAGCATAGTGGCAGTAACTTACAACTTCCTGATGGTAGTACAGGCAACTCTAGATAGCATTGTTAATGCACCTTTAGTTCACCTTTAAACTGATATATGTTCTTGACAGAATAATACAGTTTCACTCAGGTTCTTCTAACATTTCTAATTTGGATCTATATGGTTAAGATTAAAAAAAAATGTAAGACTAGATATTTAATTTTTACTCCTTCCAATGTTACTAATAATAATAACAAGAACAACTAGCACAATAAACGTTTGTGAAAGATCATTTCAAAAAAGTTCTAAATAAATATTCAAAAGTTTATGAATTGTATTGGATCCCAAATTGACTGATATAAAGTTCCTATCCTGTGGGGGGTAACATCTTCCTACACACTGCCGTCTTCCTGTGTAGTATTCCCAATGAAAGATCACAGAATCACACTAAGAAGTTGTTGTGGGTGTGGGAAGTTGGTGCATGCACTCATCTTTCTGTCTGCACCTGAACTTTCCATGTGTCTGATAAATAATCATCCTTTCTTGTGACTACCTTTCTGATTTTAAAGAACATGCACAAGTTTCTTTAAAAACAAATATATCAAGGGTTTTTTTGAGAATAGGTGCAGGTACTCATCCCTCCTCTCCCAGGCCTTGAAGAGTAGTAAGCTTGTTGAGTGGTGGGTATAGCCATATTCCACTAATAGTGAGAAGGTCTAAAATGGACATAGTAAGAAAAAAGACTTGCTGTATACATGGCACGTATATGTCAGAGTCCTCGTACCCACACAAAATGATTTATTACAGGTATTTATATTTACAATTTACGCAGCTCTTTTCATATATATACTATATATATATATATATATATATATGTATTGTACATTCACATCAGTCCCTATCCTCAAGAGGCTTACAATCTAAAGTCCCTAACTCACATTCATAAATACACACAAATCATTTTGTTTCAATTTGTTTTTTGGCTAAAAATTTCATTTTCGGAGATTTGGATGTGTATGAATCACCGAATGGACATAGTTGCCACGTGTCATGCACAGCCTAGCAGGATCTCTAGTGACCCACAGAACGAGATTCCCCAGGACGCGGAGTCTAAGTCCCAGTCTGCCTTTTCACTAGAGCCCCTGATGGTGGGGATGGACTTGGTGCAAGACTGAAACCAGGTCGCGGTCCCCGAGTGCACCCAACTGTGGTAGAGGGGTGCCGCTGAGGGTATGTGCCAGGGGTGAGCCTGATGTGAAGAGGCTGACAGGTCCAGGACCCATGCAGGATGGATGGATGACAGTCAGGAGTAAGCGTGGTCAGACTAGCCAGGTCAGTAACGGTGGAGGCAGATCGGTACAGAGCAGTAGGCAAAGAGTAACCGGGTCACGAGCCAAGGTTCAGCAACAGGAGGTCCAATAACAAAGGGGCAGGCAAAGGAATAGTCAGGGACAAGCCAGGGATCAGAGCAGGAGAAGGTCAACAGGAATCAGGACAGGCAGGGTTGGCAACTAGGAACGCACTTCAGAAAACAGGTAAAAGGAACTAGACCTTGCGGCAACCTGATCACCGCCTGGCTAGTTTAAATAGTGCGCCCTGCACCGTCACTGCCCGCACATTAGTGCGCCTGGGAAATCTGTGCACGCGCAGACCCGTGCGCCGCGGCGAGACCCACGGTCCCTGACACCACGCTTACCCTTAACACAGATGGTCAGGCACTGTAGCTAGCTTCTGTGTTCTTCACTCATAGCAGCCCTCTTTCCCATAAGGCAAGCATGCCTACCGGTATTTGGTTGTCCCCAGGACTTATACACAATGTTATAGTGCCTAGATACCATGCTAGGGCAACCATGAACTGAGCACAACAAACAGGTACTTGCAGTTGGCAGACAGGCAAAGTGGTTCAATGGCAGTCCAGGTACAAGGCAGGTAAGGTTCAGAGCAGTCAGGGTCCAATCCATAGTCAAAAGGCAGGCAGAGTTCAGAGAGTAGTCGATATCTTATCTGAGGTCATAAACAGGGGATTCCAAACAGCAAAGCAGTACAGAGAGACTGACAGGGATCATGAGCACATATTACACACACTATCACAAGCATGAGACTGCAGGCTTGACTGGCTTCTATCTTGGTCTCCACCCAGAGACTGGCTACATCAATCACTTTGCAGGTGGACAAACAGACAGGGAGCATATATCACAGCCAAAGCCAGGATGCTGGAATGAGACCAGCAGCTGTGATGGACCAAGAGTGTTAGACACTCCTGACGATAGTAATGAATGTCAATGAATCTGAAAACAAAATTAACAAATGCATTAGTTTCATTTAGATGACATCACATGATGCCATAGTAGTTCGGGCCAATGGAGAAATTAATTAAATTCTCAAACTCATTCAGTTCAGATAACGAATCAATCCTGATTTTCATTATATTCATTAATTGCACATGATGCCAGTTGATATTGTCCAATCAGCTCATGTCATTTCTCTTGGTGGGTTGGAGTATTGTATTAAAATATTAATTCCATCCAATTCAAGTTTGTCTGATGTGATAATATATTGAATAACTACATTTTCCCAGAAAAATTAACGCCTAAGATACAAAACAAATTCCATAAATGAATCAGGTCAACACAACAAATATGATGAAACTAAATTCTTCAGTGAATTAATGCATCTGAAATTAAACAGAATGAAAATTTCTAGCTTAACTTATATGTATTCACATGCCAATTTACCTACTGTATAAGCGTTTCTTTGGAATGTGGGAGAAAACCAATGCAGGCATAGGGAGAAAATGTAAACGCTATACAGGTAGTGTCGTGGGCTGGGTTTGAACCACAAGCAAGAATCTAAGAGACACATACACCACAAGGCACAATCATTTGTTTAAAATGAAACTTTTATTGCATATGATTTTCAGCCTACCTTTAAGAAGAATCTAAATTAGTTGGTGACTACTTAGCAACCAGCAGCTGTTGAGACAATAAACACTTTGGTCCCTTTTACATAACATACTTTGGAAGCATGTAATATAAAATATAGCATAATAAGTGGAGGGGGCAGAATTATGTCATATAGAGCTAAACATACAAAGAGTAGTGGTCAAGAGTGTGAAATAAACAACAAAGTATACGGTATATAATGCAGGGCTCAGTAGTATGCATCACACAGGGTGCAGAGAGTGAAAGTCTGTTAGTATTGGGTGCCCTGTGTCTATATTTTTGTTACTATTTACATTTTATCTGTATTAGTAGGGGTACTACATACCTTACTCATTTACTTACGGCAAGCCTTGTATCTGGTGACCCTTTTATTAAAGAATGGGGCTTCTAGATTCTGACAAATCCTTCACCTGCAGATAACCACAACCATTGGGCCAATCAACATGTGGACAAGGTGCTTTGCCAGTGGGGTTTGGACTGGTATGGTTCAAAAGGAGGAGGAGAAAGTACACTCTTCCCCCATCTCGCTGGACTGCAAGGCTGCATGCTTAGTTAGGGGTCTGGTATAGATTTTTTTGTGCTTTTTTTTTTTTTTACACAATGCCATCCCTATGTTAAAATTGCATTCCTGGATGACAGCTGAATGTGCTGGGAAATGTTCATTACGATGCCACCAGCTGCAGCTGGTTTTCCCAGGAGAACTTGTCACTTTTAGCTATAGCAATACCACTGGTAAATGTTTAATTTTTTGCTTCCACTGGAGGTTCCACTAGGTCAGCCATCAGTTTAGTTCAGCCAGTTGCTGAACCTCCAAACAAGCAACATTTGGTTCTTTAACCTCCCTAGCGGTCTGATTATGTCAGTACTTCTGTGCTCAAAGCTGTATATTTTTTTGCATGGAAATAGGTCGTTTTTTTATTGTAGGCCTGTAATTTTTTTGGAATAAGTCACTGAAATCTGTCCGAACAAGAGTCTAGTAAACAAATCCCGGGTATGTTAAAATTTGAAAAACAAAATCATAAATTATAATTTAATAAATAATCCTAAAAAATAATAATATAATAATAAATTTAATTCAATAATATAATCAAACCAAAAACACTGAAATGTGAAATATAGCGCCAAGTTCGCACATCACTGACCAAAGTCAAAAAATCGTTTTCAGTGTCTGATGATGAATTTCCCCACGAATCATTATCACTCAATTCTGCAAGTGGTTCTAATTTACTATCACTGTTCTCTAGCTGGTCTAAAACTGCTTTTACCCTAAAGGGACGCTTTTTGGACGCCATGGACTTTTCTTAGTTTCCAGGCAGAAAAAACTGTAAAAATGCAGGCAGGGCACAGGACAAAGCACTCAGGACAAAATGTATGTGAAATGCTTTGATACAGTAATGTTTTACTATGTGATTTTAGTGTATTTAGTGAATGTCACTTTTTCACATTTTTAAATTTCCCGCTGTTCCGTCCCCGTATGTCCCGACGTTGCAGGGATCGGAACCCAGAAGATGGATGCCGGCATCGGCCGGAGGACATTGCACATAAAGAGTGTAAATCTCTGGAACCAGTGCTCACGCTATACGTTTCTGAAGCCTCACATATGCACAGTCCACTAGGAAAGTTGGCGAAGTAGTATGGCTCAGCAAATAACTCTTTTATTTAAGATATGCAGGCAGATAAAGCCAGTGAAAGTAAATTACTGATCCATACAGCTGTGCTGGCTTCCCTAGTGGAATGTAAAAACCTATGTCTGGACCAAACCAGCAGCTCTGCCCTATTTATAAATGTAGTAATGCATTTTTTTAAAACGTGCAGCCTGCCAATTGCCAAGGAAATATTATTTCTAGCATCACCTGCCAGTTCATCAATAACTGAGGGGACTAACTATCTGTTGTCCCAGGTTCTAAGAGACACTGTGGGGTTTATTTACTAAAGATGGTTCACTCAGAATCTCGTGCACTTCTGCATAGAAATCAATCAGCGTACAGGTTTTATTGCTAAAGCTTAACTGAACAAGCTGAGGTTTGAAGTTGATTGGCTACCATGCACAGGTGCATGAGATTCTGAGTGAACCAGCTTAGTAAATAAATCCCTGCAAATACTTGACCCTGGGATGTTAATGGATGTTTAACATCAATCCAGTTTCCAATTGTAGATATACTTCTCTTTGCCTACCATGCTCTTATATTGCTGATGGCATAAGAGATTGCTGGTGAACATTTTTTACACAATTGCAGTTACTACAACTGAGAACAGATGGCATGCAGCAAATAAGAATTGTAGGTAAACTTGAAGATAGTTGGGATCAGTGTGGCCGGGGTAATCGGTCGGGCTGAGAGGCAGATTGCATTGTTTCCAGGTTGGTGAGCAACTAGAGGTTGTTAAGGTAAGCAGAAGGGAAGATAGGATTGAGGTATATGCTAGCTATGGCCAGTAGCTGGGCAGGAGGGTAACACCACTGAGCTACCCAGTTTACCTCAGCACCTACTGCGCTGTCTTCTTAAGTGCCTGCTTTGAGCAGGATACTATATGATTCCTATGGCACCTAAAATCAGACCACCAAGCTCCTAAATCTGGTGAAATACAGTGCTGGGAGGTGTTGTTATGCAGTACAGGTGCATTCCAGCTCAAAAAAGTCCTATAAATACATTTCATTTTATTATTGGGCTTTGACTATGAGACACTATGAACATTTAGCCTGCCTATAGTGAATATCCAATGGTTGACTAAATTCCTAATTTGGTTGCTATAGTAGAATCAACCTAAAGGCTCAGAGATTCTGCTCTCTCCTGGCTCTCATCCTACCTGTCACAACCCTCTTTCAGCGTTAACTATAATGCTACCACCTCCCCCTCACTCCCCCTCTCTGTTGGGGTCCCTCAAGGCTCCATCCTCGGGCCCCTTCTCTTCTCCATCTACACCTCCTCCCTTGGCCAACTCATACACTCTCACGGCTTCAACTACCACCTCTATGCCAATGACACACAAATCTATCTCTCAACCCCCCACCTCACCACCTCAGTCTCCGCCCGAATCACACACCTACTGAGCGACATATCAGACTGGATGTCGATCCACTTCCTTAACCTCCCTGGCGGTATGATTATTTCAGATTTTTGGTGCTGAAAGCGGTACCATTTTTTTGCATGGAAATATGTATTTTTTTAATTGTAGGCCTGTAATTTTTAGGAAAAACTCACTGAAATCTGTCCGAACAAGAGTCTAGTAAACATCCCGGGTATGATAAAATTTGAAACACAAAATCATAAATTATAATTTAATAAATAATCATAAAAATAATATAAAAATAATAAAAAATTTAATTCAATAATATAATCAAACCAAAAACACTGAAATTTGAAATATAGCGCCAAGTTCGCACATTGCTGAGCTCAGTCGCAAAATCGTTTTCAGTGTCTGATGACGAATTTCCCCACGAATCATTATCACTCAATTCTTCAAGTGGTTGTGATTTACTATCACTGTTCTCTAGCTGATCTAAAACCGCTTTTGACCTAAAGGGACACTTTTTGGATGCCATGGACATTTCTCAGTTTCCAGGCAGAAAGAACAGACAAAATGCAGGCAGGGCGCCGGACAAAGCACTCGGGACAAAATGTATGTGAAATTGGTTGAGACAGCAATGTTTTACTATGTAAAATGTAAAAAAAAAAAATGACATTTTTTTAAATTTTTAAATTTCCCGCCGCCGCTGGCGGCGGCGCCCGTACGTCCCGACGTCACAGGGACAGGACACAGAAGCCGGATGCCGGCATCGGCCGGAGGAGATGGCCGGGGACGCTGCAGGGGACACATCACGGGAGCGCAGGGTAAGGTAGGTGAAGAACAAATGCCGGAGCAGTGCCGCATGGTATTCCCGAGTGTAGCTCGGGGTTACCGCTTTTGGTACTGAAATGTTACCCCGAGCTACACTCGGGAATACCGCTAAGGAGGTTAAACTGAACCTCTCCAAAACCAAGTTTCTGGTCTTCCCCCAGCCCACACACCATCCCCCATTGACTTCTCCATCACATCCAACAACGCCACCATCAAACCCGCCCCGCAGGCCAGAGTACTTGGTGTCATTCTGGACTCCAACCTATCCTTCCAGCTCCACGTCCAATCTTTAAGAAGCTCGTGCAGACTCCACCTCCGCAACATCGCCAAAATCCGCACGTTCCTAACCCCAGAAACCACTAAACAGCTCATCCACTCCCTCATCATATCACGACTCGATTACTGCAACTCCCTCCTCACTTGCCTGCCTCGCCGCTGGCTATCCCCGCTTCAGTTGATCCTGAATACGGCTGCCAGACTCATTCACCTTTCCAACCGCTCCATTTCCGCCACCCCCCTCTGCCAATCCCTCCACTGGCTTCCAAATGCGTAACGGATCAAATTCAAAATCCTAACACTGACGTACAAAGCCGTCCACCATACTGCCCCAAATTACATCACTGACCTAATATCCAAGTACCACCCAACACGCACACTCCGCTCCTCACAAGACCTCCTTCTCTCTAGTTCCCTGGTCTCCTCCTCCCATGCCCGCCACCAGGACTTCTCCAGGGTGTCACCCATCCTCTGGAACTCCCTACCCCAACCCATCAGATTATCACCTACTCTCCTCTTCTTTAGGCGCACCCTGAAAACCCATCTCTTCAGGGAAGCCTACCCCACCCCCTGCTAACTTGCCAACCTCCTCCACTCTTCCTACCACCCCATCCCCCACAGCTATCTCCTCCTGTATCACTATCCCCTCCCTCCTAGATTGTAAGCTCAAAAGAGCAGGGCCCTTGATCCCCTCATGTTTTGCATTGTATTGTTGTTGTTCTGTCACATGTTCTGTCCCCCTTTGTAATGTACAGCGCTGAGTGACCTATTGGCGCTTTATAAATACTGTATAATAATAATAATAATTGTAGGAAAGCTACAATAACAAGAACATTTTGAAGAAACCCTTTTTTTGGAAACATTTGCAAAAAAACTGAAAAATAAATAAATTGGGCTAGTCTATAGAAGGCATATGAAAACAGTCTTTTTTGCAACAAAGAGGACTGAGCTAAATAATCATATCCTAGAAACTGCAAGGGGTGATGGACTTTCTTGTGGACCAGCTCCAAGGTTGCAGCCTTGGAGACACTATACAAACGAATGGCAACCACCCCAACGTATAACTAGCTTCTGCAACAAGGAGCACATGGAAGGGCAACACAAATCAAAAACAAGCACAAAATTCCAGCTCACTTACCAGCCAGTCTGCAACAAAACCAAAATGACCCTGTCTATCAGTTCAAATCACTTCACTAAAAAGCCCTTAGAAACACCCAAGCTGGCAACAGCTGACAGATACCAGAAAAAATATCAAGTGGAAAACTGTGAGACAAATCTCTAGTCAAAGACAAGCAAGAGATCAGACCAGGCAGCAAACCAGAATCATGCAAATAGACAGAGGTCGGGACAGGTGGCAAACAGGAATTATACTAACAAGCAGAGGTCAGGGTAGGCAGCAAATACCCCTCTCTAAGTGCCTTTGTGAAACATACTTGCCCTTGAACACATTACAATACATATGTGTGACTGCATTTTGCATTGTGGTGCACTGCTTTGTCCAACAACCTGCAGGTTCCTTTTTAATGGGTTGGAGCTCATTAAGATCCCATTTAGTAATTAGTAATTAGGCTACCTTAATTTAATTAGCATGAAAGCATGAAAAAGAAAGAAAAAATGAAATGACAAAAATGCACTCATGAATTTGAAGAGGATCTTAATTTTAGGTTCACTGTGTTTTTAAATGTAAATACTCATAGACTCTAGTAATTTTCACAACGCTGTCACAAGGTATATTATATGAGAACATACATGCATGTTTTACAAGCTCTCCCTTGTGGGTTAGAAACGCTTGTTTCAGGATGACCTTTACTATCAATCAGTTTTCTAGAAATTTTATTAGCATAAAGTTGACATTGAACCAGCTAAATGATTTGTCACTTCAATGCTTTAAATACAGCAAAATCCAGCCTTGGTTCTTCTGAAGCTGGCATTTATAGTTTTTTCTAAAGTAACACTGAAGACATTGCAGCGTCTGCAGTCTGCCCTGTGAAAGATTTCAGTAATGACTATATACCCAGTGAAAAGGGTAGGAATATGGTACAGCTCAAAAGAAAATGAACCTATAATAATGGTAACGAATGCTATTAGAAAAGTGGGGTTATAAAGATTCTGAAAAAGGAAAATAATTACTAACTATTATACAACATTCAGCTTTTTTGGTTATTATTTTATACTTTATTGAAATATCAGTACAACTAATATATTTTAAACTATTTTCAAATAAAACAACGTGTTCAGATGTCTTTATTTTCATTTGCTATTATAGCTTAACATAGCAAACATTTTACTTTTCACATTATATTGCGTGAAGCTCCAGAGGATAGCAAAAGTCTAAATAGATAATTATTTCATTTAATGCAACCCTATCACCAATTCCACATTCCAAATAAAGCAGCCTTGTATAAAGAAGAAAGTAAATACTAATAAGTCCTGCTGTTTACAGTGCTGAAACGTATTCCAATGAAGAAAAGGGGAATGACGTTTCTTCTAAAACCAACCTTGTGAGTGTCAATCCCCTGTATCCCCCACTGAGCTCAGTGGTTCCTACCAACAACTTCCATGTCACTGCTGTGTCCTGTAATGAAGTGGAGGTTGGCTGGAGACAGAGTTACTTTAAAGCCCTACTCCATTATCAAAGGCTGTTAAAGGCAAAACAGACTCAGCGCCAGAGCTGGGGTTTGTATTAGAGACTGTTATAAAGCCTTTTGCTGACACCATTGTCAGTCTTATGTTCACAGCAGTAGGGGCTATTAAACACATTTCTGGCTGCAGTAGCAACCAAGACTGTGTTTACATCTGTCAAAAAACAAGCATTGGCTTATGGTAAGAAATGATTCAGGTTTACCACCACCTGACTAGCCGTGCCATGTATCCTGAATTCTGCTCTCTCTCCTTTAAGCACAGGATGGGCATGGTGGCTAGAGATGAGGGATATCTTTCTCCCAGGGATGGATGATCCCAGATGTCCTCTTTAAGAGGACCTATCATTTCAACCATACTATCTCATGAGCAGGGGCGGACTGACCATTTGGAAACTCAGGCACTGCCCGAGGGCCTGGGGTCAGTAGGGGGCCCCATGAGATGCCCCTGGTACCTTTTTCATAGGCTTTTTTGAGTTTGGGCAAGGATACAATGATCCCCTATTGCCCGGGGGCCCCATGAGTTGTCAGACCTGCTCATGAGGGCTATTGTGCTATCATGTGAACATGAACTCTGCACAGAATGCTGTTGTTTACATACTTCTGACCTCTGCACTGTGTTTCTTACATACCCCTGACCCCTGCATCTACCATATTGACCCTTGCACTGTACACACTGTATTATACTTTATAGTTCTGACCTCTGCACTGTATAAGCTATGCTGTACATTATATTCCTGACTCTTGTACTAGTTTCACTATGTTGTACACTTTATACAATATGTAATATGATTGCATTCCTGACCTTTGTACTGTATATGCTATGTCATACATTATATTAAGTTGGCCAAGAAAATTCTAACTAGTTTTATTACTCAGGTTTTTTTGCCACTCACAAAAACCTTTAAACCAACAGTCCCACAACAATGATTTAGTATTCAGCAGAAAGGTCAGTATCAAATTAAAGTGCTCCTAAATCCAGGACCCTGCATTCACTATATCTGGTCTCCCACAGTACACAGAACATGTAAATGCAACTATTTTAGTAAATATAACCTGCAAAAGACCTTTTTTTCATCAGCAGTTAGAGCAGTCTTGTGACTTCTATCAGTGTTCAGCAGAGCAGATGTTAAATCTTGTAGGAGGAGTTTTCATTCTGCTCTAGGAGGATGCAGAACCCCTGAACTCTGTCTGGACAGTGCTGAGTGGCCCTAGGCTGATCACATGCACTATCCCAAGAAAAAAAAAACTTCTCTAGTTGTAGCTAGCAATCAATAAATAAATACATTTCCTTATGAAAACAATACTTTCTTGCTTGTGTTTCTGCCCTTTTTATGATAAATCTTTGTGCATATACAATATTTTAATATTAATTGTACAATAGGCTAACAATATTCCACTAGCAAAGCCATGTCCAATTTAAATGAATGTCCTGCCCGTATATAGAGTACATTCACTGCCTACAATGTCTTGCAGAAAAAACACAGCAAAAAAGTGTCCCTGTAAATGTTTTGAATGTTGACAACTATGCCAGTATTATTATACAGTACTTATTATACAGTATGCCTCTTCTACTGAAAACCTACATTTGAACTCTAGCCCAAACTTTTTTTGTTTTATTTCCCTGTTTGAATGGGGAACGTTGAGGACCTCTGTCAATTATTATTCCAACAAGGGACAATTCTTCTCATTACCTGTTTGATTGACAGAAACAAAGTGTGGGGAATTCTGTCCAGTGAAATATGGACAGTGATAAACCCCAACAGTGGTTCTATTCTAACAGATTGTAACCCTAGGTATTTTATTCTTTGTGCAAATTGAGGGCATCTCAGTACAGACATGTATGACAATACAACCTGCTAGTTTACTAAAACAGGCAGGACTCCAGAACAATCATTGCATAAACCTATTACCCAAAACCTGGCATCTCCTGACAATCTTAGGGTTTTCACTGAATTCCTGTAAGTGTATTCAATTAAATGCTTAGCTATTGCTTGTATACTGGATGTCTATCTAAACATATGAAGATCAAGAGGATAAACTTGCTTAAATGTTAATATTTCAGAATTGTTAAGCTTTTCACATGTAAGACTGAGCAACTTTAATGGTTCTGTTTTTATTGTTGTTTGTTTCATGGTTTTACTTGTAACAGTCCATCTACCTTTCACCAAGCCTTGACACATCTATGTATGTAAATTCTCAAAGCTATTCTTTTCTGAACCCCTTGGAGCCGATGTAACACAAATATGTGGCCTCACAGAACTGGGCTTTTTTCCATGGGGCAGCATATTTGAGTACCTGTCTTTCTGCTGGGAGTGCGCCGCATGGTGAGCTGCCAGCACAAAGACCTCGGTGTCACTGAGAGCCCCAGGACCTGTTCTAACGATCGGGACCTGGGACTCTCGATTCTGGGTCACATGACACCTGTGATAGCCTCTGATTGGCTATCACAGTGATCAGTCACTGTACAGCCCGGCCCCCTTGTTTTTGTCTTTATCTATGAATGGAATAAGAGAGATACATTGTATCTCTCTAACTCCTGGCATAGAGGGAAAAAATGTTTGTAAAAAAAAAAAAGATATATAAATAAATATAAAAAAAATTAAATAAAAAATAAAGAAAAAATACCTAGATCAAGGTTTGATCTAGTTCAATGCACCAGATTTTGCACTCTCCATTTTTAGTTATCCTCCCCCCATGTAAAGCATAAGAATGGTGCTGATTGACAAGTTACGGGTTTGTGAAATCATTAGTAACAATGCTGATAGCCATATCCCCTGCAACAATTTCTCCTTCAGCTGAAGCGCAAGCAGGCACAGCCTACATGAGAGTGACAATGCTGCTCTGAGCTTAGCAGTAGTGCAGCACCATCGCCACATCATTACATTGCATTAGGTGGATTTCATTGGCCGGCTCAACAGTCATTTATTTGTGGAGCTTTTTGATGAAACTAAGAGAAAATTTTAAGTTCAAATGCATGGAAGTACATATTTTTTAATGGAATTCCTACTTTAAATAGTGAGAGATAGGCTTGTTTTCTACTGCAATGTGGGGCACATTAGAATAAGGCATTATTTTGTATATAGCTTTTACCCATGTTTTACTTAAGAAAACTAATATCCCATTGTTTTGGCATTAAAAACAACTACAAACATAAACTGAACATTGTAATTATGAATCAAATACATTTACTGTTATTCATTGATGTACTATTATTATTTTTTTAATGTACTGTAAATAGGTTCAGCAAAGCAACAAATATTATGACCAACAATTGAAGGTAAGCACAATACATAATGTACACCAATTTACTGCTATACTATTTATTCTAAACTCTGCTATATTACTCTGCATGCTGGCAAATGGGGGAAACTAACAGGTCTTTCCATACCAAAAGTCTGAGGTGGATTATATGAGATGAATTTACTAAAGAGGTAGAAACTGTTCACTTACCAAAGTAAATGTTCACCTTGCAAGGTTATCATTCAATAAAATAAGCTGAAACTGTTATAACACCCTATAACGTGTATGGAAACTAAAACAAAGAAATCTTTCTATCATTTTTAAGTGGATTGGATGATTGAAGTGAACTCATCTTCAAGAATAAGTGTTGATTTTAGGAGCTTTCAATAAAATTGTTACTATTCAGAGAGCACTGTTGTGGTCCCATTCTATTTTTGCATGTGATGGTGCAACAAGTGTGTGATCACCTTGATCTGTATTGAGGTCCATTGCACAAGGTGGCTGCATATTATCACTGGGTGTTTGCATGTGCCACAGTGCTTAAAAAAAGAGGAAGGAAGAGATAAATCATTTCACAGTGTTGGAGGAAATTCAGCTTTATTTGACACTCAGCCCTGGTTCACACTGATGCAAATGTGATGCAGTTTTGATGTGGTTTAGAATACTCAGATTCGCATGTCAAGTGATTTTCCATAGTGTTCTATGGAGGCAGTTCACATCTAAGCATTGTGAATATGATGAGGTTAAAAAAAGCCTCATGTGCGTGTTTAGTGCAGTGCAGTGCAGTGCGAATGCGAGCTCCATAGACTTCAATAGAACCTTAGTTAACCATTTCCTGTCCGGCCGCTGTATATAAATGGCCGGACGGTGGCAGTGCAGGGGCGGGTTGCCGTTTATAAATGCCGCCCGCCATTTTGGATTGTGCGCTCTCCCTGGGTGTTGCATGACCGTGCAATTGTCATTCAAAGTGTGACAGCACTGAAAGCTGAAAATTGGCCTGGGCAGAAAGGGTCCAGAGATGAAGTGGTTAAAAACGTACCCCTCATTCACAATTTTTTTCTTCTCTGCAACTCAGCCCAAAAACTCATCTTCTCTCGCCTCACTTCCTGTCCATGTACTTGTCCATGTGCTCACTGTAAAAATCATCCCCAGAAGCAAGAAGAGCGCAGTTGACAGTGAGGAGTTGATCCGACTTGTCCGGCAAAGGCTATACATTTATAGCTGCAGGGATCCTCAATACAAGGACAACAGCAAGAAGTGCAGAGGCTGAAATGAGATTGCTCACATTATGTTTCCAGATTGGGACAAATTACAAGCAGGAGTACGCCACCAAAAATGTAAGTATATTTCGTAGTAAGTATATGTGTGTATAGGGTGTGTGTGGTTATGGTTAAGGGTTAGTAGGGATTTGGGGTTAGGGGGGACTTGGGTTTAGGGGGTTAGGGGTTACTGGGGACTTGGGGTTAGAGGGCTAGGGGTTAGGGGGGTTAGAGGTTAGTGGGGACTTGGGGTTAGGGGTGTTAGGGGATAGTAGGGATTTGGGGTTATTGGTTAGTGGGGATTTGGGGTTAGGGGGGTTGGAGGTTAGTGGGGATTTGGGGTTGGGGGGGTAAATGGAATAGTCTGGATTTGGGGTTAGAGGTGGTTAGTGGGGATTTGGGATTAGGGGGGTTAGGGGTTAGCGGGGATGTGGGGTTGGGGGGTAAAGGTGTTATTGGGGATTAGGGGGTTAGTGGGGATTTGGGGTTAGGGGCGGTTAGAGGTTAGTGGGGATTTGGGGTTAGTGGGGTTAGAGGTTAGTGGGGACTTGGGGTTAGGGGTGTTAGGGGATAGTAGGGATTTTGGATTAGGGGTTAGAGGTTAGTGGGTACTTGGGGTTAGTCGGGTTAGAGGTTAGTGGGGATTTGGGGTTAGGGGGGATTTGGGGCTGGGGGGTTAGAGGTTATTGGGGATTTTGGGTTAGGGGGGTTAGAGGGGATTTGGGGTTAGGGGGGTAAAGGGGGGTTAGGGTTTAGTTGCGATTTGGGATTAGGATATGTATGTTTTTTATCCCCAGACATGACCACAAATGAAAGAAATACTTAACACAGCATGCAAAATTGTCAGCAAAGTGTATTATATTTTTTTATGCAATAGTCTCAAATTGCCATGACACTTGACCTGCTGTAGACATGAAGTAGTCAGTGAAAACCTCACAAATGTTGGCACCACTGGTATTGCCTCTAGTTATGCACCATTGTGCCCCTTCCAAATTGTGCATCAATGAATCTTCAAACAGGTAGTCATCTCAAGCTCATACAAAATTGTGGAGAACACATGTTGCTTTGACGGCAGCAATAGCATTGTCCATGGTTTGGCCCATAGGGGTATGCAGCAACTTGTTTGAAAGTATCCCGAATGCACACTCCGCAACGCGTAGTGCCCTCAGATGATAATTAAATATCCTCTTCTCTACAGTAAGTGAGCAATTGGCATAAGGTTTAAGAAGGTGCTCAGAGATAAAGAAGGCCTCGTAACCAATGAAAACACATGGTAGGGATGGCTGACTTGTGTCCGAAAGTGGACAGTCATTTGGAAGGTCTAGAGTATTGTTACAAAGCATTTGCCCAAACGTTGAATGGGAAAAATTACTTGAGTCTGAGCTGCTGCCGTATGAACCAATGTCAATATATGTAAAAGAATAATTTGCATCAGCCACTGCCAGCAGGACAAACGAGAAACATTTCTTGTAGTTGAAGTATATGGTGCCACTAGCAACTGGATTCACTTTACGAATGTGTTTGCCAAATACTGCACCCACACAATTAGGAAAGTTGCAGCGCTCCCAAAAAAGCTGTGCTAGATTGGCCCATTCTTCTTTTGTTGTTTTTTTCAAAACCAGATCTTTCAAGATATCCCAGATGAATCTGCATGTTTGATGGACAATTGTGGTCACAGTTGATTTCCCCAGCTTGAATTCATAGCGTAGGCTGGCTAAAGAATTACCAGTAGCTAGGTAAATGAAAGGAAAGAGACAAATAATTATTTATGTATTTTATGTTTTTCAGTAACTGACATACATACAAGGTGGCATAGTGTGAGGGATACATACAGGAAGTATCTCAGAGAAGAACGTGAGACAAGAAGTTGAGCAGCGGCCACAAATAAACATTCCTATGTGTTTGCCAGCAACCTAGACTTCCTAAAGCCGATCCTGGAATTGAGGAGGTAGGCTAGCATCTATCAGATTTATGTACAGTATGTTAATCTAAATAACCCACTGAGTTACTTAAAAAAAAATTATATTACTGCACACAGTCACGTTGGGAGGACGAGGTGGAAGGGGAAGGTTATGAAGAAGGGGAAGAGGAAGCAATAGCATGTACCAACGCTGAAGACTTATCTATGAAGCTGCATGTTCTTGATGAAACTACATCATCTATTCCACATGTTCCGGAACCTGAAGAGACTGAGGCTTCCACTCCAACCAGTTAAAGGTCTAGTGCAAGGTCTATTTCCCGCAGCAGACATTCTGCCTCTAGATCTCAAGCTGTCCACACACATTATTTGCACTCAGTTTGGTGCCCCTTTTGAAGGAGGTTTTACCAGAATGATACTTTGAGATGCGTATAGCAGTCCAACAGTGTATCCACTCTTTCAGTTTCCCCCGCCAGCTCAGAATCCAAACAGAGGTAGCATCATGTGCCCCACCATAATTCCCATTTCTTCTGCCCCCAAAACAACCCCACAAACATACACTTCCACTTGTGATTTCCCCACTAGTATTTATGAAACTCCTAGTTCTAGATACCTTATCCCATCCCTTCACCCATTCCATCCGTAATTGCCCCCCCCCCCCAAGAAGACCTCCTGAAATGCCATCAACTTGTTACCAATTGCCCCCCCCAATAGATCACCCTAACTATACACACCATTTCATTCCACTTCAATCCAATATCTCCCTCTCAGAAGACCAACTCAACTACACGCACAACTGTATCCAACCTATCCTTAATGGCCCCCCCCCAAGCAAACCTCCTGAACAAGCAACAAATTTTCCAAGGTATCCCCCCACAAGCAGATTCCCTGACAAACCACTGCCTTTCACATATGACCAATATCCCCCTCCCCCCCGTTCCCCCAGCAAACCTCCTGAAATCAATACAGCGCTTCCTATAAGTTCTGAACAATATTCCTCCATCCACCATCTACACATCTTTGCAGTCCCTAATCACAGCTCTACCTCAGCCTTCGCCCCAGGCCACAACATCCCAGCACTTGAGGAACATGTGGAAAAAACGTATCAGAATTTGCAGATCTTTGCCTTGATAACAGCACCTACCTGTTCTGAATTCTTTATAATTTTTACAATGTTATGGCATTTTTTGGCCAATTTTGCACTACGTTCTGTTAGTTTGTGCTTTGGAAAAGATGGGAGAGACTCTCCCTGTAACATATATACTTACCTGTTGACTGTCATGCGTGTGTAATTGAAGAACTTCTCTTCATGTGCATGGAGGTCTTGATACATTACCCTGAACTGTCCATGCTCCTCCCTGTTTACTATAACTGGATGGACCCAGTATCTTCACCTTCTCCTCATCCTTCTCCTATTTTTCTTCCTTTCTATCAAGATTGCTGCAGTAGCAATGGCAACTGCTGCCATTACCAAGGGCATGAAACATGCCATTACCAAGGGCATGAAACATGCTGAGCAACACACCAAAACAACACACCACCACACTACTCTCTACATAAAAACAAAAGTGTACAGGTAGTCAACACCTTTTCTTTATGTCAGAAATGATTCTATTGCTATTGGCCAGAGCAAAAATCGCAACTGTGTGTCATTTGCATGAAAATCACATTAGTGTGAACTTAGACTCGCTTTGGAATCTCATTACATTCACAGCTGTCCAGTACAAACCGCACCGAAAATTTGCACTGTACTTGCACAAAAAAATGCATAAAATTTCCAAGGAATCGCACCTCATATGTGTGAAACTAGGCTGAAGGACCATTATATTGTTTTGATTTAAGGACTGTCACATTCTTTGATGGGATTGCGCTGCTTCATGAAGAACATTATACATTTTCTTGAAGTGTGATGAAAATCACTAATTGATGTGTCAGCAACAATCACTTTTTATTTTATTTTCTAGTTTTATTTTATTTTTCTTACGTTTATTTTTTATTTTTCATGCGTTTATGAGCTTTTATTATTACCTGTGCACATTGTTTACATTGTTTTTATGTTGCATGTTCCATCCATTTTTAGGGTGGAACTTGTAACATGTTCCAGCTTCTGCACCTTCTCTCCCCGATCCTCCAGTCACCCTAAAACCTCGCTGATGAGTTGTTCCTAGCGAAGTTTCAAGCAAAGCTAATTTGATTACATTAAAAAACAAAGTTCAATTATATTTACTGCCTTCTTAACCACTTGCCGACCAGCCACAGTGTATATACTGTGACAGGGCAGCACCGCTGTGCTAAACGACGTTTTAAAACGTCATGTAGCAAAACAGGTAGGGGGCGCACGCGAGGCCGATCGCGGCCACGGGTGTCAGTCACCAGGTCCCGGACGGTCATTACCCACCAGGTCCCAGCAATTGCCGGCAAACAGTGACACAGAGCACAGCTGCATTGTTTACAATGCAGCTCTGCTCCCTGTCAGCTCCTAACACAATGATCCTGAGAGCGGAGTTTAGCTCTCGGGATCAGTGTGTTCCTGTGAAGTACACACCCCCCGCCCACTAGTAAAACACTCCCCTCACACAGTTAACCCTTTGATTGCCTAAAAATGTTAACCCCTTCCTCCCCAGTGCCATTAGTACAGTGTCAATTTTTTTTTTTTGCACTGATCACGGTATTGGTGTCACTGGGGATGTCAGTGACCCCAAGTCAGTTCCCCCCAGTGTCAAAATGTCCGCAGCAGTCCCGCCATAAGTCGCTGATCACTGTCATAAACTGCTGATCACCGCCATAAGTTGCTGATCGCCGCCATTATTAGTATAAAAAAAAAAATTCCAGTATCTTTCCCGACATTTGTAGACGCTATAACTTTCATGTAAACCAATTAATTTACACGTATTGTTATTTTTTTTTTAGCAAAGAGATGTCGCAGAATACATTTTGGCTGAAATTTATAACAATATTTATGGCAAAATACTCACTATGCTTCTTTTTAAATTCCTTGGGATGACTTTCCAGAAAGGGGTCATTTGGGGGGGTTGGTGCTATCCTGGCATGTCAGGGCCTTTCGAAACTGTGATAGGTAGTGAGGAAGTGTAATGAGGAAGTTACGCACCTTCAGGCTTTCAAAGTGGTCATTGGATTTCAGGCTCCTGTATGTGGCTAGGGTCCCAAAAAGTCTTATACATGTGGTATCCCCATACTCGGTAGAAGTAGCAGAATGTATTTTGGGGTGTAATTCCACATATTCCCATGGCTTGTGCAAGAAATAAATCATTTAAATGACAACTTTGTGTAAAAAAAAAATAACAAAATGTTTTTGTCATTTTCCAGAAACTTGTGGAAAAAAAATAAATCTTCCATGGACTCAATATGCCTCTCAGCATATAGCTTAGGGTGTCTACTTTCCGAAAAGGGGTCATTTGAGGGTGTTTGTACTGTCCTGGTATTTTAGCAGCTCAAGAAATGTGATGGGCAGTCAGAAAGTAAGAGCTGTGTAAATTCCATTATCTATACCATAGTTTGTAGACGCTATAACTTTCACACGAAGCAATAAATATACACTTACTGGGATCTTTTTAACCAAAAACATGTAGCAGAATACATTTTGGCATACATTTATAACTAACTTTGAGTTTACTATATATTTTTTATAGCTGAAAGTAAATAATATCGTTTTTCTTCAAAATTTATGACAAAAATTTTGTTTTTTTGGATATTGTTTATGACTGCAATGAGAAAATATTATAGTTTTTAAAAAAACATTTTTCTTCAAAATTTTTCTGTTTATAGCTCCAAAAATAAAAAGTGCATAGGTGATCAAATACCACCAAAAGAAAGCTCTATTTGTGTGAAAAAAGGACATAAATTTCATTTATGTACCATATTGCATGACCGCGCAATTGTCTGTTAAAATAGCACAGCGCTGTATAGCAAAAAAAAAGGCGTAAATTGCAGTATCTATACCATAGTTTGTAGACGCTATAACTTTCACACAAAGCAATCAATATACATTGATTGTATGTATACAAATGTATACATTTTGGCATACATTTATAACTAACTTTGAGTTTACTATATATTTTTAATAGCTGAAAGTAAATAATATTGTTTTTCTTCACAATTTTTGGTGTTTTTTTTTTATAGCGTGAAAAATAAAAAGTGCACAGGTGATCAAATACCACCAAAAGAAATCTCTATTTGTGTGAAAAAAAGGCCGTAAATTTTGTTTGGGTGCAGCATTGCATGACCGCGCAATTATCAGTTGAATTAGTGCAGCGCCGAGTACCAAAAAGAGGCCTGGTAAGGAAGGGGGGTAATTCCTCAGGAAGGCAAGTGGTTAATGTAAAGTGTAGGAAGAATCCAAAGGCCGTTGTGAAATATTTTCCTAATGAAAGGTAGACAAGCCTAGGAGCTTAGTAGCAGAGATCTAGTCACCAGAGAGGCTGGGGAATTATATTCTCCTTTAAAGCAGAACTATTCTGAATTTGTGAATGAAATATAGTGTACTTTCATGCACACTTGTAAAACTATGTCTCTAGCTTTTCAGAAGTTTAAATTAAATTTAATAGATCCATACTTCCTACAGAATCTCTTCTCTATCCCTTCTAAGCTGCTGTATCAATTTCTAAATGATAAAACAAATCATTCACCACTCTTGAGGAAGCCAATGTGACAAAATATATTGGAAGAAGCACCAGCACAATGAAATCATTATGTGGAGAAGTATGAGCACAAGTGTGGAGTTCAAGCAATGTACACCATTTAGCCAACAATAATCCACCCATATATCCTTCATGCTGGGACAGCACTAAAAATGTGAGATTTATGATGGTTTTAAAATCCATTTTTTAATAGATAGTTTGCACTGTGATCATTTTCCAATCTCTTGTGATATAATTGATTTATACATATTGCTGAGATCTGATAAATGGGATTGAGGTGTGGAGGGAAGTTCCAGTGATTCACAGAAAGTCATAAGTGCTGTTAGACCCACTTAATTACATAGGGGTCAACAGTATCTAGCGAGTTGATTTCCAAAAGGGGTTGGAGTGTGGCTAGGTTGAGGTGATGACAAAATGGGAGATTTTTGGAGATTATTTTCATATAAAGGTTGTGATCATCTTTATATAAAGGTTGCTTCACTATTTTGAGGATTGGTTATTTATATATTCCTTGCCATTTACTATGGATTTGCAGCTGTTTCACTGGATTGAAGAATAACCATTCATACTTTATTGAACTTTATTGTGGACTTTTTCATTGTGAATGTTTTTTGGTACAGTTATGCACTTTTTAATACTGTATGTATATGTATATATACACACACACATATATTTGTCAATTTACAGTTTTAATGACTTGATAAGTATTTTGGGTCATATTGTTCATATTTTATATTAAATATATATATATATATATATATATATTTTTTTTTAATTATAGAGGCAAAGTTGTATTATATATAGCATCAGGGTTCTATTCACGGGTCGTATAATTTTTATGCAGCGGGATTGATTAGTGAGAAGAAACAGATAAGGGTGAAAGGGATGCCTTTGGATTCTTAGGATTCTCTATGTTCCAATTCGTCTGACTGCACAGCCCAGAGGATGTAGGCTCACACCTTTGTGTTTTCCATTATGCTCTTAAATGTGATACTAATGGTAGGGACCATCACTGCCCAGAACAATGTGGCCCTACCCCATGTCTTACATTTTCATATGAGTGACAGAAACATTTAAAATGATTGAAAAGTGACCAGTAAAAGATCAGGAAAAAGGAAGGATTAGAGTGGAGATAGAACAACCCTATTACACAACTGGTTCCAGGCATAAAATAGGCACTATTCACTCATTGTAAAACACCTGTCACTACAAGGACACACAGAAAACAGTTGTATTTTGTGTATCACATTCACATTGCAGACATGCTGCATTTTATTGCATTTTATTGCAGCACACTGTTCAGGATCGCATTTCACTGTACAGCAGCACAGCACATCATGCTGCTGTACAGCATCATGAATTAAGTGTATGCACTGTACACTTCATATGAAGTTCATCCAAAACAAAGGGAGCTGTGTGATGCACTGAATCATGCACCACATTGCCCCCTAGCACAGTCGGGGCCAGGCAGCTGCCAGACAAGTGTCCTGTGTGAACCCAGCCGGAAAAGATTTGGTGCAGAGAACGTCCTGTGGGGAAATGATTACATCATTTCCCTCAAACAGTGGTAACACCTTCATTACTTTCCTAAAGCTGAGGTAGAGAATAGACAAGATGGAACATGGATAATGTGAAATATTGATAATGAAAAAAGTAACAGATTTACAAACATGCATAACCTTTAACTTGCAATTTGAGTGTTTGCATTCTGATAAAAATACACTTTAGTTGTGCTTTAAAATTTAAGTGCTTCTAAATGCTGAAGGGTTTTTTTACCTTAATGCATTCTTTGCATTGAAGTAAAAAAAACTTCTGAGTGCAGATCAAGCTCCCTTTATACTTTCCTGAGCTCGATCTCATACCAGTGATGTGCAGGAGAGCAGCAGCTCTCTAGGCCCTCTCCCTCCTCATAGGCTCAGAGACAGAAGTGAGATCCATTGACTTCCCCTGCCTTCGTTCACAGCCAGTGAGGAGGTAGGTGTGTCAATGGACATACAGAGCTGGCTCAGGAGGCTACAAATGTAGTAAAACTTGGGTAGCTTGCTCTGATTAACTAAAGTAAAAAAGTACATAGAGAATTTAGTGAAGATAAAAACAAATTGCCATGCTCCAAACAGCTTGCTTCCAGGCATAGATGACCCTGTCTTGAAGGGGTAAGAGAACATAAATCTTGGAGTTTATTAAAATTATTTCATGGTTTATTTCTATGTTAATGTTAGATGTTTTCTTCCTAATCATCATAATTATTTCGAGTTAGAACTGTAATATTACAATGAGGTTAAAAAAAAGAAATAATAATGTCTCTTCTCTGATTTTAATTAGCCTGTGTTGTCATTCCACTTGTAAAATAAATAAAAAAATATTGGAAGTTTTTTCCCCCTGGATTTCCTCCTGTAGTAATGATTGGGCACCAACATGTACATATTTGCTCTAAATTAGGGTATATTTAGCTTTGCCATGTTTGCATTTACACAGTTGTGTTAATGTCTGTGGATCACTTGGTACACTTTACATGCTAAATATGTGGAGATCTAAAAACAAAACCTAAATAGAGATATTATAAAAATAATTGTTTTACAGTGCTTAAAATCAAATACTGTGTATTAGATCTCCTTCATATGGGAATTTAAGTGGAGCTCTTGGCAGGAGGTCTTGCTCCTGAAAACACCTCAGTTTACTCAATTAGAGTTTACTTAATTAGATGAGGATCAAAAAGGATGTAAAAAAAGATGGATGTTCTTTCTTTGTCTTCCTGTTGAACTACTTTCCCAGTGGGAAAGCATTCCATCCTAACAAAACTGGTGCTTGTTGCTACAACACCAGGTTAAAAATGCCTGTCCATTGAGCTTAACCAATAAACTAAAAAAAAAATTAAAACCTTGCATGCTTAGACCTTAAACCTACAATTGATCCAAAGGAAGGAAAAAAGGGTCAAAAACAATATAAATAACAATGTAATAATCAATACAATTTGCTGGAACCGGAAAAAAAACTTTGTATTTCATCATTGAATACAGGACTTCCTCTTATTGGTAGAGGTCGAGAGGTGGGCAGATGATATCATGATCTCCAGAAACATGAGTTAGGTTTTAACCAATTTTGGCCACCCACCTCATTGTACTATGGATTGGTGGCAACTACAGGACCAGTGATACAGGGTGTTATACCCATGGCATGCGTGAGCAATATATCATTTAAGTGACAACATTGTGTAAAAAAAAAATTGTCATGTTCTAAAAATTTGTGGCACAAAATAAAATGTTCCATGGACTCAACATGTCTCTCAGCAAATTCCTTGGGGTGTCTACTTTCCAAAAAGGAATCATTTGGGTTTTTTTTTTGTACTGCCCTGGCATTTTAGCACCTCAAGAAATGTGATAGGTAGTCAGAAAGTAAAAGCTGCCTAAATTCCAATATATATACCATAGTTTGTAGACAATATAACTTTCACACAAACCAATTAATATACATGTATTGGGATTTTTTTTCCAAACACATGTAGCAGAGTACATTTTGGCCTAAATTTATGACTAATTTTGAGTTTACTAGATATTTTTTATAACCGAAAATAAAAAATATATTTTTTTTCTGAATTTTCTATCTTTTTCATTTATATCACAAAAAATAAAAAACCCATTGGTGATCAAATACCACCAAAAGGAAGCTCTATTTAGTGCAGTGCCAAATAGCAAAAAATGGCCTGGTCATTAAGGGGGGTAAATCTTTTGGAGGGCAAGTGGTTAAGTATTGATAGCCAGATTTCATTTGTACATTAAAAGACACATCCAGCTATTTTCTGAAGCAACAAATTGTGTTTAAATTAAAGAGGTAGAACATGTTCACTTTGTAAAGTCAAAAACATGAATTTCTGTTGAGTTCAATCCTGTACAAGCAAAAATCTTTTTTTCCATTTTTTATTTCACTTACACATGTTTGAGTGCTCTGTACAAAGTGACTTTCCTCTTAGCTTCACCTCATTCACTAAGCTCTGTAAAAATGAACATTGCAAAGGAAACATGCTTTGTACCTTTAATAAACTAACCCCACTGAGTTGACTAGCACAAACTCCTGTGAAAGACGTCTCCACGTTTTCACAGTTATTGCCATAAAGAACCCTTTTTCCTTTACATGCTACACTTGTCTTTTGCAATTACCCTAAAATGAACAACTTTGCACTAGGTTTATTATATGGACCTTTTTTGAATGTATTTACACAAATCAGTTCATCAAATCTTTCTCATAACTGTTGTCATCTTTATTAGTTTTGTTGCCCTTCTCTGCATTTTCTGCAGTTCTGCAATCTATCAAGAAATGCATGGAGTGTATAAAAGGTGAAAACGAATGGTGAGGTGAAAAGGAAATGAAAGGTGTAAAAAGGTGTCAGATCCAATATTGCACAAATATCAGCTAAATGTTAGAAGTACTAATCCAGATTTTTAAGGCATCTCAAGAAGAAAAATGATAGATAGATAGATAGATAGATAGATAGATAGATAGATAGACAGACAGACAGACAGACAGACAGACAGACAGACAGACAGACAGACTGACTATTATTTCCTATTAATATAAAATACAATTGACATGTAGGTAAAACCTTATAAAAATAAGGGTTCTAAAGAATGCCTATATACTCCATACTTTTACACCACTCGGACACTACGTGACAGTGGTAATAGATGCAAATGTATCAGACCTAACGTCTTCAATTCACAATCCACTTGGTGGCAAACTTAACATGTTTCACAATTATTTGCTTCATTAAGAGTAAATAATCTAGAAATCTACAATACATTCACAAACAGCAAGTAGTCTCAATGTGCATGGGGGTTGATTTATGAAAATTGGAGAGTGCAAAATCTGGTGCAGCTGTGCATGGTAACCAATCAGCTTCTAACCTCAGCTTGTTCAATGAAGCTTTGATAATAAAACTTGGAAGTTGATTGGTTTCTATGCAGAGCTGCACTCTCTTTTTCTAGTAAATCAACCCCACAGTGTACATCAAACAGCAAGAAGAATTACATATATGAGACTTTATAAACAAATGTCCTTATAAATTCAGTAACATCTTACCTCAGCATTATATACAAGACCAAGTTGAGTATGAAGTTTCAAAAAAAGGTCTCATAGGGGTTGATTTACTAAAGGCAATATACTGAGCACTGCAAGTGCATTTGCTCCAGAGGTTAGTAAATGAGGTAAAACGTCACTTTGCAAAGAATACCAAACCACATAAAAGGAAAATAAGAAAACATAATTTTGGTTGCATATGATTGGATGATAACAATCAGCAGAGCTTCCCCTCTTTTCAGAGCTTCCACTCAGGTCTAGGGCAACTACACTTGCAGTGCACAGTATATTTACCTTTAGTATCTCTACAAAGCAAATTAAGGGGGAAAGGACTCCAATAAAGTAACCATTGGCAATATAAAATATAAGCAGTCGGGTACCTACATCCTTATTTAAGAATAGCCAAACAAACCAATCCTAACAAAAAGGAAACTATAGTACTTTTAATGGTACCTCAATTCCCCGAGTAAGTATTCCAAGTAAAAATATCTAGTTAGTATAGCTATAAAAAGAATATATATATATATATGATAATAAATATTAGCCAGATATGAGTTGTGAGAGCAGGGACGGTCAAGCAAAAAAAGAATATTTAGCGTAGATATAGATATAAAGAGAGTTCCAGCCCCCTACGTTACCAGCTACACCCCTGCTCCCCACAAGTTCATATATTTGGATGACTGTAGCACACTAACACAGCCCCGTAGTAAAACACTCCCAGCACACAGTTAACCCTTTGATCACCCTCATGTTAACCCTTTCCTGACCAGTGCCATTAGTACAGAGTCAATGCTTTTTTTAGCAATGATCAATTTATTGGTTTCATTAGGTATGTCAATGACACCAAGTCAGCCCCCCCCCGTGTCCGAATGCCTGCCGCAGTCCTGCAGTCCCACTTTAAGTCGCTAATTTCCACCATAAGTCACTAATTTTTGCCATAAGTCGCTGATCATTGCCATTGTTAGTATTAAAAAAAAATTCCAATATCTATACTACCATTTGTAAACCAATTAATTTACACGTATTGGGATTTTTTTTTAGCAAAGACGTGTCGCAGAATACATTTTGGCCTACATTTATGATGAAATATGATTTTTTTAAAATTGTTTTACTGGACATGTTTAATAGCAAAAAGTCAAAAGTATTGTTTTTTTCTCACAATCGTTTTTTTTGTTTATAGCACAAAAAATAACAAAATGCACAGACAATTAAATACTACCAAAAGAAAGCTCAATTTGTGGGAAAAAAAGGACGGAAATGTCATTTGGGTTCAGTGTTGCATGACTGCTCAATTGTCAGTTAAAGTAACGCAGTGCCGTAACGCAAAAAAATTGCCTGGTCAGGAAGGGGGATAAGTTCTTAGGAGGGCAAGTGGTTAAAGAAAAAAGTGGGGGAGTATATACTATAAAAAAATATTGTAATAAATATAGCTTGGCAAATAAGAATTAGCAAACTATACCCCAAATCCTAAGTTAATGCCCATTAGTGAATTCCCTTTAAAAAATTATAGTAGAATCCTTAAGTTAAATAATGCATACAAAAGGTTAAGCTTAATTCCATAAAATATGTCATATTAAGGATCTTCATACCTATGAGACATGGTGTGCCATAGATGATGGTCATATATGCCCTGGACTCTGAGTAGCCTCTCCATGGGCTAAAGAAATGCAATAGTCAGAATGGTTATCAGCCATATGCCAAGATGGCCAGTATTTATGATGATATTTCGCACTAAATAGTGGCATTATATCAAACTGCACATGCGCATGTAATGACACCAACGTGTCTATCAATGTGTGATGATGCTATGTTCCCGCCCCATAATGGCATCATAAAAGGGCGCCATACCTGCATGCGCACTAACATATATTCACCAACTGTTGAAACAGCATTAGAACACCCCATAACATCATATTTGTTAATGGAGAAATGCCCACAAAGGCCAGTTGGCGAAATGACATCAGTGCGCATGTAGGTATGGCACCCTTTTATGATGACTATCCTCTAGCACTGTGGGATGGGAACATAGTGTCATCACGCATTGATAGATGCCATGACGTCAATATGTGCGCATAGATCCTGTGGATCCATTCTCTCCATGCAAGTCCCAGTCATATGGTGTATCATTACATTGTTCTTATGATCTACGTTCTCATCCATATTAGGTATGATAGCTGTTGTAAACCTAATGAAAATAATTTATCATGTTATTATCTGATTTATTGGTGCTGATATATTGTTTTACAATTTTAGAGTCTCTGTTAATTCATATTTCCCTGATGAAGCAGACCTTGACCCATGAAACATGTTTGAGTAAGATGTCATCAATATTGTAATCTAATACATCAAGTTAAAAACTCCTATTTGGTGTTATGTATGAGATAGCAGCTATACACTCCATATTTAATGAGCAAATTTTGATCTGTTTGTGGATGTCTTATTCTAAACGTTTTAATATTTGTATTAATAAAACTAGATATTTTTACACACATGGAATTGTGGTACCTTTAAAAGTCTTATAGTTTCCTTTTTGTTATGGTTGGTTTGTTTGCATATTTGCCTTTAGTAAATTCCCCATTGCATCTGCCCCTTCCCTCAGAAAACCACTAGAGCAACCAGGTGGCCTACAAACCCCACATAGGCCAAACCAGGACAGGACACCCTATACTCCATGGTAAAAAGAGGGGGTTATATTGTATAACACTATTAAACCAATGAGACAGTATAGTAAACTGATCTTATAGCATTAAGCCTAAAGTAAACTAAACAATAGCCACAATGCCAGGCTACAACAAATGTCAACCAAATCTTTTGTTGTCTGGCTAGTGCAGTAGTAGCACATAAAGGGGGAATAATTGGAGCCGGCTTATGCAACATTCTTTATTTTTCTATTCTTTTTTTAAAAATATATATTTTTTAAATATATTCTTCAGAATTTTTTTAACATATAAAAAAGTAATTTTAACATATATTTTTACATATATTTGTAAATGCATTCCGAAAATGTAGATTTGTATTTTTATAGACATGTAAAAATATATATTTATAGTATATTTGAAATGTATTTTCATACATACATATAAATATTTTGTATATATACAGTCATGGCCGAAATTGTTGGCACCCTTGATATTTCTCCAGGAAATCATGTATTTCTCACGAAACGTATTGCATTAACACATGTTTTGCTATACACATGTTTATTCCCTTTGTGTGTATTGGGACAAAACAAAAAAAGGGAGGAAAGAAAGCAAATTCGACATAATGTCACACAAACCTCCAAAAATGGGCTGGACAAAAGTATTGGCACCCTTTCACAACTGCGGATAAATAAGAATGTTACAAGCATGTGATGCTCCTGTAAACTCACCTGGGGCAAGTAACAGGTGTGGGCAATATAGAAATCACACCTGAAAGCAGATAAAAAGGAGAGACGTTCACTTAACCTTTGCATTGTGTGTCTGTCTGTGCCACACTAAGCATGGACAACAGAAAGAGGAGACGAGAACTGTCTGAGGACCTGAGAACCAAAATTGTGGCAAAATATCAACAATCTCAAGGTTACAAGTCCATCTCCAGAGAACTAGATTTGCCTTTGTCCACAGTGCGCAACATTATCAAGAAGTTTGCAACCCATGGCACTGTAGCTAATCTCCCTGGTCGTGGACGGATGAGGAAAATTGATGAAAGATTGCAACGCAGAATAGTCCGGATGGTGGATAAGCAGCCCCAAACATGTTCCAAAGACATTCAAGCTGTCCTGCAGGCTCAGGGAGCATCAGTGTCAGCGCGAACTATCCGTCGACATTTAAATGAAATGAAACGCTATGGCAGGAGACCCAGGAGGACCCCACTGCTGACACAGAGACATAAAAAAGCAAGACTACAGTTTGCCAAAATGTACTTGAGTAAGCCAAAAGCCTTCTGGGAAAACGTCTTGTGGACAGATGAGACCAAGATAGAGCTTTTCGGTAAAGCACATCATTCTACTGTTTACCGAAAACGGAATGAGGCCTACAAAGAACAAAACACAGTACCTACGGTAAAATATGGTGGAGGTTCAATGATGTTTTGGGGTTGTTTTGCTGCCTCTGGCACTGGGTGCCTTGACTGTGTGCAAGGCATCATGAAATCTGAGGATTACCAAAGGATTTTGGGTCGCACTGTAGGGCCCAGTGTCAGAAAGCTGGGTTTGCGTCCAAGATCCTGGGTCTTCCAGCAGGACAATGACCCCAAACATACGTCAAAAAGCACTCAGAAATGGATGGCAAAGAAGCGCTGGAGAGTTCTGAAGTGGCCAGCAATGAGCCCAGATCTAAATCCCATTGAACACCTGTGGAGAGATCTTAAAATTGCTGTTGGGAAAAGGTGTCCTTCCAATAAGAGAGACCTGGAGCTGTTTGCAAAGGAAGAGTGGTCCAAAATTCCGGGTGAGAGGTGTCAGAAGCTTATTGATGGTTATAGGAAGCGACTGATTTCAGTTATGTTTTCCAAAGGGTGTGCAACCAAATATTAAGTTAAGGGTGCCAATACTTTTGTCCAGCCCATTTTTGGGGTTTTGTGTGACATTATGTCATATTTGCTTTTCTGCCTCTGTTTTATATTTGTTCCAATACATACAAAGGGAATAAACATGTGTATAGCAAAACATGTGTTAATGCAATACCTTTTTTGTGTGAAATACTTGATTTTCAGGAAAAATATCAAGGGTGCCAACAATTTCGGCCATGACTGTATATATATATATATATATATATATATATATATATATACAGTATACATATATTTATTTATTGAAATGTACTTTGAAATATATTGAATATGGCCAAAATGGTAGTATTTCAAATATATGTCAATATATTTGGGAAGAATATTTTTAAAATATATTTCAAATATATTTTTCTTACATATGTGAAGGGGTGGTAAAGGGTAGGCTTCTCTCTTGAATTCTTGACTCCTTTAAAAGAGAGGTGTGGGAATTAAAAAAAAGACAAACATTCATACTCACCAAGGTGGGTGCAGAATCTATATATGCTGCTTCTGTCCCCCGCTTGCTCTATGACTGAGAAATAAGCAATCAAACATTGCTGATTGCTCAGCTCTTGGTCTTCAGTCTGCAGAGAGCCAGTGACTGTCAGTCACTGGCTCTCTTCTCTGCTACTCCAGTGCTCCCTGGAGTTCTGGGCTGTGCAGGGGGCAGAAGCAGCTGGCTCAGGCTCTCAGCAGCTCACTGAGAAGCTGAGCCAGTTGCAGGTCCTGTCATCTGGGTGGATCCTGACTGTAAAGTCGGGATCTTTCCAGAGCCTGAACTGGCTGAGTGACATCAGCCTACAGCGGACTTTAGCCCACTGTCAGCTGAAAATGTGTCACAGGGATACAGAACAAAGTACAATTCTGTAACCCATAGGAGAAGTATAGCCAAAAGAGCTTTATTTAATACAATAAAATATACTGCCCATTTTAGAAGCTGCTTGCATTGCTTGCTATAAATATATGATCTATCAGGACATTTAGATCCTTCTACATCTTTGTCTCACCATATGGTACTACCTTTAAGATTGGATTGTTTGATGCTGTTCTGCTTCTAGTACAGAGTGGACCCGGTCAACTTTGCCGTCTCCGGCTTCCACAGATGCTTCTGTATGTTTTCAAATACATTTGATCTTAACACACTTTGGTTTAATATGGGGCATTAATGAACTATGCAAAAGGAACAAGATGGAAAAATTCTCTACAGTTGAATCCATGTCTACTGTGCAATCAATTTAGTGGAATGTTATTACTTACTGACTAATCACCAGCTGTCTTTTTCACTGGCAACAGAATGCTGTGAAATTGAATACTGTGTAGCATTAATTAATGGAATTAGGATACCACAGCCTACAAATTGTACCATGGTGTAAACATTTATATTCTTTTCTAAAGACTATACATTTGTCCAATCAAGGTACACCTGCCAAACAGCTCAAGTATTTAGAATGAACGTTTGACAATTGCAAAATATACCAGTTTTTTCTTAACTGCCTATTAACAGCTTAGAAGTAGCAGCAAGGGGTGGCTTAATAAATCCGTATAAAATTAAAGAATTTGCTGTGACATTGCTTAATGCGGAAATTAAAGTAAGGCAGGTTATTTGGTATTAATCTAAGGAGAAAAAGGGAAATAAAATTGGAAATTGTATGAGACATTATATTTGTTTTTTTCCTAATATATTTAGTGCTTAAAGTAACACTACATTTATTTTTTTGTTAAAATAATAAATATTTTATACTCACCAGCTCTGTGCAATGTTTTTGTACAGAGCGACCTCAAACCTCCTCTTTTCAGGTCCCCTGCTGGCGATCTTGGCTCCTCCTCTTCTTTGTGTGTCCCCATAGCGAGTCATTTGCTATGCAGGCACACAATGCATTCTTCCTTCCAAACTTGGGTGCTTAGCCCTGCCCCCCACTTCATCCTTACTGCATTTGATTGACAGCAGCAGTAGCTAATGGCTCCTGTTGCTGCTTGAGTCCTGTATGAAGAGAAAAAAAGGACAGACAAGAAGCAGCCGGGCACAGTGATGGATCGCTTCTCCCCTCTCTTCCTCTTTGCACAGGGAAGGGGGAGGACAGAATGCTGTAAAACAGGGGGATACAGGGAAAGCATTAAGTTAAAAAATTGCACTAATTTTCCCCGAAGCTTAGTGAATATGGTGAAGCTCTGCTGATGTTCATCATCAAATCATATGCAAGAAAATGTGCTGTTTTTTTTTGCCTTGTACCTAATTGGGTATTCTTTAAAAAGTGTAGCTTCTCCACATTTATTAAGCTCTGGAGAAAATGAGTACAACTGCACTTGCAAAGTGCATAGTCTATTTGCCTTTAGTAAATCATCCTCTATAGGTGTGACAGACCCAACCGGGACAGGGGCTTTTGGAGAGGACTGTTGGCTAGCCTCTTGTCTACTGACTATGGCTCCTCACCTTTGAGGGGGCTCCATTTTTAGGAGGTTTGTGCCTGGGGGACCTTTGAAGTAGTTTTACTTTGGATTCAAATCCATGTCTCCCCAAAACACACAAACTCTGAGAACTGGAGGACCCTGATACAGATTTGGGGCCTTTGTGTTTTTGGGGTATAGGATCAACAGTCAAAACCAGCATTGACTGCTTCAGCCCCCTCCTAGACTCAGATACTCAAAGCAGAAGATTATAATTGGCTCAAAACAACCTGATGCTGGGATCTCCTAGTGTTATGCGGAATTTGTTTATTAAGATGTTATGTGTTTACTGTTATAATTGGTACCTGTGCTTGCCTATCCAGTCTAGGTGTGAAGTGTCTTTATCATATTGTGTAATTTCCCCATTGTGTGCCTCATAGGTGTTACTTCCCATTGTTAATTGAATAACCTAATGGTTCTGTCTGTTTGCTAATCCTCCTGGAAATTCCTACAAGATGTGATTAGTCTTGTGTCTTTACCTAACCATTGTGGGATGTTTACCCCAATGTGTAATATATGTTTTTATTGTTTGTGTGTTGACTGCCCCTATTTATGAAGTGTATAAAAACCTGTATTTCTGTTCAATAAAGTCAGTCCTGTTTTACTCCAACATTGGTTCTGTCTGATGCTTGAGGAAAAATTTGCTATATTCTGGTTCCAGAGTGGAGCAGTTGTAGTTTGGCAGAGATACACAGTCAGGGTGTCAGGCAGTCTGCCACACTCAGTTTTTGCATTTGTGTTTTGTCCTAATGGCCATTGGTTCCATGCCAGCTTAGTGGGATCATGCATTTCTGACATGGATTTCTGAATTAACAGCATGCTTGGTGTGAATTTTGATTTTGATTTTATGTAGTGATGAACTCTTTGCAACTCACACATGTGATGAGAGCACACATTATTTATATTGTGCTTTCAGTACAATGAGTGTGCATATTGTGTATAATTGTTTAGTTATTTTAATCATATTGCAACAGTCATTTGGAGCACTTGTTGTGGTGAGTGAATGTATTTTCTTTTGTTTACTTTGGTTCATGTGCCCAGTGCATTCAAAATGCTGCGGTTCCCACTGTCATTAAATAGTGAAGAGAATTGGCTAAAGGCATAGAGTGGATTATGGTAGCCCCGTGCTTTGTGTTCACTGTGATGGCCATTGACCAATCACAGCGATCACAAATGTAAACAGTACTGTGTTAAGTCCTCCCCTTCTTTTTACAAAAAAGTAAGTGGAATAAGGAAAATGTAATAAAAAGATCCATTCAATCAATCCATCCAATAAATCCTCCTGACAGAAATGGAGGAACACATGATTGAAGTTGAGGGAGGCTTAAAGGGCCACTGATCACCAATTAGGAGGGGGACCACTGACCACCAATATTGTAGGATGGTTTGCTGGGGATTGAAAGTTCCAGTGACAAACCGTGATGGGGGAGTGGTTGGAGATTATAAAATGCCAATGACTACAAATGATTCCTTAAAGTGTTCCTAAATCCAGGACCATGCACTCACTCTATCTGGTCTCCCACAGTACATAGAAAATAGAAATGCAATTATTTTAGTAAATGTAAACTGCTAAATGCATTTTCTCATCAGCAGTTAGAGCAGTCTTGTGACTTCTATCAGTGTCCAGCAAAGCACTTTTTACAGCTTGTATGAGGAGTTTTCACTCTCCAGTAGGAGGATGCAGGAACCCTGACCTCTGTCTGGACAGTGCTGATTGGCCCCTGGGCTGGTCACATGCACTCTCCCCCCAAAAAAAACACACCAAATACACACCAAACTGACCATTTGCAGCTTGCCCCCAAGCCTCTGTTCTATCAGGAGATATGTAAGAGACACTGGAAGAGGGGGTGATCAGAGAAGTTAGGATCAATCATCCTTTTACACAATGTGGAGGATTAACCCCTTAGGCTCCATAGTGAGTATAACAAGCCTGCTTTACTGCATATACGGACTGATTTTACTGTTGTGGGTTTAGTAACACTTTAATTGTTTTGGGGGTTTTAACCACTGTAGGGCTGGTTGTTGTAATTATACATCTACTCAGTACACTTATTGTTTTGAGGGGGCATACCTGTATATCTTCACAGAATTGCACTCTTGGGATTGCTCTGTGATTGGGCAATCACAGTGATCACAGCTGTAAACAATGCCTGCAATCATATTTTCAATGGACAAAGGCTATCCACAGACAGAAAGTACAGAGCTAATGAGAGTGGCACAGAGTGTTCACTGTGACCAATCACAACAATCATAAATGTAAACACTTAATGTGGTGGGCAGCCAGATTTTTCCTTTTTGTCACATACACAAATCCATTATGAGAGTAGGGGATGGTCAGCAGTGTTCTAGTGTGACAACCACAGTACCCCTACATAATCACAGTATTCCAATACACCAGATCACAGTGTCCCATCTCACAGTAGTCACCTGATTACAGCCATCATCAGATTACAGTTAGCAACAGATTACAGCCAGTGCCTAATTAAAGGCAGCTTTTGATTACAGCCAGTGCCAGCACTTTCAGCATTACTGGTCACAGTCAAGTTAGTGTTTACCTTTTCACCTTGGGGTGACTGCTTTGTAAAATAGGGTAATTTTGTTGGTGTCTCTACTGTCCTGGCATTTAAGGGTCTCCATAAATATGATTTTTAAAGAAAGCAGATACATAATTTTTACCTCTTGAAAACCCAAAGGTTTTACTTGGATACACACACACACACACACACACACACACACACACACACACACACTCTCAGGCAGCTAGATAGGGGAACATTCTCACACCCATAGAAAAATTTATTTGGGGGTGTAAATACAGTATAACTATTCACTTTCTTTGTTTCAGAAAAAAAATTGTGGAGAGAATTGCTTTTTAAAACACTCACCATGCATCTTTTCAAATACTTGCAGGTTAATACTTTGACATGGCTTAAGGTGAAAATTGTTGACAAATCGCTGGGACAATGTTAAAATGGCATTATGGCCATAGGACAGATGGTGTTGAAGGCCTCCACCCCTGTTCATGGATAATTGTTCCACTTTACATAGATGGTCTCTTTCATGCCTTTTGCAAACCAATGGTCCTCTGCCCAAAAAATACACCTCATTGTCCCAAAAAGAATGTTTGTGTTTCTTTAAGTGTAGGAAAAGTACAGTTTTGACATATAGAATTTGTCCTCCTTTGTTGGTCCATTCATTGAGAGGTTGTTTTGTCCCCAAATGCACTGCGTATATCAATGTACTTCACTTGTGTTGGGTATTGGATCTTTTAGATATGCAATTATCTGTCTCAATATATTGTTGGACTTGATAGACATGTATAGTAGATTCAATGGATTAGATAAGATCATCATCAACATTAGAGTCCAAATTAATGTGACTAACTATTATTAAATATACCATGACCTATAGAAATTAGAACCTTCCCTGACAAGAGATGAAGAGATTCTCCTCCCACAGTATATTAAAATAAATTGCCCTGTGTGCTGTCCTTATACAGGGAATAAAAATAAAAGCTACAATTGCCCACTCTGTACATTGTAAAAGTAAGGAGTTCTGTGCAGTAAAAACCGATGCTGATAATTATTTTTAAAATATCTAACAAGAGAGCCCCATTATGATTTTACATATAGATTGTGTTCAACTACTGGGATAATGAAAGTCAGGTTAAGGAGACATGAAAAGTTGTAAATCGCACTTCCACTTACATGAATTAAAGCAGATGGTAAGAATTATTTCTAGGATGCAAGATTAGTTCTACCATGCAGAGTCCACATACACACAAAAAAATATACTAATAATTATACCCAGCATAAAGGACAAGAGAAGTGCTGCTGTGCAGTGTCTATCCATTCACAAAGGGAGGAGATGCTGAGAATTACACCTAATAAATAGCACCAGAGAAGTACAACTGTGCAGTGTCTCTACATACAGAATAAGAAAAGATATAGTGGATTGTACCCTGCATACATAACAAGAGATGTGTTTTTTGGAAGAGCTCACACTCATAGAATAAGAAGAGAATAGACACCTACAGTATGTATGTATATTATGTAAGTAGTGTAGTGCTTATCCCCAAAGCAGCCACTGGAAATAATCCAGGTCTCCTTTACCTGTTCAAAGGCTACCAGCCAGATACCAGTTTCAAGCTCAGTCTAAGGGTGTCTTTTTGAAAACATATTGCAGTACGTGAACACAGGTAGAAGGATGAGGGTGTACTGTTTAATTTGGCAACTATGTAGCAAATGAGGTTTAATGTTGATAAATGTAAAGTTATGCGCTTGGGGGCTAAGAATATGCATACATCATACATACTAGGGGGAGTACAACTGGGGGAATCAATGATGGAGAAGGATCTGGGAGTTGGTAGATCACAAGCTTAATAATGGCATGCAATGCCAAGCTGTGGTTTCTAAAGTGAGCAAAATCCTCTCTTGTATTAAAAGAGGTATAGACTCTAGATAGAGAGATATAATTTTACCCCTGTACAAATCATTAGTAAGACTTCACCTGGAATATGTAGTTTAGTTTTGGGCACCAATCTACAAAAAGAATGTTGGGGAACTGGAGAAAGTGTAGAGAAGGGCAACCAAACTGATAAGAGACATGGTGGAGCTCAACTATGAGGAAAGTTTAAAAAACAAGCAATTTATTCTCTCTTGAGAAGGAGATTAAGGGGGGATATGATCAACATGTATAAATACATCAGAGTTTCATATCATGAACTCGGTGTAGAGTTACTCACCCTGAAGTCATCACAGAGTACAAGGGGGCACTCTTTACATCTGGAGGAAAAGAGATTTAATCCCCAAATACAGAAAGGTTTCTTCACAGTAAGAGCTGTGAATATGTGGAATAGACTCCCTCAAGAGTTGGTTCTGACCAGCTCAGTAGATTGCTTTAAAAAAGGTCTGAATTCTTTCCCAGATACACAGAATATAACTGGATACTAACATTTATAGGTAAAGTTGATCCAAGGAATATCCATTTGCCTCTTGGGGATCAGGAAGGATTTTTTTCCCCTGCAGGAACAAATTGAATCATACTTTGTCACAAGTGTAATAAAAGCGCCACACCCTTAATACTTTAAAGCAGCAATTCCACCTCAAAGAAACTAAATAAATTTCTTAGTGCTATAACTTAAATAAAGGAATGCGCTAAAACCACAAACTATTCCTAATTTAGTGTAGAAACATTAGTGCAAAAGATATATATATATATCTATTCTCAATTAATATAAAAAAAAATCAAAATTATGTGCAAAACTATTTTTAGTGCATAAGTAATTTAAATAATTAAATTTGTGAATATAAAAATTGTCCAATTCTGAATATCTTCAAATGTCCAAACAAATCCTTTTCAAATTCAGGTGCTCTCAAAGAAATTGTGCCAAAATCCACCACCAAAGTAAAGTTGGGTAACTCACCAGAGCTCCATGCTGATCAATCTCTAGATCAGCAAAAAACGCTTTTTGCTCTGGGAGCAGATGCAATAAATCAACTTCTCAGGTGTGATGATCAATAGCTACACAATCATCCATAAGGTAGGTATCCACCACTCAATATAATGGTTCCAGGAGCATTATATCACTCTCTCTTTTTATATCTCTCCACCGAGGTCATGTTTGGGAATGAAACAGAAAATCATGGTGCAGCCAGTGTTTTTATAAAAGTAACCAACAATTTAATAAAGATTTACACTCACAAAAAGGGTGTCTTCACCGACACCAGTATAACAGCATAAAGCAGCAAATGGTATAACAGTCTCCTGTTCCCGGCACACTCACTACAGCGCTCTTGACTCAATCTTCTCCACAGACGTCAGCATCCAGCAAGCCAAGCCCTACTAGTTTCGTCATGAAGACGTCATTCATACCTACCTTATGGATGATTGTGTAGCTATTGATCATCACACCTGAGAAGTTGATTTATTGCATCTGCTCCCAGAGCAAAAAGCGTTTTTTGCTGATCTAGAGATTGATCAGCATGGAGCTCTGGTGAGTTACCCAACTTTACTTTGGTGGTGGATTTTGGCACAATTTCTTTGAGAGCACCTGAATTTGAAAAGGATTTGTTTGGACATTTGAAGAAATTCAGAATTGGACAATTTTTATATTCACAAATTTAATTATTTAAATTACTTATGCACTAAAAAATAGTTTTGCACATAATTTTGATATTTGTTTATATTAATTGAGAATAGATATATATATATCTTTTGCACTAATGTTTGAATCATACTTTGCTGGGTTTTTTATTTTTTTTTGCTTTCCTCGGAATTAACGGTGGGTATAGGATTATAACTTTTTTTTTTAGGTTGAACTAGATGGACTTTTCTCTTTTTTCAGACAGACTATCTATGTAACTATATAGGTTTTTTCCCTTTCTTTCTCCCTCTAGCTCCATCAAGTCTTTAGATTTAATTTTATATAGTTTACTATAGTACTTTTGAATACTGTCCGTGACACTTTTTTATTTGCACTAACATACAGTTTTGAGGACAAGCTTTCGGTGTATGTCCCCTTCTTCAAAATCTAAGCAGTACTATATAAATCACAAAATTTCAGCAGAATGTTAGAAGGGATGAAAAAAAAAAAAGAGACTAGAGATAAGATACAGCAAAAGCGAGGGGGGAAGGGGGGGGGGAATACTACACTCACACAGAGGGAGTCAAGTTGAGCTAATAGTCATAAAACTGTTGGATAATGAGTGAGGAATCCCATGTCCAAATTAAGGCCGTTATCTCTTGTGTCAAATAGAATTATCATTCTTAGTAAGCGGCGGACTGACCATTTGGAAACTCGGGCACTGCCGGAGGGCCTGGGGTCGGTAGGGGGCCCCATGAGATGCCCCTGGTACCTTTTTCATAGGCTTTTTTGAGTTTGGGTGAGGACACAGGGGCCCCACAATCCCCTATTGCCCGGGGGCCCCATGAGTTGTCAGTCCGCCCCTGTTCTTAGTTCAAATTTTTTCTTTCCTAAATGGATTTGAAATTTCCTTTAAGAACTAAAATATTGAGGTCTCCCATTGTGTAGCCTGGTTGTGCGAAATGGTGTCCTACAGGTGTGCAGAGGTCATCTTCTTTATGTTCCTTGATGTTATGTCTGTGCAAATTCATCCTTGTTTGCAACTTCTGTTCTGTTTCACCAACATAATATCCTTTGCTGCATTTTCTGCACTGGATAAGGTACACAATATTACTGGAGGTGCAGCTGTATGATCTGGAAATATTGAAGATCCCTTTTGAGTGTCTGACACTTTTTGATGGATTGATTTGGTTGCACAGTTTGCAGCGTTTTCTATTGCAGGGTGTGCTTCCATTATTTGTGACATCTTGATCAGAAGGAAGTTTCCTACTGATTAGTTTAAAGTTATTAGTTTATAGTACTTTTGAAATAGTTTTGCATTATCGATAGTTGAATATACCATTTCTCCATTCTCATCTTTAATTTTTTTTACATAATTTCTCATTTTCCTTTCTCTTAACCTTCTCATTAGATATTTTCTTGGTCTATTCCCCTACTGATATCTTTCTTTAGCAACCCTGTTAAAGACTCTTCTCGTTTCCAGTTCCATTAAGTCTTTTAACTATTCTCTTTTTTGAGTTATCTTCTGTTGTATCTCTATTTCTATTTGCTACTTATGCAGTTGTTCTAAATTGTGTACTTCCTCAGTTAATAATCTTATTTTCTTTCCCCTTTCTTTCTTTTTTTCGGCCCTTATTGAGATCAGAATTGCCCTGATAAATACCTTATGTTGTTCCCAAACTGTTGCAACGGATATGTCTTCAGTCTCATTAAGTGTAAAATATTGCTCTAGTTCCTTCTTTATTCTCTTCTCCATCTCAACTTCCTGTATAAGCGTCTCATTTAATATCCATTTGCTACTTCTATTCCATTCCCCTTCCCACCTTAATCTCATTGTGACAGGTGCATGGTCTGATAGTGACATTATCTCAATTTTGGAATTTACCAAAGACTCCAAGTGTTTGTGTTCTATCATTATACAGTCCAATCTTGAATACTTCCCATGCACTGGAGAGAAGACGGTATAGTCTCTATCTCTTGGATGTTTAATTCTCCAAGAATTGATGTAGCATTTTTTTTTATCAACTTTAGACTTTTACCACCATCCCTCTGTGCCCTTGATGATGTGTCCATCCAAGGATCCATGCAAACATTAAAATCTACTGCCACAATCAGATAATCTTTTTTTAAAATCTTGAAGTTTTCTTAACAGACCCTCCAGATATACCATTGAATTCTTATATGGGCAATAAATATTTACTAATGTACATTCTATTCTTTGTAATTTCCCTTTCAAAAATAGAAACAGGCCTTCCGGATCTACCATTCTGTCTTCTGTACAAAATCTTAAATTTTTTCTAAACCAATTGTTACCTCTTTTGCACGTTTTATTGGTGAATCCCCATAATACCACATTTGATAATGTTTAGAATATAGCTTAACATTAGTATCCTGAGATAAATGCGTCTCCTGCAAAAACACTACATTAATGGAACGTTGATGGATTTCGCTTAGTATCTTATGCCTTTTAGTGCTCAGACCTTTCACATTATATGTCATAAAATTACTCACATTCATTCCTACTACTGGTTCTCTTCTCCATCCCTAAACCAACTTAAAGAAGAGCAGGTGTGTACAATTTGAAACAGGAAAATATCTTCAGAGTGAATTTTACCTCTCATCCTCCCTCCCCCCAAATCCCCCTCCCCAGCTCCCTTCCCTTCCCTCCCCTCCCACCTACCCTTCCTTTTTTTGGAACCCTTCCTGGCCCTGGAATTGGATGTGGTTTATTACCACTATCGGTTCCTCTTAGGATAAGACTCGAAACACCTGTTCAGGACACTATCTCCAATCCTTAATCACAAGCATATGTGACGTAATTGAGCCTCCCGATGCCCTATTTAAAATTATGGGAGAAGGAGAGGAAGAAAGACAAGAGGAAAGAGGAGAGAGAAGAGGAAGACAAAAAAAAAGCTGGTGTACTTAGAGGAGGCCGGACAACCTACAGTAGAGGAAGAGAGATTAGTAGCATTAGATAGGTCAATATTTCAGGAAGAAATGTATGCAGCATTAAAGAGCACAGCTGCAGGAAGGTGCCCTGGACCAGATGGATACACGTTGAGATAGTACAGGAAAAGTAAAGAACAACTTGTGCCTAAATTGTGTATGTACATGAATGCATTAGTAGAGGGGACAGAAATAAGAGAGGAATCATTGCAGGCATATATTACAATCATATCAAAAGAGGAAAAAGACCTGTCCCAGTGTGCCAGTTACAGACCCATATCATTATTAAATATAGATACAAAATGATACACAAAGGTTTTAGCAAATAGGATGAAAGAGTTGATGTCAGTAGTGGATACATTTAGATCAGGTGGGTTTTATCCCGAGGAGGGAAGGAAGGCATAATGGAATAAGATCATTTCTTTTTCTACAAAAAAGTAAGCAAAAGTAAGTGAGTCACCCGATGTTAGTTTTGTCGATTGATGCTGAAAAAGCCTTTGATGGGGTAGATTGGGGATTTATGATTGATATACTGGATGTACTAGGAATTGGTCCTAAAATGGTACAATGGATAAAAAGTTTATATAGTTATCCATCAGTAGCAGTAATGGTTAATGTTACACTGTCACAGTCTTTTAAAATGTATAACAGAACAATGCAGGGATATTCACTCTCCCCTCTATTGTTTGTTATATCCTTGGAACCGTTATTAGCGACTGTACAAAAGAATATAGATGTAAAGGGAATCTTGATAGGAGACGTGGAACATAAGGTCGCAGCATATGCAGACAATGTTATTTTACATTGTAACCCCCAGGGTAACCTTAACCAACCTAATGACAGTTTTAAAATATTTTGGAGAGTTATCAAACTTGAAAATTATTCCATCGAAGTTGGAGATGTTAAATATTAATATTCAGAAGATATATAAACAGATACTACAGAATGCCTTCCTCTTTGTATGGAGGAAAAGGAATTGAGCTATTTAGGTGTAAAGTTAACCCTTTCTTTAAAGAATATATATATCAGATAAATTATATTCAATTAATAAATGAGATAAAGGATGAATTGAGGAAAATATCAATAGGACTACTGTTGTGGATTGGCATTATAACTATGCTAAAGATGGTGATAGTCCCAAGATCCTGTATAAATTTCATATGCCACAATATATTTACCAGGGTCATTCTTCAAGACTATTAAAGGAATGATACTTAAATACATATGGGTAAATAAAAAACCAAGAGTTAAATACAAGGTTTTTGTAAAGATAGAATCAATGGGGGTTTAAATGCGCCAGATTTTAGGAGCTATTACTGTTCAGTGCAATTCACGGGGGGGGGGGGGGGGAAGCTGAATAAAGATAGAAAGCACTTTGAGTGAGTCACAATAAGATAAGATTATCTGGCTTCCACAACAGTTTCAATTTTTTTGGGAAAAACAAGTATTCTAACAAGGAATGTTTTTAGGGTATGGAATAGAATTCATAAACAAAGGGGGCGGGAGTATAATTCGCTGTTAATACCACTGGGGGGAACATAATTCTTCCCTCCAGGGAAAGAGAATATTGCAAGTAAATGGATCAAAGATAGGAATGCATGTTTAAAATATATCACTGATAAGGGGGAATTGTGTTCTTTCTTAGATTTAAAAAACAAGAAAGAATAATTTTTTATGTTGGATGAGTGGCGTTATTGCCAATTAAGACATTTTGTTGCAGTGCTCCCGCAGCCACTAAGAGCAGTGGAGGACATGTATCTATTTGAACAACTTTTTAGTTTGGAAAGAATGAGAAAACATGTTACCTCCTGCATATATAAGATCCTTACTAGTATATCTGGATCAATCTCTCCACTGTTTTTGGAAAAGTGTAAAAAGGAGCTTGGGACAAAATTAAATGAACAAGAAAAAAAGAAAATATTTAATTTATCCCATGGTGCGGTAGATATGAATACAGTAGAAATTAATTCTAAATGTTTAATAAAATGGTATAGTACACCAAGTGTGACACATAATCAACAACTAGAGAATTCACCTCTATGTTGAAGGGAGTGTGGGGTGAAAGGAACAATTGCACATATATGGTGGGATTGTCCCAAAATACAGGAATGTTGGCAAGGAATAATACACCAAATACACAAGATTAGTATACTGAAACATCCCTGGGTCTGCTTATTCCACAAATCCGAGCTTACGGTGAAACAATATAAGAACACAATGGTATTTTATTTAATAAATGTGGCAAAAGGATTGATCCCTAAATTCTGGAGGATGCAGGAAACCCCGAAAACAAAGATTAGATAAATAGAGTGGAGTTTATCTATAAGATGGAGGAACTATACCATATTGGAGAGGATACAACTGAAACGTTTAGGAACATTTGAGATAGATGGAAGGATTTAAAAACATCCAAGAGATTTTTAGAACTGATTGGACTGTAAAGGAGGGGTAGAGACAAGATAGAAATGATGGTTTCCTTATTTACGTTGTTTGGTAGGTAGGGAAGGAGAGTGGTATAATGAAGAAAGATGTCAAGAGCAAAATAGAGGAACAGGAAGAAAGAGAAAATAGAAGGAGGTGACCAGGGGTGAGGGTTAGGAAGGAGGGGAAGGGATTTTGTAAAGTTTTATTTGGAGAGTATGTGATTGCAATGTTTGAATACTGTGCTGTATTTATAATATAAACATAATAAAAATAAATTTAAAAAAACTTTTTTAATGGGGGTTAGAGGGTTAACTCCAAAGAGGTGGAGTTGGGTTCTAAATATTTCTCTGAGGTGATTGTAGCCGTATTAGAGCATTTGCGACAAAAACAATTGAGTACTGTCCGTGATACTTTTTTTATTTGCACTAACATACAATTTTGAGGACAAGCTTTCGGGGTATGTCCCCTTCTTCAAAGTCCAAGCAGTACTATACAAATCACAAAGTTTCAGCAGAACGTTAGAAGGGATGAAAAAAAAAAAAAAAAGAGGTTAGAGATAAGATACAGCAAAAGCGAGAGGGGGAGGGGGAGGGGGAATACTACACTCACACAGAGGGAGTTAAGCTTGAGCTAATAGTCATAAAACTGTTGGATAATGATTGAGGAATCCCATGTCCAAATTCAGGCGGTTATCTCTTGTGTCAAATAGAATTATCATTCTTAGTTCAAAAGTTTTTCTTTCCTGAATGGATTTGAAATTTCCTTTAAGAACTAAAATATTGAGGTCTCCCATTGTGTGGCCTGGTTGTGCAAAATGGTGTCCTACAGGTGTGCAAAAGTCATCTTCTTTATGTTCCTTGATGTTATGTCTGTGCAAATTCATCCTTGTTTGCAACTTCTGTGCTGTTTCGCCAATATAAGATCCTTTGCTGCATTTTCTGCACTGGATAAGGTACACAACATTACTGGAGGTGCAGCTGTATGATCCGGAAATATTGAAGATCCCTTTTGAGTGTCTGACACTTTTTGATGGATTGATTTGGTTGCACAGTTTCTCTGAAATGTTTAAACTAATGCGGATTATGCTGGTTGGATGTAATCATGCAAACTCCATTTCTGTTCAGGCAGTGAGCTTTATTAACATTCCATGATCACCAATGAGCTTGAGCTTCAATGCCATGTAATATTGATGTTATGTCGTTCTTTGGAATCAGGAGACAGTTAGGACCCAAGAGACATGCTTGGTGCATTTAACTCTTATACATGTCTTCTCATCCACACCTTCACTAACAAGACCCAACATTAAGATTGTGCACAATATTGTTTGTAGTACTACCCAGTGTGCACAAAAGTATTTTACAGATTTCTAAAAAAGTGCCCCTTCCAGGATAACACTTGTTAAAGCTAATAGTAGTCAATAAATTAAATGCATACATGGAATACACACACAAGACTTTTTCCTGCCAAAATAATTTGTATTTCTGTTCACACTCTTATGCTCTAAAACTCAGATTTTGATACTATTGAATTTTACAGCTTCCTTTGTGACCTGAGCTGGGAAAGAGCATCATCAAAGTACAAGATCCCCTTTATGTTCTCCAGCTACCAGTCCCCTAAGACATGTTAGACCCATTCCATCTAAAAGAGCCTGTTTTGCCCATAGTGTATATACATTATATAAATTACAGACACTGCTTTTATTTGCCAGACCTTCAAAAAAGTATTCATACAAAGTCATTTTTTTTTGTTTCTATGTTCTTTTTTCATTACGTGCCTTTGTTTTTGACTATCACATGTTCTTGTTAGAATTGTAATCTGTCGAGAGCGCGGTCAATAGTAATCTGTGTACCCATATCAGAAACCTGTGCAGCCATAGAGTGAACTGGTAGTATGCAAAACAGGTAGAGAAATCCTATGTCCAAGACACACCCTAACACCCTGTCCAAGGGTAAGTGGGGGGTTTTCATTGGAAGATGACTTGGAACCTAGGTTTCTAAGGAAATCACAGCTTATATAGTGGGGTGGAGGGAAGAGGGTATTGGTGCATTACATATAATATTTCACGTGTTGCTGTTCAAATCTAGGTACAGTCAGGAACGTGGGGGAGAGCATTATATATTCGGGGAGAGGTTTCTATGAGCTCATGTGTAGTCAAGAAGTTCGTGAGAAGACATTATGGGCAAGATATGTCAGGGTGTGGTATGATCATATAATAACAGTACCACAGAACCGCAATAAAAACATGAAATAAGATGTAAAAAGCTCAGTCTGGAACATCTCATGGATCGTAGAGTATGATCCTAACGGGTAACTCAAGACGGTCTCATTAAACCGTAATATTGCATACACAAGATCACAATCGCATGAGATTCCCTGTCTAAGGACAGCATTAGCAAAATGCGTTGAGGTTCAGTGACTCAGGTGTATGTCAAGGGAAATGGGTGGTCTGTATCCCTGGATCTCAAACAAATAAATACTTCGGTCTCAGCCGAGACCACCAGCACAATGCAGTAGGCCATCACTGATCGATCAAACGAACTCCAGAGTCGATAAGATAGGGAATTGCAGCTCTATTAGCACTGTTACCATGCAACCTGCAGCAAACAAGAGCTAGTATAATATCAGTATCTACATTCAAACTCTGTGTACACATAATGGACAGATGGTATACATGAGAGTTGGAACAGTCTAATACAGTAAACATACCCTAGCGTCTTGTCCCAAGGAGGATAGGAGGTTTTCCATTGAAGGCAAAGTGGAACCAGGGTTTAAAGAGAAAGCATTGGGTCCATTGGGTCTTCATTTGTCTGAGATGGGAGGTGGGATTCGCCAGACCAATTGGGTATGTCCACTATTGGGATATCAAGGGCCTCTCAAAATGGTGCGATATCCTCTGGGAATCTCAGGAGAGCTGATCTCCCCATGTGTGTTGCTGAGAGGCCAAATGGAAGATCTAATAAAGGGTGTAAGTCCTTTCTGCGTTGCAATGTAAGATGGGAGAGGTCCTGAAATAATTTAATTTCTGCTCCATTATATATCACGCGGTTGTGTTCTCGTGCCCTGCACAATATTTCTTCCTTAAGGCGGAAGTCGATTAGGCAGCAAATTATATCTCTCGGGGGGTCAGTATCTCTACCTCTAGGACGAAGCGCCCTATGGAGACGTTCGAACTCAATTGGAGATGCCTGTGGTCTTTCCAAAAGATCATTGAAAATGGTTAAGAGTGTTTGGGTGAGTTGACCTGCTTCAGTTGCCTCAGGGACACCACGTACCCTTAAATTATGACGTCTACCCCTGTTATCTAGGTCCTCGATGTGACGATCAAGCTCTCTTAGATGCATAGTGTGCGTATCTACCAGCTTGTGCATATTATGGATGGCAAGGTCTTGCATGATAACTTTATCCTCCACTGCTTCAAGCCTTTGGGCCACTGCCTGCATATCCATACGTAACTCAGCGATTGCTGCAGAGAGGGTCTCTTTAATATCTGATGCTACTGCTTTCAAATCCCCTATAGTGAGAGGGGAGGCTGCAGGAAGGCAGTCTGTGGTTGCTGTGGCTGGATTACTGCTCTGTGAGTGAGACACTGCATTAAGCGGACGTAGGGGAGAAGCAGGGGAGGGGGCCTCAGTGTGTTCTGGGGTCTGGGACTGGAATAACTCCAGAATGCTGAGACTTGCAGGACCGCTAGGCTGGCAGGGAGATCGTGACTGTGGGGCGGCGGGTCTCCTATCCGCTTTCCCTATATCAGTGGCGTCTCTCCTTGTTAGTAGCACGTATTCCCACCTCTGTGTGTCAGGGCTCCGGGAAGTAAGCTAGCATTTTCTCGGGGCTCAAGCCAAGCCCCCAAGCAATTAAAACTTGTCAATCTCCAGAAAGGCCAGAGTGGGCTTCAGTCTGCAGGGGAAGGTAAGTGGGCACAGGGCCTGAGAGTGTGCAAACTCCCCAGATTTCTGGTTTCTGGGCCCTTCAGAGGGGGTGTAGGGAGCACCTCTTTTTTTACCCCCCAGGTGTATGATTGCCGATTTTACAGTGCCTGCAGGCCTGGTGGGGGTTCAATATGGCCTGCTGTTGTGGGGGAGCCTCAAGGCCTTTATCACAAGCCGTATCCTTGGGTCTGGGTGGGGGGGCCCGCTGGGCCGGGTAAGGTCACTTGATGGTCCGGGTGGGGGCAATGATCCACAGTAACCCCCTCTCCGCACTCACCCGATTACTGGACGGGCACAGGATCGGCGGCCACCGCGGCTTTAGCAGGCCGCACTAGGCCGCAATATTCCTCTGCTACGGAGGGGGGCCAAAGTCCCTCGGCACCCCTCCATTGTGTACCTGGAAGCTGTGCGGGACCGCTGGCTGGCTCCCCGATTCCACTGCCGCCTGGATGGCAGTGGATTACGAGTGACTGTGCCGGAGCTCCGAACTATGTGGCTGGTCCGGTCGCCATCTTGGACACGCCCCAATATTTTTACATATATTTGTGAATGCATTCCAAAAATGTAGATCAAATGTATTTTTAAAGACATACAGTATATTTGAAAATGTACTTTTAAAAATGTAAAATATTTTGTAATATATAAAAAAACTAATTACAGCATATAATATATAAATGTATTGTAATTGTACTGTCTCCCTTACATTGTAAAGCGCTGCGCAAACTGTTGGCGCTATATAAATCCTGTATAATAATAATTATATATATTGAATACGGCCAAAATTTTAGTATTTCAAATATATGTCAATATATTTGGAAAGACTATTTTTTACAATATATTCAAAATATATTTTTCTTCCATGTGGGACATTCCTAGTTTTCAAATATATGTGCTTAAACAGAGGTCTCTTTTCAAAGGAAAACTTTAGTTGTCTTCACACCCTTGATGTACCATATTAAATCAAGCAAGCTTACAAATGTAAGTTTCCACATTTTACATTTATCCTGTTGATCTTTTTAGTTTTATTGAAATAAGAAAGGTATTACAAATTCAGAGCTTCTTTTTTCCATCAGAAGGTTGCTGCCATGAAGGCATCTTTTATATTAGCGCTTTATTGGCTGGTATGGATCTACAGGGAGTATACAGGTTTAAATAGAAAATGCATTTAAATGGATGTTCATGTAAAAGTAATCAGCTTGGTGTGAATTACTTTTCCTGGTGTGTGCTTGTATTTTAAAATGTTGTTTCTTAACAGAGTTTGTAATTGTTTATCTACTGTATATGTGGAAAAATATATTTTGGGTCTGCTTTTACAGTTCTACAAAATTGTCTGGTCTTATTGCTACTTCTCATGGCAAAGTGATGGCAGTAAATATATAGAACTTGCTATAATAATAGAGTGGAGTGTTGTAGTTCTGGTGTCTACCAGAAGCTAGAAGTTTCTGGTAAACAGTTTCCATCTGATGCTGGCTGTTGGGAGGGTATTTAATCTCTACTCTGCTAGTACACTGCTAGTCAGTGTTTTGCTCTTGCTTTGTCTGCCATCCAGATGCATGCTTTCTGCTTAATAAGACTAGGTCTAGCTCATCCTGTCTTCCATGTTCAATGCAAGGGGTGGAACAGTTGCTAGCAATCAAGCACACATCCTGCTGATACACAAAAAATAGAGACCTTGGAATGGCAGTTGGGTCTATAGAACTGTGAGCACAGGATGATACACAATGGCATGTAGCCCACCACTATTTAATCTGAAATATTTTATTGTATAGCACTGTATCTCTCCGTACGCTCCCTCTGTAAAGATTTGTCACCTTTCACTGAACAGCTAAACAGAGATCCCATCTTTAAAGTATGGGTCCAGCCAGATGCATGGGGGTTTATTTACTAAAGCTGGAGAGTCCAAAATCAGACTCCCTTCTGCATAGAAACCAATCAGCTTCCAGGTTTCATTGCCAAAGCTTCATTGAACAAGCTGAGGTTAGAAGCTGATTGGTTTCTATGCAGAAGGGAGTCTGATTTTGGACTCTCCAGCTTTAGTAAATAAACCCCATGATGTCGAGAAAATGAACCAGCTCCATAGCGCAGCACTCCAGTAAGGCAGACAAGAGAGCAGGTGACTAACAGTCGCTAGTTCTCTGCTCACTGCAGACTGAGAACTGAGCAATCAGTGATGTATTATAATATTCTAAAGAATATGAAATGTGGCTCTATAAAAATCATGAGTGGATGGGGAAGGGGGGGGCACATATGTCATTGAGATCCAGCCCTTGGAATACCTCTTCATTTTCTCATTGAATTAAAGAGAAATTACATGTATTTTGTATAAGGGCAGGTAAATTTAATACATTGCTTTTATACATATTTTTATATGGTTAGCTGTACGGATAACATATAGTACTGAATAAATGTCCTCTAGAATGCTTGCTATTGCATAACGGTATCCATCGTGAATTATTAGGGTCCTGACCTTCCTAATGGATTGTACATTTTGAAGTACACATTGAGTTAATCTGTTTCAGTATCTATCATTGTCACTCAGTTTCTAAGTAAGGTGACTTCTCTGGCATGGCCAAAAATAGAAGCCACTACAGTCAGAAGCTTCTCATATAGGTATATATCCTATCATTGTTAACCAGTTGCATTTATGACAGTTTTAATTAGTGTGTTCATGTTTTTCAGTATTACCATAGACAGCATTCCTGTTATTACCAATTTATACTGCTGTACCTTTATATAATTGTCATCTGAGTCAATGTCAACTTATCTATGCCTTTCTCATTAGCCTAAAACTTTCAGTATATGTTTTGTGCAATATGGATATTTAGAGCTTTCTAAATCATATTCCTAATCATTCCCATTCATCTGATCAAGTTAAATTTTTTAACTTTATTTTTCTGAAAGTAATACATTTTGATTGGTATCAGCATGGAAGAAGACCTACGTGTATATGGATCTCTAGCTGTGGATCTCTGTGCTGATATACCTCTAGGGGAGGTATGAGAGGATTTAGTTTTAAGAAAAGTAGAAAAAAGTAAGGCATGGTGGCAGATAAAAGACTATGAAACCTTTTTCTATAATGACTTAGATCTAAGTCTACTCTAATAAACTTTTTTTTATATTTAGAAATACTCCTTACCATGCTGGTTGTGTAATGCAGCAAGCTGAGAAATTTAATGGAAGACAACGTATTTTACTTTGTAGGTAAATTCATACATCTAATTAGCCCACTGGGAGACAGTAAAAAAAATCTGTCTCTTCTAGATAGAAGATAATTATTTCTTAACTTTGTGGATAGATTGGCTACCTTGTGTAGAAAAGGAAAATATTCATATCCCTATTGTCATATTGGAGCAGGCTCTAATACATGATTAGTCCTGAAGCTAATGCTGGCCAGTTAGGGGGCGGCAAAAATGACTGTGTCCCCAATGTAGGAAAAATGTGAGGTGTTTCACTTTTAGTTTTAATGGGGAAGGATAAAGCTTTGGGGAAGGTTTCTGTTATTGCTTCTGTCCACAGATGAGATTTCATTTTATTACCTTTTCCCCATTTCTCCATTATATGGACAGGAAATTAAATCTCTCCAACAAAGACACAAATAGTAATAAAAAATGGAGAAGGTTATAGTGGAATTTAACCTAAAAGGGGAAGTTCCACTCTTCCTCTTCTTCCATCCCCTTCACATTTTGCACTTTATTTTTTGGAGGTTTTGACAGGTACCTTCTCTACCACAGTTGGATTGCTGTGGTGATCCAAGCGGAAGTTCGGCTCCCCCTTCTCCTGCTGCAGACTTCTAGATCACATCATAGAATCCAGACCAGCATGGCTCGTGCATGAACAGTGTGCAACTGGATGTTAAGCTGACAGCAGTCACAATCGGCTGCCCTCAGTTAGTATGCAGGCGCAGGGGACCAAATCCCCAATTAGAAACCGGCCAGGTGAGGACAGAGCTGGATCCTGGCACTGGTGAGTGTGCTATTAATAAAAGTCAGCAGCTACACTTTTTGTAAAACATGACTGAAGAACTGCTTAAGGAACCACTCTGAGATTTCTAGGGCTGTATAGAAAAATGGTTAGTACACCAATAATGTTTTTCACATACATTTTTAAACACACAGAGGGCCTTCATTTGGTAGATTGTTTTTAAAAATACCCTTTCAAATGGGCAGAGCCACAGTTTTACCACCTTCAGGCTGCCCACCTGATAACAATACAGCCAGACAAGGCTGCACACATGCCACTGCATTTCTAACTGCAGAGTTTGACAAGGAGCACTGCCTTCACCCATTTCAATGTTCAATGGGACTGTGCTTCACCCACATACAATGTACACAATTGTGACACAGTAGTGCCACATTACAGGGTTAAATAAGGTGGTTAGGAGGTGGTATAATGCTTCCTTGCAGCCTGTCAAATGACTTCTGAACAGCAATCTGAACACAGATCACTCTTCAGAAGGCTCCACAAGCTTGAAAGAACTCCTTTTTTTGAAAGTGGAAATGTGCCCACACAAACTAGGCTGTGTGCACATTTCTGTGTGTCTAAATTCCAGAAAAGGTATAGCAAGGGTTTCTGCATGATGATTAGTATCCATTGGTGCATACAGGCAAACCAGGTGCCATCGTAAGTTGAGTACATTGAATTACCTACTAAATTAACCAATGACAACTGTGTGTACCGTTTTATTACAAGGCTTTTTATAAGTTTTGACTGATATCATTTTTTTTTTTTTGGAGACAGAGTTTACTTGGTGGTATTTGATACCCACTGTTCTTTTTGTTTATATTTTTTTATGTTTCATGATTAGCCATCACAAAGATCACAAGACAAAAATCCACTCATATCAGCATTGTGCCTATTGTCTGTGATAAGAGATTTCTAATGAAGAGAAATAGGACATGTCTTTGTCACAATTTCTTTGTAAAGGAGAATGCAGAATTAAATGTGCACTACCCAGGGGCGGACTGACCATTTGAAAACTCGGGCACTGCCTGAGGGCCCGGGGTCAGTAGGGGGCCCCATGAGATGCCCCTGGTACCTTTTTCATAGGCTTTTTTGAGTTTGGGCAAGGACACAGGGGCCCCATGATCCCCTATTGCCCGGGGGCCCCATGAGTTGTCAGTCCGCCCCTGGCACTACCCATTGTTTTTATAATACAATAATAGGCACCCAGGCCCAGGTTAGCCACAGGGCACATCGGGCATTTGCCTGATGGGCCGGGGTTGCCAGGCTGCATGTGCAGTGCTGAGTGCAATGACATGTATCGCTCTGCTCATTTGCTCGGCAGCACATTACATTTAGCAGGCAATGCTCCAATCAATGAAAGCTGAGCAGTCCTAGGTTGGAGGTATGCTCAATTTGCTGGAAGGGGCGGGTGGAGGATCGTTGCTATGGATGGCAGTCTGTGCACTTCTTTGAGGCTTCCTGCACGCTGCTTTTGAACCGCCCCTCTGCCTGCCACTGTGTACCCTGAGCAGTGCCAGATTCCTGAGCATGTCACTGTCAGGCACAGGGAGGGAGACTCTCCACTGAGTGCTGGGTAAGTGACTGGTGTGTACCCTCAGCTGTGACCTATGTTACCCAGGGACCAGAAGAAATGTCCACCTTTAGATAGGGCAAGATGGTGTCTTGTGATAAATGTCTGTGGGTATGTGGATGCAATGTCTGTGGGTGCATCCACATACCTGCATTGTCTGCAGGTGGGGTGTCTGTGGGTACAGTGTCTGTGAATGTGGTGTCTGCGGGTGGGGTGTCTGTGGGTATGTTGGTGCACAGTCTGTAGGTGCAGTATCTCTGGGTGTGGTGTCTGCAGATGGGTTGTCTGTAGGCATATTGGTGTGGTGTCTGTAGGTGCGGTGTCTGTGGTAATGTGGGTGCGGGGTATGTTGGTGCTGTGTCTGCGGTGTCTGCGGGTGCGTTGTCTGTGGGAATGTTGGTGGGGTGTCTGTGGGTGTGGTGTCTGCGGGTATGTTGGTGCAGTGTCTGTAGGTGTGGTGTCTGTAGGTATGTTGGTGCAGTGTCTGTAGGTGCCGCGCCTGTGGTGATGTGGGTGCGGTGTCTGCGGGTATGTTGGTTCAGGTGTCTGTGGGTGTGGTGTCTGTAGGTATGTTGGTGTGGTATCTGTGAGTGAATGTCTGTGGGTGGGGTGTCTGAGGGTGCGGTGTCTGTGGGAATGTTGTTGGGGTGTCTGTGGGTATGTTGGTGCAGTGTCTGTAGGTGCCGCGCCTGTGGTAATGTGGGTGCGGTGTCTGTGGGTATGTTGGTTCAGGTGTCTGCAGGTGTGGTGTCTGTAGGTATGTTGGTGTGGTATCTGTGGGTGAATGTCTGTGGGTGAATGTCTGTGGGTAGGGTGTCTGTGGGTGCGGTGTGGGGTGTCTGCGGGTGCGGTTTCTGCAGGTGCAGTGTTTGTGGGTGGAGTGTTTGTGGGTATGCCGGTGTGGTGTCTGTAGGTGCAGTCTCTGTGGTTCCGTTGTCTGTGGTAATATGGGTGGGGTGTCTGTGGGTACGATGTCTCTGGGTATGTTGGTGCAGTGTCTGTAGGTGTCGTGTCTTCGGTAATGTGGGTGTGGTGTCTGTAGGTGCAATGTCTGTGGATGGGGTATCTGCAGATGGGATGTCTGTGGGTGCGGTGTCTGCAGGTGCAGTGTCTGTGGGCAGGGTGTTTGTTGGCATGTCAGTGCAGTGTCGGTCGGTGGTTAAGTAATATAATACTTTTAAAAAATATTAAAAATGGACCCCCAATGTCAAAAAACACTTTAAAATAAGTTTTAAACAGTAAAAAAAAAATTCTGACCAAAACAACATATGGTACAATATATGTCCATGCTGCATAGACAACTTTGGTCAGCTTGACCTACATGAAATATGACACCCCAAAAATAATTTACATAATCAAAACTTAAATCTGACATTTATTTGTCCATTCATTTTATTTCTGTTGGGATACAGCACCAAACACAATAGTTATGTGTAATGGTGTGCATCCCATTACCTGCAGATGGCTGCTTCTGGTAAAAATCTTCCCCGCAGTGCCACCTTCACAGCTACTGGATACTGCCCGGAGGTGGCTATCTTCTGGCTCAAGCCAATATCTTAAAAAAAAAAACTAAAGCCATGCTACATAGTAGAATTGAAGCAACTATACAAGATACAATCTCCAAACATCTTAAAATTTGGCAACCCTAGGTAGACCATTTCCTTCTACCTGGTTTTGATGATTTTCTACTTGAACCCTAATCTCCTACTTCTCCACAAATGTGGATTGAGTCTCGAGCCCATTTGGAACAGTTAACCTCTCTCTATTTCTCTTTTCCTTCTTCCTTTTCATTTCTACTTTTTTTCTTCAACTATTTGAACATGATTTTTGAGTATTGTCCGTGGATATTTCTTGTTCTCAACTGTTAACTGAATGTTAAACTATGTCTTAAAGGCTTAGTGCCTCTACTCCACACATGTATATTTAATAGACTACAAACTCTTCAATGTCTTCTGTTCATTAATGGTATTGAACAGAGCAGTCCGGATCCTCCTCTTTCGGGGTCCCCCTGTGGCGTTACATGCTCTTCCTCTTCGAGGAGAAAACGGCTCTCCATGGGGGCACCAGTGTGGGCTCTCATCCAAGCCGCCCTGTCTGTGTCCATTTAGATAGAGTGGGCTACTCAGTCCTGCCCCCGCTGGCTAGGCACAGCATTTGATTGAGAGCAGAGGGAGCCAATGCTCTCTGCTATCAATCTGCCCAAGGAGAAGGGAGACAGCGGTGAGAGGTGTTGCTATCGTGCATGTTACTGGATCGTATCAGACTCAAGTAAGTATAAGGGGGGGGGGGGTTCCTGCAGCACAGAAGGTTTTTTACCTTAATGCAGAGAATGCATTAATGTTAAAAAGCTTAAGGCTTTTTTTTAATCAAAATTGTTGGTATTTTTTTTATGGGTCAACTAAAAACAGCACAGGTGATCAAATACCACCAAAAAAAAGCTCTATTTGTGGGGAAAAAAGGGCATAAATTTCATTTATGTACAGCGTTGCATGACCACACAATTGTCAGTTAAAGTAACACAGCTCTGTGTCGCAAAAAATGTCCTGCTCAGGAAGGGGGGGAAGGGTAAATACTCTGGTGGGTAAGTGGTTAAACGTAAAAAAAAAGCTCTATCATGCTTGTCAACAGCTGAATGTCATCTGCTTTCAGCAGGATATGATGAGTAAATTTAATTTCACACTTAAACACTCACTTTAACACTTGAAACTAACTGCTGTTTCACCCATAAACTTCACTTATGATGTATTTAGATTGCCACAATGTAAGTGAATTGTGTTCAAAAAAAAAAAAAAAGTAAGATGTAAAATATTCCAAAATAAGAAGTGCAAACATGTTTTACACTTTATTGAACCTGGTAATGTGCATCATGGAGCTGATGGGCTGTCACCTGGTTTTAATCCTGCCCTAATAGATCCAAAACTATATTGAAAAAAAAACTTGTTGATTGCAGCTGGTCTTTATGGTCTTCGGGATTCTTAAAAAAGTTTTCCTTTACCCTAGTTTTAAGGCAATGACATTATGTACAGTGTGGCTCAAAAAAGCTTAAAGTTCCCAGAAGCAACATGCGGCTGATTACTTCTGGAAGCCTGTGCCTCAAACTATGAGCCTGACAAAGAGCAGGAACACAGGAAAGCTTACCTCTTTGAATTGATATGAAATCCTTCTGAAATATGTGTTCATTATGGCAAGTGTGCTTATACAGTAAATGGCAGATCTTAATCAAACTTCAACATTTTCAATAGAGCAGCAAAAGTAATAACCTGCATAAAGGCTACCAATCAGATATCAATTTAGATAGCTAGACAATGGTATCTGATTAGTTAGTTACAGCACTAGACCCAAATCCTGCAGATGATCTACTGGAAATTCTTAGTCTCTTTCCATAACTTACTTCACACCTGCCACTTGTGTATTCCTATAATTTATTTGTAATTTTTTATATGCACCTGTCTAAAAAAAATAGTGATTATATTGTTTAGCCCTTAAACTGGTTCTAAGGGCCGAAGGTTTTTTACCTTTTATGAATTCTATGCATGAAGGTAAAAAATCTTCAGTGTGCAGCTCTCCCTCAACCTCCTTTATACTTACCTGAGCATGATCTCGATCCAGCGATGTCACTCCCTCCTCATTGGCTGAGACACAGCGACTGATTGACTGTCAATCACAGCCAGTGAGGAGGGAGTGGGGTCTTATTGACACATAGAAGTGGCTTAGGAGCGAGCGCGCATGAGTGCCCCCAGAGAAAGCAGCTTTCTCTGGGGGCACTCAGAAGGGGGAGGGAGCCAGGAGTGCTAGGAGAGATCCAAGCAAAGGAGGATCGGGGCTGCTCTGTGCAAAACCACTGCACAGAGGAGGTAAGTATTTATTTTTAGAAAAAAAGCTGAACCTTTAGTATCACTTTAATATAATACAAATATGTTCCTTTTATTTATGAATTTACATCTCTGTGGAGAAGATTTACAAAATCTGGTGCAGCTGTGCATAGTAACCAATTAGCTTTTATGTTTCATTGTCAAATCTTAATTGAACAAGCTGAAGTTAGAAAGTTAGAAGCTTATTGGTTACTATGCACAGCAGCACCAGATTCTGTGTATCCCCCATGTTCCCAGCAATTATCAAATTTAAAAACAAAAAAACAGGAAACTCATGAAATCTTAATCTACAGTACAACAAAAATCACTAAGCAAAGTTTAATCTTGGTAAGCATTAATACAAAGGATCCCAAAGGATCCTTCCTCTACTCCTAAAACATTACTTGGCACAATTAAAAGTTTAAATTTCTCTCCATGGGGTTAATTTACTAAGGGCAAATGGACTGTGTGCTTTGCAAGTGCACTTGCTCCAAAGCTTAGATAATTAGGTAAAACTTCACTTTACAAAGAATACTTATTAACATGCAAGGAAAAAAAAAACAAACAGCATGATCCAAATGATCATCATCCAAATGATTGAAGTCAGCAGAGCTTCCCCTGATTTACTAAGCTCTGCAACAACTGCACTTGCTGGATGCACAGCCTTTAGTAAATCCATGCCTATGTGTCTGTATTTTAGAGACATTTTTGTGCTGTAGGTACTTATCACTCAAGGCAATAAAAAAAGCTGAGATTTTAACATTAAAATAGATCTGACCCCTCACTTGGCAGCATTTGTTTTTCTAAAGCACTGTGTAACAAATAAAATATTTTCTCATAAAAAATGTTTTATCTTTATTTATTCCTTCTTTTTGACATTTCTGTGTTGCTGGATTGAAAATATTTTTTCAGTGTAAACAACTTTTACTCACATTCATACTATGGTCAGTTTGGGAAGGAGCCAGCTGACCAACAAGCATATCTTTGGAGTGTAGGAGGAAACCCACGCATGCACAAGATTAACTTAGAAACCTTATGAAGGTAGTATGGTTGTTGGGACTCAAACCAACAACCCTAATAATGCCATGCAGAAGTGCTAATCACTAAGCCACTGTTCTTATGAAATCCTGTTAAGGTTCTTGGTTTTTAATACATGAGTTTGATTCCACTTTAAAGCCAGGCTAGACCTGAGATTTAGCCAAGTTAGCAACCCCCCTCCCCCCCCAAAAAAAAACTGTCCTTATATTTGAGTGACTAATGGCATCAGGCAATATTTATGTAAGATTATTAAGTTATTAACTAGGGGGGTGTCTGGAAAGTTTGTGCTGTGTCCATCGACATACCATAGTTTTCCATTACTACTGATATTTGCAGGAATGACCAATTATAATCTCCTATCTGTGGGCAGAGCTGTGCATACATCTGTGCATACATCACTTTTGTTGAAAATTTTCTTCATTTTGTGTGTTCACTCTGGCTTATTGAATTGAGAGGCCACTCAGGTGTGCCAATATCAATTGGCAATTCAAACACCAACCTTTCATTGCATTCATGCCTTTATGAATATCCTTACGTCCTGACATTCTGTAAGCTGAGAAATGCTCAGCAGATATTTAGAACATAGTAAAAATGAAACCAAATGGTGTAGTGCTTCTTATATCTTGTCCACAAATCAATTATTTTCCAAAAACAAAAAAATTAATATAAATGTTCATATGAATCAGTCTTTCATGTGTCTTCTATAATAATTTTCTGTTGGGCAACATCAGTCGTGCTCTCACCCTATGTTTATGACCCATATGCAATGTAAGATCATAAATAGCATGTGTTCCCTTTAAATGGGATCCCCTCTCTTCTATCATATTCTATCCTCCACTGTTCGGGAAAAAAAAAAAATAGCACCTTGCTTATGGTCATAATGCATGTGTCCTGGTGACGGAACACGTTGGGGAGGAGCTTTTAATGATGTCAGCATGTATCACATTGATCCAGGAAGTGCAGTATGGAATACTGGTAAAGTCTATATTTATGCTACTATATGTTGGTGCTCTTTAGTGCACTCTTAAATGAGTGGAGGTTAAAAGATGCAACTTGTTGATGGGCAAAGGGTACCATTTAAAGGTACTAAAGACTACTTTTTGAGCAGTGGAGGGGAGAGGATCTATTTTAAAGGAAACACATGCTATTTATGACCTTATATGTATGGTGAGGACACAACTGGTGTTGATAACTCACAGGAGGTGGAGGAGTGAAGTGAACACGTATAGGAGCAAGGCAATATTAAAGAGGACCCATGGGAGACTGTAGATCATATGGACAATTTATTATTTGTTTATGTTTTTAGTAAATAAGTGATTTGTGGATAGGATACAAGTAGCGCTACACCATTAAAAGTTCTGAATGGATAGTTGAAAGTATCCCCCCCCCCCAAAAAAAAAAAAAAATATATTTTTTTTTTTAATATATTTTTGGAATTAGAATTTTAGTATTAGAATTATTGATCATAATAATTATCATTACTTTCTTTATTTTTGCTGAATAGCAGCAGAGTACTGGAACAAATTTCCCTTTTGAATGTTATTTCAAGAAGCAAATTTGGGAAAGCATCATGTTCAAAAACGAACATCAATACTAAGTCAATTGCTTTTTTGTGCCTTTTAATCAGAAAATAAACAAAATGTGCTATTAGATAGGATAAAAGCTTCATTGTTCAATATGATAATGGGCCAGCCTTAAATGCCACTTTGCATCAAGACGTCCTTATACTATAAACTTTATATACCCATACAAAAAAAAGTCAACAAAGCACTGTTTAGGCTTTCATCTATTGAGAGCTGAAATGACAGGACTATATTTAGAAGATCAACACAATTATTGCCCGCTTCTACAGAAAATACTCCATTAGCTGCTTTATTTATCTAAAATGAAACAGATGAGAGCTGTGAGCTAGCACTTCATACCAGACTTCACAAACAGATGTTTGCTAATTCTGCAAACCCTTTGATTTTGCATGAAATTATATGCTACCAAAAAAATCTTTACAAGTACATTGTAAGCAAAAATATTTAAGGGAAATATGTTGTTTCTGTCATATTTCTACATTTCTATTACAAACACAAGATGTGAGATTTTAGGCTCCAGTAGAGCTAGCCCACTAATCTAGATACAAGTACATGATGAATGCCAAAATGTTTTAAAACACTAAAAATGTATATAAAGCCCATTTGTTTTTTGTTTTTTAGTTTTATATAGCACATGGATAAGTTAGATCTCCTGTCTGGTGTCAATTACTGTCTGTATCCCCATTGCGACAATTTAACCTCAATACTTACTGGTCCTGGTGATACTGTATGGTAACTAGAAAGTGAAGAGAAATACAAACTTTTTGAGGAGAGAAGATCTTTCTATGGATGAACCTGTTTTAGTGACAAATATCCCCTTGCTTTGGAGAAACCTCATCTTACTTCCTGCTGTGTCTTTGGGACAGGTAGTAAAGAGAAATGTCCTAAACAATACACTAACTGTAAAAAAACGGACAGGGATCCTAATTTGGGATGAGTTCAACGTGAGTTCAGACCAGACATTGGCTGTGCAGATATTTGTCCGAATGCCTAATGATTAGGGCATTGGGTGAAAATGAATATGACAACTTCTGGCTGTCAATGGGTGCTAAAGAAACAGTGACTTTGAGCCACTGCATGCTTATCAACCACTGATGTCACCTGGCCCATTCTTTTACATGATACTTATATGAAACCCCACACTTGGTAAATAGTAATTTAAAAAAATGCTGCAACTTATAAATCATGAATACTGGACCCATTACAATTCTGCATTTTCCAAGTGCACTGTTAACTACCTCCCGCCTGCCATGTAAGGAAATGGCGGGCGGCGGCTCTCTCATTCTGGGAGGATGTCATATGGGGGTTTATTTACTAAAGCTGGAGAGTCCAAAATCAGACTCCCTTCTGCATAGAAACCAATCAGCTTCCAGGTTTCATTGGCAAAGCTTCATTGAACAAGCTGAGGTTAGAAGCTGATTGCAATAGAAGAGATTTTAGTGAGCGCTACCAAAAAAACCAACAAAGAGTATATATATATATATATATATATATATATATGTAAATACATATATACACACATACATACACACATGTATGTATATGTATTCAAATAAATAAGCAGCTGATACACCGAAAGGCAACCAGATAAAACCTCCAATAGTATATATGTATTCAAATAAGTTGGTGCAGCGCTAAATGATAATACATATTAGTAAACATACAGCCATGCAATTTCAAACAAATGTGGATAGGTGGTATCACCTTAAGGTGATTAATCGTGATATATTTTGTTCAAAATAGTCGTGTGGATCAAACAAAGATCACAATTCCAAGTGTGTGGACGTCCTGATCTGGGAGTGACAACAGGTGCAGGCCAAACCAATGGATAAAAAACGCACTCACCAGATGTGCGTTTAAAATGCACAATAATAAATCCTGCGTCATCAGGTTATAGAAAGGTCATCAGATCTCGGGTCAGGTTGCCATACGAATCACCATCCCAGCTCCACAGAAAAGGTCACCAGAAACCGCTACCAGGTATCACCATCAGGGTCATCTATCCTCCAAATGGGCACTGTGAATGATGACACTCACACAGAGTGCCCAATGAGAGACCACATAGTGTGATATTGCTTAAGGTACCTTTTTATTCAAGGATAGGTGCAATGGTAAAAACAGATTTTCAAAAAGTTCCAAAAGTTACTGACCATGTATTCAGGGTATGCTGTGGCTAGATGTCCAGTTGCTGCTGCCCCCCTGACCCGAGATCTGATGACCTTTCTATAACCTGATGACGCAGGATTTATTATTGTGCATTTTAAACGCACATCTGGTGAGTGCGTTTTTTATCCATTCGTTTGGCCTGCACCTGTTGTCACTCCCGGATCAGGACGTCCACACACTTGGAATTGTGATCTTTGTTTGATCCACACGACTATTTTGAACTAAATATATCACGATTAATCACCTTAAGGTGATACCACCTATCCACATTTGTTTGAAATTGCATGGCAGTATGTTTACTAATATGTATTATCATTTAGCGCTGCACCAACTTATTTGAATACATAGAAGCTGATTGGTTTCTATGCAGAAGGGAGTCTGATTTTGGACTCTCTAGCTTTAGTAAATAAACCCCATGATGTCCTCCCACTCTAACTGTGCATCCGTTCCCCTGGGGGCATGCGGCATGGCGATCGGTGGTTAGCTGTGTCCCTGGGCACTGCGGATCACTGATCACAGTAAAGAGCCCATGGTACAGGCTCTGTCATGTGATCAGCTATGTCCAATCACAGCGGATCACATGTAAACAGGAAATTCCAGTTAGCGGCATTCCTTAGAGGGGGACATCTACACAGATCATCAGGGCACTGATGATCAGGGCACTGATGATCAATGTAGCCCCATCAGTGCCACCTGTTAGTGCCCATCAATGCCACATACCAGTGCACATCAATGACACATATCAGTGCCTACCAGTGCACATCAATGCCACATATCAGTGTCCATCAGAGCTGCCTTTCAGTGCCAACTATCACTGCCGCCTACCATTTACAGTCGGTGCTGTCTAACAGTTCCAATCAGTGCCACCTATCAGTGCCAGTCAGTGCCACCTATCAGTGCCCATCAGTGCAGCCTTTCAGTACCCATCATTGTAGCTTCTTAGAGCACATCAGTGAAGGATAACATTGACTTATTTACAAAATATTATAACAGAAACGAAGAAAAAACATTTTTTTTTCAAAATTTTCAGTCTTTTTTTCAGTTTGTTTAGCAAAAAATAAAAAAACCCAGTGGTGATTAAATACCACCAAAAGAAAACTCAGTGTTGCATGACCTCACAATTTAAAGTACAACACCGCTGAAAGCTGAAAATTGGCATGGGCAGGAAGGGGGTAAAAGTACCTAGTAGGCAAGTGGTTAAGTGAAAAAAATATCCATGACTCAATATGCATAATCAAATAAAACATAAATGAATACACGTAATTAATAAATAATTAGTGAAACATAATTATATACCCCTTTAAATCAATGCCTAAAAAGTTCACTATTAGTAGCCATAATTGATGAAAAAATATGTGTTATTAAATTAAAAATTTCATATAAACATATAGTATATAAAGAAGGGATCCATAGTCAAAATTATATAAAGGTGCTCCAGTGCATAAGGTGCTTCTCAAGCAATAGGACCTCTTACAAAACAGGAATGATCTTGTACTACAGAGAATACATTTTTATCTCTCCATGGATGGCCGATGCTCTCACCAATAGGCCCCTTTATAGCTCCATGACCCCATCAGTAAGATACAGCAGTGTTGTCCCCACAACAAGAAAGCACTCCTTAGCCCTTGCTCCAAGAAATGCTCTCAAGAAACCATGTATGTTAAACACAAAGAAGAAACATCATAGTGCAGTAAGATAACATTTTATTTAATAAAAATTATATTGCACATACATTTAAAAGAATTAAAACAAGACTGAAATCATGGCCGCGGGGTCAACCAACACGTCCATACATGATTATGTCACACTCTAGCTCCGCCCGATGCATTTCTCTATAATAGTTGTCCTCTGGTATTGAAGGCCAAATGGATGAGGTTACATCATGTGATATATTACTCGTGAGCCAAAACAAGATAATTCCCTTAGCGTGATAACTTTAAACCATAAATTGCTACTGGTGCTTCAGCACTATACACATAGCTCATAAACTGTGTTGAAAACTAAACCATAAATAATGATATGTATCTAATATACATATACGTGCCGCGCTCCATATAAATAACAGAACTAAATATATTAAGTGATGGTGATAATAACGTGGAAAACACAGTGCTACATACAAGTGCAACATAAACATGAGATGTGTAAAGATATAATTCTGCCAATCTGTATAACAGTCCTCTTTACACTTCTTTAATAATTTCAGTGACAGGTGAAGTATATAGTGCCACACTCCTGTGCTCTGTGGATGGATGTGCGCTCACCTCCTTGTTAGCCAGACAAACTGGCTAGACACACTTTTTGTCCTCACTGGACAAGATGGGAATCTTTGCTATGTCTGCGTGTCTCCATCCAGTGCTGGGTTACCTAATTGCCACCAGAGGTCTCCCTCCTTCCACACTGGGGTCTCAATGGATTTCTTATGGGGATGATGTAAATGGTTTTCCTCCTCTCAATAGCACCATGTAAAAGACAAAAAACCACCAATGGTGCCTTATCCTTTGCGTGGCCAGAGCCCATTTATTGTAAAAGAAACGCCACTCACATTATAATCCAACAGTTCAGTAATTAGCCGGCGTGTGTATCAGTCCTGTGTTGCTGGCACCGCTCGTCCACCGCGGCGTAGTGACGTCAGAGCCCCTCCCCTACGCGTTACGCCACAGGGTCACATGGCTTCATCAGGGGGATAATAATAAAACGTCACTGCGCTCTGCTCTCTATATATAGAGACAGTCGGCGCCATTTTTTTGTAGTCCGCTTGGGCGTGGCCATTTTCCCATGGTCTGTGTGCACCTATTTATCTCTGATGTGTATGATGCACATCAGGAGTTGTTATCTAAATAACGGATCTAATATTCTTTATTCTGACTGGATTGTCACATTGCACCAGCCCCCAGGGTTATGAGACACACGTAGCTTTACAAGTGAATGGGCTAAATACATTAACCGAATGGCATAATAATAACTTTTAAAAACATTCTATATTTTATTTAAATATATGCTAGTATAAAACCATATTGCAATGAAGTAATCCCTGCCAGATAAAATATATAAATGTGTGTGCCTAAAAATTGCCACACCCATATATATATGTACTACAATATTAAAATTACATGAACATGTGATATAAAAAGACCTTACGGTATAAAATACATATATGGGCAATAAAATAATAAAATACATATTAATACAAATCCAAATACCCAATAAACCATCAGAGGCCCTCATATGCGCCTCCTGCCACCCAATACCCTTTTCTGTGTCCTTTCTTTATTAATAATCCTATTCATATATCACTACAACATCCACTATACCTATCCTTTTAGTGTATAATGTGAGCCAATTACTATGATTTAACTATACTTTATTACTAAAAGGTAGTAATATGGGTCCTATCTATATCTCTTAATAATACCCCTCTCCATGTACTAATTACAAGTGGGTGATTGTTTTAGAGTCCCTATAGGGGTAAATATCTACTGAGTCACACTGCTCTTTACATATTACTAATGAAACACGTTAAATCAAATTCCTTGTTCAAACCATATGGGGCCATGCATTTCATTTCATAAATCCATTTGGATTCTTTTTTACTAATCTCCCGTACCAGATTGTCGCCTCTCCAATGTCTATTATGCTTCTCTATTCCCCAAAATTGTAATTTGGATGCATCTTTATTATGGCATTGTCGGAAGTGGTCTGAAACATAGTGGTATTTATATCCTCTGTTAATGTTGTACACATGCTCCTTAATGCGTTCTTTTAGCGCTCTTTTAGTTCTACCAATGTATAAGAGGTTGCATGGACATTTTAGCGCATACACTACTCCCTTCGTTTCACACGTTATAAATTGTTTAATTTTATATTCCTTGTTATTATGTGTATTAGAAAATGTGAATCTCCGTCTCGGGTTAGCTACGACTCTCTTGCATCCATAACACCTCCCGCATGCATAGAACCCTTCACCTTGGAAGAAAGTGCAGTGAGCATTTTTTGGTGGTTCCAATACATTTTTTACCAGCATGTCCCTTAAGTTGGGTGCCTTTTTATATACAAATTTTGGTTTAGGGGGGATGATGTGCTTAAGGTGTTTATCCAATTTTAATATCTCCCAGTGTTTGGAGATAATACTCTGGACCGCTTTGTGCTGTTTATGATAATCCAACACTATGGGCATATTGTACTCTTCCCCATTGATCTTTGGCTTGTCCATCAGAAGATTATCTCTATTCATTTGTCCCACTTCATACCTTTCTTTTTCTATTATAAATGGGTCATATCCCTTCGCTACAAATCTATTTTTCAGTACTTCACTTTGTACTTTGTAGTCCTCTCTTCTACAGCAATTCCTTTTCACCCTTATAAATTGGCCCTTCGGGATATTTTTAATCCACGGTTGGTAGTGACAGCTCGTAATAGGTATATATGCGTTCCGATCCGTGGTCTTAAAATAATTTTTTGTATATAATATCTGCCCTTCTTTCTTAATTGTGATATCCAAGAAGTTAATTGCATCATCACTAATAGTCCAGCTTAAATCAATATTGTCTCTATAGTTGTCTAATTCTTTATAGAACAATTCTAAACACTCTTTATTCCCCTCCCATATAAGGATAATGTCATCAATAAATCTGCGGTACAATCTAATTTCCTTCCTGGGGTACTGGTAAACAATCTCCTCCTCCCACTTAGACATATACAAATTCGCCACACTCGGGGCGAATTTGGCTCCCATCGCTATTCCCCTAATTTGTAAGTAATACTCCTTCTTGTACCAGAAATAATTGTGGAGTAAACAAAATTTCAGACTTTTGATGATAAATTTTTTGTGTTTATTGGGAATACTCGAGTATTTGTTAAGGGCCCACTTAATTGCTTCTATTGCTCCTCTATGGTCAATGTTTGTATATAGTGAGGAGATATCTGCTGTACTCATCATCGTGTCATTGTGTGCATGTATTTCCTGTATTAACTTAATGGTATGCTTCGTATCTTTTAAGTACGCTGGTGTGTTCTCTACTAAGGGTTGTAGGAAGCTGTCAATGTACTCTCCTAGTCTGGATGTCATAGAGTCTATGCCATTAATAATTGGCCGGCCTGGTGGTTTAGTTGTATCCTTGTGAATTTTGGGTACTGAATATATAACCGGCAGTTTGCATACAGTGGGTATAAGATACTTTTCTTCTTTATTGTTTAATACACCTTTTTTAGTCCCATACTTTACTAGTTTAATCAGCTCTTTTTTGTATTCTTTCGTGGGGTTTCTAATCAGTTTCTGATATGTATTAGTGTCTCCCATCATATCTTCCATAGTGTCTTCATATTGTTTCTTTGACATAACCACTATGCCACCCCCCTTATCCGCTGGTCTGATCACTACATCTGTCCTTTTTTTTAGACTATTTATACCTTTCTGTAGTTGTATATCTTCTCTATACTTTTTTATGCTCAATTTTTCTAAGTCATTACTCACTAAATTTTTAAAAACATTAATATATTTACCATCTATATTCGTGGGGTTAAAAATAGATTTATTCTTCAGACTCGTATGATATTCGTATGTGGATTTATTGGGTTCAGTCACATTAGTGGGGTGTTGTGCAAAATATTTCTTAAGATTAAGATTTCTAACAAGCTTCTGTAAGTTAACGTAAGTATCAAATTTGTTCATGCCTTTAGCAGGTGCAAACTTAAGCCCCTTATCTAGTGCATAGACCTCTTCTTTTTTGAAAAAAAAAAAAGAAGAGGTCTATGCACTAGATAAGGGGCTTAAGTTTGCACCTGCTAAAGGCATGAACAAATTTGATACTTACGTTAACTTACAGAAGCTTGTTAGAAATCTTAATCTTAAGAAATATTTTGCACAACACCCCACTAATGTGACTGAACCCAATAAATCCACATACGAATATCATACGAGTCTGAAGAATAAATCTATTTTTAACCCCACGAATATAGATGGTAAATATATTATTGTTTTTAAAAATTTAGTGAGTAATGACTTAGAAAAATTGAGCATAAAAAAGTATAGAGAAGATATACAACTACAGAAAGGTATAAATAGTCTAAAAAAAAGGACAGATGTAGTGATCAGACCAGCGGATAAGGGGGGTGGCATAGTGGTTATGTCAAAGAAACAATATGAAGACACTATGGAAGATATGATGGGAGACACTAATACATATCAGAAACTGATTAGAAACCCCACGAAAGAATACAAAAAAGAGCTGATTAAACTAGTAAAGTATGGGACTAAAAAAGGTGTATTAAACAATAAAGAAGAAAAGTATCTTATACCCACTGTATGCAAACTGCCGGTTATATATTCAGTACCCAAAATTCACAAGGATACAACTAAACCACCAGGCCGGCCAATTATTAATGGCATAGACTCTATGACATCCAGACTAGGAGAGTACATTGACAGCTTCCTACAACCCTTAGTAGAGAACACACCAGCGTACTTAAAAGATACGAAGCATACCATTAAGTTAATACAGGAAATACATGCACACAATGACACGATGATGAGTACAGCAGATATCTCCTCACTATATACAAACATTGACCATAGAGGAGCAATAGAAGCAATTAAGTGGGCCCTTAACAAATACTCGAGTATTCCCAATAAACACAAAAAATTTATCATCAAAAGTCTGAAATTTTGTTTACTCCACAATTATTTCTGGTACAAGAAGGAGTATTACTTACAAATTAGGGGAATAGCGATGGGAGCCAAATTCGCCCCGAGTGTGGCGAATTTGTATATGTCTAAGTGGGAGGAGGAGATTGTTTACCAGTACCCCAGGAAGGAAATTAGATTGTACCGCAGATTTATTGATGACATTATCCTTATATGGGAGGGGAATAAAGAGTGTTTAGAATTGTTCTATAAAGAATTAGACAACTATAGAGACAATATTGATTTAAGCTGGACTATTAGTGATGATGCAATTAACTTCTTGGATATCACAATTAAGAAAGAAGGGCAGATATTATATACAAAAAATTATTTTAAGACCACGGATCGGAACGCATATATACCTATTACGAGCTGTCACTACCAACCGTGGATTAAAAATATCCCGAAGGGCCAATTTATAAGGGTGAAAAGGAATTGCTGTAGAAGAGAGGACTACAAAGTACAAAGTGAAGTACTGAAAAATAGATTTGTAGCGAAGGGATATGACCCATTTATAATAGAAAAAGAAAGGTATGAAGTGGGACAAATGAATAGAGATAATCTTCTGATGGACAAGCCAAAGATCAATGGGGAAGAGTACAATATGCCCATAGTGTTGGATTATCATAAACAGCACAAAGCGGTCCAGAGTATTATCTCCAAACACTGGGAGATATTAAAATTGGATAAACACCTTAAGCACATCATCCCCCCTAAACCAAAATTTGTATATAAAAAGGCACCCAACTTAAGGGACATGCTGGTAAAAAATGTATTGGAACCACCAAAATATGCTCACTGCACTTTCTTCCAAGGTGAAGGGTTCTATGCATGCGGGAGGTGTTATGGATGCAAGAGAGTCGTAGCTAACCCGAGACGGAGATTCACATTTTCTAATACACATAATAACAAGGAATATAAAATTAAACAATTTATAACGTGTGAAACGAAGGGAGTAGTGTATGCGCTAAAATGTCCATGCAACCTCTTATACATTGGTAGAACTAAAAGAGCGCTAAAAGAACGCATTAAGGAGCATGTGTACAACATTAACAGAGGATATAAATACCACTATGTTTCAGACCACTTCCGACAATGCCATAATAAAGATGCATCCAAATTACAATTTTGGGGAATAGAGAAGCATAATAGACATTGGAGAGGCGACAATCTGGTACGGGAGATTAGTAAAAAAGAATCCAAATGGATTTATGAAATGAAATGCATGGCCCCATATGGTTTGAACAAGGAATTTGATTTAACGTGTTTCATTAGTAATATGTAAAGAGCAGTGTGACTCAGTAGATATTTACCCCTATAGGGACTCTAAAACAATCACCCACTTGTAATTAGTACATGGAGAGGGGTATTATTAAGAGATATAGATAGGACCCATATTACTACCTTTTAGTAATAAAGTATAGTTAAATCATAGTAATTGGCTCACATTATACACTAAAAGGATAGGTATAGTGGATGTTGTAGTGATATATGAATAGGATTATTAATAAAGAAAGGACACAGAAAAGGGTATTGGGTGGCAGGAGGCGCATATGAGGGCCTCTGATGGTTTATTGGGTATTTGGATTTGTATTAATATGTATTTTATTATTTTATTGCCCATATATGTATTTTATACCGTAAGGTCTTTTTATATCACATGTTCATGTAATTTTAATATTGTAGTACATATATATATGGGTGTGGCAATTTTTAGGCACACACATTTATATATTTTATCTGGCAGGGATTACTTCATTGCAATATGGTTTTATACTAGCATATATTTAAATAAAATATAGAATGTTTTTAAAAGTTATTATTATGCCATTCGGTTAATGTATTTAGCCCATTCACTTGTAAAGCTACGTGTGTCTCATAACCCTGGGGGCTGGTGCAATGTGACAATCCAGTCAGAATAAAGAATATTAGATCCGTTATTTAGATAACAACTCCTGATGTGCATCATACACATCAGAGATAAATAGGTGCACACAGACCATGGGAAAATGGCCGCGCCCAAGCGGACTACAAAAAAATGGCGCCGACTGTCTCTATATATAGAGAGCAGAGCGCAGTGACGTTTTATTATTATCCCCCTGATGAAGCCACGTGACCCTGTGGCGTAACGCGTAGGGGAGGGGCTCTGACGTCACTACGCCGCGGTGGACGAGCGGTGCCAGCAACACAGGACTGATACACACGCCGGCTAATTACTGAACTGTTGGATTATAATGTGAGTGGCGTTTCTTTTACAATAAATGGGCTCTGGCCACGCAAAGGATAAGGCACCATTGGTGGTTTTTTGTCTTTTACATGGTGCTATTGAGAGGAGGAAAACCATTTACATCATCCCCATAAGAAATCCATTGAGACCCCAGTGTGGAAGGAGGGAGACCTCTGGTGGCAATTAGGTAACCCAGCACTGGATGGAGACACGCAGACATAGCAAAGATTCCCATCTTGTCCAGTGAGGACAAAAAGTGTGTCTAGCCAGTTTGTCTGGCTAACAAGGAGGTGAGCGCACATCCATCCACAGAGCACAGGAGTGTGGCACTATATACTTCACCTGTCACTGAAATTATTAAAGAAGTGTAAAGAGGACTGTTATACAGATTGGCAGAATTATATCTTTACACATCTCATGTTTATGTTGCACTTGTATGTAGCACTGTGTTTTCCACGTTATTATCACCATCACTTAATATATTTAGTTCTGTTATTTATATGGAGCGCGGCACGTATATGTATATTAGATACATATCATTATTTATGATGAGGTTACATCACTGCCTAAATATGGCCACACACCCATATTTGAGTAATATTCTTAATGGTTGTTAAGGAAGCAAAAACCACTGTAGCTTTTGCATCTATACCAACCACTAATGTTCCCTTACATGACTATGAAAACAGAGCCACATAACCAGAAGGGCAAGGAAAACAGCCTTATATCATTTCCTAAATATGGCCACATGGCCGTATTTGGGCAATTATGTCACTACTAATCTCCACCTCTTTCTTTATATGGCCAATGGCAGTTTGGGGAGCTGTCATTCAGCTAGTGTCACTGTCAAAGATCTGTTGTTTGCAGCAGGTAGTCAGTGTTTTTCAACAGTGAAACGATTGAAGCAGGCATCATGGTTGATGAGAGATTTACAATGAGGGACTTTTGGGGATTTTTATTTTTTTAATAAAATACTTTTTTTCTTATAAAAATTAGTAGGATATTCTGTATTATGTATCATATTGGGGGCAGTATCTAGGGGCTCGCTTATCATTAACGGAGGCTTTATGATTCTGAGTTGTGGGGAAGAGGCCCTTGTTCTCATCAACATGGGGACAAAGTGCTTTGCCAAGAGCAAGATACCCCACATACTGAGGGCAAATGGCTTGGTGTGGTTCAGAGGTTTTGCACACTCACCTCACCCCCTTCATTCCTTGCCAGCCAGACTGCATGATCAAATTAAAGTGGTTGTAAAGGCGCAAAAAAAAACCCTTTTATCTGCAGCAGCTCTCCCAGCCCCTCCAATACTTACATGAGCCCCACTGTGATCCAGTTATGTGCATGAGAGCCTCGACTCTCCAGGGATTCTCCCTCCTCATTGACTGAGACAGCAGCTGGAGCCATGGCCTCCCACTGCTGTCAAACACAACCAGTAAGCCATTGAGGAGAGAGAATGGGTGTGGCTAATCAGCAGCTCTGTATGTGAATGGACACACAGAGCAGCAGCTCAGGAGGGCATCCCTCATGGAGGGTGTCAATGATGGTTTTCTGCACAACTGTCAGGTCAGCAGTCTTTCCCGTGATTGTGATTCCTACTGAACCAGACTGAGAGACCATTTAAAGGCTCAGGAACCCTTTGCAGGTGTTATGGCTTAATTACCTGATTAGAGTGGGACACTTTGAGCCGAGAATATTGCACCTTTTCACAATATTCTCATTTTCTGCGATTGTGGATTTGGGGTTTTCATGAGCTGTAAGCCATAATCATCACAATTATGACAAATCATGGCTTGAACTATCTTGCTTTTCATGTAATGAGTCTATCTCATATATTAGTTTCACCTTTTAAGTTGTATTACTGAAATAAATGAACTTTTGCACAATATTCAAATTTTTCGAGTTTCACCTGCATGTGCACCAGGGTGAGAACCCCCCTCCTTCACCCCCTTCCCCCCACAAACACAGTATTTAACACCCCAGAGCCCCACATTGTTCACATTTAACTTTTGAAAATGGCAGATATGTTTGTCATAAGATTGGTCATACATGGTGATGTCTATTAATGTATTTGTAAGTGAAAGAACACCTTTAATGAGTATAGATGACATGCACAGTTCTTTCTATTTAGCTCATAATGCAAGCATATAACCTATTAAGAGGAATACCAGAATGTGTTTGAAGCTAAAAAAAAAAACTGGGAACACGTTGACATTTCTACTGCTATCCTTGCCATTTCTTCTGCAAATGGAGTGTCCTGACATTATCTACCGTGATTCTTCTTAGGAAGTACAGTGAGCATTTGTCATGAATAGGTGCCAGGATTTTATGCATTGTACAGCAATATTTTTCTACTTATGTGCTTCTTAAAATAAGTTTGATTGTGGAAATATTTAGCAAGGTCACACATTGATTGATGTCTATTTTAGCCACATCATATTTGTAAGGTACTGTCATAAAAGGAACAGATGTTTCTTTCGGAGATCGGTCCCTTAAAGAGGTTTACACATATAATGTAGGACATGCTAATAGCAGGCAAACAGCCTGTTAGTAATTTGGGGCACTATTGCAGTGCTACCAACTTGTGTTCTTAACTGGGTTTTCATTCTTTTAAGTTCTACTTTGGAAAATACTAAGTACGGAAGCAAGACCCTGCTTAAGAGGTATTGTAATCTAATTTCTACACATTATACAGCTACAGCAAGCTTTAATAGCAAGGGGGTTTCCCTGAATAGGTAGGTATTTTGGGTCTAGTTGCTACCCTTTTATTAGATTGAATATCCCTTTTGAAAGTTCAAACTTTTCAAAGGGAAAAAAAATGGTTGGTTGAGAAATTCTGCCCTGCTTCTTCTTTAATCTGACTGATTCCGTTGGCTGATTTACTAAAGATATCACTGATTCTAATGATAAAATATGATATTGCTAGTATAAAGCAGACACCAGTAAGTGGCCATACTTTTGATGGACATGTAATATCCATTAATGGTTTAATGCGCCATTGTTGCATGTCTTGAATTCACCTACTTTTCTGCCTTCACAGAAAATGGAAGTAAAGGGATATTTGTGCGCTTTTGTTCTTTACCACTGCCATGTTAATAGACAAGTACACGTCGGAAGTTTTAATTTCCTTACGAATGCATCCATCCATTGAAGAATTTCATGATGAACATATCGATTACTGGATAACACTGGAGGATAACCTGCACTCTCAAGCTGTGACTCTGGGTTAACCACTTGACGACTGGGCTATAGCCAAATAACGGCTACATCATGGTCATCCTGTTCTGGGAGGGCGTCATATGACGTCCTCTCAGAACCGCATCCCCTGGCAACTCCCAGCAGCACACACCCAGTGCTCTCTATGATCGCTGTTTCCTTTGGACACAGCTGATCACATGACAAGGTAAAGGGCCAATCACAGCTGATCACCATGTAAACACACTTGCTGGTTATCAGCAGTAATTTCCTCACACTGTCAGTGTGAGGAAAGTACTGCCAATAACCAGAAACTGTGAAAGGAGACATATACATAATCAGAACACTTATTATCAGTGCCCTGATTATCATTGCAGCCCTAAAAGTACCCAACAGTGCTGCCAATCTGTGCCCAGCAATGCTGCTAATCTGTGCCCACCAGTGCCAGTCAGTGACACCTATCAGTGCTGCCTATTAGTACCCATGAGTGCCACATATCAATGCCCACCATTGCCACCTATCAGTGCAGCATATCAGTGCAGCCTCATCAGTGCCTTCCCATCAATGCCCACCTGTGGCACATCAGTGCAGTCTATCAGTACCCATCAGTGCTGCCTATCAGTGCAGTCTCATCAACTCACATCAGTGAAGGAGAAAAATTACCTGTTTGCAAAATTTTATAATAGTAAATAAGAAGAAATAAAAACTTTTTTTTTTTTAATTTTCGGTCTTTTTTTATTTGTTTAGCAAAAAATAAAACACCCAAATGGTGATTAAATACCACCAAAAGAGATCTCTATTTGTGTGAAAAAAATTATAAAAATTTCCTATGAATACAGTGTTGCATGACCGCGCAATTGTCATTCAAAGTGTGACAGCGCGGAAAGCTGAAAATTGGCCTGGGCAGGAAGGGGGTAAAAATGTCCAGTAGGTTAATGGTTAATATAGGATACCTTTAGGCATATTTGCATTTGAAACCTAAACTAGTATGTGCCTTATCCAAAATCAGGTTGCACGTTTCTTGATGTTGGATAAACATTTTGCTTTTTAAAGTAGAACCCAATTTTTGTTTAGAGCACCAATCTCCTGTGTTAAAAAAAAATACAAGTTTTACTTTCCCTTTCCATGCTTGGCACTGTCCTGGCTTCTTCTAGTCCTCTTCCAAAATGAAAGTCATGTCAGCTCAGCCTAGGGGTTGCATAATTGTACAGGCTTAGTTATACAGGCTTGGCTCACATTCCTCTAGGACCAAATGGCACTCACATGTCATTATATAAGCATCTCTCAGTGCTGGAAGAATACCTGCCCCTTGAGGAAGAGGCTGAAGCTGCCATGACAGCCCTAGATCAACTAGAAGACTGAAGGAAAAAGGGGGAGTTGTGTGCTGAGTATGTGAAAATGATGACACTCTGCTTCAGACAGGGGTTGATCAGGATACATTATTGTCTGTGTCCTTCTTAGGTCAGGGTGACCTCTGGAGTTGATGGATGCAGAAAATTACTGTTTATAACAAGGGCGGACTGACAACTCATGGGGCCCCTGGGCAATAGGGGATCACGGGGCCCCTGTGTCCTTGCCCAAACTCAAAAAAGCCTATGAAAAAGGTACCATGGGCATTACATGGGGCCCCCTACTGACCCCAGGCCCTCGGGCAGTGCCCGAGTTTCCAAATGGTCAGTCCGCCTCTGGTTTATAACTTTTTCTTGTCCATGAATGAAAGGCAAGTGTTTTGAAAGATAGAATGCCCTGGTACATCAGTCTATTCACAAATGTCCATATTAATTACATAGGCTATCCCTTCTTCAGTCCATGAAAGCTGCTGCTAGACTCATCCACTTTACCAACCATTCAGTGTCCGCTACCCCTCTCTGCCAATACTTCCACTGGCTTCTGCTAACCCAAGGAATAAAACTCCACATGCTAACAACAACCTACAAAGCCATCCACAACCCTCCTCCCAGTTACATCACTAACCTCAGCTGAAAATACCAACCAAAAATATGTTCATTCCTCCCAAGATCTCCTGCTCTTGAGCTCCCTTATCACCTTCTGCCATGCTTGCCTCCAGGACCTCTCCAGAGTATCTCCCATCTTCTTGAATTCCTTACCCTAATCTGTTTGACTACCTCCTACTCTGTCAGCAATTCCTGAAAACCCACCTCTTCATTGAGGCCTATCCTGCCTCTAAAAAACATACGCTTACTTTCTCAATTAGCCCCCCCCCCACAGTTATTATCTTTGTATAACTTGAGCCTCCCTTTTAGATTGGAAGGTCTAATAAGCAGGGCCCTCTGATCCCTCTTGTATTAAATTGTATTGCAACTGTACTGTCTCTCTCCAGCTCTGCACAAACTGTTATTAATATATAAATCCTGTATAATAATAATAATATTGACAGCTCTTAATATTACACAAATGACACTCACTACTTGGAAATATGGTGGTTATTTCTGGAACCCCTAGAAATGCCTGAGGACATCACCAACACTCCAAACACCATATAGGCTATATAAGTAAGGACTAAGGGTATATTTTTCTGGCTTTGACAGAATGGGGTGCAGAGTTGACTAAACAGCTGTAACTTAAGAAAAACCCCAATAATCAGTTAGATAATTCCTTGTATTTTTCTGTTGATGCAAAGTCTCAAGGGTTGTATCTATTTACCTGCATCACTGGGGTCCTGTGTTTGAAGTTACTCCTTTCAGGTACACCAGTTTTCTCCCCAAATCCTAAAATATTCTGTTGGTTATAAAGGTAGATTTTATAATCTGCAAATGAAAAATTACACCATTGGATAATCACTGTTTTACTCATATGAACATTGAATTGGTTGTAAACCTCCAGACAAGAAATATTAACAAAGCATGTTCCTTTATAGTGTGTACTTGTCTCCATCCAGAGCACTAAGTATCATTTCTGTCTGTTGCCTAATTCCTCTGCTATCTGCATGGGTCACTTTTGACAAGTTTTCCTGACACCAAGAGAAAAAAGGTGACAGAGGAAGGATCTCCAGCACACAGCCTGTGACTGATATACTCAGCTCTGTTCTGTGTGCTGTGTGAAGGGGTGTGTATTCATCATCTCCAATCAGCTCTCAGAAGTCTCCTCACTGAGCTCTGCAGTGTGTAATTTCACCTTTCTCTGTCCAATGTTTTCTGACAGCTCAGACAAGCTTTATACATTTTGGACTTTGAACAGCTGTAGAGAAGAGAATACTGGAGATAAATAGGTACAATTTATATAGGAGGATTTGTTTAATCTCTGTGTTTCACCTGAGTCCAGTCACTTCACTGGATATATGTAATGGTTTGGGACCTCTTTAACTTATTAGTGCATGTCAGACAATCAGCCTGTCTGCCAACATGACTAATAGCTACAATTAACAGGGAAATTAGCATACATTTGAACCAAAAATACACACGTGATGTTTGACAACCTCATCCTATGTAGGGCCAATGTAAGCAGTGAGTGTATCCCTGGGATTAAACACAAACCGTTTGTTGTTTTAATATCTAGTTGAGACCAGTCCAGACCTTCAAGTATAACTAAAAGCAAAAAGTTTTTTGTATTTAAATAGAATGGAAAGGCTTTATAACACCTGTCAGTTTTTTATTACTGTCTGTGTCCCCATTAGGAAGATTCACTCCCTCTATTTATCCTGTTTACAGTTATCATTGAGATTAAAAGTGAAAGAAAATCACAAATTAGAGAGGAAATATTCCCATGGGGACATTAGTTCTGGTGACAAGCAGGGAATTCATTCACTTTGGATGGATTTCCTCTAACTTCCTGGTTTTTGGACCAAAAATTAAGGGAAAGTCTTCCCAATGAGACACAGATGGCATAAAAACATGACAGGAGTTATAACGGTATTCACATTTTTGCCTTTAGTTCTACTTTACAGCGTTAGCTTATGTAGCACATACCTACAATAAAGTGTGTGCTAGCGAGTGCACTTTTTACTTTTAAAATTATAATTTCTGGCTGTGGGTCAGAAACTCAAAAGTACTGAAGCCATGGAGAGACAGTGAACTGGCATTTTCAGAAGGAGTTTTTTTTACTGTAGGTATAGTTGATATTTCTTTCAATGCAAGTTTTTTTTTGGGTAGCACCTCCACCTAGCAGTACTAGGTTCGTTGGTGCAAATCCCAACCAGAAGTGGTGTATCACAAGTGTAATAAAAACGCCACACCCTTAATACTTTAAAGCAGCAATTCCACCTCAAAGAAACCAAATACATTTCTTAGTACTATAACTTAAATAAAGGAATGCGCTAAAACCACAAACTATTCATAATTTAGTGCAGAAACATTAGTGCAAAAGATATATATATCTATTCTCAATTATTATAAAAAAATATCAAACTTATGTGCAAAACTATTTTTTAATGCATAAGTAATTTAAATAATTAAATTTGTGAATATAAAAATTGTCCAATTTTGAATTTCTTCAAATGTCCAAACAAATCCTTTTCAAATTCAGGTGCTCTCAAAGAAATTGTGCCAAAATCCACCACCAAAGTAAAGTTGGGTAACTCACCAGAGCTCCATGCTGATCAATCTCTAGATCAGCAAAAAACGCTTTTTGCTTTGGGAGCAGATGCAATAAATCAACTTCTCAGGTGTGATGATCAATAGCTACACAATCATCCATAAGGTAGGTATCCACCACTCAATATAATGGTTCCAGGAGCATTATATCACTCTCTCTTTTTATATCTCTCCACCGAGGTCATGTTTGGGAATGAAAGAAAAAATCATGGTGCAGCCTGTTTTTTTTATAAAAGTATCCAACAATTTAATAAAGATTTACACTGACAAAAAGGGTGTCTTCACTGACACCAGTAGAACAGCATAAAACAGCAAATGGTATAACAGTCTCCTGCTCCCCGCACACTCACTACAGCGCTCGTGACTCAATCCTCTCCACAGACGTCAGCATCCAGCAAGCCAAGCCCTTCCAATAAGTGCTATGAAAAATTACTATTCTATTAATATTTTTTTCATATATTTATATATCTGTTTGGTCTAAGCATGCAGAATGTGACAGTCCTCCCCCACTAACTACTCCAGGCCATTAGTGAGAGGTATTTCTAAACCAGAATCAGGTATGTAAGGGAGGATTTTACATCATATTAAGTTGGCTCTGAGGGAGAGAGAATCTCCCTTCGAGATGCATCAGCCATTTCTCTAGCGTCTTCCTTCATTTGGGACTCGCACAGGACTCTGATCCCATTGGTCATTATTTGATATGACGTGATTGTGATTTTTTTTGGCTTTTTGTGAGTATACATCTGTTTTATCCTTTAATAAATACGTTGTTGCTGAGGTAATGCGCAAGGCTGATGTGCTTTTTTTTGTTCTTACTTTGCAGCATTGTCCTGGGCTTCCCCAGCCTTTCAAAAGAGCTGCACAGCATTGCCCATATTTTGTGGATCAATCTGGTCAAGGAAGGTCTTTCCAAACTTGCCTGATCTGGGTCTCTGAGCGCAGGAGGTTACTTGTGTCCCAACCATGGCACCATCTGCCTGGAGTTTGCATGTTCTCCCTGTGCCTGCTTGAGTTTCCTCCTACACTCCAAAGACATGTTGGCTCCTGTCTAAATTGGTCTAGTATGTGTATGTATGAATGTGAGTTAGTGACCTTATATTGTACGCCCCTTGAGGGTTATGGACCTGAATTTGACCTGGTACAGCTTATTGCAGTCCCTCTACAGCAGAGTTGGAGCATAAGAGGAAGAAGCAGTCCACTGAGCCAATCAGAGCATGTAATGACAAGAAGCATGCTGTTAGGAGGAGAAAGCAGAGTAAAAGATAGATGAGCTCATAACTGTGCTGCTTCTCCTTTTAGTGTCCAGTGAGAGCCTAGAGCAAGTCCAAGATGATCTGGGCTCAGAGGAAGTGGGCGCTTCCCTCTTTTAGAACTGTGCTGATCATCAAACTAATGAGATCTAGAGGCAGAAAAAAGTACAGCGGGGGAAATCACTGGATTAAAGGAGAATATTGCATCATCTGGGTTTGTTATTGTATCTTGTTCACACAAGTATACTACAGCCTACACCCATGGGAGTGCCATGGTTTCCTGCACAGGTGTTCTGTACATCCCCATACTGGCAGTCTCATTCATGTCAATTGGCATGCAGCAACTGCATGGGCACAGTCACTGCTCCCAATTTGTATAAAAACACCTGCACTTTCCTTTAATCTTTTCCTACCTAAGGAATACCCAGCAGCTGCTAATAAGTGTGCCTAAACACTTGTGAAAAGTAATAACAAAAAGAAGCAGCTTCAATTCTAAGCCAATAATGGCTAAAATCCCAAACATATAAAACATACACCATGTAAAAACTACTGAGAAATGTACCACCATAATATCATTAAATAAATAAATTAGTGTAAATAAACATACATAAGTTGATCATTATACAAATAGATCTACTGTGCTCCAATAGGTACCTATAGAAGAGCTTGAGATGTACTAGAACTTGGAACATTTACATAATTTTAGCATGTGTATTTATATATTAGTAAGGATAGTATACAGTATGAATTTATGCCAATAAAGAGTATATTTCATTGAGTTATATGATCTGGCGTGATAGTGTTAATTTTAATGTACAAGAGAGCGGGAATACTTCCTGAAGATGTCTGGATGTGATGAAATGCGTTGGGTGGGGCTACCAGTTGAGACACAATTTCTGCTTGGAGTGGAATGCACACTGACTCCAGGAGTCCCCCTACACCTTACCAGAAGCTAGTCATCCCAGATGCCAGGTTTAATCACTGTGTAATGTGGGTTTAACTGCTTAATTTCTTTTATTTGATTTTAAATAAATATTGGTAAACAATGAGTCTTCTCGAGTCTGAGTTTTTTTCTATGGATGTGACATAGAGGTTGATGCATCTATTTTGGAAAACTTTTCATGCTGGTTGATGTGTAAGATACTTTGAGGAGATAGTATCTCCTATGGATGGCGAGTGGAGAGATCTGACCAAAAGGAGAGAGTGTATAGCTTGAAGCACATTCTGAGCTTGTTATTGCTAAGAGGTTAATATATTCTGGTGAATGATATGGGCAGTGGGGGATGGGAAGTGCTAGAATACAGTCCCAGGCAGATATAAGAGTAATATGTGGACCAAATGAATAGAGTGAGTCCATACATATGAACTGGGACTTGCGGGTATGTAATTCAGCACTGTCCTATTGTTGGGGGTCCAAGGATGAGAATAATCTCTGGGTGGATGTGGATCTTGGAGATAGAGGCAGCCAGCTGTCAGAGCTTGAAGCAACTCTAGTGCACAGATAGAGAGAGAGAACACAGCGGTGCCACTCAGTCCGGTGGTAAAGTCCTATGCAGTCCTCTTCTTCGTTTCCTTCACTCTGGTGGTGTCACGTACCTGGATAGTGGCCTGACGTGAAGAGGTAACTCCGGCTCAAGGACTGCTGATGGTGAGACAGCAGTTGCAGGGGCACGGTGGGGTATGAGTGCCTGAGGACAGTCCGGTAATAGCAGGTGAGCTAATGAGTTGCAGGCAAGGAGCAGGGTTCTGATGTAGCCGTACAGGATGGATGGATACTCGAGCACAGCGTTCTGAGGATACAGGGTCAGATGAGCCGGGTTCGGTATTGGTCAGGCAGATCAGGCTTACAGGAAGGAGGAAGAGTAGTCAGGTCACTACTAGGTCAGCAATGGAATCAGACAGGAGCAGAGACAGAAGAATAATCCAAGACAAGCCAGAGGTCAGGGCAGGAAGCAGTCAAGTGGAGATCAGGAACAGGCTGGTTCAGTATCAGGAGTCAATCACAGGAATCAGGGAACACGAGCAAGAAAAAGACCATGCGGCGATGGGACAACTACTGCAGCCAGTTTAAATAGCCCTTTTGGCACCAGCATTAGTGACAGGTGCGCACCAACATGTGCGCCAATGTCCAAGTACCTGCACATCTGTTTGACTGGTAAGGACTCTGGGCATGCGCCTATTTGTGCCCCGCGGAACTTCACCTGCACTCTGGGCAGGCCTTCCCTGACATTGCCCCCTCCCTATGGGCAGCCTCCGGATGCCCAATTGGCTCCTTTGTGGGTAATTGAGAAAAAACTCACGAATTAAATTCGTAGCATGCACATTCTGTGCAGGTTCCCATGAATTTTCCTCTGGCCCATACCCCTTCCATTCAATTAGGTATTGCGTCTGGCCTTTCCTTTTCCTACAGTCCACAACAGCCTCTACTTCAAATTCCTCCTCTCCATCCACAATTATAGGCTCAGGAGGCCTTGACCTTCGATCAGAAAAGGGGTCTGGCACTGCAGGTTTTAGTAATGACACATGGAAAACTGGGTGTACCTTAAGGGATTCCAGTAATGCTAATTCGTAAGAGACATCATTAATTTTACGTCTTACGGAGAATGGTCCCACAATCTTAGGTGCCAGCTTCCTTGAAGGACACGCCATCTTCAGGTTGGTTGTGGCGAGCCAGACCTCCTCTCTTGGGTGCAGGATCAGTTCTCCCCTTCTCCTTCTATCACTGGCCCTCTTGTTCTCCTGAGCTTTTGTGACAGTCTCCTGTAACAATTTGTTATTCGCAGAAAAAAAACTTTCCGTTTCCGTCACAAGATCAGGCAGAAAGGTAGGGTGAAACCCATAATTAGCAAAAAATGGGGATTGTTTGGTGGCAGCATGATTGGAGTTATTATATGCAAACTCCGCCAATGGCAGGAGTGATACCCAATCATCTTGGACAAATGAAGTGTAACACCGGATGTACTGCTCCAGGGTCTGATTAGTCCGTTCATTTTGTCCATTGGTTTGTGGGTGATAGGCCGAAGAAAAAGAAAAATTTCGATTTTCAAGGTTTCACACAGTGCCCTACAGAATCTTGATGTGAACTGCACCCCTCGATCTGAAAAAATGTTTACGGGAATTCCATGAAGCCTGACAATTTCTTTAATAAAGACCAGTTTCAAAAGCAGAGGGTGTCTTTTTCAGGGGCAAAAAATGGGCCATCTTAGATAGTCGATCTACTACCACAAAGATGCCGGTAAACCCTTCTGAAAGTGGAAGTTCAACTATAAAATCCATTGATATCATCTTCCATGGTCTGTCAGGTACAGGCAGAGGTCTGAGCAATCCCCAGGCTTTATTTCGGGTACTCTTATTTCGGGTGCAGATGGTGCATGCGTTTACATAAGCCTTACAGTCCTTTCCGATATCCGACCACCAGAATGAGCGTTTTGCCAGCTCTATTGTTTAGGCGACCCCAAAGTGGCCCGCTAAAGGATGGTCATGGCAATATCCAAGGACAGGGGTCCACATCTCCTTTGGTACCACAATTTGCTCACCTTTCCATAGCAGTCCATCCTTGCTTTGTACTGTAACTCCAGGTGGGCTGGATAATCCTGCTGAAGCCTGTTGTAATTGGAATAATAGACTGGTCTGTAGTAACAGGAAATTCCCTGCCGGCAAAATGGTGTCTGGTATTGGGGTATCTTTTGGATCCTCAAACATGCGCGATATTGCATCGGGTTTGGTGTTCTTGGATCCAGGCCTATAGGTAATCTGAAAGGTAAATCTTGAGAAGAATAATGCCCATCGGGTCTGACGTGGTTTAAGGCGTCTAGCAGTCCATAAGTACTCAAGATGCTTGTGGTCGGTATATATTAAAATAGGGTGTGTGACTCCTTCTAGCAGGTATCTCCATTCCTCCAGAGCTACTTTAATTGCCAGAAGCTCCCAGGCCCATATGTCATAGTTCTTTTCAGCTGGAGAGAGCTTCCTTGAGAAAAAGGCTACTGGATGCATTAATTCCTTGAGTCCTTTCCGTTGGGAAAGGACTGCCCCAACTGAGTTTTCCGATGCATCTACCTCTAGGATATAAGGCAGTGTGGAGTCTGGATGGCTCAGAATAGGGGCAGCTGTGAATAGTTCCTTCAGGGCTTCGAAGGTGGCCTGTGCTTTTGGAGTCCAGTGAAAGCGGACTTCCAATCTGGTGAGCTGGGTAATGGGTGAGATGAGGGCTGAGAAGTTTTTAATGAATTTCCAGTAGAAATTGGCAAAGCCTACAAATCGTTGAATACCTTTTTTATCTGAGGGGACTGGCCAGTCCAAGATAGCTGAGACTTTCTGCTGGTCCATTTTAATGCCATCTGTGGAAATTATCAGCCCAAGAAATGGAATACTCTGTTGCTCGAATTTGCATTTCTCGGCCTTGGCGTAAAGTCTGTGCTGACAAAGTCATCCTAAGACATTTTTAACATGCTCTCGATGGATTTCCAAGGTTGTGGAAAATATTAGAATGTCATCTAGATAGACTGTGACAAAGACGTCAAGGTAGTCTCTGAAGATATCATTGATAAAATGTTGGAAGGTAGCAGGTGCGTTGCACAATCCAAAGGGCATGACCAAATACTCGAAATGGCCGAATCGAGTACGAAAAGTAGTCTTCCATTCGTCCCCCTCCCAGATACGGACCAAGTTATAGGCTCCCTATCTATAAATCTAATTTTGTAAAGATGACTGCAGTTTTAAGTCTTTGGAAGAGTTCGGGAACTAAGGGAAGGGGGTAATGATTTGTTACCGTAATTTTGTTTAGTTCCCGATAATCCACACAAGGCCGTAGGGAGTTGTCCTTCTTTTCCACAAAGAATATCCCTGCTCCTGCTGGAGATGTGGAAGGGTGAATGATCCCTTTTGAAGGTTTTCTTTAATATATTCCTTTAATACCCCTAATTCCTGTTCAGATAGGGAAAAAAAATGCGCTTGAAGGAAATTTCAGATCCTGGAAGCAGATCGATCGGGCAATCGTAAGGTCGGTGAGGAGGAAGGTTATTTGCTCCTCGCTTGCTAAAGACATCCAGGTATCCATGGTAGGCTTGTGGGACTATTTGGGCAAGTTCGGTATCTGAGTCTATGCACAGTAGTGTAGAGGTGGATGGAGGTGCTATGGACAGGAAATGATTCTTGCAATATGGGTATGAAAACTGGATTTTCTCGGTCTTCCAATCAATCTGTGGGTTATGGGTCTGTAGCCATGGTAGGCCCAAGATGACCGGAAGCAAGAGAGAGGCAATTGTGTTTAGGCGTAATAGTTCCTGATGGTGAGTAGTGATGGTAGTCAGTAGTGGCGGGGTCTCTTTATTTACCAGCCCAGATTTGATGCAGGACCCATCAGCTAAAAATAGATTAAGTCCTTGCTCCTTTAGCTGCAGAGGGATGTGTCGCTGGGCTGCAAAGCATAGGTCGATGAAGCAGCTACAGGCCCTAGAATCAATAATTGCAGTCACCAACACGGTTCTTCCGGGAAGCTGGAAGGAAATAGGAACAGCCATATGAGTTGAGCTGGCAGGTAATGATGAATGGTTAGCTGAAGACAAGGAGATGCACTTACGCAGCTTGGCAGGGCAGGAACGCACATAATGGCCAGCTTCTCCACAATACAGGCAGAGATTATTTACTCGGCGGCATTGGTGTTCCTCAGGAGTTAGCGACGGACGAATCAGACCAAGCTGCATAGGTTCAGGTGTGTCTGATGTCCCAGGATCAGAATTTCTGGGTGATGTACTGGGCTGGACCGGAATTTTGGGTAGCATCCATGTAGGCCTAGGAACTTGGGTGGACCTCTCTAACCTGCGTTCACATAGGCGACGGTCAAGCTGAATGGATGAAGTGATTAAGTCCTCCAGAGAATTGGGTATGCCAACTCGGGCAAGTTCGTCCTTGAGGGCCTCAGTAAGACCCAAGCGGAACTGATGACGCAGGGCAGCATCTTTCCAATTAGTGTCTGCACTCCAACGTCTAAAGTCCGTGACATAGTCCTTGGCCGCTCAGCGACCCTGTTGGAGTGCATGTAAGGCTACTTCTGCTGTGGTGGTCCGCTGTGGATCGTCATACAGCTGGGCCATTGAGTCAAAAAAAGTAGTCATAGTATTCAGATGTGCGTGACAACTTTCTAGCAGAGGATGGGCCCAAGCTTGTGGCTCACCTTGGAGCAGAGAGATAATGAACCCCACCTTAACATTTTCCATGGAGAAGGGGTTCAGGAGGTGGCATCATGCCAACAATATTAGTGAGAGGTTCTGTGGGAGCCCCAGTTGTGGTTGGGACAGAGGGAGCTGCAGACACTGGAGCAGGTGTAGCCAGGGTCTGCATGCCTTCCTTCAGGTATACATATCCATCCTTCAAAGTTTTGACTGCTTGGGTCAGTGCTGTCAGTTGTTGGCATATTTCATCCAGAGGCGAAGGTCCTCTTCCAGGCTGAGACATGGCCGTATGGTACGGTCACGTACCTGGATAGTGAGCCTGACGTGAAGAGGAAGGCTTCCTGTACAACTCCGGCTCAAGGACTGTTGATGGTGAGACAGCGGTCTCAGGGGCACGGTGGGGTATGAGTGCCTGAGATCAGTCCGGTAATAGCAGGTGAGCTGATGAGTTGCTGGCAAGGAGCAGGGTTCTGATGCAGCCGTGTGGGATGGATGGATACTCGAGCGCTGAGGATGCAGGGTCAGACGAGCCAGGTTCGGTATCGGCCAGGCAGATCAGGCTTACAGCGGCAGGAGGAAGAGTAGTCAGGTCACAGGCCAGGTCAGCAACGGAAGATCAATCAGACAGGAGCAGAGACAGAAGAATAATCCAAGACAAGCCAGAGGTCAGGGCAGGAAACAATCAAGCGGAGATCAGGAACAGGCTGGTTCGGTATCAGGAGTCAATCACAGGAATCAGGGAACACGAGCAGGGAAAAGACCACACGGCAATGGGACAACTACTGCAGCCAGTTTAACTAGCCCTTTTGGCGCCACCATTAGTGACAGGCACGCGCCCGCATGTGCGAGTGCGCATGCGCACACGCTGATGTCCAAGTATCTGCACATCTGTTTGACTGGTAAGGACTCTGCGCATGTGCCTATTTGTGTGCCGCAGAACTTCACCTGCACTATGGGCAGGCCTTCCCTAACAGGTGGATTTCAGGGCTCAGGGGGTAGAGAGGAGCAAGGAGGCCTGAGGATGGAACATGCATGCTCTGCATGTGCGCCGCACGTAAAGTTCCAGTTCCAGTTGACATCACAGCCCAGAGCCTCTCTGCTACCCCCCCTGAGCCCTGGAATCCACCAGAGCGGAGGGGAGGAAGAAGAGGACTGCACAGAAATTTACTAGCGGACTGTATGAACCTACTGCACTGAGACATGCTCTTTTTAACCCTATACCTGTGAGTGTTTTACTTATTATACTGCCTGATTTTAATTCATCTACACTTAGAGTGGCACCGCTGTGTTCTCTCTATCCCTATTCTGGTGAATGAGCCATTCTAAGGGGCACAATCATTAGAGCACATGGGTTTTTTGGACACTGAGCACTTGTGGACTTTGTACGTTTTTGGGTGATTTGTATGTCCTCATACATTATTGATTATTTGTCAATATTTTTATGTTTATATGTTTTCACCAGCACAGGAAAGTACTTTTTGTGCTTTATTATTGTAATAGTTTTATTTGTGTAGTGTTCAATTTACGCATATGTATTTTAATTTGTTTATTTCATTTCATCATGATTGTATTGTTTACACAGCACAGTGGATCTATTTGCACAGTGATCAATTTATGTACCAGTATTTCTTTCTTTATTTATTTAATGATATCACTGTCATAAATTTCATAGTGTTTTTTAAGTGATTTTATATTTTTTAGGCTTGGGAAGCTAGTCATTATTTGCTAGGAATTTGCTTCTTTTTCTTATTGCTGCTCCTAATTGACAGTCATGTGGGTGAATAGCCCTAATCACAGACAGTGTGCTTTCTCATTCCATGCACCCGCACTCACCTGGCTTTCAAATTGGAAGCAGCGGCTGTATCTGTGCAGCCGCTGCATCCCTATTGGCATGAATAGTACTGTCTGCATGGGGATGCACAGAACACCTGTGCATCCTTGTACAGGAAACACAGACCGTATACTGGTGTACACTGTAGTACACCTGTGTGAATGAGGCCTAAATTGTCTATTTGATTTTTTTCTTGTTATTCTTTGCTGGAGTTCTGCTTTAAGCCAGGCCAAGGGACTAATAAATGGTTTTTGTACTCTGTATAGCACTGCACAGCTCTGTGTAAATGTAAAAATCAAGTGAGTGTGAATGGTCATTTTAGTTGTATAGTCTAGGTGAACTGAGGATTTTCTGAAAATTATTCCCCTGTTTTAGAACATTGCATTTTGAGTGGTTAACATTTTCCACATGCAAAATTCCATTAAAGCTGTCTGGGCTATGATTATTATTTTATTGCCTAAATGCTAATTGAATGTTTTGTGTCACTCTCATTAAAACTTTTTCAGCGGCCAGCAAGGGCAGATGAGCAATGTGCAAGATTACTGCTTTGCAAGGGAACGAACATTGGCCAGTGTCACTGACACAAATTGACTTAGCAAAGAGAATACATTTTCCTTTTCATCCATCATGCCTCCATTTGACAGAGATAAATTATCCGTGAGATCTCTCTGGAATATTTTTATTCCTCTTAAGTAGTAAAAGTCTGTAATGTTTTCATTTTAATAGTGGTGTCCTTTTGATGCAGAGGTCAGAATATGTCAAGCTACAAATCACGTATCAACAGACATTCCCATTAATCAGTTTAAGAACTTCCAATTTATGTCAGATATGTTATATTTGGTAGCATAAGCACATGACACTGGCATTGGATTTACTGCATTTCATGAAGAAAGGTCTCACTCTCTATACATAACTATCTCATACAAAACTGGATTTCAGATATTTATCTTAATTTTTAGCAATCAGTCAATTTTGCACTTATCGGAAGTTGAATGTATGGTAATGTCTGACAAAGGCATTTATTAAGATTTTGGAAAGCAGCAAAGTCTGGAGAATGTTCACAATTCAGTATTAAATTGGTTTTCCCGTCATTAACATTTTTGTATCTCATTAATATAAACAAAGCTATAATAAGGTACAATTACACCCTGCATGTAGTGTAGTGAAGTGCATTAAAGTGGTTGTAGTTCCTTACATATATCCAGTGAAGTGGCACAGAAATTAAACAAATCCTCCTACCTAAGTTGTACTTGTTTATCTGTAGCAATTTCTCCTATAGAGCCTTCTAAAACACACATATCAAAGGATTTTTTTTTCAGCAGTAAAAACAGGGGGCTTGAATCTGACATCACACACACTGCAGAGCTAGAGCAGAGTTCAATGAAATCTTATAGTTGATTTGAAGGAAGGGACATGACCATCCTGTACATAGGCTCATAGAAAAACATACAGAGCTGAGACTTTGCATCACCTGCTATGTACTGTGTATGTGGGGGGATGGTCCCCAGGAGGCTATTGTGTCATATTAGAGTATTATCAGTGACTCATGCAGATAGCAGAGAGAGGGGAGACCAGATAGGATACATACATGGTGCTTTAGATGTTGGCTAGTACACACTTTAGAAGGATGTGCTTTGTTTATTCTTCATGTCTGTGATTTACAACCACTTAAAAAAATTGTAATTTTATACATAGTCCTCCACTGCATTTAACAACAGGAACCACTTTCTTATTTGTCACTATTGACACTGGGTTTGGTGAGAGGATACAAAAATGGGAGCCCAAGAAATCGGCAGCTCAAGAAGTGTCAGTTTCTTATGCCTTATATTGTGTGTGTGTGTGTGTGTGCGTGGGGGGGGGGGGGTTCAGTGTTTTGAATGTTTTTTTGGAGTATGTCATATTTTTTTAGAAGACATTTTTTGCCAGTTTCTTTTTTTTAGCAACAAAATTGCTTTAAGAGATAACAGTGCCGTCACAGAAAATGCATCCCTTATTGCTTAGCCCCCTTAACAAAAATAACCCCCTTCCCTTATCTAAGATACATATTAATCTGAATCTGAAAATGACAGCCCTGGCCTTTAGAAAGCATTGGATCCTCCATGACAAATCTTGCCACTGGATATGCCTGCATAGTCCACTCCCCTGGACTTATGGAGCCTTGTTCTGATTCAAAAAAGTGATCCTCTTTACACTCAATACTTGTTGAGAAGTGGACATGCTGGATGTGGCCATTTTTATGCAGACCTTACCACATGCTTGGGATATCCTGCTGATTAAATTCGAAAAGAGACTTTAGCAAACTTTTGCAGTCTAGCTTTCCAGAAATACCCAAGTGAGACGTTTAGCCTTTGTTACTAGCAAGTAGCCTGTGCATGAGGGTCAGAAAGGTGAGACAAAAAGAGATAACCTGGAGTGATAGAGTCAGTAAATCCATCAAAAGAGGAGAGGTTAGCCAAAAGCTAGTTCAAGGCTTTCATGGTTCTCTCCCATGTTGTAAGGGAAATGAAAAAGGATGTTCTTTAAAGGAAAACAGGCGGACACATTATATCAATATGTATCAGATAGAGGGGTTGTTTTATGGAGAGATGTAACTCTCAGCCACTGTGTTATAACCACATTCAGCAAAGACATGACTTCAAAGAAACCTGTCCTAAGAGAAAAATAGAGGCTGCTCTTGCTAACCAATGCTAGTTGTCATAACATCATGCTGACCCTGTTGCCTGATTATGTGGCATCATCTTTGAAGTATGCAGATATGTACATTTCTTCAATTACCCTAATCTGATCAGCATAAAAGCCAGGCAAAAAGCATTTCCTGGCTACTAGTCAATATGCTGCAGTGTATGCAGGAATTGTTTAATTTTAGTCTCTTCATCACACAAAGGTAATGTAAGCTCTAAAATAACACAGATTCAATTAGTACATTTTCCTTCATCAGCCTTCCTAGATGTGTGCATTATTACTGCTCTGATTACTTCTGACTTTTAATGGACATGTCTTTGTTAGCAAAGTTCTTAAATGTACACCAGAACATTTAGAGGACATTTCACTTCTGTTAGAGTTACTGTTTTATTAAAGGAGACATCCAATGTATTACTACACAAGACAATTAATTAAATTGTTTAATTAGGTATTAGCTATGAATTTCAAGGTGCAGAGGGATATTTCATAACTGCCCTAACAAATTAAAAATTCTCTTTCCTGAAATGATACAACAATATTTAGTTTATTTTAACAAATTCCCAGACTCACAATTCTTTTTGTTTTGGGATTAGTTCAACAATTTTCTAGGATTCTGTACAGGGAACAAGGCCATTTCACATTAATCCTTCTAAAGTTTTTTAGGACCCCCTGACAACATGTAGCGTTATGGTTATACATGGGCCTTAATGTGCTTTATTGTGTGTTTCTGCACAGTGTATTAACCCAGCCCTTTCATTTTGAATGAGTTCCAATGCATAGACAATTTCACCATGGTGCACTATAGCACAGGTGTCTTCTGTAGATGCATTGGGGTGCCATTCAAAATGCATGATGCAGAACCATACATTGTTTTACTGAGGATTACTGCAATAGAAGGGTATGAATAGGCCTTGAAAGGTTGCACATTTAAAGGTATGTATATGATGTCATATATTGCAGCACAGATGACGATCATGTGATTTCAGATAAAACAAAACCTCCTACCTAGCTATTATCTCAGAGCTGTAATGGTGTGGCCTCCATATCTACAGGACAGAAACAGGAAAGGACCTACAATAAAGTTTGATATTATTTTACAATATTTATAGTTAAATTGTAGGTCACATTTTACCTATAGAATTTAGACTTAAAGGAGAAGTACAGTCAAAGCTTTTTTAGTTTTACTTCTCCTGTGGATCACATGAGTGCAGTTTGTTCAGCTCTCCTGTGACCCATTTTCAGCTTACAGTGGACTAAAGTCCACTGTCAACCAGGGGCGGACTGACCATTTGGAAACTCAGGCACTGCCTGAGGGCCCGGGGTCAGTAGGGGGCCCCATGAGATGCCCCTGGTACCTTTTTCATAGGCTTTTTTGAGTTTGGGCAAGGACACAGGGGCCCCATGATCCCCTATTGCCCAGGGGCCCCATGAGTTGTCAGTCCGCCCCTGCTGTCAACTGATGTCACTAAGCTGGTCCAGTCTAGGGAAAGATCCTGATTTCAAAGTTGGGATCCATCCTAGAGTCTGGAGCGGAACCTGGCTCTGCCTCTCAGTGAAGCGCTGAGCGAGATGCTCCTTCCCCCTCCACAGGCCAGAGCTCGAGTGAGTGCTGGGAGGGCTGAGTAGACAGCGATGACTGACAGTCTCTCTCTCTCTCTGGTCAGAGTGGAGAGAACTCAGCAATCCGCAGTCATGTGAGTTCTCACCCTTAGAGCCAGCAGGGGACAGATACAGCATTGGACTGAAGCTGCATCCACCTAAAAAAAAAAAAAACCCTATTTCTCTTTTAAGGAATTATGTACTTTGAACACAAGTATTTTCCATAGACAAACACAATTTTACTATTTGATAGCCCCACACTTGGCCACATATTTCCAGCTGTGGATGCCAAACCCTCACTAGGTCTCATTACCACCCACATGTTCAAACAAACAACATAATAGACACCCCACCTGCAATCTTGTTTTGACATGTTTTATTCCCAATGGGTCTTAAGCTGGTCATAGATGGATTTAAATTTGGCTGGCTCAGCAGGGACCAGTCGACTTTCCATCCATCTATGGGCAGGCTGGTTGTACACAAGTCACTCTCTCGATTGACTTGTGAAAAACCAGCCTATTTGTTTTTTTTTGCTCAATCAGTGCCCGCAGCTGTAGCCAGCAACACTGATCATTGTATTCTGATGATGGGGAACTCTCCCCACTGTCAAATTACAATAGCTTCACGAGAGGGATTCACAAAACACTTGGTGTTGATGGAGAAATTAGCACATTTTTTTAGTTGGCCTACCTTAGTTGTACAGTAGTTTCAGCAAACATTGCCTTATCTTTTAAAGCAAATGTATCCCTATACAGTTTTGTTTAAAAAGTACTGTGTAAAAAACATATCACTAATACTTACCTGTCTGGTAAGTCTCCTATCTTTGCTCTGTTGAAGAGTTCTGGTCACAGGACACACATCTGTAAGTTTCAGATGTCTTGTCCTCCCCTGCATTGTGATATCATATGCTCACTCATACGTCATACATCGCTACTGTGTACTGTAGAATCTTTAGCATGCAAAATGCCTTGGTATGTAGAATGTCCTATCCTCCAATGCACTCAGATTCCATCCATCAGCCCCTACATCAATATTGTGTCATGTAAAATTGTCAGCATCTGACACTTATGGGTGTTTAGGATGCCTTGCCCTTTACTATGCACTGTGGTTTCACCAATCGTAGTACACGAGGGGTATTCAAGTCAAACCGGGATTTTTGAGTTTATATAATAAAATAACAAATTTCAAGGAGTGGAAACTGCATTTATTTATCAATGTACTCCCCTGCTACATTTGTACACTTATCCCAGCATTAAACTAATGCCTGGAAAGCTTCAGCATAGAAAGATTTGTCAGTACACTTGAACCATCCTAGGAAAGCCTGCTTCACTTCGTCATCAGTGCTGAAATGCTGACCTTTAAGGAACTCTTTTAATATTCCAACTTCACAACAGGTCATTCATCAATTATTCAGAATCACACATTCCATGTGCTGAATGTTCACAGGAATTACTGCTGAGGGCTGGGAACCACCATGGCCGGGATTGTCACTGACAGACATACGGTCATCCTTGAAATGTTTACACTATTTAAATGTCTTATTGCGACTGAGTGTCTTATCGTACTGTACTTGAAGTCTTCTGTAGATATCCATGGGTTTTACGCCTTCGTTCACAAAAAACGTCATCACAACACACTGTTCCATGCGCACACTAACACTGTAAATGAAAAAAGATCGAAAGTTAAAAAGAAAAAAACGTACTTTCTGCTATAGAACAAATCCAATTAAAAAAAAATCAAATTTCTTTATCAATTTAGGCCAAAATGTGTTCTGCTACATGTGTTTGGTCATAAAAAAATCCAAATAAGAGTATATTGGTTTGTGGGAAAGTCATAGCATCTACAAACTATGGTATATATAATGTATTTTTTTTTATACTAGTAATGGAGGTGAACAGCAACTTATAGTGGGACTGTGATAGAGCAACATACAATCTGACACTAACTGACACTGCCTGGGAGGTACACAAACTGACTATTGGTGTCAATGGTGATGCCAGTTACAGTGATCAGTGATAATACTATACGCTGTCACTGTACTAATGACACTGGCTGGGAAGGGGTTAACATCTCTGAGTAATCAAGGGGTTAAGTGTGTGCATAACAAGTTTTAATGTGTGTAATCAGCCAATCAGCAGGTTGCAGCCATGAATCATTGGCTGACACCTGTTGACAAAATCCCTGTTTCCAATCACAGTGGGAGTCGTCCATGGGGACCTGCACGCTCGCTCTGAATCCAGAAGACACTGGCGACATACAGGTGCATGATTGTGCCTGTACAAGCCGCCCGCCTACAGTAAAATGTTGCGGGTTAAAGTCAGGATCGTTTCAGAGTCTGTACCAGCTTAGTGACATCACAGGAGTAAAGAACGTACAGGCACAATCACGCACCTGTATGTCGCCAATGTGAGTTAGGGACCTTAGATTGTACACCCCTTGAGGGTTAGGGACTGATGTGAATGTACAATATATATATGTAAAGCGCTGCATAAATTGATGGCGTTATATAGGTACCATAAATAAATACAGTAATAAATAATAATCCCCAGAAGGAGCATAGTCAAAATAGCTTTGGTCTATAAATCACGTTTTCAAGATTACATATCATTTTAATTTACTGAGAAATAAAAACTATTTACCAGCTTTTTAAAAATCCTATTTACCATTCACTCTTTGCTACATTTTTCAATTCAGGATAAAAGGACAAATATACAGTATATATTTTAGGTTTCTATTTCCTGCTATTTTTTGCTTTCCAAAGCAAAGAAAAAAAACTGAATAACAAGGATGGTCTTATTTGCATTATAAAACACAAGCACATTGAATGTACTCCATTTTCAGCCAATAGCCTTTTATGGGAGTAATTTTGCTTTTGTGAATGACAAGCTTTTATGTGGGAGAAAATCAGTGTATTATTATTTCAAATTGCTGCATGAGAAAAACCTGCCACTGTATTTTGTCAGTTAAAAGGTTTTAAAAATCTGTCAAGAGACCACATTCTCTGCCCAATAATTAATTTGTTTTTCAGGCAAAGTACACCATGATGTTGTATTACATTTTGTCTTTTTTTTTTATTATTTCTATCCACTGTGAGAGAACTGACTAAATGATATATGGATCTGAACATGCCATAAATCTGTGTTTAAAACTAAAGTTAAAGCAAGGAGCTTTAGACTGTCAAAACAGAAATAATGGAAAGTGGGCCTGCCACACCAAATTGAAAAATGACCCAGCAAAGGACCACTATACCCAAAGTGGAAAAGTTGCAAAGTTATACTTTGTGAAAGAGTTACAAATAACATTTGACAACTGGACATATTTACATTACCCTGACAAATCTAACCACTTTCACAACACTGGATTCTGCATGATTCACCCCAATTTCTCCACGATGGGCCATCTGTAGCAATATCTTTCAGATACTGTTGTAGAATATTTTGTACTACTTTCTTGTTTAGAGAAAATATAATCCAAGTTTAATTAACTTATTTGTGGCATTTTAACATCATAACAAAAGTGCTAAATTGTTAGACCAATATGCCACACATGGGAAAGTGGATTTTGATGAATACTTATATTTTTACCATAAATTATGATTGTAGGTTATTGTCACATCTCTGTTTTCACCATGTGATTCCATAATCTGATCAATCATGTATACATGAACAAAGTTTCTCAGTGGCAGTGATCAATGCAAAATGATTGATAATATTTTGCCCTGGCTGATTGACTCAGTTTGATCAAACTCAAATCTAAACTTATCAGAAGGAATGTTATGACTATTCAGTTGGTTACAGATTTGATCAACTCATACAACGATTGGCTGAAAAATTCAAAGCGCAAAATATATTCCAATAAGGAAAAAAACACAAAATAATAAAACAAAAAATGTGGCCTGCCATTGTACAGTCAATAAACAGAAAAGATGGTGTACATCACAATTTCATAAGTGGATATGATGCATACCAACAAAAGTTATTGAACACCCTGAGGGGCTAGTATAGAAGAGCCTAAACATTCTTAAAAGTACTGATAAAGTTGATTCACGGACTAGCATACAGTGTTGCATAATGGGTTAAGGAGCCGGCCTATTGTCCCGTATGTCAGCTATCTATCTGAAATAAACACAAAAGGACCAAAAAATAAAGAAAAAAGGGAGGGTAAGGGGTAAATGGGGGGGAAGAAGAAATGGGGGGAAGGATAAAGGAATAAGAACAGCGTTCTAAGAAGGGAAAGAATAAGCGGGGATAAGAATAGAGTTAGAAGGTATTAGTGCATCGGGGCAAAGTACAAGGCCCCATCTTCTTTCGGTTGTAAGATGGAATTGTGCTGTGGCTGGTAAACTAACTTTTATGGGTTTGGTGGTTAAGATGGTCTAGTCGTGAGACAGAGGTATGTTGCAGACTCTCGAAAATGAAAACATCAAGCCCATCTATACTTAAATTTTGAGGAAGTATCCCATGCTACGCTAATGAGCTCTTCCATCTGAGCAATAAGATATATGACTAAACCAGTATGCTGTTGTTTATATTTTTGTTATTTGTTCATTTATCTCCTTGTGAATTTTGTCTTCACTGTACACCATGCCCTGTTATAATAATCTGCAATAAAGATATATTGTCAAAACAAAATTGTGAAGCACATATGGCCACCCTAAGACTACAATGCTTGAGATATTTTAGTATTCCAGAAGCATCTTGTGTGCTGCTTTGCAAGAGGTTGCTGGGGATAGGATGAGGTAGAGTTACATCCCTTTGCTACTAGGACAGTGATATTTTCCAAAAGGCTTATAGCAATAAAAATCTGACAGAGGTTCTATACGGTCCATCTAAAAATAAATAAAATGCTAGTTGTTCAGCCATTACTTTGACCCACTCATTTCAACACTAAGGTTGCTTTAAAAAAAGGTAAATAGGATGTTTAGAGATTTTTTTCCAAAGCTTAATGAATACTGTAAGGGGAAAATTCACTTTGCAAAGAAAACCCACTAATGTGTAAGGAAAGCAGAAAAAAAAACATTTTTACTTGCACGTGATTGGACAAATAAAGTCAGCAGAACTTCAGTTTGTTCCCTAAGCTTTAAGGACAATTCTCTTGCAAAATACATGCTCCCTTGCAAAGTGAACTTTAGTAAATCAGACCCTTAGGGGGAATGACCTAGAAGAAGAGTGCAGATCATGGCTAGTTGTTGTTTTGTTCATATGTTGGACATGTTTTGTCCAAGAACATAACAGGAGGTGTGAAAGTCCTCCTCTGTCATGGAAACTTGTGCTGATGTGTACATGTAAGCTGCCTTTGCTAAACTCTATTTTTTAAGAATCAATTCCCTAGCAATCATGTTGGTGATTTGGCTTCAATCCTTTCTAAATCAAGTTTACTGAAAAGGTGTTTTGACTTTCTCCATCTTTTATCTGCTGTATAATTGTTCCAGGTCTAATATGAAATCTGGACACTGCCAAGCAACTAGCAGTCTATGAAATATGCTAAAAATGTCAGTCAGTTTGTTTGGCACATGACTGTTGTACTTTAAAATTTGCCTTGCAATTTATGAGAGTTACATCTCCGTGCATAAAGGAATTAGAATAATGGACCCATATACGCAAGTTTGAAACTACAGAAAATCTGACTGCATATAAATATTTAATATAAATATTTATATAAATATTTTTCTTTTAATTGGGTGGCCAAATCAGGTCTTCACTTTGCTAATTCAGACCTACACGTACCTCTGCTGTAAAAAATATCCTATGATAGTAATCTGTTGTTTGCTAATAACAGCATAAATCTTGTAATTGCACTGAATTATTGCTACAGGGAAGACAATGCAGAGCTGAATTAGCTTTACCTTGCTCTAACATGGTTGTGAGAACTTTCAGTAAATCCTGATGATATCAGAGATAAAAAAAAGTGGAATTTCACCCATAAAAACATTATGAAACCTTTACGGTTATATTGTGCTACACAATGTTTTAATAGGTTATTTGTAGCGGTGTCAAAAGTCCAGGAGTTGATAATTTCAGTTCTTGAGCTTGGTACTGGATTCTTGTAGTTAGAGGTTCTCGTGAAAAAAACATTCAGATCCGCCATGCTTGACGCAGCACCATTATAATGACAAAGAACTGTTATCCTACCATGTTTTAAATTGGTGACTGGGACTGAAATAGTTCATCTGAAATTTTTTTAAAACCTTGTGGTGCTGATAGTTCAGGATGGGATTAAAGTGGAACTAAACTGTATCTGAGCACCCCAAACTGAAACAAAATGAGTTCATCCATTTTTAATATTCAAAGCAAACTTTATTTTATTGTGAAATTACTTTGCAAAAAACCTTTAGCATTTTTAACTGCAGCCATCTTAAGCAAGGGCAGATGATTCATGTAGCATTTATTTCCCAAAATCCATCTGTCCTTAGCTCAGGTAAGAAGGCACAAGGTGTGTTTAGCTGAGAAAGAGCCTCCTCCCCTCCTCCAGATGAAAGGAAAAAAATGGCCATGGGAATTTATGGGATGTACGACATCATTTGGCCAGAATTTGTGGTCTAGGCTAAAAGCCAGGAAGCAACTGAAGAAATGTAAAAAAAAAAAATGTTTAAACCAGGTAAATATAATATACCTTCCTATCTATTTACTAGTGCTAGTAGTACAAGGGTTACAAATAGTTAATGTTGATTGAGAGAGTTTAGTTCCGCTTTTAAGGTCCAAAAAACAAAATGACCTACAAAACCCAATTGAGACTTATTTAAATATTGATCAGAACTTTAACCTTAAAAATGAAGACAGCACAACAGTTAACTGCATAGGAATGAGGATTAAATGAAAGCCTATGCTAGATTCTGGTCTGCAAAACATTTTCACGTTTTTACTTTTTAAAAGGTATTTTTAAAGAAATGAATTCACTTGTAGGGTCACACACAAAGAGGCTGTGCTTTTAAATGAGCATAGAAAGGTCCCATTAAGCACCTTTCAAAGAGTTTATGTAAAACTGTGCTTTTTCAAGCTATGCAGTTACCTATTAGCACTTAAGTCAGCATTTTTGCTCTGATCTATTTTTTTTTCTATCTGTATCAACTTTTTTAATGTGTAATTATCTTAGGTTTTCCTTGTTGCTGTGTTGAATCATTATTAAACTTAACTATATCCTATTAATTTGTTGAAGACAGAATTTAATATCATAGGAACATAATGTATGCACACTCGATATTATGTTCTATGTATAACTGGCTTATCTGGAAAAATAAGCTGTAGGTTACAACACAATAAATAATTAGGGAAGATAAAGTTTCAAGATGGCTTTTTTATTTATTACAGTACATTTTTGAATAACTACTATGTATCTAAAATATTTTGGGCAACACAGGTTTTACCATACATAAATACATATACATTTACATACAGCTGATCTGCAGTATGTATTGTGAGCAGTTTAAATTGTACCTTTCACCAAAAGCACAAAGTCTTCTTATTTACTATGCTTCCCCCATACCAAAATGCTGTATTGTAAAAATAAAAACCTGTAGAGAAAAATACTTACTTTGCCCCCAGCTTCTGCCCAAGCCTAGTCTAGGCTCTAAGTAATGTTGTTTCCAGAGAGATCTTGGGGAATAAGTAGCCAAGATCTCATAAAACATGCACCTAAATTATGCTTGAGCATCATCCCATTAGATTTGGGCTACTCATCATTTAATTTTATTTATTATAGGTACTTCTATAGTGCTGTCAATTTACGCAGCGCTTTACATATTTATTGTACATTCACATCAGCCCCTAACCCTCAAGGGGCGTACAATCTAAGGTCCCTAACTTACATTCATACATACACATACTAGGGCCAATTTAAAGAGAAACCAATTAACCTACCATCATGTCTTTGGAGTGTGGGAGGAAACCCACACAGGTGCAGGGAGAACATGCAAACTCCACATCAGTCCCCAACCCTCAAGGGCTGTACAATCTAAGGTCCCTAATTTACATTCATACACATACTAGGGCCAATTTACCTACCAACATGTCTTTGGAGTGTGGGATGAAACTAGAGTACCCAGAGGAATCCCATGCAAGCACAGGGAGAGCATGCAAATTTCAGGCAGGTGATGCCATGCTTGGGATTCAAACCAATGACCCTAGCACTGCCAGGCAGAAATACTAACCATTTAGTTACTGGCCTGCCCATCATTACCAAGGCTCTAGTAGAGAGAACGATGACATCATCATCTGCATTACAGAAGCCAGGGGAAAGGTAAGTATATTTATTTATTCCCTCTACAGGGTTTTTTTTGTTTTTTTTTTTTGCGTCATTTTTCCATGGAGTGGGGAGCATCATTAATAAGTTGACTTTGCTTTTAGTTCCCAGTGATAGTATTTAAACTCAAGAACAAAGGTGTAATATTTTGCAGCTAACCTTAAATATGACGACTGCATTCATTTTATGTTTTCCCTTTTATTTCACCTGGTAATCCTGCAAATAAAACATTTCTTGCCTGAGGATGACTATACTCATACCACTGTATATAGCAGGGAGCATGTTTATCGGGTTTGGACCGGACTACAGAACACTTCCCCTCTCCTCTTTTATATAACATAGGAGGAAAGTTTGTTTGTAGTCCACAGAGATAGCTGGGAACAATGCTAACTGATAACAGTCAGCACATTCAGACAACACTGAAAATATCAGCTCACAAACTTTCTGTCAGATTTTTTCTTCACCTATTGAACAGATGTAACAAAATGCTTTTAGTCTACGATCACATCATGCCTGACTTTGAAATCATGCGACTTACAGTGAAGTCGCACAGTTTCAAAGTTAGGGGACATGCCGATTTCAGGTGCGATTTGCAAGACATCCAACACAGATGTCTATGCAAATCGCACAAAAATTAGTGCATGTATTACTTTAGAAATTGGTGCAGCTCCGACCAAGTCAGAACCGCACCGATTTTGACCACTGTAATTGTGGACAATAGGGTGCAACTTGTCAAATGCAAATTGCATGCCAAGTTGCACCCAGTGTAACCGATGTGTTAATAGTATAGGGGGTGGGAGCAGATGGCTCAGACTCTCAGTGGCTCATTGGGAGGCTGAGCCAGCTGCTGGTCAGGCATCTGGGTAGATCCCGACATTATTGTTGGGATCCCTGCAGAACCTGGACTGTATCTGTGATATCAGCCGATATCGGACTTTAGCCCGTTGATGACTGAAACTGGGTCACAGAAGTGCAGAACCAAGTGCACTCCTGTCACCCCAAAGAGAAGTATGGCCAAAAGAGATTGGGCCATAGTTATCATTTAACCTTTGAAACCTTAATGGCATACCTTATTTTTATATATAATAAATATAATGTTTATAATATAAATGCAACTAAACCTGCAAGTAATGTCATGGAAATGAAATCACTGCAAGGCCAACTCTCATGCTGCAAAAGTCTACACAGAATGGTATCCATTATATGCATATGACTTGGAAGTAGCAAAAGGTACAATTTCACCCAATAAAATAGTATATTAGTGAGGTACTACCAAAATATACAAATGTCTAATACGATGAGGTTACAGTGACATACAACTTCAGTGTTCATGTCTCTAAATCTAGTGTTCATTACAATGGCAGATACAGGGGGCTCCTCATGTTTGCATATCATGTTGCCCTAACTTGTTTCGCCCATTTGGATTCTTTGGAGGGCATATACATTGGTTTAACAGAATAACATGTTTGCTACATAAAATAGCATGATAAATAAAATGAATCATTTTCCCTTACATAATAAAAACTAAAAAAGTAAAACCAGCAACTTGCTCATTCATCTAGCTTTTACGCACAAATGCAAATAACTATTTGTATTTTATTCCCATGACAGCTAGTTTGAATAATCGTGTCTATTATACTATCATTGTTACACTATACATGTTAATAATAAAAGGACCTTTATCATTTAATTACAGCATAGGTGGTCAGCAATTATAGAAGGTTTAAAGCCCTTAAATATACAGTTGTAATTACATCTTTTTACAGACTGTAAATAAATTAAAATAAATGCTTTTATTTGAGGAAATTGGGTCTATGTACATGTGCATACACTTCTTTTCATCCCTTATAATTTATTTTTTAATGAACATCATACTGCTGCCACAGAAGGCGAATACTAATTATGTTTTTTATTAAAACACATTTTCTAGATATTAAATAGGAATTATCAAAGCTGTGACCCTGACAAACCTCAATTTTTTTTAAAGAAAAACTCAATTTTGTTTCTTTGGTGACTTGCTTTGTTATATTTCTCACACTTATCTATTTTATATGCAGTATAAATAAATCAACTTTAAACCACACTGCATCACGGCACACTTTATAAGGGAACACTCTGCACATCTTGAGTGGTTCAGTTGACTTAATCATTTTTGCTTTTGGAGTGTTGGGCAATTTAGTTCACAAATCTCTTTTTAATGATTGAGTTAAAATAAAGCGATTCCAAAAGACTGTGTTAAAATTATTATCTTTAAACATTTTTATTAATTTTAAAAATAAAACTATTATGCTGACATTATGTTTTATTCCTGCATGACCAACTTTATCTGAGCGTAATAGCTTAATATAACTTTATTTTTATTTTCCAAATAAAAACTATCAAATTATTGAACTGCTTATATAATGGTAACTCATACATAACATTTAGACATTCTGTCATATGAATTGGTTGACAGTGAAATAATAATAGTTCACAATATAAGATGTTACAAGAATTCAAGATGTTCAAGATGATCAGCAAAAATATAGTTTAATAAAAGAAAAATAAAAGCAAAATGTATTTGTGTAATTTATTTTGTTAATTGATTTAAATGTTTTTTTAAAAGCACATTAGCTCTATCACTATTTCAAGGAATACCAACTAACTTTAAAAGTATAATCTACTAATACTACCTGGTTTTCTGTGAGTTTTCAAGTGGAATTCTAGTCATAACCGAACTAACCCTAAATCTACTCCCACCCCCATTCTAAGAGTATTCTATTTACCCCGTAAAAGAAATTACAGATTTGTATGTTTGACAGCATATTATATATAGTCATAACATGCATGGGTGTACATATAGATACAGTTTTCTAATTTATTTACAAATTTTAAAAATACCATTATGCATCTTTAGCACAATATAGGTATTTCAAAGTGTCTACACAAAATAAGCATGATACTACAAAAAGATCAAGAAAAGGTGTTAAAGTTGTGGGCTGCCTTTCTTCTGACCTCACCCAAGAATTGCAGCCTAAAAATATTTATTCCCCATCCTATTCAAGGAAATGGCCAGTGAAAAAATAGCAATGTCTGGGAGCACTGTCATAAGGACACTTTTTAATGTTTTTAAGAATGGTTTGCATTAGCGTGGGCGAGACATGTCTTCCTGTTTCTTTCACAGAGTTGAAAGAGTGTTCCTGCTGCAGGGAGGAGGAGATCTTTTCAGCTCTCCTACAGTAGTGCCAAATATCTCTAATTCTATTTGCTTGGAAATAGCCCAGCAGTCTCACTAGGGGATATGATTGCTTGGATAACTTCAATTTCCATTGATTTCAATGGGTTTTGAAGCAGACTTTATGATTCACAATTTTTTTTAATGTATTCACTGAACTCCAGCAAACCTCAAAACAAGGAGAAAAAATCTCAGCCACTGTACACCATACAAGCTCGGCATGTGATAGGTGATAGTAGCCTCAGCCTAATTCCAGGCCACACTCATGAGGGTCTTGAATGGTGTGCGGTGGCTGGGATTTTTTTCCCTTGTTCTGCAGATTATATGGAGTCAAGGTGGACTCCTAGCCTGACCTGCACCCTCAGTGGAATACTTCGAATGGGGGGCATAGCAAAAACCCTAAACTTAGCTCTGGCAAACTTTGTCAGATTTACTCATCCCTGCTCGTGGGGTAAGGTTGCCTTATCCATTGCAATGAGAGAAAATCCAAGGGGGAAAGCGATGTACATCTTGGAATAGCAATGTTCATGGCTGGTACAGTTCTTTGTCAGAAGGGACTGACAGCTGAAGAGAGAAGTTAAAAAACTATACCATGAGCAATGCTGTCAAGAGGCAACTAGAAAATTGTCCAGGGCCAATTAAGCTACAAATGTAAACATTCCGCTTTATAGATAATCTCTAGTTAGGTAGCATGTTTATAGTTTTCCAAACAAGAACTACTAGTTTATTATCATAGTTATAGTTTTCCATAATATTCATATAAAATGTTAGACACATTAAAATGCAAATCGTTCCATGATAGATATGAAAAAAGACAACGGAGTTGTTTAGTTGAAGCCTATTCCCTTGAAAGGGATTCTCAAAGAAAATCTTCTCACAAATGCTAATATTAATAAAATGCTCTGATTCCTTTTTGTTAGACTATCAAGCAAATCCTCTTTAAACAGTTGAATGAAAGTATTTTCCGATGCTTTTCCCTGATAAAATACTTTGGAAAAACAAAAATACAAATATTTGGAGTAAAATGAGATTATTTTTCAGTTTGCATAAGGCTAACTATTAAAACCAAGAATACTTGTTTTCCTAAGTAATACAGAGGATTAGTCAATGCCGATAATTAAGCTGAATATGCATTTGCTAAAATGATTCAAAGAGATGAATGAGAGATTATTATGGGGACTATAGTTATACGTTTGAATTTAATTTCCCTTGAGTGAGTAACTGATAATTATGTGAATAAAGTTCACTTTTCTATTTTACTTGGACATTAATATCAGTGCTTACCAAGCTTATTTTTTTCTATGGACTTGTCACTAAAGGCAATACAATGGTTACATAATTGCTTATCATTTTTAGAGCTGCAAAAAACTTTTCAAAATCTATGTAACTAAGAGACCATTCAATTTGCCATAACAATCAAATTTGCAACAAGCAGGTTGCAGTTAGTAAATATTTATGGTTTAAAGGAATAATTTCTGATGACTCCTAGCAGTATGACCTGTGAACTCATAGAAATAAGATTTTAGGTGGTTAAATGGTCTGAATTTAATATGGTGTTCCCACTAGAAATTAATCAATAAATATCTACATTTAATAAAATAACAAAAATTCAGAACAGATTTAAAAAAAAAAAAAAAGTGAAAGTCAATTCAAAAATTATTTTCTTAAATTGAATTGAAAAATTGGATAGAGTAGCATGACAGAGTAAATTCAAGTTTTTCTATCCAGATTTACTTAAAGGAAATTGTTTTTAGGAATGCAAGTTGTTTAAAAAATGTTCTACTTTACTGAAGATATAATTTCTCATGGGATGATGTTTTTGTAATGGGTATACTGAAGCAAAGATCTATTTGAAACTTTGACTTTTTTTTTTTAATTATTTAATATGGTTCATCCCTTTTGCTCTCACTTGTATTGTTGATGGAGTTTTTACTTTCAGCAAAATTTAGGAAGAGTTCAAGGAAAAGCCAGGATCAGATTTTCTCCGATACAATAGGCCATCCTTGCAATTTTAGTAGCTTTGGTTACCTAAAAAAGGGTCCTGCTAATAGTAAGGTAAAGAAGAGTTATTATCCAGTGACCCAGGGACTATACAGGCCAGTTGGAGAGAACCTGAGGCATTGAATAGGAAGAAAATGTGCATTTAAAAATTTGCAGGCATGTTTTCTTGGCTAGAACCATTTATTTCTCTTCTTGCTGACATGATTCAACCAAATTCTTCCAGGACACCAACTTAGTGCTGCAATTGATACCTGGGTACTCTAGCACCTTCATCTATTTATTATCAACTATGGCAGAATGGAAAAAAAATGTAAAATAATTTCTTTTTGACGAAGAAGTTACCAAATTACCTACCGGTAACTGGAAAAAATGTAGACACTTATCTGATCAGTTGTCATCTACTGCTTGTCTGGTAATCACACTACGTGTTCATCTGCTTGCAATCCACCTGTTTCTAAAGATTTATCTGTAGATTAAAAAAAAAAAAAAAAACAGTTTGCACAACTATTATAGATCACTCCCTCTAACACACAAACCAGCTGCAACAAACACAACAGTGTGATAGTCCACAATCTTTCATAGTCCTTTAGAATATTTTGTGTAACATCTGGAGTGGTCAAACCACCACCATGTAGTTTCTAACAATACTGAAATCTTCCGATATATACTCACCTTTGTTGATGGACCCGTTTCCAGGTGGTCAAATCAGCAATTATCTCTCCAAGTATCAGATCTCCACTCTTCCTTGTATTACCACAAATAAAACTGTGAGTAAAGCATGAGCTCTCAGATATACTGAGATGCTGGTGGCTGACCCCCTTGTGCCCTGTCCGACACCCTTACTACACAGGAGCCCTAACCCCAGTGCAAGACCAAAAGATTGCCAGTGAGCCTGCTGTATGGTTTTGCTGTACCAGGACTTTGGAATTTTAACGTGTTTTGGTTGAAGAACTATTACCGTATATATATATATATATATATACATATATATATATATATATATATATATATAACATACAAATCCTATCTCTACCTCCACCATTACCCCTCACCTCACATGACCCTAATGACAACCAAGTTATATACTAAGACAACCAAGTTATATGCTAAACCAATGTGTATCACACAAGGGGAAGGACTCAGGAGTACATATTGCTAAAGAACAAGTGATCAGGAGTGCGTAACACACTGTACAGGGCTCAGGAGTGGGTAACACACAGGCCAGTGTACAACCAAAAAATTATCTTTTCCCCAACTTATTTACCCTCACCCTACTGAACCCAGAACTAGGTCTTCAAGATCTTTGTAAGCCACCAGAAAAGGTACACTGTCTCTTGTAAACACAGGCACCAGAAGAGGAAGCAAATAATGCAGAAATCTTTTTTTACTTGCTTTTGTGTTTATAAGTGATGGCAGTGAGTGGTGAGCACAGAGACGGAGAAGCAATTACAGAAGACTGATGCATCTTGGACGAAAACAGCCCTGTGCATTCCAATAGTGTGGGCTTCCCAGGGGTGTATGAGTTTCCCTGAACATTGTCATTATTATTTCAACCTGCTTCGATTACTAATTAATGACAGGTTCACCCAGCTGCTTAGGGCTGGCTACTGGTAGGCAACAAATCTTTAACCTATGTTATTAGTTTAAGTATAACATTTGCAATGCATTACTTTTTTAATCTTTATTAAAAAATGCATGAGAGGGAACAACCGCTCTGGAAGATGGAGCCTAATCTGCAGCTCCACACCGCTTCCGGGCACAGACCAGCACAAATGAGCCTCCTGGAAGCAATGCCCCGTTGCCGCTGAGCACCACCCCAGCTTTGCAAACTGTCAGGGTTTTACCCAATGGTACAGCGTGGTCAAAAACAAAATTGTGCCAGATACTCTCTAGGAGCAGCCACAGGGAGGAATACTAGGAGGCATGGAGAGGCATTGAGATTGGCCACAAGCCTTGAGGTATCCCCCACAAGGCCCTTACATTGCCTCCACATCTGGGACGTCTACCCCCTCTTCCAGGAACCTGGAAAAACCTAGGCCTCTGGGTCTCCATTATTCAGCTCCCACATGGGGATAAGCACACAGCCTGGCTCCCCAGGCCCAGCTAACCTGAGCATAGCCTCTATAAGTGTCTTTCCCACTAGTGGGCAGCCAGTGTCGGATACAGTCTTAAAGGACATATTACCTCACTCCATGCAGATATCATGGCTGATATGCAAAAATGTAAAGAGGTAGTGCAAGACCTTGGGGAAAGGGTATTACATGCAGAAAAGAAAACAATGGAGGAATGCAAATATTAATTTACTGCCATGGTTGATGCTCATACCATGCAAAGCAAAAATATCTCTTGACTCAAGGCCAAACTGGTGGACTTGGAGGATAGATCAAGAAGAAATAATGTCAAAATAAGGGGCATCCATGAAACTGTCCTTTTAAATCTGCTGCATCAATATGTACACGACTTCTTCTCCCCTTTGCTCCCATCCCTGTTGTCTGCTGAGCTTATGATAGACAGGGTGCATAGAATTCTAAAACCAGCTTATCTACCCTTCAACATCCCAAGGGATGTGCTCCTGAGAGTTAATTTTTTTCATCCAGATGGTCTTCCTGAACAGTTCTCTCAACTACAACTGCTACAAGATCTTTCACAATATACCCTAAACAGACGTATGAATCTGGCCACAGTATGGCCTTAAGAAACCACAACATCTTCCATCACTGGAAGTACCCTGCTATGCTCAACATCTCTCATAATGGTGCCACCATTACAGTAAACACACTTGAAGAAGGCCTACAAGCTTTTTGCCAATGGGACATCATTCCTGAAACTGTTGAGTCTCCAGAGGATGCGTCACAACCTGCCACGATTACCAAAGAATCTCAAGTGGTACCTTACAAGCACTCTTCAAAAAATAAATCTCTTGTAGGCTCCCAATCACCTCAATGTTAATACCTTTGTATCCCCTGACGTAGATAAAGTTATTTACAACTTCTTGTACAGTGGGGCAAAAAAGTATTTAGTCAGCCACCAATTGTGCAAGTTCTCCCACTTAAAAAGATGAGAGAGGCCTGTAATTGGCATCATAGGTAGACCTCAACTATGAGAGACAAAATGAGAAAAAAAATCCAGACAATCACATTGGCTGATTTGGAAAGACTTTCTTTGCAAATTATGGTGGAAAATAAGTATTTGGTCAATATCAAAAATTCATCTCAATACTTTGTTATATATCCTTTGTTGGCAATGACAGAGGTCAGACATTTCCTGTAAGTCTTCACAAGGTTGTCACACACTGTTGCTGGTATGTTGGCCCATTCCTCCATGCAGATCTCCTCTAGAGCAGTGATGTTTTTGGGCTGTCGCTGGGCAACACGGACTTTCAACTCCCTCCAAAGGTTTTCTATGGGGTTGAGATCTGGAGACTGGCTAGGCCACTCCAGGACCTTGAAATGCTTCTTACGAAGCCACTCCTTCGTTGCCCGGGTGGTATTTTTGGGATCAATGTCATGTTGGAAGACCCAGCCACGTTTCATCTTCAATGCCCTTGCTGATGGAAGGAGGTTTGCACTCAAAATCTCATGATACATGGCCCCGTTCATTCTGTCCTGTACATGGATCAGTTGTCCTGGTTCCTTTGTGGAGAAACAGCCCCAAAGCATGATGTTGCCACCCCCATGCTTCACAGTAGGTATGGTGTTCTTTGGATGCAACTCAGCATTCTCTCTCCTCAAAACACGACGAGTTGTGTTTCTACCAAACAGTTCTATTTTGGTTTCATCTGACCATATGAAATTCTCCCAATCCTCTTCTGGATCATCCAAATGCTCTCTAGCAAACTTCAGACGGGCCCGGACATGTACTGGCTTAAGCAGGGGGACATGTCTGGCACTTCAGGATCTGATTCCCTGGCGGTGTAGTGTGTTACTGATCGTAGCCTTTGTTACGTTGGTCCCAGCTCTCTGCAGGTCATTCACTAGGTCCCCTCATGTGGTCCTGGGATTTTTGCTCACCATTCTTGTGATCATTTTGACCCTACGGGGTGAGATCTTGCGTGGAGCCCCAGATCGAGGGAGATTATCAGTGGTCGTGTATGTCTTCCATTTTCTAATTATTGCTCCCACAGTTAATTTGTTCACACCAAGCTGCTTGCCCTTTGCAGATTCAGTCTTCTTTGCCTGGTGCAGGTCTACAATTTTGTTTCTGGTGTCCTTGGACAGCTCTTTGGAATTCACCATAGTGGAGTTTGGAGTGTGACTGTTTGAGGTTGTGGACAGGTGTCTTTTATACTGATAACAAGTTCAAACAGGTGCCATTGATACAGGTAATGAGTGCAGGACAGAGGAGCCTCTTAAAGAAGAAGGCACAGGTCTGTGAGAGCCAGAAATCTTGCTTGTTTGTAGGTGACCAAATACTTATTTTCCACCATAATTTGCAAATAAATACTTTCCAAATCAGCCATATCTCTCATAGTTGAGGTCTACCTATCATGCCAATTACAGGCCTCTCTCATCTTTTTAAGTGGGAGAACTTGCACAATTGGTGGCTGACTAAATACTTTTTTGCCCCACTGTAACTCCCCATAGAATATAGCTGTACACACTGCTCCAAGATCCAAAGAAGGACTCCTCCTTTTTAGATCACATGCTGCATCATTGTGCATCTTATCTTTACTTTTATTTTTTCAGTTTTTATACTGGGAGAGATGGGTGCAGCTCCTTCCACTGATGTTCAACCCTGGACCAGAGGTGACAGTGGATCAATGTCTTGTCCCTTTCTGAGGAAAATGCCCCTTCCGGCAATACATACCCAGTAAGCCAGGGAAGCACGGCATAAAAACCTGGGCAGCCTGTGATGCAAAAACCAGCTATGCCTGGAATCTACAGATTTACACAGGCAAAGCTGAAAGTGGCATCCCTAAAAAAAAACAAGGAAAACGTGTGGTCCTTGATATGACTACTGGACTGCAGAGTCACAAAATCACTTGTGACAATTTTTTTACCAGCTATGACCTTGGACAAGAACTTCTCAGGAGGAAACTTACCATGGTGGGCACAGTGAAGAAAAATAAACTTGAGCTGCCTGCTGAAATCTTGCAGGTAAAAAGACAGGGCTGCACTGTCCACAAAGTTTGTTTTTATAGACACCACCACTGTTGTCTCATATTGTCCAAGAAAAAAACGGAATGTGATACTTATGTCTACTCTTCACAAAGATGCAGCTGTGTCATCAGGAGGTGACAAAAAGCCCACAATTATCCTCGACTATAACAAAAACAAAGGAGGAGTGGACAAGCTGACTGCCACCTTCACTTGCCAGCGAATGACCAGGAGATGGCCAATGGTTGTGTTTTACAACATCCTTGATGTGTCTGCATATAATGCATTTGTGTTGTGGACCCACATCCACCAAGGATGGAACTCAACCAAAAAAAACAAGCGGAGAATGTTTCTTGAGGAGCTGGGAAATTCCTTTGTCAAGCCACACATTGAGCGAAGGGAACGGGTGCACCGAGACCCAGATGCTGCAGTCTTGGTCAGACAGCTGCAGAGGTCACCTAGCACTTTGTCCACGCCAGCATCCTCCTCAGCCAGCCCTGCCTCAACATCATCCACCACAGCCACAACCACAACCCCACTCAGACCACCTGATTCTAAAAGAAAGAGGTGTCAGGTCTGCCCAAGCAGTAAGGACAGAAAAACAAATGTACTGTGCTTCAACTGCAACAAATATCTCTGCAAAGAACACACTAAAAGTGTCACTTTTTGCCACACATGCATCTAAACACACACACACGCACACACATACATGTTCTTGCACACAGACTTTTACTCTGATTTTGTTTTTTATTAGTGTTGGAACAAGTAATTGATTGCTATTGGTTTGAATTGCTTGATTGGTTGTTGTTTGTTTGACCTTGCAAATCTATATTTTGTTATATTTATGTTATATATATATATGTATATATATATATATATATATATATATATATATATATATTTGTTCTGTTTTTCATTTTGTGTTTGTACTAAAGTTCTATTGCTGAAAAAAGAGACTTTTTTGCCTTTTTGAAGTAATTATATATATGGGTTGAAATTGACCCGTAACACCATAGATGTTACTATAGTTAATAATATTAAAATGAAAAAATAAACAAAACAAATTTATTTCATAGATGTGTTCTAAATCCCCTCAGTAATAGTCAGGTGACATAACAACCTTTTATTTATTTATATGATTTTCTTGAGGTTCATTTTACATTGTTTTTTAATTGAAATCGAGGGGTATACTGACAAAAAAAAGGCCCAGGGGCCCACACCAAAAATATTAAAACCAATATTTTCATGGATAAGGAAGCCTAACAAGGTAAACAAGAGATGATAGTTGTTTTTAGTGTATTTTACAGCTGATTTAAGACACGGGTCAAAACCGACCCGTTAACATAAGAGATGGTAACAGGAAACTAACACAAGAGGAAGGTTAAAGTCTTTAAATATACTCTAGCTCCCCATATTCTCAATTTGTATACATACACTGCATCCTTAGCCCCCTTTCCCTTTTGAGATGCTAAGAACTTACACAGTTACATTTCCAAAATCAGGGAAAGAACCCACTACTCCATCAAACTTTCACTCAATCTCGCTGCTGAATTCAGATGTGAAGATTTATGCAAGTTTACTGGCCCTCAGGTTGATGGATTTCATGCCTACACTAGTAAGGACAGACCAAACCAGCTTTACAAAAGGGAGGCAGGCTGCTGATGCCACCATAATATTCTTTAATATTATCCACTTTCCTGAAAAAAAGTCTATTGACACAGAGAATGCGTTAGACTGGGTATATTGGACATACTGTATGTCTGAAAATGTACATTAAATGGGCTAGATGCTCATACAACCTACTAATCAAGCATATAAATGTTCAAGGCGTTGGATGAGTGGATATCAAAGATAATCTTACTGCAGCTCGCTTGGATCAAGTAATGTGGTGGTTCAGGGGTTCAACCAAAGTAATATGGTTAGAGATTGGATCCTCATTAACTCCGGTATCTGACTTGCAAATGCTAGTACTTGCTGATATGTTGAAAAACAAGATCTAAAATTACTTCCTCCGAAGGTGCAGGTGTCTGTGGAAGCATGGAGAAGGCTCCTCAGACCTTCTGTTTGGGGCTCACATAACAAAGAGGTGTCACTTCCCACACAGGTCCGTCAGACAGTTAATTACTCAGGGTGTGCTAGGGATTGACAGTTTTACAATGGACCCAACCTCAAGAGCTAGGAACACCTGATGGAAGAGTTCAAGTTGCCTCTCAATACCCATTTCACCTGCATCCGCATCTTAAACTTTTTGAAGTCTCATCCCATCCCCACAGCCAACATCCATCCTAAAGCCTGGTATTTTTTTACTAGTTGCAAACCAACCTTAAAGGACATATTGTTGTAAAAAAGATTTTTATGAAAGAGGCTCCCTTGCTGAAGTGGGAAACAGATGTTAAGGCCACATTTACCCCATCAAACTGGTTGGCCACAATTCAATCCAACCAGCAGGCGACCCATTGGGTAAACCATTGGGAACTAGCCTATAAGCTTCTTAGCAGATAGTACTATACCCCATACAGGATTGCTAGATTCTTCCTTAGGTTCCAAATTCTGCTACCGAGGTTGTGGTCATACGGGTCATTTGTTACATATGCTGTGGCCCTGTCCTAACATCTCTAGCGTTTGGTGTAAAATTTTCTACACCTTGTCAGAGGTAACGTGCATCAAAACCCCCCTTAATCCAGCTTTGGTAATATTAAATTTAGAGACTGATAATTTTCCACCTCTATATCGTGCAGTAATCATGCATATTTTGATTGTAGCATGTACTATTATTACAAGGCATTGGAAATCTAAAATGGCGTCTAACCCATCTGAGCAAATTACCCTTGTACATCAGAATCATGTTTTTGTATATCTGATTTCTTTATGTTCTGAAAGCAGTCTAGATTTGTAGCTTCATGGCAGATTTTGGTTGACTGATACAAATTGTAGCCTGTACCGCTTATACACCTATGTTTAGACTTGTGCCAGTAATTTGGGACTGTTGATATTTTGCTGTTCCACGTACAATACCTTACTGTATTCTGGAAGAGACTTCTTATGTTTTATGACATACCTTTCATTTGTTTTTGTTTTTTTGCTTTCCCTGTTCTTGTATTGATAAACTTTCAATAAAAATCTATCGATAAGAAAAAATGCAGGACATTGAATTAATCTATTATTGATTATCCTGATAAAGTCTCCAAAAGCAGCAGCAATGACAAGATACAACTATGCCTAATGATAGACATGACATTGTACAAACCTATTCCTAATGTAGAACTTCCCAACTATTAATGGAAGGTTATGGCATTGGCTCATTTTGGGCAAAACCGTTGAAGATTTTTCTTATCACTTTAAAGTGATTGCAAAGACTTTTTTTTTTTAATAAAAACATGTTATACTTACCCATTCTGTGCAATGGTTTTGCACAGAGCAGTTCTGAACCTTCTCTTTTGAGGTCCCCTGCAGGAGCTTTTGGCTGCTCCTCTTCTCCAAGTGCGCCATAGCAAGCCTCTTGCTATGGAGGCACTTGTGTTGGCTCAATCCCAAGCCTAGCTGTCTGCATCTATAAACACTGACTGACAGCAGCAGGATTTTACTGACAGTAGTGGGAGTCAATGGCATCCAGGGCTTTCAGCCAAGCTTCTGAGAGCAAGGGAGGGGAGAGAAGAAATGAAGCTGGGTATAGTGCTGGATCAATATAGGAGTCAGCTAAGTGTTAGGGAGGGGGATGGGGGGGCTGCTATTGTAAGGTGTTTTTAGTTTAACCACTTGCCCTCCTGAGGATTTATCCCCCTTCCTGACCAGGCCATTTTTTGCGTTACTGCGTTGCGTTACTTTAACTGACAATTGCGTGGCCATGCAATGCTGCACCCAAATGAAATTTATGTCATTTTTTCCCCCCACAAATTAAGCTTTCTTTTGGTGTTATTTGATCGCCTGTCAGTTTTTTATTTTTTTGTGCTATAAAAAAAAGCCCGACAATTTTGAGAAAAAAACTATATTTTGGACTTTTTGCTATTAAACATGTCCTGTAAAATTTTTTTTAAAAATCTAATTTTGTCATAAATTTATGCCAAAATGCATTCTGTGACATGTCTGTGCTAAAAAAAATCCCAATATGAGTAAATTAATTGATTGTGTTATAGCGTTTACAAATGACAAATGACTGGGATTTTTTTTTCTACTAGTAATGACGGCAATCAGTGACTTTTAGTGGGACTGCGGGACTGCCGCGGACATTTTGACACTGGGTGGGAACTGACTTGGTGTCACTGACATCCCCAGTGCCACCAATACAGTGATCATTGCTAGAATAACCCCAGTGACACTGTACTGATGGCACTGGGCAGGAAGGGGTTAATATCATGGGTGATCAAAGGGTTAACTATGTGTAGGGAGTGTTTCACTAGGGGGCGGGGGGGTGTGCATCACTGTAGATTTTTTTTAACATATAAAAAAGTCATTTTTAAAATATATTTTTATATATATTTGTAAATGCATTCCAAAAATGTAGATTTGTAATTTGTAAAGACACACAGTATATTTGAAATGTATTTGTAATACTATTTTTCATAGATTTTATATATATATATATATATATATATATATATATATATATATATACTGAAATATATTTTTAAATATATTGAATATGGCCAAAATTGTAGCATTTCAAATATATGTCAATATATTTGGGAACAATATTTTTAAAATATCTTGCAAATATTTTTTTCTTCCATATGTGATGGTTCCCACTGCTTTCTCAGCCAATGAAGAGAGGTAGTCCCGGGATAGCAGAGATTCTGGTGCCCTTTGCTGAATCGAGAGTGGATTTAGGTGAGTATTAGGGAAAACTGGGCGGGATGCTGCGCACAGAAGGTTTTTACCTTTATGCATAGAATGCATGAAGGTAAAAAAATCTTAAGCCTTTAGAACCACTTTAATGCAGACAATGCCTTAAAGTAAAAAAAAAATTACCTTTACATCCACTTTAAAATAATTGAAAATTGAAAAAACCTAAAATCTGTTTCTACTAATAATAGTTGCAAAATGCTGAATGTGTTTTGTTGTATACAAATTTAAGGACCCATTCCCATTAGATACTGAATGCTTACATGCATTTCCACATGTGCATTTACATGTCTGTTTATGTGCAGTTGCATGCATTTGCAATGCATTGTTTCTAAGAGTTTTTCACATGGAGTAGGACAGGTTTATCAAAGTAGCCACACAGTGGTGAATTGCATTGTGTTAACCTCATTTACATGTGTTTATGCATGTTTGCCTTGTGAAAAAATATAGCTTGCTGTACATTTTTTCACTACACTGTCCTGCAGCACAATGTGAACTATGTTCATAAGCCATGTGCAATTAGTTTCGTTTTGATTCATTTTTTTCAGATGAAAATTTCATTTTTGGAGATTCAGGTGCACTTTGTCTGGTGATCTCAGATCTCTCCCATATTGTTCAGGTACAGTAGATCTCCACCTCTTTAAGGTTGCGTAATCCTGATGTTTACAGACTACAGATCAGACATAGACAAAAACGTATGCATATACACACACACACACACACACACACACATCCTCTAGCCATGCCCCCATGTTCTTTTACTTCTTGTGTGTATATATACATATATACAGTATCTCACAGAAGTGAGTACACTCCTCACATTTTTGTAAATATGTTATTCTATCTTTTCATGTGACAACACTGCAGAAATGACACTTTGCTACAATGTAAAGTAGCAAATGTACAGCTTGTATAACAGTGTAAATTTGCTGTCCCCTCAAAATAACTAAACGCACAGCCATTAATGTCTAAACCACTGGCAACAAAAGTGAGTACATCCCTAAGTGAAAATGTCCAAATTCGGCCCAATTAGTCATTTTCCTTTCCCAGTGTCATGTGACTCGTTAGTGTTACAAGGTCTCAGGTGTGAATGGGAGCAGGTGTGTTTAAATTTGGTGTTATCGCTCTCACTCTCTCATACTGGTCACTGGAAGTTCAACATGGTACCTCGTGGCAATGAGCTCTCTGAGGATCTGAAAAAAAGAATTGTTGCTCTACATAAAGATGGCCTAGGCTATAAGAAGATTGCCAAGACCCCGAAAATGAGCTGCAGCACGGTTGCCAAGACCATAGAGCAGTTTAACAAGACATGTTCCACTCAGAACAGACCTCGCTATGGTCGACCAATGAAGTTGAGTGCACGTGTTCAGCGTCATATCCAGAGGTTGTCTTTGGGAAATAGACATATGAGTGCTTCCAGCATTGCCACAGAGGTTGAAGTGGTGGGGGGGGGGTCAGCCTGTCAGTGCTCAGACCATACGCCGCACACTGCATCAAATTGGTCTGCATGGCTGTCGTCCCAGAAGGAAGCTTCTTCTAAAGATGATGCACAAGAAAGCCCGCAAATAGTTTGCAGAAGACAAGCAGACTAAGGACATGGATTACTGGAACCATGTCCTGTGGTTTGAGGACACCAAGATAAACATATTCGGTTCAGATGGTGTCAAGCGTGTGTGGCGGCAACCAGGTGAGGAGTACAAAGACAAGTGTGTCTTGCCTACAGTCAAGCATGGTGGTGGGAATGCCTCATCTGTGAAGCTCTGGTGAACTCCATGCCCAAGAGGGTTAAGACAGTGCTGGAAAATAATGGTGACCACACAAAATATTGACACTTTGGGCCCAATTTGGGCATTTTCACTTAAGGGTGTACTCACTTTTGTTGCCAGTAGTTTTGACATTAATGGCTGTGTGCTGAGTTATTGTGAGGGGGCAGATAATTTACACTGTTATACAAGCTGTACACTCACAAAGTGTCATTTCTTCAGTGTTGTCACATGAAAGGATATAATAAAATATTTACACAAATGTGAGGGGTGTACTCACTTCTGTGAGATTATATATATATATATATATATATATATATATATATACAGGGCTTTTTCTCTCAGAGAATAGTAGGTACAGGAACTCTCCCCATCTGAGTCGTCCTGTGTGTCCACCCCTTACCCACCTCTGAGCACCTTTCCTTGCTTCCACCCTTTACCCCCTCCCAGTGCAGCTTCTTTTAGAGAATACAGAACCAAGTATAATTTTGTGGTGTTTTTGTATGGAATTGCTATTGATAACAAGAAAGGAAATAAACTAGATCCCCTGTAGCTAGTAACAGATATTCCACAGAAACAATAGAGTCCCAACAGCCAGCATTAATAGATCCTCCAGCAGCCAGCAACAATAGATTCATCCCAGTAATGACTGACCCCGCAGCAACATAAGACCTATCCCAGCAACAATAGATCCACCAGCAGCAATAGACCTCCTGGCAAAAATAGATCCTCTCCATCAACAACAGATCCCCCAGCAGCCAGCATTAATCAACCCTCCAGCACCCCTTGTGATTATATACTATGTTAAATGCTGGTGTACCTAATAAAATGGCCGATTAAACCTATATAGTGTATGTGACTAAACTATGTGGACACCCTCCCAGATTCTGGAGTTAAGGTGATTCCAATGAGAACACACAATTATGTGTTTTCAACCTGTTGGCAAACTGACACAGAGCATGGTCCAGAAAAATAAGCATACTCATGCTTATATTTACAATTATTGGGCCATTTGCATTGTCCTCATTAAAACTAGAGCAAAATCCCTGTCTGAATATTTTGGTAGCAACTGTAGGTGCTTTCTGAGATTGTTTATGAGGAATTAACAAGTTAAGCCAAAGGCTGACGTCTTTCGTACTCCATTTCAAAGATTTTTATATAGAAAGCTTTTTTCTAAAGGCCTCATCATAGTAAAAACATGAGATTGCACTAAAATTCTTGTAAGCTTCTAAAATAATTTCAATGTGTTGAAAAAGTCTGTTGCACTGTTCCGTATTTTTCTCTCCCAGAACGCTGGCATATATACAGAATGTCTGGAGCCAATTATTAAAGGAGTATTCAACAGATTTATTCTTGTAAAGATTTGTTCATATCTTTTTGATCAAATCTATTTTCCTTTGCAGAAGGCAATAAAGAGAGAAGATCAATATATTCCCCTTTCCAAATCTTATCCTTGACAGAGTCGTTTAAATGAAAACCTAAAGGGGAAATATCACACGCCAAAACTTTAACCGATTATAACCTGCCCTATAGCAGAAGTACTGCTACAGGACGGCACGGGTATGCAAAATCATATATATATATATATAAAATGTGATTTTTCAGTTCCAGGTAGGGGGCACCCTACCCATGCCTCCACCAGATTCCAGCCAGTGATTACTTGTCAGCACCCAGCAATCGCCGAGTATCTCCGACGGGGTAGAAACCTGTGTATAAACAACACAGCAGTGTGCTTACAGTGGAAAGCACTCACACAGCATATTGTGAAACAGCACACAGTTAACCCTTTGATCGCCCCAGATGTTAACCACTTCCTGCCCAGTGCCATTAGTACAGGGTCAGTGCTTTTTATTAGCACTGATCACTGCATTGGTATCACTGGGGATGTCAGTGACACCAAGTCAGTGTCAGAATGCCCGCTGCAGTTCTGCAGTCCCACTATAAGTTGTTGATTGCCGCCATTACTTGTAAAAAAATAAAAAAATACCAGTATATATACCGCCATTTGTAAATGCTATAACTTTCATATAAACCAATTAATTTACACATATTGGATTTTTTTTTATCAAAGATGTATCAGAATAAATTTTGGCCTATATTTATGACGAAATATGATTTTAAAAAATTTTTTTTACAGGACATGTTTAATAGCAAAAATTCAAAAATATTGTTATTTTCTCACAGTTGTCAGTATTATTTTGTTTATAACGCAAAAAATAAAAAACACACAGGCAATCAAATACCACCGAAAGAAAGCTCTATTTGTGGGAAATAAAGAATGTAAATGTAATTTTGGTGCAGAGTTGCATGACTACACAATTGTCATTTAAATTAACGCAGCGCAGTATAGAAAAAAATGACCTATTCAGGAAGGGGGGTAAATCCTCTGGAGGGCACGTGGTTAAAAGAAGTTTCAGGGACCAAAGGAGAGATGGCAGGCAGATAGGTAATGAATCAGGAACATGATTAACCAAAAAAGAAAGGTTTACTAACCGTGTACCCTTAACTTTATCAAGTACAGAAGGAATTAGAGGCACAGAACGCGGCTTAGTGGATGCGTCCAACCAAACTTCGTCCACCCTACCCTCCGTTTGAAGCACAGATGAAGGTTTGTGTTAAGTATAGCATCAATATCATCAAACTCACCTGATGGATTAGTTGCAGCATCAAGAACAGGGCTAGGTGTCACGTCAGGAGAATCCAATATTGGAACTGGAGCAGAAACCACAGTTGCAGTATCATACAAAACTTCAGAATGCACCAGCGTAGTAATACCTGGGGTAATAGTTGACAAGGGTACATCAGCAGCAGGAACATTTGATACTTTAAGTTGTTCTCCTGTAAGTGAAGCTGACTTGGGAGTCATAGTAGAGGTAGCCTTCTTTTTTGGAAAAAAACTGGAAGCTCTACCATTTTTTATAGAGGAAGGTAAGCCTTTGATAGCAGGTACAGTCTGTTGAGGGGACCGGGAATCGATCCTGCAATGCCGCTTTGCTAATATCTTAGCAGGGATAGATGGCAGAACTGCGAATGTCCTGCCAGCGGCTTCCATATCTAAGCGTCATGAAGATGTGCTACGGTCGGAGCTATGATGGTCAGAAGGAGGAGCAAAGAAGCCAGAAGATGACCTGGAAACAGAAGAATCAGTCATAGCCGCACTTGGGGCCACAGAAGGGAGAAAGACCTGAAGGAAAACATGGGCAGAAGGAACAGAAGAATGCTCTGGGGCAGCCATAGGAAAGGAGGCCGGATTGGGAGGTTCATTACAAGATAAAGCAAGACAGTGCTGCAGCCAGTCCTCACCTCCGGCAGCGCCGATCCATTCCAACATATTGCGCAGTAAATTTTCCATGCTGAGCAACAGAAGATATGCTCTTCTTGCAGTCTAGTTCCAAATAACAGTTTAATACGCAGTTTCTTCTTGTTTTACAGGTACAGCACGAACAAGACCAATGAAACAGCATGTCATTTTTCAAAACAGCCAATTACAGATAAGTATGCAAATTAACTGTAACATATCCAATTATAACTCTTTTTAGGGGTCTGCAACAGTCCCATAGGTGGGCATTGTGAGCAATTCTTTGTGAAGAATAGCTGTTTGTTAAAGAGGTGGCGGCTGTCCCATCCATAACAATCATGACTCAACTGCTGTCAGCAGGATTCCTCGCTGACAGCAGAATGTAACAAACAAGTGTAGGCATTAAAATGTTTTTAAAAAACATCATGGGGTCCCCTGCTGGTCTAGTATGGATTTTGAGGGGAAACCCACTCCAAAATTAAACAAAAAATGGTGTAGGATCACCTTAAAATACACACCAGACACTTAGGTCTGGTATGGCTTTTACGGGGTACCCATGACAATTTTTTTTTAAATGGCGTGGGATCCTACCCAAAATCCATACCAGACCTTTATCTGAGCATACAGTCTGGCAGGCCAGGAAAGGGGGTAGGCGAGCAACCCCCCCCCGAACCATGCCAGGACACATGTCCTCAAAAGGGAGGAGTGCTTTGATGGATCCCCTCCTAAAGCACTTTGTCCCCAAATAATGAGGAGAAACCCCTCTTCCCCACAACCCTGCCCAGTGGTTCAGAGGGTGTGAGGGGTGACTTATCGGAACCTTGAATCTCCCTTTAACAAGGGGGCCCCCAGTCCTCATGTTGAGGGTATGTGGAGGGGGATGCTTGCACGTCCCCCCCACCCTCCTTCCTGGCCTTCCGGGCTGTATGCTCAAATTAGGATCTGGTATGGATTTTGTGAGGGATCCCACACTAAAATAAAAAAAAATGGTGTAGGGTTCCCCTCAAAATCCATACCAGACCTGAAGAGCCTGGTATGGACTGGGGGGAGGCTCACTTTTTTTTTTACTTTAATGTACTTGTTTGTTTACATTCTGCTGTTAGTGAGGAATCCCATTCTGAAAATATTGAATCCTTTGGAATAGTTTTGATATATCTTTAAAAAGACTACAATATTTTTCAAATCCACCCATACCAATGAATATACAAAATGAATATCAACAATACAAATGGATCGGTTCAACATAACGAATATGACAAAACAAAATTCTTCAATTAATGAATGCATCCAAAACAAAAATTTCTGGTGTACACATGTTTAATGTTCATTAGCTACAATTGATTTTGGATTGTCAGTGCAGTAGGAATGTGTTAAAAAATGCATCCCACTGCATCTGGTGTGAATGGATCCATAATGTTTTTAATCAAAAAGCTATAAATTCATCTGAGCAGAGAAAAATATTTTTAACAAAGGAATAGTACCAGTTCTCTAAGGTACTTTTATTTTCCTAAACATTTGTTATGCATGTCAGATTACTTCTCAATATGAGACCTTCATTATGTTGAGAAGAACTGAACTGGCTACCGATCATTTGTTCACCATGCATTTGGTCAAAGTGTGCCCTTTTTACCTTAAGTATTTTTTATTGAAAAGTTTCCATTTTCTTCAAAGGTTATCAAAGTTTGCAAAAAAGTATTATAAGCTGTTACTGTTTGTTCTATCCATGTCTGACAGTCTTTGGTTGTTTTGTTAATGGCTTCTTCACATAGCAGTATGAAGCCTCACTTTTTTCATCATTTGAAAAAGGAAACATTGATGAGAGATGGAAGAGAGTCAGCTGCAGAAACAGTATGAAAAATGGAGAAATATGTATGTTTCTCTCCTGTTTTCCTGAGATCTTTTTTTGCAGACTCATCTATTCTGCTTCACGACATTTTTTTAATGTTATGGGCAAAATGGGGTTTAAAATGTAGCTGTGAAAAACCAAAAGTCATTTATATTAACCTCTTGTAGTCTGGGACAATTTAGACATTTTTCATATACATGTTAAAATCAGGAGTTTTTTTGCTAAAAAATTCTTAGAACCCCATATTATATATATCTGAAAGTAGAGGCCCTGGAGAATAAAATGGTGGCTATTGCAATTTTATATGTCACACGGTATTTGTTTAGACCTTTATCAAACACAAATTTTCAGTGAAAATACTTTTAAATTAATTTTAAACACATGATATACCCATTTTTTAGTAGAATAGAAAAGATGATATTCTGTTGAGTAAATAGATACCAGTTATTTCAAGATTTAAAATTGCACATGCCTGTGAAATGGTGACAAACTACAGTACCTAAAAAGTCTTTACAAGTTATCAGTTTACAGTTAAACATGAGCTCTGTCACTAGAAATATTGCTCTCACTCTGACTTTTGTGTTGATACCTCACATGTGTTTACAAATGCATGCATGTCTGTATTTGCGTGTGAGCACAGGGGGGCAAGGGTACTTTTACTTTGTTTTAATTAATTCAATTGTATTTAAATTTATTTTTTTACACTTTGTAATCTTTTTTTGTTCAACTATCACAATTGGTGAACAACACCCTTTGTTATAGCGTTGGGCAGTGACAAGTACTCTTTGGAGAGATCCGGGGTCTCCTCTGCACTCCAAGGGTACTGATCAAACAGGTCTCTGTTTGACCAGCTGCTTCCCTTCCCTGGCTGTACCAGCCAAGGAAACACAGAGCTGAAACCATAACTAACAAAATCTTTGTTGCTTCTGGCTTCATTCATCAGTGGGGAGATTGGGGAGTGGATGTTCCTCAATCTCTTCTGTGGGCTGCTGACCTGACCACTTACAGTGATCCTGGACTCCCCGATAGATCGAAAGAGCTAAGAAATGGCGAAGGGTGCCTGTGGGAGTCCTTCTGAGCATTGTAAAAGTGACTGAACAGCTAAAAAGCCACTTCGAACACTTTTGTATTAAAGCTAATCACTATCTGTAAAATACAGTGCTAGGATTATGGCTCCAGCTGCAAACATGATCCTGGTATAACCGCTTGCCATCTAGGATGTCTATATACATACGCCGCACTGCAAGCAGGTAAACAATACATAAAATATTGACTTCCCCTTTATTACCCAAAAAAATAATTTATAACTAGAGATGAGCGAATTATTCAAAAATTCGATTCGGCTGATTCGCCGAATTTGCGGGAGAAATTCGATTCGATGCGAATTTATTCGCCGCGAATTTAACTTATTTAAAGGGTTTCTAGGCTTCAGAGAGCCTTTATATTAGTGCAGAACACTGTACCTTTAATTTAAATGCCCTTGGAGTCTGCTGGGGAAGAGAAATAATACTGTCAGTCAGTATGACATGCAGATGAGTGCCGTCGATCTTAGAATCACCGCACACTTCACTCATTTGGGCAGTCACGGGGCACGACGAAGAAGATGAAGATGATGAAGAAGAAGAATGAAAAGAAGAAGAAGAAGAAGAATGAAAAGAAGAAGAATGAAAAGAAGAATGAAAAGAAGAAGAAGAAGAATGAAAAGAAGAATGAAAAGATGAAGAAGAAGAATGAAAAGAAGAAGAAGAAGTAGAATGAAAAGAAGAATGAAAAGAAGAATGAGAAGAATGAAAAGAAGAAGAAGAATGAAAAGAAGAATGAAAAGAAGAAGAAGAATGAAAAGAAGAAGAAGAAGAATGAGAAGAATGAAAAGAAGAATGAAAAGAAGAAGAAGAATGAAAAGAAGAATGAGAAGAAGAATGAAAAGAAGAATGAGAAGAAGAATGAGAAGAATGAAAAGAAGAATGAGAAGAATGAAAAGAAGAATGAGAAGAATGAAAAGAAGAATGAAAAGAAGAAGAAGAAGAAGAATGAAAAGAAGAAGAATGAAAAGAAGAATGAAAAGAAGAAGAATGAAAAGAAGAAGAAGAATGAAAAGAAGAATGAAAAGAAGAAGAAGAATGAAAAGAAGAAGAATGAAAAGAAGAATGAACTATATTACTATATCAGTCTCTAATGGATGCTGGAGAGTTAAACCCCCTAACACCTGCTGTGCCCATTATGAGGGGTTCCCACCATCCCTGTGCTGAGGTTCTGGGTATGCACACCTGCTGTGCCCATTATGAGGGGTTCCCACCATCCCTGTGCTGAGGTTCCAGGTCTGCACACCTGCTGCACCCATTATGAGAAGTTCCCACCATCCCTGTGCTGAGTTCCTGGGTCTGTACACCTGCTCTGCCCATTAGGAGGAGTTCCCACCATCCCTGTGCTAAATTCCTGGGTCTGTACACCTGCTGTTCCCATTATGAGGGGTTTCTACCATCCCTGTGCTGAGGTCCCAGGTCTGCACACCTGCTGCGCCCATTACTAGGGGTTCCCACCATCCCTGTGCTGAGGTTCTGGGTATGCACACCTGCTGTGCCCATTATGAGGGGTTCCCACCATCCCTGTGCTGAATTCCTGGGTCTGTATGTACACCTGCTGTGTCCATTGTGAGGGATTCCCACCATTCCTGCACTGAGTACCTGAGTCTGTACACCTGCCAAAAGAAAGTTTCAGGATTTTGAAGGAGCAAAATACAGTAATACTGGAACAAAAATGAGCTGCGTGGTGGAGTTGCCAGAAGAAGAAGAAGAAGAAGAAAAGAAGAAGAAGAAGAAGAATGAAAAGAAGAATGAAAAGAAGAAGAAGAAGAATGAAAAGAAGAAGAAGAATGAAAAGAAGAAGAAGAAGAAGAATGAAAAGAAGAAGAAGAATGAAAAGAAGAATGAAAAGAAGAAGAAGAAGAATGAAAAGAAGAAGAAGAAGAATGAAAAGAAGAATGAAAAGAAGAAGAAGAAGAATGAAAAGAAGAATGAAAAGAAGAAGAAGAAGAATGAAAAGAAGAAGAAGAAGAATGAAAAGAAGAAGAATGAAAAGAAGAATAAAAAGAAGAAGAAGAAGAAGAATGAAAAGAAGAAGAAGAAGAATGAAAAGAAGAAGAATGAAAAGAAGAATGAAAAGAAGAAGAAGAAGAATGAAAAGAAGAAGAATGAAAAGAAGAATGAAAGGAAGAAGGAGAAGAATGAAAAGAAGAATGAAAAGAAGAAAAAGAAGAATGAAAAGAAGAAGAATGAAAAGAAGAAGAAGAAGAATGAAAAGAAGAATGAAAAGAAGAAGAAGAATAATGAAAAGAAGAAGAAGAAGAATGAAAAGAAGAATGAAAAGAAGAAGAAGAAGAATGAAAAGAAGAAGATGAAGAATGAAAAGAAGAATGAAAAGAAGAAGAAGAAGAAGAATGAAAAGAAGAAGAAGAAGAATGAAAAGAAGAATGAAAAGAAGAAGAAGAAGAATGAAAAGAAGAAGAAGTAGAATGAAAAGAAGAATGAAAAGAAGAAGAAGAAGAAGAATGAAAAGAAGAAGAATGAAAAGAAGAATAAAAAGAAGAAGAAGAAGAATGAAAAGAAGAAGAAGAAGAATGAAAAGAAGAAGAATGAAAAGAAGAATGAAAAGAAGAAGAAGAAGAATGAAAAGAAGAAGAAGAAGAATGAAAAGAAGAATGAAAGGAAGAAGGAGAAGAATGAAAAGAAGAATGAAAAGAAGAAGAAGAAGAATGAAAAGAAGAAGAATGAAAAGAAGAAGAAGAAGAATGAAAAGAAGAATGAAAAGAAGAAGAAGAATAATGAAAAGAAGAAGAAGAAGAATGAAAAGAAGAATGAAAAGAAGAAGAAGAAGAATGAAAAGAAGAAGAAGAAGAATGAAAAGAAGAAGAAGAAGAATGAAAAGAAGAAGAAGAATGAAAAGAAGAATGAAAAGAAGAAGAAGAAGAATGAAAAGAAGAAGAAGAAGAATGAAAAGAAGAAGAAGAAGAATGAAAAGAAGAAGAAGAATGAAAAGAAGAAGAAGAAGAATGAAAAGAAGAATGAAAAGAAGAAGAAGAAGAATGAAAAGAAGAAGAATGAAAAGAAGAATGAAAAGAAGAGGAAGAAGAATGAAAAGAAGAAGAAGAAGAATGAAAAGAAGAATGAAAAGAAGAAGAAGAAGAATGAAAAGAAGAAGAAGAATGAAAAGACGAATGAAAAGAAGAAGAAGAAGAATGAAAAGAAGAATGAAAAGAAGAAGAAGAATGAAAAGAAGAAGAAGAAGAATGAAAAGAAGAAGAAGAAGAATGAAAGAAGAATGAAAAGAAGAAGAAGAAGAATGAAAAGAAGAAGAAGAATGAAAAGAAGAAGAATGAAAAGAAGAATGAAAGGAAGAAGAAGAAGAATGAAAAGAAGAATGAAAAGAAGAAGAAGAAGAATGAAAAGAAGAAGAATGAAAAGAAGAAGAAGAAGAATGAAAAGAAGAATGAAAAGAAGAAGAAGAATAATGAAAAGAAGAAAAATGAAAAGAAGAATGAAAAGAAGAAGAAGAAGAATGAAAAGAAGAAGAATGAAAAGAAGAATGAAAAGAAGAAGAAGAAGAATGAAAAGAAGAAGAAGAATGAAAAGAAGAATGAAAAGAAGAAGAAGAATGAAAGAAGAAGAAGAAGAAGAATGAAAAGAAGAAGAAGAAGAATGAAAAGAAGAAGAATGAAAAGAAGAATGAAAAGAAGAAGAAGAAGAATGAAAAGAAGAAGAAGAATGAAAAGAAGAATGAAAAGAAGAAGAAGAAGAATGAAAAGAAGAAGAAGAAGAATGAAAAGAAGAATGAAAAGAAGAAGAATGAAAAGAAGAAGAATGAAAAGAAGAATGAAAAGAAGAGGAAGAAGAATGAAAAGAAGAAGAAGAAGAATGAAAAGAAGAATGAAAAGAAGAAGAAGAAGAATGAAAAGAAGAAGAAGAAGAATGAAAAGAAGAATGAAAAGAAGAAGAAGAAGAATGAAAAGAAGAATGAAAAGAAGAAGAAGAAGAAGAATGAAAAGAAGAAGAAGAAGAATGAAAAGAAGAAGAAGAAGAATGAAAAGAAGAATGAAAAGAAGAAGAAGAAGAAGAATGAAAAGAAGAAGAAGAAGAATGAAAAGAAGAATGAAAAGAAGAAGAAGAATGAAAAGAAGAAGAAGAAGAATGAAAAGAAGAATGAAAAGAAGAAGAAGAAGAATGAAAAGAAGAAGAAGAATGAAAAGAAGAATGAAAAGAAGAAGAATAATGAAAAGAAGAAGAATGAAAAGAAGAAGAAGAAGAATGAAAAGAAGAAGAAGAAGAATGAAAAGAAGAATGAAAAGAAGAAGAAGAAGAAGAAGAATGAAAAGAAGAAGAAGAAGAATGAAAAGAAGAATGAAAAGAAGAAGAAGAAGAAGAATGAAAAGAAGAAGAAGAATGAAAAGAAGAAGTATTCCAGTACAGCAAAAAGTGTATCTGCAGAGAGCTCCGCTATTTCTGACAGTTCTCTGACAGTTCCTTCACATTTACAGCGGTTGAAACATTGTATCTATTTATTTCCGAATAAAAACATCTGTATCCTAAATGGAAACAAATAGATACAATGTTTCAACCGCTGTAAATGAACTGTCAGAACTGTCAGAAATAGCGGAGCTCTCTGCAGTGACACTTTTGCCGGCTGATCGGGAAAAATTCGATTCGTGCACCCGAAGTTTGCTAAAATTCGGATTCGATGCGAATCAAATTTTTCCTGATATTCGAAACGAATTCCACTTCGCCTGGTTCGATTCGCTCATCTCTATTTATAACATTTATTTGCCAGGATTTCAGACACATTTCCACATTTGCTGGAAGGAGAAACATTTTAATGACTTTCTGCAATATCTGTTTCCAAATGTGAAATAGTGCTCAAGTAGCAGATCTGTGTTTTATACGTTCAGTTTTTTGTATTTTCAACTCACAAAAAGGTATTAAATATATAAAGTACCGTGGCTGCGTTTATGTAGTGAACATGAGACCAAAAAAATGTACTGCTTATACTCTCCATAATGCCATAACTTTATTATGCAGAGAATTATTGTTTATTTTATTTAACAGTGTTCTGTATTGTTCCATTTTTTTTTAAGTAATCAGTTAATGAAGTTCTTGCTCCCCACCTCCATAAACCCGGCACTCCTGACAAGCTAGCTTGTGAGGTACACATAACTCCCCCATGATAGCACACTCTCCTAAGCATTAGAGTATTCCAAACAAAATGTAGCCCATCAGCATTTGGTATTGGTCCATTTTTGAAGACCACACCCAGGGCAACCTGAGTGCTGATAGGAATCAAGGAGGCATAAACATAGAAGTCAGCTGCACACTTACTCCACTCTAACCATGGGCTAGCATTGAACCACTATAGACACATATGCTCAGCACTATGGTCATCATATCATTACATTTTAAGTGTACAATAGGAACATCTCCACATTTGCTTTTGTAAAATAAGGCAAATTAAAGAGTACGAACCCTTTGGACTGAGGATTCTGATCAGAAAATATAGAATAAACAAAATACTCAGTGAGCGCTTAGTAATAATAGCAGCTAAAAGCACGAAAAAGGCAACAGAATAAAACCTCATATAATACTGTAAAAGAATGTGCAGTGCTAAAAATCAAAAATCAAAACCAAATAAATATCAATATTTGGTTTTTATTTTTAGCGCTGCACATTCTTGATCAGAAAATATGTTTTCTAAGGAACTAGTAGAAGTTGTATAGTTACGTAGTTACATAATTAGCCTGGCTGAAAAAAGGCAAAAGTACATCTAGTTCAATCATTAAAAAAAATTATAATCCTATACCTACAGTTGATCCACAGGAAGGCAAAAAAACCAGCAACACATGATCCAATTTGCTCCTGCAGGGGAAAAATCCTTCCTGATCCCCCAAGAGGCATTCAGATATTCCATGGATAAACTTTACCTATAATGTTAGTATCTAGTTATATTACGTATATCTAGAAAAGAATCCAGGCCTTTTTTAAAGCAATCTACTGACCTGGCCAGAACCAACTCTTGAGGGAGTCTATTCCACATTTTCACAGCTCTTACTGTGAAGAAACCTTTCCATATATGGAGAATAAATCTCTTTTCCTCCAGATGTAAAGAGTGCCCTCTTGTCCTCTGTGATGACCTCAGGGTGAATAACTCTACACCGAGTTCATTATATGAACCGCTGATGTATTTATACATGTTGATCATATCCCCCCTTAATCTGCTCTTCTGAAGAGGGAATAAATTCAGTTCCTCTAATCTTTCCTCATAGCTGAGCTCCTCCATGGCTCGTATCAGTTTAGTTGCCTTCTCTGCACATTTTCCAGTACCCCAATATTCTTTTTGTGAATTGGTGCCCAAAACTGAACAGCATATTCCAGATGAGGTATTACTAATGATTTGTAATCGGGGTAATATGATATCTCTCTCACTGGATTCTATACCTCTTTTAATACAAGAGAGGATTTTGCTCGCTTTAGAAACAACAACTTTGCATTGCGTTATTCCACTGCACAGCTTGGTGTCATCTGCAAAGACTCAAATGGTATTTTTAATCTCAGAGCCTATATTGTTTATAAATATTTTAAAAAAGTAAGGGTTCCAACACTGAACCTTGGGTTACGCCACTAACAACCCCAGACAATTCAGATTATGAATCATTAACCACTACTCTCTGAATACGATTTTTTAGCCAGATTTCTATACATTGACGCTCTGAGTTAGTCAACTGGACTTGGAGTAGTAAGAACTGAGGAAGCCAGTAGTGAAACATATTTACCATAATATAACCAGTCCAGTTTGAATATTACTAACCATTTTACAATATGAAAATCAGTGCTGAGCCTACCTCCAAAGATAAAACTAAATAATAAAAGTGCATTAATATAAATATGCAATATCTCCCACAAGTAAAAAGTGCTCCAGTGTAACTTTTGCATTATATCCCATTAAAAAATCTAAGTATTAAATACTAATCATACAAAATGCAAAAATGTGAATATATGCAATAATTCCAAAAAATAAAAAACAAATCACATAATGCAATACATGGAAAATTCATAAATATAAAGTGCAAATTATTAAAGTGTCAAAACAAGTGTCCATATATAAAAAGTATCCATATGGCAAATTTATTCACAATTTTGGATGTGCTTCACTTGAACCTGTCATGTCCACATAAACGAATAAAAATAAATTCAGTTCATAAATAAGTAAAAATGCAATATGCTCCAATCAAAACAAAAGTTTCAAATGTGCTCCACATCAGGTACAAATTGCATAAAGTGCCTTATTCACAGTGAAAAAAGTGATAGCGTTCTTGTGGATCCTCTTTGGATAGCTCTCCATAACCAAAATTGAGGGATCTCAAATTAATAAAGGTCAAAAGTGCATGAATTCAACATACATATAAATCCTCTCCTTCCCCTTCACACTCCACAGTAATATAATATAAAGAATGGGGGTAACTCATTGTGTAAAACCATAAAAACAAAGTGTATTAATGGCAATGTATAGATACACTCACCAAAATTATTGTCACAGCAACAATAAGCTCAGTTTCTTCAGGAACTGCTGATGCTCCACTCAGCTAACACAATGGTTCTACAGTGGTTTTGCCCAGAGGTTTGGTACTTAGAAGTGACGTCAGCAATGAAAAGGACATTCCCCAAAACATTTCACCAAGTTATGGACTAAACTAGGAGCATTGACATAATTCTACACACTCCGATGAATTTATAGTATAACTATGTGACAAAAAAAAAAAAAAAATTGGCTTTCTAAGTATGCACATAAATTCTATACATTATCCCACTATCCCCTCTCTCCTAGATTGGAAGCTCCAAGGAGCAGGGCCCTCGAACCCCTCGTGTATCTCATTGTATTATTATTGTACTGTCGCATGTACTGTCTCCCTTTGTAATGTACAGCGCTGAGCGAACTGTTGGCACTTTATAAATGCTGTATAATAATAATAATACATTCCCAGCATTATCTCAAATCTGTATTTTACTCAAAAATATATATATAAATATTTAAATAAAAATTAAAGTATATTTTAAAAATATATAATTTGTTATGTTACCATTATTACTTATTTCCTGCAGCAATGGTGACTTTAAAATTCTAGAGTATTTAAAAATTAGAAATAAAACAATTAAGATCTATGTGTTTAGTAATTCCTGCTCGTTGTTATGTCTTAAGTTCAAACATCCACCGTGTCTCATTTTGGGAAATCATCTTTTTACGATTAATTCCTCTCCAATGATCCTCTAATGAGCTTTTTATAAAGTGCATTGGTGGAGTATAGGCATCTAGCCACAAAATTGGTGTATAAACCTTTTTTTAAATTTTTTGTTTTTTATTATTTATCTATTTCTTGAGAGGAGGAAGGTAGAGTCTAAACTAAGTTTTTATATTAGATATTTGCTCATCTATGCAAGCTCTCAAAATATACAGTCAGGTCCATAAATATTGGGACATTGACACAATTCTAACATTTTTGGCTCTATACACCACCACAATGGATTTGAAATGAAATGAACAAGATGTGCTTTAACTGCAGACTGTCAGCTTTAATTTGAGGGTATTTACATCCAAATCAGGTGAACGGTGTAGGAATTACAACAGTTTGCATATGTGCCTCTCACTTGTTAAGGGGCCAAAAGTAATGGGACAGAATAATAATCATAAATCAAACTTTCACTTTTTAATACTTGGTTGCAAATCCTTTGCAGTCAATTACAGCCTGAAGTATGGAACGCATAGACATCACCAGACGCTGGGTTTCATCCCTGGTGATGCTCTGCCAGGCCTCTACTGCAACTGTCTTCAGTTCCTGCTTGTTCTTGGGCCATTTTCCCTTCAGTTTTGTTTTCAGCAAATGAAATGCATGCTCAATCGGATTCAGGTCAGGTGATTGACTTGGCCATTGCATAACATTCCACTTCTTTCCCTTAAAAAACTCTTTGGTTGCTTTTGCAATATGCTTTGGGTCATTGTCCATCTGCACTGTGAAGCGGCGTCTAATGAGTTCTGAAGCATTTGGCTGAATATGAGCAGATAATATTGCCCGAAACACTTCAGAATTCATCCTGCTGCTTTTGTCAGCAGTCACATCATCAATAAATACAAGAGAACCAGTTCCATTGGCAGCCATACATGCCCACGCCATGACACTACCACCACCATGCTTCACTGATGAGGTGGTATGCTTAGGATCATGAGCAGTTCCTTTCCTTCTCCATACTCTTCTCTTCCCATCACTCTGGTACGAGTTGATCTTGGTCTCATCTGTCCATTGGCTGTTGTTCCAGAACTGTGAAGGCTTTTTTAGATGTCGTTTGGCAAACTCTAATCTGGCCTTCCTGTTTTTGAGGCTCACCAATGGTTTACATCTTGTGGTGAACCCTCTGTATTCACTCTGGTGAAGTCTTCTCTTGATTATTGACTTTGACACACATACACCTACCTCCTGGAGAGTGTTCTTGATCTGGCCAACTGTTGTGAAGGGTGTTTTCTTCACCAGGAAAATAATTCTTCGGTCATCCACCACAGCTGTTTTCTGTGGTCTTCCGGGTCTTTTGGTGTTGCTGAGCTCACCGATGCGTTCCTTCTTTTTAAGAATGTTCCAAACAGTTAATGAGGGATTCAGTGAGCGCTAACCAACATAGCAGCTGATACACTAAAAAGGAAAAACCATAAACCTTCAAATAGACAATATAAGATAGATAGTGCAGCGCTAGATGATATATGACTGCACCAATATTTGAGATGGTGCAATATCCCTTACTTAAAAGTCAACTAATATGGGCCACATATATTGTATGTGACCTTCCCAAGAATTGAAAAGAGGGGAATAATGACATAAACTCCACACGGCTTCACTTCACAATAAAGTCCCGAGATTTTTGAGATGGGATATACCCCCAGAAATTGACGATATTAACAGTGAGTCTGAATGGCTCCAGTTCTTTAATAACATGGGATTAGATCTTTTAAAATTCCTCATTGTCAGGAAAAAGAAAAAACTTGCACATTTGGACAAGGAAATTAACAAAATCAGAGAAAAACTGGTACCATATAAAAGTACAGAGGAATACATTAATGAATCCAATAAACTTAAAAATTACTTATACGGTATAGAAAGGGATCAAAAGATCAAAAAAAAGAAAAAATATCTTAGGGATTCCAAAGATTATCAAGAGAAGTGCATCTTTAAATGGCAAACCTCTAGAAATGACTATAATAACATCATTCCTAATGTTAATACGGCTCCTGGAAAGCAAACCAGCGGTACATCTAGTAGACATATACCTAGTGTCCCATCAGAAAGACAGTATGGTTATGATTCTCCAAGAAATTCAGGGCAGTATGAGGGAGCACCTATCCCAGTACATAATCGCTTTGAACATCTATACCAGGGTCCTGATAGTGATATGAATAATATTGGACTGAGAGACATGAGGTGGCATCCATTACAGAAGAATAATAAGAACAAAAAAAGAGGTTCCAATAAGAAATCCACTAAGGGATCTCAAAATTGGAACAATTATCAGCACAATGATCGTGTCCCCAGTCATAACCATAACTACAATCAGCCAGATGATCGTATCCCTAATCATAACTATAACTATAATTATGATCAGGATGTGTATAAACCCCATTATTATACACCTAAGAGAAATTGGGGAACTCCTCATAATATCCAGTATGATAGGCCTTCAGGTAACCCTCAGGATGTGTATAAACCCCATTATTACACACCCAAGAGAAATTGGGGAACTCCTCGTAATATCCAGTATGATAGGCCTCCAGGTAACCCCGATTACTACCAGGAAAGAAATAGACATGATGGCTATGATGACTATCCAGTCTATAACACTCAGTCTGAATCATTCCAACAGACTCGTTTTTTAGGGGAAGGAACCACACGAAAAAGAAGCATCCGCACAGAGGAAGCAGAGGAGGGAAGAGGGTCAATAGACCCCAAAAAGAGGAAACTATAACAGATAAGGGGATTTTTAATTTAAGTGGCACTACTTTATCCCAACAAGAGCTTAAGGTTCTTAACAAAGGTTTAAAATATGCTCCTAAATCTAAGTTAAATAAGTTTCAGATGTATTTAGATATACACAAGTTTACTAGGAGATTGGCAATTAAACGATTTTTCCTTAACAAACCATTAGCGATTGATCAGAATAGTACCCAACCATCCACATCCCAATTAAGAAATGCTTCCCTCTTCAACCCTCCTCCTCAAACTCAGTCACATATTAATACCTTTAAAGAAATGGTACTTAGGGATATAGAATCTATTAAAATAAAGCGCCCATATAACCAAATAGGCATGGATATGGGATTAAAATCTCTACTTGAAAATAAGGATTTAGTTATAAGGTGAGAAGGGCGGAGGGGTAGTTCTGCTAAAAAAGGTAGACTACATAAAGGAAGTCCAAAGAATACTGGATGATAAAGAAACCTATCAACTATTACCCAAAGACCCACTTGTTACTTACAAGCGGTCTTTGAAACAACTGATAGACAAAGGCTTTGAGAACAACATCATTAATACAAAAGAAAAGGACTTCTTGTGTCCAAAGGCCCCAAGACTCCCGATTATATATTGTCTTCCTAAGGTGCACAAGGACCCAGTGCATCCACCGGGGAGACCGATTATTAGTGGAATTGGATCCTTGTGTTCTAGGATTGGTCAATTCATAGATTACCATCTACAGCCCTTAGTGACAGCTACTCCTTCTTTTCTGAAAGACACAAAGCAGGTCTTAAACGAAATTAAGAATCTTACATGGAATCCTAGACATATGACCTTCTTGGTAACTGCTGACGTAGCCTCTTTGTACAGTAACATCAATCACGAAGATGGTAGACCAGCAGTTGAGTATTATCCTAATACCACCACTAATATCTCCAAGAAATTGAAGTCATATATCCTGGAATTACTGGATTTTGCCATGCACACCAATTATTTTTGGTTTAATAACAGATTCTACCTGCAAAAAAGAGGCGTAGCAATGGGAGCAAAGTTTGCTCCCAGCCTGGCCAATTTGTTCATGGCCAGGTGGGAGGAAGATATAATATACTCTCGTGATTGGCCAGAACTTTTATTCTATAAAAGGTACATTGATGATATCTTCCTCCTCTGGCAGGGAGATGAACAGACACTTATTAATTTCTTTGGGTCTTTAAATAATAATAATCTCAATATTCAACTTACCTTTAACTATAGCACCACTAAAATTGATTTTTTAGATGTAACACTGATTAACAACGGAGGCTCTGTAATATCAGAAGCCTTCTTCAAGAACACAGATAGAAATAGTTACATACCGATGGACAGCTGCCACCATCCCTCATGGCTGGCCAATATTCCTAAGGGCCAATTCATGAGGATAAGGAGAATATGTACAGACATTGATACTTACCATCAGAAGGCCGCTGTCCTAAAGGAAAGATTTATTGAGAAAGGGTATAATGCTGCAGTATTGAATGTTGAGATGGCCCGTGTGGCAAATATGAATAAAGATACGATGTTAACCACCTCCGCCTCACGTAAGAACGGTAAATTTTGTCCCTTTATTACATCCTTTTCCATTCAATATAAACAAGTCAGTAAGATTATTAAGAAAAACTGGGACATTCTTAAGGCTGACCCAATCCTAGCCAGAGGATTACCTGATAGGCCTGAAATAGTCTTTAGAAAGGCCCCTACCTTACGGGATAAAATCTCACCAAATGTGGTAGATCCTCCCTCCAGAACTACGTTCTTTGGTAATATGATGGGTTTTTACCCATGTAACAAGTGTGTTATATGTAAGTTAGATGGCATACGCAAAAAGAAAATTGAATCTTTTACTTCCACTATAACTCAGAAAACATATGACATCTCTACATTGATCACCTGTCTATGCGGTATACCTCTTGGAGTGCCCATGTAAACGGCAATATATTGGTCGAACCACCAGAAGGCTCAGAGACAGGTTCAGAGAGCACGTTAACTGTATCAAAAAGGGCCGGAAAGAACATCCTCTGTCTAGACATTTCCGATACCACCATAACCGGGACCCTACCTCTTTGAAATTCTCAGGGATCGATGTAGTTCATAGTCACTGGCGAAGTACAAATAAGCTAAGACAAGTCTCTCAAATGGAAACGAGGTGGATATATGAGATGAGAACTTTATCCCCTCTTGGCCATAATGTAGAGGTAGATATAAATTGCTATATAGATAATAGTTAACACCTATGTCTTTAATTGTTTATATGGCCCTTTGTCTAAGTTTAATTATTCACATTTACATTGTGGGTTATCAGGAATATTACAACACTACAGACCATGAATATAGATCAAGATAGCCTTAGTTATCACAACAGTCCATCTATTTGTTTATTATACTATGATTTATAAGGTTTTTTGATATGGTCCACTTAGAAATTTTACTTTATTATTTTGACATTGGTTATTATAATTTTTATATATTTGGGGTATTTCAACTTCAATTTTAATTCATATGTATTTTACTGTATTGAAGTGGGTTTAATGAGGACATATACTGCATGGTTATGTACATCCATTATAGCCCCCTTGTTTTGGTTTTATATGATCTTCTATGGTCGATATGTGCATATCTTTATATAATTTTGTTTATAATAATACTGTTTATGCATAATGATTTTAAGCTATGTATATAATTTTAGTTTTAATCATAGTGACTTCTGATCACCATAGAGTGATCATGAGTTTTGCATACAAAGATACATGTCACTAATGGGCATTATAAGATACCATATGGGACACTTAGTAATTAAGAATGATGTATCTAACTGTAGAATCAATGTATCAGAGCCTCCCCTAGGTGAATAGGACATTGTATAAATTTCAAGTATATCCTTAATTGTTCATTCACTGTCCCTGCACCTGTGCAAGTGCAGTGAGTGTGTATCTATCCTGTGAGACCACATAAATATGGCGGCTCCGTTTGCGCATGCGCACTGCTGTACCGACCCACGGTAAAATGGCGTCGGTCCGTCGTGCTCATTCGCGCATGCGCACTTATGCAGCCCACCCCCGGGAATATGGTGCCGATACGCATTGATCGGCGCTTTCTCCATCTCCTTTTGAAGATACCTGGGGACACCTGGGACTACAACATGCAGGAGAAGAAGGTAGGCTTCTGTTCTGCCCACCAATTCATTTGTGTATAGTATGTTCCACCGCGGTTGGATATGCGGTGGATACATACATGATTTAGGCCACTAGAAAATGGCACCCGGACGCCCGCGCATGCGCAGTATGCGGGACTTCGGCAAAATGGCACCCAATTAACCTTAATACAGGCACACAATACACTATATATATAGCTCCTGTGACGTCCGGCAGCTATGGCTCTTATTCCTTCTGATGATGTACGTGTGATACGAAACGCGCGTCAAGGAGGAGCCCCTGCTAGCCGTGACGTCAAGCCGCCAGATCAAGGGGGTCCGGCGGCCACTCTTCTATACCAGCTGGTCAGTGTGTCATTTATGATATCCTTAGTGCACAAGGATTGATTTTATCCTCATACTCATGTTAAGTGTTTTTGCTCTAATATACAATAAATATTTTTAAATTTGATTTAAATACTACACTATGGGTATTCCTTTTTGCTCCACATCGAGCATTTAATTCCTCAGGACCACCAGGTGACTACCCCAAGGCCCAGAGTAATATTCAACTGATCCTGTTTGGAGCCTGTCTGCCATAAGGAACCCCCAGATGTGTTACCTTTCATCACAGAACCACCTGTTCAGAGCTTCCTTTCATCTACAGCCGGAGTGATCCTTGGTGTATGAGATACAAACGCACAATTTAAATTGTGCTTCCGGTGAGTGCGCAATCTATTCACATTTTCTGCACAACGCCGGACTACATGCATCATAAGGATCTTATCAAGATATACTTATCTGTGTTTCTTTGATGACTGGACTGTATTGTGCATTTATATTGTGCGTTTTTTATTGTGAAGTGAAGCCGTGTGGAGTTTATGTCATTATTCCCCTCTTTTCAATTCTTGGGAAGGTCACATACAATATATGTGGCCCATATTAGTTGACTTTTAAGTAAGGGATATTGCACCATCTCAAATACTGGTGCAGTCATATATCATCTAGCGCTGCACTATCTATCTTATATTGTTCCAAACAGTTGTTTTGGCCACGCCTAATGTTTTTGCTATCTCTCTGATGGATTTGTTTTGTTTTTTTCAGCCTAATGATGGCTTGCTTCATTGATAGTGACAGCTCTTTGGATCTCATCTTGAGAGTTGACAGCAACAAATTCCAAATGCAAATAGCACACTTGAAATGAACTCTGGACCTTTTATCTGCTCATTGTAATTGGGATAATGAGGGAATAACACACACCTGGCCATGGAACAGCTGAGAAGCCAATTGTCCCATTACTTTTGGTCCCTTATCAAGTGGGAGGCACATACGCAAACTATTGTAATTCCTACACCGTTTACCTGATTTGGATGTAAATACCCTCAAATTAAAGCTGACAGTATGCAGTTAAAGCACATCTTGTTCGTTTCATTTCAAATCCATTGTGGTGGTGTATAAAGCCAAAAATGTTAGAATTGTGTCAATGTCCCAATATTTATGGACCTGACTGTAGATATTCAGTAATGACAAAAAAGATGTATTCTTTGATACCTTATAGATTCACAACTCCACTGAAGATTTGCAGTGATAAGACATGAAGAGGACTAAAAGACAAGTCTAATGCAACTGATTTTGTCTAATTTATTTTTATGTTTAATAGAGGACCATGTGTCTGAAATAACTGTGTGATAATTGAAAATGAAATTAGGTATAGTGACTCTTCAAATGTAATTCACTTTTCCTGTATACAGCCTAAAACGTTCATTGGGAAGATTTCAATTGTATGGAACAAATTAATTTGAGCATTATTACTGGTATTAAAGGGAATAGCAGATAATCATGGCTTGTGCAGTCCAAGATTGATATACGTTTTTAAAAGCTGTCCATTCACTTAAATGCATTAATTAGACATAAAAAATGTCATAATTTGATCAATTATTGCATCGTATATGTTTTGGCTTTCATATAGCCTATATAAAATCCCAGGTAACCAAGTTGAAGGTCTGTTCCACATATAGTCAGACTACTACAAGCATAGCCAGTGGTGGAGATCAAGGTCCTCATCATAACTATCATGATCCATTCAGTCATGAACAAGGTCTATTCAACCAACCTAAATAATTCAACTCAGAAAGGAAGGGAGGAGTCTAGTAAGCAGAATGTTGGTATAAATTACAAGTCCTTAAACATAGCTACAGTCCATGGCTGCAGAGTGTAGAGTCCTTCTAATCTTTAAGGAAATTGAGTTGTTAACTTCAAGAGCCTAACAAAGGAATGTTTTTTGCTTAGATATTAGCTTATAAACTTTAGGATGTGAATGTGAACTTTAGGAAGTTTGAATTATCTCTACCCTGCTTGTATTAGAGAGACACTGTCACATGCTAATTCATGTCAGTGTACCAGTGCCTCTTGATAGCCAACTCCCCAGGTGTACTCTCTGGTCCACTCTCCCTCACATCTTCCCCACTATAAAGCAGCTAAGTAAGCTCCAATGTTGGAGTTTACCTAGGTGGATTATGCCACTGCCCCTCTCATGGTACAGTGTTTGGGTAAGGCAATTAGCCAATAAATGATGAGCTCAGTCATATGGTGAGGACTTATAGTCCTCCATACGCAGAATTCCCATGATAGAGGAAGGGCTCTGACAAAGCAGATGATGGAGTGGAAATGCAGAGGCAAATGGGTGAATATACCTTGCTGGGGGCCACGGTATATTGACAGAACCTCTTTAAGCTTTAGTTGTTTTTTTTTTTTTAATGAAGGTTTAGATATGCAAGGTAGTGTATAATATTGATAATTTTATGGTTTCTAATTTTATTGAGCTGGTTGCTTTCTTTATTGAAGGAAGCACTGGCGGAAGGCAGATAACTGAATAAATATGCAATGATTTAAAGAAAACAAAATATAGAAATAAACACTCCTATTAACACAAAGCAATAATTTAACACCATTTCAGGTGTTTTTCTCCTGATTTTTCATTCTCTTAAATGCAAAAAAGAAGTTGATTTTTTTTTAAATATATTTTAGTGATAGAAAAAAGAGTATGAAATCTTTCAGTTTGGTAATTTTTTATGTCATGCCTAGAGCAAAGACTTCCTCCTGCTCACTACAACAGCAATACCTGTAAATTGCTTCCCTAGAGGACATTCTCCCGTTCCTCCTTTCAGACATTGGTGTTTGAAAACAATTGATCAATAATCCTTCATTGTTCACCGAGTAATGCTATGTAATTAAAGACAAGCAATGGAATATTTTTAGTGAATACATGTTCTGAGACATTGATGGCACTTTATTTAATCGATATTTTAATTGTATGTATACACAGATTTGTGGAGTCTCCCTCTAGTGGCTCTTTATATCAGAGGGTTAGCCAATGTCCTTAAGTGAATGAACAATTCATGTTGATAGCAAAACAACAGGACTGCATCTGCCATCTGAATACAAATCTGTGTTTCCTTTCCACTAGATCAGGGATCTCCAAACTTTCTAAACAAAGGGCCATTTTACTGTCCTTCAGACTTTGAGGAGTTAAGCTGTAGCCAGTGTGAGTAGAAAATGCCATGACGTCAATGGGAGAAAACAATGCCCCATTATTGGTTCAGTGGAAGGAATAGTGCCAAGCAATTGGTGTCAGTTGAAATAGTGCCCTATTTTTGCCATCAGTGACAGAAATGATGCCCCATTATTGGTGTCAGTGAAAGGAATAGTGTTTTGTATCAGTGGGAGGAATGGTGCTGCAAGGCATTGATTGTCAATGTTCTATGAGGCCTCAACTGCAATGCTTGACCGATGGGTCGTGCATAATATTCCTAATGTAATTCTACGGGTCACACATATACAGATCAAGCCAATGAGTAGAGGTACCTGTGTCTCTTATGACAGCAATTGTCGGTATACTGGTGCAGAGGTGGCTGACTCTGCTCCAGTATGATGATATCTGTTCTCATAAGAAAAAAGGTACCTCTGCAGACCCACCTATTTTTGTTGATACATACAAATAGCCCTGACAAAGGGGGATATTCCCAAAAAACACATTGGCTTGATTTGTATATGTGTAACTCTTAATACATGACTGTTCATTTCCCACCAAGTGTGATATCACTTTGTACATTGGGAGCTCCATCCTCCTCATCTAAATATCACTGTAATAGAAGCAATATTGCACCAGTTGGGTAGCTGCCCACACCTCCAGAGGGAGTTAAACATCACCATTGATCCATGGAACCACAGAATACTGATTAAAAACAACTAAACCAGTCCAGCGTGGCCCCTAGCTCCAACCAAACATTATGTAATTCTCCAGAAGATTGTCAAAGACTGCACACTTAATAGAGAAAATGATCAGAGACTATGGACACACTTCAAGTGTGACTGGAGAATGGAGACACTCTCTAGTAGACAGATATAGAATGGGGACATGTTACTTAAGACTGAATCTAGAATCAAAGTGCCACAGTAATTATTCCAAACATGTTTCTGGGGTCACAAATCACCCTCTTTATCAGAGCTTTGAAAATATGAGGATTATTTTTTATATATAATTGGAATGTGATATGTGCTGGTTTAGGTAACCTATGCACCTCATTGTCAGCCATTCTTCATTTTGGTTGCAAACCTGAAACATGTTCAACCAAAAGTTAACAATTCATGAACTTCACAAATACCAGGAATCCACTGTGAACCCATGGTAGCGGCAAACCTCACTACCGACTGTAGGCTGTATTTTTTTACACCAGGCTGTATGTGAGCTACAGCAAAGAGTCCATCCTAGCATCACAAGCAGGTATTGTCCAAGATTCCCAGATTACTGACAAAAGGGAATGTGGTGTGCTAGCTCACTATAACAACACTTTGGTAGAAAACATGTGTACTGATGAGGTAGACTATACTTCAGCTCAGTTCCTAATTTTCACATTTGGCTCTAGTTTCACCTTTAGACATCCTTACTGGGAACTAAAAGTCTATAGAATAGTTGCAAATCATTAAACTATGTTCTCTAATCTGAACAGCTGGCCCATATTTGGTTTTATCTGTAGACCCCTGATTTGCCTCCTTTGGCTTTTAGAGCAGAATAGACCAGAAGAAGCCTGTCCTTTGCTGTTTAAGTGCACAGTCAGCTAGAATGTCTTAAGAACCTACAATATACTCTATTAAAATTCCATTAAATCTGTAGCTCTCTCCTGTACCATTTTTTATTGTAAAATGACCTACATTTGCTTTTACCTTTACAATCCAAATATTTTTTATCTATGATAATACAGACTGTCATCTTTTCTAATACTACCATTATGCCTTCGTTCTTCCTTGAGGAAAAATGAACAACCATAATACACTATTCAGTACTTTTTCCCCTTAATAAAACTCTATTAAATCCACCCCAACTCAATAACAACCTCTTTCACATTCTTTGAATAATACAGTTAGTCATATACATATTTTTATAACAACGTATCCTAGTAGTTTATGCACTATTTGTTCCAGCTTTGTGCCATTTGATACACTGTTCTCATTGTTTAAAGCTGACCATTAAAAATTACTGTAATGCTCCCTGTTAATATGTGCATATGTTATGCATTTGAAACATATTAAAATAATTTCATTTCTGCTACTGAAATGAAAGAGGGAATTAGGGAAAATATTTTTTTAAACACAATGTTAGACAAATTGATAATGTAAGTGTCATTTTTTAAATTGTGGCTCATTAATAAACCTATTTCAATCTTATCTGATGTGAAACTATTACTATAATTTATATTTATTAAATGAGATTTAGTTGTCCATGTCAGATTATTATATATTAGAATTCCCGTCTCTAGGTAATTGGCACACAATGGAAGCTTCCACATGTACGGTGTCATCTCTTTCAATAGTACAACTGCAGATGTAAAAAAAGATGATATGTATAACAGACCTCATTAGTCTGGATGTTCAGGTAGAATACATTTAAAGAAGATAAGGCAAAAAAAGATGTTCTAGTTACCTGGGAATTCAGAAGCTTTGATCATGTTGTCAGAATGATTGGGGAGCATGGGAACATCATGAGGAGTGGCAAGTAACTGTGATGTGTCAAGTAAGTTTCCAGTACAAAAATGTGAGTGGATCTGTCATTTTCTGCTTCCAAAAATAGAAATAGTAACACAGAGCCAGGAGAAACCAAACCTTGGTAAAATACTGTATATCTAAACCCAATAATAAAAAATTGCAATATTTATTGCAATTTACCAGTCGTCGATGCGATGAGTTTTCTTTTTCAGGATTTGTCCCTTTATTTTCACCTGTTGATCTTGCCAGCAACACATATCCCATTTTAAGAAGACATTTGCTCACCATACTGTATCTACTGCAGCATTGTCACTGCAGAACAGGATTAGAATAACCCTCTTTTGCCTTTCCTCCATAAAGGGGAAAGGATTTTGTAGCTTCCAAGACATCCACTGGGAACAATGGAGTTGATAGCAGTGCAGCATGGGTAGAAAACATCAGAAGTTATCAGCTGACATTTCTGAAAGGGTCAACTGGTATTTGTACTAAGATGAACAGATAAGAAATATTTTATTAGTATTTTTAACAGACCAAAGAGCATTAAATAGGATGGTATGTTCGGGTTTAAGAATGCCTAACTATTTAATGAGTACCTTCACTCTTGTTAAGAACAAAACAATCCCCTCTGGGTGATTAATGTGCAGTCAGTGCCGGATTAGAAAATATCAGTAGGCACTGGCCTATGGGCCCCATGCCATTTAAAGGGCCCGTGACAATGGATTAAATAATACTGATTTGATCTTGAAAATTACAATGTTTACAAAAGAGAGAAAAAAATTAATCAACTCAAACAAACAAAACCTACATTAAAGACTCTATAGAAATAATACTGTATTAATGTAATATATCCAAAAACATTTTTTTTATTAGCTGTTAGATTGTAAAAAATGTTGGCGCAACCTATGTACCGTATTTTTCGCCGTATAAGACGCACCTGACCATAAGACGCACCTAGGTTTTAGAGGCAGAAAACATGAAAAAAAAAATTCTGAACTAATGGACTGCAGACACAGTACAGGAGATGACCAGAGACTGCGGACAGCACAGGGATGACCAGAGACTGTGGACAGCACAGGGATAACCAGAGACTGCGGACAGCACAGGGATGACCAGACTGCGGACAGTACAGATGACTGCTGACCTTTGGGGAGGTGGGGAGCTGGTACCTGAATTTGACAGGTACCCACTCTTACTTCCGCAGAGTTTTTGTTTGATCTTACCTGTTCCTCGATCCAGCCGCGCGCTGTCTTCCCGGCTTCTGTAATGGCGCTCGGCATGACAGCCGGGTGCCCAGTGCGCATGAGCGAGAAGCACTTGCGCTTTGTGATTGGTCCGGCGGCTTCTGGGATCTGTCATGTGTCCCAGGTACCGCCTTACCATTCACAAAAAGCACTGCTTCTTGCGCATGCGCACTTGGCACCCGGCTGTCATGCCCAGTGCCAACACTACAGAAGCCGGGAAGACAGCACGCCGCTGGATAGAGGAACAGGTAAGGTCCCACTACAGAGCTGAGCGGCCGGCCCGGTATTCTGACACGGCCGCGGTGGAAATACCGGACCGGCTGCTCCATATTCGCTCCATAAGACGCACTGACATTTCCCCCCCAGTTTTGGGGAAGAAAAAGTGCGTCTTATACGGCGAAAAATACGGTACGTGTAATGTACAGTAGAGCAAATTGGATTGTTCTTTGCTGGGGTTTTTTTTTTGCCTTCCTCTGGATCAGCTGTGGGTATAGGATTATAACTTTTTTTTTCTATGGTTGAACTGGATGGACTTTTTAGTCTTTTTTCAGCCAGACTAACTGTATGTAACTATGTGATGGTCATTTCCAGGGCTTTTTTTCTTAGAGAATAGGTACAGCAACTCTTCTGGCTCACCCCTTGTCTCAACCCCCTACCCACCTCTGAGCACCATCCCATCATCCCTTGGTTCCACCCCCTACCCACCTCCAAGAATTGTCCCTTGGTTCCACCCCCTACCCACCTCTGAGCATTATTCCTTGGTTCCACCCCCTACCCATTTCCGAGCATCATCCTTTTGTTTCACCCCCTACTCACCTCCCAGCATTATCCCTTGGTTCCACCCCCTACCCATCTTCCAGTACAACCTCTTTTTTGAGAATACAGAACCAAGTATAATTTTGTGGTGCTAAGTAATGTGTGTGGAATTTGGTAAAGATTACAAGAAAAGCATTAAGATAGATCCCCTGCAGCCAATACCAATATATGCCCCCTCCATCATTAATTGATACCCCCACAAAAATAGACTCCCCCAGCAACAATATACCCCAGCAACAAAATAGCACCCCAGCAACAATAGATCCACCCTCGAAACAATAGACCGCCAGGCAACAACAACAGATCACCCAGCAGCCAACATCAAAATACCTCTTTCTCAACAGTAGATTCCTCTCAACATCAATTGACCCCCTAGCAACATAAAATCCCTCCCCCAACAACAATAGATTTCCCAGCAGCAACAATAGACCTCCCCAGCAACAAAAGACCCCCAAGAAAATATAGATCCTCTCCAGTGACAATAGATGCTCTAGCAGCCACCATCAATAGACCCCCCAGCACACCCCAGCACCCCATTACATACATTCAGTGCTGGAGGTGCCAGAACTGCGTTCCCCCACGTTCCTGCTGAAAAAAAGCCTGATCATCTCCATCTGGTGCCCAACATGCACACTAGTTAGTTCAATGTTAACCCACTGCAGGGCATGTATGAAAAACCTCCAGTAAACTGTGGGTGGGGCCTAAAGGTGTATACTGCCTAGGGGCCTCCGCAGAATTTAATCCATCACTGTGTGCATTGCAAGGATTTTAACAAGCTTTGCTGAAAATTCTTACCTGATTCTGCTCTGAAGAAAAAGTTGTTTGTTTATGACAATGTTCAGAGTGAATCTGAATGAGAGTGACTTTTTCATTTTATTTTTATAAATCAGCTTATGCACTTGAAGAGTTCTAATGAGGAAAGTGGCTGGGATTTCATCCCTTTAGATGTGATTACCCTTTGGAAGTATCTCACCAAAAATGACATTTTTATTGCAGAGGATGTGTAAAATCTGACTTGTATCTTAGTGAAGACTTTAGGAAAATCAGTGAGCTAATCACACAAACAGTAACTTGCATTTCTGGAGGCATTCCTTATTACCAGCAGTGTACAGAATGCCTCTAGGTTTCCATATTGCATTGAATTTTACAGAAAAAAAGCTGCAGTGTGAAAAGGAAATTTTTACAAACATCGAATTACAAAATGGCTTATGTAACAATTGTATATGCTATATTATTATTATTTTTTTTAAGTTGTTAGTTTTTCCCCATGAAAGTAGAGTCTGATTTAATCATTACTTGTACAATGGCATGGAACAAAAATGTAGAACACAAAACTGATCTTGGCAATCTTTGCCCATCATGGATCATGAAGGCACTAAATGTGGTATCACACATATGAAAGATATACTGAAACGTCTGGTGACCCCATTCCTATCTATTTTTAGTAACCATGTATGCAGCAATGTAACTGCTGAGAGTGTAGCTCCCGCTTGGCTTCCAGGCTTGATGAGATGCAGACTCTCAGCAGGCTACATCGCTAAAGAGAATCTGGGGATCTCTGTATTTTATTATTTTACCTAGGCAGCAAGATACACATGTGAATGGCATATCGCACTTGCAAAGATAGTATATCTATATACTGCATACTAGCTGGGGAAGATCAAGGAATACACAGCAATTGAAAGACCTAAATGAAACCTTTCTATGGGATATCAATTCATTTGTGCCAAATTGATAACATCACTTTGTTGTTTACTGTATAAAATTAATATTTCTTATGATCAGTTGATATTGAATGAAAAAGATCCAGTGTGCCTTGAAAGTTTGCACTATACTCTTTTTTGCATTTAACTCCTTTTGCTGCCCAATTGCTACAGCAGATCTGACAAACCAATTGTCAGATTTCAGATGAAAATGATCTGGCTGCTGCCATGCCACTTCCAAGGACTCCTCTGAATAAGCGACCACTCCGCCATCTTTCCTATGCTCCACTATTCCACCTTCAGGCACTTTTAATAAGAAAATACAATGCCTTTTGATGACCTAAGCACATTGCAAGGATTTTTACAAAGCTTGTTGAAGATTCTTACCGTTTTCTTTTCTGAAGGAATATTTGTTTGTTTAACCAGGATCTTTCCAGATTTATTTTAGCACTCATTTTAGCCACCAGAACAACTTTCAAAGTACTAACGAGGAAAGTTCCAGGGTCTGAACTAAGGAGACAAGCCATATGGAGTAGTTCATCAAAATTGAAATACCAACTGCAGTGGATGCATTACACTTGACTTTTAAATGCAAACCTCTGAGAAAATCAATGAGCAAATTTAAAAGCAGGGAATTACATTTCTGGAGACCAACTTTTCACCAATACTGCGAACACCATATTGAATTAATTTGTTTCATAGCTTTATAAAAAAAAACCAACAGCTGTGGGTTGAAATGAAAAGGTAATTTTTATTAATAATAATAATTTTAAAAATGATAGCAACTTTATGATGTATTAGAGTAGAGTTTTTCTTTATTATACAAGGAAAGGAGAGAGAAATACAGGAGCTGGAGAGGATGTGAGCCCTTCAAAGGGTAGAGGCAGAAAGTCTAAGCACACATAACTAAAAGGAGTCAGTAGCCATTAGTCTTTGCATCTATGCAAAGAACATACACTTGTATTAGCAAAGTCGCATGCATCATGCAAAGCCAATGTTTTGGTGCTTTGCAAGACCACTTCCTTAAGGTGACATAATGAACCCATGAGTGTTCCCTATGTTGCTTTGAGTAAGGGATCCTGCACAGCCCAAAACATTGGCATTTTATGATGCATGTGACTTTGCACTTAAAAATGGTATGTTTTTTGCATTGAGTGCTGGTGACAAATCATCTTTCTTACTATGGTCTATGCAGTTCCTTCTAATAGTGTCAATACAAACACTCATCAAACAACAAGAATGAACACTGCCTGGATTGCAGTTCATACCTAAATTACTCTCCAGTTCCATCTGTCTCTCTAGTGAACCTTGTGTACCCCCGCCTGCATCCAGCCTTGTGATCCCTGTCAACTTTAACCTATATCTTGTAACTTTGTCCCCAAGCCTGCTGCTGGGATCCTAGTGGAGCACAGTCTCCATTGATCACAGTGTCTCCCTGTGTATTCCAGTCAATTACCTGCTCCTGTGAACCAGTATGATTCATTGTGTATTACTAGCACCTGTGCATGTTTAATCTGTTTTGCTTCTCTGTGGTGCTTCTCTGTATGTGTATGCGGTCCATACATTCCTAGCAATTTGGACTGTGAACCCTACAGACTTGTGATCCAAGTGTCTCAGAACTGCAAGGACTGCCTCCAGATCCACATCATTCAAAAGGTAGCACAGGAAGGCCTTTCAGCGCCCAATGCTGAGTAGAAGGGTTTGTCCCTCAAAAACTCACAAGCAGCACTAGATGCTGACAGGTCTTTCCATGCTACCTATTGAACGTTGTGATTCTGTCGGTAGTCCCATCTGAATTTTATGATACACTTGTCGCTGTCCTGTGTGTGTAAGTATATCACTTGTTTCATGTATGAATAAAATTGTGTAGTGATAATGTAGTCCTAAGTCCTAAGGGGGCAGCAAGGTATGGCAGCACTATATTTCAAAACCGGAGAAGTGGACCTTCTATTCACCACACTCAAGCACAGAAGGTTGTGCCTGAAACTTGTGTCTTGCCTGCAGCTGAACACATATCCATCTTCGGAAAAAGGCAAGGCAGCTCTTTAGCTTATGTGCCTCAGCCCTTCTAAGGGCTCTCCCTGTCACTGTATGGATAAGCACACTGGGCTTGCCTGCCAGTGCCAATGGATATACTGCTTTTCCAAGACTCCTTATAGTTCTCTGTGTCTCCTCCCTGACCCTACTTAGCACCAGCTGCAATAACTAATTTATAGTTTCCCCTAATGGGAACAAATTCCATCCCATGACAGAAACACATTCTTTAGTTTTCCATCTCCACCAAAAACCTCACAACATGTATAAGGTATGCCATCATGAAATGCTCTGAAATAGGGAACACATTTCCCTAAAATAGAATGACCCAGTAAACAAGCTCTTGAGACCAATATCTTTAAATTTTACATCACTAAAAGGCATAAAGTGTGGTTGATATATTTAAAAACAAATAACCTTTTAACATTTGGGAATTGAGTGGTGATATGTTGCGTTTACCCCTGCATAGGACACTGAGCATGCACCCAGGTCTCCCACAATAGTACAGAGGTTGCCAGTCACACACACTAATTTTTACTCACACTGATGAGTCAGGCTCACTTTAAGGGATGTCTTTTTAGTATTTATATTGCTGAAGAACTTCAACGGGAGTGGGGATTAGGGTCTCAGGATATTCCAAACCAATCCGTAACAATGACAGGAGGACAAATTTCTCTTCTACATTTTCAATAGCACTTTTTTGAGGCAGCAGGGAATGGCCAGTATATCTAGGATCCTACTACAACAGTCCTTTTTCAGAACTTTGTTCCCTTATGACAATTCCACAACTATTAGTCCCCAGTAGGGTTGCCACCTCATTCCTTTAAAACCAAACACATATTAATTACAAATCTTCTGAGACAAATATATTGAAGATAAAACACTGAGTGAGTTTAATTACCACCTTAATCGGCCACAGAACCTGTGTAATCAATATGTGTTCGGTTTTAAAGGGATGAGGTGGCAACCCTAGTCCCCAGCAAGGTCTTAACTCACAGTGTTCCAGGAGCTGTCTGCAACCCAGAATTCACAGGTAGATCTTCAGTGAAAGAGATAACAAAAACATTCTCCAGACCCAAGACTTCAGTACAGTACCCTCCAGCAAATTTAATCCTCAGGCAATCTTTTCTAGACCTTCAGCCCAGCAGCTACTGAGGCCAAGACTGCAGTTTCTTGTCATATTGGAGCTGCCTCCAGGGACAGCAGCCCCGAGAGAATTTGGAACCCTCCATTGAGGAAAATAACAATCTGCTCAGGCATCCTGCACATTTATCACCTCCCCAGACACCTTCTGGGTGTCTTCTTCTAGGGATTTGCTGATGCATGATAAATATTCAACTAATCATTTGAATCTCTTAGCCATATGTCCTGGAAACTCATTCCAGAGGCAGGGGGAAGTAATCAAACTCTTAACTCAGGAAACCCTGAGAAGATTCTGCACAATCATTCAATATTTCATTCACTACAATGGAGTAAAAAAACTAAATTTACCTAACAGCCTTATTGAAGGAAGGCATATAGTTACAAAAAGGATTCCAGCATCTCTTCCTCTCATTATCATAAATCAGCCCCTAGTATTGTCATTACTTGCAGCAAACTGGTATTCATCAGCATAGATAATCCATTTGAGAAAGTATCAATATTGTCATTCTATTTCTACATTGCACAAAAATGTTTGTAATTTAAAACAAGTCAACGGGCAATATGATCTTCTCTTTCATTTTTTTTTAGACTATTGTATTATTCATGTTTATATTTTTCTTCATATACTGTAGGAAATGATAAAATCATGTAGAAATTGCTTGAATGGAAAAAGATCTGGCAACTCCATTTCCTAAAATGACAAACTCTGTAAAATGTGCTAAATAAATCTACAATATTTGTTCATCTGACAGCATTCCAGATCCAATGTATCAGCCTTACTGCGTAGCTCACCATAATAAGCTACAAGTAAAGATGACAATGTAAAAAATGCGTGGAGAGAAAAAAAATTGCATGTTGGCACTGATATCAGGAGTGTTTCAAATGAAAGGCCCCATCTCAGCATCTTTTTATATAGGATCCCGTGTTATGTATAAGAAACAATCTAGCAGCTTTGTTATTGATTTTATGGAAAAGAAGAGATACCAACTAAATGTAACAGTAGGATATCAAGATAAGAAGTAAATATTATGAAACAACACTCTACTAGATCCATATTAATAAGTAGAGAAATAAATGAATAGTTAAACAAAACTTGTGCTATTTTCACATGTGGTAAAAAGTCTCAGCTTTGTCTCATAGCACCTCGATAGCCTTATTTTACAGACTAAGATAATCATTACTTGACTTTGCCCTCTCCCATCTTCTTATTGGTTAGTGAGGACACTTGTCACAGTACTGGGTCAATAGGAAAGCATAGGAGGTGGCAGAGGTAGAACCAACCCCCTACCTACTAAATTAAGCTATAATTTTTATAATAATGAGTCCTATTGGGCACTTTGGAGCAAATATGATATAGCATGAGGACCTAGGAGGCACCTGATACTGGACAATAGTTCTTGCTTACTAGATATAAAATTAGGGCAGATATAGTTAATACTGAACTCCAGGCAACAGCCACATATACAAGTGAAATACATAACTGGTAGCTGTTTTGCCTGTCAAAGGATTTGTATTTGTTTATCCACTTGCAAAGGGCAGTTATGATCATGAGGTTACTTGGAATTGTTTTCTTCATATAGTGGTGTCAGGGAAGTCTTGCCCATAGTATGGGTGCTGCTCCGAGGTCTATACGTGTGAACATGAGCAGGATAGAATGTGCCCGTACAGATGTGTGCAGACATGCGCATGCCCGGGCACATGAGCACCTGTCACTAGCACTGGCACCAAGTGGACTATTTAAACAGGGCTGCTGCACTGGTTCATTGCATAACATACATGTAAGAGTAGAAAAAGGTTATCAGTAGTTGAGATATGACATTGTCTGTAGAAGTAATTCAATAGTAGATATAGTTTAATCCTGTGTTATTGGAGATACAGTATTCCTTAATGAGTCAGAGACATATGTTTTTAATTAGCATTTAAAGGGACAGAGCAAACTTCTAGACTAGAGTTGACATCTAGATGTCAATAAACTTTCTCATCTATGTAGCCAGAGATTGCCACCTTCTGGAATCTAAAAGAATAATCCTAGCCATTTTGGCTACAGAATTGAGCAGGAGACAGGGAGAAGGCTCTGAAATGTCTGACAGCTTTGATTTATACCAATAGATCAGAGAATCTATTCCATCTCTCATAAAAGATAAAATATTAGTTGCAGAGAGATGAAAATAATTATTTCTGATTGAACACATTTTAGGCTACATGCACATGTAAAACTGTATGTGTAGCCTATGTAAAATTCCAGTGAAACACACAAAACTGTGCCTGATTGCAACAGCTGATCAGTGATTGGTACTGTTGCATTCGAACTGACGCGCTGGTGTCGGGAACCCTATCCTTGACTCAGCCACCAGAACTGTTCCTGGCCCCTTCAGCTCTGAGCATTTCAGAACACAGAACATCCTGTGGACTGGGATGGGAACATCCCTCAGGGTTGATTGGTCAAGGGTTAAAGTTCAGCCCACATCCATATTTCCATAAATATAATAAGTGAGTTCTGTTTAATAAACTAGGATTCATTTCTCTGAAGAGATTGTTGCATTTTTAGTGTCTATATGCTCGGTCTAAGTTCCTTGCCAATCTGTATGCAATTGCACTGCGGCTTGGCAGATTTCATGCAGACTGTAAAGTAGCAGATCTGCCAGATGGAGTTCTGTGTGTGTGTGGTGGCCCAGCAGACCAGTCCGTGGACAAACTGTTGGGTGGTGGCAAGCTACCATTTGTTGTGTGTCTGCTGTGGGGGTGTGTAGACAGTGGAAGAGTGATTAAAACCAGCTTGTAGGATAGCTGGAGGAATCCTAGAAAGGTGTGCTAATTTCTAGACTGCTCCCCAACCCTGGTCACCCAGCTAGATTGGAGTGGAGTCTCCCTCTAGTAGTGGCTAGAGGTAGTGCGGACTGTGAAAGGGAATCACGACCTGTTTTATATGCTCAAAGTAAGTCCCCCTCTTTCCCTCTTTACCCCAGTCATGGACCTGGCCCCAGTTAGCTAGTTGCCCTGGGCGGACATGTTTGTGATTGCCAGTGGCCCTTGAGCCAGAGCTGAAAGAGAGGCCTTCCTCTTCACATCAGGCTCTACTACCAGGTATGTGATAGGTAGCTTCTAAAGCTATACAAATATATAATACATTGCTTATCAGGCTTGAGGCTAGCTCCTAAATTTGTACATGGCTTCATAAATAGGAATATACATGGTTTCATACATAGCAATATGCACATAACCAACCTCATCAATGTACCCACAAATCAGTTCAAACAACCTTATTGTACTTATTGTGCTCTTGCAGTATCTACTCCGAGCATGCAATTAAAATCCTACTGTTTTTGAGCTATCTTACTTGTGTTAGCTATTTTCAATTTACATTTCATGCAGAAACATTGCTACATGCAGTGCATACTGATAGCATTGAGTCTAACTGTAAAACAAAAACAATAAAAGTAATAAAAAAAAGCCAAAAAGCATTATTCACAGGGGTGTTGCAGTGTACAAATGCATATATCAACTCTTTGGCCATTGCAAGTACACAATCAATTTCTTACACTACTGCTTTTGAATGTCAATTTTAATAATAAATGCATGTACTTACAACACCAGATTTGCTCAAGCAGTGTGGTGTATTGGTTTTTCGCAGCTGATTCTGTGCTTGTCTTATGTGCTTCATAGCTTAGAAAGCAGTCATGTTACTTGTTGCATTTTTGCTCTTTGTGTTTTGTATTTTTTCTTTAAGCAGAATCTTAACTTGAGCATTACTTTGTTCATTTTATCTGCATGTTAGGCACACAAACTGAAACGGAATGTTCAAGCATAACCTCCAAGCACTGCATTGTATACATTGACCATGAGTGTGTGCTTCAGCAGATCAGTTAAGGGATTTCAGTACAGTAGCAATTTCTGCATACTGTTGTGATTCCCTTTTTAATAAATCAGGCATCCCCTGCAGTAGGTATTTCAATTTTGATGAGCTACTCCATATGGCTTATCTCCTAGTTCAGACCCTGGAACTTTAATCGTTAGTACTTTGAGAGATGTTCAGGTGGCTAAAATGAGTGCTAAAATTAATCTGGAAAGATCATGGTTAAACAAACAACTATTCCTTCAGAAAAGAAAACGGTAAGAATCTTCAACAAGCTTTGTAAAAATCCTTGCAATGTGCTTAGGTCATCAAAAGGCATTGTATTTTCTTATTAAAAGTGCCTGCAGGCACTTGGGGACCCATTTATATTAGATAGCCATAATTGCTTAACACAACAGATATCACAATTACTCCACATTGTACTCTGCATTTTATGCTTCATTCCTAAAATGCAGAGCACAGTGATTGGTGGAGAAGCTGCTCACATGACTTTGGCAGGTTATATGATACTGCTTGTCGTATCTACTTTTCCATTGAGAGTTGCACATCTTTACCACTCTAGAGGTAAAGAACCCCTTACACAATTAAAGATTAACCTGCTTCTGTCCAACTGTACTGTGTGTATTCTAGACATGTGCATTTCTTTGTCTAAAAGTTTGATTTTCAGAGATTTGGATGTATACAAATCTCTGAATGGACATAGTAACGAATGTAAACGAATCTGAAAAAAGTTCTAATGAAATTAATGAATGCATTCATTTTATTTGTTTCATTTGGATGACATCACATGATTCAATAATAGTTCGGGCCCATGGGGAAATTAATTAACTTTTTGAATTTTCTGGATAATTTGGATTCAAGTAAATTTGTGATCTATATTGAATTTATAATTTCCAGTCAGTTCAGCTCCACAGTCTAATTCAATTGTTAGGTGGGAAAAATTGTGTCCGAAAATTATAAATTCTTCTGAATAGCTGTGATACATGAATATTGAATCTGCCCGAATTGTATAGCACTCTCCCAAAAAAACTGCATCATTTTTCAAATCCACCTGGACCAACGAATATACAAAATGAAAGGCGAATATAACTAAATGAGTTTCAGAAACAAATTGGTTAAACATAATGAGTATGAGGAAATAAAGTTCTTCAAAGAATGAATGCATCTGAAACAAGGCAAAAGGAAAATTTCTGGCAAGCACATGTCTAGTGTCTTCTTCAAAGACCTTATGTTAAACACAGGGCAGGATCTAGCCTGACTGATCTGGGGGGGCAGTAAAAAATATCAGGGGGGCAGAGAATGGGAGGTCAACATGGAAGTGCATAGGGGGGTCAGCAGGGCAGAGAATAGAGTAAGCACTTTTTAAGGCAGTGTACAGGGGCCATTAGTTTGTAGGGTTGTGTACAGGGGTCCACAGGGTGGAGCACAGGAGTCAAGAGATCAGTGTACAGGAGTCAGCAGAGCTGAGGATAGGGGTCAGCAGAGTTGAGAACAGGTTTGTCATTGCACGAGAGTCACTGCTGGCAAAGGATAGAGGTAACTGTTTGCAGGGCAGAGGAAAGGGGTGATTGCTGGCAAGGCAAAGGGCAGGAGTCACTTCTGGCAGGTAAGAGAACAGGGGTCATTACTTGCAGGGTAGATAACAGGGTTCATTGCTTGTAGGGCATAGAACAGGGGTCACTGAGTGGCAGGTTAGGGCAGTATATTGGCAGGCTAGAGCACTACTGTGACAGGTTAGGACAATGTATTGGTTGGTTAGGGCAGTATAGTGGCAGGTTATGGCAGTATAGTGGCGGGTTTGTGCAGTATAGTGGCAGGCTAGGGCAGTATAGTGGGGGGTTATGGCAGTATAGTGGTGGGTTAAGACAGTATAGTGGTGGGTTTCTGCAGTATAGTAGCAGGCTAAGGAAGTATAGTGGAGGGATAGGACAGTATAGTGGTGGGTTAGAGCAGTATAGTGGCAGGTTATGGCAGGTTATGGCAGTATAGTGGCGGGTTTGTGCAGTATAGTGGCACGCTAGGGCAGTATAGTGGGGGGTTATGGCAGTATAGTTGTGGGTTAAGACAGTATAGTGGTGGGTTTCTGCAGTATAGTAGCAGGCTAGGGAAGTATAGTGGAGGGATAGGACAGTATAGTGGTATGTTAGTGCAGTATAGTGGTAGGTTAGGGCAGTATAATGGTAGGCTAGTGCAGTATAGTGGTGGGTTGGGACAGTATTGTGATGGGTTAGGGCAGTATAATGCTGGGTTAGGGCAGTATAATGCTGGATTAGGGCAGTATAGTGGTGGGTTAGTGAAATATAGTGGTGGATTAGGGCAGTATAGTGGTAGGTTAGGACAGTATAGTGGTGGGTTAGGGCAGTATAATGCTGGATTAGGGCAGTATAGTGGTGGGTTAGTGAAATATAGTGGTGGGTTAGGGCAGTATAGTGGTGGGGTAGTGACAGTGGGCTCATTCACTTACTGCATGGCTGGTGATGAAGACTTCCGGGCTGCTGTGTCAGCTCCTCTTCTTTCTCCTTCTTCAGCTGCAAGGATCAGCCTGAGTGCAGGAGACTGTGGGAGGAATGGAGGAGGCAGCTACACCCCTGGCACGCACACCACCTCCCTCTGCCATGAGAGATATTGCAGATCCATGAAGGATAACCTCACCTAATTAGATGGTAAGGAAGTGTTACAGACAGCTTCCTCTCACCCCGCTGAATCCCTGACCCGATCATTAATTAGCCTGGCAGTATATTTATTAGTATACTGAAGCAAGGAGAGTGAAAGCGCTGCTGTCTGTACACCCCAGCACCCTCCTGGATCTGGCCATGATTAGGCAGTTAATTCTTGATACTACAGTCCCCATTGATAGAATTGCATAATAAGATCATAAAACTGAACCAGATTTTTGTAAAGTGGTAGAATGCTACTTTTATCTCTTAGTAACAAGGATTTATAAAGCTTTACTAGCTGCACTGCACGCTATTGTCAGATCTTGGGTCTGCAAGAACCCTCAAATCTTTTTTTCAATTACCCTTGAGGATCTGCCCCTATGGAGTATCCTGCATACATATTTTTAGCCTCTAAATGCAAAAATTTATATTTCAATGTTTTTATTAAGAATAATAGACATACAACATTAGAAAATGTCACATAAAAAGTAACATGAGGTTCTCAAGGTGCCCTTAAAATAAGAATGAGAATATGTCAAGGATGCCTAGAAAAGTGAATCCAAGATCAAGACACCTAACCCCAATACCAGAGGTTCCTTTGGTATACATCCTCGAGTACATGCATAGTGAGCAGACATCTTCAGAATGTCAGTAATCACAAAATTGATCTACAATTAAAGATAGCATCAAAACATATTACAACATTTATTTTGAAAGGGGAGTAGTATACAGCAATTTGACAAACAGGTAAATTCTTGAGAATATAGCCATAGTAATGGCAATGTAATAGTAGTTAAGTCACCAAAAAGGTGAAGAGTATATTAGATACAAAGAAAGAAAAGAATGGAAGGAAAAGAATGGAAAGACCAGAAAGAAGAGGGTCAACCAGAAACTCGCTAAGGAAAAGACAAGTATTGAATCCACAGGTTACACGTTTTGTCTTACCATTCAGTTAGGTCAAAACTGATTTAGGTCCCTTTCTCACTGGATAATATAGGAAATTTTAATAGTCAGGTCAGTGAGGAAGGTGTACACCACAGATATGCGCCCTCTCAGGAGACCCCCAGCCTGACAAGACAACTCAAAGGTCATGAGCATAAGGGTCCTTCTAGCAAATTAAGTTTAGATCTTATAAAAGATATTATTTGATTGTACCAAAATGTTTCAGCGAGGGGCATTTGAAGATTTCCTTTAAAGTATTGTAATGAATATGGTTTATCACCATTGAGGTAGTCCCCAATAAGTAAAATACCTTTGTTAAGCCACCAATGGAATGAGGTCAGCACAAGCCCTGGTATTAACTCCAGGATAATGGAGTATGTGGTGAGGGCAAAGGTTTGCAATGCCGTGTTCTGTCCCAAACAGTCAGGGAATAAGATAATGTAGGACATAATATAGAAGGGTATAAGCAGCTGGGAAGCCACATCAGAGACCCAATGGTGAAGGGGTGGCAAGAGAGAGCTTCAATGGAAACTCATAGAGGTTTAGGGCATTTAGCTGTTGTGTAGGAAAGCTGAGTCAATTGGGCAGCCTGTAAATTAAGAAGACCCAGCCCACCTCATGGCTTAGTAGTGTATAGTGTCAATTTGTTCATCCAAGGGCGTTTGTTACCTCAAATATAGCAGAGGACTTGATATTGCAATTGTAATAATTCTCCTCTCGGGACTGCTATTGGTAAAGTCCTGAAGTATTAGAGTAGTCTGGGTAAAAAATTCATTTTTGTGGAATTCTTTCTGCCAAACCAAGATAAAGGGAAGTCTTCCCAATGTTGAAGGTCATCTCTGAGTTTTTTAAAACATAAATGATAGTTAGCTGAATGGATAAAGGAGATAAAGAGACATTAACAGTTGTCATTTTTGGGGAATTCAGAGATAGCCCTGAAACTTAAGAGATTGGAAGCAATGAAATCAGCAAGTTTGGCAGGGTTATTTGAGGGTTGGAAACATACATGAGGACGTCATCAGTAAACAGGGGGGCACATTTATGTTCCAGCTGTCCACAATGGATACCGTGAATATTGGGATGGGAATGTGTAGCAATAGCAAGGGGTTCAATCACCAATGCAAAAATAAAGGAGAATGTGGGCAGCCCTGTCTTATTCTATGTCAGAAAGGAAAAAGATGATTTATAGTCTCATATAGAGACTTGAGCTAAAGGAGTGTTATATAAAGGAAAGAAAGTACGGAAAGAAGAGAGGGGCTGATCCCAAGCACCTCCAATATGTAAAATAGATATTCCCAAGTCAAGCTATCAAAAGCTTTATGGAGAACCAGTGAAAAGTGTAGAAATTCTCTATGGGAGGAAGAATCCAAATTACGGTAGTTTGTACTGCTGAAATTTACCTCAGTGGATTGATGAATTTGGTCTATTAATGCATACATTTAAATGTTTTGATATTAAACCTCACCTGCCATCTATATGACCACTGTTGTACTTAATTGAGGCCTTCTTGTAAAACTGCTATATTCTGTGGTGAAGTTATTGCTCTGCAAAGCTTTATATTAGCAGGGAACACTGAGATTGAACTTTTGATTCCAATTGCTATCTAATTTATAAACAACATGAACAGAATTTGTCACAGCACTCACAACTCTAGATTTGGAAAAAAATAACTTTATCACCACTCTGTGGATGTGTTCCTGTAATCAGTTTTCTATCCATGTGCATACAATTTTTTCAATGCCAATAAACCTTAATTTGTAAATTAAGCATTGTGGGGAATGCTTTAGCAAAATTCAGGTAAACTACATGTATTGGCCTTCCGCTATCACAATTACTGCTCCCTTCCTCATAAACTGTTAAAAGGTTGGTTGGTCCTTCATAAATCCATGTTGATTGCTACCAATAGAACCATTTGGTCTCTTATAATCCCTTCTAATACTTTACATACTATTCATGTTAGGCTGACTGGCCTGCATATTACTGGTAGCCCTTTTTGAATATTGGTACCATACATGCTTTTTTTGTCTGAAAGTTGGTAACATTCCAGTCAGTAGGTGTCCTTAAAAATTATGTACAAAGGTCTGGCTTTACATTGCTAGGCTCTTGAAGGGTGTTCCTGTCCTGGTTATTTTTTTGCAATAAGTTTATTTAGTCTTTCTATAGTCTTATATGCTCTCTCTCTCTCTCTCTATATATATATATATATATACTATCAGGATAGTTGAGCTCCCCATAATAATAACATTGTCCTTCTTCTCTGCCATTTTTAACTGTGAAAGGAGACATATCTCCTCCTCATCCATGAGGAAAAGGGTATATAGCATACATCCATTAGATTGTAAATTGTAAATGTACAATATGTAGAGCACTGCATACATTTTTGGTGCTACAGTATATAAACATATGTAATAAAGGGATCACTGCTGTATGTTGAATCCAGAACCCATGGAATCTGTGTTTTCCAACACTGCATTAATTTACAAATTTACAATGTTAAGAATTATTCAGTATAGGTTAAAAACATTAAATGCGTAAGTAAAATTTCAGCTTACTGTAAGCTTTTGACTGCTGTCAACATTTGTATTGAAAAATATTAGAGCTTTTCTTCTATATAAGAACAGGTTTTAGAAGTCAAAGTTTTATCTTCCATTAAATATATTAGAGATTTACTGTAATTAAAATATGTTAATCTTGACCTTGACTGAATTAAAAGAAAAACATTTAGAAATCCATACTAGGCTTTTAATAATAACTGCTTCTGTACCAGGGATGCTAAACAGACAGGTTTAGATATTTATATTAGCTCTAAGTAATTCAATTATTTTTAATTATCATATAACTGGATTAAAGAGTGTTTTGGCTGTCTGAAGTTCAGATTTAAAGATACCTTATACATGTCTGCAGAATTAAAGAAATCAAGAATCAAGAATTCCCCTACATTTTTAATACAGTAGGGCAGGGATAAAACCACTGTCAGTACCTTTTTTGGCATCTATGTCCCACAGTAGAAATTTCCATAGTGGGTGTCCAGGAAAATATTTACACAGGGTCCTGTCAGCATAAAAGATGGTCCTGCCAGTGAGGCAGCCCATCATTGCAAAAGGCCAGTAGGAAAATATGAGAGTGGGTGTGTGGAGAGGGAGCATTAAACATTTTTGAGTCTGCACTTTGTACTGGCTAGTATTATTTTTCTTTTTAACCACTTTAACCACTTGCCTACCAGGTACTTTTACCCCCTTCGTGTCCAGGCCAATTTTCAGCTTTCAGCACTGTCACAATTTGAATCACAATTGCGCAGTCATGCAACATTGTATGCATATGAAATTTTTATCATTTTCCACACGCATAGAGCTTTATTTTGGTGGTATTTATTCACCACTGGGTTTTTTATTTTTTGCACTATAAACAAAAAAAAGCAAAAAAAAGTGTTTCTTTGTTTCTATTATAAAATTTTGCAAACAGGTAATTTTTCTCCTTCACTGATGTGCGTTGATGAGGCTGCACTGATAGGCAGCACTGATAGGCAGCACTGATTGTGACAGTGTGAGGAAAGTGCTGCTAATAACCAGCAACTGTATTTACTCCGTGATCTGCTGTGTCATTGGACACAGCTGATCACATGGTAAAAGGCCACTGTGATTGGCCTTTTACCTCATCACATGATCAGCTATGTCCATAGGGCACAGCTTCCATGGAGATTAACGAGTGCACACAGCTGTGGGTGCACAGAGGGCACAGTTCTGGGAGGATGTCATATGATGCCTTCCCAGAACTGGACAACCACTCTGTAGCCTCATTTGGCTATAGCGCGGTTAGAAACTGCTTAATACAGGGTACTCACCCCCTTTCTGCCCAGGCCAATTTTCAACTTTCAGTGCTGTCACACTTTAAACGACAATTGTGTGGTCATGCAGCACTTTACTCATATGCAATTTGTATCAGTTTTTTGAGACAGATAGAGCTTTCTTTTGGTGATACTTAATCACCACTGGCTTTTTTAAACTGTTTGTTAAACAAATGAAAAACACCTAACATTTTGAAAAAAAAAACCCTTGATGAGCCTGAACTGATATGCACTGATAGACTGTACTGATGGGTACTAATAGGCTGCATTGATGGGCACTGATGAGGCTGCACTGATGAACACCTATGAGGCGGCACTGATGAGGCTGCACTGATAATCAGTGCCCTGATTATCAGTGCAAATGCCCCCTGTCAGAGAAAAGCCAGTTAAGAAGGTAAAGAGCCAATGTCATTGGCTCTTTTCCCTGATCTGTGATGAGCTGTGTCCAGGGGAACTGTGGCTGATCAGGAACTAGTTAAAGTGAGTTTCTTTAACATTAACCTGTACTTTGTCCATGCAGTGCATAGCCACAAGTTCACTGTAACGCTCACTGCAGCTTATATTTACCTTCCCTATACTCTTTCAACATTCCTTTTGCCCAAGGAAGCAAAGTGACATACCTGGTATTTTCATTTACAGGGGAGCATGTGATTCCCCTTCCTCCAATGTAGATCCAGTGAATCAGCAGGAAAGGAAGTTAAGATAAATCTCTCTAACAGAGCCCTGTATAGTAGTAAAACCCACCGAGAATTCTAATCCTTCCCCACTCTCTCCAAAACTAAGAAAAACGTTTTGACTGGGCAACCACTCACATACACTGCTTGCATTTAAAAAATAAATGAAATGTTGTATTAATGAACTGAATGAATTTGTGTCTTTAAAATCTGCCTGGAATTCAACTTTCAGTTCTGTCTAACTTTTTAAATAAATCATATATATATATATATATATATATATATATATATATATATATATATATATATATATATATATATATACACTGTTTTCAAATAGTGCTTTCATAAACAAAAGCAGGTACAGGTAAACAGCTTTTCACTTGACATATTTATTACTGATTTTTCTTTTTACCCTATAGTTATCCTTCAATTTAATTTCATTAAGATAACAACTTAAGCAATATTAGTAAAGTCTGTAAGTGACTTAAAATGTTGCATCTTTTTTATGTCACTTTTATAAAACTTTTCTCCCCAGAGGCACAGTTTCTTTCTGTCATTTATCAAAACACACACAAAAAAAATTGCTATCTGAATTCACAATATTTGTAGTTTACGAGTAGCCTAAATTTTACTGCTAGCAGAAATTCTGTATATCGTTCAGGAGACAGAAGTCATAAACATATAAAAAGTCCAAAACTGTAAAATTATACCTTCAGCAAGAATTATTCATCAATATTTATTGTGTAAATATATTGTTTTTTGTTTTTGGTGTTTGCATTTTTAATTATCACCTATTAGGTTTACTTTTTTTATATTGTTCAACATGAGAACCAGATGTAAAGAAACAGATGGCAGAGAACATTACCAATATTCATTGCACAGCTTTCCTGAGGGCCTTTGGCTAAGACATTTTTCATATTCATGCTTTGATGACAAAATACTCATGTCCTGTCCTTCATAATATCCTGTATACTGTGTATTTTTTCATTTTATATCAAAACGTATTGCTTTATAAATTTAATGCATTGACTTTGTAGCTCAGTAGGTGCAGATAAGGGTTAGCTATTATTTTCTGGGGGGGGGGGCGTGTCACTGAGGGTCCCTAGTTCAGCAGGACACATTATTGGCAACAGACATAATAGAAAAAAATAATATTCTAAAAAGACTAGTCTATAGGCTAATATTCTAAACAGCATCAGCTTCATGACCTATTTCCTTTATAGTGAATCTGTGGCCATGCTATAGCCATTCAAGATATCCTTAAAAGGGAATTATGGAAATATTTTTTTTTTAAATCATACATATCTAAGTGGATGCAGCATTGACTCAATGCTGCATCTGTCCCCCATTGGCTCTGAGAGTGAAAATTGGGTGATCAAGCACCACTGATTGCTCAGTTTTCCCTGGTGCTCTGAGCAGAGAGCAGTGACCGTCAATCACTGCTGTTTGCTCTGCCCAAACTGCCCCCCTCCCCCACATGCTTCTTGGAACACTGGGCTGTGGAGGGGGCAGAAGCAGCTGGGTAAGGCTCCTGGGTGGATTCTGACCATTTGGATGTGATCTTTTCCCAGCCTGGACAGGCTAAGTGACATCAGTCAACAGCGGACTTTAGCCCACTGCTGTCTGAAAACAGGTCACAGGAGTGCAGAATGAACTGTACTCCTGTGATCCACAAAAGTACAGCCAAACAAGCTTTGGCTGTACTTCTCCTTTAAAAATCCGTAAATAAGTTTTAAAGCAAGTTATTCTTATATGCTTTTCAATAATTTGTGAAAAAATGGGTCGCTCTCAGAAGCTCAGTGAATTCAAGCGTGGTACCGTGATAGGTTGCCACCTGTGCAATAAGTCCATCCATGCAATTTCCTTGTTACTAAATATTCCACTGTCAACTGTTAGTGGGATTATAGCAAAGTGGAAGCAACTGGGAACAACAGCAACTCAGCCACAAAGTGGTAGGCCATGTAAAATGACAGAATGGGGTTAGCGCATGCTGAAGATCACAGTGTGCAGAAGTAGTCAACCTGTCTGCAGAGTCAATAACTACCCTCCAAACTTCATGTGGCCTTCAGATTAGCACAACAACAGTGGGTAGAGAGTTTCATAGAATGGGTTTCCATGGCCATGCAGCTGCATCTAATCCTTACATCACCAATTGTAATGCAAAGCATCAGATGCAGTGGTGTAAAGCACGCCACCACTGGACTCTAGAGCAGTGGAGACGTGTTCTCTCGAGTGATGAATCATGCTTCTCTGTCTGGCAACCCAATGGATGTGTCTGGGTTTGGCAGTTGCCAGGATAATGATACATGCCTGACTGCTTTGTGCCAAGTGTAAAGTTTGGTGGAGGGAAGATTATGGTGTGGGATTTTTTCTCAGGGGTTGGGCTTGGCCCCTTAGTTCCAGCGAAGGGAACTCTTACAGTATCAGCATTCGAAGACATTTTGGACAATTTCATGCTCCGAACTGTGTGGGAACAGTTTGGGGATGGCCCCTTCCTATTCCAACATGACTGCGCACCATTGCTCAAAGCAAGGTCCATAAAGACATGGATGAGCAAGTTTGGGGTGGAAGAACTTGACTGACCTGCACAGAGTCCTGACCTCAACCCAATAGGGCACCTTTGGAATGAATTAGAGCGGAGACTGCGAGCCAGGCTTTCTTATCCGACATCAGTGCCTGACCTCACAAATGTGCTTCTGGAAGAATGGTCAAACATTCCCTTAGACACACTCCTAAACCTTGTGAACAGCCTTTCCAGAAGCTGTTATAACTACAAAGGGCGGGGCCAACTCAAAATTGAGACCTACAGACTAAGACTGGGATGCTATTAAAGTTCATGTGCGTGTAAAGGCAGGCGTCCCAATACTTTTGGCAATATAGTGTATAATCCCAACTAATTAGTGTATCCAGATTAATTACACCTTGTTTTTTGGGTAATGGTTTTCACTTTAATTTTTAAAATTTAGCTGTATATTTCTTTCTATCACCATAATGTACCACCAAAGAAAAAAACAAAGTAAATTCTCCTGCTCTGGACGATCCCAGCAATACCACATTTGTGTATATTATTTGTTGTTCGTACCAATAGTAGGGCCTGGAAACAATAGTACTCATTTTGAATTTTTTATTCTACCTAAAACACACTGGATTCAATTCACTAAAATATATTGCATGCAGTATTTGGGTCATGTGACAAATATTCCCAAATATCACATACCATACTAAAAATGTCAATTCACTATCCCTCTATGCAGTATTTACCTCAAAAAGCAGAAGAGCTCGGTAAATACCGCATAAAACAGCATTCAAGTTAATTCTCTAAAGTAAACAAATACATAAATGCATGTGTTAAATAAGCAGTGGTCCAGGCATGTGAAGTTTAAGGAATGTTTAAACTTTCAGCTGGTTGTGAGGAATTGGCACCCGCTGGCATCAGGCTATTACAATAAAACTTTAGTACAATCTTTTTTGAAGATCCACATACTAGACTGTGGATTAGGGAATAACACATTGACAAAATTATGAAACTCAGGAACAATTTAAGGATAGAAGTACTGAAACAGTAGATTTAAGCAATAATGAAAAATATGATTTGAAGGCTATTTACAGATAAAAGAACCTTCTGTGTGTAGAATGTTTCTGTATTATGAAATCATTTATATGTTAATGAGAAAAATTTACATGTAATTCTTCATGAGTTTGTAAGTCCAAGAACAGACTGGATTAATAAAAAAGCAGAGACGGATTTGGAATGACTTGTGGTATCAGTATTTATGTGTTTCATCTGTACTTTTCTTGTACCTTTTATAACTTTAGAGAAGCGTTAGAAAGGACTATAAAGGAATTTGAGGCAGTGCTCATTTCAGAAATGTTTATTTGCCTTTGACATTTTTAACTTCCATATTCTTCCATCTTTTTAAATTGCATAATTTCATGCATAATTGCATGTTATACAAGTTTGCTGCTGCTGCTGATATAAAACTAATAGTGGATTGAAACCATTGTTGTGCTTTATTAAGCAAGATGACACAACATGTGTGTTACAAGTATGGTTCCCCATACAGTATACATTTGTAAGGAAATACACTATAACTTAAAAAACAAAAGAACACATAAATATTATAGGTGATTTGTAATAAACTTATCATACTCAAGTATAGGTGTCAGAAATGTATCATAATTAACCACTTCAATACTTGGCACTGTGACCCCCTTCCTGCCCATGCCAATTTTTAGCTTTCAGCACTGTTACATGACAGTTATGCGGTCATGTAACATTGTACCCAAATTAAAATTTTTTATCATGTTTTTGAGACAGATAGAGCTTTCTCTTGGTGATATTTAATCACCACTGGGTTTTTTTTCTAAACAAACAAAATAATTTTGAAAAAAAAACCTTTTCTAAGTTTCTGTTATAAAAAATTGCAAATAAGTACATTTTATTTCTCACTGATGGGCACTGATAGGCTGAACTGATGGGCACTGATAGGCTGCACTGATGGGCACTGATGAGGCTGCATTGATGGCCACTGATGAGATGGCACTGATGGACACTGATAAGCTGCACCGATGAGCACTGATGAAGAGGCACTGATGAGGCTGTACTGAAAAGGTGGCACTGATATGCTGCACTGATGGACTTTTTTGGCACTGAAGGGGCTGCACTGATACCCTGCACTGATGGAGCTGCACTGATAATCAGGGCACTGATGGTCAGAGCCCTGAATATTAGTGTAAACATCCCCTGTCACAGGAAAGCCAGTAAATGGCTTTCCTTTCCTCGGCGCTGGAAATGCTGATAACCTGCGTTTGTTTATATGTGATCAGCTGTGATTGGACACAGTTGATCACATGGTAAAGAGCAAAAGTCATTGACTCTTTACACTGAATTGTGATGAAATGTGTTCTAGGAACACAGCTCACCGCAGATTGCCGCTCTGCGTTCCCCCTGGGTCACACACATGCGGCGTGACTGGGAGAACGGCATACGAGGAGAACCAGTTAAAGTGGACCTGAATGTAAAAGATAATTATTTGATAATATAGGGGTCATAGGGAAAAGTAAGTTTATTGTGTCTAAGAAGGTTTCAGAAAGTGTTACCTTTCTCTTGAATTCTCCTGAAAAATAGCGGTGCACTTCCTGGTATGTTAGTGTGCCTAGGCACTCCTGTTCTCTAGCATTATAGCTATATTTTTGCAGTGTGAAACATATGGCACACTGCTGCTTCTGATTATTTTATTATAAATCAATATCACTAGGTATGCACCAAAACCATTTTTTTGATACTTTGCAGTGCGATTTGCATCAATACAAAATGTATGGACGGAAATTGCCCCACAAAGAATAGCATGTGATTTGAACAAGAATAATATTCCTGTCCAAATCGCATACAGTTTCCCCACTGCTCCATTGTAAACCCAGGATTGTTATAGCCTAAGTTCATGCAGAAGCGATGCGGGAAATCTCCCTACACTGATCCCATGCTGAATGGAGAGTGGGAGAAAAGGGTGTGTGGAGATGTATACTTTGTCAGCCATCAAAGGGTGGAGGCAGATGCTCCAGATTTTCAGCTGTAGGAGAGGAGAGAAAGCCGCAGCAGATGCTCCACACCTGAGACCTTGTACCACTAACAAGACACATGACACTGCGGAGGGAAAATGGCTAACTGGGCCAAATTTGGACATTTTCACTTAGGGGTGTACTCACTTTTGTTGCCAGCGGTTTAGACATTAATGGCTGTGTGTTGAGTTATTTTGAGGGGACAGCAAATTTACACTGTTATACAAGCTGTACACTCACTACTTTACATTGTAGCAAAGTATAATTTCTTCAGTGTTGTCACATGAAAAGATATAATAAAATATTTACAAAAATGTAAATACAAAAAAAATCTCACTGAAGTGAGATACTGTGTATATATATATATTAACATGCACCATGCAACAATTGTCAGCACACATTGCTTATGAGTATTCAGCACTTACCACATGACTGTACCAGCTATTCCTTTTTCCTCATTCCTTATCCCTCATCCCCTACCCTTTCCTATATCTTTTAACTTATCTTGTTTCTGTCTCTCCCCTTCTCTGGTTCTTTATGATTCTCGGATTTACCAAAATAGATGGGATACATGCTGTCCAAATTCAACTTCACTGTTCATGACCTAACAAATGTTGTGTATTTGCAATTTCTTCCAATATAAACATATTGCAAGTAAATTGAAGGAATGGTTGTCAAGACAGAAAGGCACAGACAGCATTAAAGACATCATCTGAAATGATAACCTAGTCTCACTATACAAAAATTTTATTTTTGTCTGCGTCCCTGTTGAAGAGACACCCCCTCACTACCTGTTTCAACACCAGCAGCAATAAAATCCTAATAGAGGTTTAAAGTGGGCATAGCATGTACCTGGCTCCAGCAGGGAATGTTTTAGCAAAGCTCCAGCGTTAGCTCATTAATTAGCCATCTTTGGAATATGATGAGTGAAAAAATGATCACTACCATTATGGGTAAAAAGAGCCCTTGTTAGGACAGTGGAAAAATTTGAAAAAAAATGTTAGCCATGCAGAATTATTTGTCTCAAATTTGTGTCAGTGTAGAGGACTCTGAAACGAGGTTGGATGCAAATGCCTTTGCTATTAACCACTTGCCGATCACATAACCTAGTTATATGGCAGCAGAGCGGCTCTCTCTCGCCAGATCAAGTACCTAGTATATGATCCGGCACTTCCAGGTAGGGGCATGCATGCATGCCTCGCTGCTGGTGACTCTGCTGTGATGTGGTTAGACACAGCACAAGCCAATCAATAGGTGCTGGCCAATGGATGACCACCGATACCTGCTGATCAGCGAGGAGAAAGACAGAGCAGAGCTCTTCCTATGTAAACAAGGCAGAGCTCTGTCCTGTCAGCAGGGATGCACTGGATTTTGTTTCCCTTCAAAGCAGGTGAAAGCACCACATAGTACACACGAAAATACAGGTTAGACACACATTTAACCCTTTGATCGCCCTAGATGTTTAACCCTTTCCCAGCCAGCATCATTAGTACAGTGACAGTGCATATTTTTAGCACTGATCACTGTATTAGCATCACCGGGGTTCCACAAAATGTCAAAAGTGTCAGTTAGTGTCAGATTGTCCACCACAATACCACAATCTCGCTATAAGTTTATTATATTATATTACTAATATAAAAAAAAAATCCAGTATGTATATCATAGTTTGTAGACATTATAACATTCGCTTAAACCAATCAATAAATCAATAAAAGCGTTTTGGTTTTTTTTTTGTTTTAACAAAAATATGTAGCAGAATTTATATTGACCTTATTTTATGAAGAAATGTTATCTTTTAATTTTTTTTATTGGATATGTATTATAGCAGAAAGTAAAACATATTTTTTGTTTTTCAAATCTTTTTTCATGTATAGCACAAAAAACAGCAGAGGGAGTTGATAGGGTATCTAGGGGTGGCTCAAGTGTGGCATTTAGATCACCTACAAGAATAAGAACACCAGAGGAGAATCCAATAAATTTAGTGAGGACCTGGGATAGAAAATTACTTTGGCATTAACTGGGGTAATAAATCTTATTCAATGTACACCGGTGGTGATCAAATACCACCAAAAGAAAGCTCTGTTTATGGGAAAAAATTATAAAGGTTTTGTTTGTGTACAGCGTTGCATGACTGCACAATTTTCAGTTAAAGTAATGCAGTGCAAAAAAGCAAAAAATGGCCTGGTCATGAAGGAGGGTAAATCTTCTGGAGGTCAAGCTGTTAAGGAATTCCAAGAGGTCAGCAAGCAGCAGGTGATAACTCATCACTCTGTGCTTTAAAATCTCCATTAATCTACCATCTCTAGATCAAAGTAACAGTTGAGAACTTGCCAGTTATCTAAATTTGTCTGCCTTTTTCAGAACTCTCTTCTACCCTATATTAGACTTTGTCTAAAAGGTCAGCCACTTGGGCCCTCTTCATATTATTTCATTTGACATCATGTTTCTACAAGAAACACATTTAACTCAAACCACTACAACCAGACTCAATTCTAGGAATTTCCCTCCATGAGTTTATAGCTTTTCTGATACCTATAGGCTAAAAGAGTTGCCGTTGGAGGGGACAAGAATGCCTCCTTAATGCTAATATATATATATGTTGTCAGTTATTCACAGGAGATGTCTGTTTTTGAAAGGCTCCTTAGTCAATACTTGATGAATAAAATTGATCCGCACTATTGCCACTACTCTAAAATATTTTTTATTTAATTGACCTCAATAAAAACATCACAGGCACAGAAGGTTGACACATTGCTGCTTAGCAAGCCTTAGTTATAGCCCATACAGTAACATGAAACATAATGAATATATATATATATGGTGGGAGGGACAAAGCTCCGCCCATCAATTGGCCAATTAAACAATCAATGATGGAAAATACCAACAGCTGAAGTGCATGACCCACAGACCATGTCCAAGCCACCATACCAAACAAAAATTTAAACAAACAACTCCATACATGTTAATACACTAAAAAGAAAATAATATATATATATCACCTAGAGGGCAAAAAAGAGAGATTAAAGGAAAGGGATTATTTTATTATTTGATGAACACATGTAGATTTACAAAATGCCAGAGAAGACTCTAATGCAGATTTAGATTCAGATCCCATCTCACATTTAACATTTGAGGAGATCTAGACTGTAATTTAAAAATCCACCAAGCCTTTCTACTAAGAAGCCTCCTCTCCATGTTGCATATTGCCCCCTCTAAATGAATGAGACAGTCTCTCTATACCACTGAACCTGAAATCTGAGAGATCACCTCTGTGACAATCCCTAAAATGAAGGGATACATTCGATATATGCTTAGCATTAAGATTATTGGTGTCACAGAAGTCAATTCTAGTTTGTAACAAACATATAGTACACCTCACATATTGTAATTTACAAGAAATACAGGTGCTCGAATAGATCTCTAATCTTGTACCACAGTCTATATATTGTTGTATAGGAAACTCTTCCCCAGATGACAAGGAAGAGAAAGATTCCCTGTTACACTTAGATGACAATATTGCACGTTTTCTTATTACAAGGAAAGTTACCTGTGCAGGATAACCAGGTAGGTTGAAATCTCTTAGAGGAAGAGAGAAAAAGACTAGGATAAGTGTCTAAAGCAGGGGCCTGTTGGCTGGAAAAACAACAGTTTTTGTAGCACCGCATGTAAGTTCTTATCTGTGTATAGAATAGGTAGATTTTTTTTTTTTAATCATTTTTATTAGTTGATGATATTCTTTAGAAAAAGTTGTAATAAAAGTAACTGGACCATTGTTACCATGGTGACATTTCTGCTCTACCGGATCAATCAAAAGTTCCTTTCTATCCCTTAATCTGGCTCTGCTCAAACCTCATTGTATAACATCCCTGTCATAGACCCTATCAGATAAACATAGTATGATGTTACTACATTCTCTTTCAAAGGCTTGCTCTGTAGAGCAGTTGTGACTGGCTCAAATAAATTCACCATAGGGAATGGCGCTGATGGTGTTGGATGGATGACAGCTTGTAGCATAAAAGTAGTATTACCTGATCATGGCTTTCTGTAAGTGTGGTGGTAACAATACCACTCACCATAGGTAACGCTTAGGCAATAACCTCAGGCAATACTCCCTGTACGTTGGACAATATTTATAGCTCCAGTCAACACCAAAGTAATATCCTATCCCAGGTCCTCACTAAATTAATTGGATTCCCCTTTGGTGTTCTTATTCTTGCAGGTGATCTAAATGCCACACCTAGATACCCTATCAACTGTCTCTGCTGTTTTGTATAAACGGCTTAGTGAGATTAAATAACGTATTTAATAGTCCAACTGGAGAGTGCTACTCCACCAGAACCCTGATTCTTATTACTTCCATACACATAATTCTTACTTTCTCATAGACCTACATCCTCTTCAACTCTAAATAATTGTATTTCACATCTGTACAAAGCACTTTAACAATTGAATTTATGTAATGGGAAATTGGGCTAGAAATGCAGATCAGAAGAATGTAATCTTTCAACTCTTTCTCTTTGAAAATGATGGAAGCAAACTACAAACTATTATCTTGGGGGTGTTATACCCCAACAAGGTTATACCACACCTTCCCTGCATTTTCTCTTAAGAAGGTAAGAGGCTGTTGTCTTTTTGGATCATTTGCTCATATATAGTCCTGCCATTTTATATAATACTGGATATTGGTGACAAAATAAATTGCTGACACTAGGCTTCACCTTTCCATCTTTAGCATATTCTTTTTAATTGTATATCAAATCAGGTCCAAAATGGGGATGTATTGACACAGCTCCAAAAGAACCCTAATTGCTCAAAACTGATATGGTCAAGAAACATTTAGACAAAATAAAGGTGAATAAAAGACCTGGACCAGATGGCTTACAACTATGTGCCCTCAAAGAGTTGAATCAGTTATTGCAATACCATTGTGGTGCCTATATTTAAAAAGGGATTGTCTTTACAAGTTAAGCTAACATGTCTACAGACATGGTAGCTTAACTTCTATAGTTTCAAGATACTTCAACGTTTAATGAAAAGCACGTGAAAGAGTTTTTGCTAGAAAACAATATAAGGAATAGCCAGCATGGATTCACAAAAGACTGAAATTGTCAAATATCCTTTCCTTTTTTTGAGGAGGTAAGCAAATACTTAGATAAAGGAGTGACTGTGGATATAATGTGCAGCTAATGTGTAAAGGCTTGGAAAATCAGTCCCCAAATGGATAGAAAAAAAACATAATCAGAGATTCATACCCTTCAGGGTCTAAGACTTCTGGTGGTGTACCACATGGACCAGTGCTAGGACCATAACTTTTTAAGCTATTTATAAATAATATAAAGTTTTGGATTAAAAATACCATTTCTGTGTTTGCAAATGACACCAAGCTATGCAGTGGAATAACATCATTACATGATTTCTCCAACTTAAAAGCACACCTTAATACACTGTTTGAATAGTAAACTACAGTATATGGAAAATTAGGTTTAATGGTAATAAATGTAAGGTTATGCACTTTGGGACTAAAACATGTGTGCACCATGCATTCTAGGGGAAGTACAACTGAGGGAGTCAATCGGTCCAATGCTGCACCTGTCCCTCGACGATTCTAAGTCCAAAAACTAAGCGATCAAAACTGCTGATCATTCAGTTCTTGGTCTCCAATGATCAGAGAGCCATTGACTGTTGGTCACCAGCTCTCTGCTCTGCCCCTCCAGTGCTCGCTGGAGCACCAGGCTGTGAATATGGTGAGAGTGGCTGGCTCAGCCTCTCAGCAGCTTGTGATAGGCTGAACCAGGTGCCAGTCCAGGCATCTGGGTGGATACTAAAGTTGGGATCTCTCCAGAGCCTGGACTTGCTGTGCGAAGTTTGCCAACAATGGACTTTAGCCTGCTGTCAGATGAGAATAGGTCACAGGAGTGCACTTCTCCCCAGGATAAGTAGGGCCAAAAGAGATGTGACCTTACTTCTATTGTAGAGAAGGATCTGGGAGTTCTAGTAGATTGTAGACTTAATAATAGCTTACAATTCCAAGCTGCAGATTCTAAAGCAAGGAAAATAGTTTCTTGTATTAAAAGAGGTGTAGACTCTAGAGAAAAAGTCATACTTTTGTCCCTGTACAAAGCATTGGTAAGACCTCAAGAAAATGCAGTTCCATTTTGAGAACCAGTTCATAAAAAGGATATTGAGGAAGGGCAGAGAAGGGCAACAAACTGATAAGTGGTATGAAGGACCTTTGCTGTAAGGAAAGATTAGTTGAACTAAATGTATTCTCCCTTGAGAAGAGGTTATAAAAGGTGGTATAATTACAATGTATAAATACAGAAATGGTCCATATAGTGAACATGGTGCAAAAAAAAATTCACTTTAGGGTAATTACAAAGGACAAGAGAACATGACTGAAGAAAAAGAGGTTTGACCACTACATACGGAAAGAGATGTGAAAATGTGGACTAGACTCACTCAGGAACTAGTTCTGAACAGGTCTATTGATTACCAGAATTGAGTGTTACTTGTGAGCCACTAATTAAAATCAATACAGGTGCACTGACATCAAACACCTCCTCTAGTCATGTGTATATAAGTACCAAAACATGATTAATAAATGTTGCGCTCCCAATCTGAGTGAAAATATTAAAAAATTATATAAATCAGCTCAAACAAAAAACAATGTTATCAAATAAATATATAGTGACTATATATTTATTTGATCACATTATTTTTTGTTTTTTTTTCACATTGTTTTTGGATTTGATCATTAAGATGTTTTTTTGGGATTATTATTTAGATTATATTTTAGAGATTTATTGAGCTGATTTATATATTTTTTTAATATTTTCACTCAGATTGGGAGCGCAACATTTATTAATCATTTTTCAGGTCTATTGATTGCTTTTAAAAATATTTGGATGCATTCCTAAATGCACAGAATGTAACTGGATATTAACATGTATAGGCTATAACACCAGATATTGTTAATCGAAAGAATATCCCATAGCCTTGGGAGATTGGGAAGGAATTTTCCAACCACTAGAGCAAATTGGACCATGCTTCATAGGGTTTTTATGCCTTTCCTTGGGGTTCTTAAGGAATTCTGTTTAATATATGGAGTCTAATGCTATTTATTTATTTTTTTTCTACAGGTTTTTCAGTTTAACTATGTAAATCCCTGGAACCCAATACATGGTCTGCCACATCCTTTACATGTGGATCATGGGCTGCTGGCCACCAGTGACAAGCACTGGAATATGAACTGTGTTCCAGAATCCTGTACTGAAAGGAAGACTGTACTCCCAGCTTGAAAATAGAGAGGGTGGCAAGGGAGGGGAGTTAACTTTCACTGTCATGAATATCACTACAGGAGTGGGGTGGAGGGATTAAATTGTACTGCCACTGAGCCCCAACCTTGCATTGGTAGTCATGGCAGTGAAATTTTAACCCACCGTCCCCTCTTCTGCAATCGTGGGCATGGTAGTGAAATTTAACCCTGCACTAGCACTGGCACCAATACTGTTGGTTATTATTGCATTCACAAACAGCAATGTTGGGAGTTATTATTGCATCCAATGACACCATTGTTGAGGGTGATTATTGTGTGCACTGATGTCAAAGTTGGGAGTTATTATTGTGTCTTCTGACACCAATACTGGAGGTTTTTCTTGCATCCAATGAGACCAATGCTGGGAGGTTTTATTGCATCAGATGACATCAATGATAGTGGGTAATTATTGTGTCCACTGATGCTAGTACTGAAGGCTATCATTACAGCCACTGGCACCAATGCTGGGGGTTATCATGAAGTGTTGAGGGCCACCCTTGAGGCCTTTTATGATTTTCAAGTTGACCACCACTGATGTAATTAATATACTCTTGTGCTAATTCATCATGATAAAGGGTGGCTTTTTGGGGTCCCTTGAACCCATGAACCCCTACATCCTTTGGGGGACCGAATGTGGGGAATATAACCTTGCTCCTTTAACAATGCAACCTTGCAAGGGAAAGAGGCTTGGCCAGGATGTACAACTCGATTAGGGTCTGGGCTCAATTTTAAGGGAAAGCCCACATAATTTTCCCCATTTCTATTGTAATTTTTTTAAAGCACTATTTGTACTGTTTTATAACAGCACATGTGGCTTTAGAGCCTCTCCCAAGCATACCATGTAATTGATTTTTGATGCTCTCCCTACTAAAATTGTTTGGCCTTGATACATGTCCCCAGGCAGTGCCCAGCTTTCCATGCCCTTGTTTTTAAAAAAAGCTTGCATAAAAGTGACTAGGGATATAGTGACTAGTGCAGCATACGGTGATGATTAGGGACACTGTGTGTGAGTATTGGTGATTAGGGACATTGACTGGCATGGCAGTGGTTAGTAGTGATAGGCTGGATGTTCATGTGTTCAGCGAACACACGAAACAGTAAGGGTGTTTGCCCGCCACGCCCCACAATGCACTGCACTCTTACAGTGTTGTGTGAGAGCCGTTATTGGCCAAAGCAATGCACCTGACACCATGTCAGGTGAAATGCTTAGGCCAATCACAGCACAATTGGGAGGAGCTAGCATTGACATCGTTGCTGGCTCTGCCTAATTGTTTACATCTGATCTGCAAATGTCAGATTGTGGCGAGTGCTCATCAGATGAGGACTGGGCAGCGGGTGTCGTTTTTTTTATTGCAGTGAGTCGGCATCATCGTTACAATGCTGGATGCCATGATTAACGATAAATTAGAACGACTGAACCATTTTTTTGGCTTTTTTTTTTTAATAAAGGACTTGTCACAAACTTTGGTTTTGTTGTTTGTTCAATAAATACATTTTTCAAAAGACTGGTCTCTTTATTTTTTACACAATTTAACCCTTTAGTGAATGGGTAGGGGTACAAGTAGCACATAGTCATTTACAAAGAGGGAGCAGTATCAGGGTGCCCCCTTATTTAAAGGGGTACCTTGATGCTAATGAGTTCCCCTGCCCGCAGACCCCCACAACCACCAGGCCAGGGTTGTGGGGTTGGATACTTTCCCCATGCTGAGGGCATGTGGCCTGGTAAGCTACAGGGAGGGAGGCGCTCATTCATCATCCCCCCCTTCCTGCCCTGACAGGTCTGTGCTCAGATCAAGGGTCTGGTAGGAATTTATGGGGGAAACCCACACATTCCCCCCATTGTTGGGAGGTGGGGTTCCCCTTAGAAGTCCTACCAGGCCTAAAAAGGGCCTAGTATGGCTTTTGGGGGGACCCCATGCTGCGTTTTTTAAAAATAAAAATGTAATTTAAAAAAAAGTCAGTCCTGCTGTACAATGCTTTCTATACATTGTACAGCAGTGCAAATTTGAAGGTAGTTTAAGGAGATCCCCCCAGTCATGATATTTAAAGGAATATCAGGAGAGATTTTGGTCCACTCTTCTTTACAGATCTTCTCTAAATCCTTAAATTTTCTTGGCTGTCGCTTGGTAACTTAAAGTTTCAGCTCCCTCCATAAATTTTCTATAGGATTAAGGTCTGGAGACTGACTAGGCCACTCCATGACCTTAATGTGCTTCTTCTTGAGCCACTCCTTTGTTTCCTTCGTGGTATGTTTTGGGACATTTTCATACTGGAAGACCCATCCATGACCCATTTTCAGTGTTCTGGCTGAGGGAAGAAGGTTCCCATCCAAGATTTTACAATACATTAGCCCCTCAATGCGGCAAAGTCTTCCTGTACCTGTAGCAGAAAAACAGCCCTAAAACATAATGTTTCCATATATGTGCTTGACTGAACACACTGGATGGTGTTCTTAGGGTCATAGTCAAAAATTTTCTTCCTCTAAACACGGCAAGTCGAGTTATTGCCAAAGAGCTCAATTTGGGTCTCACCTGACTACAGCACTGTCTCCCAATCCTTCTCTGAATCATTTAGATGTTAATTGGCACACTTCAGATGGGTCTGTACATGTGCCTCTTTGAGGAGGGGGACATTGCAGACGCTGCAGGATTTCAATCCATGGCGGTGTATTGTGTTACCAATGGTTTGCTTGGTACATGTGGTGCCAACCGCCCTGAGATCATTCAAAAGCTCCTCCCATGTAGTTCTGGGTTGATCCCACACTTTTCTCATGATTATCCTTACCCCATGAGGCCAAATCTTGCATGGAGCTCCAGAACAAAGGTGATTGATGGTTATTTTTTATTTCTTTCATTTGCAAATAATTGTTCCAACAGTTGTCTCCTTCTCACCAAGCTTCTTGCTGATGGTCTTGTAGCCCATTCCAGCCTTGTGCAGGTCTTAAATCTTGTCACTGATGTCCTTTGACAGCTCTTTGGTCTTGCCCATGATGGTGGGAAAGAAAGAGATTCTGTGGACAGGAGTCTTCTATACAGATAACGAGTTGTCATTAGGAGCACCTTCTTAAATTGACAGGACTAATCTGTGTACCACATGAGCACATAGTCAGTCTGTGGGAGCCAGAACTATTGTTGGTTGGTAGGGGATCAAATAAATATTTTACTCATTGAACTTCAACTCAATTTATAACATTTGTATTGTGTTTTTTTCTGAATTTGTGGTTGATATTCTGTCTTTATCATTTAAAATACACCTATGATAAAAATTATATACCCTTCATTTCTGTGTATGTGGCCAAACAAATTACAAATCTGCAGGGGATCAAATAATTATTTTCCCCACTGTATGTGTTTGTGTGTGTATATATATATATATATATATATATATATATATATATATATTTATATAATATGGTCTACATCCTAATAATTTATTTATAGCCAGCTAAACCCACACATGTTGATGCTGCTAAATTTAGTCTGGCAGTCTAGGATTCACTGACTATCTGATCATGACAGAATTAGTCACTTAGCAGTTGCTGAAATGTACTACTTTTTATAAAATCATCAGAAAACATATACAACAATATATACAATACACAAAGTATTGCATGTTTGTCTTATTAAAGCACATATAAATATTGTGGCCATTTCCTGTTTACATAAACTCCAGAAAAAAATGACATTTCTCAAGCTAATGTCTGTTAAATGCGCATTAAATTGACCACTTGTTCTCCCCATTAGAAGACCATATAACCAAGTGACGTAGCAAAAGTACAACTTGGAGTCAGTAACAGAACATTTCCCCAAATAACAGCAAGCCTCTTAAAAAAGGATCTTCATTGAAGGATCCCAGAGTTTAATTATAGTGAACACTGCATATATAAAACAATTGAAAAGTATTTTTGAAATAACATTACCATGTTAAAGATCATAAGAGATTTTAGTGATTGGGCTTCCATGTACTTTAAATATACTGACTAATATACGTTTCTAAGCTTTAAAATGAAATGTCCTCTCAAACTATAATTTTTAAAGCCCTCCCACCAAGCAGAAATACAAGAGAGTCTACTGAATCCATTATAGAAACAATGATTGTAATATTTCAATTAACAGCCTCTGTGTTGTTACTTAAGAGTGCCTGAAATTATTATTAAAACTGTGTCAAGCCTCTCAGAGATAATAACTGTACAAAATGTTCCAAGATAACCAATAATCAATGTGCTTTAATTGCTGTACTTTTATTGAAAAGGGGAAACAACACACCCGATTCACTCATTCAAAGCAACATACAGAGAAAATAAGAAAAACAGAATGTAATGGTATTTTGGACAAGAACATGATTCAAGATTAAATAGGTGATTGAAAAAGTTCATAGTGACATACACTGTAAATAAAAAATTAAAACAAAAAAAGCTTTGGAACTAATTTGCATTTTAAATGTATTTTTCTTTTTAGAAAACACATAGTATAACATGCAGGCCAGTAAATTCCCATTGACAATGTACATAACAGTTCAGAGGTTGCTTTTGAATTGCTTTTCATTGTGCTATTTTTTTTTTAATGCAGCACGTCCTGTTGAGGCACATTTAAACTCCAGGAAAGGCTGCAAATGCTGTGTTTTCCATTTCAATACAGATGCGGTTTGATAGGAATGTCCATCAACATGAACCCTTTATCTGTCAAATACTTTGCATATCCTACTTTGCATATCAAAACAGCTAAAAATCTACAGAAATGCTTCCTGCTTCACCAAATATTATTTTGGAATGGACAATAGAGGCTGGGCAGGATAACACCTGTATGGCATTTGGAGCAAACTTGTCTTACTGGTCTAGCCTTCAGACTCAATAGTTCACAGTGTCATTATTTAGGTTCAGGTTCCATGGAGCAGTGAGACTAGCCATGACCATACTGTCCATCTACTATCTATGGCCCTGGTCTGAGGCTATAGAGAAATTACACCACCACTACACCACTGTCTGTGGCTATAGAGAAATTAGCCATGATATCATGTATTCCCAGCAGTCACCGATGCTGGAGATGGTGTTGGTGGTCGTAGCTGTGCTGCAACTGCCACGTAGCCTCCCTAGCAGTCTGATTATGTCCATATTTCTTTGCTCAAAGCGGTACATTTTTTGCATGGAAATATGTATTTTTTTTATTATAGGCCTGTAATTTTTAGGAATAACTCACTGAAATCTGTCCAAACAAGAGTCTAGTAAACATCTCGGGTATGCAGGGGCAGACTGACAACTCATGGGGCCCCCGGGCGATAGGTGATCATGGGGCCCCTGTGTCCTTGCCCAAACTCAAAAAAGCCTATGAAAAAGGTACCAGGGGCATCTCATGGGGCCCCCTACTGACCCTGGGCCCTCGGGCAGTGCCCGAGTTTCCGAATGGTCAGTCCGCCCCTGTGGGTATGTTAAAATGTGAAACACAAAATCATAAAAAATAATAATATAATAATAAATGTAATTAAATCATAAAATCAAACTAAAAACACTAAAATTTGAAATATAGTGCCAAGTTCGCACATCACTGAGCAAAGTCGCAAAATCGTTTTCAGTGTCTGATGACGAATTACCCCACGAATCATTATCACTCAATTCTGCAAGTGGTTCTAATTTGCTATCGCTGTTCTCTAGCCGGTCTAAAACCGATTTTGACCTAAAGGGACGCTTTTTGGACGCCATGGACATTTCTCAGTTTCCAGGTAGAAAGAACAGTAAAAATGCAGGCAGGGCACAGGACAAAGCACTCGGGACAAAATGTATGTGAAATGGTTTGATACAGTAATGTTATACTATGTGATTTTAGTGAATTTAGTGAATATCACTTTTACAACTTTCAAATTTCCTGCCAGTTCCGTCCCCCCGTACGTCCCAATGTTGCAGGGAACGGAACCCAGAATACAGATGCCGACATCTGCCGATGGACATTGCAGGGGACACTGCAGGAGGGATATTGCGGGAGCGCAGGACAAGGTAAGTGATCGAGGGATCCCGGAGCAACGCTGCAAGGTATTCCCGAGTGTAGCTCGGGGTTACCGCTTGTGGTACTGAAACTTTACCCCGAGCTACACTCAGGAATACTGCCAGGGAGGTTAAGGCAGAGATAGCTGAGGAAAAATCTGGGAGCCAGAGAGAAGTCTTCTGTTGCTTTTGTAGGAAAGGTCCAAAAGAATATCTATCTGGGAATAGCCTTTAACACTGTAGTAACCTTTTCTTTTCCATTTGTACCTACAGGTAATCATACAATAAGGCATATCTGTAGATACAGTAAATATCTCCTAATTGTGCTTTGTTTAGGAGATGTTTACATCTGTAGAGGCTGGTGATGTCACCGGCACAGGAGCACTGAGCTCTCAATAAACAGTACACTCAAGTGTGCCATCCATTAAGAATGATGTGCCATGACCATGGCTCCTGTGCACATGCGCAGGAGCGATGTCATTGTGGCTCGGCCATTCAAATGGCAGAAGCTTGTGAACCCCTAAGAAAGACCGGGTGAAAATAGAATCCCTATCAGCAGTGATAAGGTGCCCTTGGAGGGATTCCTTTTACAGGTAAGTCTTTCATAATGTGGCAGTATGTGGTGCATACTAGTACAGTATGCCCTTAATTTGCAGGGGGAAGCTTTTTCTTTAGGTGGAACTTTACTACGGCTTTAATTTCAATGGGGATAACTTAAACTGTTGCTCTGAAAGCAGAGCAACAGGCCCGTGGGTACAAGGAGTCTGAACATTTTGTAATGGCTGGGTAAAATGGTAAGCGTTTTTTTTAAACATATGAACTGTGTGGACTGGCCCAGTTATCTTTATAGATTAAGAAATAATTAAATCCATACTGAGGAATATAAAAAGTGGTGTTGTGCAGACAAAAGCAAGTAAGAATGAATATCATTTTACTGCAATGCAAGGGAAGGGCAGTACTCCAATAATATCTAATAAAGTGCTTTTCATCAGGAAGCGAAAACATAAACATCACATTTCAGGGAAAACATCACATCAGGTTTTTGCTTTTATAAAAAGAGCTCATTCCCATTTTTGGGGGGAATGATAGCCTTATTTTTTTAAATGATAGCCTTATTCCTTTCAGTGATGTCTTTGCAGAGTTGCAAAAAGTACACATTCACAGAATTGATGAAGCAGAAGCATGGAGATCCTTGCACTGCAAGTTCTCAGCTTCCTTTCCAGCAAGGAGAACAGTGAGCTGCACAATATTTACATCACCAAATCTTGCTCAGAAATTAGCAGTCAGATGCAGCAGTGCCTTAAATGATCTCACACTGTAGATATACAGTTATGAGCCTCAAGACACTGAACTGTAGGAAGTGACTGCTATTTTTCAGGAGAAATTCAAGAAAAAAGGTAAATCTTTTATGGTACTGCTTTGGCACAATTAACATTTCTAGATGTTCCCTGTAAGGTAGCAAATCTTCACTTTATTAAGTTCACTATAATAAAATCATCATTTTCTTTGTTTTTTTTTGTGCATGAGAGTCTCTGTGAGTAAAAGACAGGACATTTTGCTCATCATTGTTTCATATTGCTTAATTTACCCCTGCAGTATGTTATTATAGGTAGCATTGCTCAAATCTGTCATATTGCTGTGCCTAATTCTATGGGAGAGAGAGAAGTATGCTCTGAGTGCTATTATGAAATAGAATTTTTAATTAAAAAGAGATTTTTGCTAAAATATGTGTTAAAAAAGTATAATTGCAAGTGTATATCTCCTTTCATTTCTACATTATGGTTCACAAAATATAAACAATAGGCAGCAATAAAAACTTAGGATTTACTACAAATGAAACTGTATCAATGTGCCAACAATTCAACTGTAGGGTATAATAGCATGCAAATTATATAATAGACAATAAAATTGCTATTTATGCCCAGTTCTGCACTTTGAAGTGAATGAAAAATTACAGGTTTTAGTTGCCAAAGGCTGATATCAAAATGTGAAAGTAAATATATAAGAGTAGGAAATATTCCTGTGCAGCATATTTAATATGCAAATTGCAGGTGCGGAATCTTGTTCATCTTCATATCTAAATACCGTTGAACGTTTTCATACTGTCTTTACTAAAGGTTCGTAGTCAGAGCAATGTAGACCAAGGAAATGTTTGGTGAGTTTACCAGGCAAGAGCACTTTATTTGCATAACCTGCTGCTACGTTTGCACAAAGTTAAGCCAATTTAATATTTTAGAATCTATTTAGGTGTTTGTACACATAGTGGGAGATTTACTAAAATGGGTGCACACAGAAGCAGGTGCAGCTGTGCCTAGTAACCAATCAGTTCTAACTTCAGCTTGTTCAATTAGGCTTTGACAATACACCCTAGAAGATGGTTGGACATTATGCACAATGGCACCCGATTCTGTGTGCACCAGTTTTAATAAATCTCCCCCTATAAGTAGCAACAGAAATCACCTTGCCTGTGTTCATAGTGAACACCTACTCCTCCCCAATGTGTGTGTACCAAACGTGTACTGCTGTCAGGATTAGACGACAATCATCTTTTGTATGCTTAATGCTGAAAGGGCAAACTGTTGGCAATTGGAAAAAAAACTTGTGTGGAACATTTGGGACAGAGTCTTCGTGCTTTACCATTATAACAGTAGCATGGCTGGATGCCTTGTTTTTATTTTTAAGATTGTTTTTAACTGCCATTTTATGTGATTTTAAATATAATTTCGTTTTGAGATGTACTACACTGTGTGGAATAAATATATAATAAAAAGGTCTCTTTTAAAATCTATAGGTGGAACACACACTAGCAGCTAGCAAACTATTGCAGGTTACAATAAATAAAACATAAATTGATAAGAAGTACAGCACTAGAAAAATATATAAATATGCTTTTCCATAAAACAGAGTCCAATCCAAAAGTTTCAAGTATATGATACATTGTCTGGCAGCAGAGAAACAGCATATATTCAATGAGTGCCCGGGAAAACATCAAAGGGAGAAATCCTTCACCAAACACACTGTTCCTTACCGGAAGGTTTTGACCTCCAAATGAAAGGTCATTATGCACTGTATGTTTCCTAGAAACAACCAATGGACTGAATATAATTCATAGGGATCCTTCTGTCAATATGAAGCTCATAGCAAATAAATTTGGAACTAGTGTTACCTCATAGAGGATATCGAAAACAGAGAAAAAGAATCCTCATAGTGTAGTAGATTATGAGTATTTAATAATGTCAGACACCGCCCGGCGGGATCTCTAGTGATCCACAGAACGGGATTCCCCAGGACGCGAAGTCTAAGTCCCAGTCTGCCTTTTCACCAGAGCCCCTGATGGTGGGGATGGACTTGGTGCGAGACTGAAACCAGGTTGAGGCCCCTGAGTGCACCCAACTGTGGCAGAGGGGTCCCGCTGAGGGTATGTGCCAGGGGTTAGCCTGATGTGAAGAGGCTGACAGGTCCAGGTCCCGAGCAGGATGGATGGATGACAGTCAGGAGTGAGCGTGGTCAGACTAACCGGGTCGGTAACGGTGGAGGCAGATAGGTACCAAGCAGTAGACGGAGAGTAGCCGGGTCACGAGCCAAGGTTCAGTAATGGGAGGTCCAATAATAATAAGGGCAGGCAGAGGAATAGTCAGGGAGAAGCCAGTGGTCAGAGCAGGAGAAGGTCAACACGAATCAGAACAGGCAGGGTCGGCACAAAGGAATGCACTTCAGGAACACAGGTAACAGGAACTAGACCTTGCGGCAATGTGATCACCGACTAGCCAGTTTAAATAGTGCGCCCTGCACCGCCATTGGTGCCAGGCACGCGCCCATGTGCACGAGTGCGCATGTACGACCGCAATTGCCGCCGCGGACGCCCAGGTCCTAGTGCCTGCATATTGGTGCGCCTAGGCAATCTGTGCATGCGCAGACCTGTGCGCCGCAGCGAGACCCGCAGTCCCTGACAAATAATCAAGCAGTAATGCACATACATAATAAAAGTTTAATATCAACACAATCAATAAGATAGCCGCCATGTTCCGGTGCGTGATGATGTCATACGCTCTGGCTCCACCCAATGCGTTTCATCATCTGTGATATTGTCAGGGGCGTGAAATGAAGGAAGAAGAGTCTCTGTGCTTTACCATTACAACAGTAGCATGGTCAAATGCCATGTTTTTATTTTTTAGATTATTTTATCTGGCATTTTATGTGATTTTAAATATAATTTTGGTTTGAGGTGTACTACACTGTGTGGGGCTTTTTTTCTTCTGCTGGACTTGGTCCTTACCTGTTGGAAGAAGATTTCAGGAAATATAATGAAGTAAAAGACAGTTTTGCTACAGAAGTGAATTTTGTCTGATTTTTGATAGAGAGGTCACTCTTTCCGGGGGAGTAATGTCATTATTTTGGGTAGAAGATAGCAAAAGCCTGAGTCTTAAGGCCCGTACACACGATAACAAAATTGTCCGAAAATATTCGTACGAGGACCAACTTTCCGATAATCTGATCTTTAGTACACAGCTTTCGAGAGCCAATCACAAATATTCATGCGACAATATCCGAATGGACAAGTGTGACATTTTTTCTCATACAATACCGGATCGTACAATTTTTGTTTAATCAGTACAGTAGTTGTCCGAAAATACAATACAAATACAATACAAATACAATACAACACATTACATCACTTTCAAAATTCTTTGCTTTAGTACAAGAATTTTCTTTCGTCTTCATTTTTGATATGGAGACTAGCATGCAAAAAAAAATGTGGATGATCATTCATCTGACCATCTTATCGTGTGTACGGGGCATTATGGTTTTATTTGCGCTCTGCTCTTCCTTTTAGACAATTTATACCAAAGGGATTCTTTCTGAATTTAGAAAGGTGCATTTACACAAAAAAACAAAATTTTATCTCATGCAAACTGGGCATAATTAATGCTGTTTATACAAGCTTTTGGCATTTTTTTTCTTCAGCCTGGATAGGCAACTCTATGTTAGCCTATTTGCACATTTGGGCATTTACAGGCATATTTGCAGGGTGAAAAAAAAAAAATCACAAGTGTGTTTTTGAGAGGAGATTTCAGGCAGAAAAAAAAAACACTGAAGCACATAAAAGTGCCTAAACGCACCTAAATGTATGCACTCAGCTTTTAGGAGCATTCCCCATTTTCAAATGTGCATTGATTATTGTGAAAAATGAGTAGAGAAGAATATTTTGGGGAAAAAAACACATAAAAGGAAATACACGGATAAACTCTTGTGCAATGTGAGCTGCTATGAACATTTTTATATGCTGTTTTTCTTTTTTTTCTGGTATATTATTCAGCCGCCTAGTGTGCATGGACCCTTTGTATTTTTGGAGTGCTATTACACACATGTTGGGATTAAACACTGAAAGTGCTGCATGATAAAGACTAAAGATCTGAGGGACTGTGCAGAAATGAAGTGCCACATTCTATAGATGTGACATACTCCCTCAACTTATATGCAATTTTGGCCTTTACTATAAGTTGTTTTTCCTCTTCTCCTGGTGAAACATTTGAAATACGGTTTGCAACACAGATGATGTGTTTTTTGTATCTCTAAAAGTCCATAAGTCCCCAGGACTTGTTCATATTTATATTCTTTTTTTTCTCAGTTACTCTGTACATGGTTATACACCCTCAAATATTTCTAGCACACTTATGGATAAAAACAGGGATTTTGTTTGTTCATGTTTATTGCAATATATGTCATGTTGGTCAACTGCACCAGCTGGACAGTCCCTACAATTGCACAATGCTAAATACTTACTTGAACATAGCATACTTTAATGGGCATATAGTGCCCATATGGTGTAAACTGACATAGTTTGATCAGATCTACAGTCCCAGGTCTAGTCACTAACCTTTACTATGCAATAGACTAGCCTGAACATGTATGACAATATGAGGACCCCTGTTTTATGCAAAAGTTTTCTTAACCTCCCTGGCAGTATTCCCGAGTGTAGCTCGGGGTAAAGTTTCAGCACCACAAGCGGTAACCCTGAGCTACACTGGGGAATACCTTGCAGGGCTGCTCCGGGATCACTTACCTTGTCCTGCGCTCCCGTGATGTCCCTCCTGCAGTGTCCCCGGCAATGTAATCTGGCCGATGCCGGCATCTGTCTTCTGGGTTCCGTTCCCTGCGACATCGGGACGTACCGGGGACGGAACTGGAGAGAAATTTGAAAGTTGTAAAAGTGATATTCACTAAATTCACTAAAATAACATAGTAAAACATTACCATATCAAAGCATTTCACATACATTTTGTCCCGAGTGCTTTGTCCTGTGCCCTGCCTGCATTTTTACTGTTCTTTCTGCCTGGAAACTGAGAAATGTCCATGGCGTCCAAAAAGCGTCCCTTTAGGTCAAAAGTGGTTTTAGACCAGCTAGAGAACAGCGATAGTAAATCAGAACTACTTGCAGAATTGAGTGATAATGATTCGTGGGGAAATTCATCATCAGACACTGAAAACGATTTTGCGACTTTGCTCAGTAATGTGTCAACTTGGCGCTATATTTCAAATTTCAGTGTTTTTGGTTTGATTATATTATTTAATTAAATTTATTATTATTATATTATTATTTTGTTATGATTATTTATTACATTATAATTTATGATTTCTTGTTTCAAATGTTAACATACCCGCGATGTTTACTAGACTCTTGTTCGGACAGATTTCAGTGAGTTATTCCTAAGAATTACAGGCCTACAATAAAAAGAATTCATATTTCCATGCAAAAAAATGTACCGCTTTGAGCACAGAAATATGGACATAATCAGACCGCTAGGGAGGCTACAGTATGTAAGGGTATCATTAGCACACTAAAGAAGTAACATTTTCTTAACAAGCAGTAAAAAACACTTTAAAACAAATCCTCATTCATCTCTGTATCTGTGTATTTTATTATATATAGCAGATCCTAGCATTTTTCCAGTCCCTTAATCTAATCAACCAGAAAATTTTTCTAGGCTGTTAGAAACCAATCAAAACCTAATTCTAAAGTTTTGTTTTGATTTTTGAAAATGAATACCTACAAATTAAAATCAGGTAGAAAGATCAGGGTTGCTTGGTTCAATCACTTGACCTTCGGAAGGTTTTACCTTCTTCACAACCAGGCCATTTGTTTTTTGCTATTCAGCACTATGCTGCTTTAACTGGCATTTGCACAGTCATGCAATACTGTACCCAAATGAAATGTATATAATTTTTTTTCACATATATAGAGCTCTCAAAAAAAACCCTCACGACACAATATTTCTACTTTCTGTTATAAAACATCCAATAAAATCAAATTTCTTCATACATTTAGGCCAAAATGTATTCTGCTACATGTCTTTGGTTAGAAAAAAAAATCCCAAAAAGTGTATATGAATTGGCTTTTTGGAAGATATAACATCTACAAACTATGGTATATATTCTAGAATTTACGCAGCTATCAATGTTATACTAGTAATTAGTGATGGACCAAACACCCCTGTGTTCAATCCACAGTCGGACATTCGAACCTAATGAATGTTTGACTGCAAACTTTGAACTCAGTGCAAGTCTACAGGTCTCAAACTTGTACATGTAAAAGTGTCCATTTTGAAGGCTTATATGCAAGTTATTGACCATAAAAGGGGTATGAGGACTTGGGTACTGCCTTGTTGGACATGAATCATTGAACAAATGTTTTAAAAAAATACTGTTTTTAAAGGGGCAGTCATTTTTTTATTGCTTAAAGTAAAAAGAAAGAAAAATTCCTTTAAATATTATGCCTGTGGGTTTACCTTAAACATTGGTACAATGTATAGAACCAGCTACAGCAGGACTGACATTTTTGTAAACAAAATGACATTTAAGAAAAAAAAAACAGCGTGGGGTCCTACCCCCTAATCCATACCAGACCCTTTAGGTCTGGTAGGAAGGTTAGGAGGGATTCCGCAGAGAAAAAGAGAAAACAAAAAGTGCATGAGGTTGCCCCTAAAAGCCATACCAGGCCCTTTAGGTGATGCCCTAATTTTCATTTTTAAAAAAACATATCTGTGGGTAAATGAGTAAGGCCTTGTGCACACGATGAGAATATCGGCGATTGATCTTTCTTTTTTTTTTTTTGCATCCTAGTCTCACATTGAAAATGTATAGGTTACTAAAGTTGCGAAAATTCTCATAAAACAGAATACAACATCCCACAATGATGCAATGTATTGTATTGTAATGTAGTCTTTAGTTTCCAAGCTTGCTCTGCCTTGGTCACACTTTTGCTAATGGACAAATACTGTGCTGATTAAAAGAAAATTGTTCATTCTGTTATCATATGAGAAAAATGTTTGTGCTTGTCCCTTTGGATAATTTCTCATGTATTGTGATCGGCTCTCGAAAGCTGTGTATTAACAATCAGATTATCAAACGGTTTGAGCCCTGGGACTACAAGTAACAGCTTGCCTGCTGGTCCAGAGGACTACAAGTAACATATCAGCTACAGTTAATATTTAAAATTAAAAATTAAATTTTCACAGTTTTTTGGGCATTTGATTTGCCATGCGTAAGTAAGACATCCACCTGGAATTCAGGTATATTGGAATGCTCATAAATTATACATTTTTAATATGCAAGAAATGGAAGCATGAGCTAAGCAGGCTCCGTGTTTATATGTATATGATCAATATGTTAGTGAGTATAGATATTGATTAAACTGAAAACACAATTACAGAAGAAAAAACATTTTTCATGTTAAAGTGTTACTAAACCCACAACAGTAAAATCAGTCTGTATTTGCAGTAAAGCATGCTTGTTATACTCAAGGTGAAACCTAAGGGGTTAATCCTCTGCATTGTGCAAAAAAGGATGTTCTTATCCTCCCCTTCTTCTACTGTCCCCAATCCATATGTTGATAGTACCAAGCTCTAGGAGGTACTATGCACATGCTCAGATTACAGTGTATTGCTAGAGTTTTTTTTTCTTTGGGAGGGTGCATGTGATCAGCACAGGGCCAATCAGCACTGTCCAGACAGAGGGTCAGGGGTCATGCAGCCTCATAGGACATTCAGAGGAGAATTGATTTAATTTATTTTTCTTTATTACAGGTAATTATATAGCGCCGTCAATTTATGCACTGCTTTACATATATATATATTGTACATTCACATCAGTCCCTAACCCTGAAGAGGCTTACAATCTACAGTCCCTAACTTACATTCATACATACACGTACTAGGGCCAATTTAGACAGGAGCCAATTCACTTACTTTTGTAGTGTGGGAGAAAACTGGAGTACCTGAAAGAAATCCATGCAGGCACAGGGAGAACATGAAAACTCCAGGCAGGTGGTGCTGTGGTTGGGATTCAAACCAATGAACCTAGTACTGCCATGCGGAAGTGCTAACCTTTTAGCCACTGTGCTGCCCAAATGAAAACTCCTTCTACAAGATTAATCAGTGCTTGGCCAAACTCTAATAGAAGTCACAAGACTGCTCTAACTGCTGATGAGAAAAGGTATTTAGCAGTTTATATTTACTAAAATAATTGCATTCCCATGTTCTGTGTACTATGGGAGATCAGATATAGTGAATGCAGGTCCTGGGTTTAGCAACACTTTACATTTAAACTGTGTATACTTTCAGGATCATTCACTTTATTAAACTTCCATTTCATTGAAAAATATATATCTTTTGTACAGATAAATAACCAACTAATAGAGAATTTCAAGTTTTCCAGAGAGATAAACTTGGGTTGTACTAGAAAATGCCAAGCAGCTCCAAGCTACAGTCACCTAGCTATACATATCCAGGAGAGCAAGTAAGAAATACAAATAAATTCAGGAGCTTCCATTCAATTGTCTAACACTGAAAAAGAAACCCTTTAAACAGAGCTTTACTTTTTAGAACATGCTGGAGCAGCACAATAAATCATTTTCAGATAGCACTGCAAAGTTCACAGAGGTCCAGATCAAATTAATCCTGGCAAAGCAATTTAATTAAACCCATCAGCATCTTTTAAAATAAGATAATGGGTAGTATGAAAGGCACAATTTTCATTGTTTTAGGGATTTTGTTATAGCTGCTAACTATAAATAAAAACAAAGGAGGTGAGCTGGTACAAAACAAGTCCCGTAAATATGAATTAATTTAGGAATATACTGTAAATAGTTATTTCAATGGAAAAACTAATTTATGTTTATACATAAATAGAAGTAATATACCATATAAAGCAATTAATAGAAACCATGAAATGGATTCAGAATTTGGGGTTTGTCATCCAGACTAGGAATGTACTATAAAATTTGATCTCTATGGCTTAGTTTCCAAATATAAACTCACATAAAATGTGTTGCTCTTCAGCTTGATGAAAGGGGCTCTCTTCCATGACCTCTCCATTTTCCAACAAGGATTGTTCTCAAAGGCAATCTGTCATGAGATTATAATGGATGCTGCCATTATATTCATTGTTGGTTGGTGCTGGTACCTAGAGGTGATGTCAACCCCCCCCTTCATCATTTGGCAGTGCTCAGGCCTAGGAGGGAGCACTTCATCAAGGAGGTTACCTGCTTACTCATATATATAAGCTCTGACTGTGGAGTAGAGCGCATCAGCAGGGATATAAAAGGAGGAGGGTGGCTTTACACTGTCATTTGGCAACATTAAAGTGGTTGCAAACCCTTACATATACCAAGTGAAGTACTGTAAGTGGCTTCAGGTGATACAAAGATATGAAACAAATCCTCCTATATAAGTTGTACCTGTTTATCTATAGTCCTTTCTTCACTACATCTTTCCAAAGTACTGAATATAAGCAGTCTGAGAGTTCAGAAAAAAGGGCAGAAAGCTGAAATTATACATGGCAGAGCTCAGTGAGGAGAGTTCTGAAAGCTGATTGGAGGGGGGGTACCCCCTTCACACAGCACACAGGAACAGAGCTGAGGCTGTCAATCACAGGCTGTGTGCTGGAGCTCTCCCGCCCCCCTGTTAAAATTCCCCTGTTAAACAATTGTTGCTAAAATGGGTATTTCCAGTTCCAGATTTTCCCTCTACTGTATATTTGTACAAGTGGCAGTTTAGAAGAATTTTGGATTATCTCTTACTTTAGGTCACACCGCTGTGATTTAAATGCGCATTAAAATTTATTTCAGCACAATTTCAGGTGCAATTTCTGAAGACTTTATTGCAGCTTGTGAATATTTTCAACAATTTCTTGTGATTTACATTGCAATTTCCATTATATTCTATGTATGTGAAATCGCAATAAACTGCAGAAAAAGTAATGCAAGAACTTCTTTATAAATCACGCTACAGCAAATCGCACATGTTAAGACAATGACATTCACATTCATTAGATGCGATTCCAGACATGATTTCATTTGGAAAATCGGACCTGAAATTGCTCAGGTATGACCGAGCACTAAATTCAGATGGTAACACAGACACAAATAGGTTGATCTTGTTCTGTTTTAAATGCTGCTTTGTTCATTGAAATGGACACTGTGATCACTAGCTGATTCAACACAATCCACAGACCATAACTCTCAATTAGGATATGAAAGCTGAATCCAATGCAAGTAAGAAAGTTTTTCAGTGTAAAAAGATAATAAAGATCATGATTCTCCCAGCTGCTATGAAGACTTGAGATTAACAGACGGAACATGGAAAAAGAATGGAGGGGCTTTCTAAGACTGTACTATCTAGGACTGAACAGGAGGGAGAAACAAAGGGAGATTTCAAATACAGTAATAAACAATTTGCTTTGGCATTAATATACTACTATATGTCAGTCTGGATGAAAAAAAAAATAAAAAAAGAAATTCTATTCAGTTGTGTATTGTTGATTCAAACATTACCTTCTATTGCTCCCAGCCTTCTGCAAATCTCAACATTTATTTTTTGCTGCTGTTATCCGACTTCCTGTTAGAGGGTGGCTACAATCATTCTTTGTGGTCCCACTGTATGTAGGAATGTACCCACCATTTCTTGTCCCCAGTCGAGATGGTTTAGGGCAGCAATGGGCAAACTATGGCCCGCGGGCCGTATACGGCCTGGCGGACCTTTTAATCCGGCCCGCGGAGCGTGGCAAACATTGGCTGTCAGGATGTAGGCGGGGCAGCGTGACGAACTCCTCTCCTCTCACAGTCCGCCCTGAAGACCGGAACGGCACGGGAACACAGCGAGAGGAACGCGCGGAGCAAAGGTAAGTGAATTGACACAATATGGGGAATCAATTACTATATGGGGGATGAATTACTATATGGGGGATGAATTACTATGGGGGATGAATTACTATATGGGGGATGAATTACTATGGGGGATGAATTACTATATGGGGGATGAATTACTATGGGGGATGAATTACTATGGGGGATGAATTACTATGGGGGATGAATTACTATATGGGGGATGAATTACTATGGGGGATGAATTACTATGGGGGATGAATTACTATATGGGGGATTAATTACTATAGGGGGGATGAATTACTATATGGGGGATGAATTACTATATGGGGGATGAATTACTATGGGGGATGAATTACTATATGGGGGATGAATTACTATATGGGGGATGAATTACTATAGGGGGGATGAATTACTATATGGGGGATGAATTACTATATGGGGGATGAATTACTATATGGGGGATGAATTACTATGGGGGATGAATTACTATATGGGGGATGAATTACTATATGGGGGATGAATTACTATGGGGGATTAATTACTATGCTTACTATGGGGGAATATTACTATACTTACTATGGATGGCATGGTAGTGGCTGGGCCGGTCAGCAGCTAGTCCGGCCCCCGGGTCCAATATATGAACCCATTGCGGCCCTCAAGTCAAAAAGTTTGCCCACCCCTGGTTTAGGGTCTATGGACTGTGTACTATGGGATTTGTAGTGTGCATGGAACAGTGCACATGACCACAACTTATGTGCACTGCTTGTTCCAAACAGACATAGAGAGGAAAAGGATAGTTTTAGGAGCTCTTGGTGAACATTACAAGAAGCCAGAAAAATAGAGTAACAACTTCTTGAAACAATTTAATGAAAAATAGATTTCAGGACCATTAAGTAATGGATGTGTATGAATTATTTTTGGAGAAGAAGGATATTGTTTAGTGTCACTTTTATTATCACCTATGTGTTGTCAGTAGGGTTGGGTTCTTGGCCGTACAGGATTTGCATGAACGTTTAGTGTTTGTAGTTCAGTAAACTAAAATGGTCCTTTAGTTAATCTTTAACTGCTATAATGCAAGTAACTGCTTGCTCCCTTGAAACCGAGGACATTGTTTGGTCCGGCCACCAGTGTCCTAACAACCAATGATGTCATTGATTGCTAAGACACCAGCAGCCACATAGTCATAAGCTATTACTGTATAGTGTATCATAACAACAAATGATCATTAAAAAAAACCATGCAGATCACCCATATACATACTAGGCCCTTATCATGGATAGGGATCTGGTAAAGGGATCTTGTCTCCAAATATCACCCAAGCAGTCCTCTCCGCTCCTCCCACGACCTCCTGCTCTCTAGCTCCCTTGTCTCCTCCCATGCTCATCTCCAGGACTTCTCCAGAGCCTCCCCCATCCTCTGGAAATCTATCTATTGCCTACTCTGCCCACTTTTAGGTGATCTCTGAAAACCTATCTCTTCAGGGAAGCCTATCCTGCCTTCAGCTAATAATGGAATCTTTTATTCCTCCCATCAGTTCATCTCCCACAGCTATTACCTTTTGTACCACCAACCCCTCCCTCTTAGATTGTAAACTCCAAGGAGCAGGACCCTCCTAACCCTCTTGTATTGAACTGTATTGTTGCTGTATTGTCTCCTGTTATATTGTATAGCGCTGAGCAAACTGTTGGCTCTATATAAATCCTGTATATTAATAATAATAAAGTTCCCCCCAAAATGCTTATCAGACCCTTCATTCCTGGTATGAATTTTGAGGGGGAACTCCATGTAAAAAAATAAACAAAAGCAAGAAAAAAGTGCACAGGGACCCCTCCTGAACCATACTAGGCCAAATGCCCTTGATATAGGTAAGGTATCTTGCCAAGAGGGATCCCCTTGGCAAAGCACCTTGTCCCCAAATTAATGAGGACAAGAGCCTCTTCCCTTCATGCCAAGGACAGTGGTTGTGAGGAACTTAGGGGGATGTATCAGAATTTTAATCTCTTCCCGTCCGCTCTATAGCAGATATACTGCTACAGGGCGATACGGGTGTGCAAAATCTATATATATAAGTGATTTTGCAGTTCCGGGTAGGAGGCATAACCGCACCGCCATTCACAGCCTTGCCCCCATGCATCTCTGACGGGGGGGGGACTGTTTGTAAACAATACAGTTCTCTCCCCTGCCCTGTCAGCTCCTGCATACTGCTTTGCATGACTGCGCATAGCACAGCCATACAAAGCAGTGTGCTTTCAGTGTAGCACACACAGCACACTATGTAAAACGGTACACAGCACACGGTTAACCCTTTGATCGCCCCACATGTTAACCCCTTCCTGCCCTGTACCATTAGTACAGTGTCAGTGCTTTTTATTATCACTGATTACTGCCTTAGTGTTACTGGGGATGTTAGTGACACCAAGTCAGTTCCCCCCAGTGTCAGAATGCCCACCGCAGACCCACTATAAGTCACTGATCACCTCCATTACTAATAAAAACAAAATTCCAATATATATACTTCCATTTGTAAACGCTATAACTTTCACATAAACCAATTAATTTACACATATTAAGATTTTTTTTTAGCAAAGACATGCCGCAGAATACATTTTGGCCTAAATTTATGACGAAATTAGTTTTTTTTTTAAATTTGTTTACTGGACATGTTTAATAGCAAAAAGTAAAAACTAGTGTTTTTTTCTCAAAATTTTCTGTCTTTTTTTATAGCGCAAAAAATAAAAAACGCACAGGCGATCAAATGCCACCGAAAGAAAGCTCTATTTGTGGGAAAAAAAGACGTAAATTTCGTTTGGGTGCAGCATTGCATGACCGTGCAATTGTCAGTTAAAGTAACGCAGCGCCGTAATACAAAAATAGAAAGGGGGTAAATCCTCTGAAGGGCAAATGGCTAATAAAGGGTCTAGTAATTATGTTTTAGGGAAACTGTGCCATATTTCCTGGTGTGCCCCCTTACAAATCATAGCAGACCCTCTATGATAAGGGTCTGGTAGAGATAAAGGGAATAGTGATAGTCTGTTTACAAACAGAAGGATGTGACTTGGGAAATGGCTTCTAGTGAATGGCAATTTAAATTGTATTTTTTCTTTCTTTTTATTATAACTGTCACTTTTTCTTGTGTACATTCTACAGGTGTGCCACTTCATAGACACGTATATATACACGTTTTTGAATTAAGGATAATCAACATGCCTACATATGACTTGTAATGGTAAACATAGATTCAATATAGGAAAAGATAAAATATGTGTATTTCTGTCCATTGGCATTTGCCGCTCTTTGCTCAGTTTAAGATCCTTGCAGATAATTCCTGAGCCAGAAATGTGAATATTGTCTTTTTCTATGAATGCCCATAACAGTAATAATTATTCCAGAGAGCTCTAGAACTCACTGAGTGCTGCATTACTTCCCATAGGCTATAATTAGTGCCTATTGACTCAGCTGGAAAAATTATTACAGCCATAAGCCTATAGTCGTCGGTTTTATTATTGCCGCATGTCATCTTAATGTACCAGCAAAGAGCATGGGCTTCTTAGAAAGTCCAGAATAACAAAGGTGACCAAGGAAGGTATAATTTATCTAAGTGCCAGCATTAAATTCACAGTCTTCATATGTATGCTATAATAAGTATATAAATGGACATATATGTATTGTACATAATAACTATTTGCTCATAGTTAACTTTATAATATATATTTTTCAATCAAACGCGAGCTGGATCAAACATAATAAGTGAAAAGGACTTATTATTATAAAATAAGGATTCTAAGTAATAAAGAGCACTTATACTTGGTAATGCACCCAATGAAAATTACAGTTTCTCAAATGTGATATTTAAAGTGGAACTTATTCACTCTCTCAATCAACATTGACTATTTTGAATCCTTTTGCTGTTAGCGTTAGTAAATAGATAGGAAAGTATATCATATTTACTTGTTGTAAACAGTTTTTTTTTACATTTCTTTAGTTACTTCCTAGTTTATATGCCTAGGCAAATTATGTCACATATCCCAGAAGTCTTCAGCAGGGAAGGAGGGGTTTTCTCATCTAAGCACACCCTCGTGCCTGCATGGCAAAGCTAAGGGCAGATGGATTCAAAGAAGTAAATGCTACATGAAGGCTAGGGGGTGTTTTTCTAAGTGATTTCTTAGCAAAATAAAGCATGGAGACATGGATTGATGGGGGAGTTTGCTTTGAATACTAAAAATGAATTAAATAGCGCTTTTCGTTTATGGTGGTCAGATACAGTGTAGTTCCGCCTTAAGGTTTAAAGTTTATTAATATGAATTTGACTGCGCAAGAAGCAAGAGATACAGGATATACTGTATATACGTAATGGAAAATTCACAACACCATTAAAAACAATCGGAAGCATGTTTTCAAAAATAGTAATAAATCTATGGAAGGGAAGTAACCTGAGATGGCAATATCTGATTATCAAGATTATCATCTATCTATCATCTATCATCTAATACTCAGGACTCTCTCCATTACCACCTCACAACAGCAGCAGATACGTACTACAAGTCCCAAGACCTAATTTTTCTATCAGAGTATCCCATCTCTGTCAATGGATAGACCTAGGCTAGAGGACAACTACTGCTATCCTGCTGACTACTTGCAGATAGAAAAAAAACACTAGTCAGACCCAAAGAGGGATTATTAAAAATTCTATCAATGCATGTCACCAAATCTGGTTGTCTAGATCCCAAAGATTTGTGCACCTTGCTGTTTCTTTAAAAAAGTGACTTATTTGCACATGCAAATGTATATGTAAACCCTCACCTTGTAAAACAACCTGTACAGTTTAAAATAGAAATGAAAGGTAAAATGTTTGTGTGTGTGTGTATATATATATATATATATATATATATATATATATATATATACACTATAGTGCCAAAAGTATTAGGGACATCTGCCTTTACACGCACATGAACTTTAATGGCACCCCAGTCTTAGTCTGTAGGGATCAATATTGAGTTTGCCCACCCTTTGCAGCTATAACAGCTTCAACTTTTCTGAGAAGGCTGTCCACAAGGTTTAGGAGTGTGTCTATGTGAATGTTTGACCATTCTTCCAGAAGCATTTCTGAGGTCAGGCACAGATGTCGGATGACAAGGCCTGGCTCTCAGTCTCTGCACTAATTCATCCCAAAGATGTTCTATTGGGTTGAGGTCAGGACTTGTAACAGGAAGGGGCTGTTCCCTGAAAAACAACCCCACACCATAACCCCCTTTCACCAAACTTTATACTTGGCACAATGCAGTCAGGCAAGTACTGTTCTCCTGGCTGTTCTCCTGGCAACCACCAAACCCAGACACATCCATCAGATTGCCAAACATAGAAGTGTGATTCATAACTCCAGAGAACACGTCTCCACGGCTCTAGAGTCCAGTGGTGGCGTGCTTTACGCCACTGCATCCGACGCTTTGCATTGCACTTGGTGATGTAAGGCTTGGATGCAGCTGCTTGGCCATGGAAACCCATTCCATGAAGCTCTCCACGCACTGTTGTTGTGCTAATCTGAAGGTACATAAAGTTTGTAGGTCTTTAGCTATTGACTCTGCAGACAGTTGGCGATTTCTGCACACTGTGCACTTCAGCATGCACTGATCCCGCTCTGTCATGAAGCAGTGGATGCCCCCATAGCAAGCTGCATACTGTGGGGGCACCCAACAGCAGGGAGGAGTGCTGGTGGGGGACCTAATAATTGGAGGACTGAGGCTGCTCTGTGCTAAACCATTACACAGAGCAGGTAAGTATAACATATTTATTATTGTTTTTCTTAATTTAGCCTTTAATATCACTTTAACAAGTTTTAATTGGATTCAGCTTTAAATCATTTGCCACGCATTTAATGTCCACCTAGATCTACTAGTCCATCTAACAAAACCCTCTCCACTGATTGACATTACTGCTGTCCAAGGGTAACTATATTGCTCCACTGTACAGACTGTCCAGGAGTGAATGTAGCCACCCTACAGGAGGTGTGAAACTGGCCAATCACCAGATGCAAATAATGGAATAAAAGCTTGAACAGATTAATTGTAGTTATGCTTTAAAACAATTTGGGTGAAGTGCAAAATTCTGATTTAGCCCCCCAGCATCTAGCAAAAGGTGACAAATCTATTTTAGGTACCGTAACTCTCTTAATCTGTCATGGAAAAACGACTGTTGGGATCAATGCTCCCATTACTATCTTGTGGTTTTTATCTTACATACTCTGTGTCCTCAGGATACTGATGAGCTGCTGTTTTTAATTTGTACTTTTATTTGCATTTTTACACCTCACCTGCAACCACTGAATTTGAGAACTGCACGAAATCTGTCGAAATAAACCTAACATTTTGAATACGTTATGAAATGCTTTCCATTAAAAGCAGAATGAATTGTACACGGAGTAATATTGTGACTGTAATATCCAATATGAAACTGCAGCTGCGTCTAGCTGAACAACTATATCATCTGTTACGAAATCAAATATAGGACTGTCATACTACACATAAAATAGAAAAAAACGAATATGTTGACTTCACATCTTATTTGGGCAAAATTTGATTTCTCTATACAATAAAAGCATATCAAAACCAAGTAGAATGAAAATGACACGACACCCAAGGTGCCACCACTGGATGCAAATCGCACTGTATAGTGATGCATAAATAGATTGCATTTTTATTTACCAGAAAGGGTTTTTACTTTTGGGTAAAATGACAGTCAGATATATTTTATTAGCATCACCCTATTTTATTTTTCTTTCATATCTGTTTGTCAGTCTGATGAATTCATAAGAACAAAATGTCATGTTTTCAAGGTATTTCTAGGTCCAAATGTATAAAACCTTTTTCTTTTTTTTTTATGCAAATTATTTCCTATGGGTACATGGATTAGTGTTTGCAGTGATGTGAACAGGTCGTTGGACTGTTGCCTCAATCAAAGTTTCCCTAGGGCTCAAGAAGTGGGCATTCTGTTTTCTACTAGCCAGCTTGAAGTCAAACCTATTTTTTCCTATATTTTATGCAGAGTATACTGATCTATTCATTGCTATTTATTGCTTCATAGAGGATTTTTAGTGGTTCTTAGGTAGCAATGTATGGGGGGCATAGAAGTAGACTATGAATAGACCTTATACATTTATTTCATACTCCATATATTATTATATATTTACCCAAAGGGTGTCTATACATTTATAAAAATGTTTAATACCACTAATAGTAATTAGGTATGAGAGTTCTCATTGGTATATATCCATTTATCCATGGTATAATGTATGCATTGGTTGACTATTTATACATCAATGTATGCATTTATCTGGCACTAGTGCACTGGGAACTTCAATGTTATGTAGTTTCTTACGTATTATGCTCTTACTATTCAATGTATACATTTCCCATATTGTTCATTTATGCTCCTTTGATGTTTTCAATTGTTTACATTTAGAACTGGATGGTGGTTCACATACAATTATGTTTGGTCCATACAGGTATTCACCTGATATCAGTGTGCTCAGTGCTTCAATAATATGGAGCTCTTGGTTCTCTATCAGATTAACATATTCTATTAATTGTAAGATTGTAAGCTCGAAAGATCAGGGCCCTCGAACCCCTCGTGTATCGCACTGTCTCTGTCTTGTCTCATGTCTTGTCCCCCTGCCCTTGTACAGCGCTGAGCAAACCCTTTGGCGCTATATTAATACTGTATAATAATAATAATAATAATATAATAATAATTTGGTACACATATATAGTTTATATCTATTGTCCATAATCCTTATTATCCTTATTCGCTGTTATGTGTTAGTTTAAATATATTATCCATGATCCCCATTGTCCTTATTCGCTGTTTTCGTGCTAGTATATAGCAGTCAGCACTGTGGCAGTATATCCTTGCAAGCTGTGGCTAGTATACACCGTTTGATAAAAAAATATCTACAAGAAAATGACGTCCGAGATCGTGATGATCTACAACAAAATGGTGCCGGCACAGATGTATAATATCAGCATCTTAGTAATTAGTATAAATAGAGGGCTTGACATCCAATAGGCTACTCCTGATGAAGTCACATGTTGTGAAGTAACGCGTAGGGTGGGCCGATGACATTAAGCCACAAACTGGAAGTCTACATGCTGCCATTTTGCAAGTGGGATAACAGCAACCAAATACACTGGAAATCACTGTGTCAGTGAGTTTTACACTGCGGTGTCCCAGGAGGACACATTTTAATGTGAGTGCATTTTTGTTAAATAAAGACTAGTTTTGTTGAACATACTACACTATAGTCAGTGTTTTTTCTCTACATGACTGCGGAGTGGAGTGGATTCATTATAAGGTGTTGACAAAGAGTGGGAAAAAGTTGTACTTTACATATACCTGCTTGGGTTAAAAGGGAAAAGTGTAGTTTGACCTGTCATTATGGGTCAAACGCTAAGGTGAACGCATAAGTGTGTTGGAAGGTGGAGGAGCACAAAGGGGTGCCACAGAAGCACTGTACACTAGAATATACTGTAGCGGTGTAAATACACTTGCTCACATGAAGTCATTGTGGATTATATGGGACTTCCATCACATTTCCTGTTATACAAAAGTGGTCACAAGCACTGTGGATATAATTGTGAATATATCTGTCCATATGCAGCCAGTGTGGAATATATGGGACATTGCATTAAGTTTGATCATTATTAAGTGTTCATAAGCACTGTGGATCGTTGTTTTATATTACACTATAACTTTTAAGGTTTATAAGTGCACATTCAGTGGATTTGTGCATTATTGTTTTACATAATACTGTCACTGTTAAGTCATGTAAAGGCGCATTCAGTTTATTTGTGTATGTATATGCATTATGCGCTGCATTTTCTATTTACTATTCATTGCTTTTTTTATGTTATTTTTTTGCTATTATTTTATATATATATTATAGAGTCCTTGGTGGAGTACTTATGAAGCACACATTTCTTTTCTTTTGCTGAAAATGCTTATTGATGTTTCTATAGGCAGGTTAATATGTTTCAATTACGTCATTTTGGTCAAGGGACTTGCAGAGAACAAAGTATTTGCAGTGATTTATATAACAATTGAATTTGAGGTTTCCATCCAACAAAAGCATTTTCAGGGCAGCTATCAATGATTAGGATTTGATGTTACAATCAAAATTAGTTTATTCATAAATTATTATTTATTTTTTCAGTGATTCTTGTCTTGGATGTTTCAATTAAATTTAAAAATTCTGCATGGGCTTTTTCCTTAGGCATGCATCAATTTTTTTTTTACACAGTTTTGTAAGTAAATACCCATGAAATGCATTACAATGCATTTGTGTTGAAGTTGCATTGCCTTAGTGTATTGGGTTGCCATCTAAAATTAATAATACTGCAATGCACTAAAGCAGTGGTCTCCAAACTGCAGCCCTTTGCATGCCTCTATCTGGCCCTTGGGACACTATTCCTCCAACTGACACCAATGATGAGGCACCATTCCTTCCACTGTCACCAATGCTGGGGAACTATTCCTCCCACTGATAAAAATGATAAGGCTCTATTCCTTCCACTGACATCATCCTTGGGGCACTATTCCCCCCACTGACACCATCCATGGGGAACTATTCCTCCCACTGATACCATCGCTGGGGCACTAATAATCCTACTGACACCAATGCTGGAGCACTATTTCTCCCACTGACACCATCGCTAGGGCACTATTTATCCCACTGACACCATTGCTGGGACACTATTCCTCCCAATGATACCATCGCTGGTGAACTATTACTCCCACTGACACCATCGCTGGGGCACTATTTCTCCCACTAACACCATCACTGGGGCACTTTTTCTCCCACTGACACCATCGTTGGGGCACTACTCTTTCTGTTAAAACCAATGATAGGGCACTGTTCCTCCAGTTTAAACCAATGATGAAGCAGGGTTTACTCCCACCTATGCAGAGACATTTTCTACTCACACTGGCCATAGTCCATCCCCCCTAAAGCCTGAAGGACAGTAAACTGGCCCTTTGTTTAAACAATTTGGAGACCCTCACTAAAGCATATAGGGTGAATTCAATAAGGTATTTACAACACTTTTCTGGTTGTATAGTCCCTTTAAACTAACTACAGTATTTATACAGTAGCTGCTGGCTTTTATTTATTTATTTTTTAATGACTGTAGATCCTTTTTAAAGTGGTTGTGAACCCTTACATACACCCAGTGAAGTTACTGGCCTCAGGTGATACATGGAGATTAAACAAATCCTCCTAAATAGGCTGTAGCAGTTTTACCTGCAGTCTTCTCTTCTCTACATCCATTCGAAGTTCAGAATTTATAAAGCTTGCCTGCGCTTTCATAAAACATAGGGATGGAAGCTGGAATTACACACTGCAGAGCTCATTGGATAAAAGGGGCACACACCCTTCCCACAGCACACAGGAACAGAGCTGAGGCTGTCAATCACAGGCTGTGTGCTGGAGCTCCCTCCACTGTCACCTTTTTTATATTGGCATCAAAACTTCTCAACAGTGACTCATGCTAATAGCAGAGGAACAAAGCAGCAGCCAGAAAGATATTTAGTGCTCCTAATTAAGACAATTACATACTATAGAAGGATATACTTTGTTCATATTTCATTTCTGAGGTTTACAACCACTTTAAAGAGCAACTCCACATTTGTTGAGAAAAAACATTCCCTTTGAGTGATCAATGTACAATGTACAAATACTACAGAGATTTTAACAAACTATGTTGCAGATTTCTACCTTTTGTTATTCTGAAGAAATAGCTGTTTATTTTTATGTGTCCATGTGCAAAGTGAATCTGCATGGAAGTGGTTTTATAATTATCAATCAGGTGCTGCACCTGCAGGGCTCTCATTAAGCAAGTGCAGGGTTTGCATCCCTCTGTTTTAATTTTTTTTGTTTTGTTTTTTTTGGTGATCATGTCATATACCCTCATCCTCCCATATTCCCTTATTCCCATATCCTCAGTAAAACCCCTTGCTGTAAGTAAGTGACGGGCACATAACTAGTAAAAAGGAAAAACTCTTGGCAGAGTAAAAAAGAGAAGAAAATAATTTATAAAATGATCAGTCATGGCAAAGTTTCCTTGTGACTCCCAAGATATCTATTTAACTGATCTTAGTCAATGAAAAACCATTTTGCACTTATAAAGATCATCTTTTGATTTTTCCAGGGATCAATAACTGTTCTAACTTGCCTTTATCCCTATTATCAGTAAGGTCACCTGCAACATTTTACATAGTGAGTAGCTGAGAGAAGCCCCACAGAATTACAGGTAATTGAAGCATAACAGTTCCTGGAACTTTATCCACTGAAATATACAAACTGTAATAATCATACATCATATTCCAGTCACTAGTCACTGAACACCAAAAGAAGACTCGTTCTCTCCAAGGCCTGATTGAGAAATCATTGTAGGAACAGTAATACCATGCCTGGAAATCATATTTTCAACTAGCAAATGACAAGGAAGGCTAAGTTACTTAATGTCAGATTTTAAACCTTGGCCCAGCAATGCTGAAAATTTATTTCATGTTCATCAGTTAAAAAATTAGAGAGCATAAAAAAGTTTATCTGTTGTGTTGTGTGTTAAGAACTTATACATAGAACTTTTTAAACACATTTTAAAGGGTATGGCAAACATTTTAACATTTTCTTTCTTGGAGCTGCTATGCTAAATTACCCAATGGCTTCTTCTAGGACTTCTCACCTAAGGTATAATTAAACTGTCTTTTAAAATGTAATACAATAGCATATTACGTGCTGAGGGTTTATTGTGTTTTTTTTAGGGTGTCTTAATTTATATATTTTTTTAATGTTTAAGCATGTATTTTGTTAGTTATTCATAATCGCTGCACAGTGCTGTGGCTTTCTAGGCTGGGTTCCAGTTTGTGCACCCGATCCATTAATGCAAGTCTATGAAATGAAGCCAAGCTTATTGGTAGCAAACAATCTGAGCGTAGTTACATGATGTTTGTATGTGACAATGCTGCCACTATAAACACACCATAGAAAGTAGCATTGTCACCCTTATTGACAGACGTTTCTGAATTAAACAAGCAAGACTGAAGGTTGTTTGCATGAAGGTAAAAAACCTGCAGTGTGCAGCTCCCTCCTCAGCCCCCCTAGTATTTATCCAAGCCTAAAAAGCGGTAATACGAGCGCTATCAGAAGAAGGAGTAGGATGTAGCGGCTAGAACACTAAAAGGTAACCAAACAACACCTTCAAAATGACATATAAGAAAATAAGTGCAGCGCTGAAAATCAAGTAACAGATTGGATATATGATGAATCAATGGATAAAAGAAATTCACATGTCACTAATGGTGACTAATAATAAATAAAATGAATGTCCCAAGGTATGAGAAGCCCACGTGAGGATCCAATGTGATCCTAAAAATAGGTGTGTGGAGGACTTGATCCAAAGTGGTAGATGAAATAAATGAGTAAATTGCGCACTCACCAGAAGTGCGTACAAAATACGCCTTTGAGATTTGACTGTCTCACCAGGTGTGTACTAGGTCATCAGTACTCATATAAGGGTCAGGATCCTGTACGCCTTCTGGTCATGTCTCAGGTGTAGTACTCAGATGTGAAACACGTTCAAAGGTCCCTTTAAAGTGCAGGTTCTGTGGGTGAGGGCTCTCAATAAAGAGAGCCCAATAAGGGACACACCATAGCGTAATACCGTAAGGATAGTTTATTCACAAATAGGTGCAAACAGGTAGGTAAGAACGTGTGCAAAACGCATAGGAAAAAGACACTGACCATATAAAATTCAGGATGACCACCAGTGGTGGCTAGACGTTTAGCTACTGTAGCCCCCCAGATGCGTTTTGAGCGATGCTCATCATCATATGGTGCAGGGTTAATCCAAGCCTCATCACGATCAAATGATGTGCACGAGAGCAGCTGTTTTCCAGGGTCTCTGCTTCTTTATTGGCTGAGAGACAGCAGCAGGAGCCATTGGCTCCCACTGCTGTCAATCTTAGCCACTGGGCAGGGAGCGGGGGCAGGGCTGAGCCCCATTCTGTGGGTCTTATGGATACACAGAGCCGAGCTGGGGAGAGAGCCCACGTGAGTGACCACCATAGGAAGTGGCTTCCTATGGCCGGCATTTAGCAGGGGGGGAGGAGCGCCAACAGGGGATTGAAGAAGAGAAGGATCGGGGCTGCTCTGTGCAAAACCATTGCACAGAGCAGATAAATATGACATGTTTGTTAACCTCCCTGGCGGTATGATTATTTCAGATTTTTGGTGCTGAAAGCTGTACCATTTTTTTGCATGGAAATATGTATTTTTTTTATTGTAGGCTGTAATTTTTAGGAAAAACTCACTGAAATCTGTCCGAACAAGAGTCTAGTAAACATCCCGGGTATGATAAAATTTGAAACACAAAATCATAAATTATAATTTAATAAATAATCATAAAAATAATATAAAAATAATAAAAAATTTAATTCAATAATATAATCAAACCAAAAACACTGAAATGTGAAATATAGCGCCAAGTTCGCACATTGCTGAGCTCAGTCGCAAAATCGTTTTCAGTTTCTGATGACGAATTTCCCCCACGAATCATTATCACTCAATTCTGTAAGTGGTTCTGATTTACTATCGCTGTTCTCTAGCTGATCTAAACCGCTTTTGACCTAAAGGGACATTTTTTGGACGCCATGGACGTTTCTCAGTTTCCAGGCAGAAAGAACAGACAAAATGCAGGCAGGGCGCAGGACAAAGCACTAGGGACAATATGTATGTGAAATAGGTTGAAACAGCAATGTTTTACTGTGTAAAATGAAAAAAAAAAAAAATGATATTTTTTAAAATTTTTAAATTTCCCGCCGCCGGTGGTGGCGGCGCCCGTACGTCCCGACGTCACAGGGACAGGACACAGAAGCCGGATGCCGGCATCGGCAGGAGGAGATGGCCGGGGACGCTGCAGGGGACACATCGTGGGAGCGCAGGGTAAGGTAAGTGAAGAACACATGCCGGAGCAGCGCCGCGTGGTATTCCCGAGTGTAGCTCGGGGTTACCGCTTTTGGTACTGAAATGTTACCCCAAGCTACACTCGGGAATACCGCCAAGGAGGTTAATAACATAACATCACTTCCCCTGACATCACTTCCTGGAGGTGGAATGCAAGCCACTTTCTGTTTCAACGGCCATCTTTACTCAGAAACACACAAGCTATATACACCTGGTGCTGGTTTATATAGGAACTGTTAAAAGTGAGTGTTTTTTTGTCTTTTCATCCTTTCAATAAATATGAATGATTTTACACTATGAGATCTTCTCCCTGTCATCCTTCCTTCTGAGGGAACCTCTGACATCTGTGGAAAATCATCTGGAACACAGAAGGTGAAACCATATGGGGATGCCCCACAAGCGCTATTGACCTAAATAGAAATAATTGGTATATTGAGTGTGGTGAGTGTAAGTCCATGTGGGGCACTAAAGTACTTAGGAGTTAAGCACCGTCTCATGTCCATAGCAGCACAAGCACTGTTATCACATTGGGACTGTTCATTGGGTTAAACCTTTGTTATTTCAGATTTTGATTTTATTGCAGATTTTGGTTTTAATATATAATTAATGCATTATAATGTTATGTGGTCACAGATTTTATCAGGAGTGACATGCACGGTCTGCATTTATATCTCTTTTCATGACAGATATTTGTTATTTTTTTTCATTTCCTATAATTTTTATTAGAGATTAACAAAAAGGTCTAAAAGTACAACATCCATCTCAAAATCAACCATAACATATAGGGCTGAACTCTATTTAATATTGTATATCTTAGATATGTGGCTGGTATGTTAGTCAAAAGTCCTATATAAATACTCCATTGGAGTAAAGGATGCTCACTGGAACATTTCAAGGCATTCAGGAGATGTGAGAGTATTGGAATAGCTCCCTTGTGGAAAGTTGAGGCTTCTTCAGTAAGACTTGATTTGACAGGATCCCTCTTTGGTCACAAAGATCTGCAAGGTGGACAAATCCCTTATTTCTCCACCACGCAAAAGTGGAAGGATTGAGACATGGGGGGAACACTGGGTTGCCTGTGAGAGTAAGGGGGTCAATGCTGGATCGCAAGTCTGTCCCATAAACTGAGGGGAAAAGACAGCATCGGGCATAGTATACCAGGTCTGTCTCTGGCCTTTAGCCACATCAAATGACTAATTGGCATAGATGAGAGATGGGAAGATTTCAACTGAATCCACAAATAATTGGCATGTCGAGAGTGGAAATGAGTCAACTGAGCTAACTGTGAATAAAATTATTTTGTGACATAAAGTTTTCCAAGGCCGCCATTCAGTTTTGGGGTGAAAAGCATATGGCTATTCACCCTAGGTCTCTTGTCCCCCAAAACTAATTTCAAAAACTTCTATTGGAAAATTCGTAGATCTGACATGTTTATTGAGATTGGTAGGGTGCTAAACAGGTATAGATTTCTGGGTAATATGTTCACCTTTATAAAGTGCAGTCTACCAAACTACGGGGGGGGGGGGGGAGACACTATTCAAGAAATAAAAGTGCTCTTTTGGGGCGACCCCCTTTGGTGGTGTGGGCATTCTTCTCTGCCAGAGGGTTTACAATCCTATGCTCTTTTGTTATGAAAATAATGCATTTATATACATTACTACTAAACCCCGAAAAGTGACTTGTGTGTGAAGAGGCTAACTACATTCCTTTGCATTTGTGTGCAAAGAGGGCTAAATACATACAGGCCCTTAAATCTAATTGGGATGGTAGGGGACAAAGGAAAGGCATGTTGTTATCCCTTGACCTGCATAAGGCTTTTGATTCCCTTTCGTGGGAATACCTGCTCTATACTTTAGAGCAGTGTGGGTTTGGCCCGAACTTTCTCACCACAGTTCGTATGCAGAAGTGTGTATCCATTGCCATGTCATATACATGAAAAATGCAGGGCAAGAAGTCAGTTGGTGGACATGATCACCAAATTTGTACCATTTTTCCCATAGACCTCCCACATCTTCAACATGTGTTGGGGGTGGAGTGAAAAACCCTATGTAACGTTGGGGGGGGGGCCTTATATACATTTTAAGTGAAAATTAGTAATACATTTTAACCTCAATCAATGTCCTGCCTTAAATGTAATCAATGAAAAAAAAAAATGTAATCAATGGAAAAAAACATTCATGTGTTAGGCAAATAGAATTTCCATTGCGTTAAAAAGATTTTAGGATATACCCTTTAAACAGGAATACTATACATGATACAGTTATATAGTCCAAAAATGTAATGTTTATATACATATTATGTAACTAGCAAATATTGTTCCCCTATTTATAGTTATTATATATATCAGTTCTGTTCTACAGAGGTGGGAGCAGATCATTTTTTAAAATAAATTACATCATTTTTATATATTAATGATCTATAATAGCTCTGATTATAAGCTAAAACATAAATTACATTTAATGTTAGACTAGTCATTGATGATATGAAAATAGACAGTAACATGCTGCATCCATTTACAACCCAGTATATATAATGTACAGCCAATATATATACGTTGTATACCAAAAAGGATATTGGTGCCCTCTCCCTTCCTTGGTCTCAAAATAGTATTAAATTAGCCAAGGACACTTTAAAAATAAGTACAGGGAATGTAATTTCATAAATAGACATAATTTCTTAATGGCTGCCATATACAAAACCTTCACAAAGTGCCAATCATTATGCACAGTATGGAGAGAGAACACTCAAAGTCAACACCTTTCTTTTAAATAATCTTCACCTTTATCTTCCAAATAATAGCATTGATTATAATTGTCTGAAGTTCATAATCCTTCTTCATGGGGACGGGACTAAAAAGACAGAACGTAAAACCGCTGTCAGCAGCTTCACCCAAGCTGAACTTAAGTGTCGGCATCTCAAATCTGTGTTCGTATTTTAGCAGCTGATTAATTATTTCTCAGGCAGTCAGTTTAATAGATCTCCAGTGGAGAATTTAGATCTTTAATTTAATATTCACAGAAGGGCAAGGAGGAGTCAGGAATATCAGCAGGTTATTAATTAAGAAATAATCAGAGGGAAGGAAACATTTCTTGTTTGAGGAGGTGTACATATGCATTTGATGGTGGAAAAAAATTAAGCTATTTTAGAAAACCTTGGGTGTTACTTTATAAATCCATGTGCGTGTTGCTGCTGAGGGCAATATGCTGCTATTGCAGCAGAAATACAATTTTGTATCAAGTGAAGAATGCTTAGGATATCTATGATTTAGATATTAGATTTATTAATTAAAGTTGAAAGAAACAGTTTGTTGCCTCAATCCAGACTCCATTGGAGTTGGATAGAAACCCAAATATTAATTAATTCTATCTGATGTGCCATTTAAAATGGTTGGTAGAAAACTTATCGGGAAATCTTTTGGATCCCCCACGCTTGTTTAACTTGTGTATAAGTCCAAAGTAAATGCTAACTGTCCATCTCTGCCTACCTGAAGCATCTACAGTTTGCGCAGGTTTCAACAATGTGTGTATTTCTAGGAATATTAATGGAAAGGGTTTTTTGTTTGGTGGGACAATCCATATTTTGGACCCTACTGGCTTTTTAGAGGGGTTACAGAGGTTGGGTTTAAAGTCCTGATTTTCATTTATAAGTAGGGACAAGTGAAGTAAAAAATTCATATTTCTTCCCAAATGTAGTAAAAAAAATTGAAGATTGTGGTAACATTTCCTCATTCTTGCCAAAATGCATTTGCCAAAATGCATGCCAAATCAATGCAACAGGTGGAGTTAGTGACCTTTAATATATTTTCAGGGTATAATGGTCTTTAAATTACTCTTGGTGGCTATAAATTCTCCTTTCAACTATCCAAGAATAGTTATTGTGCCAAATAATAGTTCATCATTTGCCACATTATTTTCACAGAAAGAAATAAAAAAGAAAGTGAATTTACAAAAAAAAAATCATTTAAAGAGATGGCATACAAAATAACAATCAAATACATAAAAAGGGGAACAAAAAAAAAAATCAAATTTGAGTAGGTAGACGAATGTAAAGAACACCTGAATAAAATATATTAAATTGCCAGACGGATTTTCATGTTTTCTGAAATCCGTACACTTGTCCTTAATTGTAAAAGAATGGGACAGACTCATATTACCAGGACAGCACCATAGGGACAGGAGCAGAGAGCGAGAGAAGCCCCACAGCTACTACTTACAGAAGCTGCCTTAGGCTGGCCATAGACAGATACAAATGTGACCAGTTTAGCCAGGACTGGCTGAATTGAATTAGAGTGTGGCCCTCCCTGTTCAACAGAAATTGATCTTTAGACAGATTTCTGTTAGATGGACAAGTTGGAAAACTTACCTAGATCAATGGCTGCAGTCGCTAACCAGTATGTTCTGACAGTGGGTCAAAATACAATGTCAAATTATAGGGGATTCCTAAATCCACCTCCTTTGTGTGGATGGAGGAATATGTTCGTTTTTTTCATTCAGCTGTCTATGGCTAGCATACGTTATATTTTCATTATTGTGCCACTAGGTATTTTAAAGAAGAGCTACTTGACTGTCAGAACAGTCAACAGCATATGTATCTTCCATCTATTGTTTTCTGGCCCAGAGATAGCATAGATAAAAACAACATGTACGGTGCAGCCACTTTATAATAACTTATGTCATCATTCTTCAAGCTCTGTAAAATCATACTGTATTTTGCATTGTTTTGTTAAAAGGTTCAGTGCTTTTTTATCATAGTACAGACAGGTTTTCAGGTTGATATATTTAGCACGGTTTAATCTGACAGTTATATTTGCAGATATGACTACCTGGGAGTAATTTCATTTTATTTCTGCTGTGGGATAAATCATATTAAGATTATTAATTAACAGTAAATCATCCAAATGGAGTTCTTTGAGCTTTAAAGTTCCCTTAGTTTCTTTTTGTGGTTCATTACTTTCATGATGTTTATTAATGACTTGAAAATTAGGCATAATAATCACATTACATTTGCTGATTTTACAAAAAGTATAGCAGTTAATCCTCGTGGTAATACAAATCCAAAGTCACCGATATGTCCTACAAAGAATGTTAAAGCTTTTCTGCAGAATATGACCCTTAAAATATAAAATATAAATGATAAAAAATATGATGAACAGGCATCACAAATTATTATTATTATTATTACCATTTAGTTTTGCTAAAAGACACATGTAAAGACAAATGCTGAAAGATAGATAGCTGCTACTGTTGTTTTCTTTTAGTCCTCATTTGTGCAGCCTGGATTCTGACTACATACAGGGCTGTTCATCTGTCCCTAATCACATTTAACCACTCAGATGTGTGGTTAAATCTGTACAGTTGGAAATCTGTTAGTGATTTGTCCACACTGCTGGCCATAGCTGAATGCAAACACTTGTGAATCTGGACAAAGATGCTAATATGCCTATGTCAATCAGGTCTTAACCACTTCAATACTGGGCACTTTGACCCCCTTCCTGCCCAGGCCAATTTTCAGCCTCCAGCGCTGTCACACTTTTAATGACAATTGCGCGGTCATGCAACACTGTAACTACTGACAGAGCTTTCTTTTGGTGGTATTTAATCACCACTAGTTTTTTTAACTTTTGCTAAGCAAACAAAAAAAGACTGAAAATTTAGAAAAAAAAGTTTTTCTTACAGTAGTTTCTGTTACACAATTTTACAAATAAGTAATTTTTCTTCTTCGCTGATGTGCACTGATGAGGTTGCACTGATGCCCATTGATAGTCTGCACTGATATGCATTGATTGGCACTGATGAGGCTTTACTGATAAGCGGCACTGATTAGAACTGATGGGGAGGCACTGATGAGCCTGCACTGATAAGGCTGCACTGATGGGCACGGATATGCTGCACTAATGAGCACTGGTATGCTGCACTGGTTGGCACAGATTGGCACTGAAGTGGCTGCACTGATAATTATAGCACTGATCATCAGTGCCCTGATAATATAATAAGTGTAAATTTGTACTGTCAGGATTGTGGGATATTGGCATTCCTTTCCTCACACACTGACACAGCTGATGACATGTTAAAGGGCAAGGATCGTGGTTCTGGGAGAACATCTATAGACACCCTCCTAGAATTATATGTGACGATTGTGCGCAATAGAGGCATGGACGCTGTACATGACAGCCATCTTGTTAGGTCTCAGCCATGTTTCCTCCTGTCCTCCCTCCCTCCTCCCTTTGCCCATGGAATGCCTAGCTACAAGTTGAACGGAGGTCAACAGGATCTCTTATCCTAAATAAAACACAGCTAGATAAGCTTTAGGGCTGTAAACCGATGATTAGTCTGGTTCCAGGGGGTCTGCTTGAAAACCACTTTCCTCTGCCCGATCGTAAAACAATAACTCAGTCAGTCATGACTTGTTAGGCCATTAGAACTAGAGCATGCCATAAAATGTACATTGCACATGAGTCATTTTTCATACAAATTCATAAACTTCAGCAGGAACTGAGCACATTAATATGAAGTATATATTAAGATAGATAATTTTAATACGAGTCACCAGACACCTTACATGACTATATTAGTACCTACAAGAGAGAAGAAAGCAGTCTTTCTTTATCCTGAGTGAAAAGGATATGCTATGTTTGGTGTCTTTGCGTTTGGAATATAATTCTAAATATTAATCTGCCAGTTGCTAGAATGCTACCTGTACCTATTGAAGGTTATTGACCTTAGAATGAAATTGTAAGGGATTTGGTCATAACCTTGGTTACCGCCTAACACCCATCCCCAAACTGGATGATTGGTCATTTGTTCTCAGGAGACACCTCTTTGATATGATAGAAAAAGACTGACAGCCTGGAGAAAGAAATCTCTCCTTTAACATCGATCAGGAACCATCTAAGAGACTTGAGAGCCAAAGCAGCCTTTTGTTCAGACAATTGGACTCTGCTCAAACCAAGGACTTTTGCAAGTATTCTGCTTTCTGAACTCATTTCTTTTATTTCTCTATTGTTTTATTGCTCTCTATATATCTTTGTTACATCTTTTTCTGTAAATATTTTAATTGCACCATTTTGACCTTCTTAGTAATAAATCCTATTTTCTGAAAAGTGTTGAACTGTCTCTAAAGCTTTTAATGCAAACTAAAGAATCCCTGTCTCTTGAAGAGTGCTACTGTATGTAATAATCCTCTGAATATATCTGTCTGTGGTAACAGTGTGTATTACAGACGCTTATACTAATATCATAGTGTTACTGCTAAGATTTGTGAGTTTCCTCCTTCTCTGTAAAAAGGTGGTGGTGAAAGTGTGAAGGGTTCATTGCGTAATTATCCTAACCCAGTAACAATCGCTCTCAGGCTGCTGCACATAGATTGTAGTCCAGCGAGCTGGAAAATCTTTGTGCAGGGCGCAGCTGAGAGTGGCATTGCAACGCAAGTGACATCGCGGTGAGAGATCAGCTGGTCCTTCGGTCACGAGTTGATGAGAAGGGCTGGGGTCGGACGCCATGTTTCGTAACATTAGACAACCATACTGTAGCCATGTTTTGGCTATGGCAAGGCTGGGAAGTGGTTAAGAATTGGTAAAACTCAGTCAGTGGGTCCTTATAGTATTTTTATGATTGTTTATTCTCAAATTGGCTGTCTCCTGGTATTGCCACATCAATCCATAATAATTGTTTCTTTTCAATGTTTGTTATATCAAAACTGTTATCCTGTAGATATGTGAAGCAGAAATCCTGTGCTTTCCTTATTTTATTCTCAATTACCTTTTCTGTATAATTGCCACAACCTTGCCCTGATGCTTCTCATAACCCAGCTGCACAATCATTATAAAGCAGCAAACTAGCTGGTCTGCAGACTTTTCAACTTTTTACATACAGTAATTAGCATTTGAGTTTGTAGGTATTTGTTCCTGGATTTGCTTTGATTCTGTTGAAATTAAACACTTATGAAATCATTTAATTTTTGATAGCCTCATGATATGTCCTTTAAAGCCATTGCTGTGAAAAAAAAACACTTTGCAGAATGACTTGAATCATCTTCTTGTTCAAACATTTTATTGATTTCCAAGCTAGAAACAAGCTTAGAACATGTATATACATATACATAAGTATTGGAGAACATGTTACCCAAAGACAAGGAGAAAAAAAAAGTCAAGTGAAAAACATGCAACTGGGAACCACAAAGAAACATTTGGAGAATGCAATACAAAGGGGGGTAAAGCATGGTTATGGTTCAACTAGGGTGTACTGCACCTCAGAACTACCTATAGGCTCCATGCGGAATGAAGGAAAAACAAAAAATGAGATCAGATAGGAAAGAGGAAAGAAAGAATAAAGGAGTCCAAGAAGGGGAACAGAGGAAGGGGAGAGGGTCCGTGTGATTTCCAGAAGGGGATGGGCAGTTCAGGATCAGAGCAGTGTAGGAAATGGCATGTAGGACCATCATAAGGCAAGACTAAAGAAAAATGTTAAGGGCGGAGCAGCGATTTGTCAACAATTGATGGGAGGAAGTGTTCCACCCAGGGGTTCCAGGTCTTTAGGAATTTGGGGACAGAGTCCATAATGGTTGCTTCCACTTTGGCATGAATCATTGCTTACGTTACTTTGTTTCTAACAGCTAGATTACATAGGGATGGCAAATTCCATGATTTGGTCATAATTTGTTTAGCTGCTGTGGTAACCTGCAGGAGAAGCTTGAATTGGGATTTAGAAATGGATGGAGGGTGGAGGTTTAACAGAGCTATGATCAGGTCTGGTGACAGTAGTTTTCCAAAGAGCAAGGACAGCATATGAAAAATTTTGGTCCAAAAAGCTTGGGCTACTGAGACACAACCCCAAAAACAATTAGGGGAATAACTGGGAGTATATTTAGCAATCCTTGCTGGAACCAAGTACCACAGGGTCAAAACTTTGTAATTCATCTCTACAGCTATTACTTTCTGTGAGGAGGATTTGGTAGCCAACCAGATGCATTCCCAATCTTTTGGACTCAATTGGAGTCCAAGATCCTTCTCCCACTAGGTAGGGTTTGGCAGAAACTCGGGTTGAAAGGAGGTTATAAAGGCCGGAGATAAGGCCTCTCCTATGGGAGTCCCTGTAGCAAGAGCGTTCAAAAAATGTCATAGATCGGGACGAATGGCGTTGAGCAGCGAGCAGAGCATAAAAAGTTGGAGATACCTCAAGATTTCTGCCACCAGTAAAGAGTGGGATTCATGGAGGGAATAAAAGGACTTGAGGCCCTTATTGGTCAAAAAGTGGCCAGAGCAGAGTAAGTTTGCAGAAGACCAATGCAAAGCATGGAGAAGACCAGGCCAGGGGGAAAGCCGGATTCCGAAGGTATGAAAGCAGGGGGTTGTGTGGCAACTGGAGAGAATAGCGGGACTTTAGTTTGTCCCAGAGTGAAACATAATGAGATGTTATTGGGTTACAAAGTGTCCGATGATCTGGAGGCCTAAGCCATAGGAGGTTAGCAACTGAGAGGGGGTTACAATCAACCGATTCAGTTACGACCCATTGAGGGGTTTTGTGTGCCACATGGTATTTAGGCAGTTGCGCAAGATGCACAGCTTGGTAATACTTGCTAAAATCTGGGTTTATGTATGGTTAATAGAGGCATACGACGGCGGATGGAACCCCAGATATGTACGTAAGCTTGTCTGTGCAAAATATGGAGATAGTGTGCCAGCACTAGAATAGGTAGAACTCTGAACAAGTATAGGATTTTGGGGAGAATGGACATTTTCACCACTGTGATTCTGGCTATCCATGCCAATGCCAGGGAGGACCATTTGGACATGAGGCTAGTAAGGTGGGTTAGCATAGGTAGGTAGTTGGCAGAGTAAAGGCTCGACGGGTTAGCCATCAACTTAACGCCTGACTTGGACCTCTTCATAGTAAAAGGTGCCCAAAATGTCCGCAAGTAGTTAGTAATAACATGTAAAATTGTTGGGTCATCTCAGATAAGAAGGGTACTGGCAATGACTTCTAGACCCATAAACATGCTTGCTAGTATTAGAGGGGCGTGCATCCAGGTGGTGTGCCTATCATCTGCAAAATAATGCATTTGCTGCTAGAGACATATCATACTAACCATGGACCATGAACCTACCATCTTTGGCTGGTGATAGTCCCAGCCCTGCAGCAGAATGTATATACAAGTAGCTTGTATGTAAGTAACTGTGGGATGGGAAATGCCTCTGTGCAGATGATTACAGTTGGAAAACATGGGTTTGGAATAGCTTTGGAACATAACGAAGCTCATTTCTAGCTATTACTATGATGACACTTCGAAGAGTGTTGGTTTCCCTGAAGATGATTTCTCAAAATCAGAGCAGGGTTCAGTAGCAGCAGATGCTGTAAGTAGTCTGTTTCTTCTTTACCTTGCTTAAGAGTTTTTAGTTATGTATTTATGTATCTATGTCTTTATACTCCTGTACCCCGATAACAATAATACAATGAAACATGTAGAGTGGAGATAAGGGGAGGCACTGGAGGGTTCTGCCCTGAGCTGAAGGAAATACAAGCAGGTAGGATGTTCATTGATATGACAGGCTTTCAGTCCCACTCAGCCTGCAATCTCCTGACATCTGTTTCTTAAGGTGCAAGTGGTCTGTTTTTATGGGCGTGCAATTTTATTTGTCTAATAAATAATTTCTATAGTGAGATCACTATGGAGTGCATTTTATATCTTTCTGAACCTTATGATATACAGTCAGGTCCATAGATATTGGCACATCGACACAATTCTAACATTTTTGGCTCTATACACCACCACAATGGATTTGAAATGAAACGAACAAGATTTGCTTTAACTGCAGACTGTCAGCTTAATTTGAGGGTATTTACATCCACATCAGGTGAACGGTGTAGGAATTACAACAGTTTGCATATGTGCCTCCCACTTGTTAAGGGACCAAAAGTAATGGGACAGAATAATAATCATAAATCAAACTTTCACTTTTTAATACTTGGTTGCAATCCTTTGCAGTCAATTACAGCCTGAAGTCTGGAACGCATAGACATCACCAGACGCTGGGTTTCATCCCTGGTGATGCTCTGCCAGGCCTCTACTGCAACTGTCTTCAGTTCCTGCTTGTTCTTGGGGCATTTTCCCTTCAGTTTTGTCTTCAGCAAGTGAAATGCATGCTCAAACGGATTCAGGTCAGGTGATTGACTTGGCCATTGCATAACATTCCACTTCTTTCCCTTAAAAAACTCTGTGGTTGCTTTTGCAGTATGCTTTGGGTCATTGTCCATCTGCACTGTGAAGCGGCGTCCAATGAGTTCTGAAGCATTTGGCTGAATATGAGCAGATAATATTGCCCAAAACACTTCAGAATTCATCCTGCTGCTTTTGTCAGCAGTCACATCATCAATAAATACAAGAGAACCAGTTCCATTGGCAGCCATGACACTACCACCACCATGCTTCACTGATCAGGTGGTATGCTTAGGATCATGAGCAGTTCCTTTCCTTCTCCATACTCTTCTCTTCCCATCACTCTGGTACAAGTTGATCTTGGTCTCATCTGTCCATAGGATGTTGTTCCAGAACTGTGAAGGCTTTTTTAGATGTTGTTTGGCAAACTCTAATCTGGCCTTCCTGTTTTTGAGTAAGTATACAAAGTTTATAGCAGGTTGGCTGACTACAGTAGTTATGTAGGTAAGCGGAGGCTGGTGGGGAAGATAATAGTCAAGGAAACCACATTTTTAAAAAATTTCTTTGGACAGCCCTTGTGCTGTTAATGTGTCCTCTCTCCAATATGGCTTTAACTGTATCTCAGCCTTGTGCAAAGGTAGGAGGACTATGAGATAACAATCTTTGTGCTATATGTTTATGAGCAAGGACAAACAAACATATTAGCAGTTGTTTTTTGGATGCTGGTATGACTATATCCTCAGGGATAATGCTCAGGAGAGCTATTTTTGGATCAAGGGACAGTGAAATAGAGCACAGATCCCGAGCATAAAACCTTTTTTAACCAAAGGACAATAATATAAGGTGAGAGAGTGCTCATAGGAGAGGTGGCGGTTGGTGGAATGTTTTGTATCAGCTGTGGAAGATGTTATGGTAAAAGGACAGAAGATTTGAATATTGTGACAATGGTTCACAAAGATTTACATCATGGTATGGACACTTTTGTGATGTTAAGGCCATAAGGTGCTAGTGTTTGATCAAGCTTAACATTTTTGAATATGTCATTAATACTTCTGTCTTGGAAATTCGCTTTAACGAATTTCTCCTTACCGTGAGTACTCGCAGTTGGATGTGCAGAAATCCCCCATAAAGCTGTGCGAATCTCGCTTACCACGACTGCAGCCAGACTACACGATTCCTGCCCATCCAAATACTTTGGTTCTGTTGAATTTGTGGGTGATGGAGCTCCGTTACCCTAGAATGATCACACGACACTCTAAGGCTGGTTGCAATCCACATAAGGGCCGGCTTTAGGCTCAGCTCTCTGTTTTTATTAAGAATACACACATGCCCCCCACATGAATAAAGTCAATCCCTCCCACCGAACAATACAATGGGGATTGCCTATACAGAGGATATACATTCCAATTGGAGCATAGCCTTTGCTATTATCTATCACTGGTCCTCCCCCATGAACCTTCTGAGGTCAGCAGACTTCCTCCCCTTCCCCCCTATGAGCCATCTGAGGTCATATTTCCTGTCCTACTAGCTTCTATTGGTATGTAAAATTCTCTGCACAAGCACTCCCTAAAAATATCAGTCTGTACCTGGATGGGCCCGATACGATCTTTATTAAAACACATCCATCCAAGATACAGTTTCAAGTTGGTAATGGGTTGTAAGATATGCATAAGCCTACACGTGGAGTTCACACCGCTTGCGCATTGCGTTATGAAGCCCATGTGGTACCATGCTGCTGATATGTGGATACAGGCCCACGGTCTACTGACAGCAGCATTCGCATGGAATGCCGTGGTGGTATACACGCCGGTCTATAAGCGCAGATCTGCCATCTCATCCACTACCAAGCTGAGTACTGTAATACATACATTGTACATGCGCATGGCCCAATTGCAGCCTTCAGAGCTTTAATTAAGCCACACGAGAGACATATGAATAACACGAATACATGACACATTTAAAGTTCGACCAACAATACAAAATTTCCATGACATTCCCTCCTGTTTTATCATATTCTCCTCGTGTCCCTTCTTGATCTTCTTCAGCTTGATGGGTGTAGTCTCAAACTTCAAAGAGTTCCTGTAGTTGTCCCTGAGAATAAAGCTCCACGGGGTACCTGAAACAACAAGACCCGACGCAGACTCGACGCAAACAGGCTTGATTGAAGCGATGATCCTCAAGAGCGTTGGAACCTTCACTACAGGAAGGCTCTTGCAAAAACCACAAACAGACTTGTGGTATGAATAAAGCTTGTGATCCCACGGTGGTCTGGGGAGATCCAGCAACAGATTCTCAAATTGCCCCTGCAGACGGGGCCACACAAGGCTGGTCTCGACCCAGACAGTTTTCCAAATCGCAGACACAAACCATGATGAGGCTTGAAGCTTGCTTGAAGGTCTTGGAGAATGTGGTCTTCAGAGAGATAAATTAGAGGGAAGCCAGGACGTAATCTGTAGAGAAGGTGGATGGTTGGTGAGGTCTTCCTCCGATCAGTGGTTGGAGTGGGATCCCAGGAGCGGGCATGGAGATGTGGTCGTCTGCCCGAGCTTGGTTTACACGGTCGATGAGGCAACAGGAACATCTCACCGCGGCATATAAAAGGCAGATGAAAAAGAGAAGCATCAGGATATACACTCACACTTCCTTCAACCAAGATCCGATGGAGAACAGGAAATCTCCCAATCCTCCCAAACCCTTGAACGGATTCCAACCCTCACTAGCTATAGCTCTAGCTTTTCCCTGTAGTTCACTAACTTTGTCCATATGGGCCTGGACCTTGTCATCGGTGTCTTCTATCCAAGTACAACAATCCTCTCCGATGAACTCACAGAACCCCCCTTTGGCGGCTAAAAGATAATCGAGGGCCATCTTCTCCTGAAGCACTAAAATTCCCATCTGCCGTTGTTCTTGGGCAATTTCTCTGACAGCCTCTACGGTCTCGTTAAACATACTATCCACGATGACAGAAAAATTGTTCAGGCGCTTCATAAGTTCTATTCCCCATCCTGTCCATGAGGGGAACCAAGCCCATGCCTGGTCGCCCTCAGAGAACAGTTCCCTGCGAACTCTCCCTGCCATCCTTACCTTCTTGTGGACCATCAACTCTTCATGGTCCATCACTACATAGGATGCGGGGACTAGCTTTATGAGGGCACACGAACCTTTCGCGTTCTGGGGGAATGTTCTATAGGCTGCCGAACCACACAGAAAATAGTATGGACCTGTCAGAGCAGAGCAGGAGGAGTTCCTCGTTCGGCCTCTGGCACTGAGCAACAGTTGCACAGACTGGGGGATTGCTCCCTCAGTCTGCACATCACATCCGTCCTTCCAACACACGTGGTCTGGTCGGTCAGTGTGGTTACTCAGAAAGGAAGTCTGGTTAGTCAGATTGACAGTTATACCTCCCTCGCAGGTGGTAGTCCCAACAAACTTGTTACCTGTGCCAAAGCTGATGTTAAAGCACACCTGAGGGCTGCCTAGCTGCCCAGTTACCCATAATGGACTGACGAGGGCCCTACAGGAGCTAGAGCTAATATTGGTGCTGAAACTGATGTTACCTGCTAAAAATGTGTCATTAAGTTCTACCGATAAATGTCTATGTGGGGGCTGACCAGGGGTCCCTTGCTTTTTCATGCCGACGCGGATGTCATATAGGGCATGAACAGCGGCCATTGCGGACATGTGATGACTGGGTGGGGGCTTAGAGCATACCCAACAGTTGGTTTTGTTGGCGGTTCTGGCTAAACGTAGGTGCATTTTAAATAAAAGGTTGAGGTATCTGCCATCTTTTCCTCCGTTCACACACATGTAAGACATACAAACAAAAAGAAAAAGGAAAATGACACCCCTCATTCTCTGGTGTAGCTGAGAAGCTTCTTGCAGTGGCTTGCGTGCACCCAGTTGTCTCGTCCCTCGAGCTTGAGTGAGGTAGGTGTCGTCAGCTGGACTTGGTATGGTCCGGTGAACCGTGGCTCGAGTCCGGTTCTTTGATGTTTCTTTAGGACGACCCAATCACCTGGCTCAATAGAAAGAACACCTGTTATTGTATTTGGATCGGGGAGCGATTCGCGAACCCGATGGTGTATCTTCTGCAGCTCCCGTTGCAGAGATTGCACATAACCTGTAAGCTGTGAATGCAAAGACAACAACTGTTGAGGAAAGTACAACCCTGTTTTGGGAGGTCCCCCAAACAACACCTCGTAGGGTGACAGCCCATGTGGTTGCCGAGGGGCATTCCGGATGGAATAGAGGGCAATGGGGAGACACTCAGGCCAAGGTTTTTGGGTATCGGAAGACGTTCAACCTTACCGCTACTCTCGGGGTGATACGGGGTGTGTCGCCGCTGACTCCAGTTCCACCAAAGAAATGCAGTCGTGTCCTTTGGAAGAGAGATTAGTAGTGGACAAAGAAGACATGTTAGCAGAAGAGGTGTTAGTATTGTTAGTCGTGTTGCAAAATTCAGCACTGTCATTGCTGTCCTCCCCCCCCTTCTCATCTTCCGACACAGGAAGAAGAGAAGCTGGGTTAAGAATAGTGCATCGTTTGATAGTGAGGTTAGTAGGGGTTAGGAGGGTTTTCCCCTGAGAGGGGTACCTTGCCTTGGATGTCCTGTTTTCGCAGGACCGTTCTTGCTGCACCGGTGTCAGTGAGGCAAGGGAGGGGATATTTTAATTCCTCTAGAAAAAGATGGATCTGGGCCGACACCGATTTGTCAACTTCCTATGAGAATTCATAGGAGTTACTTACCATGGTGGTCATAGGGGCGGAGGACTCATCAGGAATGAACTGCCACCGACCTTTAGGTAATTGGGGACAGCTCCTCCTCATGTGCCCCGTTTGGTGGCACTGGAAGCACCTGGGTGGGGGCCTATCCTTCCTGTGACCCAGATCCCTTGGTTTTTCGTGTGGGGTCTGGGACATAAGAACTTTGGCCTTGTCTTGTTTTCTTCTATCCATTTCCCTCTCTATTGCCGCAAGAGTGGAAAGGATAGCAGGGATAGACATCTCATTATATTCGGGTCGGGCCAGAACCAGCCTTTCCCGAATTTTAGTATCGATGCCTTCCAAAAATTTGGCCCGCAACAGAATGTGCGTCGCGGTCACCTTTACCCCTTCAGTTGGAGCATCAGGTCCAACTTCCAGATCTGCATCCAGTGCCGTCTGCTTGAGACGGCGCCAGAAGCAGGCGCTTTCCTCATTAGGACCCTGGGTGAGCTTCATCATGTCCGTAGTAGAGGTAGCACCATACATTTCTGGAAGCTTTGCCTTTAGCTGTGTACAGAACTCTTTGCCCCCTGAAGTCATCTCCTCATGCGTGGTTATAGAGCACCCTGCAATCACTGTACTGGCCACTTCCATGCCCACCTTTGCCCGTAGGATCTGTGCACAATCTGACCCGCTCATACCATAGCTGAACTGGTTTTGTCCAAACATTCGAGCAAATCCTCTCGGATTGACTCGATAGTCCGGGAGCTCAGCCAGAATAGTGCGGATCTCTGCCGGGGTGAAGGGGACATGCCAAACTACCCGTTCCCCTAAAGTCCGTTCCCCCCGTGCATTGGGAGGACCTTCAAATTGCTGCACCCTGACTGGATAGGCCTCGGTCCGGGAAGAGTGCAAGGGCTGACCCAGCATCATCGGTGGGCTTAGATTAACCACCTCGCTTACTGCACCTTCAGGTTTGAGGTCCCTCAGATCAGGGTATAGCTGGGGGGCAGGGGTCTGATCAGTGGTTCGTAGCGCTTTGATGCAATCCGCCCTGTTTTTTAACCGGGTGTCTATTCCCCTTGATTCACAGATAGTCTGCAAATCGGTTGTTGAGTAGGCTTCATAGTTGGAAACAGAAGGAGCTGGGGTGAAGCAGGGAGAAGGGAGAGGTAGAGGCAGAGGCTGAGGCATAGAGACAGAAGACACAGAAGGTATGTCAAGAGTGACGTCACTAACAGAAGAGACAGGTGCAGTTATACTTATCTCAGCCACTGTTGGTTGTTGGGGGACCCCAGCAGACCCTGATCCTGCCTGCCTTAGTAGAGTCAGCCCTGAAAGAGCTTCTTCCACCTCTGACACTGGATCCTCCTGTTTTATTCCCTCTGGAGGCCAGGTATACATCACCTGGTTCTTCCGGACAGACACCAGTTTATGTATGCCCTGCTTCCCTAATCGGATTGACCTGTGAAGCCATAGCTGTGCGATCTCTAGTTCTGACGCCTGCATCCGTGGTCCAAATTCAGAGATGAATTTTTCCCACCTCCATGCGTCAAATGTACCTTCCCGGGGAATTTCCCATCTGGTACCCTTCGACCATTTATTCCACCTTTTGAGGGGTTCTGTAGACTTCCCCCCCAAACTCACCTTCATCAGTTGTGCAGCTGTCCTTACCCTGAAGAGGGCTGGTTCCCCCTCTCTCTTCATGGACTGACTACTGCCCATCGTGACTAGTCACTGGTATATATCCCGCGTCCGGGTACCTGTTTACCCCCTGGAGCACTCGGTGGGATCCTACCGAGAGGCCTGATTCCACCACTTTCCCAGCACAGCGTAATTTATGTGATACTTATCGATCACCCGAAGCGCATCAAGTGGCGGTCAGACTGAGAGCACACCTCCCACTCCCACAGCGCAATTTGTGTGATCCTGACCACCCGAAGTGTTTGTGGTGACCAGGACTTCCCTGGACCGCCCACTCGCACAGCGTAATTTATGTGGTTCTCATCACCCACTGTGTTTGGCAGGCCACACCGCACAATGATGAAAGTGGCTTTTCTCTCCCTGCACACAGTAGCTAACACAAGTCAAAACAAAAAGAGGGGTTCTTGGATGTTACTTAGGGGTCACTGGTTGGGCAGAAACCTGCTAACTGACCTTTAGGAAATTTGTGTAAAGAAAAAAACTTTCCTAATACACACAGAAAAACCCTTTTTCAACCTGAAAAACTGTTAAAAAGGACAAAGTGGATCCTTATGAAAAACACGGGACGTTTCACAGTAAAACAATTACACAGAGGTAAACCGAAAAACTGCGCCAAAAGTAACCTTGTTGCTGACGCAAAAATCACTCCTATCAGCACCGCTAAACGATCCACGTTATACACGCAATCTTTACTGCAACCACCTAGAACCGTTTACACAAAAAGTCTGCTGGACGTGAAACACGCGACACAGCAGCTTAAAACAAACCCGCTTTACAATAAGGAACTACTTTTAACAGGAAAAACACAAGAAAAACATAATCACTATACAAGAAATCTATGTGCAAAAACCCAGACTTCACCGCGCTCATTAAATGTGGAACACGTGAAGGGAAAACTCGCTTAATACACTTTAAATTGGCTGGCAATTTGCAAATTTAAAGCTAAAAGCAAACAAATGAAACTGTAAAAAATTTGGATTAAAAAACACAATATGGGTCAAATGCATATAGGAAACTTCATGCACATTGCATAGAGATTACTGCACATTTGGTAGCCAACAAAATGGCCACCAAACAAAAGGAGTCCATGTGGTTTAGTCAAGAAAATGACCCCCCACAGAGGAGCACATGGCAGATACTAGAATGACCCCCCACAGAGGAGCACATGGCAGATACTAGAATGACCCCCCACAGAGGAGCACACGGCAGACTCTAGCCTCAAAATTGCCTCTTACATAAAACAGACTTTTAGACAGAACATACACTGGACAATTACACAACAATATGAAGCACACATACAACACAATTTGGGCACAATCACAGAACGGACATAAAACACCAACATATCACACTAACATGCACATGTAACAGAAAGGACCCCCTGCTGCATGCTTGCTGGGAGCAGTAGTACCACAAAACATTGTACAGACTACATACACACAGATCTTACAACAGTTAACAATTAACCTAAGCCTTTCAGCACTGTAATAATTACCTTACGTGGAGGGGGGTAGAGCAATCACCACAGTACCTACAGCCCACAAATACTTACCTAACACTATGCAACAACTTTTACCCGCTAAAACATATACCCGTTTAATTTTTGGTTGGAAGATTTTTAAACTTGACCAAATCCAGCCAACCAAACCCACCCCCCCTGCTGCTCTCAGCAGAGACAAACCCTCGTCTTTTCACCCACAAATCAAGAGTTTAGGACAAAAAACGAGGTCCTTGTTAAGCGGTATTTCTTGTTAGCTAACAGAGAGCGAAATCAGCCACACGAACACGCAAAAAGCGATCCTCTTAATGGCAGAGAGACCTGAAATGTGCCGGCATACTTTTTGCTAGTTCATGATGGCCATTCCCCCCTCGTTCTAGGTTAGCTACGCAAGAATACGCGTTAGTATCCACCAGGCTCGCCAAACTGTCTTGGAAATTCGCTTTAACGAATTTCTCCTTACCGTGAGTACTCGCAGTTGGATGTGCAGAAATCCCCCATAAAGCTGTGCGAATCTCGCTTACCACGACTGCAGCCAGACTACACGATTCCTGCCCATCCAAATACTTTGGTTCTGTTGAATTTGTGGGTGATGGAGCTCCGTTACCCTAGAATGATCACACGACACTCTAAGGCTGGTTGCAATCCACATAAGGGCCGGCTTTAGGCTCAGCTCTCTGTTTTTATTAAGAATACACACATGCCCCCCACATGAATAAAGTCAATCCCTCCCACCGAACAATACAATGGGGATTGCCTATACAGAGGATATACATTCCAATTGGAGCATAGCCTTTGCTATTATCTATCACTGGTCCTCCCCCATGAACCTTCTGAGGTCAGCAGACTTCCTCCCCTTCCCCCCTATGAGCCATCTGAGGTCATATTTCCTGTCCTACTAGCTTCTATTGGTATGTAAAATTCTCTGCACAAGCACTCCCTAAAAATATCAGTCTGTACCTGGATGGGCCCGATACGATCTTTATTAAAACACATCCATCCAAGATACAGTTTCAAGTTGGTAATGGGTTGTAAGATATGCATAAGCCTACACGTGGAGTTCACACCGCTTGCGCATTGCGTTATGAAGCCCATGTGGTACCATGCTGCTGATATGTGGATACAGGCCCACGGTCTACTGACAGCAGCATTCGCATGGAATGCCGTGGTGGTATACACGCCGGTCTATAAGCGCAGATCTGCCATCTCATCCACTACCAAGCTGAGTACTGTAATACATACATTGTACATGCGCATGGCCCAATTGCAGCCTTCAGAGCTTTAATTAAGCCACACGAGAGACATATGAATAACACGAATACATGACACATTTAAAGTTCGACCAACAATACAAAATTTCCATGACACTTCTCACATGGACATGTGATGTTGTATTTTTTATTTTCACTTTTTTTGTACATTACAAAAACACCAGCATAGGGGGACTCTCATAGTGTAGTATATAAAAGCAATTTATTAAGTAAACATGTGATTAACACACAATAGGAATTGCACTCACAAAAGCAGCAGTCAAAATCTGCCTTAGCTTTGAAGATACATCATTTGTTTCAAGTGTTATACCAGGGTCATGGCTGCAGTAATATGCCTTAACCCCAGTATTGTTTTTTTTCAGCCAGAAATTCTCTAAGCAAGAAAAGTGATCCAAGCAGCTTGTTAGCCAGTGGGTCACTTTTGGAAGTGACTTACAGTGGGCTCGCTCCCACTGCAACTTCCCAGTGGTTCTCAGGTTTACCTGGATGATCGGTGAGCCCGGAAACTGATGTGGTGGTTGCTGGGGCTGACCACAGAGAGTAGCGGCAGAAAAATGTACTCTACTAATCTCTATGGTCTAGGAGGACCAGAGCAATGTCATGATGTCACTTCCATTCTGGCTCGATGTAAACAATGTCATTTTTTTTAAAGCTTTAGATCAATGTTTTTTTTTATCTGATGTTTTTCATTGTAGAGAAGAGATGAGGGGTCTTATAGACCCCACATCTCTCCATAAAGAGGACCCATCATGTTTTATTGTTATCGCAAGGGATGTTTACATTTCTTGCAATAGCAATAAGAGTGATAAAACATTTTTTAAAGGGACAGTGTAAAAATAAAAAAGTCATAAAAGAAAAAAAATGTAAAGCTTACACGCAGTGGTGAACGCATACATAGCCAACGCCCACATATGTAAATGGTGTTCGCATCATACGTGATTATAGTGAGAGCAGTAATTCTGTTACTAGGCATCCTCTGTAACTCTAAAGTGGTAATTTCTAAAAATGTTTAAAGTGTCGCCAATGCTTATTTTTGAGTACCGTAGCTTGGGTCTATTCCGCAAGCTTGCACAATTTTAAACCTTAATATGTTAGGTATCTATTTACTCGGCAGAAAATCATCTTTCATATTTAAAAAAAATAGGTTATATATATTGTGTTTTGTTTAATTGATTAAAGTGTATATTTTTAAAAAAATTGCATTTGAGAAACTGTTGAAGTAAAATACCATGTGACATAAAAAATTGTAATGACTGCTATTTTATTTTCTAGGGCCTCTGATTAAAAAAAATAAATATATATATGTATAATGTTTTGGAGTTCTAAGTAAGTTCCTGGCAAAAAAACACTGACTTTTACATGTAGGAGAGAAGTATCAGAATAGGTCTGGTCCTTAAGTGGATAACATGAGCATGCAGTTCAGTGATCAACCATTCTTAAAGGGGGAGTGAGTTAGCGCACCTGACCTTGTTTCGGGGAGGACCTCCCCTTCCTCAACCCCTCAGTGTGTGCATTATGCTCTTAGCATCTTTGTGTGTACGAAACCCAGCTCGGACTCTCTGTTTCTGCCAGTTGACCTAGGACAGTCATTGTAAAAGTCCATCACGTTCAAGCGATGCTATCATCCAACTGAGTCTCATCAACACTTTTTTCCTACTATCTGGCCAACCAATTTAAAACTCCAATACAACTTGTACAGCATTAATCCTCCAGTTGTGTCTTACCTTGTGACCTGCCAGGGCAGGACACTGAATGGAGTGATCACTGCTACCTATAGAAGACTAATGATATCATACCCAGATGCCCCTCTTAGGCAGACCTTTACAAACTTTGCCAAGACACTGTCACTTGCATGGAGCTCAATAACTGCTTTTAATGATAAAAAATGATACTGTTTAAGAAATAGAAAACTTGCAAAACTCAAGCTGAATGCTGTATATCACCTAGCTTGGTCCATGTTATATTTAGCACAGAATGACTTCATACTCTCAGGGAGCACAATTAGGTAATTTTACTGAGTGTTCCATTATTGCATTATTAGATGAGATAGCCTCAATGATCCAAAGTGCTGAAATGGTGCATTAGTGTGAAATAAGGCTCTAAATATGAACCAGTCATATCAGAAAGAGCAGACATTTGCCTGCATCACCTAAACAGACTGGTGGGTGTTAAGGATAAATAGGTCTCAGGAAGCTATCTTAGCTCTTGCCTATAGTTGTCAAAAAGTGTTAAGAAAAAAAACATTTTACTGTTTCTTGCTCATTTAGATTCACACCTCCAGATCTCTAAGAAAGCTCTAGACAGTCATTGTTAAAAAAGGCATATAGCCTGGGATAGGTTTTCAATCAGTTTCCCTGAGTCTTGACTTGAGGGGGAACATAAGGTTTGTCTTTTATGACTGTGAACAATTGCTCTCAGATTGAAGGACAGTTTTCAATTTCTCCTGGTTTTTTTTAGGTTTTGACCATCATAATAATTTGTTTTTTTGTATGTTTTATAAGTGACATTTTAACATTGTATGTAAAATTTTGTAACTGACATTTTAAAAGTAGTCTAATAATATTACAACACATATACAGAAACATTAACCAGGCTGAATATTGTAGAGAACTATTGAACTATATCCTGTGATAAATAATATATATACTGTATATACAGGACAGAAAGATAGATAGATAGATAGATAGATAGATAGATAGATAGATAGATAGATAGATAGATACATTTAAACAACTGCTATTTGCATCTAAAGGCTAACACCTAATATGTTTCCATCCAATAGGAATGCTGTGTTATACAATGTAGCACCCTGCCTCAGTTATGCTAAGTTTAGTTTGGCTCTGCTGTACTTTGTTGCTTAGTGATCTGTTTGTTTGGTCTGGTCAGGTTTCCTTTGGTGGTTGATTACTCCTGCCTGCCTGTGTTCTTCTTTTCTTGGGGATGTTGCCCTTGGAAGGCAGCCATTGTGTGTTCCCAGAACAGTTGTTGCTGGGCCTTAGCATGTGTTGGCTGGGGAACTGGAAGGAGATCTGATTAAAGGACATTTGTTGGATAGCATCACTGTAGAGGCTAGTCTGGAGAAGGATAATTTTCTCACTCAAGAGTGTCAAGTGGAAACTGGAATGAGATACAGCTGTCCATGGATATTGTGAGCCTTGAACTAGGTTCCCATGTGTGCATGTGCTTGGGGGAAGTAAATGCCAGAGGTTGCTGTAAGGATTGGGACTGCTAACATAGAGTCCCAGATTAGCTGTCCATTCCCTTCTATCCCCCAGCAAAGGCAACTGGTAGAGGATTCTACTTAAAGTTTGTCCTCCTGACACATGTTGCTGACTTTTCTTTAAGTATTTTCCAAACCAACTATAAACTCGATGACTCTACCTTCAGTTGCTTTGTTTTAATGCAAACTGTTAGACAGAGCCAATTTGGTTTAATTACAGGCTAGCTGGTAATTTTGCTGTGAACGTTTCTGTTGTTTTTAATGGTTAGTGGCTATCTGGCTATTGGGATATAATGTTGCTTTTGTGTGGCAATGTGGTTTCTTCCAGCAGAATGATACCCTGTGTTTATAAATGAAAAATATCTGTTTTGGATCATCATATTATGTGGATTTAGCACCCGGTATATTTGTTTTGGTACAGCTTATTAAAATATTATGTTATTGCTCTATCTTGTGACATGCCCACATTTTATTAGTGTAGATTTTAAAGTGGATTGAGCAGCCCCACTTCAATAAAAATCCTAGCACAAAAGAGTTCCAATTAGGTATTTTAGTAAAATAAAAAAATGTAAAATAGTTACCCAAGATCCTGACATCAGTTGGCTTCCCCAGCATTACCATGTCTCACTGCTGTCTCCTGGGAAAGCTGGGTGCCAGAACTTCCATAACAATGTTCTCCTACAGTGTCCTGCAGTGTCTGGAGTGCATTTTGGCAGGATTTCTAACACCCAGCTTCAAGTGATGAGGCATTGACATTACTGGCAACTTAGGAAATAGACCAAAAAAGAGCTTGGCACACCTATTTTTGGGCAATTTCTCCCATTCTTCTTTGCAGTACCTCTCAAGCTGCATCAGGTTGGATGGGGAGTGTCGGTGCACAGCACATTTTCAGATCTCTATAAAGATGTTCAATCGGGTTCAAGTCTTGCTCTGGCTGTGCCGCTCCAGGACATTCACAGAGTTGGCCCATAGCCACTCCTTTGTTATGTGGGCTCTGTGCTTTGGGTCGTTGTCCTGTTGAAAGATGAACTGTTGCCCCAGTCTAAGGTCCAGAGCGCTCTGGAACAGGTTTTCATCAAGGATGTCTCTGTACATTGTTGCATTGATTTTTCCTTCAATCATGACTAGTCTCCCAGTTCCTGCCGCTGAAAAACATCCCCACAGTATGATGATGCTGCCACCACCATGCTTCACTGTAGGTATGGTATTGGCCAGGTGGTGGGCGGTGCCTGGTTTCCTCCAGACATGATGCTTGGCATTCAGGCTTTTGGCAAAACTCCAGGTGGGTTGCCATTTGCCTTTTACTGAGGAGTGGCTTCCATCTGGCCACTCTACCATACAGGCCTGATTGGTGGAGTGCTGCAGAGATGGTTGTTCTTCTGGAAGGTTCTCATCTCTCCACAGAGAAATGCTGGAGCTCTTTCAGAGTGACCATCTGGTGCTTGGTTACCTCCCAGGCTAAAACCCTTCTCCCTTGATTGCTCATTTTGGCCGAGCAGCCTGCTCTAGGAAGATTTCTGGTGGTTTGAAACTTCTTCCATTTACGGATGATGGAGGCCAATGTGCTCATTGGGACCTTCAATACTACAGAAATTTTTCTGTACCCTTCCCCAGATCTGTGCCTTGATAAAATCCCGTCTCAGTGGTCTACAAAATATTCCTTGGACTTTAAAGCTTGGTTTGTGCTCTAGCATGCACTATTAACTGTGGGACCTTACATACACAGGTTTAAGTCTTTCCTAATCATGTCTAATCAACTGAATTTCCCAAAAGTGGACTCCATTCAAGTTGTGGAAACATCTCAAGGATGCACCAGAGCTCACTTTTGAGTGTCATGGCAAAGGCTGGTAATACGTATGTACATTTTTTTTCCTTTTTTTATTTTTAATGAATTGCAAAGATTTCAAAACAAACTTCTTTCATGTTGTCATTATGGGGTATTGTATGTAGAATGATGATGAAAAAATGAATTTAATCCATCTTGGAATAAGGCTGTAACATAACAAAATGTGGCAAAAGTTAAGCGCTGTGAATACTTTCTGGATGCACTGTATATACTGTATTTGCAATTCCTTATTTTAACATCCTTTTACTAGAGTTTTTTTATTTGGGGTTGTCATTAAAATGTATTGGCTTTTAATGCAAGGTCTGCTTTAAATATTAATAGCTCAAGGCTCTGTAGCCAATCCACTAAGCAAGAAAAAAAAAGCTGCACTACTTTTCTATCCCTTAAGGATGTCTGTTGATGTCTTTTGCATGCCAGCCTATTCATATACTCTTCCCTCTAAAATTCCAGGCAACAGACAAGAATGGTCTAAATGTGGACACTAGCCTTTTAGAAACTGTCTTTGAGTACTTATGAAGTAGATGTTGGAGTATGTCACACATGCATGAAACTAAATGGAAAACTGAGACTTTTTTGTTACCTAAAGCGAATAGCCATTTTAAATCTTCAGCCAGTGTTAACTTGTGCACCTATAAACATGCACTTTGTATTCAGTTTCCATAAAGTATTTATATGCATGAGATTACATTGACAGGTAATGTCTAGGAAGACTATACTTTGGTTGTCATGGCTGGCATTCCTTACAATTAATCAGCTGCTGAAATGTCTATCATTAATTCAATGCTCAGTATTCAGTAATAGGATGGTTATTAAAAGGAGACAGAGACTGGTCCAGTTTGAAGGCAATTTTCCTACCAATGTACTCTGGGAGTGAAAAATTGTAAGTCATTATAAGATCGAGCCTGTTCCATCTATCCTTAGTTGAATGTATTTTAGATGTTATATAAATTGTCAGAGCATTACAACCCATACAGTGTTCAATCATATGGCTGTCATAAGCACAAAATGCCACAAAAATGGAAAATTAGTAATAATTGCCAAAATTGAAAGCATTTTGTATAGTTTGATTTCACTAAGCTGAACAGTAGAAAGGAAAGGATTTTGTGAAGATTAGTGTGCTCAGTGCAGAATATTTAATTGGCTGCGATAAGAGCTTGATATAATGCTTTTAAGGTGTGCTCTGAAAAAAATGATACAGGAGAAATACACAACTTATTATTGTTTAAGTTATATGCAAAGGTGGCTTTCCCACGGGTGATATTCTGCAGCAAAATAATGCTTCTAGCTGACTTGGAGAAATAAAAAACACTTGAAGAGATAGAACAAGTGCAGATGAGCCATGTGCTACTTCTAATGTATTGGGATGAAATCTGTACAGTATATTTATAATATACATGTGTAGAGATGACTCCAATCAGAATTTCTCTTTATTTTGCAGAGATGTCCAGGCAAGCAGGCTGGAGAGAATTAAATAGTGTAATGGGCTGGTTTGAGATAAGCATTCACAATTTATTGTTGCAAATAGATGGCAAGTATCACAAACAAAGCTGTGTTTTTAGGTCATGAACTTCCAGAACCTGATAATGATGCATTTGGGTGAGCCAGGACTTGATAATAATGCATTTGGGTGAGCCAAACGTTTTAACTGACACCTACAATGATTAGAGTAAGTCTTCATGTACCGGAGTAGAGTACAGTATTCAATAAGAGTTAGTGGAATCCCAACGGAGTGGAAAATGCTTTTTTTTTCAGACACATGATTGTACAGTCATTTAGAGTGTGGAACTGTGAAAGTAAACTATGCTTCCTTGCAATAATGCTAACTGTATAGTTGCAATACATATCTGCCTATGCTTACACTCTTCATAGTACTTGCAGAGTAAAAAAAAAACTTGTTTTCAGTAGGAAAAAAGTCTGCTCTGTTTAATTTAATAACGCTTTGGAATAAACGTGGCTGTGCTGAATACAAAAATTACCAGGGTAGCTGAAAATTCTCGGGTACCCACATCTCCATATAAGGTACCTCTAAAGTTCCAACCACAATTGGTTCTAATTGGATTTTCATGGGGGTGCTGAAGTTTGGAACGTACAACTCATCTGAAAAATGAGACTTAGGAAAAAAAGTAAAACAGTTAGTATTGGCCTTTAGATATAACACATTTTATTACTTGTAAAAAGTGATAGTAAACACCGCTTAGTGACGTGTACCTACGACAGTGACATAATAAAGCTTAACTATAGGTAAAATCAAAATCTTCTAAATGTGCACTATTTTGGAGATATTCACTATTTTTGCAGCCAGTGATGACACTGGTGCATGTGCACTGCACTCCGAAGGGACAACATACTGATCATAGCTCCCGCATGCATGGGAGTGACGTCATCATGGCTATTCAAACAGCCGGAACCTGTAAACCTAGAAGGAAAACCAGGTGAAGATGGAAGGCTTGCCAGCGGTGACAGTGCACCACTGAAGGGCTTCATTTTAAGGTACCTCTTTCATAATGTGCTAGTATGCCATTTTTGCAGACTTTACTACCTCTTTAAATGAATAATTAAGATAACTGAAGAAATTAAAACAAAAAGAACTACACAAAGATAACTAAAGCCAAAACCTTTTTTTTTTTATAGAGTAGAGAACTGTTAGCAACCTTATGGAATTGTTATTTCTGTCTTTGTCAACTGTAGAAAAATTAGAACCATTTTAATTGTTACTTTATAAAAAATGTTTTGCTTTACATACACTTTAAAATACACTTCAATACGATATGTACTGTAAGTTCCTAAAGCATATAAATATGCCATTCATCCCGGGAGGAAAATGTGCTTTCCTCCCAGAGCTTAAGACCCCAGTCTGTGCTGAAAAATCTCTCATATTATCTCATTTTTAAATAGTGTATACATATTGCTGCATCCAAAGAGTTTGTAAAAGGCACTTTCCTGTCTAAACACTTGGAAAGAAATATCTACGGACATAATATTACCATAATAAATTTCATGTTGCTTCTATATACAATATATGTACAACAATACTAAAAAAAGCAATAGGCAAGAAAGATGTTCCTCCCAAGATATAGGTGAAACTGGAAATCATACAGGTCTGAGAAGCATCTAATTAAATACAAAGTGAACAGAGCTTCACTTATTTTTCTATATGCATGGTAGGAACAACAAATATGGCAGTGTATAACAAAATAAGTCAGTAATAGTCATAGATGCTGTACTTATCCAGGGAGGTCTAATAGGTACAGAAGGACTGCAATTCAACTCTATGCTTTGTGTGGCCACAATCATCTACTGGTTATTGTGGACTGTTTTACTGGAATTTCTTTTTTTGCATGGTTTTGGCATCATTTTCTCTAAATGGCGCTGTTGTTTTTGAAAACAAATTTACCAATGCATTAGATTTTTCTGTGTTTAGTGCACAGTGTCCAATACTTAGTAATAGGATAGTTATTATGCAAAAGATAGAGATTGTTCTAATTTGAAGCCAATTTTCTTATCAAGGTGCTTCAGATTGTTGTTTCCTTCATGTTTATAATACTTGTGTAAGCAAATAATAAAGTACTCTCAGGAGATTGCTAAGCCCATGTGATTGCCTATTAGTGCCTCTTTATTACTCCACTTTTCATACTGTCAATCACTGGACTCATATCCTACTAGCCTTGCAGCTGGCAATTATATCTGGAACATATTTAAAGTGAGAGAAGAATACAGAAAATATTGCAACACTGGAAGTAAATAGTCCACAATTGGCAGTAGTGGGGCACTCTAGGATTGCACTACATGCAGGCAGTTCAGTTTACGTCTTCTTCAAAGACTTCAAAAGTTTGCAGTATAGATAGATAGATCCATTTATTGTCATTGTGAATAAATTCCAAAACGAAATTACAAACAATGAGAGTAACTCCAACACAAATAAAATCACATCCAGTTACACACATTTCATTAAACAAAATTTCACAAAAATAGAACAAACATCCCTTAAAGTGGCAGGAAAAAGTACCATTTATTTCCTAACCTTAAATTAAATTCCCATGTACTGCCTTTATTGCCCTTGGAAAGAAGCTCTCCTTATATCTTTTTGTTCTGGCTTTAATGTTCTTATATAATGCTATATTGTACTATACTACTATATAGTATAGTGCCCTTTGCAAAAGATCATTAAAGCATTTTCTTTAGAAGTCAATAGTTCTACATATTCTCTAAACAAACTTGACATAATACTGACACTTAGGGGTCTATTGATAAAATACTTGATGTGCAGATGCTTGAGACATACACACAGGGGTTTGTTTATTCTTTATTTTTAATTTTAAAAAAATTATATAGTCATACAGAAATGGGCAGTATCAGTACACTCGCTGACATAAAACATATAGAATCTCTTGATGTACAAGTGTCAGATCAGAGAAAAATCTATATGTGGACATCAAGTTGTTTTTCAATGTGGTACCCCAGGCAAACAGGTAGTCCACCGTACTTTGTCTCTGAATCTACAGTGAACTAATATGGTTCCAACTAAGCACATTGTATCTGGATGTCTGTGTAAGGAACTGTGAAGAGAAAGACAAAAACAACAAAAATTAACCAACATTCACAAGAAAAAAAAAGGGGGGCAGAATAAATGGGAGAAAAGCAAAGGAGAGACTGCACATTAGATCCTTAAGGAGTGCCATACCTGGCCAATGTAGGCTCCAAGTTTGTGTATCCCCTATTTTAGAATCCATGCATTAGGGAGTGATACACCACTTTTGTGAACCTGTCCCTCTCTAGCGTTAGCTACTATCTATCACTAGCTATCATTTCTTCCATATTTATGTAGCATTGTGCCTACCTCTTTTTGACATCTCTAATAAAATTGGGAGCATTGAGGGAAGAGTTTGTGTAATGTCTTTGAAACCCTGTACCAACTTGCTATATCTTATAACCCATTTGCTGCATAGCCCATGGTATAGACGATTTATGGGTCAACTGCATATTCCTATCCTTTTGTTTCTCTATATATTTTGGATATGTATAACCTTATGTTGGGTGGAACAGAAAACAATAAAATGGGATAAAAGAAAAAATATATCCCTGCGCCAATCAAGATCAAATAAATGAATAAATAAATCACTCTTCTAAATTTCTGCTGTACAAAAATTGTGAATACACAAACAAGTAAAATGTGAAAAATAAACATACATATTTGTGTCAAAAAACTCATTAAAAGTCCCTTGTGGTGCAAAATAAAAACCTCCAAATCAAATTCTTAGCCTTCCACCTTCCACCCGTGCACACCAACATCAAATGCACTCACCAGAATAAGGTGAATGTAGAGCCTTTGGGATTTTAATAGGGAATCCCACACCCTCTTTCCATCCACTCAAAGTTAGCCTCCCAAAGATAGGATCCTCTTTCAGGTCCTCACCGTGGTCTCCTCGCTTCCTCCACCGTGTTCTCAGAGAAAAAAACTTACATAGTGTAATATTGCCAAGATCATTCTGATCCTATTTTAAACAAACTCCAGGCCACTCACATTTCAAATGAATAATAAAAGCACATTTATTGGGCCCAAGGCAGCCAGATAATCACAGCCAGCAAATCCTCCAGGGTTCCCACATCAATGCAGCCAGATGAGGCAGAGACTTAACCAATATTCAACACGAATCCCACAAAATGGCCGCTGGAACGCACCGCTCGGCGTGCGCTCCACTCACCGGAAGTGACGTCAGACGTACAGCAAATGGACCGGAAATGCGTCAACGCGTTTCGCCCCTCCCATCGGGCGTTCTCAAGACGTCCATTTCCTGCATCACAAGCCTTAAATACCTCACAGATGACCCGCCCCTCCACTCTAATTTGCTCAGCTCTCCTCTCAAGGATTACTGAACACCTCCCATCCTCCCATTGACGTGGGAATCCTTCACAGATGAGGGAAACATTATGAAAGCCACTTAAAGTATTCAATACTTCCTCCTAATCACCATATTTAAATCTCTCTACCTGGCTCATTAATACACCTCTCTAAAAACAATCTTTAATTAACTAAAATCATACAAATTGAAATGAAAATATATATTAAAAATTATAAAAATTAAAATAAATATTGAAATAATATTAAATAAAATTCATATAAACATAATTATAAATTTTATATAAAAAAATTAATTTTATATGAATCACTCTATATACACCAGACACCTTTTCTATATTCAATATAACACATTTTAATCATTCCAATCCCTATATCACACATATAGAAACCACCAATATATAAATATAAATGGTGCAAACTTTTAATTGAACAACCTATTAATTAATCAGACCCATATCATATTTTTGACCCTTACGGATACAAAAACTTCTCCATTTTCACAATAATTATATAAACACCATTAAGGATCTTATACATATTTAACATATACATACCCTTGTATGGACAAACTAATCCATTACCAATTGGACAAAAAACTATTTATGTCTATGTCTGAATTTAACCCTTTAGGACACAGAGAACCCATTTGATAAATCCATTTTGTCTCATTCTGCGAAATACTCTTCACCATATCCCCTCCCCTCCAATGGGCACTGATTCGATCTATACCACAAATTTTTAAACATGATGGATCTCTGTTGTGATGGATCCTGAAATGTTGAGAGAGACTATGGTACTTATAACCTTTTTTTTATATTTCTAATATGTTCGCCTAACCTCACTGATAACTTTCTAGTAGTTCTACCTACATACTGGAGGTTGCATGAGCATTCCAACAGATATGTCACAAAGGAACTATCACATGATATGAATTTATTTATCTCATAAGAAGAACCATTAGACCAAGAATGGAAACTTTTTAAATATCCCTTATTATCCCCCTTCATGGTCCTACATGCTATGCACCTTTTACACCTATAAAACCCCACCCTATCAAGAAAAGTAACCTTCTTTTGAGGTTTATCTGGAACGTTTTTTACTAATTTCGTTCTTAATGAAGGGGGTTTTCTATAAATGAATGAAGGTCTTTTCGGTAATATTTGTTGTAATATATCATCCCTTTTTAAGATCGGCCAATATTTTCTTATTATACCTTAAATGATTTTATATTGATTTGAGTAGCCCGTAATGAAGGCAAGCTCACCTCTCTTATCCTCTTTTTTCTTCTTAATTAATAAATCTTCTCTCTTAATCCTATTAACCTTTTCAAATGTTTCTTCTAATACCTCCTTCATATAACCTTTCTCTCTAAATCTCTGCATCAAAATTTCCACTTGTTCTTTAAAGATAGTATCCTCATCACAATTACGTTTAAGTCTAATCAGCTGACTATTAGGGATAGATTTTAGCCAATTTTTATGATGACAACTGTGAATTGGGATGTACGCATTCCTATCCACTTCTTTGAAATGCGTTTTTGTGTAAAAACGCAGTCCTTGTCTATAAATGGTAAGATCAAGAAAATTTATGGCCTCCATACTGATATGGTGGGTAAATGTTATATTGTAGGAATTTCCTCCCATTCCATAGATATAATCCTCCAATTCATAGATATAATCCTCCCCCAAAAAGGATCACAATGGGGGTCCACCACCAAATTTTGGGGTTCCCACCCATAATAGGTTTGGACCTCTAATGGGATCTCCATATAATTATGATTATAATTATGATTATAATAATGGGGGAAAGGTTTTTCCGAGAGGAGGTTATGGAGGACCACCATGGAGAGGGGGAAATACAAGGGGAGTCCAAAACTGGAGAGGAAGAGGGGGAGCGTATTATCCACCCAGAAGAGGGAGGGGTGGATGGAAACCACCCATAATCTATCAGGACCCTTATTGGGAAGAAAGAGAAAGAGGGGATGTAGGGGAGGCAAAAGGAAAAAGGAAAAGGTCAATGTAAATAAAGGTATATTCAATCTAAGTGATCATGTTTTAACAGATGATGAATTGAAAGTTTTAACATTAGGTTTGAAATATGCACCAGACAAAAAATTGAACAAGTTGGAGACCTATGTAGACCTTCAGAAGTTTGTTAGAAAATTGAACCTTAAAAAATATTGGAGTAAACATTTAGATCAAAATACTAAGAGGAATATAGGAGGTGATACCCGTGAAGGTGTCTATAGGCATACTAATTTAAAGAATAAGTCTGTATTTAACCCGAAGGTAGGGAATAATTGTTGTGTGGAGGCATTTAAGAGGATGGTAGAACATGATCTAGAATCATTGATTGTCCCTAGTAAGAGGATTAAGCATGATCTAGTAAGGGGAATTCAGCAACTTGAAAAAAACAATAATATTGTGATTAGATCAGCAGATAAAGGAGGGGGAGGTGTGGTATTGAATAAAAGTGATTATTACGAGGAACTAAATAGATTAGTGAATGATGTGAACACCTATGAGAGACTGAAAGGTAACCCGATTACAAAATGTAAGAGTAAACTTATAAAAATAGTGAAAAAAGGTGAAAGAGAAGGTTTTTTGAGTAAGAAGGAGGCCAAATATTTGGTGCCTAAGGCACCAGTCACACCAGTAATATATCAATTACCTAAGATACATAAAAATTTAAATAAGCCGCCTGGAAGACCCATCATTAGTGGGATAAATTCAGTATTTTCTAGGCTAGGAGAGTATGTTGATAAATTTCTGCAACCCTTGGTGCCCATTTTTCCCTCTTATTTGAGAGATAGTAATGATTTGATCTCGGTTTTGAAACATATAGAAATAGAAGGAAATTGCGTTATGGCAAGCGTTGATGTAAATTCATTATATACCAACATTAGACACAATGATGCGCTAAGATCGGTAAAATGGGCTCTAGAAAAGAAGTCAGGGATGAAAAGCAAACAAATTGATTTTCTCTTGGAATGTCTGGATTTGGCGATGTCGAATAATTATTTTTGGCATGATAAAGAGTTTTTTAGGCAGACTATGGGGGTTGCTATGGGGGCAAAGTATGCTCCATCAGTGGCTAACCTGTTTATGAGCATGTGGGAAGATAAAGCCATTTTTAGGAATAAGAAAGAAAATTTGTTACTCTATAGAAGGTTTATAGACGATATTGTGATAATTTGGAAAGGTACCAAGGAAGAATTGGAGGATTATATCTATGGAATGGGAGGAAATTCCTACAATATAACATTTACCCACCATATCAGTATGGAGGCCATAAATTTTCTTGATCTTACCATTTATAGACAAGGACTGCGTTTTTACACAAAAACGCATTTCAAAGAAGTGGATAGGAATGCGTACATCCCAATTCACAGTTGTCATCATAAAAATTGGCTAAAATCTATCCCTAATAGTCAGCTGATTAGACTTAAACGTAATTGTGATGAGGATACTATCTTTAAAGAACAAGCGGAAATTTTGATGCAGAGATTTAGAGAGAAAGGTTATATGAAGGAGGTATTAGAAGAAACATTTGAAAAGGTTAATAGGATTAAGAGAGAAGATTTATTAATTAAGAAGAAAAAAGAGGATAAGAGAGGTGAGCTTGCCTTCATTACGGGCTACTCAAATCAATATAAAATCATTGAAGGTATAATAAGAAAATATTGGCCGATCTTAAAAAGGGATGATATATTACAACAAATATTACCGAAAAGACCTTCATTCATTTATAGAAAACCCCCTTCATTAAGAACGAAATTAGTAAAAAACGTTCCAGATAAACCTCAAAAGAAGGTTACTTTTCTTGATAGGGTGGGGTTTTATAGGTGTAAAAGGTGCATAGCATGTAGGACCATGAAGGGGGATAATAAGGGATATTTAATAAGTTTCCATTCTTCGTCTAATGGTTCTTCTTATGAGATAAATAAATTCATATCATGTGATAGTTCCTTTGTGACATATCTGTTGGAATGCTCATGCAACCTCCAGTATGTAGGTAGAACTACTAGAAAGTTATCAGTGAGGTTAGGCGAACATATTAGAAATATAAAAAAAAGGTTATAAGTACCATAGTCTCTCTCAACATTTCAGGATCCATCACAACAGGGATCCATCATGTTTAAAATTTTGTGGTATAGATCGAATCAGTGCCCATTGGAGGGGAGGGGATATGGTGAAGAGTATTTCGCAGAATGAGACAAAATGGATTTATCAAATGGGTTCTCTGTGTCCTAAAGGGTTAAATTCAGACATAGACATAAATTGTTTTTTTGTCCAATTGGTAATGGATTAGTTTGTCCATACAAGGGTATGCATGTATATATATATGTATACGATCCTTAATGGTGTTTATATAATTATTGTGAAAATGGAGAAGTTTTTGTATCCGTAAGGGTCAAAAATATGATATGGGTTTGATTAATTAATAGGTTGTTCAATTAAAAGTTTGCACCATTTATATTTATATATTGGTGGTTTCTATATGTGTGATATAGGGATTGGAATGATTAAAATGTGTTATATTGAATATAGAAAAGGTGTCTGGTGTATATAGAGTGATTAATATAAAATTAATTTTTTTATATAAAATTTATAATTATGTTTATATGAATTTTATTTAATATTATTTCAATATTTATTTTAATTTTTATAATTTTTAATATATATTTTCATTTCAATTTGTATGATTTTAGTTAATTAAAGATTGTTTTTAGAGAGGTGTATTAATGAGCCAGGTAGAGAGATTTAAATATGGTGATTAGGAGGAAGTATTGAATACTTTAAGTGGCTTTCATAATGTTTCCCTCATCTGTGAAGGATTCCCACGTCAATGGGAGGATGGGAGGTGTTCAGTAATCCTTGAGAGGAGAGCTGAGCAAATTAGAGTGGAGGGGCGGGTCATCTGTGAGGTATTTAAGGCTTGTGATGCAGGAAATGGACGTCTTGAGAACGCCCGATGGGAGGGGCGAAACGCGTTGACGCATTTCCGGTCCATTTGCTGTACGTCTGACGTCACTTCCGGTGAGTGGAGCGCACGCCGAGCGGTGCGTTCCAGCGGCCATTTTGTGGGATTCGTGTTGAATATTGGTTAAGTCTCTGCCTCATCTGGCTGCATTGATGTGGGAACCCTGGAGGATTTGCTGGCTGTGATTATCTGGCTGCCTTGGGCCCAATAAATGTGCTTTTATTATTCAAATGTGAGTGGCCTGGAGTTTGTTTAAAATAGGATCAGAATGATCTTGGCAATATTACACTATGTAAGTTTTTTTCTCTGAGAACACGGTGGAGGAAGCGAGGAGACCACGGTGAGGACCTGAAAGAGGATCCTATCTTTGGGAGGCTAACTTTGAGTGGATGGAAAGAGGGTGTGGGATTCCCTATTAAAATCCCAAAGGCTCTACATTCACCTTATTCTGGTGAGTGCATTTGATGTTGGTGTGCACGGGTGGAAGGTGGAAGGCTAAGAATTTGATTTGGAGGTTTTTATTTTGCACCACAAGGGACTTTTAATGAGTTTTTTTGACACAAATATGTACTAAGTGATATGGGGTTTTGATATCTTGTTATTTAATATTATCTATTTTGCGCTGTTTATTTTTCACATAATAAAATGGGATAGACCACGACAGAGTGGCTCTGTTTCCAAACACAGCACCTCAAACTGCATGGTTGGGTAGAAGGACCAAGATGTTTCCTCATTTGGAAATAAAAGTAATGTAGTTGCATTGCTTGCTGTAAGGGGAGAGGTGGGTAAAACATATCACTCTCAGGCAGTGATTTCAACTTCAATACTAATTAATGTATTTAGTTCATATGAGTAGCCCTGTAAATATTTAACGTCCAGAAGACCAATGCTACCTCTGTCTTTGGGCTGAGTTAATAGGAACTAGCTAATGCAGGCCATAGACGGGGAGAAAAACGGCCGATTTTTCTTTTAAAAATGAAAAATCGGTCGTTCAAGTGGCCGACGTTACCAGCAATGGTAAAAAAATCGACCGATTTTCATCCCGTCTACAGCCGGCAAAAAGTGTCCCTGCAGAGAGCTCTGCTATTTCTTTGACAGTTCATTGACATTTACAGCGGTTGCAACAATGTATTTGTATCCATTTAGGATACAGATGTTTTTATTCGGAAACAAATAGATACAATGTTGCAACCGCTGTAAATGTCAATGAACTGTCAAAGAACTGTCAAAGAAATAGCGGAGCTCTCTGCAGGGACACTTTTTGCCGTACTGGAATTCCTCTTATTTTTCATCCTTCTTCTTCTTCTTCTTCTTCATCATCCTCTTCTTCTTCTTCTTCTTCTTCTTCTTCTTCATCATCATCCTCTTCTTCTTCTTCTTCATCATCCTCTTCTTCTTCTTCATCATCATCCTCTTCTTCATCATCATCATCATCATCCTCTTCTTCTTCTTCTTCTTCATCATCATCCTCTTCTTCTTCATCATCATCATCATCATCCTCTTCTTCTTCTTCTTCTTCATCATCCTCTTCTTCTTCTTCTTCTTCCTCTTCTTCATCATCATCATCCTCTTCTTCTTCTTCTTCTTCTTCTTCTTCTTCTTCATCATCATCATCCTCTTCTTCTTCTTCTTCTTCTTCTTCTTCTTCTTCTTCTTCATCATCATCATCTTCTTCTTCATCACCATCATCATCCTCTTCTTCTTCTTCATCATCATCTTCTTCCTCTTCTTCTTCTTCTTCTTCTTCATCATCCTCTTCTTCTTCTTCTTCTTCTTCATCATCCTCTTCTTCTTCTTCATCATCATCATCATCATCATCCTCTTCTTCTTCTTCGTCTTCTTCATCATCATCCTCTTCTTCGTCTTCTTCTTCATCATCATCCTCTTCTTCTTCTTCATCATCATCATCATCATCCTCTTCTTCTTCATCAACATCATCATCATCATCCTCTTCTTCTTCTCCTTCTTCTCCTTCTTCATCATCATCATCATCCTCTTCTTCTTCATCACCATCATCATCCTCTTCTTCTTCTTCATCATCATCTTCTTCCTCTTCTTCTTCTTCTTCTTCTTCTTCATCCTCTTCTTCATCATCATCATCATCATCATCCTCTTCTTCTTCGTCTTCTTCATCATCATCCTCTTCTTCTTCTTCTTCTTCATCATCATCCTCTTCTTCTTCTTCTTCATCATCATCATCCTCTTCTTCTTCATCAACATCATCATCATCCTCCTCTTCTTCTCCTTCTTCATCATCATCATCCTCTTCTTCTTCTTCTTCTTCTTCTTCTTCATCATCATCCTCTTCTTCTTCATCATCATCCTCTTCTTCATCATCATCATCATCATCATCTTCTTCTTCATCATCATCATCATCATCATCCTCTTCTTCATCCTCTTCTTCTACTTCTTCATCATCCTCCTCTTCTTCTTCTTCTTCTTCATCATCATCCTCTTCTTCTTCTTCATCATCCTCTTCTTCTTCTTCTTCATCGTCTTCTTCTTCCTCTTCTTCTTTTTCTTCTTTTTGTCTTCCTCTTGCAGGTCACTGCTCATGCGCAAATTTTTTATCGGTAAAAAATCGGCCGATTTGCCCATCATTGCCGCGAAAATCGGCCAATCGGCAAAATCGGCCGATTTTTTTCCAACTTTACCGATAAAAAAAATCTGCCAAAATACCGAAAAACGGCCGAACAAATAGCCCACTAATGATCCGAAAATCGGCCGATTTTATTTTCGGCCGAAAAAACGGCCGATTTTCGACCCATCTATGGCCTGCATTAGTCTATCAGATTTTTTAGGCCATATAAACTTCCCAAATTCACTTGTAATCTTGTCAAGAAAAGACTTTGGGATCCAAACTGTCAGAGTCTGGAAAACATATAAAAGTCTCTGAAGTATGCTCATTTTGCTTTACAAAGGTTTTATTATGTTTTTCAAAATTATACTATATAACAAACAGTACAAAAAATAGGATCTCATTTTTTTCTTTTATTTATAGACTAAAGATGTATGTGTAAGCATCTGACACATTTGAAATTAAGTCCTTAAGAAGGTTTTATTGCGAAACCCATTGAGATTGATTTACTAAAAGTAAATATACTGTGCACTGCAAGTGCAGTTGCTTTATATCCGAGGGGAAGCTCTGAAATGAGGCAAAACTTTGCTGATTTCTTTTATCCAATGTGCAAGAAAAAAAGCATTTTTTTTTTAATTTTCTTTGCATGTTCCCCTCAGATTTAGAGCAACTGCACTTGCAGTGCACAGCCTACTTGCCATTATTAAATCAACCCCATTGACCTAAATAGTGACAGTAGCTACTAACCCTATATATGGTTTTTAATATTTATGGTATTTTTGTAGTTATTATTTATGATATATAATATATGTTTTATTACACTGTTACAATAAAACATTGCATTTTTTAATATAGTCTCTTCGTATAGATATATACTGATCGGTCATCCTCGAACACCCCACCTCTTGCTCTTTCTCTTTAGTTCATCTATATTAAGTATTTATTTATAATCGTTTTCTTAAATCAGAAGTTCTCATCTGCCTATGTGTTACAGTTCAGTGACTTAAAGCGGTATTAAACCCAAAAGCAAACATTTATTATGTGGCAACTTACAAAGTCTTGGATGTAATGGCTGCATGCCTTTTCTTTTTAAAGGCTTTCTTTCTTTTATTTTCACCTGGTGATCTAGCCAGTAGTTCTGTTGTTTTTTAAACTGAGCAAGCTGTTCTGCAGATGAAGCAGTTAGAGGGTTAAGACTAATTATTTAACACTGACAGGGATGCTTACAGTGATCATCTATTACTTATGTAAAGCCTTTATCCCAAAAGGAACAAAACTGTGCTATAATTGCTTAAACGTATTGGCTGAGTTCAGCTTCAATTTGTTAGTGTATCTAAATCTACTAATACATCTAACACCTCCCCCCTCCTAAATTAACAATGATGTTGTCCAAAGGTGTTGCTGCGGCTCCTTCATCCAGAGTGGAGGAATTCTAACACAGTAGGTATGTTACTAGCCAAATCACCAGGTGAAAAATGAGGGAAAACAGCCTAAAATAACAAAACAAATGCAGGCTCCACATCTACTGAATGGTAAGCTGCCAATAGAATAAATGTTTTGTTTGGGGTTTGATCATTTTTTGATGGCGTTCTAAAAGAGCAGAGACTGTTCACTTACAAAGGTGAATGTTCTCTTAGCTTCATGAATGGGATATTGAATTCCCACCCATGAGCAAAGTAAATTAGAAAAACTGGAATTCTGCTTGCACATGCTTGGATTATTGAAGTAAGCACTGCTTCACCGTATTCACAAAACTAAAAGAACCATCACTGCACCTTCAGGAAATCAACTTAAAGTGTTAATAAACTATCTGTAATTTCTAGCAGATTTAGAAGCCCAACTGCAGTTACACAAGAAGTTACAGCAACAGTTTTTTTTTCCTTTGATATAAAGATTTTAAAGTGTTACTAAACCCAGGACCCTGCATTCACTCTATCTGGTCTCCCACAGTACACACAACATGGAAATGCAATTATTTTAGTAAATATAAACTGCTAAATACCTTTTCTCATCAGCAATTAGAGCAGTCTTGTGACTTCTATCAGTGTTCAGCAGAGCACTGATTAAAGCTTCTAGTAGGAGTTTTAGTTCTGCTTTAGGAGGATGCAGAACCCCTGGCCTCTGTCTGGACAGTGCTGATTGTCATTGTGCTGATCACATGCACTCTTCCAAGAAAAAAAACCCTTTCTAGCAATACACACCAAACTGAGCATGTGCAGAGTGTCTCCACACAGTATGTCTTATCAGGAGATAAGAGGGGGGCACTAGAAGAAGGGGAGGATCAGGGAAGACAGGATCAAACATCATTTTTACACAATGCAGAGGATTAACCCCTTAGGTTCCACAATGAGTATATCAAGCATGCTTTACTGCATATCCAAAATTATTTTACTGTTGTGGATTTAGTAACACTTTAAATGAATCAAGAGGGTCAGCATAACAAGCAACTAGAATTTCCAGAAGGAGAGGTCAGCAGCCTATCCATTAAAATGTGTATTTTCTCTGATTATGCACATACTTTTTGTAATCTAGTTATGTGTACCCACGATTTTTCAGGAATAATTTACAAAATCTGTTCTGCTGTTACTAAGGTCTTTAGGAATAATTGCATGCACAAAGAAGATTGTGAATAGCACAGAATAAGGGGCTAGAGGTTGCAGTCCTGTAAGAAAGCACTGTGATGATCTGTGTTTGACTATAAGGATCATACACATGTTATATGAATCCCAATTAAAATACTTTAGGGTCATTTTACTAAACTGCAGGTGTTATTTGTAACTTTTTTTGTTATTTCAATTAGTAATATTTAGTTTTCAAGTTTACATGACATTGAAAAAAACAGTGGTGAGGAACATTTCTCTACAAACTAGTTGCATATGAGTTTCCAATACATTGAGGATAGCTAAGCATATTATACAAAGAAGAGGAGAGAGGGCCAGGGGAAATTCTAACCCCATTACCTCTACAGCAAAAAATACATTCAAAGAGGCACTTAGTTGAAACCGCAGCAGTGGGTTACGATGTCCCCCACTATAGGGCGGGACATCGTCTGGGGATAATGACTTGTCTAGGAGATGTTGACTGAAATCATATCTGAGGGTTTTAAGAAAGGGTACGACTTCTGGGGTCATAGGACCACCCTGCCCATTTTTTGTGGAACTTTGGAATCATCAGGTGAGCTTTGGCAAACATAACTTTCATTAGATACTGCTCATTCAGAAGAGAGGTCACCATTTGGATGGTGGGTGAGGAGGGATGCTTCCAATTACTGGCTATGAACAATCTGGTAGCTATGAGCATGTGAGTGACCAGAGAGTGTGCTGGTGTGGGCCACTCATTGAGTCCCACTCCCAAAAGGGCCATTTTTGGCTTTAATTTTATAGTTTGGCCAGTTGTTGCGCAGAGGAGTCATTCTACATTGGTCCACAGCTGTTTAAGTATTGGACAAGACCATCAAACGTGTATCATGAATCCCTCCATGTGACAATTTCTCCAACAGTTGGGTGAGGAGGAGGGAAAAATTTGTGCCAGCCTGGTGGGAGTGTAGTACCATCAGTAAACATTTTTCATAGTTGACTTCCAATGGGAAAAATTCCTGGAGAGTGAGCGGGGGTTTTGTAGTGGTAGGTGCCATGATGTTGGCGACCTATGGAAGTGAAATGTCTGTTCCCAGAACTGCATAACGTCGTTTTTAGTCTCAGTAAGCAGAGATTTAAAGAGTGTGTAGATGAAAGAAATGCCTTTCAGCTTTAATTTTTGAGAGGCGTAGAATTGAACGATGTTGATGTGAGATGGTTAGGAGACCAGGTTATCAATGAGAGAATGTGCCGTATACGAAGGTCAAGATAAAAATCCTGTTTCGGGATTTTGACGGTAGTGGACAGATGCTGGAGGGTTTGAAGGACGTGATGTGAATACAGCTGGCTGAGAGTGTTCACCCCTTTGGTAACGTCAGCGGGAAGTGCTCTAGTGTTTGTGAAGAGATACCTTTGTTTAGTTAATGGATAGAGCACCATACTCTCGTCATGGCTTTGATAGTGTCCAAAAAGAAATGGGGTGGGTGGGAATGGAGCCATAAGGCACTTAGGAAAAGTTGTGGCTCCGCGGGTAGAAGAGTGCATTCAATCTGTTTCCAGTTGGTAAAGATTCCGGGATTCCACCAGATTTTGGTTTGATCAAGGATGGCAGCTTTGTAGTATACTCTGAGATCTGGTGCTCCCATCCCTCCAGACTTGGTCCGGAGTTATAGAATAGAGTGATGTAGATGAGGTCATTTGTGCTCCCAAATAAAGGAGTTTAGAGTCTTTTGTATTCTGTCTATGTGGTAAGAGAGCATGGGGACAGGTAGAGTCCTGAAGAGGTACGTGTGGTAAAAGGAACATTTTAGTGAGTGCAATTCGTTCAGCCCAGGAGGTTTTAGTCCCTTTTAAATCAGAAATAATGTGTTGCAATTCCATGCTCAGTAGTTCCATATTAGTATGTAAGAGGGCAGAGGAGGGTAGAGTCCTGAAGAGGTACAATACGTGTGGTAAAAGGAACATTTTAGTGAGTGCAATTCGTTCAGCCCAGGAGGTTTTAGTCCCTTTTAAATCAGAAATAATGTGTTGCAATTCCATGCTCAGTAGTTCCATTTTAGTATGTAAGAGGGCAGAGGAGGGTAGAGTCCTGAAGAGGTACAATACATGTGGTAAAAGGAACATTTTAGTGAGTGCAATTCGTTCAGCCCAGGAGGTTTTAGTCCCTTTTAAATCAGAAATAATGTGTTGCAATTCCATGCTCAGTAGTTCCATATTAGTATGTAAGAGGGCAGAGGAGGGGGTGGTTAATTGTATCCCTAGGTATGAAAACATTGAGTTGTGTGCCCATGAGAAATGCGCTTTTTGTGAAATCTCTGCTTCAGTGGCGTGGGTGAGATGTATGCCAATCATTGCCGATTTGGAGTGATTAACTTTGTATAGCGAGGCCTGTACGAAGTCTTCCAGTATCTCTAGTAGAATTGGTATAGACTGGGAAGGGTTGGATAGTGAGACGATAATGTCGTCTGCATAAAGGCCTATTTTGTGAGAAACGGTTCCAATCTCAATACCGGTGATTAAGGTATTGGCTCTAATTGTTGCAGTTAGGGGTTAGATTACCATCGTAAAGATAAGCGGTGATAACGGGCATCCTTGCCTCGTACCATTAGTAATGGTTAGTTAGTCTGATAGGTATCCCCCTGTCCAGATTTAAGCCATGGGAGAGGAGTAGAGGCCCAGGATGGCCTGTAGAAAAGTGCCTGTCAGCCCGAACTTTATCAGAACCTGTTCCGAATATCTCCAATGTACCTTATCGAATGCTTTCTCCACATCCAAAGAGATGAACAGAGAAGGCGTCCGATAATATTCAGCCCACTGAAAGAGGTCTATGAATCTACGTATGCTGTCAGAGGACTGTCCGTTGGGGATAATCCCGACTTGATCCGGGTGTATCAAAAGAGGAATGTAAGTTGGGAGGCTAGGAGCTTGGCATAGCGTTTCAAGTCGGTGTTGAGTAATGAGATGGGTCGGTAGTTGGCGGGATCGTCAAAGGTTTTACCTGCTTTAGGAATGGTGATTATGAGAGCCTCCAGGGACTCCCTAGGGATCTCACCAGTTGTGATGAATCTATTTAAAGAGGCACAGAGATGGGGTGCTAATAGGTCTGCAAAACCTTTCTAATATTCATTACAGAATCCGTCCGCCCTGGACTTTTGTGTAGTGGAAGGGATTTAATAGCTGTCAGAAGTTCTTGTTCTGTGAAGGGCTTGGCAATTTGGTCGAATTGGGTAGAGGTTAGTGAGGGTAGTTTAACTGCGGATAAAAAGGCTTGGATAGCTGTTTTGGGGGAAGGGAGGGCAGCAACGTGGATGAGGTAGTAATGTTATAGAGTAAAAATCTTTAAAGCAATTGTCAATGTCAACTGGATTAGTGCATCTTTTGTCCTGCGGGTTTGTCAAGTACGGGATTTTAGATTGAGCTACTCTGCGCTTATATTGGTTAGCCAGTACTTTACCGGGTCTGTTACCTTGGGAATACCATGAGAGTCGTAGACATTTGATATAAAAATCAAAGTCTTTGTAGAGATGGGAACCAAGCTCAAGCCATAGTTGGCAGAGTTCTTCAGCAATGTGTGGAGTAGGGGAGATTTTATTGCGGCATTAAAGTGTCTTGATGCGATCAAGATATTGAGAGGTAGTTTCAGCGCATCTTTTTTCCTCATGGCCACCAATTTTAAGGAATACTCCTCTGAGCACAGATTTGTGATTATTCCACACAATAGTATAGTTTGTTACTGAGTCAGCATTTACAAAAAGTAAGATTCTATTTCAGTCCTGATCTGTGGATTGTGCAGTTTGTGGGTCAAGATAGAGGGGTTGAGTCTCCATACAGAGTGAGACTTGGTTACAGGACCAGTGATCAGTGTCATGGTTACCAGTGCGTGGTCTGACCAGGTGATGTGCCCAATAGTTACCAATGTAACTTGTTGTAGGAGATATTTGGAGGTGAGGAACAGATCAAGCCTGGAATATGACCTCTGTGTGGAGAAAAAAAAGGTGTAATTCCGTTCCGTACCATGCATACACCTCCAAGTGTCATAGAGGTCTTCTGCGGCCATCAATGAAAACAATGTGGAGAAGTGTCTACTAAGTGGGTTAGAGGAATCCAATGAGTGGTCTGGGATCTCACTGAAATCCCCTCAAAAAATAATACGGTCTCTAGGGTAGGTGGAGAACTTGTTTAATATGCCTTTAAGGAAAGATTTCTGTCCTGCGTTAGGGGAATAGAAATTTGCTATAATTGTTGTTGAATTTAGCCGAAAGAATGATAAATCTTCCTGAGGGGTCCTGCTCTATGTGTTCTAGTTGAAACGTTACTGATTAGCAGATAGCTATCAGGACTCCGCTGGCTTTCTTATCTGAGTGGACGAAAAAGCCATGAGGGTATAATCTGTGAGAACAGGCTGGCGCTTTCTGTTTAGCGAAATGGGTTTCTTGGATGCAAAGAACGTCCGTGTTTTGAGAGATAGCTTCTTTCTATAATAAGGAATGTTTAAAGGGGTGGTTAAGGCCCTTGGCATTGATAGTAGTGATAGCTAGGGAAATGGTGTAGTGTGAGGGCTGATGTTTACCTTGGTTTGGAGCAGGGATTGTACAATTCACTTTTCAGGTAGACAAGATTAGGCTATTGATAAGCTGGTGATGATATACAGTATAGTTACATGCAACAAATGAATGTAGTTAGTTCAGTAGCAGACACAAGAATAACAGTGAGACACTTCAATATTGGAATACAAGATAACAAATGAACATATGCAATAATAAATAATTGTATTGCGTGCTAAAACGCGAAATTGAGTAGGTAACTGGGTAAGTAAACGTGCTTAGCATGGTAAAACTAACGGAGGGTGGTTATACCAACACATAGAATTTCTACTCATCACAGAGGACACAGGGAAGCTGGGAAAATGTGCCACTATGAGTATAGGCAGTCCTGAGATCAGTTTATGTCTATATCCTGGTGTGGGTTGCGTATGTTAGATCTGGAACCAGAAATTTTGGAGACCCCTTGGGTAAAGGGGTTCTCGGTGGAACCTGAGAGGTGAGACCCCAATTGTGTGGCTGTTTTAGACCATTTTTTGTTGTTAGGAAGGGGGTTGGTTGATTCTGATATGAGACTAATTTTTTTTGGGGGAAAGCCCAGTGATATGGGATGAGCTTTTCTTGCAGGATGGAGGTAACCTGAGCGAATGATCTTCTTGCTCGGACTGTAGAAGCTGAGATATCAGAAAAATAGAGATTGTTTCATAGGGCTCTGGAAAGGCGTTAGCAGATCTAGTTGCTTTTAGCAGTCTTTCCTTTACATGGAAAAAGTGTATCCTAGCTAGGACATCTCTTAATACACAATCTGGCAAGTGCTTCAGTTTTTTAATTCTGTGCACACGATCATTTGTGAGTTCTTGAGTTGAGAGGTTGAGGATAATTGTGCAAAATAGCTGTTGTAGGTATGAGAGTAGATCAGTGGGTTTAATGAATTCAGGTATACCTCTGTATTTTAAATTGTTCCACCTAAAGCAATCTTCAAGATCTTCAAGCTTGAGTTGCATTTGTTGAATAATGGTGGCTTGGCCATCTTGGGTATCAAGAGCGTGACATATTTCAGACATCTGTTGTTCTATTGTATCTGTGTGCTCTTCTATATATTGCATTCTATGGTGTATTTGTTTGGAGGGAGATTCTTAAATCTTTCTGTATGTCTGCTTGTAGCGTGAGAAGCATAGATTTTAGGGTGTTTTCATAAACAGGGTTGTTTGATGTGGGAAAGGCCGCTAAGGATGTAGATGAGTCTGCTGCTGGGTCAGAGGGCTCTAAGTCTGTCCCATGTTGCTTCTTGTATGCAGGGGATTTAGCTGGGGAGTAAGCAGGTGATGCTGCTGCTCTCTTACCTCTATCCAGGGTGTGCTGAGCCAGCTCAGGGTCCCCTCGTGCAGTGTCCTCCATGTCACTAAGAGCAGCTGTATCCTGCTCTGTGTGTGTGATTGTCAGCGTGTCTGAGGAGCGGTTCTCCCCGCCGGACCCATCTTGGATGGATCTGTGAGGTGGCTTCATGAAGAAGACCTGCAGTTTTTGAGGTCTGTGAAGCGGCATTATTTTCCTGAACTTGTCCAGCAGGGTCTCCGGAACCAGCACCTCCGTTTTGGAGGTGATCTATGCGATCACTAGCACTCTGCAGTTGTTTTTGTGCCACAGCTCGGACAGAGAAGAGAAGCTAGGCAGCCACGCCCCCCAAAATGTATTTTATTTCCTGCAAAACACATTTTTTTCTGTACATCTGAAAGAACTGTGTATTCTGCTTTCCTTAATATATTAACAATTGCAATACATTCTATGAGTTTACTTTTACATGTACAAAATTGCACAAAATCATCACATAACATCCATTCAGTAATTTCAAGTAATCAGTATGATAAATCCTGAAGACATATTTATTCAAAATCATAATTAAGAAATAATGCCCAGTAATCACATTTTGCATGATTTTGCAAACTGATCCTATTGAAAACAAAAAAGAACAAAAGTGATTATTGCCTTTAGTGACCAATCATGGTTCTTTTCTTTTAAAAGAAAGGAGAGCTAAAGCCTAACTGGTGGTTATTGAAAAACAACACCTTGTTACTGATTGTATTCCTTCTGATTTTACTGAATCAGCCTTAAAGTGGTTGTAAATGCTTACATACTGTAGGTATACCCAGTAAAGTGACTGGCCTCAGGTGATAGACAGAGATGAAGCAAATCCTCCTACATAAATTGTACCTGTTTATTTGCAGTCTTCTCTTCTCTGCATCTATTCAAAGACCAGAATTTGTAAAGCTTGCCTGAGTTCAGAAAAAAGGAGGCAAAGAACTGAACTTACACTTTGCAGCGCTCAGTGAGGAGAGCTCTGAGAGCAGATTGGAGGGAAGACACACACCCCCCTCCACACAGAACACAGTAACAGAACTTAAGGCTGTCAATCTGCTGGAAGTCCCTCCCTGTCACTATCTTTCTCTTAATCAGGAAATCTTGTCAGAAGTGGCTCATGCTTGTAGGAGAGGAACGAGGCAGCAGACAGAAATTACACTTAGTGCTCCTAATTGAGACAAGTACACACTAGAGAGGGATAGGCTTTGTTCATATTTCATTTCTGAACTATGGCTTCACCTTAAATATATGTTCTGCAGCACTTAGTATACATTTATCTGCACTTACAGTTTTCCCTTAGCCCCCTGCAAAGTCCCAAAAATATACATAAGACTGCTAATTAAGTCTGCCAGATGTAGTTTCCTGTGATGAGGTGGCAACAATGCTGCACTGCTCCTGAATTCAGAGCAGAGTTGACACTCTCTGTAGGCTGTGCCTGTTTGCACAGCAGTGAAATTAGAGCATTGCAAGGGGCATGACTATCAGAATTGTCATTGCTGACTCACAAACACGTAGCTTGTCAATCAGACCTGGCCAGACCTAGTCCTGCCCACTGCTTTATGAATTGACAGCACTGACTTTGTTAAATAAACCTTACCATTGTGAACTGTAGTGTCTTGAAGGGTGATCATGTGAGACACAGTCCACCTGATCAGGCATAAATGTTCACCACCTTATGTCAAAAATCTTGCTTTAGGATAAACTAATTCCTTTATAAATATGCAGGCCATATACCTTTTAATAGAGTGTTTTGGTGTAGTGCTGGACCCACTGTTAGGTGAAAAGTGGCTTAAAATGGTTGTAAACCCTTACATATGTATACATAGTGAAGTGACTGACCTCAGGTGATACACAGAGATTAAACAAATCCTCCTGAATAAGTTGCATCTGTTTATCTGTGATCATCTCTTCTCTACATCCACTCAAATTCCAGAATTTATAATGCTTGTATGAGCTTTCGAAAAACAGGGGGCAAGGAGCTGAAATTACACATTGCTGGGCTCAGTGAGATTGAAGGGGGGGGGGGGGGGTGTGACACCTCCTTCACACAGCACACATGAACAGATCTAAGTCACTCACAGGCTGCATGCTCAAGGTCCCTTCCCTGTCACCTTTTTTCTCTTGGTGTCAGAAAAACTTGTCAGAAGTGACTCATGATGATAGCAGAGGAACAAAGCAACAGCCAGGAATGAAACTTAGTGCTCTTAATATATTGCCAAAAATATTGGGACACCTGCCTTCACATGCACGTGGTCTTTATCGGTATCCCAGTCTTAGTCCGTAGGGTTCAATATTGAGGTGGCCCACCCTTTGCTGCTATAACAGCTTCATCTCTTCTAGGAAGGCTGTCCACAAGGTTTAGGAGTGTGTCTATGGGAATGTTTGACCATTCTTCCTGAGGGGCATTTGTGAGGTCAGGCACTGATGTCGGATGAGAAGTCCTGGCTCGCAGTCCCTGCTCTAATGCATCCCAAAGATGTCCTATTGGATTGAGGTCAGGACTCTGTGCAGACTAGTCAAGTTCCTCCACCCCAAACTCATTCATCCATGTCTTTATGGACCTTGCTTTATGCACTGGTGTGCAGTCATGTTGGAACAGGAAGGGGCCATCCCCTGAAAAACAACCCACACCATAATCCCCCCCTTCACCAAAGTTTACACTTGGTACAATGCAGTCAGGTAAGTACCATTCTCCTGGCAACCACCAAACCCAGACACGTCCATTTGATTGCCAGACAGAGAAGTGTGATTGGACACTCCAGAGAATGTCTCAACTGCTCTAGAGTCAAGTGGCGCCGTGTTTTACACTACTGCATCTGACGCTTTGCATTGCACTTGGTGATGTGAGCTTGGATGCAGCTGCTAGACCATGGAAACCCATTCCATGAAGCTCTCACTGTTGTTGTGCTAATCTGAATGCCACATGAAGTTTGGAGGTCTTTAGCTGTTGACACTGCAGACAGTTAGCAACTTCCCCGCACTGTGCACTTCAGCATGCGCTGACCCCGTTCTGTTATTTTATGTGGTCTACCACTTGGTGGATGAGTTGCTGTTGTTTCCAGTTGCTTCCATTTTGTTATAGTAGAATATTGACCAGATATTGTCCATGGAATATTTAGTAGCAAGGAAATTTCATGGGTGGACTTATTGCTCACGTGGTAACCTACCTCGCTTGAATTTACTGAGGTCCTGAGAGTGACCCATTCTTTCACAAATGCTTGTAGAAGCAGTCTGCATGCCTAGGTGCTTGATTTTATACAACTGTGGCCATGGAGGTGATTGGAACACCTGCATGTAATGATTTGGAGGGGTGTTCCAATACTTTTGGTAATATAGTGTATATACAGTATATCATATACTTAACATAGAAGCATTATTAACTTGTTGCCGACCGCAGATAGCCGAATGACGGCTGCACTGCGGCCGGCCAGTTCTGAGTGGAAGTCATATGACGTCCCCCCAGAACGCGCTCTCCTGCGTGCCCCAGGGGGCGCGCACCCGGCGATCTCCGTGATCGCTGTGTCCTACGGACACAGCTGATCACGTGATGTGGTAAAAGGCCAATCACAGCGGCCTTTTACCACCTGATCAGCGGTGTCCAATGACACGCTGATCAGAGGGAAATGCAAGTGCCGGTTCTCGGCTGCACTTTCCTCACGCTGTCAGATCGTGAGGAAAGTACTGCCGAGAACCGGCAGTTGTCAGAGCGGGGATCGGCACCAATCATCAGGGCACTGATGATCAGTGCCCTGATGATCGGTGCCCAGCAGTGCCACCCGCAAGTTCCGCCCACCTGTGCCCAGCAGTGCGCCCACTAGCTCCGCCCACCTGTGCCCAGCAGATCACCCACCTGTGCCCAGCAGTGCACCCACCTGTGCCACTCTGCAATGTCACACACCTGTGCCCAGAAGTGCCACCTACCTGTGCCCAGAAGTGCCACCCACCTGTGCCCACCCACCTGTGCCCACCAGTGCCACCCACCTGTGCCCACCAGTGCCACCCACCTGTGCCCACCCACCAGTGCTGCCCACCAGTGCCGCCCACCAGTGCCACCCACCTGTGCAGCCCAGCAGTGCTGCCAGTCAGTGCCACCAGTCAGTGCCCAGAGGTTGTACCAGTCAGTGCCACCAGTCAGTGCCCAGCAGTGATGCCAGTCAGTGCCGTCTATCAGTACCCATCATCAGTGTCACCTATCAGTGCCGCCTATCAGTGCTGCATATTAGTGCCGCCTATCCGTGACACCTCATTAGTGCTGTCTATCAGTGCCGCCTATCCGTGCCACCTCATTAGTACTGCCTATCAGTGCCCTTTAGTGCTGCCTATCAGTGCCCATCAGTGCCGCCTATCAGTGTCCATAAGTGCTGCCTCATCAACGCACATCAGTGAAGGAGAAAAATTACCTGTTTGAAAAATTTTATAATAGAAACAAAGAAACGTTTTTTTTTTTTCACATTTTTTGGCAATTTTTTTATTTATAGCGCAAAAAGTAAAGTGCCCAGTGGCGATTAAATACCACCAAAAGAAAGCTCTATTTGTGAGAAAAAAATGATCAAAATTTCATATGGGTACAATGTTGCATGACCGCGCAATTGTCAATCAAAGTGCGGCAGCGCTGAAAGCTGAAAATTGGCCTGGTAAATAAGGGGGTATAAGTGCCTGGTAGGCAAGTGGTTAATTAAAATCTGTATAGTGGATGTAGATAAAATTGTATTGTTGAGATAAATTATAAAATTGCATATAGTAGCACTATACAGAATAATATAAAAGAAAATAAATAAAATCCTCCACTAATTAACTACCTTATATACTAAAACGCCATATACAGTATATGAATAGAAATAAACATATACTAATAATAAATTAATATCATAATCCTAAAAACATGGTAATAGGAGCTCCACATGTATTGATATAACAGAATAGTTTAATTCGTGAATTACATGCCTGATACACCAAGAGGTCATAGACCACTATAAAAGCATTACATAGCAAAACTAATATAAAAAAGCCAAGATTGGTTATATTTAAAACACTATCCACTGGAACAAAGGGTGAAAGCATTACAGAAACTAGCATACTATTTTCAGCATTACTATAAATGTTGTTATAAATTATTGTCATTATAGAAACAACAAAGAACAGAAGGGTGCAAACTTCTAGTGCATTACTTCAAGCACATTATTAAAAGATAAAAGATCCAAAATATACTCACAAATCAAACATGATATGATAGCTTATAAAAATTGATGATGATTCAAAACCATGTATTATTCATGTATTATTCATTTACTACAATTTTTTTTATTATTATCATCAAACATGGAATGATAGCATATCAAAATACAGAATCCAGAAGTCCACCCTCGAATCTTAAGGGATCGCCCAATTGGTGCAACCACTGATGCATTTCAGGTGACTGACCTTTCCTCAGAGCAGTAATCTCTCTCAGATTACTGCTCTGAGAAAAGGGGCTAGTCCACCAAAACATGTCAGCTGATTCCACCATTTGGGTGATTCCTTGAAATTCGAGGACAGACTTCTAGATTCTGTATTTTGATATGCTCTCATTCCATGTTTGATGATAATTTAAAAAAAAAATTGGTAATAAATGAATAATACATTGTTGTGAATAACCAGTCTTACAGCACTTGCTCTGGCAGTTGTGTTTAAAGGGAAGGAGTGGAAAAAGTACTTGTGAAGGGGAGCTGGGTTGAGGAGGTTATCTTCACAGCTTAACATTGGCCAGTGAGAGAGGTAACCAAATACCAGAGAAAAGGGCAGGATTAGAGTAAAGACTTTCAGTACAAGGAGCATGAGTGAAGACAGCTGTTGTCGCAGTAAGAGCAGTAGAACTAGAACAGCTTATGTAAACTACATTAGGTTGTGGAAACATATCAGTGGTGGCAGATTGGTGTTAATAGAATAAAAGAGGGTAGATCATACATAAAACTATCTGTGAAGGCAGAAGAAAATGGTAATTGCACATTAAAAAACTGGGAATGAAATATACATGTGTGCAGTAGCAACCTCATTAATTCAAGTCTATGCCCTAGTTAAGGGCAAGAACAGACAACCTGGCACTAAATCCTTATTGGTTACAAAGTAGACAATGTGGAGGTCCTTCTGAGCTGGTAAGTAAGCACATGGGGTAGGGCTGGTCTTTCAGGATTGTTAAAAAGGCTTTGGTGGGGGGGTTTAGAAAATTGACAGATTTTCTGGATTGCATAAAAAGCAGTTTTCTAAATAATTTTACTTGTTTTGTGACAGGAACAATTGAGTACTGTCCGTGATACTTTATGAGCAACTGACTTTCTGAACAAGATCAATCACCCATCAATCAAACTGAAAATGGAATACTCAAACACACACCACAACTTCCTAGACACCACAGTATACATCAGGGATAATACGCTTCACACCTCAATATACAGGAAACCCACTGACAGATGCAGCTACCTCCACAGTTCTAGCTTCCACCCCCAACACACGAAACGTGCCGTCATACACAGTCAGGCCATTAGATACCACCGAATATGTTCTGACCCAAGAGACAGAGATAAACATCTCGAGACACTAGCAGATTCCTTCCATAAGAAAGGTTACAAGGACAAAACTATCAACAACAGCATAAACACAGCCTTGAGAACCTGAAGAGAAAATCTACTTCAGTACAAGGAGAAAAAAACAAACAACTGTGTACCTCTAGTAACCACATACAACCCAACACTAGAAGGAATAAGAAAAATAATCAAAGATTTACAACCAATCATAACAGAGGATGGAACTCTGAAAGAAATATTCCAGCAACCACCAATACTAGCTTTCAGACAACCCCCCAACCTCAGAAATAAACTAATCAGTAGGAAACTTCCTTCTGATTATGATGTCACAAATAATGGAAGCAAACCCTGCAATAAGAAACGCTGCAAACTGTGCAACCAAATCAATCCATCAAAAAGTGTCAGACCCTCAAAAGGGATCTAGACACTCAAAAATGTAGCAAAGGATCTTATGTTGGCGAAACAGGACATAAGTTGCAAACAAGGATGAATTTGCATAGACATACCATCAAGGAACATAAAGAAGATGACCTTTGCACACCTGTGGGACACCATTTCACACAACCAGACCACACAATGGAAGACCTCAATATTTTAGTTCTTAAAGGAAATTTCAAATCCATTCAGGAAAAAAAAAACTTTTGAACTAAGAATGATAATTCTATTTGACACAAGAGATAATGGCCTGAATTTGGACATGGGATTCCTCACTCATTATCCAACATATCCAAAACAGACTTTGCTTTTGCTGTGTCTTATCTCTGTTTTTTTTCCCATCCCCTACATCTCTTCTAACATTCTGCTAAATCTTTGTTTCAGTACTGCTTAGACCTGAAGAAGGGGACATTCCCCGAAAGCTTGTCCTCAAAATTGTATGTTAGTGCAAATATAAAAAAAGTATCATGGACAGTACTCAATTGTTCCTGTCGCAAATGCACTAATACAGCTACAATCACCTCAAGCACTTGTTTTGTGAAAATGATTTAAAAGATAAAAAAGTAAATTTTTCCAATAATTTCAGATAACAAGTCTGTTAAAAAAGTATTAATCTTAAAATCAAGCGCTACCAAGTTTAAAACTTGTTTTTTTAATGAACCACATTAAATAATTTCACCCAGGTAAAAATAAAGATTGTTTGAAAAATAATGATTTGTTTTCTAGCTCTGATGAAAGGGTTCTAATCTGAACTGAAAAGAGTCTTTAGCTAATCATTATAAAAAAACTTATCTCTTGTAGCATCCAATTACTTTTACTTTTGAGTGCTACTCAGTATGAATAAACCATACAAATGTTGTTTTTAAATAAATCTGTGCTTTTGAATTGCATATATCAAAAGAAAACAAATATGCATTTGATAACTTTGCAGACACCAATTAGCAATGTGTTTTAAGCAAACTCCTACAAACCTATGCTCTTATGTTCACCATGCATATTATGCTTTCCCCATCCAATTAAAGATACACAGCATTTAAAACTGAAATGTAAAACTTAGCATGCACAGCCCATCTGCTCAGTACTTCAACCTTCCATGCAAGTGCACTTTCCATCCATTTTCTTCCACTTTTGTTGGTAACCTCATGATCTCAGAACCCCTAATTGTGATACAGGCACAATATTCTAAAACGCACCCAGGATACTTGCTTTCTCTTACATGGAAACATTTGTACTAAAATTCGAACAGCTTCAAATTAGATACAGGCACATTAAATGAAGTTTGAATGTGATTAGTAATACAAAAAGAAGAGATAAAACATTCATGCTACAATCCTAGTTGAGCCATGATAATCTCTTTAATATCTTCCTGTATTGAATTACACAGAACCCATCTAAAGTGATTTGAGTTCTCCTGTAGGTCGTTACTAACCTTTGATTTGTTTACCAACTACGCTTCTGCTTTATCCTTGCCTGCTTATTCTGCTACTGGACCCCAGCTTGCTCACCTTCTGGTGGGGTGATCCTGAGGACCGTGACCTGGTACTAACATGCACCAAAATTCATCTCAACCATTAGAAGCTCTGGTGAACACCGGTTAGTACTTAGACTCCGTACCTCAGGTGAACCCGCATCATCCTGATCTGCTTATGTACTTATCCTAGTGATTGGTGGTAGTCCCGTTACTGCTATAGCAACAGGTCTTCAAGCCTGACAGAGACATTGTGTTGTCCCCGAAACACATTGGTTGCAATGCCTATTAAATGTTTGGACTAAAACTAAAATAGCATTTTTATAGCTTGAGGTTACTGTTATAGTTTCTCAGCTCACAAAAGCAGCCCACCTAGATGCATCATTGGGATACTACCAGCACGTTTTTTGTCAATAGCGCTAAGGTATATCTACTTAAGGATCCAATGCCATCAATCTTTCACTTCAAATATGACTTTATTGGCAGTTTTTGCTAAATACTGTATCATTTAGTTACTTGCCTATTCGTTTCAGTTGATGCCTGAAATTTCTTTTCAACACATAAAATGTTTGGTGTTTTACTTCATGTTCTCAATATATGCATAGCATAAACAGCATATGTAACTGTCCCTGCTTTGGAAAGACTCTTCCTTCTTTGATCAGACTCCTTGGGGTTTATTTACTAAAGCTGGAGAGTCCAAAATCAGACTCCCTTCTGCATAGAAACCAATCAGCTTCTAACCTCAGCTTGTTCAATGAAGCTTTGGCAATAAAACCTGGAAGCTGATTGGTTTCTATGCAGAAGGGAGTCTGATTTTGGACTCTCCAGCTTTAGTAAATAAACCCCCTTCTGTCTTCTTTCCTCCTCATTTGCACCTCATTTTGGTCTATTCTATTTTGGTCTATGCACTATTTATTTATCAAAAAGTGTTTCACTGCACTAACATTTTCCTCCAATTTCTAACTTATTGCATCTGTAAATAGAAAAGCTAATATAAAGAAATAGTAATGATAAAAAAAGCATTTGTGAGTTTAACTGACATTTTTTTGTATATTAATTCTCCATATAGCAGGAGTGTGGTAGGGGTGAGTCCTTAGCATATATATTTTTTGCTAATAAGTATCCCTTTTTCCAGTCTCAGAAAACTGGGAGTATGTGTGTGAGATGTTAAAACACTGGCATTTTTTACCTGCATTACATCAATAATGTTACCATGAACCTGTCAGTCATTTTTAACATATACAAAAGTCTTGTAACATGCAAATAAAATTGTATTGTAGAAGCAGGAAGGACAAAATGAAAAAAAAGTCATAAAAAAGTGTCATAAAAATCATAAATAAATGTAAAAATGTGTCATAAATGTAACTTCTGTACTCCCCTTTGATCCTAGCTTCAAATTGCTACCAAGAGCCAATTTCCCTGACTTTTATTATTATTATTATACAGTATTTATATAGCGCCAAAGGGTATGCTCAGCGCTGTACAGTAGCAAGGGGGACAGAATATGAGACAAGACAGTAACAATACAATACACGAGGGGTTCGAGGGCCCTGCTCTTTCGAGCTTACAATCTAGGAAGGAGGGGAAGTGGTAGAGGAGGAGATGGCTGTGGGGGATGGAGTAGTGGGAGGAGTGGAGGAGGTTAGTTGTTAGGTGAGGTCAGGTGTTAGGTGAGGCTGGGGTAGGCTTCCCTGAAGAGGAGGGTTTTCAGGGTGCGCCTGAAGGTGAGGAGGGTAGGTGACAGTCTGATGGATTGGGGTAGGGAGTTCCAGAGGATGAGGGAAGTCCTGGAGAGGTCCTGCAATCGGGGGTGGGAGGAGGAGACCAGGGAGCTAGAGAGTAGGAGGTCCTGTGAGGAGCGGAGGGCACGGGTAGGGTAGTATTTGGGTATCAGGTCAGTTATGTAGTTTGGGGCGGCATTGTGGATGGCTTTGTAGGTCAGAGTTAGCAGACTTCATGACTTGCTCCTGCAACTAAGGCTGTCGCATATACCAATACAAAATAGAAAGAGGAAAAAAGGAACTCAAGGATGACCAGTCAGTAATATCACTCTGTCCCATCAGATAATTTTAAAAAATACCATATTTTATTACAATTATTTAAAAACCCACATAGAATACACATACAGTATATATATATATATATATATATATATATATATATATATATATATATATATATATATGTCAAATGTAATGGCAATTGTCATGATTCCAACTGCCAATGCATTTTGCAGTCACAACCGCTTCTTCAGGACTTCATGTTTCTCTTCTTGCTTTTTACAGAATTTTTTATCTACAAATCAAACACAATAAAAAATGGATGCATAGGATCTGTATGAACATACATACTATACATTGTATGCAAATAATGTACAACTAAAAAAAAGTCCTTATCATTTGAAAAAGAGGGACAACATGAGAAAGGAGAAGGGGAAGTGAAAGAGGAAAAAAAATACAGCTCAAATTTTAGTGTGCAAGTGATCAAGAGCATGGATGGAGGAATTTCTATTGTATTTAGGCAGCTACAAGACTTATGCTGCTGAAGTGCACTACACTGCTGAGCAGTAACTACATCTGATAGGATGTCTTCACTGTTTGGCCAATAATTTCCCACCTGGCTCAGTCAATTTTTAAATTGTCTTTTGTTGCACCAGGTGGTGCTTGCAGGGCCACCCAACGCTTGAATTTTGGCAGTCATTTTAATTCTTCTATGCTCAACTTAAGGCCCATCCATCCACTGTGCTCCCAGTCAATTGTGTCAAGACCTAGTGTACATTAAGCATGCAATCACTGGATAGGGGGTACAAGAGCTGGATGAAATATTAGGTCTGGGGAAAGGGCTTAATTCCAAAATAAAATAAGTTGATTTTTTAATTAAAAAATTAAATAATGATCGGAGAAGCATGCAGACAATGATTTTCTAGCTAAAAATAGTAATATTTTGTTGTACCTAGTCCTAAGGATAACTTTTACTAAAAGCTGAACTCTATGCAAATATAAAAGACACAAATGAATGCTGCTAATCAATATTACATTGTATATGTATTTTTAAATGCAGTAGTGTAAATACTTGAATTTGTTATCAGTCTTTTGCAGTCCCTGTACAGCAGAGGTTGGAATGTGAGAGAAAGAAGTCATAAAACCAATAAGTTCATGTGCTGACAAAAAGCATGCTGATAGGAAGAGATAGCAGAGTGACAGAGAAATTAGCTCATTACTGTACTGCTTCCCATCTCACTGTCCTGTACGGGTCCAGAACAATCTGGGCTCAGAGGAAGTGGGTTGACTGAAGCTGTGGCTATCAGACTGAGGAAAACTAGCATCAAAAAAGTAATGCAGGAGAAAGATCTGGAATGAATTTCACAGCAAAGACTGTGTTGTCATTTTATATTTTTTGAGCTATTTACTTTGGCTGGAGTGCTGCCTTAAAAGTTTGAACTAGATGGCCAGTTTGCATTAGGTTAGAGAAGGCCTTGCATCATGATTCCACCCCCCCAAGGAAAAAACAAAACAAAACTTGCTTTTCCATCCTATCTCTTTATTATGAATTAATATAGCTACTTGACAGTTTAGCTGTTTGCATTATATACATCTTTCACATTCTTTTCTTTTTCTGTTAACTGTACTTTGGAGCCATCTTTCCTGATTCTGAATCCCATAACACTATTTCAGGACAAACACAAAGAACTGAATAAGAAGAGAGATGAATGACATCATATAACCAGGAGCTCTGCCAAAGCAAATCCTCAACAACCAATTGTTCACGCAAAACACATAACACAGGACGTTTTTACACATTTAAAGTGTTACTAAACCCAGGACCCTGCATTCATTATATCTGGTCTCCCACCGTACACAGACCTTGGAAGTGAAAACTTGGACATTTCAACAACAGGAGGAGCAGAGAAGTCAGGATCAAACTGCCTTTTTACACAATGTAGAGGATTACCGCTTAGGTTCCACAGTGAGCATAATAAGCATACTTTACTGCATATACAGACTGATTTTACTGTTGTAGTTTAGTAACACTTTAAGTGATTTATAAAAATTGTGTGTATGAACACAATGGGTTGTATTAAAACAATGCCATTTTCCATGCCATGTATGCACTTACTGCGGCCCCTAGATGTCACATGGCTTAGTCCACTAGATCCCATTTATTAAAAATAATTCAAAACATAGTTTCCATCTTTTTTGGCAAAGGTACTTTTTGCAAGGCAGGATGGTAAAATAATAATACTACTCTTTCTATGTCATTTTTGTATAGGCTTTAGAATTTAATACAATACGCTCATGTTTTTATTATGTATATACACCCATTTACAACTATACTAAAACCAAATGTGAGTATATTTACCCATTTACCATGGTTAAGTATTATCTATTTATTATCTAGTATTATCTATTTAAGAAGTATATATTTAAAATGCAGCTAATTAGATATTCAGCAAATATTCACTGCAGGTGCATCTCCCTTGTCAATGTGTTTTAAATTACATTTATTTGCCTGCAGTGAATGCTCTGTGAATGTCACATTTACTGCTCTATAAATAAACTATGTACTGTATATATGTCAATGTAATGTGAATGTGCATATGGGTTTTTCAACTCAGATACACATACCTGCCCTCTGTTAGTCAATGATAACCAATTTGAGAGACAATATGTAGCTACATTGAGACCAGACAGACTCAAGTATGATGAGTAAGTCTTCTGAACTATAATTTGGCGTGATCTCTGATTAAGGATACAGATTTACATTTGTCATGTAGGTTGTGTCAAGATATAAAATTGAACGATTAAAGAATAATATGAATATCGCAAGCATTCAGTTCATTGTGGCTTGATGCACCATTCCAAAATTGTCCACTTGCTGATTTCCAGGAACTGCTTTGCCACAGGTTCTCCAAACATAAATCTAAGTCATCAGATTTATTTTTGGGATATGCAAGTGTGAATGTAAAGGAAAAAAATAAGTGCAGAATAAAATTTTTATAATGAAGCTATTTTGTCCCTAAAGAGTCATCTTGTTTGCCACCTCAATATCTATCTATCTATCTATCTATCTATCTATCTATCTATCTATCTATCTATCTATCTATCTATCTGTCTATCTATCTATCTATCTATCTATCTATGTCTTGTCTACAATATATCCACAACTGATATGCGCAAAATAGAAAAATCTGTTTTTGGACTGTTTTTTCTTTTAAGCAAATACAGTAAGTTGTTACGAATAAATGGTTTTCTTTATTATTTCAGGGAAATAATCCTTAAATAAAATATATTGAATGCATTCATTTTGTGGTCTTTTTTTTGTCTAGATATGAACTAGCTCTTCTCCTACCATCCAGTTAAGTGTGCAGAAAGGAGTACCATCCTCCTGATTAAACTACTTGAATTAATGAGATATTTTGTCTTAATTTTATCTTTCTAGGTGATGGAAAATTCAGCTGCAATGCCAGTAAATGGACCCCAGGGGGAGCCAGAGATAAAAAAACATGGTTAATTTATATTGACCATTGATCCATTATACACATTTTAATGTTATTTTAAATGTTTCAATATTCATATAGTCCTCACATTATTGAAAGTAGCATTTAAAAAAAATGAGATACAGTTTTTGGCATTTCTGGCAAGTCTGGAATACCTGCAATTGTTTGTTCAAATATAACGTGTGCATTTTAATTTACTTAAAAGCTCAAAGTCCAATTTCACCAATTCGTACTAAAATGAAAACAAAATCTAAATTGTAATCATTAGTCATTTGGAGCATTTCTTCCATTGTGAAAGCTCTCTAGCATGCAAAGTAGCAATTCACTTTTCTAATTTGCAGAAAACCCTGATTGATTAATGTCAGAGTAACCTTGAAGATCTAATTATTACCTAAATTAATTCCATTCCTTGCTTTGTTACCATTTGTTCATTATTTTCTTTCTTTCGGTAATTGGTATCTTTCGAGTAAACAACATCTTTGCCACCAAAGTTTATTGATTTACACAATTGCTTGTTCTGGTAATGTACAGACATTGTCTAAAAAACTATTACAGCTCAAGTAAGTGGTCATTTATTTGATAGAATTTTTTTCAAACAAACTCTAGAAATGAACAACCACTATATGTGACTAATACAAATGATAAGGAGTTATATATTATTGTAATCATATTACATATAATGTATATATATACAAACAAGCAAACACACACATATATATATATATATATATATTAGAAAAAACAAGAAAGATTGCAAGTCACAATATAAAATGTCATTGTATTTCTATATTAGACATTACGAATTCTTAAAAACATCTAATAATAATATGACATCCCTGAACCTTAATGACCCCTATTAAAAAATAAATGTAAATCCACTTTTTGAAATACTCACATGTCATGGGGGCAGATAAGCTTCCAAAATTTTAGCTGCCCTCATGAGATGTGGATGTTTTATGCTGTGAATTGGAAATATTTTTGTGTTATTTGTATAATTGATAAACTGGGATTAGAATAATACATCACTTCTTATCATCACATGGAGATTGTTCATTTTTAAAGTTTGATTGAACATAGAAAAAGAACTAATGGTATTTTTAGGCACTACAATGATATTTCATAAAAACAGCATTTTATTAAATGTTTACAAACATATAAAATCTTTATAGAATGGTAACTTTCACCCTGTAACATATAATAATTCACTGCAGATACACATACTATTGATGGACCCCACGGTCTTAAGGGAGTGCTGCGTCTCGGCAATAACTGCAAGGGGTGTTCTTTAATGGTGATAAAATTTGCTCAACATATTTCTCAATAATATTGCTTCTTCAGGACCTATGAGATGATTTCTAGAAAAAAATATAAGATATATAGGTAACATGTAAGGATCCTACATACAATGAAGTAATAGGAACATGTAAATATCCAGACAGATAGTAAAAACTACAATCTAGTAGATGTACATACATCTGCATCTATATTAGGATGAGACACTTTTGTACCTGTTATTTGCCCCCACAGTCACCACCCTGTGTTGGAAGCATCCATTTCCAATTTGCATTTTTAAAGTTTGTTTTAATACTTTTACCTGGTGATTCCATTTGTTAGTTTATGCATTGAACCACATTCTATTAAAAAAAAAGCAACAATACAAAGCACACACTTTAGATTATGCAATTAACTTTTTTAAAAAAGTAATCTGAGCTTTTACCATGTTGCCAGGGATACCACATTGTTGTTACTAGAGATGAGCGAATTATTCAAAAATTCGATTCGGCTGATTCGCCGAATTTGCGGAATAAATTTGATTCGATGCGAATTTATTCGGTTGCGAATTTAACTTATTAAAAGGGTTTCTAGGCTTCAGAGAGCCTTTATATTAGTGCAGAACACTGTACCTTTAATTTAAATGCCCTTGGAGTCTGCTGGGGAAGAGAAATAATACTGTCAGTCAGTATGACATGCAGATGAGTGCCGTCGATCTTAGAATCACCGCACACTTCACTCATTTGGGCAGTCACGGGGCACGACGAAGAAGATGAAGAAGAAGATGAAGAGAAGAAGAAGATGAAGAAGAAGAAGAAGATGATGAAGAAGAAGAAGATGAAGAAGATGAAGAAGAAGAAGAAGAAGATGAAGAAGAAGAAGAAGAAGATGAAGAAGAAGATGAAGAAGAAGATGATGAAGAAGATGATGATGAAGAAGATAATGATGAAGAAGAAGATGATGAAGAAGAAGATGATGAAGAAGAAGAAGATGAAGAAGAAGATGATGAAGAAGAAGAAGAAGAAGAAGAAGATGAAGAAGAAGAAGAAGATGAAGAAGATGAAGAGGAAGAAGAAGAAGATGAAGAAGAAGAAGAAGAAGGATAAGAAGAAGAAGAAGAAGAAGATGAGGATGAAGAAGAAGAAGAGAAGAAGAAGAAGAAGAGAGGATGAGGATGAGGATGAAGAAGAAGAAGATGAGAATGAGGATGATGAAGAAGAAGAAGGATAAGAAGAAGAAGAAGAAGATGAGGATGAAGTAGAAGAAGAAGATGAGGATGAAGAAGAAGAAGATGAGGATGAAGAAGAAGATGAGGAAGATGAGGATGAGGATGAAGAAGAAGAAGAAGAAGAAGAAGAAGGATAAGAAGAAGAAGAAGAAGAAGAAGAAGAAGAAGGATAAGAAGAAGAAGAAGATGAGGAAGATGAGGATGAGGATGAAGAAGAAGAAGAAGAAGAAGAAGAAGGATAAGAAGAAGAAGAAGAAGAAGAAGAAGAAGGATGAGGATGAAGAAGAAGAAGAAGAAGATGAGGATGAGGATGAAGAAGAAGAAGAAGGATAAGAAGAAGAAGAAGAAGAAGGATAAGAAGAAGAAGAAGAAGAAGAAGAGGATGAGGAGGAAGAAGAAGAAGAAGAAGATGAGGATGAGGATGAAGAAGAAGAAGAAGAAGAAGAAGATGAAGAAGATGAAGAGGAAGAAGAAGAAGATGAAGAAGAAGAAGAAGAAGAAGAAGAAGGATAAGAAGAAGAAGAAGAAGAAGATGAGGATGAAAAGAAGAAGAAGAAGAAGAAGAAGAAGAAGATGAGGATGAGGATGAAGAAGAAGAAGATGAGAATGAGGATGATGAAGAAGAAGAAGGATAAGAAGAAGAAGAAGAAGATGAGGATGAAGAAGAAGAAGAAGAAGATGAGGATGAAGAAGAAGAAGATGAGGATGAAGAAGAAGATGAGGAAGATGAGGATGAGGATGAAGAAGAAGAAGAAGAAGAAGAAGGATAAGAAGAAGAAGAAGAAGAAGAAGAAGAAGGATAAGAAGAAGAAGAAGATGAGGAAGATGAGGATGAGGATGAAGAAGAAGAAGAAGAAGAAGAAGAAGAAGAAGAAGAAGGATAAGAAGAAGAAGAAGAAGAAGAAGGATGAGGATGAAGAAGAAGAAGAAGAAGATGAAGATGAGGATGAGGATGAAGAAGAAGAAGAAGAAGAAGAAGAAGAAGGATAAGAAGAAGAAGAAGAAGAAGGATAAGAAGAAGAAGAAGAAGAAGAAGAGAGGATGAGGAGGAAGAAGAAGAAGAAGAAGATGAGGATGAGGATGAAGAAGAAGAAGAAGAAGAAGAAGAAGAAGAAGAAGGATAAGAAGAAGAAGAAGAAGAAGAAGGATAAGAAGAAGAAGAAGAAGGATAAGAAGAAGAAGAAGATGAGGAAGATGAGGATGAGGAAGAAGAAGAAGAAGAAGAAGAAGAAGAAGAAGAAGAAGAAGAAGAAGAAGGATAAGAAGAAGAAGAAGAAGAAGAAGAAGAAGAAGAAGAAGAAGGATGAGGATGAGAAGAAGAAGAAGAAGATGAGGATGAGGATGAAGAAGAAGAAGAAGAAGAAGAAGGATAAGAAGAAGAAGAAGGATAAGAAGAAGAAGAAGAAGAGGATGAGGAGGAAGAAGAAGAAGAAGATGAGGATGAGGATGAAGAAGAAGAAGAAGAAGAAGAAGAAGAAGATGAAGAAGATGAAGAGGAAGAAGAAGAAGATGAAGAAGAAGAAGAAGAAGAAGAAGGATAAGAAGAAGAAGAAGATGAGGATGAGAAGAAGAAGAAGAAGAAGAAGAAGAAGAAGATGAGGATGAGGATGAAGAAGAAGAAGATGAGAATGAGGATGATGAAGAAGAAGAAGGATAAGAAGAAGAAGAAGAAGATGAGGATGAAGAAGAAGAAGAAGAAGATGAGGATGAAGAAGAAGAAGATGAGGATGAAGAAGAAGATGAGGAAGATGAGGATGAGGATGAAGAAGAAGAAGAAGAAGAAGAAGGATAAGAAGAAGAAGAAGAAGAAGAAGAAGAAGAAGAAGGATAAGAAGAAGAAGAAGATGAGGAAGATGAGGATGAGGATGAAGAAGAAGAAGAAGAAGAAGAAGAAGAAGAAGAAGAAGAAGGATAAGAAGAAGAAGAAGAAGAAGAAGGATGAGGATGAAGAAGAAGAAGAAGAAGAAGATGAGGATGAGGATGAAGAAGAAGAAGGATAAGAAGAAGAAGAAGAAGAAGGATAAGAAGAAGAAGAAGAAGAAGAAGAAGAAGAAGAGGATGAGGAGGAAGAAGAAGAAGAAGAAGATGAGGATGAGGATGAAGAAGAAGAAGAAGAAGGATAAGAAGAAGAAGAAGAAGAAGGATAAGAAGAAGAAGAAGAAGAAGAAGAAGATGAGGATGAGGATGAAGAAGAAGAAGAAGAAGAAGGATAAGAAGAAGAAGAAGAAGAAGAAGAAGGATAAGAAGAAGAAGAAGAAGAAGAAGAAGAAGGATAAGAAGAAGAAGAAGATGAGGAAGATGAGGATGAGGATGAAGAAGAAGAAGAAGGATAAGAAGAAGAAGAAGAAGGATAAGAAGAAGAAGAAGAAGAAGAAGAAGAAGAAGAAGAAGAAGAAGAAGAAGAAGGATAAGAAGAAGAAGAAGAAGAAGAAGAAGAAGAAGAAGAAGAAGAAGAAGAAGAAGAAGAAGGATAAGAAGAAGAAGAAGAAGGAGAAGAAGAAGAATAAGAAGAAGAAGAAGAAGAAGAAGGATAAGAAGAAGATGAGGAAGATGAGGATGAGGATGAAGAAGAAGAAGAAGGATAAAAAGAAGAAGAAGATGAGGATGAAGAAGAAGAAGAAGAAGAAGAAGATGAGGATGAGGATGAAGAAGAAGAAGAAGGATAAGAAGAAGAAGAAGAAGAAGGATAAGAAGAAGAAGAAGAATAAGAAGGATAAGAAGAAGAAGAAGGATAAGAAGAAGAAGAAGAAGAAGAAGAAGAAGAAGAAGAAGAAGAGGGATAAGAAGAAGAAGAAGAAGAAGAAGAAGAAGGATAAGAAGAAGAAGAAGAAGGATAAGAAGAAGAAGAAGAAGAAGAAGAAGAAGAAGAAGAAGAAGAAGGATAAGAAGAAGAAGAAGGATAAGAAGAAGAAGAAGAAGAAGAAGAAGAAGAAGAAGAAGAAGAAGAAGAAGAAGAAGAAGAAGAAGAAGGATAAGAAGAAGAAGAAGAAGAAGAAGAAGGTTAAGAAGAAGAAGAAGAAGAAGATGAGGAAGATGAGGATGAGGATGAAGAAGAAGAAGAAGTAGGATGAAAATAAGAAGAATTCCAGTACAGCAAAAAGTGTATCTGCAGAGAGCTCCGCTATTTCTGACAGTTCTCTGACAGTTCCTTCACATTTACAGTGGTTGAAACATTGTATCTATTTGTTTCCGAATAAAAACATCTGTATCCTAAATGGAAACAAATAGATACAATGTTTCAACCGCTGTAAATGTGAAGGAACTGTCAGAGAACTGTCAGAAATAGCGGAGCTCTCTGCAGGGACACTTTTTGCCGGCTGTAGAAGGGATAAAAAGCGGCCGATCGGGAAAAATTCGATTCGTGCATCCGAAGTTTGCTAATTTTTGGATTCGGTGCGAATCGAATTTTTCCTAATATTCGAAACGAATTCCACTTCGCCAAGTTCGATTCGCTTATCTCTAGTTGTTAGGTATAACAAACTGTAATATGAAATGGCACCAGGGAAGCTGTTACACATATGCAGCTTGGAAGCACTCTGTGGTTGTTGTCCACTCCAGGTCTGCCTCACGTAACCTCCACCACTAAATACAAAATGTAAATGTATGTATTTATTAATTACTGGTCCACCAGAATGTACTGACAAGTAGTAAACATAAACTGAAAAAGTGATTTTTCTATCTAGCAGTTGTTGGGTAAGAGGGTAAAGATAATTATTTTAACAGCCATACCCTGATATATGCCTTCATAATTTCTACCAAGAAAAAAACATGGAGAACAAATGTAGAAATGTTCTATCATGGTAAATGTTGGTAAAGGATGACATGGAACTTTTGGGTCCTTTGATTTTTTACATTCCGGAGATTGAATTTATCTGTAAGTATGCTAAGAAAAAAGTGTATTTAACCATTTGCCTACAGGGCACTTATACCCCCTTCATGCCTAGGCCAATTTTCAGCTTTCAGCGCTGTTGTACTTTGAATGACAATTGCTCAGTCATGCAACACTTGGTCATGCAAAAAATGTTATCATTTTTTTCACACAAATAGAGATTTATGTTGGTGGTATTTAATTACCACTGCATGTTTTACATGTTGTGATATAAACAAAAAAATAGCAAAAAATGCGAAAACAAAGTTTTTATTTGTTTCTATTATAAAATTTTGCAAACAGGTAATTTTTCTCCTTCACTGATGTGCGTTGATGAGGTTGCACTGATAGGAAGCACTGATGGGCACTGATAGGTGGCACTGATAGGCAGTACTGATGCGGTGGCACAGATGGGCAGCACTGATGGTCACTGATAGGCACCACTGATAGGTGGCACTGATAGGCACCACTGATAGGTGGCACTGATAGGCAGCACTGATGAGCTGGTACTGATATGCAACAATAATGGGCACTGATAGGCGGCACTGATGGACACTGATAGGCAGCACTGATGAGGTGGCATGGATGTACAGCACTGATGGTAACTGATAGGCAGCACTGATAGGCGACACTGATAGGCAGCACTGATGAGCTGGCACTGATGAGGTGGTGCTGATAGGCAACAATGATGGGCACCGATAGTCGGCACTGATGGGCACTGATACGCAACACTGATAGTCACTGATAGGAAGCACTGATGGGTGGCACTGGCTGATGGAACTGACTGGCAGCACTGCTGGGCACTGACTGGCGGCACTAATGGGCACTGATGGGTGGCACTGTTGGGCAGCACTGATGGGTGGCACTAATGAGTGGCATTGCTGGGCACTGGTGGGTAGCACTACTAGGCACTGATGGGCACAGCTGGGTGGCACTGATAGGCACAGGTGAGTGGCACTGCTGGGCACTTATACATGGCACTGCTGGGCACAGGTTGGCAGCACTGTTGGGTGGCACTGCTGGGCACTGATCATCAGGGCACTGATCCTCAGTGCCCTGATGATTGGTGCCGATCCATCCTCTGACAATTGCCAGTTATGGGCAACTGCATTTACCAGTGATCTGTCATTGGACACAGCTGATCACGTGGTAAAAAGCCGCTGCGTTTGGCATTTTACCACATCATGTGATCAGCTGTGTCCGTAGGACACAATGATCATGGGGATCACCGGGTGCACCCGGGGCTTGGTAGGGCACGTTCTGGGAGGACGTCATATGACGGCAAGAGCACCCATGATAGTATGTTAAATGTTTTGGAAAGTTTTAAAATGTTTATAGCCCAAATGTTACACAAAGTATGTGTACACCCCTCCAGATCATTAAGTTCAGGTGATTCAAGTAAAGAATACTAGTAATGCTACAGCATACAAAGACACGTGTGCCTTCCCAACTTTGTGTCATCAATATGTGGGAGGCCTTGTTTAATTATCACTGTGCCTCTGTGCACAAAACCAGCTCCATAAATACATGGTTTAATGCATGTGGTATGGCCTGTAGAGGAACTTGACCTCAACACTGCTGAGCAAGTTGGAATGCGGATTTTGAGCCAGGTTTTCTCATCCAACATCAGGACCTGATTTCACAGGTGATAATTTGGCTGTATAAGCACAAATGCCCACATGCACAGAAGAATGGAGCCTGTTATAGCTATGAAGGGTGGACCACTTCCATATTAACTCTTCACAACTGCTAACACATATATATAGTGCCCAGGAAGATGGCTTTATTATTGGGTACTCTATATATGTGCTCTTCTGTTTGTGCTGGAAGTGCACCCAATCTTGCTCTCCCAGCACTGAGACCAGGCTGTCTGTGACAGCTTTGAGTCTCCTAATCATGATCGGGACCCAGGGGATATGGATCCTGATAACATCCCAATAGTTAGTGGCAGTGGAAGGCTTTGTTCACACCATACAAGCAGAAAAACTGATGGAAATTGATCCCTGCATAGAAACAAATCCACACGTGATACTCGTGTTGTGGTGCGAACAGGGTTTATAGAGAACAATTGATTTTGTTGTGCCCTAAGGGTCAGCTAGTGTCAGTTACTGGCAGTGTAAATGTCAGTTAGTGGCAGTTCAGTTATTGACAGTGTAAGGGCTCGTTCACACCATTCTGCAGAGAATTCAGTTTTTCTGCACGCGTTCTACAAGGGCACAACAAAATCAATTGTTCTCTATGCGCCATGTTCACACAATAACACTAGTATCACGTGCAGATTTTTTTCTGCATGGGAATCTGCAACATGTTTAATACTAATTGAAGCGTGCGTGAAAACTAATGTAAACTAATGTCTGAGCAAATGAAATCTGCACATCAGTTTCCATCAGTTTTTCTGCACACATGGTGTGAATGAGGCCTAAGTGTCAGTTGATGTCAGTGTAAGGGTCAGTGTATTTTAGGTACAAAAAAAGATTTTATATTTAGTATCAATGTGAGTGTTAATGTTAGTGTCATTGTGTTTAGGTAAAACCAAAAAAAAAATGTATACTGTTGTTTCTTAGCACTACTATGGATACAAAGAGCAAAAACGCATGTACAAATGTATGAGGTATCTCTGCAATTGTCAGGAGTAGAAGAATTTATTTTGCAGTTTTTTTTGGTGGTGGGTCATAGTAATGGCATACACAATATATGGCTGTTCAGTACTGTTTTTTTGTTTTTGTTTTTGTTTTTAGTCAGTAGCCCAATAAAGAAACAGTATCATCACTGAACCAGCCTGTAGATTTCAGGATTTAGGGTATGCATAGGGTCTTTAAAAAAAATTGGTGGGAGAAGGGCTTTGGTGATGAGAGGGTAGTGAGCTTTTTTAAGCTAGAGTTTAGCTTTAAATGTTGCATTTGGGTGGAATTTAAATGTTTTAAATATTTACAAAATACTGTTTTTTTTATCGTGTTCGCATATGTAGGCACATCTATACAGTCTCTGTTACAAAATATATTTCCAGTAATGCAAAGAAGGGGGTGGGGGGCAGGAGAATGGACAGACTCCTGTGACATGTATTCATTTGTCACCATATGACAGTAAGACCCCAGCAAAACAACCATCAAGGATAAGCAAATCTAATCCGAATGGCAAGGAATATGATTTTGTCTTTTGTTGGAAAGCTTTCTCCCCAAACATGAGAAAATAAAGACAACATTTGTTTAGACAGCAGCTCAGTCATTTAGCCTCTGCATGAGACAGGCAGCTGAATCAGCTAGTTTGATCAAGAAAATGGTATATAAAATGATTCAACCTTTCCCATCTAACAAAAATTCTAGTGTTGTGATCCATCAATTTCCTCTGTTTGTTATATGGATTCATTTTTCTGAATTCCTGTCTGGTTTGTAGTAATGCTATAAGTTTTATGAACATTTACAGTTTTTTGCTGCTTTCTTTATAGAAACATTCTTTTATTTTGAGGATATAACTGTCCATTGACTGTCCATAGATGTTCATGAACAGTTGGCCACAGTAAACAGGAATGCTGGGGTCAAGTGTTTCGTATTAGTATTGGTGACATGCAACTGATATGCTTCAATAGAGAGCTCAATACAGACGCAACAGCAATAAGACAAGGTTTTATATCCTGACTAAATGCTTGGTCCCCAAGATCTATTGGCTGGAATTGCCTAAAGCCACCCATAGATATGTAATTGTTTTCCAATACAAGAATGTCAAGATCAAGGACTGTTGTGTGACTGTTGTGTCTTAAATATGTGCATAGGTGTAGACCTTAACTAAGTGGCATTTAGTTTGCTAAAACATAGTTTATGGTAAACAAGTGCCACTGTTTAGAGACTACATATTTTAGGCTTTTTTCATTCTTTGTTGCATTGCATTTCTGCAGATCTTTTTTGCAGCATTTTCCTCTCTACATACATGCACTCCTATTAATTCTCAAGGCAGGTTTCCTGATAATGACAACAGTGAACCTTGCATGCGCAGCGTGTGTGTTGTAATGACCATTTTCAGTCTACATTGGAAGTCTGTGTGACGGGGTGACAACATAGAAGCACAAGTGGAAGGCAGGATCAGGACATTGTCACCCTATAACAGAAAGCATATAAATTATTTTGATCAAGACTGATGACATACAGACCATCATAGGAGGTCAAAACACACACTGTAGGGGAACTGTGAACCCAGTGATAGAGTGTTTATTTGACCTAAAATTATACCTAAACTAAAAAAAATAATAATATATTGCGGCTTACCGGGCCTATAGATATGAGAGATATGGTTGCTACAAGTACATTTTCTGCAAGTACACGATTACCTGCTGATTTTGCAATAAGTTCTGCTGGTTTCCATCTTCCAATTATTTGCAAGCAAAAGGCTGTTTTATTAATTATTATTTTTCTTGCATGCAATTAGGTATACTTTGCAAAGTGAAACTTTAACACATACACTAAATTTGGGGACAATATCCCATGCACAATGCAACTTTGCTTGCCCATTTACCCCAAAGAATAGAATGGTGTAATACAACTTACAGTACAAGGTTGACAGTAGTATTTTTCTACCTTCTACTGTGCCACAAACATGACTGTGCTTTTTTTATTACAATTTATTTGATTAAATATCCTTATTCATTTTACATACATTAAACTTGGAAAAATAATGTCTGGATCATATTAATTCTGTTGATGATGTGCTATCTCTATACATACTGTATATCAATAAGCAAGAAATCTGAGCATGCAATATATCCAGTGGATTCCAATGTCCTTTGCTCAAACTGGGGACCATTAGAAAATTCATCTGTTTAAGTCCAATCTGGATAAAAGGTGTGGCACTAGCCACACCCCCAGAAATGTTCCAACAGATGGTACTGGTGAGATAGTACTGAATGGCCATCTTCCTAATATCCTTGCACTTAGCACACTTTTTGAACCCTAAACCTAATTTACCTATAGCCCTTGCTATTCATACCAGTACTGAATAAGCAACGCATGGATGCAATATAAGCAGCATAAATGGTGAGAATCTTGCTCTATGGCTGTTGTTTAAATTAAGCAAAGTTGCCATACTCACTGGCATTCTACCACCATAGAAGTTTACAAGGTTGTTACGGGGCTCAATGCAAAAGGGGACCTAGTCGAAGTGAGCCATTTATCCAAGTCAGGCTACTATACCTGCCCTGCTGCTGTGGCTGCCAGTGCAACTTCCACCGATTCTTATTCCCTTGTATGCCAAATGTAGATGTAATGATCACCTCTCAAAGGCTGTCTTAAAGTTCCAGTTCAGACATATTATATCAGAGCCAACAGGAGATATAGGAAATTACGTTTACTAGCAGACACTGGTACTGTTTTTTTGGCTGCTGGCACCAATTAAGCTCATTGACAAATTATGGCCATTAAGGAGCTTTCTGCTGCATGTTCAAACCTGTGATCCTAACATCTGGCAGAAGTGAATCTTTCAGCATCAACTTTCTGAAATATTTTCTAAAATGTCATGTGGCCTATTGCCAAGAGCCTCAGTGGAAGCTGATCCTGAAAGATGTGAATCTGTACCCATCATGAAAGGACCACTTGATGTACAATAAATCCTCGAGACCAGATGGAATACACCCAAGAGTCCTCAAAGAACTGAACCAGGTCATTGCTAGGCACCTATTTCTGATCAACAGGACAACATGTAAAATAAAATTCTGCAGCGCTCTTATAATAAAATGTACAGAATAGTCTGTACAGTCCTAACATAAATGAAACAGAAAGATCAACCCAATAAAAATCTTCAACACAAAGGTGTTCATATAATACTCTTCCAAAAGTACATTAATATCCACACATTACCTTTGGTGCTCACACCGTGATGCTTAAATCAATATCCACACTTTATCTTCAGTGCTCCAAATGTAGAGCTTAAAAGACCACCACCTTCATCTCCACATTTATGCAATATGCATTCTTACCTGGATTTAGACCTTTAGGTTATAGGAGGTCACATAAGTTCATATTAAACCACACACCATATACCATACACAGGCCAATCAATATCCTCTCCTCCTTCCCCATTCCCGAGCTTCTACCAACAGATACCTGGAAAAATTCCCCAAGGTGGAAAACAAGAATAGCATAAATAATAGCTTCAATAAGAGAGTAACTCTATAAGAAAAAACTCCCTCTCATAGAGGTGCTCTCTTATTGAAGACAATATTTATACTATTCTTGTTTTACCAATACTATTTAACTTCAACCTCAGTGCTTGCTGATGATACTGCTGAGCAGAGTAATAACCTCACAACAGGATTTAGTAATCTTACAGGGGAACCTCAAGAAAATAAAGGGGAAAGCAACTGCATAATGGATGAGGTTTAATACCAATAAATGTAAAGTAATACACTTGGGAACTAAAAATAAGAATGCAAGTTATACAGTAGGGGAGGATCTCTGTGAGAATCTAGGATGAAAAATTATCTGGGAGATCTAGTAAGCTCAGCAATAGCATGCAATGCCAAGCTGCAGCAAGCAAAGCTAGCAGACTATTAGCATGCATGAAAAAGGATATGTATTCAAGAAATAAGAACATAATTCTACCAGTGTACAAAACTCTGGTTCAGCCGCATCTTGAGTATGCCTTTCAGTTCTGATTGCCAATTCTCAAGAAGGAAATGTTGGAACTGGAGAGTCCAGAGATAGACAACTAAGCTGATAAGAGAAGTGGAGAGCCTCAGTTATTAGGAACGACTACATACGTTAAACGTTTTCTCCCTGGAGAAGAGACACTTAAGAGGAGATGTGATTGCAATATATAACAGTGATTCTAGCATGGGGAAAAAATATTCAGTTTCAGTTCATTTGAGAAGACATAAAGCCACCCATTGAAGTTGGATTAGAAGCAATTTAACCTTAAACTATGAAAGTGGGTTCTTTATTGTTAGAGCTGTAAGGATGTGGAACTCCCCTCCAGAATTGGTGGATGGATGGACTGATGTATTTATTCAACCTTACCAACTATGTAACTGTGTAAAGTGGTTGTATTACCAAGTTCCCAGTCCACCATCCAATAATCTTGGCCAAGGCCTTACTTCTATGCCTATGCCATACTCCTCCAGTAGTAGTAAACTTACTTAATAATAAAATAGAGAACATTAGTATAATGCTTCAAAATAACAATACAGAGTGAAATAAAATGGGGCAAGAATGTAAAAAGTGACTTGGTGCACAGGGCAATTCTACAGTCAAAGGGAACAAAGCAGACCTTTACAAAACAAAAACTGAATGAAGTCTTTAACTGTGCCGTTTTGGATGTATTTATTTAAGGCTGCAATGGTAATTGCTGAAATATAAAAGCATATTACTAACAATTAAATCTCATCACTGTACACTAGTGAGGAAGAGCAATATTTGTTTAACAGCACACAAATTAAAACGATAATGTTGTAGCATATTAAAATATCTTTAACTTGTCCCCTAAGGACTCAGAACATAAAATATAGGTAAAGAAATAAAGTGACTACATTTTCTCAAAATGCTTAAAGGAAAAGCTACGTTGCTAACACCTACACCAACAATGGTTTATTTTTTAAACTTATTAAATCATTAGTTTACACAGTTGTCAGGTTCAGTGGATTGCTGCATTTAAAATCCATTTGAGATCAGTTTATTGTGTGTTCAGATTGCAAAATGGCATAAAATGATGCATGCTAAAAATGTCATAAAACTAATGAATGCTACTTCCTATGAGCCAACTAAAAATGAAAAATGAATCAAAAATACATATCAAAAACCAAACATAAAGGACCCTATAAACTCTAAGCAATAACATTTTGATTTGAGTGAAGGTGTTATGGGTTCTTTAGACATACTCCACTCACTTTTGAATCCAGCATATATGCTTGCATGTTGAATTGAAGGACACATGAATAGGAGCACAAATGGTAGCTATGGCTGAATCTCACAGCCATCTGTTTGCCCATTTTCCAAAATTCGTACCTTAAAATCACACTTTCAGTTGCCAAACAATTTTTTTAATGGCATCCCCTTTGCAATAGAAGATATACTCACCTCTCTAGTAGCCCATGTCTCCTGTTCTAGGTCCGTTCAAGTGCTGCAACCTTTGTCAGATTCTTCCACGTTTGACACTTCAGCAAGTGTCTGATCCTTATATTCACCATCACTTGTTTTGATTCCATCCACCAACCCCTAGATCAGTGCTGTGTCCTATAATAAATCACAACAAAGGGCAGTGGATCAGGTCATCCTACACTCCCACAAGTGACAAATGCTGAAAAGTCCAATAAAGGATGAAGTGCTGGAATGGAGGAAATGTAGAAGATGGACATCACAGGATGCCAAAGAGCAGAGTATGATGGCTCTCTGCTTGCAGGAGCTGCCATTAAGTCTTTTTTGGACAACTGACACAGTCACTTTAAAGGAATACTGTGCTGAAAGAAATATGTAGCCTACAATTTCTTATCTCATTTGTTCTGGAAATGTATGTGTCCTGCATAGCATGATGATCATTGCTTTCAGAGTAACTAACCCAGAACAAGTATACAGAGTTTACTTGCTGTATACTTACTTCAGGTCAGTAATTAAAGGATAAGTACAGCCAAAGATCTTTTGGATGTACTGCTCCTGTCGATCACAGAAGTACAGTTCTTTCTACGCTCCTGTGACCTATTTTCAGCTGACAGCGGGCTGAAGCCAGCTGTCTGCTGATCTCACTTAGCCGGTCCGGGCTGGGGAAAGATCTCAACTTTAAAGTCGGGATCCACCCCAGAGTCTGGAGCAGTACCTGGCTCAATGATCTGCTGAGAGTCTGAGCCATCTCTCTCCCTATACAGCCCAGTACTCTGGGTAAGTATAATTTGAAAAACAAAAACAAAAACACACACTTCTCTTTTAAAGTCACTTTCACACGGGGCAGAATCCGATTTGCTTAGCAGGGGATCTGTCTGCTGATATCCTTATAGCAGAGTGGAAGTGGACTAGAGCAGAGTGGATGACAGCCAGCTCTGCTCTATGGGCGACAGGGTGTAAATGGACTGGCTAGCTATTTACACCCAACTGCCCTCTGATCCAATCTGTCTAGATGGAAAGGAATAGATCCCTTTCATTTTTTTTAGTGGACCAGATTGGATTGGAGATAGGAGGGTGTAAATGGACACAAGTCCATCTACACTAGTGGGACTATAGCGATACATGGACCAAGGAGGTCCATCTGAAAAACTGACAGGTGGACCTGATCCAATCATCCATGCGAAATGGGTCTAAGAAAGTAATGATTTCATTTGCAGACAACATTTACAGAAGAATATCACTTTGATAGCCCACTTTTTTCAGTCAGTACATGTGTCCTTTAAATCTATTCAGTGTAGTTCCCATTTGCAGCTCAAAAAGTAAAAAAAACATTGATGTATTACCCTCTGATACATTAAATTTCAATTTATGCTTAATTTACAATATTTCTTCTGTAATTTTAAATGACACATGATTAAGTACTATTTAAAATTTCCTTGATTCAGTTATCGTGTGGAAAGGCTTAATGGAAGGAAAAAAAAGTAACTATGCATGCACTACTATTCTGAGATTAATGTGACTTGCTTTAAGATAGACCATGCATTACTGCACAGGTTAAAGAATTATGAAAAAAGTGAAAATGAAACATAATATAAAAAATGAAGAATGTATAGCATATTTTTTGTGGTAAAGGCACATTTTTATTTGTAAAAAACACCTTTAGTCAAATTTTGTTTATTTAGTTTTGGATAAAGAAGAAAAGGGATAGTCAAGATTTTAATGATGCCTGTGTCCGGAATCAGAAATTTCCATTCATTGCCTATCACAAAAGAAAGCATATATGCTTAGTAGGTGCACAAATAAAAACATTTATTTTAGTAGAGTAGGGAAGGCTGACAATGTTTAAATTGCTGTCTGTAGCTTTCTGTCTTTGTGACCACCACTATTTCTTGTTCAGATGTTACAGGGAAAGGACCTGAGGGAAAATGGCCCAAGTAGGGTCACAGATAGACATGTGCACGTCTAAATTTTTGGATGCATTCATTCACTGAAGAAATAAGTTTTGTCATATTTGTTATGTTGGACTGATTCGTTTTCAGATTTCATATCTTTGGTATTCGTTTTGTATATTTGTTGGTCCAGGTGGATTAAAAAAATTTAGCAGTTTTTCCAGAAGATTGCTATATGTTCAATATATTATCAAATTAGACAGATACATATCTGAAGAATTCATTATTTCCAACCCGGCAAGAGAAATGGCATGAGCTGATTGGACAATATCGACTGTTTCTCATGTGCTTCTGAATTAACGAATGGAACAAAATTCGGATCCATTCATTATCCAAATCTGAATTATCAGACAAATTCGATACTTGAATTAATTTTCCCATGGGCCCAAACTACTATTGCATCATGTGATGTCATTCAAATGAAGCAAATTAAACAAATGCATTCATTAAATTAATTATAACTTTATTTGGGTTTATTAACATTTGTTACTATGTCCATTTGGAGTCTTGCATACATCTAAATCTCTGAAAATTTTATTTTTGTCCAAAAAATGAATTGCAACGAAACAAAAAGGCGCATGTCTAGTCACAGACAAGAAAAAAAAACTTGAATCAATGTGCTGGATTCAATTTCTCAATAGCTCATGGTTGAAGAAAAACAAATGCATACGGGGAGCACTGGCGTGAACACTTATCTCAACAGGATACCTTCTAGCTAGGTAACCCAACTTTTGGAATGGCTGTGCTGATACTATTTAATTACTAGGCACTTTTTACTGTTTACCTTCCAAATAATTAATTGTGGTGACTGTGCTATTTTTGAGTCCTTCTAACTAAATACAATATTTGAGCCCTGAAGAAGGGGGAAGTATTTAAGCTCCTGAAATGTGATGACTGTTGTGATGACTGTTGACCAATATTAAAAGACTTTGGACTCTCATATTCATTCTTTCCATGCTACCAAAACTGTTCCGAGTTAAGAACTATTGTTATTTAAAAATTTGTTTGAGAAATGTAGACTATTTTTGTGAAAGGAAATTACTGCTTTATTCATTCTCATGTTTCTACCTCTTGGACTCATGTAGATTGGCACAAAAAGAGAGGTCATACCTAAACAGTAGTTATAAAAAGAGAATACATGGCATGATGCCGATCAATAATTTAGTTAAACATTCATTTTATTAAATCATGTCTAATATGACATAATATAAAAAAAGAAATCAAATAAAAGTAAAAATCAAAATACACACCCCCTAATCACAACCACCAAAGACACCATTGGCTTCAACACAGAACTTAAGAGCTAGACATCAATGCATAGTCACAGAGCACATGTGAACTGGGAGAAATATCAGTAGTAGCCACCTCTCTTTCACAAAAACACATGCACCTCTTGTCCACTATATACTTCCCAAGAGGAAAGTCAGCTAAATAGAGGAGCAAGCTTCTAAACTACAGAGATACAATAAAGTGAAAATGGAGGAGATAAGGCATGGCATAAAAGTTATTGATCACAGTTAAATCATTCATATAGATGCATGTCCATTAATATCCACAAAGTTGTGTATTACACATAGGGTGCCATAAGCAAAGTTGCATGATATCTGGAATCTTAAAAATAAGAGAAGGCAGAACTTGGCTACATATTCTGCTAATAGTGACATACATCTCTTAAATACCAATGCAGTAGATGAAGTATACTGGCCAAATTTGGTCATGTACTAAAAATGTCCTGTCTTGTCACACCATATGAGTAAACATGACTCTTATGTCCACTCTGTATTTGGCAGAATAAGTAACCAGTTTGTAAAGCAAAACAAGCTGTATTGCAAGCAAAGCAATGGTGTGCTGGAAACATCAGGCAATTTACAGGTGGTGAAATACTCTCTTTAGCCCCTACTGAATATATGCAGGGCTGAGCTGACACTTCCAGTTAATTATGATGTCCCATGCCGCTGTATCTGATAGTGGAGTTATCTCTCACACATATGACATACGAGTGCAACCTGTCTGAAAGTGTGTGGTAATCACATTGCCATGTCCAGGTGCCTAGACCAGATGCCTGGTTTACCACCTTGATCAGGTTGCTCCTGGGGTTGCTCCATGAACACTGCCTGGGAATGCTGAAAGTAGATGCTACTCCTTACTGCTTAGCCAGCTTGTCTCCGTGATCTCCAGGAGTGGGCATGATTGCACATGAGGTCAAGTGTGTCATGTCATTGACACGTTTCGCTGATTAGCATATTCTAGCTTCGTCAGGACTAGAGTTAGGCACTACTGTTGTTTAAAATAACATGCTTAATAAACTAAAATAATTTGTTTAAGAAATGTAAACTATTTTTGTGAAAGGAACTTACTGCCTAATGCATTCCAATATCTCTATCTACTGGACCCATGTACTGTAGATTGGCTATTTTTCCTCAATAACATATTATAGCACAATGCAGCTTAGCTACCATGATGCTTGGCTTTTAGCTTCTTGCTTTATTTAAATTATGTTGTCAGTCAGAACTACATCATAATGTTTTTTAGCTCTTTTAGACCCTTCAATATTTCAGAATCTGAAAAAAATAAATAAATACAGTGTGATTAAATACATTGTGTATGTTATTTCTAAGAAAAACAACAAATATGTGAAAGATAATAATTCAAAATTCAAATTCTTATTCAATATAATACATAGAAAAATATTACTATATTGCACCTCTTATCATTGTATACAATGTACAACAACCCCTCACCCTGTGTACACGATAAACCTAGCTGACAACCTTGCCAGCCAGCACTTCATATCTGGTCAGGGAATCCTTAAATGCTAAACTGTGCTTAAGGTGCCTGTTTTTACAGTGACAGAATGCAAACCTGTAACATGTCCCTTTCAGTTTTTCGAGTCAGAACACTCCAGCAATGACCTCCAATTCTCTGTACATCTGTGCCAAATATCATGCTGTGCACCACTTTCACTATGACCTCTAAAAAAGAACTCCCCAGTATGCCTTATTCACTACTGTGGCTGACCACTAGTTTGCTATGTATCCCAAAGAGACATTCCCACAGGTGTGATTCCATGAGCAGAATTAGACAAATGTAATTCTGGTCATGCCATCCACATTACCATCAGGTATCTTGATGGATATTATCGGGACTTCTGATGAACTTCTCACTATATGCTCTTATAGTTATGTGTTCTTTATGGAGTTGCATAGTAGCATAGTAGCATCACTTAGTCATCTAAGCTTTAAACATTAGAGAAAAGTATACTAAAAAAGCCCTTGAACACTTTTACTTTTATTTAGATTCAAAACGGTTATGTTTTTAAACACTTTTCTAGGGACAAGTATGGGCTTTTCTAATTGGAACCCTAATTCCATTTTTGTCCATTGCCACTAACTACACTGAGAGGGGAAATGCCCAACAATCTCAATAAACTCATTCTTAAGGGGCTCACCCCCCAAGACCTCCTCTTTAGCTTCACCTCAAGGAACTCTGGGCTAATTTCCTAAATTTTAAACAATGAAGTTCAACCTTACTCTCCCAGGGTTTCCAAAATTGTGGGACAGTAAGGAGGAAGGAAAAACAGGGGTATACAGCAGCTGAACAATACAAAGTTTTCATATTTCTTTCAACAATTTTGTCTTAAAGGGGAACCTCAAATCCATAGTTAAGTTCCTTTGGAGAACCTCAAGTGAGTGAGCATTGCTGAAGGTTGTGTTTCTTATAGGATGCACCTCAGTGCTAGAGACTGCATCACCTCTCACTGACACCATAGCCTGATGCTCTCCCAGAGTGTTGCTATGCATCACAGCCAATATCTTTTCTGACTCAGCAAAAAACAATCTGCTCCACAACCTAAGAACATTGCCAGTTTGGTACTCAACAGAATTAGTCATATTAGACTGCATTAGCACATTTTGCACATTGTGAGCCTGTGGCACTTCCCTTAACACATGAATATTCATTTCAGTCTTTAAAGGAACAGTTTCACTCACTAGGGTAACTGTAAAGTTGTCTTGAGAAACCTCTAGCTTTTGCACATCCAGCCCCTTTTAGGTTTAGGGACATCTTTGTTTTACCTTATTATTTATTTTGTTAATACTGTTGCTAGAACTACCTTCCTACCACATTTAGATCAGCAGTTTGCTTAAAGCAGTATAACACCCAAAAGCAAATGAAAGGAATGATTTTCTTTTCCCCTCAGAGACCCCCGGTCTGTGGAGAGATTCCTGGTTTATCAGCAGAATTCTGTGAACACCCCTTGAACACGGAAATTATGGCAGCTTATGTTCAGAGATGTTCAAAGTTTATTAGACATTAATAAGATTATATAGACTACAGATAATAATAAGGGAGGGGGGAGCGAGTTTCAAAACTGTAACTTGTAACTTTCCATCATGAGCTAACTACATGAAACATAACATATACATTTCTTGGTACAAATTGTTTTGGCTAACTTTCTGGAAAACAGCAAGACAAAGACATTGTCAGGGTCATGTTAGCTTCTGTTGATACATCCTTGAACAACCAAAAACAGTTTAATTAAACTTCTAATATATCTGCAAAAAGCTAACTTAATACTTAAAATGGCGTACATAATACAAAATGGAAGTTATCTAGATCCTTTCAATCCCCTCTGAGATCATGAACATGATCTCAATTCTTTACTTCATTCATCTTTTTGTACATAGCCAGATAACCTTCATTTGTATTCTGCGGCTTGGTAGCTCTAGCAATGCAATATAATGAGCATTTAAAACATAGATATAAAGATAAAACAAAAAACAATATCATGACTATGCTTACAGCGATACCTTTCATCCATGAAAAGATGGAACCAAATCCTGATCCTAACCAATCAAAAAGAGTCCATCCATCTTTTCCTATAGCTCTAGCTTCTTCCATCAAACCATCTACCTGTTCCCTGTGTTGCTTTATTATTTCATAATAATCTGGAACAGTCATTGTGGTATTATATATCCAAGTACAACATTCATAATCTTCTGTCATCTCACACAAACCTGTCAGAGCAGCACTCATACTTTCAATAGCTAATTCTTGCATCTCCAGCTGTTTTCTAATAGCTCTGGTCTCAGTATTTAGCAACCCCATGTCCTTAGAGTTCCTCTCCAGTATATCATCAATAATGTTTGTGTAATTATTTATTTTGTTCATAAGTGTTATTCCCCATCCCGTGTAAGTAGGAAACCATGACCAAACCTTATCCCCTGTAGAGAATAGATCTACCTTTTCTTGTTTGGTTTCCCTTCTCTGTCTCAGAGTTAGTTGGTGTTTTGGGTATGTACTGGCTTTTACCTGGTGTTCCTTTTGGTCTATAGCTGCCATAATTGGCACTAATTGGGCTACATAGCACCAGCCCTGGACATTACTCGGTATCCAAGGGTAACAGATCTTACCACAACAGATATAGGTATTGTTTCCCAAGGAGATCGGCAATTTTTGTATTGCAGAGCAAAATTCAGGGGTGACAACAAGTGTAAAATAAAAAAGAAGTTTTCCAAACATAGTTTTCCCCACATTATCTTGTATCCCTTCTAAACTTTCATTCAGGGTTTTACCATTTACTTGCCAGAGTTTCACAGAAGAAGTTCCATCCCTCCTTCCAGGATCAGATATGTTTAATATGGACTGAGAGCACATTCCCCTTCCCTTGTGGGAAGTATTCCCCAGTCTAAAACACCAATCGGGGAGTTGAGTGACTCCCAGAGTTGGAAAAGATATGGTGGCATTAGAAGTAATATTGGTCAAACCAATACTTACATTCCCTTTTATTAACAAAAATATTTTGACTGGAGTGGCCAGAAGAGGAATTTCATATGTGCTAGGATGTAACTTACTACATATCCAACATTTATCATAACCTGACTTTTGAGCATAAGCATATTTAAACTGCATCATCAACATTTTTCCTGAAAAAGGATTGTTCTCTTCAAAAGTTCTCTTTGACTTTCTTTCACTTTTGGTTATCTGGGTCTCATTTAAAACTAGTCCTTGACCACAGATACCTTTTATTAGGCCCAAGTCCTCAGGGTGATAAATACAGTTAGTTAGGATCCATACTGGCAGGAAAAAGAGCACAGTCAGTGTGCCCAATAGGACCCAGAGCTTCAAAGCACCATGAGGGGCAGTAAGGAATGTCATCTTCAGGGTCTTTCTCACCGACTTCACCCGCTCTTCGAGGATTTTCTACTTGTCCTTCACCCCCTTTTTCCGTTTCGTATTTCTCAGGTGTTTGGTTCACCTTCTTCACTCGACTAGCATGGATCCAGGACTGGGAATTCTCCACCAGAACAGCCGTTCTGGTAACCGCTATCACCGTAGTAGGTGGTCCAAAGGGGTAGCCTTGCTTCTTGTCTTTAGCGAGTTGGCGGACCACTACGACATCTCCCACTTGGAAAAGGTGTGTTGGTTCCTGAAAAGATAAAGGAGAGGTGCGAGCAACATTTCTTTCAATCTGATCTAAAGTTTGAATCAATTTTCTCACATATTCTAGTTGTACCAGGTCAAGGTCCCCTCTTTCTAACATAAGTGGCTGTCTAGCCCAAGGAGTGGGGAATGGTCTTCCCATTAATATTTCAAAAGGAGATAACCCTGTAGTCTTATTAGGTGTCATTCTTACCTCTGCTAGAATTGCAGGTAACATCTTCTTCCAGTGGGTATAGGTTCCTCCAGTGGCCTTCCTCAACTTATCCTTAATTGTCCTGTTCATCCTTTCTACTATACCCGAACTTTGAGGATGATAGGGAATATGAAACTTCCAATCTATCTTAAGTACTTTTACCAAATCTTGACATACCTTGGCCACAAAAGCTGGTCCGTTATCAGAATTTATCTGCAGCGGACATCCCCATCTGGGTATTATCTCCTGTGTAAGAATTCTGACTACAGTTTGTGCGTCTTCTTTATTAGTGACAAATGCTTCCACCCATCTGCTGAACATATCCACCATTACCAACAAAAACTCTTGGCTCTGTCCTGTTTTTGGCATGTGGGTAAAATCTATTTGTAAATGGGTGAAAGGTGTAGTTGGGTACACTAGATGCTGGTGTTGTGATTTCTTTGGGTTCTGTGGATTGTTCCTTATACATGTAATGCACCTAGAAACATATTCTTTCACCAACCTAGATAAGCCTGTAATGTAAAAATCCTGCAATAATGTTTCACATGTCGTTTTCCATCCTCTATGTCCTAGACCGTGGTACTGTGCAATGAACAATGGGGCACTTGACATGGGAATGCATGGTTTCCCCTCTAAGCACACTAGACCAGAAGCTGGATCTAGTTGTGCTCCAGAACCATTCCAGTCTGCTAGATCGACTTTTGTAGCAAATTTTTGTAAATCTGCATACATCTGGTCATGTGGGGTAGTTGTGATGCCTGAAGTGAGCAAAGGCATCTGCTCACTGGCCACCTGTTGTAATGCGGTTTCCTTTGCTACCTTATCTGCTAATGCATTTCCTTTGGCAATATGATCTCTGCGATTTGTATGTGCCCTGCAATGTAGAATGGCTAATGTTTTTGGTAACTGTATGGCTTTGAGTAGATCAGATATCAAAGAAGAGTGAGATATGGTTTTGCCATCAGCAGCAATGAATCCTCTTCTCTCCCAAATGACCCCAAAATCATGTACAGCACCATGGGCGTACTTGGAGTCTGTGTAAATGTTGACATCCTGTCCTGCAAATAATTGACATGCTCTTGTAAGGGCAATCAGTTCGGCTGCTTGGGCTGACTGATATGGGATTGGCTTTGCCTCGAGTATTTTGTCAGGAAGTTGCACAATGCCGTATCCTGCATGGTACGTACTATTATTTGGCCTAGAACATGAGCCATCTACAAACACATCTGGGGCCCCATCAAGAGCCACAGCTGACATGTCGGACCTAGGGGAAGTGTCTTGCTGTATGTGGGTTATACAATTGTGTTCTGGTGCCACTTCATCCTGTTCCCCCTTTAGCCCCAGTAGGGCATTCAAAATTGGAGTAGGACCTGAATTTTCTGAAGAATATATAATAAAGTTGGGATCAGATAGAAGAATCACTTCATATCCGCTCAACCTTTGTGCTGACATGTGTTGAGTGTGTATGTTTTTCAGTAGTAAGGACACTTGTTGTGTGGTGTGTAGGGTAGTTTCATGTCCCAATGTGAAAGAAATAGCCATCTCCACCAGAATCGCGCACGATGCAACAGCTCTCAGACAAGCAGGCATGCCCTGAACCTGAGTTGGCACTACTTTGGAAAAAAAAGCTACAGGGCGGAGCTTGCCTCCATGTTCCTGAGCCAGGACCCCCGCCATGGTTGTACAATTTTCCCTAGCATACAGATGAAACATTTTCTTATAATCAGGTAGTCCAAGACCAGGGGCCGTTACCATAGCATTCTTCAGGTACACAAAGGCATCAACCATTTCATTTGACCATGTGAGAATGTCAGGTGATTCTGAAAGTGTGGCAGACCTCAGAGTGTGATCATAGAATGAACAATCAGGTATCCATTGGCGGCAGTAACCAATCATACCAAGAAAAGTTAGCATGTCCTTTTTTGTTTGTGGGCGGGGCAGACCCACGAGAGCCGCAGCTCTTTTGTGACTGACATTCCTCTCACTATGACTTAGAATAAAACCAAGGTATTCAACCTGTTTTTGGCACCATTGCAATTTCTTTTTAGATGCTTTGTGACCATTCCCTGACAACCATTCTAACAGAGACCAACTATCCTCCTGACTGGCCTCCTGACTTGAACTACAAATCAATAGGTCATCCACATATATAATGAGGACCGAACCATTGGGAGGGGTCCAGGACCTCAGTGTGGTCTGGAGGGCAAGTGAGTAGACTGCAGGCGAATCTACATAGCCCTGGGCATTCTACACCAGGTCATCTGGCAATTTTCAGAATATAAATACAAATAGCGCCCTTGTCTGGTGGTCCACAGGAACCGAAAAAAATGCATTTGTTAAATCAATCACTGTAAAATATTCTGCATCGGACGGAATGGAGGTAAGGAGTGATGGCACATCAGGCACTATTGGGGCTAATGGAACCACCAAATTATTTATGGCCCTCAAATCTTGTACAAACCTGTAAGAGCCATCCGGCTTCTTAACAGGATTGATAGGTGTGTTGTAAGGAGAAACAGTTTCTTCTACCTTCTGTTTACATGCTGTAGCAATAGGGAGGGAAGCCTTATTCTTGAAAACCCTTTTTAATTCTGTGTCAAGCTCCTCCCACATAGTTTCTCTCCCTTCTGTGGTATTTAGTTTATAGGCAGTAGCCTGTGTATTACTTGGTTCTATGTGACTAATGCTTTTTACATTTATCCAATCCCAAGCTGGATTATTTCCCAGAATACCATCAATGATCAATCTCATATCTTCCTGTGTGTAATTTCTTCATAAACATGCCTTTTTTAAATAAGCAAGTGTACCTCCAGGAGATACTGTAGGCTTGGGACAATGTTTAACAATCTTATTAATATCTTCCAATTCTATGGGTTTTTTTTAGAATTAGTTCTCCTGCTGTGAGAAAAGGTAGTGTCAATATAGCCAACTCCTTTCCTCCTACGGCCCCCTCATCTTCTCTTTTTCCCTCTAGTTTCTTATCCATGGATCTAAGCTGCATTCTAAATTCCTCCACATCTCTGCCCTTTCTATGACTGGTGTCACTTCTTCTCCATTGACTATCCTTTTTCTGTAATTTTATTATATTTACCTGTCCCTGTTCTTCGTATTCCAACTCTCCTTCGTTGTCATTATTCTCCGTAAGGATGCCTTGAACTTGACTACCCTCTTCTAGTGATTTTATACTAATAATCTGTTTGGGTCTAGTGGAGGGGCCTGGCTGTATTGGTTGTAGATCCGGGACGGGAAGTGGCGCAGGGACAGGGGCAGGGACTGCAGAGACAGGAGCAGGGGCTGGAGGGGCATTAGACTGGGGAGTAATCATCCCCAAACTAATCAAAAAATCATCATCAGCAGCATTTTTAAAACAACTTAATGAAGGATATATATTATACGGAGGGGGTGGGATTGGTGTCTGAACTGTTTTCAGTCCAATCTTGGGTCTGCATGTCTTTTCAGATTGATGCTTTTCCTGGCATATTTTTAATGTATCCAATTTCAACTTCCTCTTTTGTTTTAAAGAGAAAATCAAATTGAACTTTCCCTTGCTATTATCAACCCAATACGGTGACCATTTTAACCAGTTTTCTCCCCCTTTCTTCATATAAACTTGGTCCCATTGTGGGTCCCCCTCATACCAAGGAAAGGCTTGTTTGTCCCCCAAACGTCATCCCTTAACCATGTCTGTATGAAAAAGATCATTTGCCCCCTTTCTTGGGAATGGGTCTGTACTCCCCATAGCTTCTGTCCAGCCTGCCATACAATCCACCCAGGGATTTATTAAATAATAGTCCGTTCCACAAACTCTAGCAACATAATCCTTACAATTTTCTCCCTTTTCTGGGGGACCTGGTGGGTAACTACCTCCTTGACCCATATTTAGACAGTGGATAAGACAATTTTACCTTCAAATCTTATTTTGTTCCACACAACAAATTATCTTATACTTCTACGCAACAGAAAGAAAAAGCAAAAGACAGATAAACCAGAATCTGCTCCACAGACTTATTAACCTCTTGATAACTTCCCAAAAGTTATCTCTTCACTGTTTTACCAAAAAACAGTGTGTTCTACCAGAGAACAATCTGTGTTTACCAAAAACACCTTTTTTATAGTGCACTATTTTGTAACTCTACCAAAGAGTTAAGTCTGCTTACCAAAAGCAGCTACAGGTTATCACGGGTCTATATAGACAATACAGAATGATTCAAGACCTTCCCTCAACACAGGGCAAGAAAGAGCTTTTAGTCATAAAAAGACAAAAGGTTTACTTACCAAGTGAGGTGGGTGGTCATCCCGGGCTGAGCCCCCAGCTGAAAGGAATGATTTTCTTTTCCCCTCAGAGACTCCCGGTCGGTGGAGAGATTCCTGGTTTATCAGCAGAATTCTGGGAACACCCCTTGAACACGGGAATAATGGCAGCTTATGTTCAGAGATGTTCAAAGTTTATTAGACATTAATAAGATTATATAGACTACAGATAATAATAAGGGAGGGGGGAGCGAGTTTCAAAACTGTAACTTTCCATCATGAGCTAACTACATGAAACATAACATATACATTTCTTGGTACAAATTGTTTTGGCTAACTTTCTGGAAAACAGCCAGACAAAGACATTGTCAGGGTCATGTTAGCTTCTGTTGATACATCCTTGAACAACCAAAAACAGTTTCGTTAAACTTCTAATATATCTGCAAAAAGCTAACTTAATACTTAAAATGGCGTACATAATACAAAATGGAAGTTATCTAGATCCTTTCAGCAAATATGTATTATTTTTCAGCTTACAAATTTTTAGATGTGGTGGCAATATTAGTTTTCCTTTTTTTTTTATGGGGGGGGGCCTTTCTTTTCTTTCTTTTCATCTGGTGATCTGACCAGTAAGCCTTTTGTTTTTCAACAAAACAAGCTGTTCTGCAGAAGTAGCAGTCACAGGTTTGAGAAAACCCATTTACAGGTGTGCTTACAATGATCAGCTTATATATATTTATGTAAAACCTTTATCCTAAAAGGAGACACTTTTTTCTGTAACTGCTTATAAACTGTTAGCTGGAATTCAGCTTCAGTTTGTTAGTGTATCTAAATCTGCTAACACTCCACTCCCCCAAGACTGACAATATTGCTGTTCACAGGTTCCCCCTTCATTCAGAGTGGGGACACTCTAATACAGGAGGTGTGTAACTGGCCAGATAACAAGGTGTAAACATTAAATTTTAGCCTGGGTTCACACTTCTGCGGTGAGGCATATCCCATGTATTTCACACAGGAACCACACCAAATTCCTGTGCTAATCGCATGCAAATTCTTTTCAGTGTGATTTGAGGTCATATTTTGTATGGCTCAAATTGCACCGCATCTGCACCAAAAAGGTGCAGGACCCTTTCTTTTGTGCACACTAGAATCGGATCGGGTATTCACACACATGCGATACGATTCTGCACATCGCACCATGTGAAAACTGATTTTGGGGTGTTGTTAACTTAACATACACACCCACAGCAGTTTGCATTAATGGGTTGTGATTATGATGCGGTGCAGATCTCGCACAGAAACCGTTGTGAATTCTGCACCGCATCAGTGTGAACTCAGGCTTACAGATTTACAGGCTCACTCTCATCGCTAGGATCATCACTATACAGATTACTGCACAGACGGAAGTCTCGTTCTTTATACACAGCAGATCTACCATCTGGGATCACTCCCAGATCCCAACAGCTTCACTGCCTGTCTCTTGTTTTATCAGTCCCAGTAATTTTCTGTTTGAAGAAAGTTTTACCAACCACCACTGTATACCTTTTTCACAGAAGAACACTGTGGTTGTGATAACTCAGTAGACTCCTTCCATGGACCTGCCATTCCACCCATGTGGCTTTAGAATGGAATAACAGCATGCTGTACATGAGCCTTGACACCCCCTATAGGATTGGACTTTACCTCCCATCCATTCAGGAACTTCTTACATTCGAAATTGCACTCATTAAGCTGCTACTTCTAAATAAAATTGGATCTTGGTTATCCTCTTTCACTAACCCTATCAACATTTATGAAGGATTAAACTAATTATATTGTGAGTGAAATATGTAGGTTGCCATTGTTGATGTGTTAAAAAACTGCATTTGCTTGGTTGTCATTTTATCCAGTGACTTCAATACATTCTGATTTATTGATCTGGAACTAGCAAATGGTTGGTTACCATTCATCCTTGATCTAGGAGATCTATTCCCAGGAAACAAATATCCACAGAGTTTTGCCTGGCCACCCAGTTGTGCAGTGCAGGGGTATCACTAGTGCTGGGCACTTGTATCTCTTATGGAGTGCAACAGGTCCCAAAGCTGTTACCACTCATTTTAAAAAAAATGTTGGGCACTGCAATGCTTTCTGAACCTTGGTTTCCACATTATTTAGACCTCATATACAGCAGCTGTACAGAGCCATGGAAGGCCCCCCTACAGAGTCATGGAAGCCCCCCCTAAGCTCCCCCTTGGCTCTGGTGTGCAATGTTACATTACACTGCCAAGGACTTCCCATTTCCTGTTACCTGCTGCTGTAACTGAAGTGTGGTAAATGGATTTCAGGGGTGGTCTGTACTGGAAGTTGATGATCTTTACTGAGGGGGAGGGCTGAGATCTGAATGGGAGAAGATAAGTTTGTATTCCTGACCCCTATGTCCTTCTCTACACACTCCTGACCCCTGCACTCTATAAAATATGCATTCCCTTGTGTGTTACACACACCTGACCCTTGCACTCCATGTGTTACACACTCCTGACCCCTGCACTCAGTGTGTTACTTATTCCTGATGCCTGTACTTCATGTGTTACACACTCCTGACATTTACACTCAGTGCATTACACACTCATGACCCCCTGTACTTTGTTCATTATACACACCTGACCCTTGTACTCCATGTGTTACACACTCCTGACCCCTGCACACAGTGTGTTATTTAATCCTGATGCCTGTACTTCATGAGTTACACAGTCCTGACCCTTGCACTCGGTGCTTTACACATTACTCACCCCTATACTCTGTCACATACTCAGTTACATATTCCTGATCCCCGCGGATTTTGTTATATACTATTGATCCCTGCACTCTGCAATTGTATACTTCTGAACTCTACACTTTGTGTTACACACTCCTGACAATAGAGTGCACACCCCATGTGCCCCATCACTTCTCTACTCATACTGCCTAAGGCATTTACTTTTATACTCTTTTAATGACTGCTTCTTGTTCCAGAAACCTGTGACCAATTATTTTAGGAAGTGTTAAAAATGTGGGCGTGATTTTGTGTTTGTCGCTAAAAATGGGTGTGTGTTTTTTTCATGTGGTTAAAGTAGGCATGATCAGTAGGGTGTCCCTAGATTTCATTCTGAAAATCTGGTAACCTTAATTTAGCTAAAAAATAAGGAGTTCCGACTTCACTCCAATTTCACTTGCATGCATAAAATCAATCAACATATAGAAAGTCACAAAAGAGTAATGTGACGAAAATGCTCCAGGGAAACAGTTTTATATTTTAGGTGCACACAACATCTTCAAGGATGGAGCTGTCGCTTTTGGTTTACACCACACTGATAGCTTGAAACAGTTTTGTCACTTTACACATTTGTGATTTGGGAACTCAGAGTACTCTCCCCCAATGATCAGACTTCTGCTGACCCCCCCCCCGCCACCACAGACCAGTGTGCTGCTGTTTCTCCTCCCCTACCTCCTTATGCAGCTGAGAACAGAGGATATGTAATCACTTATAAAAAAAATGGAAAAACATTATTATGAATTTAAATTCTTTATAGATATATACAAATGTTTTTTTTATTTTAAACTGAATGGGTTGTTTTACAAGGTGAGGGTTTACATCAATTCAAGAACAGGGTCCTCTTTGTCTGTCTTTTTTGGATCTAATACTATGTTGCCTTGGATCTGTTTAGAGTTGAATCATAACATGAGGCATGATAAATGATAAGAAAAAAGATGAGTCTGGCGCACAAAGAAGGCTTATCCAAACAAGTCATATAAATATAAACAACCAGTTAAACATTAGCCAATCAGCTATAATGGCACTAAAGAGAAGGACTAAAAATCTAAGAGTCCATTATTAAGTTTAATAATCCTTGATGCACTTAGGGTTCAAAAAGAGGCAGCCATCCTTGAGAGTGTATCCAACTTTAAGTATCAAGATCAGAGCGAGAAAGCGCCAGCTAAGTGCAGTAGTTAAGAATTCATTTATTCCATAGGATTAAAAGCACTCACAAAAAACAAGAGTATACAAAGCTCATCTGTGTATATGTGTAGGGCCACTCATCTCCGTCCTGTAGTTACTGCCAGTGGTGGTCTCAGAGCCCCATGGAGATGAGTCCAATGGTGTGTAAACCAGGAAGAGGCTGAATTGACCAATGTGGAACGCACCTGCGGAAGTGACGTCACCGGAAGGGTCAGAGGACCAGAGGTCAACCACACAGAGATGCAGGCTACACGCTCGGAGCCTCTAGCTCCTTCTGCAGGTCTACTAGTACACTCCTATGATACCAAACAAATAGGGAGCCATCCTAAAGAGACAACAAGGCCCAGATTAGTAATAGCAGTGTCTGGCTAGAAAAATATCCCCTAAACTCTAGCAATATAAGAATTAAATAATAATAATAATTAATATATAGGTGATAAATAATGCATAACAAATGGTGAGATGGTATAAAATATCTATGCTATATCCCAAGCAATCCTTTTTGTAGAGAGAATGACAGTTTTTATAACCTTAGGCACAAAAGTAGTAGATACACTCAACTATATTGCAGGTTTAGCTCCTTGCTGGTGCATATTTGAGGAAAAACAGTATGACAAAAAGAAATATGTTAGTTAAAATGAAATTATAATCATCTCTTCAAAATTGCTAAGGAATATCTGAGAACAGCCAGTCCCCCAATACAATCATAAAATGACCACTGTTTCCACTGGAGAATAAATCAAATACAGAATTTCTTTTTATAATTACAGCAGATTTCATTTTCATAATGGAAAGTGACATTAAGAAACGATTCAAAGTGTAATAATGAAGCATGGCCTTCCAAGCATTATAGAACAAAATTGATACAAGAACATGTTAATGTCTAAATTCAGCACAGTGTTATATTTCATAAAATGCGTATGATTATGTAAAAAAGGCATAAGCAATTTACAGCACTCATCATATGTTGTGGCTGCTTATGGGTTGAAAGTTTTGTAAGTTGCTAAATTCCTGCATAGTAAAAACTAGAGTCAGATGTATAATGAAGAACATAACGAATGAAGTGCAGAAGTCAGAAGCATATATTACAACATAGCATATACAGTGCAGGCTTCAGGAGTATAAAGTACAACATAGGGAATACAGTGCAGGGGTCAGAGGCATACGCATACCATAAAACATAGTATACAGTGCAGGAGAGAGAACTATTACATACAACATAGCTTATACTGTGCAGGGGTCAGGAATATAACTCACAACATACACAGAGATGGTGCAAAGTCACTACTAGTAGAGCAAGCAGGTAGAGATAACGTAGAGCAGAACCTACTGTATATACAGTCTTTCTGTTATGAAATTTGAGGATGTATTGCTTCATAATAGGGATGAGGTGAACTTACCTGGGTTGAGTTCGAGATAGGTTCGCAGAACATGACCAAAGTTAAAAGGCAATGGATTATCAAGCAAATGGCATTGGGCTGGGCACTGCCCTGGTGAACTTGCACCAAAGCAAAATAAATGTTTAAAAAATGTAATTTGCCGGGGAGCAGTAATTTTGTTAATACTTTAAGAGCAACATTAAAAATGCCAAATGCCTTGAAATAATATGTCTGGGGGTTCCCCTTAACCTGCCTGTGAAGTGGTGCATTGGTAAAATGTACACAACCTACTGCAGCAAAACTGATATTTGCAAAGAAAAAAAATAACAGCTTTGGATGCTCTAATTCCATTTGTAAATAAAGCAGATGGGAGTTTCCTTTATCTATATCAAAATCTTGTCCTAGACAATGGTCTTATATAGACGTTAGGGGGAAAACTCTATCCTTATTGAGGGTCTGGTATGGATATTAAGTGGGGGCAGACAGTTAAGAACAAATAAAAGCCCTGGTAGACTAGGAAAGGGGGTCAATAAGCATGCACTTACCCTCCTTCCTGAACCATTTCAGGCCACATGCCCTCAACATGGGAGAGGTACCTTGTTAGGGCTTTTCCCCTAGCAAAGCAACATCTCCCCAAGTGTTGGTGAGGAAAAGGACTTTTTCTCAACAACCCTGGGCTGGTGGTTTTGGGGGTCTGAGGGCAAGGGGCTTATCTTAATATGGCAGCCCCATTTAAAATAATGGAATTCTCAGATACAGGCTGCATATTAACTTTTCTCTATACTGTATATGCTTCACTGTAATGTCCTGAACTATTCACAACTCTCCACTGTTGGCATTGAGACCAATCTCTATTTTTTTTTGGAAGTTCAGCTCAGACGCCAACTGTTTAGACATGTTATGTATAGCCATACATAGGCACATCACCAAATACAGGAGGGCTCTTGTCCTTACTTCCTGCATGAGAATTGAAAACACTTTTGAAATTATCTATAATAGACAGTTGCTAGGCAGCAAAGTACTGAACAGAATTACCTTAAAATCTGCTGTAATTTTTCATCTTTTGTCTAAGTATAATATGGGAATCTAATCCTTTATATTCATCTTAAATGAAAGAGATAAGGAACAGATACAAGATAAACTGGTTGGCTCTTAGCCGTTGTCAAATCTCTTTGCTTTTGTCTTGTCAGTAGAATTTATGACTTGGTGTCACACGGTGCAGAAGCCATGATCACCTTGGTGTAGGTTTTTAAACAAATCAATTCACTGTCATGTAGTCTAGATTGTATTTAATGCTGTACTGAAAATAATAAGGAGATATGTTTTTAAAGTTAAACTGCAAGCAGATATAATAATATTTAAATATATTTTCATTGCAACTACTGTAACTGCTAAAATGTGTCTTGATATCAGCCTTCTGTAATTGCTAGTGTAGAGCTCACACCCGAAGGAGCCGCTGGAATTAACGGGCACTTCTGTCCTTACGTCACTGTTGAACCATATATATATTGGATCCACAGCACACCAGTACACTTTGTGGGAAGTTTTATAATAGGTTTAATAACACAGGTAAAACTTTGCAAATAGACTGCAAATTAACTTGGAAAATAGCAGTTAAATGCACTGAATGCACAGATCTTCCAGAATTGGCACAATAGCATCAATAAACACAATATGCATGTATATACGTATATACCGGTATACAGTGGGGATCGAAAGTTTGGGCACCCCAGCTAAAAATTTGTATTAATGTACATAAAGAAGCCAAGGAAAGATGGAAAAATCTCCAAAAGGCATCAAATTACAGATTAGACATTCTTATAATATGTCAACAAAAGTTAGATTTTATTTCCATCATTTACACTTTCAAAATAACAGAAAACAAAAAAATGGCGTCTGCAAAAGTTTGGGCACCCTGCAGAGTTAATATCTTGTACTGCCCCCTTTGGCAAGTATCACAGCTTGTAAACGCTTTTTGTAGCCAGCCAAGAGTCTTTCAATTCTTGTTTGAGGTATCTTTGCCCATTCTTCCTTACAAAAGTCTTCCAGTTCTTTGATATTTCTGGGCTGTCTGTCACGCACTGCTCTTTTAAGGTCTATCCATAGATTTTCAATTATGTTGAGGTCAGGAGATTGTGAAGGCCATGGCAAAACCTTCAGTTTACGCCTCTTGATGTAATCCCCCGTGGATTTCGAGGTGTGTTTAGGATCATTATCCATTTGTAGAAGCCATCTTCTCTTTAACTTCAGCTTTTTCACAGATGGCATCAAGTTACCATGCAAAATTTGCTGAAATTTTTTTGAATCCATTTTTCCTTCTACTTGTGAGATGTTCCCTGTGCCACTGGCTGCAACACAACCCCAAAGCATGATTGATCCAACCCCATGCTTAACAGTTGGACAGAGGTTCTTTTCATTAAATTCTGTGCCCCTTCTTCTCCAAACGTACCTTTGCTCATTCCGGCCAAAAAGTTCAATTTTAACCTTATCAGTCCACAGAACTTGTTTCCAAAATTCATCAGGCTTGTCTATATGTTCATTTGCAAAGTTCAAACGATGATTTTTGTGGTGAGGACATAGAAGAGGTTTTCTTCTGATGACTCTTCCATGAAGACCATATTTGTACAAGTATCTCTTTATAGTGGAATAGTGTACCACAACTCCAGTGTCTGTCAGATCTTTCTGGAGGGATCGTGCAGTCAAACGTGGGTTTTGAATTGTTTTTCTCACAATCCTGCGAGCTGTTCTGTCTGATATTTTTCTTGGTCTTCCAGATCTTGCTTTAACTTCCACTGTTCCTGATGACTGCCATTTCTTAATTACATTCCGAACAGAGGATATTGACATCTGAAAATGCTTTGCTATCTTCTTATAGCCTTCTCCAGCTTTGTGAGCGTCAACTATTTTCAGTTTCAGTTTTCTAGACAACTGCTTAGAAGAACCCATGGTGCTGATTGTTGGGACAAGGTCAGATGAGTCTGGGCATTTAAAACCTTTGAGATTGACATCACCTGGTCTTCCCAGACGATGATTGAGAACAATCCATGACACTGGCAGGTCTCAGCTTTGCAAAGGGGGCAGTGCATGCTATAAATTCTGCAGGGTGCCCAAACTTTTGCAGGCGCCATTTTTTTGTTTTCTGTTATTTTGAAAGTGTAAATGATGGAAATAAAATCCAACTTTTGTTGACATATTATAAGAATGTCTAATCTGTAATTTGATGCCTTTTGAAGATTTTTCCATCTTTTCTTGGCTTCTTTATGCACATTAATACAAATTTTTAGCTGGGGTGCCCAAACTTTCAATCCCCACTGTAGCTATAGATCAGAATTAATCCCCTGCAACTATAACAGCAATATGTCCCCAGCTAAACTGACATCTCTTTAGGCTCAGTCCCAAATTTACTTGTATACTGTAGGGTTGTAACACTGTGTGAGTCTATGTGTTGCACAAGCCTGTGTTAGTGAATCGGGGGAGCGCTCTTAATTGCTGACATGTCACTGATTAGCAGTTGTTCACCACATCCAAGAAGAACAGTCTCCAGGGGTTAACTCCTTGAAGGGATGATGACTGGGGCTCTGTGTCTCTGGCTAGTGTTTTCCTGTTGTCAATTGTCGGTGCTGCACAATCTCTGAGGTGCCTCACCTGGGATGGTCACACGCCTGCTCTCTGACCTCTCTCTCTGAGGTGGGAGATGTTGTTGCTGTCAGTAACTACCATCGCAGGTGACTGGTACCAATGATCACAGTTGTTGCTGACTTCAGCTGCTGTAGATATCCATTGTCCTTAGCAACCTATGCTGTTCTGGAAACAGTGTCAGTGTACTTCAACAGTAGGGACTGCAGACTAGCTCCCACATGTCCTCTGCAAAGGCACACGTGGCTCTCCTCTCCCTCCTCCTTGCAAAGCATCCTGGTCCTTTAGTCCTGTGCAGTATAAAGTTACATTGTCTGCCTATGTGATGAAACTGCAACTCACACAAACACTCCAGTACTGCTGAGAGCTGAGCCAGTCAAACCCTTTCTGACAACATGCAGTCTCAAAAGATAAACAGTTCTTTAAAAGGGAAACAGCAATGGCCCTGCTACACTGATATAGCAGAAAATAGGCTGTTAGACATGGGGCTATGACTGGGAGGAAATCATGTGATGTGCTAACAGTGAATGCGCCGGAATAAGACTAGCAGAGTAAGCCAATGGAATTATTATTATTATTATTATTATTCAGGATTTATACAGCGCCAACAGTCTTTGCAGTGCTTTACAATATAAAGGAAGACAATACAGCAACAATACAATTCAATACAAGAGGGTTAGAAGGGCCCTATTCCTAGGAGCTTACAATCTAATAGGAGGGGCTAGTGGAACCAGAAGTAAAAACTGTGAGCAACTGATTTGAGGTTTAGTTGTTATCTGAAGGCATGATAGGCTTCCTGGAAAAGATGAGTTTTCAGGGATTGCCTAAAAGTGGACAGGGTAAAAAATAGTTGAGCCAATTGGGATAAAGGAGAGGCTCTGGAGAAGTCCTGGAGATGAGCATGGGAGGAGGAGACAAATGAGCTAGAGAGAAGGACTTGGGAGGAGCAGAGAGGATGGGTGATATTTGGAGAGCATATTGGTGATGTAGCTTGGGGCAGCATTGTAAATGGCCTTGTACAGTATGCTGTTAATTTTTGGAATTTTATTAGCTGGGAAATGTGAAGCCAGTGGAGGAAATGGCAGAGAGGGGTGGCATACACTGAACTGTTGGTGAGGCCTGGCAAGAGCATTCATGATAGACTGAAGAGGGGATAGCCTGTGATGAGGTAGGCCTATGAGGAGGGAGTTACAATAGTCAAGGTGAGAGATAACAAGGGAATAAATAAGTTGATTATTGGTTTTAATGGTTAAAAATGGGCGTGTAGTTGTGCTAAAATGTTTGCATACTCTGGCAGAAATTGTGAAATTTTGGCATTGATATTGAACATAAACTGTCTTTAAAATGAACTGTTGGCGCTATATAAATTCTGTATTATAATAATAATAATAATCCTATAAAACCATTTATTATCACGTACTTGTTTGGCTCCTTTTTAAATCATGATGATAACAATAATCTCCCAAATGGCTCTGATCAAAAGTTTACATATCCTGGAATGTTTGGCCTTGGTACAGATGTACAAGGTAACACACACTGGTTAAAATGGCAATTAAAGGTCAATTTCCCACATCTGTGGCTTTTTAAATAGCACTTAGTGTCTGTGTATAAATAGTCAATAAGTGTGTTAACTCATGTGGATGCACTGAGCAGGCTAGCTACTGAGCCATAGGGAGCAGAAAGGAACTGTCAAAATACCTGTGTAACAAGGAATTGGAACTTTATAAAGATGAAAAGGGATATAAAAAGATATCAAAAGCCTTGAATATGCCAGTCAGTACTGTTCTATCACTTTTTAAGAAGTGGAAAACTTTAGGATCTCTTGATACCAAGCCAAACATCACAGCCACAACTGCCAGAAGAATTGTTCAGGATAGAAAGGAAAACATATAGGTAACCTCAAGAGAAATACAGGTTGCTCTGAAAAATATGGTGTGGTTGTTTCAAGGAGCACAATACAAGGATACTTGAACAAAAATTAGCTGCATGGTTGAGTTGCCAGAAGAAAGTCTTTACTGCGCCAATGCCACAAAAAATCCTCACAGCTTCTTGTACGCTGTAATCTGGAGTGATGAGACCAAAATAGAGTTTTATGATCACAACCATAAGCACTATGTTTGGAGAGGGGTCAACAAGAGTTTATAGCAACAAGAATACCATCCCCACTTTGAAGCATAGTGGTGGCTTACTGATGCTTTGCGGGTGAAAGGCACAGAGAATCTTGTGAAAATTGATGGCAAGATGAATGCAGCATGTTATCAGAAAATATTGACATACAATCTGCATTCTTCTGCACGAAAGCTTCACATAGAATGCTCTTGGATTTTCCAGCACAACAATGACCCACAAGCACGGCCAAGGCCAAGTTGACCCTCCAGTGGTTACAGCAGAAAAAGGTGAAGGAACTGAAGTGGCCATCACAGTCTCCTTACCTTAATATCATCGAGACACTGTGGGGAGATCTCAAACATGCAAGGTTCATGCAAGACAACTAAAGACTTTGCATGCTTTGGAGGTATTTTGCAAGACTAATGGGCAGCTATACCACCTGCAAGATTTTGGGGCCTCATAGACAACTATTGCAAAAGACTGCATGCTGTCATTGATGCTAAAGGGGGCAATTCACAGTATTAAGAACTAAAGGTATGCAGACTTTTTAACGGGTTCATTTTATTTGTTTACTTGTTACCATGTTTTGTTTTATGATTGTGCCATTCTGTTATGACCTACAGTGGAATATGAATCACATAAGAAATAAATGTGTTTTGCCTGCTCACTCATCTTTTCTTTCTTGTATATTACCGATTCTCCAAGGGTATGCAAACCTTTGAGCACAACTGTATTTTGGAGATATTACAGAGGTAATGTCTGCAAGGTTTTGACTACAATGTCTACAATGATTGGATTTGTGTCTGAAAGGACAGGATTTCACTTAGCACCCTGGCATGAGGAGAGGGACTGATAGTTGTATTATTGATCTTGATGGAAAAGTCAGGGGAGGGAGCACAGGCAGGAGGGAATAATATGAGCTCAGTTTTAGAAAGACTGAGTGTGAGTAATGAACTCAGCACTGTGCTGTTGCTGATTCACTGTCCAACAACAAAACTGAAATGTATTTTTGTCCATGCTATGTTGCAGTGAAAGTCAAGGGTCTAGCTGTGCTGTCTAGCCAGTTTTATTAAATGAGGTTAAAGTAAATACACACACACTATATTGTCAAACGTATTGGGCCAGCCCTCTAAATCATTGGATTCAGGTATTCCAATCACCTCCATGACGGCAGCTGTATAACATCAAGCCCCTAGGCATGCAGACTGCTTCTACAAACATTTGTGAAAGAATGAGTCACTCTCAGGAGCTCAGTGAATTCAAGCTTGGTACCGTGAAAGGTTGCCATCTGTGCAGTAAGTCCATACGTAAAATTTCAGTGCTATTAAATATTCCACGGTCAACTTTTAGTGGTATTATAACAAAGTGGAAGCAACTGGGAACAACAGCAACTCAGACACAAAGTGGTAGGCCACGTAAAATGACAGAGCGAAGTCAACGCATGCTGAAGCGCACAGTGCACAGAAGTCACAAACTGTCTACGTATTCAATAGCTAAAGACCTCCAAACTTCATGTGTCCTTCAGATTAGCACAACAGTGCGTAGAGAGCTTCATGGAATGGGCTTTCATGGCCGAGCAGCTGCATCCAAGACTCACATCACCAAGTGCAATGCAAAGCGTGGGATGCAGTGGTGTAAAGCACGCCGCCACTGAACTCTAGAGCAGTGGGGACGTGTTCTCTGGGGTAATGAATCATGCTTCTCTGGCTGGCAATCTGATGGACATGTCTGGCTTGGGCAGTTGCCAGGAGAACGGCACTTGCCTGACTGCATTAAGGCTTGTAAAGCCATATATATATATATATATATATATATATATATATATATATTATATAACAAATATGTTAAACTTACCTAGTCTGTGAAAATGAATTGCATAGAGTAGCCCCAATCCTTCTATTCAGGGGTCCCCTACTGGTGCACTGGCCTTCTCTATTATCTAAAAAAACAGTAGAAGCAAAGGTCCCAAACATTATTGTGTTTTGTACTTATTTTTAGAGCATCATTTTTATCTCAACATGCATAATCATGACCACTGGCCATGATCACACATGTGGTGATTAAAAGCTAGCAAAAATACTTTTTAAATGTATTTATTTTTTTGTATTACTTTTCTACTTTTTATGGTGTGTGTTATTGATATTTTTTGTCTCTTATACAATAATATTACAGGCCATTCATAAGAAGTTCCATTGATAAAGTTCTTATGAATGGCATATAGTGTATAAGAACAGACAAGGGCACACTCTCATCGTGCATTTCGAGCACGTGTTTATTGAATAAAAAGAGGATATATACTCACAAACCAACGTGATTAAAAGCAGTATAAGTGGTCCACAAAGACAGTCACAATACATCTGTGTCTAATGATGCGGATAAGCTGATGCGTTTTGGGAGCTGAACCCCCTTCCTCAGAGCCTGACCACTAGTGGTCAGATTTCCCGATCTTAGAAGGGCAGCACCTCTTCGGTTGGCATTTTGGCATCTCCTTGGTGGTATGAAGACTGGAGCGCTGGTTTCATTCATTTATCTTTTGGAGGGCATATAGTGTATGCACAGACCATTTGTTAAACACAGAAAAGATAATAAGGACATAAAAGGATCAATTTTCATGCATATTCTATATTAGGCTAAAACAAAGCAGTTAATTTATGAACATTTGGCTTAGAGCAAGAAACTTTTGCCAGACTGACAAAGAGAAAAACAATGGCAGTGTGTACATTACATAGACATTATCTTAAAACTGTGACGATTGCGGCGTCAGACCCCTGACCTTCTCACCAAACTCGTGACCGAAGGTCTAGCCAATCTAAAACTGTGATGTCACGTGCGTAACAATGCCATGCCCAGCTGCACCCTGCACAACGATTTTCCAGCTCATTGGACCACAAATTGATGTACTGGCAGCCTGAGCGCGATTGTTACTGGGTCAGGTTAATTACGCAACTAACCCTTCACATTGCCACCACCTCCTTTTTGTACAGAGAAAGAGGAAACTCGGCAATATCAGCAATACACTAGGATGATTGGATAATCCTATGTAAACCAATGTCACCGCAGACAGGTTATACAGAGTGTTAAACACACATAGTAGCGCTCTTCAGCGGCAGGAATTCGTAAGTTGCATTAAAGAGCTATAGAAACAGTTCAACACTTTCAGAAAGAAAGATTTATTACTAAAAGGTCAAAAGGGTGCAATAAAAATATTTACATGAAAAGATGTGACCAAAATATATATAAATACAGAGAGCAATAACACAGCAAAAAGGTAATAGAAAGAAGTTTAGAGAGGTAGAGTAGTTGCCAAAAGTCCTGGGTGAAGCAGATCAAGTTTCAGAGCAAAAGGGCACTGTCTCCCAAGTTGGTTCTGATGTTAAAAGAGAGATTTCTTCAACTTCCACTTTTAGGCCTGACAGCCTATTTTGTGGTCCCCCTGCAGAGGGTGTCTCTGAAGCCAAGGACCGATGCTTCATTCGGGGAGGGGTGTCTAGGCAGAGACCCAAGCTAGAACCAAAATCTCTCCTAGCTTATATTTTGACTCATAACTTTTCCTAGGCACAAGTAACATTCCACCCGCAGGTAGATTAATATGCAGACGCATCTGAGGAACGGTTAGATATGAAATACATACTTGAATGGTTCAAGAGATGTAATTTTCTGCTTTCCTATATATTCCAGCCAAGGAGTGTGACATATCAAACAGTTTGTCTTCTCGTGAGCAATATGAAGATATACCTGGTTTTTATGTAAGTCTCTCATATTCCAAGATATGATACATAGGGGAAAAATGGATTTTAAAAGTGGTATGTAGTTTATGACTCCCCTGGAATGTCTTTGAACTCAGGGGAAAGCTTGGGTTATCCTTTTACGAGGTGCCAGATTGCACAGTTTCTTAGACCGCCCGGCACCCAACTCAGAGAGGTTTTATAGCTCGGAGCTGCCTGCTGTGCTCTGGCCTGCCTGTGACACTTCCAACACACACCGACCACATGTCACTGTAGATCTCAGAGAGGGGGGGGATGAGGAAAAATATGTTTGTACAAGATGGATGATCCTTTGCCAAGATGGAGGTTGGAGCAAAATGGTTGAACCGCGTCCATCTCTGTGGGTACGCTTGCTACAAAAACCACTTGCCCTCCTGAGAACGTACCCCCCCCCTTCCTGACCAGGCCATTTTTTGTGTTATGCACTGTATCACTTATCTGACAATTGCGCTGTCATGCAACGCTGCACCCAATTCAAAGTTATGTCCTTTTTTCCCCACAAATTTAGCTTTCTTTCAGTGGTATTTGTTCGCCTGTGTGTTTTTTATTTTTTGCGCTATAAAAAAAAAGGCTGCATATTTTGAGAAAAAAACAATATTTTTAAATTTTTGTTATTAAACATATCCAGTAAAAAAAAATAAAATAAAATTTTGTCACAAACTTAGGCCAAAATGTATTCTGCTACATGTCTTTGGTAATAAAAAATCCTAATATGTGTAAATTAATTGGTTTATGTGAAAGATATATCGTTTACAAATGGCGGTATAGATACTGGAATTTTTTTTTAATTTTACTAGTAACGGCGGTGATCAGCAACTTATAGCGGGACTGTGGATTGTGGTGGTATTCTGACACTGGGGAGGAACGGACTTGGTATCACTGACATCCCCAGTGACACCAATACAGTGACCAGTGCTAAAAAAAGCACTGACACTGTACTAATGGCATTGGGCAGGAAGTGGTTAACATGAGGGGCAATAAAAGGGTTAACTGTGTGCTATTTCACTGTAAGCTGTGTCCGTGTGCTTCACTGTAATCACACTGCTTTGCATGGCTTTGCTGTGCACAGCCATCCAAAGCAGTGTGCACGAGCTGACAAGGAGGAGAACTCTTTTGTGCCGGTGAGTAATCACTGGCCGAGAGTACGTGATTGACAGCCGTGGCCCTACCCGGAAATGCAAAGTCACGTATATATACATGATTTTGCGCACCTGTGCAGCCCTGTAGCAGTACATCTGCTATAGGGTGTCAGGAAGAGGTTAAAGGCTAAGTTCACCTGTTTAAGCAGAATATCATTTTTCATAATGAAAAAGAAGACTTTTCTAATGTCTTTCTGCCCAGGCCATTCTAATGTGCTTATCTCTCACTCTATCTTCCTCACTCTACTAACAGCTCTGGCATCCTGCAGGGTGACTACCAGGAAGACATGGAAGAGTTTTCTATAGAAGAAAGTAGATGCCTACTCCAGAACATAAGGACAGCTTTTTCTTTTCTGCAACAGAGGTACATTAGCCACTTGCCTGCCAGGCACTTTTACCCCCTTCCTGCCCAGGCCAATTTTCAGCTTTCAGTGCTGTCACACTTTGAATGACAATTGTGTGGTCATGCAACACAGCACCCAAACAAAATTTGTATATTTTTTTGAGACATATAGAGCTTTCTTTTGGTGGTATTTAACACCACTGGGTTTTCTATTTTTCGCTAAACAAACTAATAAAGACTAAAGTTAAAAAAAAAAGTTTTTTCTTAGTTTCTGTTATAACATTTTGTAAATATGTAATTTTTCTCCTTCACTGATGTGCGTTATGAGGCTGCACTGATGGGCACTGATAGGCTGCACTGATGGACACTGATAGGTGGCACTGATGAGGAGGCACTGGTAGGTGGCACTGATGGACATTGACAGGCATGACTGGTGGGCATTGACAGGCATCACTGGTGGGCACTGAAAGGCATCACTCATATATGGCACTGATAGGCAGCACTGATGGGCACTGATAGGTGGCACTGACTGGCACTGATAGGCTGTACTGATTGGAACTGTTAGGTGGCACTGACGGTCACTGATAGGCAGCACTGATGATCACTGAGATATGTCACTGACTGGCACTGATTGATGACACTGATAGGTGTCACTGATAAGCGGCACTAATTGGAATATTTAGGCAGCACTGATGGGCACTTATAGACAGCACTGACTGGCACTGATAGTTGGCACTGAAAGGCAGCTCCGATGGGCACTGATATTTGGCATTGATGTGCACTGGTAGGCACTGATATGGGGTATTGATGTGCACTGTTGTGTGGCATTGATGGGCATTGTTGTATGGCATTAATGGGCACTGACAAGTGGCATTGATGGGCACTGACAGGTGGCATTGATGGGCACTGACAGGTGGCATTGATGGGCACTGACAGGTGGCACTGATGGGGCTATACTGATCATCATCAGTGCCCTGATGATCCGTGTAGATGTCCCCTCTGAGGAATTCCGCTTCCTGGCTAACCTCTCCTCTCGCGCTGTCAGCGTGAGGAGAGGACTGTCGATAACGGGAATTTCCTGTTTACATGTGATCAGCTGTGATTGGACACAGCTGATCACATGACAGAGCCTGTGTCATCAGCTCTTTACTGTGATCGGTGATCCACTGTGTCCCCAGGACACAACACACCATCGATCATCATGCTGCGTGCCCCTGGGGGCGTGCATACGCAGTTAGAGTGGGAGGACGTCCTATGACGTCCTCTCAGAACGAGAGAGCTGCTGCATGCCCCTCATCTTCTTATATGGCGGGTGGGAGACAGTATATAGTATATTGATACAACATACTTAGGGAAGCTGTACTTTAGAAAAAAAAAGGTGAATTAGGACTTTAAGGCAAGAGCCAGCAACCTGTAGATCGCAGTCTACCAGTAGATTGTAGCCAGGTGACTGGTAGATCGCAGTCTGGGCTTGCTGTCCCCCCATCCCAGAGCATCAAACAGAGTGCAATGCAGAGGGGCGACTTGTAAAGTTGGAGCTGTAGTAGGGAGCAAGAGCCACATAAGCCAATGCCTCCTCTGTAGTGCTGGCTTCAGTCCCATGTGGAGTGATACCAGTCCACCTCTTACCCCAGCTAACAGTCTCCAGAGTGGTTCCGGAGGCAGGAAAAAAGATATCTTCAGGTCAGTGTGAATTAATACCCTGGGCATAATATTATGCGGCTGCTTTCACACTGATACACTGCGGTTTACCCACAACGTGAGTACAGTGTCGTGTACCTGCAGCTTTCCTGCGGGTTTGCAACTCTTAGCCATAGACATCTATTATACCCTGTGTTCAGGAGTTTTGGTGCACTTTCAGAAAGTACACCACACCTGCAGAATATAATAGAAGTCTATGGAAAATGCAGCTAACCCAGGAACAGTCACAGATGCACTGCGCTGCACCTACGGTGCAGGTAAACACCAGAACACCAGTGTGAAAGCAGCCTTATAGGTGGATCAGAACAGTAAGGATTCATTTATATTTGCAGTTTGGGGGGTGGTTAAAACACCATAGTTAAGATGAGTTTTTACCACCCCTGTCCCAACCACACACCCTTTAGCTGCAGTGGCCAGAGGTGTACACATGTTGCAGCAAGAGTTATATGCCCTGTCATGGGTGGTGGGTGTAGCATTTGCCAAGCATGACCAATTCAAGTGAATGAGGCTGCTCTGCAAGTGCCCTGCAATCTTATGCAGTACAGCAAACTAGGGGTTAAAGCAGGCAGCAGTGTGTTGCTTTCTCACCACCTGCTTTAACCCTTTGGACCTTGCAGAAGCATGCAGTTGCAGGGAACTTGCAGAGTGGCCCCATTAATTTGCCATGCAATATACATGATTGTGACACGGCAGTACGGCAATTAGAGGTTTAATTCAGGCGTGGGAAGGCGACACATGGGCGACACTGGGCCCGGTGATCTTTGACTTCTCCCATGTTGTTCAGCTAGATCTCCTCCTCTTTAAGGTTGCTTACCCCTGCTTTAAGGAGATCAAGTGCCTGGATCTAGTCCAGTGTATGGAGCTAAAGAATTAAAAAAAATGTTTCTAGCTTACTATGGGAAGCTTTAAAGCGATACTAAAGGTTCATTTTTTTGTTGTAAAATAACAAACGTGTTATACTTACCTGCTCTTTGCAGTGGTTTTGCACAGAGCAGTCCCGATCCTCCTCTTCTCAGGTTCCCTGCTGGTACTCCTGGCTCCTCCTTTCTGTCAGGTGTCCTCATAGCAAGCAGCTTCCTATGAGGTCACCCATGCAGACGTGTTCCTGAGTCACTGCTCTGTGTGTCCATTTACACATGGAGTCATGGCTTAGCCCTGCCCCCTCTCTCTCCTCATTGGCTGAAAGGCTGTGATTGACTCCTGCTTGCTGTCTCAATGAGGAGGCAGAGACCCAGGACAGCTGAGGCTGTAATGCACATCGCAATGGGGCTCAGGTAAGTATTGAGGGGGCTGGGAACACTGCTGCACACAGAAGGTTTTTTACCTTCATGCATAGAATGACCTTGAGACTTTACAACCACTTTAACTTGCTTACACTGAAAAGAGAAATTAGAGGATGAATTCACAGAAATGTTGCCAAATGTGAAATCATACATGTCGTGGCAAATTTAGCCGCTTGCCCTCCAGAGGATTTACCACCCTTCCTGATGAGGCCATTTTTTGAGTTACAGCACTGCGTTACTTCAATTGACAATTGCACAATCATGCAATGCTATACATAAATGCAATTTATGTCTTTTTCCCCCACAAATAGAGCTTTCTTTTGGTGGTATTTGATCATCTCTGCGTTTTTTATTTTTTGTGCTAGAAACAAAAAAATACCAAAAATTTTGAAAAGAAAAAACTAAATTTTTTACTTTTTGCTATAAAACATTTCAAGTAAATTTTTTTTTAAACATCAAACTTCATCATACTTTTTGGCCAAAATGTTTTCTGCTACGTGTTTTTACAAAAAAATCCCAATACATGTAAATTAATTGCTTTACTTGAAAGTTATAGTGCCTACAAATATATACTGGGTTTTTTTTTATACTAGTAATGGCGTCAGTGACTCATAGCAGGACTGCGGAACTGCGGTGGGCATTCTGACACTGGGCGGGAACTGATTAACTGCCACTGGCATCCCCAGTGACACTAATACAGTGATCAGTGCTAATAAAAAGCACTGGCACTGTACTAATGACACTTGGCAGGAAAGGGTTAAATTTTGGACGATCAAACGGTTAACTGTGTGCTGTGTGTGTTTTACTGTGTGTGATGTATGCTGTTTTACAAGGGAGGCATGCTGCTTTGTATTTTTCTGATGTGCAGAGAAATACAAGCAGCATGTCCTTGCTGGCAAGAGAGAGACCCTGTCAGCTTTGCACAGCGATCGCCGGGTGCCGGCGGAGAAACTCTGATGATTGACATGCAATGACGGTCCAGCTAGGGTGATACACATGCAGGGGCAGACTGACAACTCATGGGGCCCCCAGGCAATAGGGGATCATGGGGCCCCTGTGTCCTTGCTCAATCTCAAAAAAGCTTATGAAAAAGGTACCAGAGGCATCTCATGGGGCCCCCTAATGACCCCGGGCCCTCGGGCAGTGCCCGAGTTTCCAAATGGTCAGTCCGCCCCTGTACACATGCACCCCCTACCTGGAAATGCAAATCACATATATACATGATTTTGTGCAGCCCTATTGCCCTGTAGCAGTATTTCTACTATAGGGGGAGGGTAAGCGGTTAAGCTTGTCAGAATTTCAAAATCATGTTATTCCCTAGTTCTGACCATAAGAAATTAAAAAGGAGACTACAAAGCAACTATACATTCCCATTAGGATGGTGCTGTCATTTTAAATGAATATATGTATGTGACATACTTTTGGGTCCTCACACTTTTATGAGCACCACAAACTAAATAAACGTTTAATACACATTTTTAAAAGGATTGTACTATTGATTTTAGTAGCTCCTGTTATGTTTAATAAACTTGTTTTTCAAGGAGTGTTTAGTATTAACAAAAGCTTTTTCAGTTCTTAATTCTTCACATTCACCATTATTCATCTTGTTTTTCTGAAGTGTAGCTTGCAAACAAAAGACCTTAGAACTTCTAGTGAAAGGGTTGCTAAATAAAAAATATGAATATGTTTATTTTTTCACACATCAGTTTCCAAATTTTCTTTAAACATATCAATGCAATGTGCTGTAGTTTTACTGTATGTTGCTAATTTAAAGCACTAGTCCAGGTTGCGGACTGACAACTCATGGAACCCTCGGGCAATAGGGGATCATGGGGCTCCTGTGTCCTCGCCCACACTCAAATCACACCCAAAAAAGCCAATGAAAGGTACCAGGAACATCTCATGGGGCCCCCTACTGACCCCGGGCCCTCGGGCAGTGCCCGAGTTCCCCAATGGTCAGTCCGCCCCTGAGCACTACTCATTTCTCTTGTGTGGCCCCAATTGGAAAATACCAACTTTCCGAACATCAGCATGTCCATAGAGAAAGCCTTGCTCTTAGGGACAGATTTTAATCACTGGGACCTGTAGGCACCCAAAGCAACAACCCTTTACCGATATTAATCACTTTCCCTCCACCCTATAGCAGAAATACTGCTACAGGGAGGCACACATTACGTGTGGTGCGCACAATTACATATATATACATGATTTTGCAGTTCTGGGTAGGGGGCGCACATGAGCCACTATCAATCACCGGGTCCCAGCTGGTGATTACTTGCTGGCACCAGGTGAGTATTATGGACCGGGGAGAGAACTGTTTGTAAACAATACAGTTCTTTCCCCTGTCAGCTCCTGCACACTACTTTGTATGGCTCTGTATAGCACAGCACTGTGCTTACAGTGGAAAGCACACACACAGTAAAACACGCACACCCTTTGATCACCCCAGATGTTAACCCCTTCCTGCCCAGTGCCATTAGTACAGTGTCAGTGCTTTTTATTAGCTTTTTATTAGCACTGATCACTATATTGGTGTCATTGGAGATGTCAGTGACACCAAGTCAGTTCCCCCCAGTGTCAGAAAGTTCTGCAGTCCTGCTATAAGTCGCTGATTGCTGCCATTACTAGAAAAAAAAATCCTGTATACCGCCATTTGTAAACGTTATAACTTTCACGTAAACCAACTAATTTACATGTATTGGGATTTTTTTTTTAGCAAAGACATGTAGCAGAATACATTTTGCCCTAAATTTAAGATGAAATTTGAGTTAAAACATTTTTTTACTGGACATGTTTAATAGCAAAAATTTAAAAATATATTTTTTTCAAAATTGTTGGTATTTTTTTGTTTACAGCACAAAAAATAAAAAATGCAGATGTGATCAAATACCACCAAAAGAAAGCTCTATTTGTGGGGAAAAAAGGACGTACATTTCATTTGGGTACAGCATTGCATGACCGCGCAATTGTCAGTTAAATTAATGCAGCTCCCTAACACAAAAAATGGCCTTGTCAGGAAGGGGATAAATCATCTGGAGGGCAAGTGGTTAAACTACCTATATATGTCATGATGTGTAAATATTCATTGTATGAGAAGTTTTTTGTTATTGGTGAACCTCATTTTAAATCTGGTCCTATGTGCTACCCACATAACAGTACTCAGGCAAGATGAGATAGGAAGAGGTGAAAGGAATCCTGTACTAAGCACACCACTGGAAAAGTAACATAAGCGCTGTGTTGAAGGCACCATGTCTGTTGTCACTTGCACAGCACCTCCATAATGCATTACTGAAAGCACAAAGGTTTGGGGCACACACTCCCTTCTTCCTTCCACAATAAAGAGCTGGATGCCCAAGGTAGTTTTCACATTACCAAAGCTTTGTCTAATGTTGGTGAGAAATTGTAAGCTTTGCTCTTTGCAAATATTACTTTTCAGAAAGTCAGGATTTTCAAATGCTTGAGCAGTTTGAATGGCACATTCAGGAGGTGGAACGTCAGCTTCACTTCAGCTCCAAGAGATTTACCCCCCTAATGACCAGGCCATTTTTTTTGCTATACAGCATTGCGTTACTTTACTGGCAATTGCGCGGTCATGCAATGCTGAACATAAATTACATTTCTGTTTTGTTTTTCTCACAAGTGGCACTTTTTTGGTGGTATTTGATCACCTCTGTGGTTTTTATTTTTTGAGCTATGAATGAAAAAAAAACTGAAATGAAAAAAAAAACAAAACACTTTTTTTTCAATTTCTGCTATAAAACATACCCAATAAAATTTTTTAAAAAAATCTAATTTCTTTATACATTTAGGCCAAAATGTATTCTGCTACATATTTTTGGTAAAACAATCCCAATAAGCATATATTGATTGCTTTGCACAAAAGTGATACCATCTACAAAATCCGGTATATATACTGGAATTTTTTTTAAATACTTGTAATAGCAGCGATCAACGACTTGTAGAGGGACTGCAAAATTGCATGGACAGTCTGACACTAACTGACACTTTGTGGGAACCAGTGACACTGATACAGTGATCCATGCTAAAAATATACACTCTCACTGTATTAATGACACTGGCTAGGAAGGGGTTAAACATATAGGGTGATTAAAGGGTTAACTGTGTGCCTAGCCAGTGGTTTTGTGTACTGTGTATGCTGTTTTTAATGGCAATCTGCTAGATTTTATTCCTTTGCAGGGAAAGAAAATCTAGCAGATCACTGCTGAACAGAACACAGCTCTGCAGAGCTGTGTTCTGTCGGTCTCTTGAGCAATCAAAAGGTTCTGGTGCTTATCCATTGGCCAACACCTGCTGATTGGCTTTTGCTGTGTCCAACCACAGCAGATGTGGCATTCCGGCCCCTATGGCGGAAGTGCAAAATCCTGTTTATATACAAGATTTTACACAGAAAGTCCGCCCTGTAGCAGTAAATCTGCTACAGGGCAGACTTAAAGTGGTTAAATATAGGAGGAGGAAATAGGATTACACTGCCACTTTTGCCAACAATTGTTTACTTTTTATATTCTCTTTTTTTTCTCTAGGTACATATTTTTTGCCAATTAATTTATCACAGTTAGGTGCAGGGATGACATCCCTGTCAAAGGTTTCCGGCCCTGTTCTTTCTCAGGCTTGTAGTTTAGACACACATGACAAGGTTTGTTAGAAAAGAAACAGCAGTGTTATATAAGGTTTTCCATCGATAATAGCAAAAGTCCATGTTACATATAACTTTTATTGACTAACTCATACTTTAAAGATGTAAGGTTTTGAATGTAAGACATCAAATACTGCATCTGAAAACCTCAATTATACACACAGAAAAAGAAATATGGTACAGAACAGCTGTTCTCTTCTTGACACATAAGTGTAAAATTTTAGGAAAGCTTGCATCATTATAATTTTGAGCTGCACAATAAAAAGCCAATCTTCCTGTTTGGTAATGACTTACTGGAATTCCTTCAGTTGTTTTTATTTATCTTTTGTGTATTACTGTACTTACCCACCATCAAACTGAACTTTTGAGAAAATGCAAATTAACAGAATATATTTATTTTAAGTTATTTTAATTTCTGTCTATGCAGCACCACTCAAAGCTTTCTGAAAGCACTTGTGCTTATACGTTCTTTTTTGAATGTTCTCTTTCCTCTGATGTAACAATATCCCGGCTTGCCAGAACCAAATGGGGCATGTTTATATTCTGCTAAGAAAAAAAGGAAGCACACTGTAGTACTTACAAAGTTAAACTGAAAAAAAAGTTTATCTAGTTAAAACCAATAGAATGAATTAATACATTTAAAAAATAAATAGAATAAATAAATAGAAAACTCCATATACAGAATAATACGCTCGTAGTTGATCCACAGCAAGGCAAAAAACACAATATATAAAAAAGGTTAAATTTGCTCTAGCAAGGGAAAAACAAATTCCTTCCTGATCCCCCAGAAGACAATCAGATTATTCCTGGATCAACAATCCCTGGTGTTATTACCTATAAATGCTAATATCCACTATTGTGACATATTTTTGTGATATATTTTGTGTATTTATGAATTCATCCTAGCCTAATCTGAGTAGACATTTGCAATTCCTTTTAGTCTGAATCTAAATTTGGAAACATTTTTGATTATTCGGAGGTTTGGATGTATTTTAACCACTTGCCCTCCTGAGGATTTACCCCCCTTCCTGACCAGGCCATTTTTTGCCTTACGGAAATGCATTATTTTAACTGACAATTGCGAGGTCATGCAATGCTGCACCCAAATGAAATTTATGTCCTTTTTTCCCCCACAAGTAGAGCTTTCTTTTGGTGGTATTTGATCAAATCTGCATTTTTTATTTTTTGTGCTATATAAAAAGACCAACAATTTTGAGAAAAAAACAATATTTTTGACTTTTTGCTATTAAACATGTCCAGTAAAAAAATTTTAAAAATCAAATTTCATCATAAATTTAGGGCAAAATGTATTCTGCTACATGTCTTTGCTAAAAAAAATCTCAATACATGTAAATTAATTGGTTTGCATGAAAGTTATAGTGTTTACAAATGGTGGTACTGTATATATACTGGATTTTTTTTTCTCTTTTTATTAGTAATGGCGGCGATCAGCAACTTATAGCAGGACTGCACGACTGTGGCAGACATTCTGACACTGGGGGGAACTGACTTGGTGTCACTGACATCCCCAGTGACACCAATATAGTGATCAGAGCTAAAAAAAAAAAGCTCTGACACTGTACTAATGGCACTGGGCAGGAAGGGGTTAACATGAGGTGCAATCAAAGGGATAACTGTGTACTGGGAGTGTTTTAGTTGTGCACAGCCATCCAGAGCAGTGTGTCCCAGCTGACAGGGAGGAGAACTGTTAGTAAACAAAACAGTCCTCCTCCCTGTTGGAGATCTTTGGAAATTACCAGGAGCCAAGGGGTAATTACCGGCCGGGACCTGGTGATTGATAGCCGTGGCCACAAATATATATATATATACATGATTTTGCGCACCTATGCCGCCCTGCAGCAGTATTTCTGCTATAGGGCAGAGGGGAAGCGGTTATTCACCAAATTAAAATAGTAATTCATTTCATTAAAATTTGTTTAGTTTTGTTTCATTTGTTTGTTTTCTAACAAATTCAAACTTTTCAGAACTAATCGGTGTCAAATCAGTTGAAATTTTATTGACTGATCCAAATTGTGTGTGAAGCATAGCTTGTCGTTAAGGAATGGGCTAGGAAGCCAGTTTCCACGTTCTTAACAACCACTGACAGCTGAATGTAAACAAAAGAATGCTAGCAATACAAAAGAAGTAAAAAAAAACAGCATGGGAGTCCCCCCCACCCATACCAGACCCTTTGGTAAAACCAACATTTTTTAATAAAAATGGCACGGGGTGCCCCCCAAATCCATACCAAACCCTTATCCAAGCATGCAGCCTGGCAGGTCAGGAAGGTGGGAGGGGATGAGAAAGCACCCCCCCCTGAACCATACAAAGCCACATGTCCTCAACATGGGGGTGGGGGGCTTATCAAAATCTAGAAGCCCCTTTAACAAGGGGCCCCCAGATCCTGCCCCCATGTATATGAGTATGGGGTACATAGTACCCCTACTGATTCACCAAAAAAAGTTAAAGCGAGTAAAAAAATACACAATTTTTGTCAAAAACTCTGACCAGAATGAAAAATAAAAAAAGCCACCATCTAACATAACTGTTCTCATCCAGGGACACAGCCGTCTGACAGGTAAACATAGGGACAGATGTTAACCGGGTGACCATGCTCCCATGTCTACCTCTCTTCGAGAGAGTGTTAATATAAGGCAGGAACACCCAGTGACATCACCGCATAACCCTGCCCCCATTGGGAATGACATTTGCCCAATGACAGCTAGATATTGAGGAGGGGTCACCCAGTTACATCATTAGGTAACCTCTGCCCCTATGTTTACCTGTCAGATGGAACAGTCGTGTTCATCGGGCATGTTTTTTTTTTTTCCATTCAGGTCAGCAGTTTTATGTTTTTTGTTATAATAAAGGACTTGTCAAAAATTGTGTGTGTGTTTTTATTAACACTTTGAGCACTTCTTGGTTAATGAGTAGAGGTACTATGTACCCCATACTCATTGACATGGGGGGCCAGGATTGTGGGGAAGAGGCCCTTGTCCCCATCAACATGGGAACAAGGTGCTTTGGGGGGCCCCCTACCCAAAGCACTCCCCCGATGTTGAGGGCGTGGAGCCTGGTCTGGTTTGGGGGGTGGTTGCCTGCCCCCCTTTCCTGACCTACTGGACTACATGCACAGATAAGGGTCTGGTATGAATTGGGGGTGCTCTACTCCATTTTAGAAAAAAATTTGGGGGTTCATGCTGTTTTTTATAAAAATATTTAGTTCTATTCTGAATAAACAATACTAAAAATACAAAACAAATTCCGATATTCCGAAAACAAATTGGTCCATTAACTCATTATTGGATTAATTTGTTTTTGGAATTTTGCAATGTGTTTAGTATCTTTGGCATTCCTTTTGTATATTCAGAATAGTTGGTTGCTAAGGAGTGGGTGGGCGCAGGCATCCTTAAAAACAATGACTCATCTGCTGTCAGCAGGTTTCCCTGGTGACAGCAAAATGTAAACAAAACAAACGCTGGTTTAAAAAAAGACAGAGTATGGGTCCACCTCAATCCATGGCAGGCATGGATTTTAAGGGGAACCTCATGCCAAACTTATAAAAAATGAATTATGTGGGGTCCCCACCAACACCTATACCAGACCTTTCAGATCTAGAATGGATTTTCAGGGGACTCTCACATCAAAATTAAAAAAAAAAACTGCACGGAGTTCCCCCAAAATCCATACCAGACCGTTGTTCAAGCAAGCAGCCTGGCAGGTCAGGAAAGGGGGGATGAGTGAGCACCGATGACATCACCACTCAAAATGACACTCACCCAATGACAGACAGACATGGGGGCAAGGTAACCAAAGTAACCTCTGCCCCTATGTTTACCTGTCAAACGTCTGTGTCCCTGGACAGGAACAGTCGTGTTTGGTGGCCGGCATTTTTTTTTCCGCTCAGGTCATCATATTTTTGTATTTTTTTAATAAAGGGCTTGTCAAAAACTGTGTGTGTTTATACTCACTTTGACTTTTTTTTGTGAACAAGTAGGGGTACTATATACCCCATACTCATTTGCATGGGGGGACCAGGATCTAGGGGGCTTCCAGATTCTAAAAATCCCCCTGCCTGCAGACCCCCACAACCACTGCCCAGGGCTGTGGGGAAGAGGTTTTTGTCCCCATCAACATGAGGGCAAGGTGCTTTGGGGAGGAGCCCCCCCTATTCCAAAGCATCCCCCCATGTTGAGGGCATGTGGTCTGGTATGGTTCAGGAGGGATGGGGGGGCTCTCGCTCATCCCACCTCTTTCCTGACCTGCTGGGCTGCATGCTTGGATAAGGGTCTGGTATGGATTTTGGAGAAGACCCCACACCATTTTATTTTTACATTTTGGTGTGGGGTTCACCACAAAACCCATACCAGATCTGAAGGGTTAAAGTTGTGCCATGTTAAATATGATAGACATGCAGAAAGCAGCACAAGACCAAAACTGGATGAAAGTTCAAGCTGAAATTGTTTTTTATAAAAACAACCAACGTATTTCAGGGCAACACCACTCCTCCTTCATCATGGCTCAACACAGGATAATACAGTGACTTCAAAGCTATACATTAGAACTGGTAATGAAACCATCACATGGAGTAACAACTTGACAACAGTTGAAGAACAGTAATGGAGCCATTGTTTTTATATGATTTTTGTTTAGCAACATTAGGGGAAGCCTTTCTGTGTAGGAGCTGCCTTTCCAGAGTTATTGAATATTTTGGATTTTGCATTCGTCTAGCTACGCATACCATTATAAAATTTCCCAGCACCTCTGTAAATATGTTGTTACATACGATATCATGTTTCAAAATGACTTTACAATATGTACAATATCTATTTATGTTACTATTTTTCTTCTGTATTTAGTTTATCCAAATATTAAATCTGAGCAGTGTGGATCTTTATTGTACATGGATTTTTTAGTGGTAGTTTGTTTAAAACAATAAATCAATAAATACATAGTGCTGTGCTACTCACTAAACCTAACCATAAAGTAAAACGTTAACACCTGACACAGCCCCTAACTAAGGTAATATAAGTGCATACCTTGAAAATAACCAAGCACAAGTGAATGAAAATATCCAAAAAGAATAGATGCCCTGCTAGGCAATATGAAAATATCAACAAATCAATATGTGCAACTTCAACATACTGTATGAGCACATAAGTAAACTGAGTAATATATATTAAGGCATAAATAAAAATAATTATATATATATATATATATATATATATATATATATAAAAGCACAAAACATATTATTACATATCAAATAATATTAAAATAAACACCCGACTGAGCCCTCAACCCAGTGACAGTCTGTGCATGAATGTCTGTAAATATAGTAAAAATCAAGATTTTGTAATGCAGAAATATTTTCAAATCAGCATATATTCCACACGTGACTTGAAAAGTGTTCACCCTTAAAAATCCACCTACAGCTAAGAAGGAAGTGTGGTGACATAATTTCTGGTCGGACCACAGCCGCCATCTTGGTACACCTGTTCCTATGTATTTTATTACCAATTCTTGAATAGGTCTGCTGGCCCAATTTTAAAAGTTGAGTATTCTAAACCTGGTTTTTATACATTAAACATGGAAGTATTACACTATAAGATGTCCTTTGATGTTGTTTTGAACATGGATTTATGGTGAGGAATTGGAGAAGGAGTCAGTAAAGTACACTTACAGAGGAGAGCTGGTTGGATTTCAGGTTGATATTAAAGCGCATTTGACCTACAGTTGCAAGAAAAAGTATGTGAACCCCTTGGGATTACGTGGAGTTTTGCATGAATTGGGCATAAAATGTGCTCTGAAAGTCATCTAAGTCACAACAATAGAAGAACACAGTCTGCTGAACATAATACTACACAAACATTAGATGTTGCCATGGTTTCATTGCACATAACATGTAAACATTCGCAGTGCAGGGAGGAAAAAGTATGTGAACCTTTGGACTTAATAACTGGTTGACCCTCCTTTGGCAGCAATAACCTCAACCAAACGTTTCCTGTAGTTGCAGATCAGACCTGCACAACGATCTGGAGTAATTTTGGACCACTCCTCTTCACAAAACTGTTTCAGTGTAGCAATATTCTTGGGATGTCTGGTGTGAATCGCTCTCTTAAGGTCATGCCACAGCATTTCAATGGGGTTGAGGTCAGGACTCTGACTGGGCCACTCCAGAAGGCGTATTCTGTGCTGTTGCAGCCATTGTTTTGTTGAATTACTTGTATGCTTTGGGTCATTGTCCTGTTGCATCACCCATCCTCTGCGGAGCTTCAGTTGGCGGACAGATGGTCGTACGTTTTCCTGCAAAATGTCTTGATAAACTCTGGAATTCATTTTCCCATCAATGACAACAATCCGTCCAGGCCCTGAGGCAGCAAAGCAGCCCCAAACCATGATGCTCCCTCTGCCATGTTTCACAGTGGGGATGAGGTTTTGATGTTGGTGTGCTGTGCCTTTTTTTCTCCACACATAGTGTTGTGTGTTCTTCCCAAACAACTCAATCTTGGTTTCATCTGTCCACAGTATATTTTGCCAGTAGTGCTGTGGAACATCCAGGTGCTCTTTTGCAAACTTGAAACGTGCTACAATCTTCTTTTTGGACAGCAATGGCTTCCTCCGTGGTGTCCTCCCATGTACTCCATTCTTGTTTAATGTTTTCCTTATTGTAGATGTGTCAACAAAAATGTTAGCATGTGCCAGAGATTTCTGTAGGTCTTTAGCTGACACTCTGGGATTCTTCTTTACCTCATGCAGCATTCTGCGCTGTGCTCTTGCAGTCATTTTTACAGGACGACCACGCCTAGGGAGAGTAGCAACAGTGCTAAACTTTCTCCATTTGTAGACAGTCTGTCTTACCGTGGACACATGAACATCAAGGCTTTTGGAGATACTTTTGTAACCCTTTCCAGCTTCATGCAAGTCAACAATTCTTGATCGTAGGTCTTCTGAGAGCTCTTTTCTGCAAGGCATGGTTCACATCAGACAGGGCTTCTTCAAACCAGTAAACCCAAAACAGGTGTGTGTTTTTTAAGGGCAAGACAGCTGTCAGCAACACATCCAATATCATCACACTGATTGGAGTCAAGGTTGGCTCACTCCTGGCTCCAATTAGCTCTGGGAGAAGTCATTAAGCTAGGCTCTCACATACTTTTTCCTCCCTGCACTGTGAACATGTTATGTGCAATTAAACCATGGCAACATCTAATGTTTGGGTAGTATTATGTTCAGCAGACTGTGTTCTTCTATTGTTGTGACTTAGATGATGTTCAGAGCACATTTTCTGCCCAATTCATGCAAAACTCCACGTAATCCCAAGGGGTTCACATACTTTTTCTTGCAACTGTATATTCCCTATAGGTCAAAATGGGACATGAGCGAAAAGCTAACTGGTGGAGGATTTTTTTTTAGAATGATCACTTTTCAAATCACGTGTGGAATATATGCTGATTTGAAGATTTTTCTGCATTACAGATTTAGATTTTTACTACATTTATGGATATTTATTCACAGTCTGTCACTGGGTTGTTTATTTAATTTTATATAATTTAATATTTCCTTTATATTTTGTGTGCTTTGTTATATATTACTATTATTATTATTATTTATGTCTTGATATATATTACTCAGATTATCTATTTGCACATATGTTGAAGTTGCACACATAGATTTCTTCATATTTGGTATTGCCTAGTGTGGCAAACTTGCTCATCAGCATTGGAGCCGAGTTCCCACTCAACCCTCGTTTTCGTGTTCTGTCTGTGTATTTGAGGTCTTCCTGGAATCCTCACATCCCCCCTGCATTCCTGTGAGGCAGACTTTATCTCCTGGCAAATGGTGTGGAACAACCAGGAAGACATGAGAAGTGGAGCCATGCAGTCTGCGGAGGTGTCATTTTTATCACCCAAAACTATGTAAGCCCACTCATTATCAAACTGACCAGAATAAGTGCACAGTCCTGAGGTCAACTGTATGGTTCATATCATGGGATATGAAGGTAGTAATTTAGTGTAGAGTTTCCCAATGACCACTCCCAAGTCAGAGCCCCCCTTCCTTCCCGAGAGGGACCTTTTAAGAGAGTGAAAAGTGTGACACTCACACACAGGGATCTCCCAGCAACATCGTAACAAGGGGAGATCAAAGAACCTTTCTGCTCTGCATCTTGAATTTGCTAAAACCAGGCAAGGCAAGTAACTTACCCTGTAATTTCCTCGCTATTCTATGTTTGCTGTGTCTTTATATACATATATATATATTTTTGTGATATCTCTTTGTACATATTTATTTTGCATCCAACGCTTTTAGTAATAAATCTTTCTTTCTGAAAGTGTTAAACTGTTTCTAAGCGCTTACTTGCAATTCACGAATCCCTGCCTTTGAAGAGACGCTACTGTGGTTATATTTCTGTATAGTAGGTCCGCGGGCCGTGCTATATAGATCAATATTTCAATCATTATAGTGTATATTTGGTAACGGGAGTTTCCCAGTCTCTGACAAAAGTGGTGGTGGCAGTAGAGGGTTAGTTGCGTAACTAACCCGACCCAGTAACAAGCGCATTCAGGCTGCAGGCACCGATTGTAGTCCATTAGCTGGGCAATCGCTGTGTAGGGTGCAGCTGGGTGGGGCCTTGTTACGCGCGTCACACTGCGGTTTTGGATCGGCCGGCCCTTCGGTCACGAGTTTGGTGAGAAGGTCTGGGGTCTGACGCCGTGGGCGGGATGTATTACTGTTAGTCGCGCCTGTGCGATTGTCGCCTGTTGGTGGCGGCGGCCGTGGGTCGTGACATATTGGTGGCAACGTACGTGGGATAATTGCAGTAAGAGCTTCAGTGCAGTGTTAAAAGTTGGCTCTGCACTGAAGGATTGTAACCTTTGTGGAAACAGTCCTTAGAAACAAGTGGTGCATATTTTATTTTATATATATGTGTGTATAGAGAGACACATAGCAACAGCTATTTTCTTTTCCTACTTTTCTCTTCTATCTTTGCTTGCAATTATGCCTGGTGAAGCAGATTACGAGAAAATGAGCAAAGGTGATTTGAAAGTTGAATGTGCCTCACGAGGATTGGACGTCGGTCGCAAAACTCGTGAAGATTTGATTAGTGATCTAGTGGAGTATGATATTCGAGCAAATCAGAACTCGGGGGAACTTGAACATGGAGTGGTTCCCGTTACCCACATTGCCAGTGGCTCAGAGACAGCCTCACAGGATGGGCATACAGAGACTGACACTGGAGGATCACCAAAGGTTAACGTCACACCACCGCCTGAGTGCGCTAACACCGGGGTGCCTGGAACCAGCAGAGACTCTTCTCAGATGCAGGAGGCCTTGAAACGCCTCATGGAGACAGATCTGGAGGCATACCTGCGGTTCATGGAATGCCAGGCTGACAGAGAAACTGCAGAGCGCCAAGCTGAAAGAGCGGCTGAGAGAGAGGCGGTGCAGAGGGAAGCTGATCGTCGGCACGAGTTGGAGATGGCAAGGCTCCAGCAGCGATCGGGTCAGAACCTCGGGTCCCTAGATCACAGGGACGCCACTCTTTCCGTGGGCGCAGCCAAGTTTCCAGTGATGGAAAAGGACAGTGACATTGACACGTACTTACTGTCCTTTGAAAAAACGTGCCGTCAGTACCATGTGCCCCAAGCTCAATGGGTTCGGTACCTGACACCAGGGCTACAAGGCAAGGCCCTGGAAGCGTTTGTTGAATTGCCAGAGGGGCAAGATGATGACTATGAACGTTTAAAAGATGCCATTATCCGGAAGTACCAGATGACCCCGGAAGTGTACCGCAAGCGGTTCAGGTCCATGCAGAAAGGACCTGGGGACTCTTACACGGATGTGGCAAGTCGCTTACGTACCACATTCCGACAGTGGACTAAGGGACTGAAAGTTGATTCTTATGAATCTTTGGAGGATCTCATGATCCGAGATCAACTCCTGCACATTTGTCCAGCAGACGTCAGACAGTTCGTCTTGGAGAGGGAGCCAGCATCTACTACAGCTGCAGCAGACCTGGCCGATACCTTCGTCCACACGTGAGTGCCTGAACCTCGCAAGGCTCCTCCAAACAGCTGGAAAGGGGGGAAATCGTCCCTAGCAACCTCTCCTACTTCGGTGAGTCAAGCTTCACCTCCGCCCAACCCTGCAGCGCTTGGAGCCAAGCCATTCCTGCCTGACACCCGCAGATGTTTCACCTGTGGGAAAGCCGGACATCTCAGGACCCAGTGTCCTGAGCAGAAGCAGATGACATCATCTGGCCAGCCGGCCAGCAACTCTTCCTTGGTGCTGTTCGTTCACAGGAAGATGCAGGTAAACCCCGACAACTTGCAGCCCGTTACCGTGGGCAACCGGTCTGCAACTGGTTTCCGGGACACCGGGGCAGACGTCACTTTGATCCGACCAGAGCTGATTGAGCCACAGAACCTCATCCCAGGAAAGTTCCTGACCCTCGCAGGAGTTGGGGGGACCCGTTCACGCATACCCTGTGCAAAGGTATTCCTAGATTGGGGTACGGGGAGGGGGATGAGAGAGGTGGGGGTCTCAGATGAACTGCCCACCCCTGTTTTGTTGGGTGCTGACCTAGGCACTATTCTTTCGTATTATGCTCCTGTCGAGAAGACCCGGAAGGGCCCTCTGGAACTCTCTGGACAAGCCAAGGTACTGTGGACAGATATTGGGGTAATGTCTGGGCCACCGGTGGATGGACAGAGGGAGGGGGCTGGGAATGGTGTGGTGCTACAGGAGTCTCCATTAGCTGGAGAACAAGAAGAAATCCCCTTGCCTGGGGAGGTATTGAACTCCTGTGTCCCTGATATTATGAACATGACTGTTGAGGATTGTTGTGGTGACACTGAGGGTGATCTTACTAATGTTAGTAACATTGGGAATACAGTCTGGAATGTCAGTAATAATATCAGTAGCATTGATAGGAATGTCATGGATCATATCAGTAGCATTGATGGTAATGTCATTGATAATGTTTGTATTGTTGACGGCAATGTTGGTAATGCTAACAATGAGTATGAGATTTGTGATGAAACAAAGGATGCATTTTCAGTGTTGGGGGCTGAGGTACAGTCTCTGGGGGCTGAGCAAGGGGATTGTCTGGATAGGCCTATCCCTTGCCCAGGCTCAGAAGATTGTGCCTTGATAAGTGCCCAGCCGTTGGCCTTGCATAGGACTAGGCAGCTGGCTGGGACTTGTGGTTCCACGCCTCCGGCAGCACTGAAAAGCGATTCCCAAAGGTGCTTCAGAGGTCCGCTAACTGTGAGTTGCCCTGCTAAGGAAGGCACACCACAGCTGGCTGGGACTTGTCGTTCCCCACTTCAGGCAGCCCTGAAAAGTGAATCCCAAGGGACCTTCAGAGGTAAGCTGGCTGGGACTTGCAGTTTCACACTTCAGGCGGCCCTGAAAAGTTAGTCCCAAGGGACCTTCAGAGGTAAGCTGGCTGGGACTTGTAGTTCCACGCCTCAGGCAGCCCTGAAAAGTGAGTCCCAAAGGACCTTCAAAGGTAAGCTGGCTGGGACTTGCAGTTTCATACTTCAGGCGGCCCTGAAAAGTGAGTCCCAAAGGACCTTCAGAGGTAAGCTGGCGGGTACTTGTAGTTCCACACTTCAGGCAGCCCTGAAAAGTGAGTCTCAAAGGACCTTCAGAGATAAGCTAACTGAGCTTTGTAGTCCCACAGGGAAGACTGCTCTGGAAAGCCATTCAGATGGAAATTTTATTCCAGGGCTAGGTGTGAACCCCCCTGCTGGGGAGAGTAACCAAAAGACTGGCCTAGTCACTGGGGGCTGGGAGCCTGAAAGCCTGTCAGTTAATCCCACTTGTCAAGGTGTGTGTCAGGGCTCCCAGGTATGACCAGAGGTGTGTGACTGATGCAGGGAAACGCAGACTTCAGATATGTGATAAACAATACAATTTATTAACACTAACAATACAAACATAAACGCAGTGCAATACTAAAACATAACACAGTGCAAACAAACCAAACCAACCACCCACAGATAACAGTATATACAAGCAAGCGTCGTCAGGCAGGCCGGGTCAATATCAATAGGGCAGGTAGGTACAGGGGGAGCAAGCAGAGAATGGTCGGGGTCACAGGCCAGGTTCAGCAGGTAGCAAGCAGCGTAGTACAGAGGGTCAAGCAGAGAGATGGTCAGGGTCACAAGCCAGGGATCAGGACAGGTAGCAGAGAATCAGACAGGAACAGAGAGCAGGAACAGGATACAGGGCCAAGAGAAACACAACACCAAGGCAGAGTCTGTGGGTCTGGCCATCCCTTAAATACCCCAGCATCATCAGTTACAGGTGTTAGCTGGCTGCAAAGTTGAGTCTCTGATTGCAGGGAACACCTGCTGGCCAGCCCTGGTACTGCAGATCAAAAGGCAGGTGAGTCCCACCATTGCTGGCCAGTCCATTCCTAACAGTACCCCCCCCCTCAAGGAGCGGCCTCAGGACGCTCCAAACAGTCCTAGCTGGGCAAAATGTTCCACCGCCCGGGTCTGGCAACTGGCGGGATATCAAAGACTGGCACACCGGGCAGGACTCCGGGCAGCGGCACACCGGGCTGGACTCCGGGCAGAGGCACATCGAGCAGAGGCACACCGGGCAGAGGCACACCGGGCAGAGGCACATCGGGCAGGACTCCGGGCAGAGGCACATCGGGCAGGACTCCGGGCAGAGGCACATCGGGCAGGACTCCGGGCAGAGGCACATCGGGCAGGACTCCGGGCAGAGGCACATCGGGCAGGACTCCGGGCAGAGGCACATCGGGCAGGATTCCGGGCAGAGGCACATCGGGCAGGACTCCGGGCAGAGGCACATCGGATTACCAGGCGAAGCAGCAGGCAGCGGGCCACCAGGCGGAGCAGCAGGCACCAGGCCCCCGGGCGGATCAGCAGGCACCGGGCCCCCGGGCGGGGCTACAGGCACCGGGCCCCCGGGCGGAGCAGCAGGCACCGGGCCCCCGGGCGGAGCAGCAGGCACCGGGCCCCCGGGCGGAGCAGCAGGCACCGGGCCCCCGGGCGGGGCTACAGGCACCGGGCCCCCGGGCGGGGCTACAGGCACCGGGCCCCCGGGCGGGGCTACAGGCACCGGGCCCCCGGGCGGGGCTACAGGCACCGGGCCCCCGGGCGGAGCAGCAGGCACCGGGCCCCCGGGCGGAGCAGCAGGCACCGGGCCCCCGGGCGGAGCAGCAGGCACCGGGCCCCCGGGCGGGGCGACAGGCACCGGGCCCCCGGGCGGAGCAGCAGGCACCGGGCCCCCGGGCGGAGCAGCAGGCACCGGGCCCCCGGGCGGAGCAGCAGGCACCGGGCCCCCGGGCGGAGCAGCAGGCACCGGGCCCCCGGGCGGAGCAGCAGGCACCGGTCCCCCAGGCGGGGCGACAGGCATCGGTCCCCCAGGCGGGGCGACAGGCATCGGGCCCCCAGGCGGGGCGACAGGCATCGGGCCCCCAGGCGGGGCGACAGGCATCGGGCCCCCAGGCGGGGCGACAGGCATCGGGCCCCCAAGAGGGGCGACAGGCATCGGGCCCCCAGGAGGGGCGACAGGCATCGGGCCCCCAGGAGGGGCGACAGGCATCGGGCCCCCAGGCGGGGCGACAGGCATCGTGCCCCCAGGCGGGGCGACAGGCATCGTGCCCCCAGGCGGGGCGACAGGCATCGTGCCCCCAGGCGGAGCGGCGGGCGCCGGACCCCCAGGCGGAGCGACAGGTCTCGGGCCCTCAGGCGGAGCGACGGGCACCGGACCTCCAGAAGGAGCGACAGGTCTCGGGCCCTCAGGCGGAGCGGCGGGCGCCGGACCCCCCGGCGGAGCGACAGGTCTCGGGCCCTCAGGCGGAGCGGCGGGCGCCGGACCCCCAGGCGGAGCGACAGGTCTCGGGCCCTCAGGCGGAGCGGCGGGCGCCGGACCCCCAGGAGGAGCGACAGGTCTCGGGCCCTCAGGCGGAGCGGCGGGCGCCGGACCCCCAGGTGGAGCGACAGGTCTCGGGCCCTCAGGCGGAGCGGCGGGCGCCGGACCCCCAGGCGGAGCGACAGGTCTCGGGCCCTCAGGCGGAGCGGCGGGCGCCGGACCCCCAGGAGGAGCGACAGGTCTCGGGCCCTCAGGCGGAGCGGCGGGCGCCGGACCCCCAGATGGAGCGACAGGTCTCGGGCCCTCAGGCGGAGCGGCGGGCGCCGGACCCCCAGGTGGAGCGACAGGTCTCGGGCCCTCAGGCGGAGCGGCGGGCGCCGGACCCCCAGGAGGAGCGACAGGTCTCGGGCCCCCAGGCGGAGCGGCGGGCACCGAGACACCAGGCACGACAGTGGGCTCCGAGTCAACTGGTATGACCGCAGGCACTGGGTCAGACATTGGATGGTCTGGCTGGACAGCGGGCATCGGGTCACCAGGCATCAGGTCATTTGGCTCGACAGCGGGCACCGCGTCATCTGGCAAGGCAGTGGGCTCCGAGTCAACTGGTATGACCGCGGGCACTGGGTCAGACATTGGATCGTCTGACCGGACAGCGGGCATCGGGTCACCAGGCATCAGGTCATTTGGCTCGACCGCGGGCACCGCGTCATCTGGCAAGGCCGTGGGCTCCGAGTCAACTGGCATGACCGCGGGCACCGGGGCAGACATTGAATCGTCTGGCTGGACAGCGGGCATCGGGTCACCAGGCATCAGGTCATTTGGCTCGACCGCGGGCACCGCGTCATCTGGCAAGGCAGTGGGCTCCGAGTCAACTGGTATGACCGCGGGCACTGGGTCAGACATTGGATCGTCTGACTGGACAGCGGGCATCGGGTCACCAGGCATCAAGTCATTTGGCTCGACAGCGAGCACCGCGTCATCTGGCAAGGCAGTGGGCTCCGAGTCAACTGGCATGACCGCGGGCACCGGGGCAGACATTGAATCGTCTGGCTGGACAGCGGGCATCGGGTCACCAGGCATCAGGTCATTTGGCTCGACAGCGGGCACCGCGTCATCTGGCAAGGCAGTGGTCTCCGAGTCAACAGGCACGACAGTGGGCACCGGGTCATCAGGTACCGGATTGTCTGGCTCGACAGCGGGCATCGGGTCATCAGGTACGACAGCGGGCTCTGAGTCAATTGGCACGACAGCGGGCACCGGATCAGGTACCGGATCATCTGGATCAACAGCGGGCATCGAGTCAACTGGCCTAATAGGATCGTCAGGCTGGATCAGTTCATCATGCTGGGTAGAGGCATTAGGCCGAGTAGAGGCTTCAGGCCGAGTAGAGGCATCAGGCCGAGTAGAGGCATCAGGCCGAGTAGAGGCTTCAGGCTGAAGAGAGGCATCAGGCCGAGTACAGGCATCAGGCCGAGTACAGGCATCAGGCCGCGTAGAGGCTTCAGGCCACGTAGAGGCTTCAGGCTGAGGAGAGGCTTCAGGCCGAGTACAGGCATCAGGCCGAGTAGGGGCTTCAGGCCGAGGAGAGGCTTCAGGCCGCGTAGAGGCTTCAGGCCGCGTAGAGGCTTCAGGCCAAGTAGAGGCTTCAGTCTGAACCACGGAAGGCAGGCTCACCGGTTTGGATACTGGCAGGATGGTATTGGTTGGAAAGAATTTTCGCTTTTTTCTGGTTTTAACTACTGGAGCACTGCAAGTAAACGCAGGTCTGCAAACAAATGGAGCAGCTGGAGACAGAGAAGAACTGGAGGATGGAACAGGAGAGGGAGCAGTTGCTACAGAGGGCTTTTTTACAGGATTAAAGGCAGGATAGGTGCAGCGAGTGGGAACAGGGTACTGACATGCGGTAGATAGCCAAGTATACTGGGCTGTAACTGGAGGAGCTGGTGGGAATACAGGAGTAGAGTTAGAAGCAGGACTGGGTCTTTGTAAGCTGACTGAGGCTGGGTGCAACAAGTCTGTCCATGTCTGCAGTAGGGGTTGAACAAAGCTGAGCTTACACAAAGCCTGTCTGGTCAATGACTGCACTGCGTTTATACAATCTCGCAGTGTCAGTGGTGAACATGTGGAATAACGCTCCAGAAAGTAACCCACATCATCCTCTAATAACCACACCAGGGACTCTACCTGGTCTGCACTAAATGGTGGCAAAAATTCATCCCTGCATTCGGGGGAACCAGATGAAACCAACTCTGCACAAACCTCAATCAATGGCTGCACCTCAGAGAACACTGTGCCCTGATCTACTAGAACATGAGCGAGCCGTATACATTCTAGCAATTCATCCCGGGTATACTCCTTCAGAGTTTGATAAGCATACTCTCTGTCATCAAACACTAGCAGATATAAATACTCAACCTCATCAAGATCCATCCTTCCCATCAACAAGCCAAGATGGCTTCCCTGTGCAGCCACTTCTGGTCAGGATTGGCCTTGGTGTAATGTCAGGGCTCCCAGGTATGACCAGAGGTGTGTGACTGATGCAGGGAAACGCAGACTTCAGATATGTGATAAACAATACAATTTATTAACACTAACAATACAAACATAAACGCAGTGCAATACTAAAACATAACACAGTGCAACCAAACCAAACCAACCACCCACAGATAACAGTATATACAAGCAAGCGTCGTCAGGCAGGCCGGGTCAATATCAATAGGGCAGGTAGGTACAGGGGGAGCAAGCAGAGAATGGTCGGGGTCACAGGCCAGGTTCAGCAGGTAGCAAGCAGCGTAGTACAGAGGGTCAAGCAGAGAGATGGTCAGGGTCACAAGCCAGGGATCAGGACAGGTAGCAGAGAATCAGACAGGAACAGAGAGCAGGAACAGGATACAGGGCCAAGAGAAACACAACACCAAGGCAGAGTCTGTGGGTCTGGCCATCCCTTAAATACCCCAGCATCATCAGTTACAGGTGTTAGCTGGCTGCAAAGTTGAGTCTCTGATTGCAGGGAACACCCGCTGGCCAGCCCTGGTACTGCAGATCAAAAGGCAGGTGAGTCCCACCATTGCTGGCCAGTCCATTCCTAACAGTGTGTTCACAGGCAGACAGACAGAGGTCAGAGGCAGCAGGCCTGGATTACGAGTGGAAGGAAGGTTGATGCTTGGGTTACAGAGAGAGGGCCTCCGGGCCCAGACCCAATCACCCTTCCCTAGCACTTGGGGTCCGGAGCAGCTGCCCAGGCCTCTGATAGATGGTGTCTGGATTCAGAAGGTGCTGGCTGATTGGGCCACAGAGGCAAAGGGAATGGCACAGTCAGGAATCCAGGGATCAGCTAGAGTCTGGGCAGTCCTAGTGGTCAGGGTCCTCCAGCAGGATATGATGACCAGGCTTTCTGAGAACCTTGGGAAACTGACCACCAGCCCTGGGTTTGTGGCCTACCCCATGCCCAGGAGCCATGAGGCAATGGAGCATCCAGAAGGTGCCTACTGTTTTGCCATCATGGGCCTGAGCAAGGAGCATGGGCCACCATCTCTAACCCAGCAAGCTCCAGACGAGGCAGCCTTCACTACCCCATGTGGCTTGCCTGAAGCCACGGGGAAGCTAGTTGGGGTTGAGAAGGCACTGACCGCCACTCCCGCGGTCAGGAGTGGCCCGCAATGAGCAGTGGACCTGGGTGCAGTTGTCCACTTTAGGGGCCTTGTGGTGCTCGGCCCTGTCTGGGAAGAGCAACTTGGGCCCCTGTCACTAGGCTGGAACAAACCGCCTGTGCCCAGTCCGACAGCCAAGAAGGGTAACTGTCAGAGGGGCATGTCAGTGGTTCAGTTTAGGAACCCATCAGTAAAAATAGACCCCCAGAGGTCTGGGCATGGAGAGACTGAGGCAGTTGAGGCCTGGTCTGCTCCCCAGGCCAAAAAGCAGTTTACGTCAGTCGCGGGTACAGTTGGCTACGGTAAGACGCCTGGATGCGATGATCATGGCTCAGCTGGACCTGTGACTGACCTAGCAGACAGGAAACTGGAGGAACTGGTGTCCTGGATGCTAGCAGGTAACGAGGACTGTCCATCTTGGATGAAGGTACCTGTGGACACCACTGGGAGGCGAGGCCCAGAATTCGCCTGTCCGGTTCTGGTGCACACGGACGCTACTACCTTCAGGCCAGATGTAGTCCTAAGCCTGAGGAAGAAGGTAGGAGAGGGAAATCTTCTTCTCTACCTTGACAAGAAGCTACATATTAATATGTTAGCAAAGGACACCCCTGAGCCGAAGTGTTTTGTTAACAGGTGGGCACCCCGGCAGTTGCCACGGGATTCGGATAGCCACAGCCGACTGGTACCCACCCGTGACCACTCACTTGGTTGGCCCAGCAGTGCTGCTGGAGAGAACGGCTTCCTGTTCAGACGGACTTCGGTTCTCCCGCAGTACAGCGGTACCAGGACGTCCCAAGAGGAACCTCTGGACAGAGGTCGGTTGCGTCAGGAGAGAACTTGTAGCTCACTCCTTGGCAACCACTTAAGGGGGAGGTGTGGAAAACTTGCTCATCAGCATTGGAGCGGAGTTCCCCCTCAACCCTCGTTTTCGTGTTCTGTCTGTGTATTTGAGGTCTTCCTGGAATCCTCACATCCCCCCTGCATTCCTGTGAGGCAGACTTTATCTCCTGGCAAATGGTGTGGAACAACCAGGAAGACATGAGAAGTGGAGCCATCCAGTCTGCGGAGGTGTCATTTTTATCACCCAAAACTATGTAAGCCCACTCATTATCAAACTGACCAGAATAAGTGCACAGTCCTGAGGTCAATTGTATGGTTCATATCACGGGATATGAAGCTAGTAATTTAGTGTAGAGTTTCCCAATGACCACTCCCAAGTCAGAGCCCCCCTTCCTTCCCGAGAGGGACCTTTTAAGAGAGTGAAAAGTGTGACACTCACACACAGGGATCTCCCAGCAACATCGTAACAAGGGGAGATCAAAGAACCTTTCTGCTCTGCATCTTGAATTTGCTAAAACCAGGCAAGGCAAGTAACAACTTACCCTGTAATTTCCTCGCTATTCTATGTTTGCTGTGTCTTTATATACATATATATATATATTTTTGTGATATCTCTTTGTACATATTTATTTTGCATCCAACGCTTTTAGTAATAAATCTTTCTTTCTGAAAGTGTTAAACTGTTTCTAAGCGCTTACTTGCAATTCACGAATCCCTGCCTTTGAAGAGACGCTACTGTGGTTATATTTCTGTATAGTAGGTCCGCGGGCCGTGCTATATAGATCAATATTTCAATCATTATAGTGTATATTTGGTAACGGGAGTGTCCCAAAAGTGGTGGTGGCAGTAGAGGGTTAGTTGCGTAACTAACCCGACCCAGTAACAAGCGCATTCAGGCTGCAGGCACCGATTGTAGTCCATTAGCTGGGCAATCGCTGTGTAGGGTGCAGCTGGGTGGGGCCTTGTTACGCGCGTCACACCGCGGTTTTGGATCGGCCGGCCCTTCGGTCACGAGTTTGGTGAGAAGGTCTGGGGTCTGACGCCGTGGGCGGGACGTATTACTGTTAGTCGCGGCTGTGCGATTGTCGCCTGTTGGTGGCGGCGGCCATGGGTCGTGACACCTAGCAGGGCATCCATTCTTTTTGGATATTTTCATTCACTTGTGCTTGGTTATTTTCAAGGTATACACTTATATCACCTTAGGGGCTCTGTCAGGTGTTTACTTTTTGCTTTATGGTTAGGTTTAGTGAGTAGCGCGGCACTATTTATTTTTTCATTTATTTTTAGTGTTGTGGGAACGCAATTTGGTGTTTGCAGCCACTCTTAATTTATCATATTAGGTTTGGCAGCGCAAGAGCATTTTTCCTTTATTTATATTTAAAACAATAAAACCTAAAATATGAGATGCGCTGTCATTCAAATCAAATCAACAAACGTGCATACTTTAAAATAAAAAAATTGATTTAACATATATAATATTAAAGCTCACAAAGAATTAAGTGTCATAAAGTTGAAATAAAAGCTATCTTTATGCCAATAAAAGTGCACAAGCCACCTTATGGTCATGAAGCAGCTTACCAAACATTTAGACCCCAGCACAAAGGAGGTCTGACAGCGCTCTCAGGAACAAATACCAAATGGATGGATAGTCAACGTTTTATTGAAAGCAGTGGCTTGGACCTTTCTTTCTGGAAGTACTCCACAGATTAACATTGGATGTACCTCACATGAATGGCAAGCACCACCAACCACACAAGGGAGGAAGCAAAGGAAGCTGATAGTGAAGTATATTTTATTATAAATTCAGCATTTCCTCAAAAACAGAGAGACAAGAAACAAGAGCATAGCACAAATGCCTGCTGTCTCTCCAGACAGATGTGATGATGTCACTGCTAGACTCCTCCCTGCGTGTTTAATTTCATTATTTTTATGTGGATATTTAGTGTTTAAATATTAGCAAGTGCTGCTGTTACATTGGGTTTGTTCTTTATGTTCATCCTGTTGTACACTTTTAGCACGGGATATCACTTATTGTTATGTTTAAAACATAAGATGTAATAGTTAGGTGTCTAAGTATTTATTGTATTCATTTTTTACCATATTTATATTGAATTTAAGATAGTGTTCTTTATACATTACCAAAAGTAAATGCAGTTACCAGTCTACTGAAAAATAACTTTTTCTGCAAAAAACATCAGCCCCTCTTTTCACTTTACTGCTCTTATAGTGTAATGTTCCTTTACTGACAAAGATGATACTTCTTTTCTACCTAGTTGGGTAACAATTGAGTACTGTCCGTGATACTTTTTTTTATTTGCACTAACATACATTTTTGAGGACAAGCTTTTGGGGAATGTCCCCTTCTTCAGGTCTAAGGAGTACTGAAACAGATTTAGCAGAATGTTAGAAGAGATGTAGGGGATGGGAAAATTATTCCCCCCCAAACTTTGCTTTTGCTGTGTCTTATCTCTGTTTTTTTTTTCCCATCCCCTACATTTCTTCTAACATTCTGCTAAATCTTTGTTTCAGTACTGCTTAGACCTGAAGAAGGGGACATTCCCCGAAAGCTTGTCCTCAAAATTGTATGTTAGTGCAAATAAAAAAAGTATCACGGACAGTATTCAATTGTTCCTGTCACAAATGCACTAATATGGCTACAATCACCTCAAGCTACCTAGTTGGGTGAAATTCTGCTGCAAAAACATTGGGAAGCAGAGCACTTACAAGCCTTGTCCTGCTTCCAATTTAACATACTGCACCGTAATGCTATGTGAGAACATTGTGCTTTTGCCAGGCCCATCCGAAATGATTTTATATCTGTACAATATACCACAGATCGCTCAATGCATTTGACATCTGACAGACTCTCATTCAAAGCTTTTGGAGATGAGCACTCAGTATCTGCAGCATCAGTGGTATTAAAAAATACTGGCTATTACTTAAAAGACAATACTTCTCTTTTACTTTCAGCAGGAGATAAGCACTGTCTCAGTGTTTGATTAACAATGGCCAATTATATTAATCAAAGACTGATTCAGGGATATTTTTACCAGACTTTGAAATGTCATGAAGATTAATATCTTCATTCAGACATGATATTAAACATATTGTTTATTTCTGGAAAAATTAGAAACATAAAGCAAAATATTAAAAGTGGGAAACATTGATTAGGACAAAGATCTAAACATGTTATATTAGTTATAGATTTTTATTTTTTAATTACAGGTACTTTTATAGTGCTGTCAATTTATGCATATAAATATTGTACATTGACATCAGTCCCTAACCCTCAAGGGGCGTACAATCTAAGGTCCCTAACTCACATTCATACAAACACATACTAGAGCCAGTTTAGAGAGGAACCAATTCACCTACCAGCATGTCTTTGGAGTGTGGGAGGAAACTGGAATACCCAGAGAAAACCCACACAGGAACAGGGAGAACATGCAAATTTCAGGCAGGGGGTGCTGTGGCTGGGATTTGAACCAACGACCCTAGTACAGCCAGGCAGAAGTGCTAACCATTTAGCCACTGTGCTGCCCCTGATTGACAGGTTATTATTTTTAAAAAACGTCCTCTCTTTGTTTGTGTTAATCTGTAAGCATTTGGATGCAAAACTAGCACAAATGAAAACTCACAGCTCTGCCTTGCCTGTTATGAGTGAGAAAATAAAAATATTACCAGTACAGCTCTAAGTGGATGTGTATTCAGTTTATAAGGGGAATAACAATTAGGTGGCACACTCATTGCAATGGCCAGGTGACAAGACTTCACCTCCATGCCAGCCCTTAGTGCCTCTACTGTTCTGGCACTGTAATCAGGAAACAAGACTTCTAATCCCGGCCTTGAAGTCAACAGTCATTGAAGCAGTCTACCATGAACCCAGTTTTAACAGAGCAGATACCTTTTTAGAGAAGGGCCTCCATCTAAAAAAAAGACATACATAGGGGTTGATTTACTCAAACTGGGCAGTGAAAAATCTGGTGCAGAAACCAATCAGCATCCATGTTTTTTGTCAACGTTTAATGGAACAAGTTGAAGTTAGAAGCTGATTGGCTACCATGCATCAGATTTTGCACTCTCCAGTTTTAGTAAATCAACCTCATTGTCTGCCTCTTTTTAGTTTCTGTTATTGGATGGCTTAAAACATTCAGGAAAGCTTCACAGAGGAGTCAGTTTGGCCAATGTTCACAAATTCACTAGGTCCCTAACCATTCAGGAAATGGCTATGAAATTGCTGATGAGGTGGTATTTAACCCCTGCCAAGTTGCACACTATCTATTCATCAGTCCTTTCCACTTGTTTCCATGAGTGCCCTCTTCCGGGGTTACGCCCACATATTATTTGGACCTGTGACAAAGCACATTATGTCTGACGAAAAAAAAAACATTTTCTACCAATATAGCAGGTAGACCTACAGTTGTGTCCAAAATTATTCAACCCCCACTGAAATTGAGTGTTTTGGCCAGTTTGACATTGCTTTTGATCATTCAGTCATCTTGCTTACATTTACATTAAAGAGGCACTTGTAGGTCAGACAAATATAACATAACAGTTATAATGAAATAACCACAAATGTCTTTTCTGTGCTCACAGCATTATCAGTTTTATTCAACCCCCAAGTGACATTCAATCTTAGTACTTAGTACAGCATCCTTTTACAGTTATAACAGCTTTTAAACGTGAAGCATAGCTTGACACAAGTGTCTTGCAGCGATCTACGGGTATCTTCGCCCATTCTTCATGGGCAAAGGCCTCCAGTTCAGTCACATTCTTAGGCTTGCGCACTGCAACTGCTTTCTTTAAGTCCCACCAGAGGTTCTCAATCGGATTTAAGTCTGGTGACTGCGATGGCCACTCCAAAATGTTCCAGCCTTTCCTCTGCAACCATGCTCTAGTGGACTTGGAGGTATGCTTGGGATCATTGTCCTGTTGAAAGGTCCAACGTCTCCCAAGCCTCAGGTGTGTGACGGACTGCATCACGTTTCCATCCAATATCTCCTGGTACTGAAGAGAATTCATGGTACCTTGCACACGCTGAAGCTTCCCTGTACCTGCAGAAGCAAAACAGCCCCAAAGCATGATTGACCCTCCACCATGCTTCACAGTAGGCAAGGTGTTCTTTTCATCATAGGCCTTGTTCTTCCTCCTCCAAACATAGCGTTGATCCATGGGCCCAAACAGTTCTAATTTTGTTTCATCAGTCCACAGAACACTATCCCACAACTTTTGTGGTTTGTCCACATGGCTTTTGGCATACTGCAGTCGACTCTTCTTATTCTTTGGAGACAGCAAGGGGGTACGCCTGGGAGTTCTGGCACGGAGGCCTTCATTACGCAGTGTGCGTCTTATTGTCTGGGCTGAAACTTCTGTACCCACATCTGACAAATCTTTTCTCAGTTCCTCAGCAGTCACACGGGGACTTCTCTCCACTCTACGCTTCAGGTAGCGCACAGCAGTCGAAGTCAGCATCTTCTTTCTGCCACGACCAGGTAGCGTTTCAACAGTGCCCTTTGCCTTGAATTTGCGAATGATGCTTCCTAAGGTGTCTCTTGGTATGTTTAACATCTTTGCAATCTTCTTATAGCCATTGCCCTTCCTGTGAAGAGAAATCACCTCTTCTCTTGTCTTCCTGGACCATTCTCTTGCCTTCACCATGTTTGTAACCACACCAGTAAATGTCTAGAAGGAGCTGAGTATCACAGTCATTTTAAAGCTGCCTAATTGGTGCTTATTATGCTTGATTGCTGCTCGGTGACATCCACAGGTGTTTTCAATACCTGATGGAAAGCACCTGTATGAACCTCTGTTCTTCAGAGTGGTAGTCTTTAAGGGGTTGAATAATTGTGGCAATGAAGAAACCACATAAGAACCATTTACTACTGTATTACATAAACAATTGATGTCATTTTAGTTGCATTTGGGTAGTTACAACGTCCTTGTAGGATTTGATTCTGAATACAATTCCAAATGTACACTATAGTCCCTAAACCCCTTTACAGCATTGGGGGTTGAATAATTTTGGACACAACTGTATTTCATTAACTATGGTAAATTGCCTTTTTATTGCTCCCCTCCCTGGAGTTATTCACATTCAAGAAAAACATATCCAAACAATTTATGTTGTGGTTCAATGGGTGATAGCCCTCCATTGGAATACCGTGGACATACCACTGTTGCAGATCAAATCTTCCTTAAGATGTCCATATATGAATCAAAATTTAGTCAGTTCAGCAAGGACCAGCTAAATTTTGATCCATGTATGGGCACCCTGGTTGTACATAAGTCAATCTATTGATCAGCTTGTGTATAACTAGCCTGTTGTGTTTTTTCTGAATGAATAGGGCTGCTGGCTATAGCCGGCAACGCTATTCATTGTGTTCTGCCAGCAGGAAAGGCTCCCCGCCAGCAGAACCCAATAGTGATGCGGGTGAGATTCCCCTATCAACGTTGACTTTGTTGATGGGGGAATTGAGCAATTTTATTTCCGTCCGCCCATGTAAAGCCAGCCATACACACACAAAGATTTCACTCTTTCACAGATTTATCTTGTTGTCATAGATTCCTCCATCTACATTAACCACTTGACCTCCAGAGGATTTACCCCCCTTAATGGCCAGGCCTCTTTTTGCTACTTGGCGCTGCACTAATTTAACTGATAATTGCGCGGTCATGCAATGCTGCACCCAAACAAAATTTACGTCCTTTTTTTCACACAAATAGAGCTTTCTTTCGGTGGTATTTGATCACCTGTGCGCTTTTTATTTTTCACGCTATAAACAAAAAAAGGCCAAAAATTTTGAAGAAAAACTATATTTTCTACTTTCAGCTAAAAAAAATATATAGTAAACTCAAAGTTAGTTATAAATTTAGGCCAAAATTTATTCTGCTACATGTTTTTGGTAAACTAAATCCTAATAAGTGTATATTGATTGCTTTGTGTGAAAGTTATAGCGTCTACAAACTATGGTATAGATACTGCAATTTACGCCATTTTTTTGCCATACACCGCTGCGCTAGTTTAATGGACAATTGCGCGGTCATGCAAAATGGTACATAAATGAAATTCACATCCTTTATTTCCCACAAATTGAGCTTTCTTTTGGTGGTATTTGATCGCCTGTGCGGTTTTTATTTTTTGCGCTATAAAAAAAAAGGCTGACAATTTTGAGGAAAAAAAACTATATTTTGGACTTTTTGCTATAAAACATGTCCACTAAAAAAAATTTAAAAATCAAATTTAGTCATAAATTTCTGCCAAAATGCATTCTGCGACATGTCTTTGCTAAAAAAAAAAACCAATATGTGTAAATTAATTGGTTTACGTGAAAGTTATAGCGTTTACAAATGGCGGGAAAGATACTGGGATTTTTAGGTTTTTTTTATACTAATAATGGCAGCGATCAGCGACTTATGGTGGCGATCAGTGACTTATGGCGGGACTGCGGGACTGCGGCGGATATTCTGACATTGGGGGGTACTGACTTGCGGTCACTGACATCCCCAGTGACACCAATACAGTGATCAGTGCAAAAAAAAAAAACACTGACACTGTACTAATGGCACTGGGGAGGAAGGGGTTAAGTTTATTATTCAGGGAAAGGGTTAACTGTGTGAGGGGAGTGTTTTACTAGGGGGCGGGGGTGTGTACTGCAGGGAACACCGCTGATCGGGAGAGAGAAACTCTTCTGTCCCGATCAGCGTGTCCTGGAGCTGTCAAGGAACTGACAGAAAGCACAGCTACTGCAGCTGTGCTCTCTGTCAGCGATTGCCGCCGATCGCCGGGACATAGCCGGTAACGATCGGCTGTGACCCGGCGACTGACATTGGCGGCTGTGATCGTCGGGACAGGTAGGGCGGCGGCGCGACTCGCGCACGCCCCCTACCTGTTTTAAAAACACACGTTTTAAAACATGGTTTTGCCCAGCCGTGCCGCCCTGCCGCCGTATTTCTACAGTGGCTGGGTGGCATGTGGTTAAATAGTGTGGATCAGGGAACCCTTGCTGCTGGCTCATATATTCAAGCAACTCATGGCTGCTTACAAAGCTGAACAGTGGCTGCATCTGATAGTCTCTGTTCTGCAGATAATATTCCACTTAATAATTAATTTTTTTTTTTTCATTCAAAGTTTATCAAACCAGTTGGTGTGGACAGGGTCACCTACGTTGAAATTTAAGCCATATATGACCAGCTTTAGTAAGTCTGCAGGACATGGATATTATGTATCTTCAAACAAAAGTCTTATAACAAGAAGGGCATGCAAACTACAGACTTGGATTTGCAATTCCTCAACAACTCGAACTTTTCACAGTGATCACAAGGTTGAAACTACATGCAAATTGAGAACTGAGGCTTCTCCTTGGCATTCTGACAAGTATTAATAACAAAAGGTCTAAGCAGTAGTTGTTTTTTTCCAGTTCTTTAGCAGTTCTTGTGACTGTCTCTTATGCAATACATTTTTTTCACATTTTTTTTTTCAAAACACACAAAATATTCTTACAGAACTATACATGACTTCACACCAATAATACAAAATAATGATCTTTTGTTATCCTTTTAAACATGCTGTATTTAACAGACTGTAAGCTACAGCCAAAGCACATGAATAGAAGATGTTTTAGCTATTCCATATAATTAAGGGATACAATAGTTATTCATTAGGTAGTTTGTCAAATCTTTAAAATGAATCGCATGAAAACTTGTTTAAAAAAAAGTGCAGTACATGGTGAAAGGACTATAGTGACACTTAGTGGTCACTGCTTTAACAGACTGGTGCTGTTTTAGTTCTAATATTGATGACATCACTACTGGTATTTCGAAGTATGCTTGAATGCTCTCGAGTTTTTGTAAGGATGTGCTACTTAAAGGGCAATGCCACACAATTAAACACTTATATAAACATATTTAGAAGCTGTTTTATCTGCCAAAAGATGTGTAAAGCGCAGATCCTTATGTCCCTTCAAGCTCCTATGTTACATCCGACCCTACTGTATAAGAAGGGTGACAACTGTAATGTGCAAGAGTCTCTTCAAATGTGATTCCTTTGACTTGTAACCTAGCTACACTGGTGATGCCCACTCAATCAGGACAGTTTATGACAATCCGCAACATGCGGCTTGTAGGGACACCCACGATAAGCGGGCTCACGGGGACTCAACGGGACCTTGGCTGTGGGGTATGACCTCAGCACAGCTCCCACACAGCTTTCTATGGACAACATCAGGCTCACAGGGACTCGGTGGGACCTTGGCTGTGAGGTCTAGTTCCGGTAGTGATGGCTAAAGCCCTCAGGGGGCAGTCCAGCTAGCTATACTCCGAGCACGCCATGGGGCAGTGCAAACAGGGTAGTCTGAGCACACAATAGGGGCAGTTCATGACAAGGGTAGTCTGAGCACACAATAGGGGCAGTTCATGACAAGGGTAGTCTGAGCACACAATAGGGGCAGTTCATGGCTTCTAGGGACACTCACGATAGGCGGCTTGCAGACGCTCAGCAGCAGGCGGCTTCCAGGGAGGTAGGCGGCTTGCAGATGCTCAGCAGCAGGCGGCTTCCAGGGAGGTAGGCGGCTTGCGGACACTCACGGCTCCAGCAGGTATGTCCTGACTCACAGCAGGCGACAGGAAAAAAGGGGGGGGACAACCTCCTCAGGACACAGCAGAGCGGATAACCCGGGCCACAAAGGATTAGGCAGAGTATCGTGGCACCCACAGCAAAGCAGTTCCAGCACAGAGCACAGCGGGTAATCTGGGCCCCAGAGTATTAGCAGAGTATCGTGGGGCCCACAACAAAGCAGTTCCAGCCCGCAGCACAGCGGGTAATCCTCGCCCCAGAGTATTAGCAGAGGGGCAGCGGGTACTCCCAACCCTGGAGTATTAGTAGAGGGGCAGCAGGGTACTCCCAACCCTGGGGGTATTTAGTAGAGGGGCAGTGGGTACTCCCAACCCTGGGGGTATTTAGCAGAGGGGCAGCCGGTACTCCCAACCCTGGAGTATTGAGCAGAGTGGCAGCGGATAATAGTCCTGACCTTTGGGGGGGTTGGTCTCCTGCAGATTGCCCAGCGGTTAGATCGGCGGAGGTCCGGTCCCCACCCGGTGGCGGCAGGCAGAGAGAGAGTGTTTGGGGTCCCGCACCAGCCTTTTAAAGCCGGCAGGACGCTTCCGGGTTGCCCTGGCAATGGCTGGCCCAGCGCCACACTGCCGGGGTAATGAGGCACGCCCCCTTGACTCGGGCTGCGCTCTCGTGAGTGCAGCCTTTGTCACTGGCGAGCGCAGAGCGCGGGAAGCCCTGCCCGCGCTGCATCCGCCGGGGGTGCCTGGAGACTTCCCGGTGGCCCCCCATCAGGTTCTTCTGGCGGAGGGGTCACAGCTTCTCCGGCTAGATTGCCGGGGGCTGTGATCCTCGCCGCTGGGGTCCCCTCCCCCCATCCTGCACAGCCTGCTTCAAAGGCTGTGTGCAGGATGAGAAGATGCAGCGAGGGGGAAGGGAGGGGAGTGCGTGCAGGGACAGCGGGCACACCGTGACATCCACCAATAGCTCCTTCCCTGTATTAGGGCAGCCTAAACCATCCTCCTGCTCTCTGATGGACCTAACTCAAAACGGTAAGGTAAGTTACTGTTATTCTTTCAAAAAGGCTTCTGTTTCACTGATGTATTTGGTCATTTGAACACCGTTAATTTGTGAAGGCTGTGCTTGAATGTAAATCTGAATTTTCTCATTTGTTAATTTCATTGTACTGTCAAGTAGTTAAAGGACAATTCCATTTATTTTTGCTAAAATAATATAGGTAAAGAGAAGAACCTCTGAAATGTTATTTTGCCATCTATGTACACACTGGGGAGATCCTCTTACTTCTTGTTTGGACACAAGACAAAAAAAAAGGGAGGTACAATCACGAACCATGACATGATTGGGTTCACTAAAGGAGCTGAGTCTAATGGACAGGCAATATTCACCAGGACCTCCCTCATGAAGCTTTGGACTCAGCTGCATCCTCTCCTTAGGCCTCTTTGACAGATGCTGGCAGATGTAGTAGAAAGCAGGACAACCAGTGAAAATTACCTAATGACCAGTGAGGAAGCAGAGGAAATGGATGGAGCACTTGAAAAGAGATGCTTGGATGCATTGGGTTTCAAGGGCTTTGTGGGGCAGAGTTTGACACACAGAGCATACAAGACATAACTGTGCTCAGGTACAAGAGCTTGGAAGAGCAGTGTTAGGCAAATAGTGTGTACCAGAAGCATCACAGATAACCAGGAGCATCAGATGGAGTGCACCTAGCATAGTGTTGGTGGCCAAGAGTGACAGATGAAGTCTACTATGAATGGTGTCAGTGGCCAAGAGCAACAGATGGAATGTGCCCAGAGCAGTGGCTACAGATTGCATGTGTAGCAAGTAAATTAGTAAACCTTTCCTGTGACTTCAGGAAACTAACAACCAACAAGGTCACATTAAACTCAGAATGCAAGTGAGCAACATGTGTTTTCTGCTCTCCTCTTGACCCAGTTCTACAGGCTGCATCTTTGTCATACTTCACACTCATGTCACCAAAATTTATGTAACATTTCGAAAACTATTTGCATCTGCAAGTTCTGGTTGTAGAGCTAGTGACAGTGCCCAAAGACCTTCCTCATCTACTACTGTCCTGCCAACATTTCCATACAGCAGAAGTAGTCTGATGCATGATCATTTTGTATATTCTTTAGCCTGAAGATTGCTCTATGGATTTCTAGACAAGGTATGGTCATCTGCATTTTTTTTTCTTAGGTGATTTTTTATGTCAAAGCAGAAAACACATGTTGCTCACTTACATTCCAAGTTTAATGTGGGCTTGTTGGTATAGTCTTCTGAAGTCACTCTACAAAGCATTATAGCTCCCTCTAGCTGCAACCTAGTAATACCATTACTGGGAGCTTTATTCATTTACTTGCTCTGAATGGACCAGGTGTTGGTGATATTGGGAGGTACAGGATCAGAAGTGTTGCTCCAGGAAAGGCCTTTTGACATCGTGGCTCTGTGTCACATGAACAATCATCGCACTGGTGTCTGTCTACAGAGAATGCAGGCCCTTTAAGGATTCTCTAACATGATGTGGACATGCCTGATTGGTGTGTACAACTAAGAAGTGTGCACTGCCACCCATTCTAGGAGATGTGCCACTGGATCAAAGAGAGTAGATAGCAGCTATAGTATCCTCTTCTTACAGGGTCTTCTCACATATCTGGGACCAGGATTCATAGGGAAGCTTTAAGTAAACTTTCAAATGAGGTGTGGGCAAAGGCATCAGGAGCTAGCACCCAGGATCTTTCTTCTGGGCCAAAACATTTCCAATCACTTAAAACAATACAGCTTGTTCTTGGACTTGGATCCAGAATAGTATGGACCCCAAATTCTTGAGAATTTGGTAGAGGTATGTTACAGCTAGACCCCTCCCCCTTTCATCATTATGCTAACATAATTATGATATAAAATCTTTCAGTTTTCATTACATGCCTTTTTTTGGATCCAGTGATGGATAGAATGAGGAGGATATCCTTTGCCAAGTTTTTACTGTGGTCTGTGTCCTTGGGGGGGGGGGGGGGGGGAGGCATCCTCTTTTTGTTCTGTGAAATATTAGAGATCATTTTTAAATGCATATAATGATTTTCATTAATGCCATTCACACTGTGGGGTTTATTTACTCAAACTAGAGAATGCAAAATCTGGTGCAGCTGTGAATGGCAGCCAATCAGCTTCTAACTTCAGCTTGTTCAATTAAGCTTTCACAAAAAAAAACAAAACTGGAAGCTGATTGGTTTCTATGCAGAGCTGCAACAGATTTTGCACTCTCCAGTTTTAGTAAATCAACCCCAATATGTTTACCTACATTTAGATGTGGTCAGTTTAGCTTCATTTAGAGAAAATACATTTCTCAGTGTCCAGAATTAGACACTCTAAACTCATGTAAATGTGACTAAATATGGCTGAATCTGATTTAAAGCAAGAATAGCTAATTGCAGGGAAAACCAATATGGGAAGCGTAAACATTGTTTTAACTTCTCAGGTCACTTCTCCTGCATTTGGAAAACCTAAATGTAAGAGTGCCAGTGTGAATGAGGCCTCACCTTAGGGAGATGTCAACTCAATTAGTTGGACACAGACAGAAATAATATTCTAGGAAGGACCTTAACTACTTGGTAACCGCGCTTTAGCCGAATGACGGCTACAGCATGGTTACCCAGTTTTGGGAGGGCATCATATGACCCATTGGTGATGTTTTTACTTCTTGAGCATTTCCCCACAAGAACATACAATATCTTGCCAAAAGAACTGGGACACCTGACTTTACACACATGTGAACTTTAATGGCATCCTAGTCTTAGTCCGTAGGGTTCAATATTGAGTTGGCCCACCCTTTGCAGCTATAAAAGCTTCAACTCTTCTGGGAAGGCTGTCCACAAGGTTTAGGAGTGAGTCTAAGGGAATGTTTGACCATTCTTCCAGAAGTGCATTTGTGAGGTCAGACACTGATGTCGGATGAGAAGGCCTGGCTCGCAGTCTCTGCTCTAATTCATCCCAAAGGTGTTCTATCAAGTTGAGGTCAGGACTCTGTGCAGGCCAGTCAAGTTCCTCTACCCCAAACTTGCTCATCCATGTCTTTATGGACCTTGCTTTGTTCACTGGCGCAAATTCATGTTGGAACAGGAAGTGGCCATCCCCAAACTGTTCCTACAAAGTTGGGAGCATGAAATTGTCCAAAATGTCTTGGTATGCTGATGCCTTAAGAGTTCTCTTCACTGCGGGCCAAGTCCAACCCCTAAAAAACAACCCCACACCAAAATCCCCCCTCCACCAAACTTTACACTTGGCACAATGCAGTAAGGCAAGTACCGTTCTCCTGGCAACTGCCAAACCCAGACACATCCATCAGATTGCCAGACAGAGAAGCGTGTGTCAGGAGCCGACTGGCGGCAACCTCTAGCGACCCACAGGCCGGAATTCCTCAGGGCACGGAGTCTAAGCCTCAATCTGCTGATTCACCAGAGCCCCTGATGGTGGGGATGGACTTGAAGCAGCCTGAGACCAGGTCGCGACCCCCGAGTACAACCAGCTGTGTAGAGGTAGCCACCATTGGCAGGCAGCAGGTGAGAGCCAGATGTGAAGAGGTAGTAGCGTAGTCAGACAGGCCGGGTTGGTAACAGCGGAGGCAGGCGGTACAGAGCGGCAGGCAAAAGAATAAACGGGTCACAGGCCAGGTTCAGCAACAGGAGGTCAGACAATCAGGATCAGGCAGAGAATAGTCAGGAGAGCCAAAGGTCAGAGCAGGAGAGGACAACAGGATCAGGATGAGGCTGGGTCGGCAACAAAGCAATCAATAGACAGGAACAATCAGGAACACGGGAACAAAACCATATGGCAATTTGGTGATGCACGGGGATGGTTTAAATAGTGCGCCCTGTGCTCTTATTGGTGCCCGGCGTGCGTCTGCGATTGCGAGTGCGCATGCACGGCCGCCGCCACCGCGATTGCCTAAGCCCTAGTGCTCACTCCAGAGAACACGTCTCCACTGCTCTAGAGTCCAGTGGTGGCACCACTGCTACCGACACTTTGCATTGCACTTGGTGATGTGGACTTGGATGCAGCTGCTCAGCCATGGAAACCCATTCCTATGGATTAATAAATACACACTATATTCATCTATCCTCCGGTGTGTGTCTGACACTTCTTCCTATTGCACTGTGTGTGGTGGCGAGCCAGAGCCTGCACCTGTTGTGGGTTAATCTGGATTGTTTGCCTGAGTGGTATACCTTTGTTCTTTGGAAGAAGCAGTGTGCATGCCTAGGTGCTTGATTTATACACTTTTGGCAATATAGTGTATGTAGTGATAAAGATTTTCAGGATCGTTAGTCATGTCATGTTTATTAATTATGCTGCATTACCATTCCTTTTTATATAAAGAATGTATGCATTTGTTTTTTTTTGTTTTACTGAGTCTAATTTCTATATACAGCACTCCTTTTTGCAAATATATTAATATTTTGTTTTCTAGGTACAAGCATCACTGATTCACTATTAAAATTGTAGTCTGACTAGTTAACGTAATGACTAGTTTAATTATATACTGTATGTAATTACTCACTTTTCCCTCCATTGTATTTATTTATGCAGTTTAATTATATGTATATAACAAAATGCACATCCCACTGTAACCCCTACTGTTACTCTTTTCATCAATAATAGGAAATATATTGTATACACAGCAAATTATACTCTTACATTTTCAAGATCTGAGGAAATGGTTTGTTATCCCTGTCTTTACTGTATACATTTTTCCAATTTGATTATGGGGGATTCTTGTCCCCATTCACTTTTTTGCTGATGATTCAAATTAGAGATTTCTTCACTTATCACTCTGAGTTTGTTATCTATGTAGTGAAGTGTCTACGTGGACTTTACAATGTGGGTGACACCACACTAGACTTGTGCAAAAGAAAAAAATAGTTTTATTTAATTTCGCTTCGAAATGTAACAAATTTCATGTAATTGGATTAGGTAAATTAGTTCAATTAGTTTTCGGGATTCGTTTCGGTAATTCATATTCAAATTCAATTCAAAAACATTCGACCAAATTTGAGAAGTCGTTCGCATTTGAAATTGGTTCAACCGAATTCGAAAATGATTCAACAAGATTTGAAAAGTCGTTTGAAATAGAAAATATTTCCACCGAATTCGAAAAAAATTTAAAAATAACGTGGAGGGGGTGGGACCAGTCCTTGATGCGGAACTTCCTCTTTTGGGTGGAGCTCTGCTTTAAATTTGTTTTAGAAAGTTTTTTTGATTTTGTTTTCAAATTTGTTTTCAAATTCGTTTTCGATTTTTTTTTAAATTGAATTTCGGCCGAATTTCATTTCATTATTTTGGATTCTTTTAAATTTGTTATTTTTGTAATTTGTTATTCAGATACATCCGAATCTCCGAATAACGAAAAAATTTGTCCAAAATGCGATTCGGAACGGAACGAACCGCACATGTCTACAACACACTAAAGGCAGTCATAGATGGAGCGATTCTCTTTCCTGCAACCATGATTTGCAGGAAAGAAAATCACTTGATTACCACCCACAGAGCCATTGTTTTCTCCTGGTGGGCAGTTCTGTCCCCGCCAGGAGAGCACAGTGATTACTGCTAGTGGCTATAATAGCAGCTAGCAATAATCACATGTAAAAATCGGACAAGCTGGTTGTACCCAAATTGATCAATTGATCAACTTGGGCACATTCAGCCTGCCCACACATGGTTAGATTTGAACAATTTATGGCCAGCTTAAGTAGATGTAGACACAAATAATCTCTAAAAAAAATTCACAAAGGCAACTGCCATTGTTAGACACTTAATGGTATCTCAGTTTAGATCATCCTTTCTCAACCTTTTCAACAAAGAGGAAGCCTTGAAATAACTTTCTGCTCTCAGGAAATCCCTACTAATAATTACTATAACTACAACTCATGATACATACGTGTAATGATCAGTGGGAAGAGTTCTCCTTACATTTGTGGTCATTGGGAAGAATTCCCCCTTACAGATAGCTAAAAAAAGATCATTTGTGTCAGTGGGAACTTATCTGAGAGCAGAAATTTCTCTTTGCTGAAGGAACTCCTATCAACCTCTGGAGGAACCTTAGGGTTCCATGTATGCCTACCTGAAAAACCCTGGTTTAGATATAGATACATGATTATAGATGGCACTTCTAGGTTCCAATAAAGGTGTATTTGGGAACCTAAACAATGTGAAGTGGAATGCATACATTGACAGGGTACTATCCAGCTGGATACATTCAGGGCTGTCATCTGCAACCACACAAATGTCTCTTTGGGAACAGCGGCTGTGCCCGTGCAGCCACTACATCCCAACTGATAGCAGTGGGAATGCTTGCATGGAAATGTACAGAACACCTGTGCAACCCCATGGAGATAAACAGGGACATCCATCAGTGTACGGTTATGTATGCCCCGTAAAAAAAAGTCCTAAAGGTGTTAAAGTAGACTCTGATTTGTATCTTTTTCTTTGATTGCTGTTTTATTTTTATCATTTTGTGTTTCTTTCTTGGTTATACTTATTTACATTACTTCTCTTACCCTCAGTTATGGTTAGAAAATGGCTAATAGGGTTTGATGATTAAAACATTGCCTTTCATCTGCGCATTCATTTGGTTGTGTTGCAATCTGGGACCCATTGGTTACCTCTTTTCCATGTCATATCTGGTATATTTAACTAGTTAGTAGTATTTTGATAGTCAAAAACTTGCTGTGGCTTGAGGTAGGCCATCTGTCTAAAACTGTCACTCTTGTACTGCATGTCTGCACAGCACGTTTCAAGATAGCTATCAGTAATGATGTCTTGTTTTGTTATTAATTAACCTGCATTAACAATCCTCTTTGCATAAGCAATTTTAGTTTTTACTAAGTCTAACATCTAGATGCATCACTGCTCTATGCAAGTATAATAATATTGTTTTCTCGGTACATAGACCACTGATTCACTATCAGATCCACAGTCTGACACATTAACATAACTAGTTTAATTACATATATAGTTTCCCTCCATTGAACTTACAGTTTAATTATATATGTAACAATACGCATGTCTTTCTGTTATACTTTACTGCTCCTCTTTTCATCACCGATCACAAATATATTTTATATACAGCTGATGATACTAATTTAAAGAAGCTTATGTGTTTCTAACACTTACAGAGAGTCTGATACAAAAAAGGTTGCCCAGAGGGTATTACTATTGATTTTGTGACTTTGCCAGGCGAGAAGAATAAAAAATAATTTACGCTTTGTACAACCTGCAGTATTGTCGCTTTTATGTACATATAAAATTGACTAGAATTGATTGTCATACCATTTAAATTAATAGAACACCTTCATGACAAGAGGCAGGTAATTTAATTTTCACCCAGAAGGCATATTATATGTGTGTATGGCGTGAATCTTCCACTAGATAGAAAGATGCCAGAAGCGCAAATATCGAACCTTTTATTCGACTTAATTAACCTTAAAATTAAATAATGACAAGTAGCAAATTGTTACAGTGTCATGGTGTAAGATCAACAAAGAGAATCAAAGTGAGGTCATCAAGTCAAATCTTGAGTCGGCTACGGATGAAGCATATCTAAACATACACAGGCTCATTTAATAAAGCAGTGCAAAGAACAATGATGTTGGGCAAAGTGCAATAACCCATTGCAAATAGATTTTATTTGTGAGCAATTTAGTCACCAAAAGACCAATTGAGATGGTTTTTATGCGTTACTGAGCTTTTCACATTACTATTTGCCCTGGTAAAGGAGATACCATTCACAAATGATAGTTCAAATTTGGTAGATGTTGTAAGGTTAAAGCATCTAATGGCTTTTTGTCTCACAAGGGTTTTGGTGGCTACAATGTTTGCTTGTTGAAGTCTTTGTTTTAATATTTTATTGAGAATGCATAAGTGAGAGCACACCACAATTGGTGGAACCTTTTTTGCAAAACATTTTTTTAGGCTTTATATAGTGTATATTTACTTATATTTCCTAGGAACTCAAAGAAAAAAGTAACCACTATTGTTCTGCGCACTTTTCCCACACACATTGGGGTTACGGAGGTTCCTCCAGTTGTGGTGTGCTCCCACTTATGTATTCTCCTTTATATAAAACAAAGACTTCAACAAGCAAACATTGTAGCCACCAGAATCCTTGTGAGACAAAAAGCCATTAGATTCTTTAACCTTACAGCATCAAAGTACTCCACTGCATGGCTAGCCAATAAAGGCCTTAAAGATGAAAGAATAATGACATGGCCCCCTTCCTCACCTAAACCCTATTGAGAGAACTTGTGGGCCCTGCTTAAACAGGAGATTTACAGTGAAGGAAAACAGTACACCTCTTTGAACAGTGTCTAGGAGGCTGTGGTTCCTGCTGCACAAAAAGTTGATAGTCAGCAGATCAAGAAACTGACAGACTCCATGAATAAAAGGCTTATGACTGTTACTGAAAAGAAGGGTGGCTATATTGGCCACTGATTTTTTTTTTTAAATGTCAGAAATGTTTATTTTGTAATTTTTGAGTTGTTTATTATTCTTACTTTAATAGATGGAAATATACAAGTGAGATGGGGAAATTTTTGTTTTTCATTTTAGTTGCATAATAATTCTGCACACTAATAGTTGCCCAATAATTGTGCACACATACTGCAGATATTCTCCTAAGAAAGCCAAAACGTCTCTTTTACTTTCTTAAATATTCAGGTTTGAGGTTTATTAACATTATGGATTGACAAAAAGCATTGTAGTTGTTCAATTGATAGCCAAAAGCTGTTACGTTCGTCCACAGCAGATACCCTAAATGGTAGGCATTCAGAAAAACATCCGAAAAGCCAATGTTTGGTCTGAACTAACATTTGTACAGAACACTAAGCTCATCCCTAGCTGGCATTATCTAACTGACAACTTTAATATATGTTTTTTATTGATGCGCGCCGCCGCCCTACCTGTCCCGCCGATCACAGCCACAGGTGTCAGTCGCCGGGTCACAGCCGGTCATTACCGGCTATGTCCCGGCGATCAGCGGCAATCGCTGACAGAGAGCACAGCTGCAGTAGCTGTGCTTTCTGTCAGTTCCCTGGCAGCTCCAGGACAGGCTGATCGGGACAGAAGAGTTTCTCTCTCCCGATCAGCGGTGTTCCCTGCAGTACACACACCCACCCCCTAGTAAAACACTCCCCTCACACAGTTAACCCTTTCCCTGAATAATAAACTTAACCCCTTCCTCCCCAGTGCCATTAGTTCAGTGTCAGTGTTTTTTTTTTTGCGCTGATCACTGTATTAGTGTCTTTGGGGATGTCAGTGATCCCAAGTCAGTACCCCCCAATGTCAGAATGTCCTCCGCAGTCCCGCAGTCCCGCCATAAGTCGGTGATCGCTGCCATAAGTCGCTGATCGCCACCATTATTAGTATAAAAAAAACCTAAAAATCCAAGTATCTTTCCTGCCATTTGGAAACGCTATAACTTTCATGTAAACCAATTAATTTACACGTCTTGGGTTTTTTTTTTAGCAAAGATGTCGCAGAATGCATTTTGGCAGAAATTTATGACTAAATTTGATTTTTAAATTTTTTTTTGCTGGACGTGTTTTATAGCAAAAAGTCCAAAATATTGTTTTTTTTCCTCAAAATTGTCAGCCTTTTTTTTTATAGCGCAAAAAGTAAAAACCGCACAGGCGATCAAATACCACCGAGAGAAAGTTCAATTTGTGGGAGAAAAAAGGATTTAAATTTAATTTATGTACCGTATTGCATGACCGCGCAATTGTCCATTAAACTAGCGCAGCGCTGTATAGCAAAAAAGTGGCGTAAATTGCAATATCTATACCATAGTTTGTAGATGCTATAACTTTCACACAAAGCAATCAATATACACTTATTGGGATTTTTTTTACCAAAAACATGTAGCAGAATACATTTTGGCCTAAATTTATAACTAACTTTGAGTTTACTATATATTTTTTATAGCTGAAAGTAAAAATATTGTTTTTCTTCAAACTTTTTGGCCTTTTTTTGTTTATAGCGTGAAAAATAAAAAGCGCACAGGTGATAAAATACCACCAAAAGAAAACTCTATTTGTGTGAAAAAAAGGACATAACTTTCGTTTGGGTGCAGCATTGCATGACCACGCAATTATCAGTTGAATTAGTGCAGCGCCGAGTAGCAAAAAGAGGCCTGGTCATTAAGGGGGGTAAATCCTCTGGAGCTCAAATGGTTAAAGTACAACTGAAGGAATGTTTTTGTAGGTATGAATAGAGTGGAGATGAATTATAACACCTGGCATTTTTTATTGCTGTCTATGCCCCTCTTTGGGAGATTCACCCTCTCTATTTGTCTTGTTTACCATTATCATCAAACGTGAAAGAAAAAGAAAGGAGGAAATGGAGAAGAAATATTTCAATGGGTACACTAGTTCTGGTGACCTTGGGGTCTCCTAAGAATTCCCTTAATTTGCAGTAGTTTCTTCCCACTTCCCCAATGAGATACAGATAGCAAAAAATAAACTGACAGAGGTCATAACCCTTTCCAACTCTATCCAAAATGAAAAAACAAAAACCTTTTGCCTATTGTTCTACTTTAAATTTAGAAGAATTTACCTTTTAGACCTTGTTCACATGGTAGCATACTATACTATAGATCCATGTGAGCACCATATTTATCTGCACTGGGCTGCACAGGCATTGCATGCATCCCCATGAAGGCTGTCCCATTAATGACAATTGGGACACAGCATCGCATGGACACAGTGTCTGCTACTAATCTGACATACCTGCAGGTGCATGGCTTGGAGTGCTGATAGTGTGCACCTGCATCCGTATAGATATGTACATGATGCTGTTTTGTCCCAATTGACATCCATGGGATTGGCTGCTGTAATACACCCCATGTGAACCAGGCTGTAATAGCTAAACTAAATTCAATATTGTGATTATTGATTCAATCACCTAATGCAGTGATTGCTTTAATATTCTTATCCAATAAAAATGTTATTTTTTTCATTATCATGTTGATGTTTTACCATACATTCTTGACGTTGAAAGAGTGGAAGGATGCAGCTGCATTTACTATTTATTTCGCATAACACATCAGTACTACACTGAAAAAGGATAATGGTCTATAGTGTTATTGAAGCATGTATTCTATACAACCAGCTTAGAGCGAGCACATACTGGAAAAACTATGCAGTGACCTGCCATACATATTAAGAAGAATGAATCTTTATTAACAAAAGAATGGTTAAAGGTCAAAACTCTAAACACCTTTTACAATTAATTCCTGTAAAGAAGATTCTTTCTCAAAGCTACAAGATATCATTTAAAAACAGAACATGCGCTGCAGTGTGGAGTTTCTCTCTTAATAAAACAGATCTACGCCCAAGTCTTGAGATACTTCATTCAAAAGCATCAGCTTGGCAAAAGCAAGCCATTCAACTTCCATTGTTAAATTATAAAGAGCAAGCAGGTCACCGAGGTGACTTACAAAAAGGGAGAGAAACAGAAAACAAGAATAGCCAAGCTTCTCATAGTGAAATAAAGAAAATCTACCATCTTGCTTGTGGAAAAGCTGCAAGACATGAAAAGGAACTGAAATGTAACAGTATCCCTTACTTTAATTCGTTCAGTACAGAAAGTTTCGAAAGAGATAACAAAGCAAAATATTTTTTAGAAGTAGTAGCCCTCCTGTGATTAAACGGAGACTGTGGTGTATTCTACAGAAGACTCTGTTAATAGTTACCATTGTAACTTTTACCTGAAAGTCATTTCTCATCTCAGTTTCATATTGTTAATGTCCTGTGACATAGATTCATGATTGAATTTGGAATTCAGTTTTGGAGAGTGTCCCTCTAGTGCAGCCTTTTTCAACCTTTCTACCTCATAGGAACCCTTGAAATACATTTTAGGTACATGGGAACCCTTGCTAAAATTGATTTTACCTGCAGCTCATAGTACATTAGCATGATTAGTATATTGTAGCTATGATCCTGAAAAACCATGCTCTATATGATCACCAGATTAAATAAAATTAATGAATGAATAATAACCAAACAAGAAAAGTAGACGTTGAAAATTGCAATGTCACCTTACGCTCAAGGTCAGGGGAAAATCATACTTTACATCGCTAGTCAATGAAAAAGAGCCTTTCTTGCAATGGTGGCCAGCTGAGAAGGACCCCTATTACATGTATGGCCAATAGTACAGGGGTCTCCACAGTGATGGACAGTTGGAAGAAGAATGTCCTTTACATTAATGGTTACATTAGTGGTTAGTCAAGGAACTCCTAGCAACCTTTGGAGGAACCCTGGTTGAAAAAGGCTGCTCTACTGGCTATCTGCATGGATGCTATCAAAGTTCTTTGATGAATGTCTTCTAAACGAAAACAGAGAGAAAGCCACAGTGTTCATAATATTTTTAATGCCAGACTGTTTAGTAAGTATGTAGACTTGCACTGAGAAGAGGACCAGGACAGTATAGTCACCAGGGGGATTTATCAAAACTGAAGCAGCCAGGATCTAGAGAAGTTGTGCATCACAACTTCTTCAGCTTCTTCAGTTAAACTTTGAAAATGAAAGATAAAAGCTGATTGGTTTGCCATGCACAATGGCTTAAGATTCTGGTTGCTCCAGTTTTGGTACATTTCCTTCACTGTGCTTCACTTAGGTACATTATAGGCAGAAAGCAACGTCATGTAACAAACATTACCATAGTTAATACATGCAGGGCCGCTGTTAGAAACCATGGGGCCCCATACAGCCAACCTTACAGGTCCCGCCCCCCCCAAAAAAAACACAGTTTACAATGCTTCAGTTATGAACGAACACAGTGAGTGATTGGTACTGATCACTCATTGTATTCATATAGCAAAGGAAGGGGCTGGTAAATGTAACATATTAACTGGACCCTTAGTAATGATTAAGCACGTGTTCATGTGAAACACATCTACTGCTCCTCTGCCCTGTCTTGGAGCTGTCATATTCTTCTCATATTGCATGTAAAGGATTCCAATAAAGGATTTCATCCACCACATTGCTGTTTGTGCGGCCAACCATTTTGTTTTTCCATTGCATCTGTGATCACGGATTGGGCCAGCACCTGCGTGTCTGTGGAGGGGTTTGCAGATTCGGCACTCACCTGGAGCAGATCTTTTGCTCTTTCATATTAACTGGACCCTTCCCCTGCTCTCAATCCTGAATGATCCTATTGTGTGCTTGCAGCTGCTGTGGGAAGGAGAGGAGGGAAGCCAGCAGCACTGTGGGGGTGGAGGCACACAGGAGGGCCTGAGCAGCAGAAGTAAATGTATGGTGCACAGGGAGGGTGATGGGTGTAGCAGGGGGACAGTTACTGGAACATATCCCATGTAAGGCTCTCTCTGCAGCAGCTGAAAACCAATGGGAGGAAGAGGAGAAGAAGTCGGCTTTCAGCTGCTGCAGAAAGAGCTATACAGGGGATCGGGTCATGAGTGAACCTGCCCTAGTGCCTCCATAGCTAGAGGCTGGCTATTGGAGGAGGGCGTTGCCAGAGACACCAACGGGGTACCCAAAAAGAAGAGGATTGGGGCTGCTCTGTGCAAAACCAGGTACGTTTGACTGAGTTTGGACCTGCCTAAAAACCTTACTCAGGCTTTGTCAGTAATTAGATTCGTTCAGTGGCTTATCTGCATTTAAAGCTGAACTTTGGGAATTATCTGTATTACATACTTACATTGGTCCAGCTTGATACAATGCCTATCTCATACCCGATGGGCCAATATGGAAACTGAAAATCACTGTGATAGTCAGCACTACAACAGTGATAGATATTATCTTCCAGGTCCTGCTCACATTCTGTGTGAGTGGTTACCCTCTGAAATCTCACCACAGGCAGGGGGTGCTCACAGAAAATTCATACTGTCCCAGTTTAAAAGGATGAGGTAACAACCCTAGCATAGGTCAAAGCAGAGCATAAGGTGATACATTTTTTCTAGAGTCACCAAGAGGTAAAGGAAGCCAAACCCCCATTTACCACTGTCATGTCTATCCAGTAGGGGAATATCAGTTTTGGATGGATTTTCTCATTACAGTGATTTCATTTATAAAGATATTCACATATCTTTTAATCTATAGATTTCCTTCATTGAAACTCCCTGACTTTGTTATGATTTTGTTTTGCTGGAAACCATCTCTTTAATATAATCCATGAAACACTTGGATCATGATCATTATTCACCTAGCCTTAATAGACATGGAATGTACAATAACAAATTTTTCAGTGGTTTCTATATTTCTCAACTTTGGCTCTTATATGAACAGTCGAGGAGTACCATTTATCTAGATGTGTGTGATGAATGTAATTCTCTCTGTGGGTTGTTATTCTGCTTAAATGGACCGCTGCACTCTCCTGCCTCCCTCACCACTACCCTTGGGTGATAGTTGCTAGTTTGTTCCTGCCTGTATGTTTAAAGGGGTTTTCCATCTTTGGATGACATCAATTTATTGCTTGTGCAATCTGTCCTGCAGCTTTCATACAGTACATTGCTATTTGTCCCTAAATCCTAACTTTGCTCTGTAGCTATATATTAATATCCTGAAACACAAATGTTTATTTTTATTGCCGTGGATACATATAATGCAAAAGCTGGTTGCTTTGAATCCTTCAAAACTGAATGGCATCCTAAAATTATGGAAATAAATAATTCTGCCTGAATATACTCTAGATCTGTAACAAAAGCATATAAAAAACCTAGGAAGTAAGTCATTGCTTTTGGGAAAGGTGAAAGCAAACCTGTCAGTTATATCAGGTGGTCCAAACTACAGATATTGCATGGAATTTGTCTGGACCTATATTCTTCTTGCCTTCCTGGCTAAGCACCAACTTTCAATTCTACTGACCAGAGCAGATCTACACTCAACAGCCACTTTATTAGGTACACCTGTTCAATTGCTTTTTCATGCACAAACATCTCTATGGTTTACAAGGAATGGTTCAAGAAAGAGAAAGTATCCAGCGAGCTGAACTTCTGTGAATGAAATGCCTGCTAGATGTCAGAAGTCAGAGGAGAATGGGCAGACTGGTTGCTGCGATATTCAGATGGTAGGGTCAGAATTTAGTGTAAACAACATGAAAAAATGGATCCACCATGCCTGGTATCAATAGTTCAGGCCAGTGGTGGTTGTGTAATGGTGTGGGAGATATTTTCTTGGCACTAGCAAGGTGTACCTAATAAAATGGCTGGTGAATGTAGAACAGTTATTAGAGGCTATCACATTTGAAGTTTTGTATGTGTGGGTGGCAGATTCAGAAACAAGTCAAATGCAGCATACTATAAGGCTGCCTCAAGATTTAAACTATTATCCACAATGCAATCCACAACTCAGCCCCCAGCTACATCACTAACCCAATCTCAAAATACTAACTTTGTTGTTCTCTTTGTTCATCCCAAGACCTTCTGCTCTCTAGCTCCCTTGGCACCTCCCATGCTCACCTCCATGACTTCTCTCGAGCATCTCCCACCCTATGGAACTCCCTATCCTGATCTATCCAACTATATCCTACTCTGTCCACATTTAGATAATCCTTTAAACCTTTCTCTGCAGAGAAGCCTATCCGACCTCCACCTAAGAACTGTAATTTATTTTCTCCATCAGCTCATCCTCCTCCCTTTTGTATCTCCTGACTTTCCCTCTTAAATTGTAAACTCTAATGAGCAAGGCTCTGTGATTCCTCCTGTATTGAATAGTATTGTAATTGTACTTTCTGTCCTCATGATGTAAAGCACTACTTAAACTGTTGATCCATCTTATGCTTATTGGCCGAACTCAATGAACCAGGACTGTGTTAAGTATTTTCACTTTTAAACCCTTTTTTGGTTTTGTGCTGCATTATTAACTATTTTCCAGTGCAATACTCTTTTTATGTAAATATTTTATTTGCACTGTTTTATCTTTTCTCCACAGGTCTGCAGAAATTTTTTTTTTAAGAGCTGTTTTGGTTATTCCATGTAATCTTTATGTTTTTTGGTGCACTGAATCTGAAAATTACCTCCATTTTGTCATAGGACATCACGTTTCCTGACAATTTAGGTAACTATGTTAAATAAGGTAATACCTCAAAATAAATGGAAATAGACTTATAAAATTAAAGTTTTATTAAATTTTTTTCATGAAAATCCTTTTTTTAACTGAAATGAGCTCACCTACACACACTAAACTTAATTCTTCTTTCCTGTGAGGCTCCTCTTGGTGATTTTACGCTTGTGAGTAGCATCTGGAATGTCTCTCTGAAGCATCCAATAGTAGTCTGCCATCATTGTAATGCTCCATTTTCCCTGGTATCTCCTTTCCATCTCTTTAATGTCTTGGTGGAATCGTTCACCTTGTTCCTCACTCACAGCTCCCAAATTTTCAGGAAAGTAGTCAAGGTGGGACTGGAGGAAATGCACTTTCAAACTCATCAGGTAACCTAAAGCTTGAAATGCTTTCAGCATTCATCCGACGATCTTTTTGTAGTGAGGATATTTGTTATTGCCTAAAAATTTCTGTACGACTTCTTTAAATGCAATCCACCCTTCTTTTTGAGGATCCGTCATGGTATTGACAAACTCTTGATCAACTATAAGCCTTCTAATGTCTGGTCTGACCAACATACCTTCCTTCAATTTTGCCTCCGACAGGCCTGCAAACTTGGTGACCAAGTATTTGAAGCATTCTCCATTTCTTGGAAGTGATTTTACGAATTGCTTCATCAATCCCAATTTTATGTGGAGAGGTGGTAGAAGAACTTTATGGGAAGGTACCAAAGTTTCTCGGAGGACATTTTTTTCACCGACTCTTAGCACCCTCGGCTGCCAACTCTTCTTGGTCCAGTGATTTTGTCGGTCTCGACTGTCCCATAGACACAGAAAACAAGGGTATTTGGTATCCCACCCACTGGATTCTTCAGGAAAGATTAACCCCTTCTACCATTAGAAGCACACACTCAGGACTGAGGTTTACACATACAGCATGCTGCTGAGTATCCCAGTAGTCCGACATGTCACTCAGAGCAGCACTTGTATTCACCCCCTTTGCAGGGGGGAGGGGCAGAGATTGTTTACCTGCAAATAACAACAAAGGGCCAGAAGAGAATTAGGGAAATGAGGAACTAGAATTTTTTTTCCCTAAAACTTTATTAGCTTATGTATATATTGCTGACCATCAGATTTACAGTGCTATATTTTTTTTACATAACTTGGACAACCCCTGTAAGGTTTTTGTGGGCATTTTATATCTTAAATGCACTTATGTGAATTAATTAATAGTAATTTGGACTTTAAATTTGGTTAAAAACCCATAATATAAAAAAAATACCAAAAATTATAAAAATTTGATAAATTTGAAGACCATTTTGCATTTTGTGGCAAATCATGATGTCTAGGAGTTTTTTTTTAGTCGCAGACCTGTGTTATTAAACAATATTTTAAAAAGTGTTAATATTGTCTCAAATGCACAAATGCAGAATGCAAAGAATCCCTGTTTCTTTGAAGAATACTACTGTGTATGGTAAATCTCGTAGCCTCCCTGGCGGTATTCCCGAGTGTAGCTCGGGGTAAAGTTTCAGTACCACAAGCGACAACCCCAAACTACACTCGGGCTTACCATGCGGCGCTGCTCCGCGATCTGTTCTTCTCTTACCTTGTCCTGTTCTCCCGCGATGTCCCTCCTGCAGTGTCCCCTGTAATGTCCTCCGGCGGATGCCGGCATCTGTCTTCTGGGTTCCATCCCCTGCAATGTCAGGACGTACAGGGACGGAACGGCGGGAAATTTGAAAATGACAAAAAGTGACATTCACTAAATTCACTAAAATAACATAGTATAATATTACTGTATCAAACCATTTCACATACATATTGTCCCTAGTGCTTTGTCCTGTGCCCTGCCTGCATTTTTACCATTCTTTCTGCCTGGAAATTGAGAAATGTCCATGACGTTCAAAAAAGCGTCCCTTTAGGTCAAAAGCGTTTTTAGACCAGCTAGAGAACAGCAATAGTAAATCAGAACCACTTGCAGAATTGAGTGATAATGATTCGTGGGGAAATTCATCATCAGACACTGAAAATGATTTTGCGACTTTGCTCAGTGATGTGCGAACTTGGCGCTATATTTCAAATTTCAGTGTTTTTGGTTTGATTATATTATTGAATTAAATTTATTATTATTATATTATTATTTTTTATGATTATTTATTAAATTATATAATTTATGATTTCGTGTTTCAAATTTTATCATACCCGGGATGTTTACTAGACTCTTGTTCGGACAGAGTTCAGTTATTCATAAAAATTACAGGCCTACAATAAAGAAATACATATTTCCATGCAAAAAAATGCACCGCTTTGAGCACAGAAATATGGACATAATCAGACCGCTAGAGAGGTTAATATAACTGTCTGTAGTGACAGTAAAATTATAATTATTGTGAACATTTTTGATATTTATGATAAAATATCTAGGGACAGAATAAAGAGCCAAAGTGGCTGTAAAGTTTGAAAACTGTGAGTAGCTCCCCCCTCACCCCCCCCCCCCCCAATACTTACCCAAGCCCAATCTTGATCCAGCACTGTGCACAAGAGCCTCGGCTCTCCAAGGTCTTTCTGTCCTCATTGGTTGAGACACAGCAGCAGGGGCCATTGTCTCCCACTGCTGTCAATCACAGCCAGTGAGGAGGTAGTGATGTGCGGGGCTGAGCCATGCTCTGTGTGACATACAGCCCGCACGGGTGCCTCCAGAGCAATCAGATTGCTCTGGGGGCACTCAGTATGGGGGAAGGGCCAGGAGCACCAGTGGGGGACCCAAGAAAATGAGGATCAGGGTTTCTCTGTGCAGGGGCGGACTGACAACTCATGGGTCCCCCGGACAATAGGGGATCATGGGGCCCCTGTGTCCTTGCCCACACTCAAAGCACACCCAAAAAAGCCTATAAAAGGTACCAGGGGGATTTCATGGGCCCCCTACTGACCCCAGACCCTCGGGCAGTGCCCGAGTACTCAAATGGTCAGTTTGCCCCTGGCTCTGTGCAAAACTATTGCACAGAGCAGGTAAGTATGTTTGGTTTTTAAAAAGAAAACAAAAAATTAAGCCTTTAGTGTTACTTTAACTGCATAGATCACTTTCAGTCTGCTGGCACCTAGATTATGGTCCTGTGAGTATGAAAAACCTTGTGCAGGGTGAGGCTTAGAGTATCATTGTCACATATTAGCGAACGCGGCGTGAGTTTGACCAGCCATTTGTCCCAAGTTGGTGAAGGTGGCTGTGGTCTGACACTGCATCCGTCACATGATTGATTTACTAAAGGCACAGAGGTTGTTTACTTTGCACCAGAAATATAACTTTTTTTCCTTTTTCTTGATTAAATTGTTTATTCAATTAACAAAGAATGATAAAGTACAGGTCAGGCCAAAGAAGGTCATAGTAAAAATGCAAATACAAACATCCTCTGATTTACAAAACTAAACATAACCAAGGTTCAATACAAATGAGAATATTCTGTGACTCAAGGAGCTTGTGAAATATTGGACAATTGAAGGCACTAAGGTGTAGTAGGTGATTAATCGACTGAGTCGATAACGTAGAGTTTTAGGCCATATTTGGAAAACACAGGTTTATTAGCTATTACAGCTTGCTCATTTTGTGCCAAAAAAGCAAACTTTGCCGGGTCCAGGTCAGGGGCGGAAGCTAGGTTATATGGTTGTCAATGTCATAGTTCACATCAGTGCTTGCAGTTGCAGTGCGTCCCAGTTGCAGAAAAATAAGTAGAACATGCTGCATTTTTCCTGCACAGAACTCTACTGGAACATGGTAAAATGCTTCAAAAATGCACCAGAACGCAGCAAAACACATCAAAAACACACTGCAACACACATATCCTTATTTACATTGAAGAGAAAGAGAGGGGGAAAAAGTTAACTGGAAACAGGGGCGGGCTGACAACTCATGGGGCCCCCGGGCAATAGGAGATCATGGGGCCCCTGTGTCCTTGCCCAAACTCAAAAAAGCCTATGAAAAAGGTACCAGGGGCATCTCATGGGGCCCCCTACTGACCCCGGGCCCTCAGGCAGTGCCCAAGTTTCAAAATGGTCAGTCTGCCCCTGGTCCAGGTGTATCCTAAAAGCAGACTATGGGGGAATGGATAAAAATGAAAAAAAGAACCGTAATGAGCTACTTAAGGAAGCATACACTTATCCTTGTGGGATGCATTAAATGGTGACAGAGATTCTCAAACTGAGAAGAAAAGCAGAGAATAAAAGGAGCTAAGGGAGTAGAGAGGCAGAGAAGATGAGATGCCCTGCAGTTGACACTGCTGCAACTGTGCTAAGGACCAGATACTGTATGTAAGGAGCGACTAGTTACCATGGCATAACTACCACTTCATCAAACCCAGGAGGTGAGCCGTGTTTAATCCATGGCTGCTATGTATGTTCAAGTTTGCAAATCCAATCTTTTTTGATAGCTGTCATCTTCGCATATATATAAAAAATAGAACTCTTTTAAGGAAACTTTACTAGCTTAGTGAATGAGGAGACGCGTTGCTGACTTCTATCATCCAATCGTGTGCAAGCAAAAATACTGTTTTTTTTTTTTTTTATTTTCCTTGCTCAAGATTGGATATTCCTTGGATATTTTCAAAGCTGCATTTTTAAGTACTTTCAAAAGATGATTAAATCACCTGTTGAACGTATGTGATTAAATCAGTTTCTGAAAATGTCTATAAAAAACTGAAGGTTTATTATCATGTTAAATGGGGTGCCTGCATTAATTTTTTTAGGCTTTTTTTCTTTAATTTTGCACCTGTGATTTGTCCAGTAAAAAACTTGGGGTTGTTGCTCTAGAGCAAGGGGTCTCCAAATTTTTGAAACAAAGGGCACATTTACTGTCCTTCAATCTTTAGGGGGGCTGGACTGTGGCAAGTGGGAGTAGAAAACACCATGGGCTTGGTTTACTAAATGGGGTTAAAAAATGTTTACATATTTTGTGTCAGTGGGGGGAATAGTGTCCCATCATTGGTGTCAGTGGGAGGAATAGTGTCCCATCATTGGTATCAGTGGGGAGAATAGTGTCCCATCATTGGTGTCAGTGGGAGGAATAATGTCCCATCATTGGTGTCAGTGGGAGGAATAGTGTCCCATCATTGGTGTCAGTGGGAGGAATAGTGTCCCATCATTGGTGTCAGTGGGAGGAATAGTACCTTTTGTTGGTGTCAGTGAGAAGAATATGTCCATGAAGTGACAAAGTGGAAATCAAGGTGAACATGATCACATAATATGGTGTCACAATGAAGTGACTGCTAGTGATGATAAAGTGACCAATGCAATAAACAAATAACAATTGCACAGAAATAACAATATAATGTCCATAAAGTGACAAAAATGGAGATCTGGGTATGTATGATCTCAAAATCGGTGATCCATATGCTATACTCAATGCTTCGGTGATGTGCCAGGTAAGTAGTAGAATTACGCACTCACCAGATGCAGGTTACCTGGCAACTGGAAGCAGAGTGTCCAAACGCTGTCTTACCAACCCACAGAGCTTAATACGGAGGACGAGAGAGATACTGCAGATGACCCAGAGAGGGGGATTCCAGACCAGGCTGTAGACATCCTTAAAGGGACCTCCGGCTGACCACAGTATATATCTATACTTGTGTATTATTATTACGCATCTGGTAAGTGCGTAATAATAATACATATATAATAATAATAACAATAACAATAATAATATATGTATATACATTTTTACTTTGATGATTGCGTCAGCACTTTATTATATTTGCACTTTATCACGTATATCAGTTAAAGAGTCATTTAAGTCTTTTAATCACTGCACCTATTATTTATCAGTGACTTTGGAAGGTTTATTTGGTTACCTTTGCAGTGCTACAGCAGCTTTGGATTTTTAGCTTGATTGTGTTTACATTTAAGAATTGGTAAGCTTCAACAGATTACAATTTTGTTTTTTGGGTTTATTACCACTTTAATTCTTGATGAAGGAGGTATTGTACAAACATCTGAAATGTGCTGGATGTTTTCAATCTCGATTTTGTAACGATAGTGACATAGTGCTCTTTTGTCCTATTAACGCCTGTTTTTCTTTTGTAGAGCCACATTGAACAACCCGAGACACATAGGGCCTGTACTACTTATCTGCTTATTCCTTTTTTATATTCCTTGTATTAAAGCAATATTAAACCCAAAATAAAAAATGTAATATATCCCAGCTTACCAAGAATTAGATGTGGTGATTGCATCAGTTTTCTTTTCTTTAGCTTTTTTCCCTCTGTTATCACCTAGTGATCTGGACAGTAACACACAACCAGTGTTAGTGAGACACAACTCTGGAGAAATGATCATAGGAGGCACAGCAGAGAGCAGCATGGTCAGCCTGGGGGGCAGGGGTGTTAAATGTACCAGCAAAATTAAATACACTAACAAATTAAAGCCAAACTCCAGCTCACACTTTATAATCAATTACAGCAGCTATTGTTTTTTTCCTGTTGGAAAAAACATTGTTTATGAATAAATAGAAGCTGATCATTTTGATCACACATGTCAGTGTCCAATGGTTTGTCTCATCCATGTAAACTAATACATTCTACTGGAGAGCTTGAGCGTCTGAAAAATAAAAGCTGGATCACCAGATGAAAATAGAAGAATGAAATCCTTAAACAAAGAAATGAATGCAGCTATCATATGTATGGATTGGTAAACTGAAATATAATATATGCTTGCTTTTGGGATTAATATTGCTTTAAAAGCATTTAGAATATTTTAATGTTAGCACTGTTGATTAAAAAAACACCATTGTTTCAGTGGCTTCATATAAATAAAATAGAAGAACATCTGAGACTTGAAAATTATTACTAACCGCTAAAAACTTGAAAACTAAGACCATGAAACCCTCGTTACCTAATATATGTGAAGTTTCTTTTGGATATTCTGCTGGCTGTTCCACTGTTATGAATAGAAGTGATGACTTCCCTTCCAGCAAAGACTTAGCTTCAAAAGTACAAGTAATGACTTGGGAAAGTGTAATAGCATTACATAGCACGTAGCAGCAATTCATAATCAGGCTCTAGAGATGTAATTGCCTATGGCACAACCTACTCTATACGAGGAAAACAGCATGTGATTTAATGTAAAAATTCTAGATAAAATCCTAGTAAAATGCATAAATTAAACATAGGAGTGATAGACGAATGAAAATATCTTTGTAAAATTAATATATAGAGAGCTTTGAACCTGAATATTTTCTCTTCTTTCTTGCAATATGGCACAACCTACTCTAAACAAGGAAAACAGCATGTGATTTAATGTAAACATTCTAGATAAAATCCTAGTAAAATGCATAAATTAAACATAGGAGTGGTAGATTAATGAAAATATCTTTGTAAAGTTAATATATAGAGAGCTTTGAACCTGAATATTTTCCCTACTTTCTTGCAATATAGAGACCAAGTCCAGCCAAAGAAATGCAAATATAAAAAACACATTAAAAAGCTATCAAGTAAAAAGCATATACAGTACATTGAAGGTTTTACAGGAAAAACACTTTGTAAAGTTGTAACACAAGTAAAGGAAGGTTCAACATTTTGTCACAGGGTGACCAGACAGATAAGTCCAATATGGCACACTCATATCCTCACTTTCCAGGTACACACTGAAGGACTGCATCCACCTGTTTCCTATTGGTTGGGAAAGAATCCTACAATAGGACCACCATGCCAATAAAGCAACACTAGATAACCATTCTTACTATGTAGTTACATACTCCATACCCCCACAGTTGGCTTCACATTCCACTGGCTCATGTCCACTGGATCACAATAGGTGGCCTCTAGTTGTTGGGCCTCCACCTGGCTTTTTTTTGGTGGTTAAAAAATTACTTGAGGCACAAATCAGTTTTATTGGGAACTATCAGTTCTATTGGGAAAGTAAATGTAATCCCTAAAGGCTTGTTTACACTAGCTTTAAAACATGGCATTGGACACACTTTTTTAAAGCACTCTGCATGCTAATAAAAGCTCAACTAAATAAAATGGTTATCTTACAGTCCTGTTTACACATTGTGTTTGCTTTACTTTTTTTCACTTAAAAATTATATCCCGTCGCTTTAGTGGTGCTTCGAAGCATCTTCAAAGCCTCCATTCAAGTCTATGACAATGCTTGCTTATAGCACCTGCAGCTTTTGAAAGGCTTTATTCAGCTTTAGCTTCACTTTGTTTTGGAGGTATTGCAGGTATGAGATATCAACACACACATAGGGCATCTGTCAAGTATCATCAAAGAACTACTGAAGCATCATCAAAGCATCACAGAAGCATCACAAACACATCAAAAAAGCATGTTGAAGTGGTAGGCGCTTTAATGTGTGTTGAAGTCATAGCAAGTGTAAACAAACCCCAAGTTTGTAGTTTGGCCTCCCTGCAAGGTTGGTGTTGTGCAGTGGCTGTCATTCGAGAGAGTGGAGGATGAGGGGGAGCCCATGTTCTTCTAAAGCCTCCATAGGCGTCATCAGGGGAGCTGCTTTCCAACTGGATGCTGCTGCCCTGATGACCCCTGTAGCCATCTTTATCTATTTATTAGCATTGCACACTTCAGTTGGCATGTATTTTATGAGTGGTTAGGTCAGGGACAGAACTCCGCCGATTAGGGACAGATCATTTAGCATAGGGAGAGGTTCCTGTGGAGGATGGACAGATTAGGGACCTTCAGTGTGCCTTGGAAAGCAGCACTTTCTGTTCAGGTACCTGTAGCAGTCTGCCTAAAAGCCACTTCCTCTGTCAGATGCTGTTGGGTATCAGCCTGGTGTGCGGATTCCCACTGTGTGGTTTATTGTAAGTCATTGTAAGTAAACATCACTGTTGTGTTTCTTCATACGTTACTGTTAATATACATTGCCGCAGCAACTGGTCTCCGTGGGAGATCTCTTTCCTGGTGGGCACTGAATACTGCTCCCTGCCTATAAGTGGACAACATTTAGTTTGCGAAAGTGTTTTGCATCATAAACAATTACCATAGTTTTTTCCCATCTTAAAATACAATTTCCATCTTCTTTTTTTTTTAGCTTTTTCATCTCTACATGACTGGTTGGGCAGCATAGTAGTTAAGTGGTTAGCACTTCCCCCTGGCAGTACTAGTGTTACTGGTTCAAAGCCCACCCATAGAACTACCTGCTCTGGAGTTTGCATGTTCTCCCTGTGCTTGCATGAGTTTCCTCTAGATACTCCAGTTTCTTCTCAAACTCCAATTGACCTATAGTCATGCTGGTAGGTTAATTGGCTCCTGTCTAATTTGGCCCAAGTATGTGTATGTATAAATGTGAGTTAGGGACCTCAGATTGTAAGCTCCTTGAGGGCAGGGACTAATGTGAATGCACAATATATGGAAACACCATTATATATATATATACCCAGTTGTGTTCAAAATAATAGCAGAGTGTTGAAAAAAGTGAATAAAGCTCAAAATCCTTCTAATAGCTTTTATTTCCATACACACAAATGCATTGGGAACACTACACATTCTATTCCAGATCAAAACATGAAGAAAAATATATCAAATTTGTGTTGTTCCTCTAAAAAAATTGAAGAAAAGTGAATATTAGACTGTTCAAAAAATAGCAGTGTTTGTATTCTTCTTTACAAACTCAAACATTCACTATATAAACTGAAAAATGTTTGAAGATTTTGCTTTCCTTTGAATCACTTAATGAATATTTAGTTGTATAAGCACTGTTTCTGAGAACTGCTGTACATCTGTGTTGCATGGAGTCAACCAACTTCTGGCACCTGTGAACAGGTATTCCAGCCCAGGATGATTGGACTACATTCCACAGTTCTTCTCTATTTCTTGGTTTTGCCTCAGAAACTGCATTTTTTATGTCACCCCACGAGTTTTCTATTGTGTTTTCTATTGATTGGGCTGTCCACTCCATAACATCAATCTTGTTGGTCTGGAACCAAGATGTTGCACGTTTACTGGTGTGTTTGGGGTAGTTGTCTTGTTGGAACACCCATTTCAAGGGCATTTCCTCTTCAGCATAAGGCAGCATGACCTCTTCAAGTATTCTGATGTGTTCAAACTGATCCATGATCCCTGGTATGCGATAAATAGGCCCAACACCGTAGTATGAGAAACATCCCCATATCATGATGCTTGCGCAACCATGCTTCACTGTCTTCACAGTGTACTGTGGCTTGAATTCAGTGTTTGGGGGTCGTCTGACAAACTGTCTCTGGCCACTAGACCCAAAAAGAACAATCTTACTTTCATCAGTCCACAAAATGTTGCGCCATTTCTCTTTAGGCCAGTCAATGTGCTCTTTGGCATATTGTAACCTCTTCAGCACATGTCTTTTTTTCAACAGTGGGACTTTGCGGGGGCTTCTTGCAGATAGCTTGGCTTCACATAGGCGTCTTCTAATTGTAACATTACTCACAGGTAACTTTAGACCTTCTTTCATCTTCCTGGAGCTGATTGTTGGCTGAGTCCTTGCCATTTTGGCTATTCTTCTATCCATTTGAATGGTAGTTTTTCGCTTTCTTCCACGTCTTTCAGATTTTGGTTGCCATTTTAAAGCATTTGCGATCATTTTAGCTGAGCAGCCTATCATTTTCTGCACTTCTTTATATGTTTTCCCCTCTTCAATCAACTTTTTAATCAAGGTACGCTATTCTTCTAAACAATGTCTGAAACGACCCATTTTCCTCAGAATTTCAGAGAGAAATGCACTGTAACCAGCATGTACAACATATGCTGCCTTCCTTCCTTAAATAAGGGCAATAATTGCCACCTGTTTTTCAAAGAATGAATGACCTCACTAATAGAACTCCACACGTCTATTATTTTGAACATGCCCTTTTCAATTAGTGACTGAATTACACAGAATCAGCAGCATACATGTCATGACTGTTGGGTCTGTTGGATTTCTATTACTCTACTACACCTGCTAGGAAGTTATTTGCCATGTTGAAATATAATTTCTACCAAAAACAGTGATTGATCAGGTTAGTGATGTCTGACTGCTATTATTTTGAACACAACTGTATATATATATATATATATATATATATATATATATATATATAATATATACTGTATTGCCAAAAGTACTGGGATGCCTGCCTACACGCACATGAACTTTAATGGCATCCCAGTCTTAGTCCGCAAGGTTCAATACTGAGTTGGCCCACCCTTTGCAGACACAAAGTGGTTGATTTACTAAAGGTAAACTGGCTTTTCAATTTGCAAGATAATTTCCCTTAGCTTAATGAATGTAGTCATACTCCTCTGACTTCTGTCAGCCAGTTTTTTTTTATTTTCCTTGCATACAATTGTGTATTCTTTACAAAGTGAATTTTCATCACATTTACTAAGCTAAGGGAAAATTCCCTAGCAAAATGAGCAGCCTATTTTAACTTTAGTAAATCAGCCCCCGAGTCTCACCTGGATGATTACACAGAGATTGCCCTCTTTATTTCAGTTAAATAAATAGAGTGGCGGGGAGCAAAGAGAATGCAGAAGCGTGGAGTTGGCTATAAAGTGAACCTGATTCATTGTAATGCATAGTTAAAGTGGTTCTAAAGGCAGAAGGGTTTTTACCTTAATGCATTCTATGCATTAAAGTAAAAACATTGTGGGTACAGCTCTTTCCAGCCCCCCTTATACTTACCTGAACCCCATCTTGATCCAGCGATGTGCATGAGAGCAGTGGCTCCTCCAGGTCTCTCTCTCCTCATTGGCACACACAGCAGTTGGAGCCATTGGCTCCTGCTGCTGTTAATCATGGCCAGTGAGCCAATGAGGAGATAGTGGAGGGGGGCACGCTCTGCGTGTAAATGGATATTCACAGGACCATGCCTTTGAAGTGAACCTGCTCGAGTGCCCCCATAGCAAGAGGCTTTCTATTAAGGGCACTCAGGAGAGACGAGGGGCCAAGAGCACTGGTGGGGGACCATAGAAGAGGAGAATCGGGGCTGCTCTGTGCAAAACCATTACACAGAGCAGGTAAGTATAACATGTTTGTTATTTAAGAAAAAAAAAAATCAACCTTTAGAATCACTTTAAAGTGCATGTTCCTTTTGTTAGTGAAGTTTACTAGAAATCCATCTCACAGGCTTAACTTGTTCTGCTGAGTAGTGACAGCAGGTGGTAACATCTGTACATGCACTTATCCTCATCACTGCCACTTCAAGACTGATTTCAACCTTAGCTGACACATGTAAAGTTAGATTTTATGTAATTATACTGATGTCACTGAAAAAAAGTTATTTCATTACATTTAAAGGAATATACAGTATATGTATAGAAGATGCTTTACCATCTATGACTTCTCTTCATCTTTTATGTTATATTCTAAGAGTAAAAATCACACACACTCTGTAGTTCCTTTGTACCTGCATTTCTGAGTTTTAGTTATAAAAAGATGAATACATGAATTCTGATACATTTTGTCATTTGGTTCATATTTTTCTGGGTTTTAAGAGATTTGCAGCTCATTTTACACATCCTTTAGAACTGCATTGAGTGTCTATTTCAGGACATGACAAGGCAAAATGGTTTTCCTCTGTGTGCTTGCTTTCTGGTGGTGTGTGTGAAAAAAAAAGTACTGTTTTGTTTCGGTGCGGTGCAGAATGAGAAAATCCATCGCCTTATACCGCATAGCAGCCAGTTAAACCTATGTGACATTTCAGTAAAGTTCCTTTAAGAAAGTGTACAGTGCAATGTGCCAAGATCAGTGCATCAGCAATACAGTGATCCTGCTGGACCGCACCGCTCACTAGTTGCTGCATTGTAACACAGTGGCTGGTGTGAATAAGCCCTAAAGAAACTATAGACCAGTGGCCTCCAAACTGCGGCCCGGGGGCCAGACGTGGCCCTTTGCTTGCTTTTATCTGGCCCTCGGAGCACTATTCTTCCCACTGACACCAATGATGGGGCACTATTCCTCCCTCTGATAACAATGATGGGGCACTATTCCTCCCACTGATACCAATGATGGGACACTATTCCTCCCACTGATACCAATGATGGGGCACTATTCCTCCCACTGACACCAATGATGGGGCACTATTCCTCCCACTGATACCAATGATGGGGCACTATTCCTCCCACGGATACCAATGATGGGGCACTATTCCTCCCACTGATACCAATGATGGGGCACTATTCTTCCCACTGATACCAATGATGGGGCACTATTCCTCCCACTGACACCAATGATGGGGCACTATTCCTCCCACTGATACTAATGATGGGGCACTATTCCTCCCACTGACACCATTGATGCGGCACTATTCCTCCCACTAATACCAATGATGGGGCACTTTTCCTCACACTGACACCAATGATGGGACACTATTCCTCCCACTAATACCAATGATGGAACACTATTCCTCCCACTGACACCAATGATGGGACACTATTCCTCCCACTAATACCAATGATGGGACACTATTCCCCCCACTAATACCAATGATGGGACACTATTCCTCTCACTGATGCAAATGATGGGGCACTATTCCTCCCACTGATACCAATGATGGGGCAATATTCCTCTCACTGATGCCAATGATGGGGCACTATTCCTCCCAATGATGCCAATGATGGGGCAATATTCCTCTCACTGACGCCAATGATGGGGCAATATTCCTCTCACTGACGCCAATGATGGGGCAATATTAATCTCACTGACGCAAATGATGGGGCACTATTCCTCCCACTGATAACAATGATGGGACATTATTCCTCCCACTGACACCAATGGTGGGGCACTATTCCTATCACTGATGCCAATGATGGGGCACTATTCCTCTCACTGACGCCAGTGATGGGGCACTAATCCTCTCACTGATGCCAATGATGGGGCACTATTCCTCTCACTGACGCCAATGATGGGGCACTATTCCTCTCACTGACACCAATGATGGGGCACTATTCCTCTCACTGACGCCAATGATGGGGCACTATTCCTCTCACTGACATCAATGATGGAGAACTGTTCCTCCCTTTGACACCAATGATGGGGCACTGTTCTTCCCATTGACAAAAATTATGGGGCACTATTGAACCCACTGACACCAATGATGGGACACTATTCCTTCCACTGACACCAATGATGGGACACTGTTCCTTCCACTGACACCAATGGTCGGTCAATATTCTTCCCACTGACACTAATGATGGTGCACTATTCCTCCCACTGACACCAACAATGGGGCTTTATTGTTTCCTTTAATGCCAATGATGAGGCATTTTTTACTCCCATCAATGCAAGGACGTTTTCTCCTTACACTGGGCACAATCCGGCCCCCTCAAAATCTGAAGGACGATAAACTGGCCCTTTGTTTAGAAAGTTTGGAGACCCCTGCTATAGACTATAGGGTTGATTTACCAAACGTAAATAGGTCGTTAGGTTTGCAAGGTTTGAAATTAGGAAAATGTGGTGAAATTTTACATTGCAAAGAATACCCAACCACATGCAAAGAAAAAAAATGCATTTTTGCTTGCACATGATTGCATGATAGAAGTCATCAGAGGTTCATCTCATTTACTAAGCTCTGGAGAAAATTCCCGCGCAAAGTGCAATTTTCTTTGCAAAGTGACCGGTCTATTTACCTTTAGTAAATCAAACCCTTTCACCTCATTGTTTACAAGACTTCCATGATTGTGTCATCAGATGCAGCTGTAGTTTTGTCATTCTGACAGCTGTCATGCAGAGGGATTTCTCCATCCCTGCTCTTTAGAATGGATAGGGGGATCTGTTCTGTCCTTAAGGGCCAGTTCACACTACATGCATTTCAGTTGCTTTTTTTTCTAGATCCAAAACGTACAGAAGCTAGGATATATGGTTGTCAATGTCATAGTTCACATCAGTGCTTGCGGTTCCAGTGCGTCCCAGTTGAAGAAAAATAAGTAGAACATGCTGCATTTTTCCTGCAGAACTCTACTGGAACATGGCAAAATGCTTCAAAAATGCACCAGAACGCAGCAAAACACACTGCAACACACATATCCTTATTTACATTGAAGAGAAAGAGAGGGGGAAAAAATTAACTGGAAACGGGCGGACTGACAACTCATGGGACCCCGGGAATATGGGATCATTGCGCCCCTGTGTCCTTGCCCACACTCAAAAAAGGCTATAAAAAAGGTACCAGGGGCATTTCATGGGACCCCGGGGCCTCAGGCAGTGCCCGAGTGCTTGAATGGTCAGTCTGCCCCTGACTGGAAAGCATAAAAAACGCACCAGAATACATAAAAAAAGTATCAAAACCGCACTGAAACATGCCAAAAACACGTAAAAAATGTGCATGCAGAAACTCATCAGGAACTCATCTGGAATGCATTTCTGTAGTGCGAACCAACCCTTAGGGCTAGTTCACACTAGGTGCAGTTCAGCGCGCTTTTTTCTGCATAATAAATGCATGCACAGTGTTTTCCATGTATTCCAATGACCCTAGTTCACACTAGTGCAGTCAGTTCCAGTGAGTTTTCAGTGCAGAAAAAAAAGTAGAACATGTTGCATTTTTTTCTGCATAGAACCATACTGTATCATAGCAAACTGCATCAAAACTGCATTGGAACTGCATGTGGTGTGAACTGTAGGCAAAAACATATCCAGAATGCATCCGGAGTTAATTTATGTATTGTGAACTGTCCCTTAGTGCTAGTTCACACTAGATGCAGTCCAGTGTGTTTTTTTCTGCATCAAAAATGCATGCACAGTGTTTTCCATGCATTCCAATGACCCTAGTTCACACCAGTGCAGTCAGTTTCAGTTTTCGGTTCAGAAAAAAAAAATAGTACATGCTGCATTTTTTTCTACACAGAACCATACTGGAACATAGAAAACTGCATCAAAACTGCACCGAAACTTCGTGTGGTGTGAACTGTAAGTAAAACATATCCAGAATGCATTAGGAGTGTGTTTTTGTAGTGTGAACTGGCCCTTAGGCTAGGTTCACGCTTGTGGGCTGGTTGCAGGTGCAGGAATTGCACCTGTTCCCACACCCGCAGCGGAATCATGATGCTCTTGTGAGAAGCCCGGAGCTGACATTCTTTCTGAATGGCACACTCATGCATCTCAGCACATTTGCGGGTGTGGGAATAACAGGGAAACCGCATAGTCAAAAAGATCATGCGGTTTCCCTCCAGCTGCATCTTTAAAAAGATGCATGGCCCACAATAGTGTGAACTGAGTCTTAGCCCACAGTCTGAACAAAAGAAATCTCACAGTGTATGTGAAATCAGACCAAAACAAGATTTGTATAGTTTAAAGCTGACTTCTAGGCTAAGTGAAATAATAATCTTTGCAGTGGGCTCCCCAGTTCTTCAAGGGCTATATGGCGGTATATATGTATCACCTATATGTATCTTATTCATCACTCCACAGCAGGCATCAGTTTCCTCCACCATCCAGTGCTACCAGGATATTGATGGGCACTGGTTGTACAGAATGTCTGAGAGTGAGGAAAGAGGCATAGCTGTTTATTCACCTGCCCCTAGACAAAACTAGAATTGAACCCTTGCTGTGTTGAAGGATCCACTGCATGCATCATTTTTTCCACTAAACTCGGACTTTATCTTTAAGAGTCGGTTCACACTATAGAAATGCAGTCCAGATGCATTCCAGGTGCGGTTTTGTATGCACGTTTCTTTAATGTATTTTTGGTGAGTTCCGATGCATTCTTGATGCATTTTTATGTGTTCCAGTGCCTTTTTTATGCATTCCAGTTCATTTTTTCCCTTCTCTTTTTCTTCAATCTAAATAGGGACATGAGCATTCCAGTGCGTTTTGGTGCCTTCCAGTGCATTTTTAATGCGTTTTACCATGTTCCAGTACAGTTCTGCGCAGAAAACATGCAGCATGTTCTACTTTTTTTCTGCATCCGGACCGCACTGAAACTGCAAGCACTGATGTGAACTATGACATTGGCAACCATATAACCTACTTTCTGTGCATTTTGGATGCAGAAAAAAAGCAACTGAAACGCATGTAGTGTGAACTGGCCCTGAAAGGTAAGTTCAACTTTGGAACATATTGTATGTTCCACTCGTTTTTAGGGTGGAACATGTAACATGTTCCCATAGCATGTACAACACTTTGTGAAGATTACAAGTGTATCCAGCGCTCAGATGTAGATAGAATGTGGCAAAGGTGATGAATAAGTAAACAAGTCCATGTGCATAATAAATGGTAACAATAAAGACTGAATACAATGTAACAAAAACTTGCAAAGATGCAGAAGAAGATGTGTGTCAAAAGGTCAGTCCCCACACATGGTGGTTAATGAAGAAAGGTGTGGGCGATGAAGACTAGGCACACGTAATCACTGGCAGCTCCTCCTACAGGATCGGGGAATCCCTCAGGTAAGATACAAAGGAAAAGCACGGCAGGGTGCCAGGTAAGTGTAAGTAACAACTATTGAACTTTATTAAAGAGGAACTTACATGTGAATGTAACAAGACACATCCTGATAGGGTGCAGTGATCAACGACAGCTATCTCTCTGGAAAAGTGAAGCCGGCAATCCCTGCAGGAAGTGGGGAGACACTCGCTAGAGATGGAGATACACGACGTCCCTCCGTACACTCCCACCAAATGCCCGGGGTGTGTGACAGGTGTCGTGGATGCAGGGGTGTCCCTAGGGTTGGTGTCACTTGGTGCGGTAACACTTGGTGACACCCCCTCCGACAATCCCCACAGAATGGATCGGATCTGCAGATTGAGCATAATGGATCGGACTCTGATCCATTATGCTCCCCAATCTGCAGATCTGATCCATCCTGCGGGGATCGTTGGCTTTCTTTACAACTTACCTTTTCGTGGAGCGGGTCCGGTGTCACCCCGTATAGGTTGCATGCCAACGATCCCTGCAGGATGGTTCGGATCTGAGCATTGAGCATAATGGATTGGAGTCCAAGCCATTATGCTCCCCAATGTGCGGTAGGTGTCACCTGGTGTGGCATGCACCCCCGACACCTGCCACTGCGTGTATGACAGGTGGGCGGGCTGCAACGCGCTTCCAAGGCTCTGCCTCCTTTATCAAGCTGCTTGATAAATACTATCCCCATACTATTTGTCAGATTTGAAGATTTGTCAGATTTGAAAACAGCACAGCCGCGCGGGATCTGCCCACACGTCCGCATTATTCATTCATTGTCTTCTATGAATGAATGAACTGCAAGTCCCAACAGCCATAACGGCTACCATGGTGCAGTGGTACTTCGTTGAAGCTTCCTGTGAGTATATCTGTTTCGCCGTACATCCCGTATGGCAAGCAGATATTCTGACAGCTCTGCAGGAGACCTGCATGGCATCAGCAATCTGCTGATCACTGGTGCAATGCTTTCCAGGCTCCTTTGGAGAAAAATAATAAATGCACATTTTTTTACCTGCAAAAAAATGCACATTTATTATTTTAGTCCAAAAGGTGAACTTATCCTTTAACCTGTTTTGTAGCTAAATCATGTGTCCTCCAGTGCTGCTGTATAGGTAATTTATAGTGAAATACTTACTATATCCTCAATCTATGCTGTGCAGCTGCTCTGGAATAGAAAGGGTACTGACTGGGGGAGCAGGTATTCATAAACAGCATTACAGCAAGACTTCTTACTGTCAGCACTTAGATCCTGCAAGCATGCAGCGCATAGGCAAGGCTTTTTGTGCTCCCTATACAGAAGCCAGCTTGATATTGATGACAATACTACTACAACGATAGGAGCCCATGGATACCATTGTCACCCTAATAGAGGAAGCATTGAGGATGCAATGAAACTAAGATAAATGTACTAGTGGCAAACGTGAAGCTGGGCTTTAAATGGATTGTAAACTCTCACCTTTTAAAACAGCCCATTAAGTTTAAAATAGAAATAAAAAAAAAACATTTGCATATAGATATAAAAAAAACATAATAAATACTTTTTTTTTTCCTTTTTTTTATAAATTATCACATATTGTCTATTCTCAGCTGCATAAATTGCTAGGAGAGGAGAAACAGTAGAACACTGGTCTTTCCAGTGAATGGCTGTGTACAGGGGGTGTGTCAGGATAAGTCTGATCATTGGAGGAGAGCAGATTGAGTTCTCAGCACAGCTAGTGAACTGACCACACTGTGTTCTCCTGCTTAGTGTGGTCAGTTTTTAATAATAAAGCAGGGGAGTTAGCTTGAACACCAGGGATTTCACACAAAGGAAGTAATACAAAGAAAACAGGATACTTTTTCATACAAGTACTTGGTACAGCAGGCACATATCAAATGTTGGGTTTACATATTCCTTAAGAAATAGAATCCTTTGTCGAATGACCCTGTAAATGGAAAAAAGAGTTCATATAGCTCTAAACATCTTAATATAAGCTCTAAAATATGGTGCAGCCAGATCTGAAAGTTTCAGATGATTGCACTTAGTTATCCTTCAGTATATTGCATTCCAGCAGGGAAAAGCAATGCAATTTTGATTGCTTGACCACCCGAAAGAACTATATAGATCCTATAATGGGATTTATAGTGTAACACAACAAATGATAAGCCAAGACATGTCTGAGCGTGTAAAGTCACTACATTCTAACAACGCCTATTAGTACACCATTGACAAGTGTAAACATTTTCAGCTTTTGCTGTAATGACACTCTGTTAGCTCTTAAAGCTACTAATAGTTTTAGTTGCTAATGAAAGGAATTTTACACTATTTTAAACAGTTTTCCATTAATAGGTAGAATGTTCTAATATCATTAGCAAATAAACAATTAATTCAAGGTGCTGAAAATCTTTATTCGCTTTCTAAAGAGCAAACACAGCAGAAAGTGGAGACAACAATTCAAGATTTCTCTCTTTATAGCTGAGCTCCAGGAGGATACAAAATACACACAGTTATGCTGATTTGTATGCATTAATAAATCATTGAATGTATTTTTTATTGCAAGCAGTACCTGAATTTGACTTAGCCTGTGCAAAGACCAGAGCAGTAGGAGGGACCCAGCAACTCCACCCACTACAGGCTGTCTACAGAAAACTACAGGAGGGGGTGGAGACAAGACCAGTCACCCTGCAGCAGAGAGAGCAGCAGTGAGCGGTCTTTATTACCTCCTGCACAGAAGCAAAGTTTCACACTAATTCACAGCACAGATCTGGAAAAAATACATAAAGCACACAAAAAAAAAACACCTGACTCTTGAATTTAGATTTCTTATCTTAGAATTCAGTTTTAAATCTAGTTAGAGGCTGGAGGAAGGATAAATCCTTTAAGTGTCACTCAACTGAAGAAAAATCAGGTCTGCAACAAAAACACAGAAATATCCTCTCCTTACACTATGCTAGCTAAAGCAAACAGAAGAAGTTTGTTTGGAGTTTAGATTTAAAGCTGAACTCCAGGAAGATATAACAGAATTTAATGACGATTTGTAATCATTAAAGAATATGTAAAGCCAGCATTTCATATTCCTGATATGTACCTGCTGTACCATGTACTTGTATGAAAAGTATCCTGTTCTCTTTGTATTGCTTCCTTTGAGTAAAACCCCTGGTGTTCTAGCCAGTCCCTCTGCTTTACTATTAAAAACTGCATGAGAGCACAGTGTGGTCAGTTCTCTAGCTATGCTTGTAACTCAGTTTGCTCTCCTCCAACGATGACACTTGTCCTGCCCCCCCACACACACAGCCTTTTACTGGGGAGCTCAATGTTCTGCTGTTTCCCTTCTCCCAGCTCTTATGCAGCTGAGAACAGAGGGAATGGGATCACTTATAAAAAAGTGGAAAATGTGTTTTCATATCTATACACAAATGTTTTGCCTCTCATTTCTATGTTAAAGAAAATGGGTTGTTTTAAACGGTAAGGGTTACAATCACTTTAAGGCGTATATATATATATATATATATACAGTCATGGCCGAAATTGTTGGCACCCTTGATATTTCTCCAGGAAATCATGTATTTCTCACGAAACGTATTGCATTAACACATGTTTTGCTATACACATGTTTATTCCCTTTGTGTGTATTGGGACAAAACAAAAAAAGGGAGGAAAGAAAGCAAATTCGACATAATGTCACACAAACCTCCAAAAATGGGCTGGACAAAAGTATTGGCACCCTTTCACAACTGCGGATAAATAAGAATGTTACAAGCATGTGATGCTCCTGTAAACTCACCTGGGGCAAGTAACAGGTGTGGGCAATATAGAAATCACACCTGAAAGCAGATAAAAAGGAGAGACGTTCACTTAACCTTTGCATTGTGTGTCTGTCTGTGCCACACTAAGCATGGACAACAGAAAGAGGAGACGAGAACTGTCTGAGGACCTGAGAACCAAAATTGTGGCAAAATATCAACAATCTCAAGGTTACAAGTCCATCTCCAGAGAACTAGATTTGCCTTTGTCCACAGTGCGCAACATTATCAAGAAGTTTGCAACCCATGGCACTGTAGCTAATCTCCCTGGTCGTGGACGGATGAGGAAAATTGATGAAAGATTGCAACGCAGAATAGTCCGGATGGTGGATAAGCAGCCCCAAACATGTTCCAAAGACATTCAAGCTGTCCTGCAGGCTCAGGGAGCATCAGTGTCAGCGCGAACTATCCGTCGACATTTAAATGAAATGAAACGCTATGGCAGGAGACCCAGGAGGACCCCACTGCTGACACAGAGACATAAAAAAGCAAGACTACAGTTTGCCAAAATGTACTTGAGTAAGCCAAAAGCCTTCTGGGAAAACGTCTTGTGGACAGATGAGACCAAGATAGAGCTTTTCGGTAAAGCACATCATTCTACTGTTTACCGAAAACGGAATGAGGCCTACAAAGAACAAAACACAGTACCTACGGTAAAATATGGTGGAGGTTCAATGATGTTTTGGGGTTGTTTTGCTGCCTCTGGCACTGGGTGCCTTGACTGTGTGCAAGGCATCATGAAATCTGAGGATTACCAAAGGATTTTGGATCGCACTGTAGGGCCCAGTGTCAGAAAGCTGGGTTTGCGTCCAAGATCCTGGGTCTTCCAGCAGGACAATGACCCCAAACATACGTCAAAAAGCACTCAGAAATGGATGGCAAAGAAGCGCTGGAGAGTTCTGAAGTGGCCAGCAATGAGCCCAGATCTAAATCCCATTGAACACCTGTGGAGAGATCTTAAAATTGCTGTTGGGAAAAGGTGTCCTTCCAATAAGAGAGACCTGGAGCTGTTTGCAAAGGAAGAGTGGTCCAAAATTCCGGGTGAGAGGTGTCAGAAGCTTATTGATGGTTATAGGAAGCGACTGATTTCAGTTATGTTTTCCAAAGGGTGTGCAACCAAATATTAAGTTAAGGGTGCCAATACTTTTGTCCAGCCCATTTTTGGGGTTTTGTGTGACATTATGTCATATTTGCTTTTCTGCCTCTGTTTTATATTTGTTCCAATACATACAAAGGGAATAAACATGTGTATAGCAAAACATGTGTTAATGCAATACCTTTTTTGTGTGAAATACTTGATTTTCAGGAAAAATATCAAGGGTGCCAACAATTTCGGCCATGACTGTATATATATATATATATATTATTTTTTATTATTTTTTTCCAGATTACAATCAGTGTAAGTACCTGCATTTCATCCTACATTACCCCCTTGCATTTACTGAACAATCTACACAGCAGAGCTCAGAGAGGTGGAAGAGAGAAAAGCAGCACAAAGAGCCAGTAAGGTCAATCCAGTTCAACCATAGAAAAAAAACGTATAATCCTTTACCCGCAGTTGATCCAGAGGAAGGCAAAAAAAACCCCAGCAAAGCATGATCCAATTTGCACCTGCTGGGAAAAAAATTCCTTCCTGATCCCCCGAGAGGCAATCAGATATTCCCTGGATCAACATTACCTATAAATGTTAGTATCCAGTTATATTCTGTGTATCTAACAAAGAATCCAGGCCTTTTTTGAAGCAATCCACTGAGCTGGCCAGAACCAACTCTTGAGGGAGTCTATTCCAAATTTTCACAGCTCTTACTGTGAAGAAACCTTTCAGTGTTTGAAGATTAAATTTCTTTTCCTCCAGATGTAAAGAGTGCCCCCTTGTCCTCTGTGATGAACTCAGGGTGAATAGCTCTACACCGAGTTCACTATATGAACCACTGATGTATTTATACATGGTGATCATATCCCCCTTAACCATTGGCCAATCAGTGATCACATGCAGAGTAGTAAGCAAGATGTCACTTCTGACATCATTACTTACTACTTGTGAAATCTGTGAATGATCACAGAGGTCACATGGTGCAAGGCTATTCACAACAGCCTTGTACCATGTGACAAGCTGTGACCCATCACAGCTCACACAGTAGTTCTCAATGGCTGCAAGAATGCAGCCAGAGAGAAGGAGAAATGATTGCTTTTACAAACTTTATGGGTGTAAAAGCAATCAGTGTAAAAAAAAAAAAATCTTCATCACCCCCCACAAGTAGTACAGTGTCACTATGGTGACACTGTACTGCTAGGGTGACAGTATGTAAAAAAAAAAACATAAATAGTAATATAAAAAAATTAAATAAAAATTTAAAAAAAAAGTTTAAAAATTATAATTTTTGGTTATAAACTAATTTGGGTTATTTGTTTCTTACTAAAAAGATAACGGAATACATTTTTGCCAAGATTTATGATGAAATATTATTTTTTTGCAAACTTTTATAAGAAAAACACTTTTTTCAAAATTTTGGGACTTTTTCATTTACATAGAAAAAAAGAAAAAAATCCCAGTGGTGAATAAATACCACCAAAATAAAGCTTTATCTGTCTCAAAAAAATGCTAAAAAATTCATATGGGTACAATGTTGCATGACCGCACAATTGTCATTCAAAGTGTGATAGCACTGAAAGCTGAAAATTGGCCTGGACAGGAAGGGGGTAAAAGTGACCGGACTTGAAGTGGTTAATCTCCTCTTCTCAAGATAGAATAAATTCAGTTCCTCTAATCTTTCCTCATAGCTGACCTCCTTCATGCCTCGTATCAGTTTGGTTCCCCTTCTCTGTACTTTCTCCAGTTCCTTAATGTTCTTTTTGTGAATTGGTGCCCAAAACTGAACTGTATATTCCAGATGAGGTCTTACTAATGATTTGTAAAGGGGTAATATGATAAGCTGAAGTGTAAATAATAAGTGGACTGGAGGAGAAAGCAAAGTGACAGGGAGAAGAGCTACCAATAAAAAAGGCACCCAAGAGGTGCTTGGACTGTGAGGTGAGTTTACAAAAAGTAGTGAGAATTCAAACATATTTGGAGAGCTCACTGGCTCAAGTTAGGCTACTCACAACAAACAGCTATCTTCCAGTGGGTATCCAGCAGGTTACCAGAAAAAACAATGTACCAGTTGAAATAGCTCATGCAATTGGCTAGTAGCTGGCTAGTGGAGGTATGATTAGGCCCCATTGGGATGAAATGCATCAGAGGGCATGTTCTATGGGAGGAGTTTTGAACTGAAGCCAATCCTTGACTGAATGACCTGGTTGATAGGTATAGTGTGTGCCCCCCACCATCACTGAAATGACATTTACGGGGACTTTCTGTACACTGCTAGTGTACAGAACATCTCCAGGTTGCCATAATGCATTGGATTTTACAGAAAATTACAGAGGCTGCAGATTGAAAAAGAAATACATTTTTTTACTTTCACTATCTTTATTATCTTTTATGAAGATTGGAAACTGGTCATACAAAATGAGTTACAACGTTGACAGGATCAACACAAAGGAATGGAATTCAGTATTGGTGGCATCATCGCTCCTCCAGTGTCTGTGTAACTTAACAAATTCTTATTATAAAGGACATCAACCCCCCCCCCCCCATACACCAAATAATCTTAGATATGTGAGCTGCCCTCTTATAGTGATAATATACCACCAAAATGCCAAAACAACAGTAAAGGAATAATTAGGTGCTACAAAATAAAATTAAACCATAATCACACCCATAATTAGATGCAAATGTAAACCATATAATTATATAAAAGTCTCTAAAGTCCGCCGCACCACTGTGCAATATGTCTTCCGTGCTTCTTAAAGTGGAGTGCCAGTTGAATACAAAGAAATAAAAGTCAGCAGCTACAACAAACTGTCTTCTCTCCCCAGCACCGGCATCTTAAGTGTGGGCACCTGGCTGTGACAGCTTGCTGCTTCACAGCCGGGTGCCCACTGCGCATGCGGACAAAGCGATTCGGACGAAGAGATAGAGAGAAACACTAGACCTCTAGATCTGTCTTAAGATTCAAATTAAATATTGAGATATTTAGCCCAAGGTTCCCAGGTTGTTTAAAATTTCTTACTCCTGTCTTGTAGGATGCGTATTAGGTTTGCATGCAGCATGATCCAAGAGACTTTTTTAAGGAAATATAATTTTTAATAAGATTAAATTAAAACATGTCTTGTATAGAAGCTATATTTGCTATTATTATTTTACATTTTGCTATAATTTTTTTCAAGAAAGTGGATTTATCCTTTATCCTGCTCGGTCTAGCCCGGTAGACATCATTTTAAGGCTTGTTGCCCTATGCCATGATTCATGTCATGTCCAATAAAACTTTATGTAAGTTAATACAAAACAATCTGTGTCTCTATCCTACCGTTTACTGTCTGTCTCTGATTGTGTATTTCTCTGAAGCTTGGACATTGCTCTCTGTGCTAGGGGAACAAGTTGAATCCATGGTAACAGCATCCACTATCACTGCCGTACAACTGCTTCTAATCATATATGATGTATGTATACCTTTCTGGAGTTTACTAAAGGTTAATCCACAACTGCAGAGTTAAATACAATTAGGGAAGCACTATGCAAGGAAGAGGGAAGGAATCAACTGAAGCAGTAACTGGTATTTCTTGTAAAAACACAATGTTACGTTTTATTGAAGTTCACTCTCTCACTTCATTTAAGTCTCTTTACTTTATAGAATTACTTAATGGATCACGTGGGATTACATATTTTTAAACAGAACATGCCCATATGGAAGAAAAATATATTTGAAATATATTTTAAAAATATTCTTCCCAAATAAATTGCCATACATTTGAAATGCTACATATTGGCCATATTCAATATACCGTATATACTCGAATATAAGCCGACCCGAATATAAGCCGAGGTACCTAATTTTACCACAAAAAACTGGGAAAAACTATTGATTCGAGTATAAGCTGAGGGTGGGAAATGAGGCACCTACTAGTCAATGTAAAAAATTGGTGTCAGTGGGAGGAATAGTGCCCCATCATTGGTGTCAGTGGGAGGAATAGTGCCCAATCATTGGTATCACTGGGAGGAATAGTGTCCCAACATTGGTGTCAGTGGGAGGAATAGTGACCCATCATTGGTGTCAGTGGGAGGAATAGTGCCCCATCGTTGGTGTCAGTGGGAGGAATAATGCCCCATCATTGGTATCAGTGGGAGGAATAGTGTCCCAACATTGGTGTCAGTGGGAGGAATAGTGACCCATCATTGGTGTCAGTGGGAGGAATAGTGCCCCATCGTTGGTGTCAGAGGGAGGAATAATGCCCCATCATTAGTATCAGTGGGAGGAATAGTGCCCCATCATTGGTGTCAGTGGGAGGAATAGTGCCCCATCATTGGTGTCAGTGGGAGGAATAGTGCCCCATCGTTGGTGTCAGGGGGAGGAATAGTGCCCCATCATTAGTATCAGTGGGAGGAATAGTGCCCCATCATTGGTATCCGTGGGAGGAATAGTGCCCCATCCTTGGTGTCAGTGGGAGGAATAGTGCCCCATCATTGGTGTCAGTGGGAGGAATAGTGCCCCACCATTAGTATCAGTGGGAGGAATAGTGCCCCATCCTTGGTATCAGTGGGAGGAATAGTGCCCCATCATTGGTGTCAGTGGGAGGAATAGTGCCCCATCGTTGGTGTCAGTGGGAGGAATAATGCCCCATCATTAGTATCAGTGGGAGGAATAGTGCCCCATCATTGGTGTCAGTGGGAAGAATAGTGCCCCATCATTGGTGTCAGTGGGAGGAATAATGCCCCATCATTAGTATCAGTGACACCAATGATGCGGCACTATTCCTCCCACTGACACCAATGACACTTGCTGACCCCTGTTGCAGTATGGTGCTGCTGCAGCCAGCATATGTGGTTGCAGCAGCACCTCTGCACTGCACACTTACCGGATTTTCCCTCACTCGATTTTCGTGGGTCCGCTCGGCTCCGCCTCCTCGCCCGTGATTGGCCGCCTGTGTACCTTTCCTGAGCTACAGTTCTGGCGGCCAATCACCGGTGAGGAGGCGGAGCCAAGCGGCAGGAGTGAGGGAGTGGCCGGAGTGACGGAAGGAGCAGCGCTTCCTGGATGGATCATCGTGGGACCGGAGCCAGGTAAGAGACAGCAGACCTCTGCCCACCCCTGTACGCGCCCCCCTTGACAGAGTCTCGGGCGCGCCCCACTATCTGCAGATGTTGACTCGAGTATAAGCCGAGGGGGCCGTTTTTCAGCACAAAAAATGTGCTGAAAAACTCGGCTTATACTCGAGTATATACGGTATTGAAATAAATAAATACATTTTATATATATATATATATATATATATATATATACTGCATGTTGAAAAATATTTTTAAAAATACATTTCATATATACTGTATGTCTTTAAAAATACAAATCTAAATTTTTGGAATTCATTTACAAAGTTTTGTAAAAATGTATGTTAAAATGACTTTTTTATATGTTATAAAAAATCTGAAGAATATATTTTAAAAAATATATATATTTTAAAAAATATATGTTTTTAAAATATATTCTTCAGATTTTTTATAACATATAAAAAAGTCATTTTAACATACATTTTTACAAAACTTTGTAAATGAATTCCAAAAATGTAGATTTGCATTTTTAAAGACATACAGTATATTTGAAATGAAATTTTTAAAAATATTTTTCATATATTTTGTAAAAAAAATGCATTTAAACATGCAGTATATATATATATATATTTATTGAAATATATTTTGAAATATATTGAATATGGCCAAAATTGTAGCATTTCAAATATATGGCAATATATTTGGGAAGAATATTTTTTAAATATATTTCAAATATATTTTTCTTCCATGTGGGTGGTCAGGACAGTTAAACCATACAGGTTATGGTGAGAATGGATAAAAGCAATCAGAATGTCCTCCAATGGAATCAATGTATAACACAGTAAAGCACTTTTAAATCAGAAGGTATTCACATATCTTATTCCATCACACATCTCAAAAATAAAAGGATTATTCCTCATTTCAGGAAAGTGGGCAGAGCCATGTAAATCATTGCACACATGACCAATGAAGTGTAGTGCAATGATTTGTATGACCCCGCCCATTGTCTTGAAATGAGGCACCTGTCAAGCTTGGAAAGAATACCCCAATACAAAATGATGTATGGGGGTATTCTTCCCAAGTTTGAGGAGTGCCTTTTAGAGACATTTATTATTATTATTATTAGAGATGAGCGAATTATTCAAAAATTCGATTCGGCTGATTCGCCAAATTTGCGGGAGAAATTTGATTCGATGCAAATTTATTTGCCGCGAATTTAACTTATTAAAAGGGTTTCTAGGCTTCAGAGAGCCTTTATATTAGTGCAGAACACTGTACCTTTAATTTAAATGCCCTTGGAGTCTGCTGGGGAAGAGAAATAATACTGTCAGTCAGTATGACATGCAGATGAGTGCCGTCGATCTTAGAATCACCGCACACTTCACTCATTTGGGCAGTCACGGGGCACGACGAAGAAGAAGAAGAAGAAGAAGAAGAAGAAGAAGAAGAATGAAAAGAAGAAGAAGAAGAATGAAAAGAAGAATGAAAAGAAGAAGAAGAAGAATGAAAAGAAGAAGAATGAAAAGAAGAATGAGAAGAAGAATGAAAAGAAGAATGAAAAGAAGAATGAGAAGAATGAAAAGAAGAATGAAAAGAAGAAGAATGAGAAGAAGAATGAAAAGAAGAATGAAAAGAAGAATGAGAAGAATGAAAAGAAGAATGAAAAGAAGAAGAAGAAGAATGAAAAGAAGAAGAAGAAGAATGAAAAGAAGAATGAAAAGAAGAAGAAGAAGAATGAAAAGAAGAAGAAGAAGAATGAAAAGAAGAATGAAAAGAAGAAGAAGAAGAATGAAAAGAAGAATGAAAAGAAGAAGAAGAAGAATGAAAAGAAGAATGAAAAGAAGAAGAATGAAAAGAAGAAGAAGAAGAATGAAAAGAAGAATGAAAAGAAGAAGAAGAATGAAAAGAAGAAGAAGAATGAAAAGAAGAAGAATGAAAAGAAGAATGAGAAGAAGAATGAAAAGAAGAATGAGAAGAATGAAAAGAAGAATGAAAAGAAGAAGAAGAAGAATGAAAAGAAGAATGAGAAGAAGAATGAAAAGAAGAATGAAAAGAAGAATGAGAAGAATGAAAAGAAGAATGAAAAGAAGAATGAAAAGAAGAATGAAAAGAAGAAGAAGAAGAATGAAAAGAAGAATGAAAAGAAGAAGAAGAAAAATGAAAAGAAGAAGAAGAAGAATGAAAAGAAGAAGAATGAAAAGAAGAATGAAAAGAAGAAGAATGAAAAGAAGAAGAAGAATGAAAAGAAGAATGAGAAGAAGAATGAAAAGAAGAATGAAAAGAAGAATGAAAAGAAGAAGAAGAAGAATGAAAAGAAGAAGAAGAAGAATGAAAAGAAGAATGAAAAGAAGAAGAAGAAGAATGAAAAGAAGAAGAAGAAGAATGAAAAGAAGAAGAAGAAGAATGAAAAGAAGAATGAAAAGAAGAAGAATGAAAAGAAGAAGAATGAAAAGAAGAAGAAGAAGAAGAATGAAAAGAAGAATGAAAAGAAGAAGAAGAAGAATGAAAAGAAGAATGAAAAGAAGAAGAATGAAAAGAAGAAGAAGAAGAATGAAAAGAAGAATGAGAAGAAGAATGAAAAGAAGAATGAAAAGAAGAAGAAGAATGAAAAGAAGAAGAAGAAGAAGAATGAAAAGAAGAAGAAGAATGAAAAGAAGAATGAAAAGAAGAAGAATGAAAAGAAGAAGAAGAAGAATGAAAAGAAGAAGAAGAAGAATGAAAAGAAGAAGAATGAAAAGAAGAATGAAAAGAAGAAGAAGAAGAAGAATGAAAAGAAGAAGTATTCCAGTACAGCAAAAAGTGTATCTGCAGAGAGCTCCGCTATTTCTGACAGTTCTCTGACAGTTCCTTCACATTTACAGCGGTTGAAACATTGTATCTATTTATTTCCGAATAAAAACATCTGTATCCTAAATGGAAACAAATAGATACAATGTTTCAACCGCTGTAAATGAACTGTCAGAACTGTCAGAAATAGCGGAGCTCTCTGCAGTGACACTTTTGCCGGCTGATCGGGAAAAATTCGATTCGTGCACCCGAAGTTTGCTAAAATTTGGATTCGATGCGAATCAAATTTTTCCTGATATTCGAAACGAATTCCACTTCGCCAGGTTTGATTCGCTCATCTCTAATTATTATACAGGATTGATATAGCTCCAACAGTTTAGTCAGCTCTTTACAAAATAAAGGGAGACAATACAGCAACAATATAGTTCAATACAAGAGGGTTAAGAGGGCCATGCTCCTTGGGGCTTACACTCTAAGAGAAAGGGATATTTATGTGTTTAAATATGTCTTCTTATTAGATTCTTTAAGATTATGTACCAATAAAATACTAATAAAATGTATCTAAAAGTTTTTTTATCAAAAATGGTGTTGAGTGCCTAAAAAGTCCATGTTTGTTTCATAAATATACTTCCATGCATGTTCTTGAATTAGGAGGCGGAAAAGAGTACATAGTAAAGGGTTCCCACAGTACACCCAGTGGCTGCCCATACTTTTTTTTTTATATTGGAACACTGGAGGTGACATCCCCAGTGCTCCTGCCCAAGTCAGATGAGGTGCTATCATTCAGTAAAAACAGTTTCCAGGTGCTCACTGCTAATCACTTGAGTACCAGCCTATAATACCCCTTTATTACCAGACCAAATTCCATTTTCATCACTGTGATGGTATAACTGACAATTACTCAGTTATGCTACACTGTCCTCAAAAGTGTTTTATATACGAGAGGCATTCAAGTCAAACCTGGACTTTTAATTTTACAGGTATAAAAAGGGATGCTAGTGGCAAGTGTGTCCTATTATTGATAGGAGGTGCACATGCTGCGGACCAGTCCAGAGACCGTTACCCAAGATGGCAGACAACAGTGTTAGTGGGTGTATGGAACAGTGGTGATGAAGTTTCTTGTGAATCAAGGCATAAAAAACCCACAGATATCTACAGAAGACTTCAAGTACAGTACAGTGAAGAGACACTCAGCCGCATTTGGACATTTGAATGGTGTAAACGTTTCAAAGATGGCCATATGTCCATCAGTGATGATCCCAGCCTCAGTGGTCCCAGCCCACAGCTTTCATTCCTGTGAACATTCAGCATGGGGAACACCTGATCCTAGATAATCGATGCATAACCTGTTGTTGCACAAGAGACAAATCTTTCTGTGGATACGACGGACACAATGATGACGAAATGAAGCAGCAGATTGACAAATCTTTCTATGCCAAAACTTTCCAAGCAGTGGTTTTTTCCTTTCTTTTTTTTTAAGATAGAGTTTTCTTTTGGTGGTAAATAAAAACCACCTTTCATTATAAAAAGGAAAAAGAACAACAATTTTGAAAATAAAATATTTCCTTCATAGTATTTTCTGTTAAAAATGCTTTAACTAGATGTAAAGATACACTCAACTGTGTAATTATAAAAACAAAACCCCCTTTTTTGCAAAAATTGTCAATCAGCAATTTTAGAATAAATGAGGTGAATATCATTCACCTCAGCTTACTGTGACTTTTACTTTTCTTTAAAAGTCTTTGAGCCCCTCAATAGATTTGAATAGCTTATCACTTTATATGTGCTGTACATTTTAGTATGTTTGCTATACTGGGTGTGTGTGTGTGTGTGTATATATATATATATATATATATATATATATACAGCATATACTGTATACAACAACTATATTTTCACAAGAAAGGTACAAGGCAGAATGTTAGCAATTACTGTTATAGTAACTGTGATACTTTATACTTTATGTGCATAAAATTTCTAGCCATGGTCCATAATCTTTGCAATTATTGCACTATTCCTAGAGATGTGTAATGACATTTGAGTTTCAAAGGAAACTGTTTGACCTTTTTAAAAGGCACATTCTCTAAAGGTTTGAAAGTTATATCTTTCATCAAACCAAACAAATTCCAAAACAACTTCTTCTTGACTTAGTCACAAAATCATTTATAAACTATTCCATATTTACGTTGTGCTAAGTATTCATAAAGTGTTCATAGGAAGATTTCAGTTTTAATAAATATTAAAAACATATACTAGCAAAGGTGTATGCGTACTTTGAATATGGTAAACTCTGCAGTCCTTAAAAATTCCCATTACCACAAACCATTTCTAGTTTTATTTCTAGTTTTTAATTATAATGATAATAGTGTGATAATTTAATTAGAGATGAGCGAATCGAACCAAGCGAACCGGAATTCGATACGAATTTCAGGAAAAATTCGATTCGCGGCGAATCCGAATATTTGCCTACTTCGGGTGCGCGAATCGGATTTTTCCCGATCAGCCGGCAAAAGTGTCCCTGCAGAGAGCTCCGCTATTTCTGACAGTTCTCTGACAGAAGGAACACATGTACAGCGGTTGAAACATTGTATCTATTAGTTTCCATTTAGGATACAGATGTTTCAACCGCTGTACATGTGAAGAAGCTGTCAGAGAACTGTCAGAAATAGAGGAACTCTGCACATACACTTTTTGCCGGTTTGGAATTCTTATTTTCATCCTACTACTTCTTCTTCTTCTTCTTCATCCTCATCCTCATCCTCAGAAGAAGAAGAAGAGGATGAGGATGAAGAAGAAGAAGAAGAAGAAGAAGTAGGATGAAAATAAGAATAATTCCAAGCCGGCAAAAAGTGTATGTGCAGAGTTCCTCTATTCTGCAGATACACTTAGAGGAGCTCTGCAGATACACTTAGAGGAGCTCTGCAGATACACTTTTTGCCGGCTTGGAGTTAATCTTATTTTCATCCTACTTCTTCTTCTTCTTCTTCATCCTCATCCTCATCCTCAGAAGAAGAGGAATCAAATTTCTTCCTGGAATTCGCCGAATCAGCCGAATCGAATTTTTGAAAAATTCGCTCATCTCTAAATTTAATGTGATGATAAGTAGTGCAGAGTATTGAACATGCTGCACAATATTCAGAGTATCAAGGTGGTAATGCAATATTTTACATGAAGAGAGGATCAATGTGGAGCATATAACTTACGAGTTGTATGAAATATATACTTATAGCACAGTGTACAATAGTATGCTGGAGTATGTAGTGCACAACACAGTGTACAAAAAGCAGTCCAGATTGTGTAAGATAAAGCACAGCATCAGGGCCAATGCTGCTACTAGGTGGATTAGGCAACTGCCTAGGGTGCAGCCATGGCCGCTGTTTTCCCTACTTTCCTTCATGGCCAGATCTAGGGGCGTGCTGGGTTGGGCTACACCCCCTCCAGATATCAGTTGTGCCCCCCCAGACTGGTCTTTTTATGGATGCCTGCCCTGCTGCTGAGTGCCTTCCCCCATCCCTGCACTCACGTCTGGGACAAGGGGAGAGCAGCCTAGAGCAGTGAAGCCTGCGAAGGAGAAATGACAGGAGAGAGCCGGTAGGTGCAGGCTGTGCTCTCCTCTCGTCAGTGAAGTTATCCTCCATAAAGCAGATGACACAGGATCGCTCTTACATCGGCATGTCAGTGTTTACTTCATTCCTTGGCTCCCTGCTGTCAACAGATGAGCAGTCATTGGAGGAGATAGGGGACGGGGTAATCAAACTGTGTACAGCCCAATCCAAAAGAGATTCTGTGTATAGAGGATCACTCCACTGACAGGAGATAGAGCATAGCACAAACCTGCACCTCTACCTGGTGTCCCACCTGGAAGCTCGAGGGGGAGCGTAAAGGTCAGGGGAAGGTACACAATGGAAGGGGGGAGGAACAATAATTTGTTCTGAGATTAGAGGTTTATGCAGGATGGGTGATGGGGGCTATTTGTGCTAGGAAGGGTAATGGGGGGATGTGTGCTAGGAGTAGGAGGGAGGTTAAAGGGAGAGGAGGGTTTAGGGGGATTTGTGCTAAAAGGTCTGTGGGGGGATTTTATGCTGAGAAGGGTAATTTGGAGGGTTTTTAGCCAGAGGAGGGATTTGGGGGAATTTGTCTGAGGTGGTGGAATTGAAGGAAAAGGATTGGTGCTGGGAGGGAGGATTGGTGGTGGTGGTGGTGGTGGTGGTGGTGGGGGGGGGGGGGTTGTGCTAAGAGAAGGGATTGGGGGGAATTTATACTAGGAGACGTGATTGCAGGGGGGTTGTGCTAGGAGAGGGGATTGGGGGGGTGTTGTCCACAGAGTGTTTGTATATAATGCAATGATCAGAAGCCTTCGAATTACCTATTCCTGCTCTGATAATATGTGAGATATTATGTTATTCTACCTGTCCAACATATATTCAACCTACAATATGCACCTAGGTAACTTCCATGCATGCAATAATATACTACTATCTTCTAGGCTTGTGCTTCCATAATGATGTTGTGTCCGCAATCAAAAAATCTTTTCTTGTTATAGTTTCTACACCAATCTAAAAACAGCGGATTGGTTGGTCAAGCACTTTTCATGTTAACATGAAAAGACCCTACCTGCATTTTACTAAAAACAACAATTAAGACCTACAATTAAGCTACAGTGTCCACAACCCGTTACCCAAAACAGTAAACAACTGAACATCTGACCAATTAACATTTTTCTCCCTACAGTTACACAGGTACCCTTTGCCTTTTCAGTAGAATTAGCATAGAAATAGTCTACCAGCTCTATTAATATTTTTATCCCTTTTCATGTGCAAATGGATAAATGGACCTCATGTATGCATGGCAAGTGCACCAGGAATATATATATATATATATATATATATATATTTATTTCTTGGACCTCCTCACGTCAGTCTACTATGGGTCTGCCTTCCTGACTCCATCCAGGACTACCCATATATCCACCCTCCTGACCCCTCCAGAATGGCCCATGAATCTAAACTAATCCCACTAATCTTTATTCATCCTTGCTCCAGACACTCATCGAAGAGACAGAATTTGTCAAAGTGTGACCTCTGCCCAGGTTTAGGCTAAAAATAAACCTATAAATAATAAGAAAAGAGCTTTTGTAAAATATAAAAATGAAGGAACGCTATCATCGTTTAAACATTACAAAAGAATATAACAGAATATGCAAAAAGGAAATCAAGGCCACATTAATTGAAAACAAAAGACAGATTGCAAACAATAGCAGGACAAAGCCCCAAAAATTATTCAAATATATTAATAATAAAAAGGTCAGATCTGAGCATGTAGGCCCTTTACAAAATAATCTAGAATGGGTGACTGGGGACAAAGAGAAGACAAATTTATTAAATACCTTCTTTAGCTCTGTGTATACAAAGGAACATGGGGGAGCTCTTGGCCATAATGGACATGGTATTGACACAGCTCCAGATGCTCCACATTGGCTCACAACTAATATGATCCAAAAATATTTAGACTAAAGAATAAAGGTGAATAAAGCACCTGGCCCGGATGGCATAGTACCACTGGATTGGCGTAAGGCCAATGTGTTGCCTATATTTAAAAAGGGGTCAAAATCTTTACCAAGTAATTGTAGACCTGTTAGTTTAACTTCTCTAGTTGGGAAGATACTGGAGAGTTTAATAAAAGACCACATAGATGAGTTCTTGTTTGAACAAAATATTTTAAGCAACAGACAGCATGGATTCATGAAAGACAGAAATTGTCAAATAAATCTGATTTCTTTTTATGAGGAGGTAAGGAAAACTTTGGATGAAGGGGAGTCTGTGGAAATGGTATACTTGGATTTTGCAAAAGTGTTTGACACAGTTCCCCATGTGGCTAACATGCAAGGTAAAGCCTACAGGCTTTGAAAAATCAGTATGTAAATGGATAGAAAACTAGATAATAGATCATATTCAGAGAGTAATGGTAATGATTCATATCCTGAATGGTCTAGGGATGTTAGTGGTGTACCCCAAGGTTTTAATATATTTATAAATGATATAGGGTTTGGGATTAAAAATACCATTTCAGTCTTTGCAGATGACACCAAGCTTTGCAGTGGAATAACGTCCTTACAGGATGTCTCCAACTTACAAGCTGACCTCAATGCACTGTTTAATTGGACAACTATGTGGCAAATGAGGTTTAATGCTGATAAATGTAAAGTTATGCCCTTGGGGGCTAAGAATATGCATGCACCATACATACTAGGGGGGTGCAACTGGGGGAATCAATGGTGGAGAAAGATCTGGGAGTTCTGGTATATCATAAGCTTAACCCCTTGATGCCGATCACACGCAAATATGTGACCTCTCGGCGTCTGGGCCTTGATGCTGAGCGGCCACATATTTGCGCGCAATTAGAAATTACATATGTCCTGAGAGTGCGTGCCCTGTGCGCTCCCAGTACATATGTCCATGACTTTGGAAAGGTCCCGATCTCCCCTTTTAATCGGGACCTTTTCCGGTCATGTGACCGCCGTGACGGCGAATCACGGCAGTCACATGACTCTAAAACCCCGCTCCGCCTTCCGGCTTCTGAAACTCTTAAAAGACCAGGAGGCGCCAGCGCGAAGAGGTTAATAATGGCATTCAATGCCAAGCTGTGGTTTCTAAAGCGAGCAAAATCCTTTCTTGTATTCAAAGAGGTATAGGCTCAAAGAGAGAGAGATATAATTTTACCCCGGTACAAATCATTAGTAACACCTCATCTGGAATATGCAGTTAATTTTTGGGCACCAATTCACAAAAAGAACATTGGGGAACTGGAGAAAGTGCAGAGAATGGTAACCAAACTGATAAGATACATGGAGGAGCTCAGCTATGAGGAAAACATTAAAGAAATTAAATGTATTCTCTCTTGAGAAGAGGAGATTAAGGGTGATATGATCAACATGTATAAATACATCAGTTGTTCATATAGTGAACTCGGTGTAGAGCTATTCACCCTGAGGTCATCACAGAGGACAAGGGGGCACTGTTTATGTCTGGAGGAAAATAGATTTAATCTCCAAATTTGAAAGGTTTCTTTACAGTGAGAGCTGTGAAAATATGGAATAGACTCCCTTAAGAGTTGGTTCTAGCCAACTCAGTAGATTGCTTTAAAAAAGGCCTGGATTCTTTCCTAGGTACACATAATATAACTGAAAATTAACATTTATAGATAAAGTTGATCCAGATCAGAAAGGAATTTTTTTCCCTTGCAGGAGCAAATTGGATCAAATTGAAGGTTTTTTACCTTCCTCTGGATCAACTGCGGCTATAGATTTATAACATATTTTTGTGTGTTCTTTATACTAGTAAGAACAAGTATTTTTTATGAGTATTTGGATTCCGGCAACTTTTTAAAAAAGAGTGCATCCTCTCTTGGACAGGAAGAAGAGGCAAGCATGTAATAAGAGTCTGTCAGTGGTGCCTGTAAATGTGCCTTCCCCAGTTGCTCACGAAAGTCAACAGGAGGTTCTGGGAAGAAAGGTCACCCTCAAACCGAGAACCTCTGGCAGGAGGAGAGCACACAAGCAAGGTGAAGGCTCGGACTCCTCCTCTCAAGAGGCTTCCCCATTAAGCATGCATGAGAATTTGTGTTGGGCCTGTTCAGCGCCAGCCCTACCTACAAAATTGGTGTGTGCTTCTTGCTTTAAAGATGCAGCGCAAGATAAAGAAACAGAATCTTTAAATTATATATTAAAGAGGCAGTAGCAGATGACTTTCGCAGGCTTATGGGAAGGTTTCAGAGAACTTCAAGAAGATATTGCTCGGATGAAATTTCACTGTTTCCAGTGTCAACTTCCAATCATAAACAAAAATCAGATTCTGGTTCCTCGGGGTTAGATTCAGTTCCTGAGACAAACTCATTCGATTTTAAGTAAAGTTTCAACTTTGGTGAATGTGGTTAAACAAGCCATTGTCTGGGAGGATGAAGAAGCCTCTCATCCAAGAAAGCAGAGGAAATGTTATCCTGACCTAAAAATAGAGTTGCCTTCTTTCCCTTTCATTTTTGAAAATAGGGAAATAATTGAACAAGAATGGGCGAAGCCCAATCACAACTGTAAAGTTACGACACACAATAAGGGTGCTAAACTATGTCCTTTTAAAACAAAGGGCTCTGAGCTTTGGGATACACTCCCCAAGGTGGATGCAGCATTGCAGAGACTGTCAAGGCATGTCACGCTGCCTCTCGAGGATTCCATTTCCTTTAGAGACCTCACGGACCTGAAAGTCGATACAGATATCAAGAGAATTTTTTTGCTAGTGGGAGCGGCATGTAGGCCAGCTGTGGCTTTGACATTTGTGGCAAAGGCTTTTGGGGTTTGGATTTATGATTTGGCTTCAGTTTCAAATAGAGGAGTGCAGAGGAGATCTGGTTCTTCACCATTGCAACTTTTAAAACTTGCAGTAGATTTTATCACAGAAATGGCAGTCGGCGAAGTACGCATGGCAGCCAAGCTCATGGCTCATTCAGTGACAGCATGCAGAGCCCTGTGGTTAAAGCACTAGTCTGCTGATAATGCATCGAAATAGGGCCTTTGCTATATTCCCTGTGGACGAAGATGCTATTTGGAAATACCCTCGAGGAGACCATTCACAGAGTTTCAGGGGGCAGGTCAGGGTTATTGCCCCAGGAGAGAAGAAGGCAGCGCCATTCCTTTTTGTGCAAATAAGAGATCAGTTTAAAGAAGCAAAGTCTTACAGACCTGGACTGGAGTTTTTCAGACCCTCCTAGAGGTCAGGTCAGTCAGGTCAGTCCTCCTTCACTAAGGGACTCAAGTCCAAAACAGGGCAGAATGCCAAGCCCACAGAGAAGAGCTTCTGAAAGTTTGTCCCATCAAACACCTCGGGTAGGGGCTAGATTGGCCCATTTCAGAGGTGTTTGGACTGAATCTGCGTCGGACGAATAGGTTTCGGATATTATTCGAAGAGGCTATAGGATTGAATTTTCCAGCAAGCCTCTGCAGATTCATTTTGTGGAATCCAGAATCCCCTCCTCCCAGGAAAAGGCTGCTTGTGTATACAATTATGTAGAATAATTGTTGGCCACCAAAGCTATTGTTCCAGTACCGGCTTGGAAGAGAGAGGTGTCGGGGTATACTTCCCTTTATTTCTTGTACCAAAGGCATCAGGTGGGTTTAGATCGGTATTAGATCTCAAATACCTTAATTCCTGAACAAATATCTGAACAAATGCTCTCAACCAGTAGAAAAGGAAAAATCCCATCAACAACTTGAGAGTGGAGATATTCAAACACAACACCACAGTGATCCCAAAGTGACACTCATTGAGCCATAGTGTGGGGATTCTAAGAGGATCATTTTATAAGGCACAACTACCTTTAATTTAAAGTGTATAGTGCTGGGTATGGAATTAGTGATGTGAAGCCATATAATTTATTATCTCATCAAGTGTATAAGACCACTCTATAATTTGAGGGTCTTGAGATCCAGTAAGCTGCTTGACTCTATCATCATGGTATTGTGTATGAATACCTCCCCTCTCAAGTCCTTTTTATATTTTTTCTCCAAGTTTTGCTTTAACCTAACTAAGAGCTTTTTATAGTTTTTATAGTTTTATAGTTATATATAATTATTCAGATCTGAATGGGGAGAGTAAAGGGTTGAGGGGGTGCACAGGCCATAAGTAATTTCAACTACAGTAACATTTTAGACCAAGCCATTTTAGCGTACTTATTATGTTTTCATAATAAGTGCCAAATGCAAGGTTCTTCTATGGATGCATCGTGCATTACTGTAATGAGAAACAATGCACATTGTGTAGCAAGTAAATGAATAAACCTCCAAGTGCTATCAGTAAGCTGCAGTTAGAGGGAGCTCTAATAATTTGTAGTGCGACTTCAGGAGACTATACCAATAGGCTCATATGAAACTCAGAATGCATGTGAGCAACATGTGTTTTCTGCTTCTCTCTAAATACAGATTAGTCACACTTTGTTTATGCTTTGTTCAGTTTTCTGTTTGTTCTTACGCTGACTTTCTCTGTTTAGCATCCTATACGTTAGTAAAGGTAATTCTCTAATACAGATTGATGTACTTTTCCATGTGGCCTATGCTTCCACTATAAAGAAAGCAATTATTTGTATAATGTGATCCGTTTCTGTTAAACACAATAAACTTGGAATGCAAGTAAGTAACCTGTGTTTTCTGCTACTCTTCAAATACAGAACACTGTAGGCTGCATCTTTGTCACACCTAACACTCAGTTCACTTGTAATCCTGCTACAATCACGTATCGTTTTTTAACCAAACAGGAATTTTGATATAACACCCTCTGAATACCGGATCTGTACGGGAATAGTTTAACCTAGTGTCTATAATCTTCATAATTATTGCGCTCTTCCTAGAACTGTTTCAAGCCATTTGAGTTTTTAAAGAGAACTGTGTGACCTTTTAGAAAGACACGTTCTTTGAAAGATGAGAAAGTTCCATAGCTTTCCTGCTCTGGACTACAAATGCAATTGTATAGAAATCAATATGAAAAGAGCGGCTCCAAAATTCCATAGAAATTAGAATACCTGCTCTGACTGCTGAACTATCTCAGATTTTGCCTACTCTGAATTACTTCCTTTAAACAATTACAGAGTTTCATAGAATTTCTGTTTTTTTTCCACAATATGTTGTTAAATCTAGGCTTAAGAGGCTTCTGTTTATTATTGTCTGGTCTCTAAGACAACAGAAATACTAAGCAACAGTAAGGGGGCCACATAAATCAATAAATCCCAATCTGTACCCATAATTCACAGGGAAATTGGAATGTAAATCAATACAGTGTCGTCGCATACGTTTTCTACGTTAACAGTTTATAAAAACCCTCTCTTCATACAGTCAAACTTAAAATTGATTTTGCACTAATTACCTTTTATGCTGCTGGTATTTTATTACTTTTCATGTTTTAAAGCCTTGAAGCTTTCCATCCCTACTTGACATCAAAAGTCTTTAGTATCAATACCTTTCTAGAACTAACGCTTGCAGAGAATATAATCTCTCCAAACAGTTGCAATAGGCTAATTGCTGCTGGGAATTTTATATACTTAAAAGTAGCACATTGTAAAGAGATAATTTTAAGCTTTGCTAAGAATGAACATTTAGAATAGCAATTTGGCAAAAAGTTCCTTGCATATTATTTAACATGTAGAAAATATTCTTCAGGTTATAAAAACGTGATTAAAATGCACCTTTGCATTTGCCGTTTTAAAAGATGATAATTTGCTTGTCTTGTGAACAAAAACTAAATTAAAGAGAACCTGTCAAAGATAAAAATGTGTGCTTTGCCATTGCTGACTTACATCTGGAAATGCTGTTTTCCTAGATATTGCACTGACCTCCTACTCGGACACATCACTAATTCTAGTGCATTCCTATAGTCCACCCCAGAGGCGTAATTAGAACCCTCAGGGCCATGATGCAAGAAACCATGAAGGCAGAGCTTCAAGGGGGGAGGGGGGCCAGGAGAGAGAACAAGGGGACGGGGAGAGAGCACAGGGCCCAGGGGTAGCAGATAGAATCAGGATAGGAGGGGAGTACCCGGAAGCACTGTGGGGGAGGAGGGGGGCCAGCACAGAGCACAGGGAGTCCAGGAGAAAGCACAGGGGCCCAAGGGCAGCAGAAAGAAGCTGGACAGACGGGGCAGCAGTAGGGCAGCATATACAGGAACCAATTCCTCTATCTTCTTCCTGCAGCTGCTGAACATCAGCAGAAGGGAGAAGAAGAGAAGTGGACAGTCAGCTGCTGAGTGATCGGTTGAGGGATCGGTAACTCTATATGCCGCCCCTGCTGCCCCTCCTATCCAGGTGTACAGGGGAGCCACATGGGCCCCCTGGAGCATGTGGCCAGGTTGCAACTGCAGCCCCTGTGACCCTTGTAGCTTAATTGAACAATATGAAGATAGAATGTGATTGTCTACCATGCACAGCTGCACCAGATTCTGAGTGCACCAGTTTTAGTAAATCAAACATACTGTACATCCATGCTCCCTCTTTATTTCCCTACTCCATAGGTTACTTTCCCATTATATTTTGGTCTAAAGGAATGATAGGTAGGTGCTGGAGTTCATCTAAGATAGATTCCATCAGCTGCCAGGTGAAGATGGAAAGTGATTCTTTGAGTATACCTTTTTGGGTCTACCAGAAGGAATTGATTTTTGTAATCTGTTGTGCAGTGAAGGTTTTGCTGCATGACTGTGTATAGTACAGAGAGGGAAAAGGAGGATATCTATTACTAATTAAATGTGGGGCTTCTTTGTCTGGTCAGCTGCTTCTGCTATTCCACCACAGGATTAAGCAGCTTGTTTTTTTTCCCCAAAATAGTACAGTCCTTTGCAGGAATTATGTTGTGTTGTGTATTTCAATCCATCAAATGACTGGAAGTTTTTCTATCAGCGGTCCGATGTTCCTACTTGCTGTTGCATCATCAAGTTACTGCTCCAACCTTTCACCCATCAGCTCTCCTTTCACAGACCAGCAGGTGAAAGATGACCTTGTGAACGCTCCTGTCAGCGCAGTATTACCAGCCAATTAATACTGACATGGATCACATTTCTGGCTTAGATGTCTGTAACAGCAACTGCAATAGTCTTCTTTACCTGCTGTGCTTAAAGGTGCACTGCTTTTGGAATAAATCACCACTTTTTTCCTATTCTATGAAAATGTATTTGTGAAATCTTTTTTTAGGTACCTGCTGAGATTGCTACTGTGAGTTTCTTGCTCCCCACTTAAAGTTTTATTATTATTTGTTTTTTATTATTAGAGATAATGCAGCTGGAGACCAGAAGGATTCAGAAACTCCAATTTCTAATTTTTTTTACTAGAGCTCTAAGAAATCAGTGGGTAAGTCATATCATTGTTTAGTATGTAATTTATATTGCTCTATGGGCCATTACCAATACAAATATTATACCTTAAACTTTGTAGATTTTTTTAAATATTAATAAAACAAATTTTTCCTAATATACATAAGACTGACATATCCGTCCATATCCATCTATATCCCTTAATAACAATAACAATGGCCAATAATATCACAAACAGATACATATCACATGTAGTTCTTGATTTACAGGGTATTCCTAACGTCTGAACACAAAGGCAAATGCATATTTTCAATAAATTTCAATTAATTTTTCAACAACATTGTATTTAATTGGAATATTAACCAATTACTTCATCAACGTGATTTCAGTTTTTCACCATTTGTGATGCAAAGTTCCATGCACTTTGCAAGATTCACATGAGCCCGACAGTAACTCCACATTTCTGTCAATTTGAGCACAATAATTCATGATGTGTTCCTTCAGGGGAATTTTCATTGAGAACACATTCTTCTTAGCATACCCCAAAAAAAGACGTCAAGGGGGTTAAGGTCTGGTGAGCTTATATAGTGATATATTATGAATGTACAGTATATATATATATATACTGTATATATACACTATATTGCCAAAAGTATTGGGACACCTGCCTTTACATGCACGTGAACTTTAATGGCATCCCAGTCTTTGTCCATAGGGTTCATTATTGAGTTGGCCCACCTTTTGCAGCTATAACAGCTTCAACTCTTCTGGGAAGGCTGTCCATAATGTTTAGGAGTATGTCTATGGGAATGTTTGACCATTCTTGGAGAAGCGTATTTGTGAGGTCAGGCACTGATGTCAGACGAGAAGGACTGGCTCGCAGTCTCCACTGTAATTCATCCCTAGTGCACAGTCATGTTGGAGCAGGAAGGGCCATCCCCAAACTCTTCCCACAAAGTTGGGAGCATGAAATGTCTTGGTATGCTGAAGCCTTAAGAGTTCCCTTCACTGGAACTAAGGGGTCAAGCCAAACCCATGAAAAACAACACCACACCATAATCCTCCCTCCACCAAACTTTACACTTGGCACAATATAGTCAGGCAAGTACCGTTCTCCTGTCAACCGCTAAACCCAGACATGTCCGTCAGATTGCCAGACAGAGAAGCATGATTTGTCACTCCAAAGAACACGTCTCCACTGCTCTAGAGTCCAGTGGCGGCGTGTTTTACACCACTGCATCCGATGCTTTGCATTGCACTTGGTGATGTAAGGTTTGGATGCAGCTACACGGCCATGAAAACCCATTCTATGAAGCTCTCTACACACTGTTGTTGTGCTAATCTGAAGGCCACATGAAGTTTGGAGGTCTTTACCTATTGGCTCTGCAAACAGTTTGTGACTTCTGTGCACTGTGCTCTTCAGCATACGCTGATCCCTGACCCAGCTCTGTCATTTTATATGGCATACCACTATGTGGCTGAGTTGCTGTTGTTCCCAATTGCTTCCACTTTGTTGTACTACCCCAACAGTTGACCATGGGATATTTAGTAGCAAGGAAATGTTTGTAAAAGCAGTCTGCATGCCTAGGTGGCCATGGAGGTGATTGGAACACCTGAATCCAATGATTTGGAGGGGTGTCCCAATACTTTTGGCAATATAGTGTATATATACACACACATATTTTCTGTGTCCAGACTTTAGGGACATCCTGTAGTATAGGATTTAAGTTGTCCAAATTAAAACCTAGACAAAATTACTAGTGATGAGCCAAGCTGTCCTGGGTTCTGTTCAAGCAGGGTTCAGAAAATTTCAAGGAGGTTTAGATGATGAACCTGAACCCTATTGAAATCAGTGGGAGCCTAATCTGTCAAATTAAAAATGACCATTTTCTAGGCTAATAGGCAAGGGGGCTTAAAATCATAGCATGGGAGTAGGAACATTTTAATTGCTTAAAGGATAAGTTCACCTTTGAGAATATGTTACATTCCACCTGTTTTTAGAGTGGAACATGTAACATGTTCCCAATGCTGCAGCTGCTGCCTGTGACAGAATTTCTGGGAGAAGTGTTCCTCGTACTATCTGTCATTTTATAAAAACAGCTCCACCCACACAGCCACGTCATTTATTCACAGTGTTCAATGAATGAATGAACTACAAGTCCTGACAGCCTTAGCAACTGTCGGCTTGTAGTTCTCAATGAACTACCACGGCACTGTGGAGCACCGTGGTAGTTCATTCAATCTTCAGGAGACCTGTATGGCACCAGCAACCTGATAACTGCTGGTGCAATGCTTTACAGGTTCCTGCAACCAAAAATAATAAATACACTTTTTTATGTGCATTTAATATTTTTAATCAAAAGGTGAACTTATCCTTTAAAGTGAAACATTAGAACTATCCTTTAAATAACATGAATATCCTTTGCTGGCAATTTAAACGGTATCTTTTTTACTTTGTGATTGCCACTTTTGGATTTTAAGGGTGGCTTCACACACAAAAATGCGTGAAGTCTCCATAAAAATCCATACCAGACTTTTAATATGGCTGGCCAGGAAAAGGGGGAACAAGCATATGGTCACCCCCCTGAACCATACCAGGCCACATGCCCTCAACATAGGGGTTGCATTGGGGGGGACCCCCCTGGCAATGCATTTAGTCCCCATGTTAATGAAGACAAGAGACTCTCCAGTGAGACTCGCCAGTGATTGTGGGGGTCTGTGGGCAGGGTTTTTTTTAAATCTGTAAGCCTCCTTTAATAATAAGGGGACCTACAGATGCCTCCTCCACCACTTGAATGAGTAAGTACCATTACTCATTTTAAAAAAAAAAAAAGAATTTTAACCTATAAATAAAGACACCCCCAAGGCTCCTTGAAAAAAACATTCAATGACCCAGACATCATTGACAAAATATAGCCTAATTTCGGCACTGATATCACTGCCTAGTCCTTTGATCAATTGGCAGGGATTCCTAGGGCTGATGCAGGTGCAAACACCCATGGCTTCCTTAGAAAGCTGATATATATTTAGAAGAGGTAGAAATACTGCTATATATGATTTTCAACTTCCGCCAAATAAAAAAATGTTTGAGAGTTCGTCCAAACACCCAAATGGCCAAAGTTCAGTATGAACCTAGGTTTGGCTCATCCCAGCTTTGTCTATACATTTTCCATGGTTTTTGAGATCTAGGTCAACTAATATTGAAGGTCTGTGTGCCCCTAATGACAGAAGTTTGTCAGTTGGAAAACCCATGTCAACTGACTACGAGGACATCTCCCAAGATGTTATAAAATCAGTATTTTTGCTTTCATTTTTAGATGAAATAATAATGGTCAGCAATTTACTGAAAAATATTCACTTGAACCTTGGCTAAAGTCAAAATTATTTCTTCTGATGTCTGTGGGCAACAGACCAAAAACAAAAGAAATTGGAATGATTTAAAGGGTATATAAACCATACAGAGTAAGGAATATATTTCAGAATACTAGATGTAATGAAAGAGTGGATAGGCATGCACAAAAGATGAGAATTTGAAATCACTAAGGTAATAGAGACGGCTTAACCACTTTAGGTGGTCATTCTCAGTTTGAAAAAGTCACGACCTGGTAGTATTGTCTCTTCTATTGTCATTTAATTGTATTATAGATCTAACCAGCTCCACAAATACAGATATGAAGTGAATACTAAAAAAGTTTATTGGTTAAAATGAAATGAATAACCTTTAAAGTTAACTGCATAAGATTGTTTTGCCTTTGAAACCAATATGTAAAGGAGTATTGTATCTAGTTGCATTAGTTTGAAAGGGAAGCTTGGAGCAGATATGTTAATGTTATGCATGGAAGCCTCTCTACACTTTCATTATACTTTCATTATGAGTACAAAGAAATCTTATGTTGTCTTGCTTTACATTTTCTCTACTTGAAATGTACATAATGAATTTTAAGTGTCAGTAAATCAACATTGTTTGCCAATTATTGCACAGAAAATGAAATTGTAGATTTTGGCTTGTTGCTCAGTACACTCCTATTCAGGATATGAAAGATGGTTCCCCAGTGCCTTCTGTCCTGAATATCATTTTGATTTCATTAAAGCAAGCACACCATTCTACAGAGATGCGTAAGACTTTTGTGCAGCAAATTTGTTCCTTTTCAGACTTTTCTTATTCATGAATGCAGCATGGTCAAATGTGAATTTACTCAAAGACATAAACATTGCACCTTAGATAAACAAGAGACATTAAAGTGGATGTGAATGCAAATCATGGAAAAAGCAAAGACACTACACATTATTAATTAACATCTAGCTCTACTTTCATTTTAAAAAAAGGATTTTTGGCCTGTATTTTACTGTAGTTAGAGAACAGCATGTCCCCATCCTCTTCCACAGGGTTAAGGGCAGAGCTTGCAGAAAATTCCAGGTGGCTTCTGTGAGCATCACACATGCAAGGAGATCTTTAGCTCCATGGGAATGGGACTGTGACACTGCCAATCAAACTGTGGAGGGCTGGATGGGGGAAGTGGCAGTTGGAAACTGACTTTGGAACTGCAGGCATGTTGTGTGTAGGCACAATTTCCTGTAGCTGCCATGTCAGGGGAAGTGAAATAAATAAACACCAGCACAGGTCTGCTTCTAAGCTTGGTGTAGTCAAAATAAAGAAGTAAAGAATGGAAACTGGCAGGATCACCAGGTACATCTACCTCCACTTTCATTTAAAAATTATTTTTTTTAGTTTGTATTTTGCTGTGATCAGAGGACTGCTTGCCCTCCTCCTCTTTCACAGGGCTAAGTGCAAAGCCTGGAGAAAACACTTGGTGGCTTTTCTGAGTAGTACACATATGAGGAGACCTTTTTCTCCATGGGAATGTTACTCTCTGAAGACAATGCAGCTCCTGCCACTGTCAATCAAACTGTGGAGGGCTGGATCGGGGAAAAGTGGCAGTTGGAATCTGCCTTTGGAACTACAGGTACGCCATGTGTAGGCACAGCTTCCTGTAGCTCAGATATCAGGAGTAGTAAATCAAACTAACCACACCAGCACAGGTCTTCTTCTACACTGTTTTTTCAATTATTAGGCAAGTTTTATTTTTGAGGATTAATTTCATTACTGAACAACTACAGTGCTCTCAGTCAACCCAAAATGTTAATATACCTCAAACTTGAATATGTAAGAAAGTAAAAGTGAGGTTTTGGTTTTCTTAGGAGAATATATATGCGTGCACAATTATTGGACAACTATTAGTGTGCAGAATTATTATGCAACTAAATGAAAAACAAAACAAAATTTTTTCCATCTCACTTGTTTATTTTCATCTATTAAAGTGAGAATAATAAACAAACAACTCAAAATTTACAAATAAACATTTCTGACAAAAAAAAAAATCAGTCACCAATATAGCTACCCTTCTTTTCAGTAACATTCATAACCCTTCCATTCATGGAGTCTCTCAGCTTCTTGATCTGTTGATGATCAACTTTTTGTGCAACAGCAACCACAGCCTCCCAGACACTGTTTAGAAAGGTGTACTGTTTTCCTTCACTGTAAATTTTCCATTTAGGAAGGGCGCAGAAGTTCTCAATAGGGTTTAGATCAGGTAAGAAAGGGGGCCATGTCACTATTCTTTCATCTTTAAGGCCTTTACTAGCTAGTCACACAGTGGAGTATTTTGATGCATGCAATGGAGCATTGTCCTGCATAAATATCATTGTCTTCTTGAAAGATGCAGACTTTTTCCTGTACCACTGCTTGAAGAAAGTGTCTTCTAAAAACTGGCGGTAGGTTTGGGAGTTGATTTTGAGTCTATCTTCAACCCGGAAGGTCCAAATAGCTCATCTTTAATAATACCAGCCCATACCAGAACCCCACCTCCACCTTGATGGTGCTGATGTGAAGCTCTGTGCCCATTACTGGTCCAAGATTGGCGTTGTCAAAAAGAAAAAACAAAGAAGAGGAACTGAAAGGATCACCAGGTATTACTGAACAACTGAAGCAATAAATATTGAGCAATAACTAATGAAAAGGTTAGATCTACTAAAAACAAAATTAAAACTGTGACATATACATGTAATATGAATTTTTGGGGAAACATAAATTTTAAATATGTAATAAATCCTGTAATTTATATGTTATATGTTGTATTCTGAGAAGCAATGTCCTTGTTTTTTTGGGTTTTTTTTAGAATAGGTAAAGTGTTTCCATAGCCATTTTGTGTTTGTTTTGAATAAAGGAGTGGTTAAAGTGTATCTAAAGTAAAAAACTGCATTGTTTTTAATCTGTTTTTTTTTTTTTTACTTTATTTTTCACCAGGTGATCTCACCAGTAATACATTTCTTTCCTAGAGTGACAACACTCATTCACTGTACTGTATCTATGGAGGAGAAGCATAGAAACAAATGTACTCCAGTTCACAAAGGTAAACAGGGAGGGCTGACAACACTATTTTAGGGTTTCAGTGCAGGATCACCAGGTATTTCTCCACACTTGCAACATTTTTAAAGAGACAAAACATGAAGAAATGTTCACGCAATTAAAAAACAGTACTGATTTTTTTTTTTTTTGCTCATACATACATGTTAAGCACTTAGCAACCACTCATCTGCAATGTATTGCAGATGGGAGGCTGCTCTAGGCAAAGCAACATACATCGCTGTTTACTGCCGGGTTTTAGGTGAGCACATGTGCACTGGTCGGCACCTGCTGTGACTGCCCACATTGAGAACCTGCCAGCAAGTCCCAGCCAATGGTTCACAGCTGGGATCTTCTGATCAACTGTGTGAAATCACAACCTAGAGCCCTGTGTGGACAACACAGAGCTCTGTACAGAGGGAGCAATCTTTGTTTCTCATCCCTGCTAATCAGGGATGAGAAACATAGAGATCTCTTATTAAAAGCAACACAATTTACACACATTATACATAGTTAGGCATGCATTTAACCCCTTCATCACCCTAGATGTTAACCCATCCCCATCTAGTGTCATTAGAACAGTCACATTGTTTAATATTATCACTGGTCACTGTTTTAATGTCACTGGTGATGTCAGTGGCATTTAGTCAGTTTCCCCCAGTGTCATTTAGTGTCAAATTGCCCACTACACTATCGCAGTCCCATTATAAGTTGCTGATCACTGCTATTAGTAGTATAAAAAAACAATTACAGTATACATTTTTGCCAAACTTTTTGAAGAAATTAGATTTTTTAAACTTTTTATTGGATATGTTTAATAGCAGAAAGAAAACAATATTGGTTTTATTTTCAAGATGTTCAGTCTTTTTTCATTTATATCGCAAAAGATAAAAAAAAACCCAGTGCTGTTCAAATACCACCAGAAGAAAGCTCTATATATGTGAAAAAATTTTAATAATTTCATTTGGGTACAATGTTGCATGACCACCCAATTACCAGGTAAGGTGGTTTAACATGGTACAGCAAAGACATGTAGGGAGTAAAATCTTCCAAAGCTCAAGTGGTTAAAACCCTCTCAGATTTTTAATTTATTGTCTTTGTCCTTGTGGGGAGATTTCCTTCCACTTCCAGTCCAGGAGCAGAGTTGTCACTGGAATAGGTATATTTTTTTGACCTAATTTGATAAAGGTAAAATTTTGGATCTGTCATCCTTTTCCATTTTGGTGACAGTGATTTATGAACTGATGGGGACATCAGGGGAGCTTTGGTGAGGTGCCCAAAAATGCCCACATGCTCTGCTTTTCACCATTCCGTTTTGTTATATAGGTATATGGGACACATAGAAAATTGTTTTAACCAGCACATAAAACATAGAACTTTATATATGCTCCCAGGAAACTGCAACACTACACATACATTTAAAAGCAAAACATGACAAATACTTGCATCAGAAAGGTTTAAAAACTTTCTATACTTTTCAATATGAAACAATATAGAAATATAAAACAAGCATAAATGCTGGATGGACAGTGTTCACATGCATCCCCAAAGGTCAACACAATCCACTTCTTTAGGAAATGTATAGAGAGTTCTTGAACTAAATAAATATTTGTCATGTTTTACTTCTAAATGCATGTGTAGTGTTATAGCTTCCTGGGAGCACATATAAAGTTCTAATTTTCCTGTGCTGAGTATATGTCTACTTATATGGCGCTTCCAGGAAAACAAAATATATGATAATAGCATATACGGACCCACCATTTCAGTAGCCTGATAGAAAATTGTTTTTTATATGTCTTTTAGAGATCTGGGTGGATTAGGTGAGGAAAAACACAGGTGTCCATAAAAGATGTTCCATTTGTTAATTCGGATGCACATGATGCCAGTCAATATTGTCCAATCAGCTCATGCCATATCTCTTCGTGGGTTGGACTAGCGTCCGAAAATATTGAATCCATACGACTGAAATCCAATCTTCCAGAAAAATTGCATCTGCCTGGGCCAATGAAGATACAAGTGAATTCCAAAAATGAATCTGTTAAACATAATGAATATGACCAAACAGAATTCTTCAAACAAAATTCCGGCGTGCATATGTCTTGATTACAGCTCAGCGCACAGGAAGCTACAAACACATTCAATTTCTGGCAGGATAAACAGTTATTTTTCTATACTCCCAGAAAATGAAAAGAAAATTAAGGCCTAGCTCCATATTTTAGTGAACTTTAAATAGCTCATTTAGACCAGCTATTTCCTTCACTAACACATGCAGCAGCGGTCATACATAGCTACACACATTATATAGTGCTGTTTTATGGCAGCGGGATGGAGACTTCCAATCCCACTCTTGATACAAAATCGAGTCAGATTGGCGCTCTTCAGCCATTCACAGGGAGCGTTGTACTTTATGAATGAATACAAGGCTTTTTTTGATTGGCTGAAATGAAGAGGTGAACAGATGATGTCACAATCTCCTCCTCAGCCAATTAGAGGAAGCTGTGTATTCATTTATAAAATACAAAGGGGGTTGTTTAATAAAATTAGAGAGTGTAAAATCTGGTGCAGCTCTGCATAGAAACAAGCTTCCAGGTTTTATTGTCAAAGGTTAGTTGAACAAGCTGAAGTTAGAAGCTAAATGGCTACCATGTAGAGCTGCACCAGATTCTGAGTACTCCCATTTTAGTAACTCTCCCCCAGAGCATCCTGTAAATGGCTGAGCAGCACTTTACCCAAGTCAATCTTCTTGCGGGAGCTGGATGGGAAGTCCCTGTGCTACTACCGGAATACAACACTAGCCAATGCTACGTACAGTTTACACACTGTTCACAGCCACTGCATGTGTTAGTGAAGGAAATAGTTTGTTTGGACTATTAAAGCATAGAATTAGTTTTATTTTTTTTATTTAAATATTTATTAATTTTTCAGATAAACAAGTTATACAAACATACTCATTAAAACCTTAGTATATTATCAAAACATTTATCGTTTCATCCCTGTCCCCCCCTCCCCCAACCTATATACCACCCATCCCCCCCCCATCCAATCCCTAACACCTTCTGCTCTGCATTTTCCTGTTTATTTCTGGAGATCGTAATCCCTATAAAAGAAGAACAAAATATGTTTCCATATTATTCTATGTTAATCCCCCATAACCTCTAAGGCTAGCCTTGACTTTTTGAATTCCTCCCATTTGTACTATCTTGTATGGTGACTCTCCATCTTATCTTCATTCAAATGATAAAGTTCCTCCAGTTTACATATTTGATCCACCCTATCCACCCAGTCTTTTATTTTCGGCACCTCCTGTCTCCTCCAATACTTGGGTATCAGTCCCTTTGCTGCATTCAAATAGTACAATAAACTTTTGAATTAGGTTTTAATGTCAGAATCACATTAAGGACAGGTAAGCCGCAATAAATTACTTAATTTGTGGTCCTGGGTTTAGATATATTTTAAAGTTTATCTAAATTCTTTCTTTTTTTTTTTTGTTTTGGACAAGGTAGGGAAGGGTTAGAACTTCTGTTGGGCTTAATTCTGTTTGTGCTCACCTTTGGGAGATCCTATGTTTGTCGCATGGTAGTTCTTATTGGGATTGTCAGGGAGAATACAAAATTTTGCGTTGTCAACAGAGCAGAAAGAGAAGGGAAGTTTTACATTGGAGACACTTGTTAAGGAAAAAAAACTGATGGGTTTTTACCCTCCTCTACTCGATAAAAAAATGGTTGTAGATATACTTTAATTTTATTAAAAAAATATAAACTGACCAAAGCCACCTCATATATGATAGGGCTAGTGAGTAATAAAGAGCTCTGTATAGTGAGAATAAGCCTTGCTTATCTCGAACAATTATCTCTCCTCTAGACAGAAGCCACATTTCACTTCTTGTGAACACTGAAGAAAGAAACAGATTCTATTTCACATCTCTTGAGCAGAGAGCACAGTACACTCAGGACACAAGGGAAGGCGGTGATGGAAAGAAGTCATACACAAGCTAGAGGAGACACTTCACTTGAAATGTATTTCCATTCATTTACTGTGGTGCTCATTTATTTACATTGTCATGCTATGGCAGGGAAAATGCGAAACACAAGACAGTTTCATTATATCTGTGTCTCAGGCCCGCTAATCTTCTTCTTCTTATTCTGAGTTATATCAAAATCAATCTTTAAACTGCTTGCCAGATAGGGCTTCGTTCAAGCAATAGGCCATTTTGCTATGTAAAGGTAAGCTTTCCAGTTCCTCAACTTTGTTCATTTTGCAGATAATGACATTTCTCCTTCAGCTCTGATTTCTGTTGCAGGAAATTGCATCTTCGCTGAAGAATGAATCTAGATAGAGTATTGCCTGTCTGTAGTTGAAGGCGAGCTTAACTCGATTCACCGTGGGACTGTTCTAGGAGAGTAATACCTTAAGGAGTACCCGACTTGTGCGTATAGTTGAAGTAGCCATTCTACACATCAAACGAACATGTTTAAAGCATAACTTGAGGAAAATAGCTAAAACACAGTTAAACTATATACTGTATACTGTGTTTACTGTTTTACCTACCGAATGACTTTTTTTAAGCATGAAATGAAATTTTTAAGCATTTTCACACAAAGAGAGCTTAATTTTGGTAGTATTTAATCACCACTGGGTTTTTTATTTTTTGCTATATAAATAAAAAAATACAGAACACATTTTTATTTGTTTCTGCTATAACATATTGCAAATTAATAATATTTCTTCATAAATGAAGGCCAAAATGTATTCTGCTAGATAACCCAAATCAGTGTGTATTATTTAGTCTGTGTTAAAGTTATAGAGTCTACCAACTATGAAAACTGATCGATCCTGATGTACTGACATCTCATTTCTTAAGGCTCTAAACTGCCTCTCCCCCTGTGCTTACTCTAGTGATGCTGTAATTGGCCCACAGCTATCACATGGTACAGTGTGCTATGATTGGTGCAGCCATCATGTGATATATGTGGACAAATCACAGCATCACTATAGGAATCGCAGCTGTTATGAATTGAATTCATTCATAACAGCTTTGTTGACATTGTGATTATTCAATCTATAGTGATAACATAATCCCTGGCCACTCAGTGCTGCTGGGTACCTGAATCCGCTGTGCCTTTTAAACACAGCAGTTACAGGACTGGCTTGCTGCGTGCCCTAAGGGGCACCCCAGTGTGCATGTGCTCAGTAATGTGTATATAAGTTGCTGAGCCTGGCTGTGCCACCCATCCACAGTAAAAGTACTATAGGCAGGCGGGTAGGTTAAATTAGCGTCAAAACAAATGATGTGTAGAGCCATACAATGTATTTTTTGGAAGGCAGCCACAGCATGAATATAAAAGACTGTCCACAGCCATGAATACTGCAAAGAAGGACCTTTTGATCTTTGTGTGAAAGAAATTCAGAGATTTAACACACCTCCTGGTGAATTTAGAACTAGTGATGAACTAGTTCAGCTAAGGTTCGGGTGAACGAAGTTTGGCTTGAAGCCACAGGAAGCTTTCACATGGTAGGAGGCCTTGTGCCCAATTCGCTTGAAATTCTCCACCCTACAGGCACTTGCATCCCTGGGATAAACACTGGGCGGGGTGTAGAGGTCCAACACAACTCTGTTAAATCAGAATTAGTGATGAGCTAAGGTTCAGGTGATCTCAATTTAGCTCAAACCCACAGACAGCTTTCACGCAATAGCAGGCCTCCGGTGCAATCAGCTTGGAATTGTCCACCTCGCAGTCTCAATTAAATTGTCCAGTGTGGCCATATTTGGAAAATGACCTGTCCCATCTGCACACCCACTGACTACGTTCCAATGAGACTCCCGTTCCAGCATGCAATGGCACTCTCAGAACCACATGGACTCTTTTGTTTCTCCTTTGGACAGCCTCCTGTACTTCCTGGCCAGTGAAAATGCATTCCTGGGGGAAGTAAAGTACCATTAGGCTAGGCTTCCTTGGCTTATAGGAATGGCTTTGAATTTTGTGATACACAAGATACAATGTCCAGTACATAAACAATCCAAACATTGAAAATGTACCATACATGTGGTATCCCCATACTCAGGAAGAGTTGCAGAATGTGAAACTCTAGGTATGCCTATGCTGTGTATGAAAATATCTTAATAAATTGACAACGTTATGTAATAAAATTAATTTTCATTTGCTTTCCACATTTTCCACAAACTTGTGGCAAAGAAATTAAATGTTCCAAAGACTCACCATGCCTCTAAGAAAATACCTTGGTGTGTTTGCTTTCCCAAATGTGATCATTTTGTGGGTGTTTCTACTGTCAAAGGCCTCCAAAAATTCTAACAGGTAGTTAGCAGGGGCGGACTGACAACTCATGGGACCCAAAGGCAATAGGGGATCATGGGGCCAATGTGTCCTTGCCCAAACTCAAAAAAGCCTATGAAAAAGGTACCATGGGCATCTCATGGGGCCCCCTACTGACCCCGGGCCCTCGGGCAGTGCCCGAGTTTCCAAATGGTCAGTCCGCCCCTGTTAGTTAGGAAATTAGATAATTAATGCACCTAGAAAGCCGAAAAGTGCTCCTTAGACATTGGGCCTCTCTATGTGAAAGTTGATGCAGGGGAGAAGAGACAGAAAGCATTTTGGGGGTGGGTGAAGTCTGCTGTGCACAATTTTGCAAAGTACACCTTTAATATCAGTAACATGGTCTTAAAGGTGGAGTATTTAATGTGAACACAGCTTCACCTAATGCATTAAGGTGTAACAAAAAAAGAACAAAAACAAGCATTATTTTTTTTCCAAGATAACAACATTTTCAGCAAATATAGAAAATACTTGTTGAAACTCAGTGTTCTTGTCACTTACTCTGAGCTGCACAGAAACTATCTTCTGTAAACTAGAAATTGACCTGCACCCCTGTAATGGAGATAAAGAGATACAGACATGCTTGTAGTTCATATCAGGAGAGCAACCTAAGGTGACAGCCATGGCTCCCTCCATAGATACAGTTGAGGTGTGACGTAGCCACCCAGGGACATGAAGTGTGTTATTTGCAGGATTGCCAGGTGAAAATAAAGCAAAGTAAGCTTGCAAAAAAAGGAATACATATACAGCCACCACATCAAGGACTAGAGCTATAATATATCATTTTTTTTGTTTTGAGATTAAACACGTTTTAACATTGCTGTTGAAAAGTCAACACACAGATGAACATTCCTTCCTCATTCTATTCCTTTAGTAATTGAGCCCTTTTATCTCTGTCCCTTTTCTAGGTAAGAATTCTTGCTTTTTGTCCCATTTGAAGCATTAGATCAATTCTGTATTCAAGCCAGCTCCATAATCTAATAGAAACTGCAACATTTTTGCTCAGTTATAAATGGAATACCTTTCCACTGCTAGATTGTTATGTATTCCTTTGTTTAAAGCATTTGATTTCAAGTGTTTTACATCTATCTGTACATTTCACTTTTACATTTCTTGTTGGATGCTATTGTCTTTTTACATTTTTAATTAAAAGAAAATAATATACTATGGATAAAAGCAATAGAGTCAGATATAAACCTTCATTATTGCTCACTTCCCAAACATGAAAGTGTTTAAAACATATGCCATTTTGTTAATTTATTAATTTACTTAGTCACAGTCAGAACACTTCAAAATCACCATGTCCTCAAACTTTAGAAACAGCAGCAGCTTAATTTAGCTGTGCGCTTTGTTCTCTGCCTATTATTTCATGCCGTTCTGAACATAAACGACAATGAAATGTCACTTTCTCTTGTTAAACATTTTTTTTTTGTACTGATTTCAGTTTATAGGTGTCTTACACATGGGCAAACAGATAAAAGTTTCTCTAGTGATGTGCACATACAGTTTTATATAAAGCAAACATCTGCAATTAGAATATGGGAGCAGTGTCCCTTCATAAGACAGGACCTTTTGTCTTCTCTCATTTACCAACCAGGTATATCTTGAGGGCAAGCCCCTTTGGCTATAAAATAATGGAAGAGCTACCATAAAGAGACAGTTAGCTTCAAATACCACAGCAAGCTCTTCCTGTCCCACCTTGCCCTTGGTCACTGACAGGTATTATATGAATGTGTCACTTCTGAATTAAGGGAAAGGGGAGAGCAATATATAGAGTAAATATACACTATATTGCCAAAAGTATCAGGGCACCCATCCAAATCATTGGATTCAGGTGTTCCAATCACCTCCATGGCCACGTGTATAAACTCAAGCACCTAGGCATGCAGACTGCTTCTACAAACTTTTGCGAAAGAATGGGTTGCTCTCAGGAGCTCAGTGAATCCAAGCGTGGCACCGTGATAGTTTGCCACCTGTGCAATAAGTCCATCTGTGAAATTTCCTTGTTACTAAAGATTCCATGGTCAATTATTAGTGGTATTATACCAAAGTGGAAGCAACTGGGAACAACAGCAACTCAGCCACAAAGTGGTAGGCCATGTAAAATGACAGAGCAGGGTCAGCGCATACTGAAGCACACAGTGCACAGAAGTCACCAACTGTCTGCAGAGTCAATAGCTAAGACCTCCAAACTTGTGTGGCCTTCATATTAGCACAACAGTACATAGAGAGCTTCATAGAATGAATTTCCATGGCAGAGCATGAAATGTGTTCTCTGGAGTGACAAATCACACTTCTCTGTCTGGCAAACTGATGGATGTGTTTGGGTTTGGCAGTTGCCAGGAGAACAGTACTTGCCTGACTGCATTGTGCCAAGTGTAAAGTTTGGTGGAGGGGAGATTATGGTGTGGAGTTGTTTTCATGGATTGGGCTTGACCCCTTAGTTCCAGTGAAGCAAACTCTTAAGGCGTCAGCAAACCAAGACATTTTGGACAATTTCATGCTCCCAACTTTGTGGGAAGAGTTAGGGGATGGCCCCTTCCTGTTCCAACATGACTGCCCACCAGAGCATAAAGAAAGGTCCATAAAGATATGGATGAGCAAGTTTGGGGTGGAGGAACTTAACTGGCCTGCACAGAGTCCTGACCTCAATCCGATAGAACACCTTTGGGATGAATTAGAGTGGAGACTGCGAGCCAGGCCTTCTTGTCTGACATCAGTGCCTGACCTCACAAATGAGCTTCTGGAAGAATGGTCAAACACTCCTAAACCTTGTGGACAGCCTTCCCAGAAGAGTTGCTATAGCTGCATAGGGTGGGCCAATTCAATATTGAACCCCACAGACTAAGATTGGCATGCCATTAAAGTACATGTGCGTGTAAAGGCAGGCGTTCCAACACTTTTGGCAATCTAGTGTATATATCATTAGATAAATTATTTCATAGTGTATGCTTATGTTTTATATTATTTACAAATTTGTTGGTTTGTTAAAGAAAAAGTGCAGCACTACAAAATTATACAACATAAAGCAATTTAAACTTATGTGCATATACCATACATCCGTCACTTTAAATATGAACATTCACCAAAACATGCAAAATCTTCAATGAATGAATGTGATGAATGAATGCCAAGGTCTAATAAACTTAAGTAACCAAATATTAAGTGTCCATATACTCCAAAAAAATGTGGTGTAGTACGCGACTCCTTATAGTAATACAAAACAGAGGAAAAACACACTGAATTATCCAATTCTTGTGCGCAACTGTGAACAAAGACACCCACCAACTAGTGCTTCCCTCAATTTGTACAAGAGGCACTTACCAGATTAATATGACCACCATATAATACATGGTTAAATTGCACTTAAAGGGTTAAAAGGTCCCAGTCTCTGCTGCGCCAGCATTCACACATCCTGGAAGAACTCAAGAAGGGTAGTACTGTTAAAACCTCTAATGTATTTTAAAATATTATAAGGTGGACACTCCCATGTGGAAAAAGTCGAGCAAGGCAACCTCGCATTACATACATCCCAATCAGTGAAGTACTCTGTTCGGTCAAATTTTTGTTAAACCACACATGATGATATTATGTCCGTTCGCCTTGTCCAATGCGTTTCTTTGTAGTATTCATAATCGGGGAGAGGCCCACTCACCACCTATAGATGACCTTGTGCCATTATTACATGGAAAGGGAAGTGAATTGGTCCTCTAACGCTTCTATACAGTGTCTTGAGATAAGAAAGTACCCTGATTATACTGAATTTGCATGAGATTTCAGCTGCCATCATGGGTGAGGGAACCTTTTAAAAAAAGGACTCCACAAAATTATGGCATGCTTCTGGCAGTGTGTGGTAGGGAAGGGAACTGGCTTGTGAGGAACAATGTTTAGCACAGGCTCTGGACGAGGAGGGATAGTTCAGGGAAAGCTCCATTTCACAGTGCAGAGGTGAAGAGCTGGTATAACAGAAGCACTTAATGTGTGGTATAAGAAAAATGAGTGCTTTTTTATAAAAAAAATTATAGCAACATAATAGATAAATGAACATCCACTAGTCCACCAGAGATCACTGTCAGTAAATTGCCTAATGATTATTCTCATATCCTTACAGCCACAGTCCATCACAAGTAGAGCTGAACTTGAGTGTCCCATAAACTCATCACTGGTCAAACTCCAAACTCACGCACTTATTTTACTCCAATGAGATGTAGGCAGGGTCATTCCCATCCTGCAGCTCACAAAGAGGTAAGCTGCAGGACGGGAATGATCCAATCCATATTTCACTGGAGTAAAAGAAGAGCTCAAGTTCAGAGGATGCCCAAGCTCATCTATAAATACCAGAACTTAGTGAATACTGGGACTTCACAACAATCATAAGTTTAATAGGCTCTGAAGTGGTTAATACAATTAGCTAACCAAGCAGAAGCTTTCAGCATATGTGACAATGATCATTCCCCTTAGAAAAGGATTGCAATGCGACTTCAGCACATTTCCAAGTGACTACTTCTTGCTTTCATGCAATAGTTCCATTGTCAGGAGCATACACCATTCATTGCATCCATCTGCTGTCACAATTCATTTCCTGGGGACACTTGTCTGGGCCTCTATAGTATACTGAGGTTTTACAGCAGTCATCATTTAGGTATATAAAGCCAGTACTGTGAGGGTTAATGCAGCTTACATAGGGAGCTTATGATCAGTCTTACTGCCCCTTGATCCACTGCCTGCTTTCCAACAGCTTACACTCACTGCTGTGGGTAATATCACAAGGACTTTCTCCCTCGATGGATATGGGAACATTCAAACTTAAATTCAGAAACCTGAAAATTCTCCCTTGCAATGGGGCTGTGCCTGCACTGCATGGGGTTACCTGATTGTTTAGTTTAGGGGATGGTAAAGCACTTTTACTTACTTTATCCTCCATTTCCCTGTAGACACTACTCCCCTCATGCTTTGGAGTGTGGACTATCCCTTTCTTCCTCATGTCTAATGTAGGACTATGGACCCTGTATTGGCCTTGATGACTTCAGAACATGGAGCATGGGGGGGAAGGTACTATGAGGACTTGTCTAGCAGTGTAGAGGAGCCTGCAAAAGAGGAGGATCAGATTAGCAAATATACTTCTTATGCCCCCTATCTCGAAATGAGCACTTAAAGTGTTACTAAACCCACAGCAGTAAAATCAGTCTGTAAAATCAGTCTGTATATGCAGTGAAGCATGCTTGTAACATTCACTGTGGAATCTAAGGGGTTAATCCTAAAAGGCTGTTTGATCCTGTCCGCTTTGATCCTCCCCTATTGCACAGTCTCCAATCCATCTGCTGACAGTACAGAGCCCTAGGAGGCACTCTGCACATGCACTATTTGGTGTATATTGCTAGAGAGGTTGTTTTTTTTTTTTGGGGGGGGTGGTGCATGTGATTAGCACAGGGTAAATCAATACTGTCCAGACAGAGAGTCAGGGGTCATGCAGCCTCATAGAACAGTCAGAGGAGAATGAAAACGCTTCCTACAAGCTTTAACCAGTGTTCAGCTAGACACTGATAGAAGTCAAAAGACTGCTATAAACTGCTGATGTGAAAAGGTATTTAACAGTTTATATTTACTAAAGTAATTGCAGTACCATATTGTGTGTACTGTGGGAGACCAGATATATTGTATATAGTGAATACAGGGTCCTGGGTTTTGTAACACTTTAACTCTCAGGTTACCTGAAATTCAGCTTTAATCAGGCACTGGTTCAAGGAGTGGTAATAATGAGCATAATCTCTTTAGCTGATCTTCACTCTTTAGAGCATGTTGGGCTGCCTTGCATCCTCCCCCTCACTCTCGCAAATGAAAAAAATTATATATATAAATTATGTATATATATATATATATATATATATATATATATATATATATATATACAGTTGCAAGAAAAAGTATGTGAACCCCTTGGGATTACGTGGAGTTTTGCATGAATTGGGCATAAAATGTGCTCTGAACGTCATCTAAGTCACAACAATAGAAGAACTCAGTCTGCTGAACATAATACTACACAAACATTAGATGTTGCCATGGTTTAATTGCACATAACATGTAAACATTCACAGTGCAGGGAGGAAAAAGTATGAGAACCTTTGGACTTAATAACTTTTTGACCCTCCTTTGGCAGCAATAACCTCAACCAAACGTTTCCTGTAGTTGCAGATCAGACCTGCACAACGATCTGGAGTAATTTTGGACCACTCCTCTTCACAAAACTGTTTCAGTGTAGCAATATTCTTGGGATGTCTGGTGTGAATCGCTCTCTTAAGGTCATGCCACAGCATTTCAATCGGTTTGAGGTCAGGACTCTGACTGGGCCACTCCAGAAGGCATATTCTGTGCTGTTGCAGCCATTGTTTTGTTGAATTACTTGTATGCTTTGGGTCATTGTCCTGTTGCATCCCCCATCCTCTGCGGAGCTTCAGTTGGCGGACAGATGGTCGTACGTTTTCCTGCAAAATGTCTTGATAAATTTTGGAATTCATTTTCCCATCAATGACAACAATCCGTCCAGGCCCTGAGGCAGCAAAGCAGCCCCAAACCATGATGCTCCCTCCGCCATGTTTTACAGTGGGGATGAGGTTTTGATGTTGGTGTGCTGTGCCTTTTTTTCTCTACACATAGTGTTGTGTGTTCTTCCCAAACAACTCAATCTTGGTTTCACCTGTCCACAGTATATTTTGTCAGTAGTGCTGTGGAACATCCAGGTGCTCTTTTGCAAACTTCAAACGTTCCGCAATATTCTTTTTGGACAGCAATGGCTTCCTCCGTGGTGTCCTCCCATGTACTCCATTCTTGTTTAATGTTTTCCTTATTGTAGATGTGTCAACAAAAATGTTAGCATGTGCCAGAGATTTCTGTAGGTCTTTAGCTGACACTCTGGGATTCTTCTTTACCTCATACAGCATTCTGCGCTGTGCTCTTGCAGTCATTTTTACAGGACGACCACGCCTAGGGAGAGTAGCAACAGTGCTAAACTTTCTCCATTTGTAGACAGTCTGTCTTACCATGGACACATGAACATCAAGGCTTTTGGAGATACTTTTATAACCCTTTTCAGCTTCATGCAAGTCAACAATTCTTGATCGTAGGTCTTCTGAGAGCTCTTTTCTGCGAGGCATGGTTCACATCAGACAGTGCTTCTTGAAACCAGTAAACCCAAAACAGGTGTGTGTTTTTTAAGGGCAGGGCAGCTGTCAGCAACACATCCAATATCATCACACTGATTGGAGTCAAGATTGGCTCACTCCTGGCTCCAATTAGCTCTGGGAGAAGTCATTAAGCTAGGGCCTCACATACTTTTTCCTCCCTGCATTGTGAATGTTTACATGTTATGTGCAATTAAACCATGGCAACATCTAATGTTTGTGTAGTATTATGTTCAGCAGACTGTGTTCTTCTATTGTTGTGACTTAGATGACGTTCAGAGCACATTTTATGCCCAATTCATGCAAAACTCCACGTAATCCCAAGGGGTTCACATACTTTTTCTTGCAACTGTATATATATATACACACCTGTGCAAACGCTTTAGTGTGATGAAATTCTGTTCAAAAATATATTTTAATTGTTTAGTATTATCAATTTACAAAATGCAAAGTGAGGGAACAGAAGAAAAATCTAAATCAAGTCAATATTTGGTGTGAGTATCCATTGGTGTATGATTAACCAAATATACTAAGCAGGTGCTAATGATCACAAATTTCATATGTAGGTTGAAACACAGACATTAACTGAAACAGCTTTGTAGGAGGCTTAACACTGGGTGAGGAACAGCCAAACTCTGCTACTAAGATGAGGCTGTGAAAGACAGTTTCATTTTACAGGTCATACTGTACACTGTGGCAAAACTGTACTACTATAACAAGTACTACAACAAGACACAAGGTAGTTATACTGCATCAGCAAGGTCTCTCCCAGGCAAAGATTTCAAAGCAGACTGCGGTTTCAAAATGTGCTGTTGAAGCACTTTTTAAGAAGCACAAAGAAATGGACAATGTTGAGAACCGCAGATGCAGTGGTCAGCCTTAATGCAGCATATGAAAGACACATCATGCTTATTTTTCTTCAACATTGGAAGATGTCCAGCAGTGCCAACAGCACAAAACTGGTGGAAACCAGTGAGATCCAGGTACACACATCTACTGTGTGGAGAAGTCTGGCCAGAAGTGCCACCAAAAAGCCATAGCTTCAACATGGAAACAAGACTATATGACTCAACTGTGCACAAAAACGTAGAAACTGGGGGTCAGAAAAATGACAGCATAATGATCTGGCCTGATGAGTGAAATATTTGGCTGTATCAGGAGGCAGTTTGTTGATGAAGGACTGGAGAGCCGTACAATAATGAGAGTCTGCAGGAAACACTGAAGCAAGGTGTAGGTTCCTTGAAAGTCTGGGGCTGCATTTCTGCAAATAATCTTGGTGATTTGGTCAGGATCATAATGCTGAGAAATACAGGCAGATATTTATCCATTATACCATACCATCAAAGAAGTGTGTGATTGGTCCCAAATTCATTCTGCAGCATTACAATGACCCCAAACATACAGCCAATGTCATTAAGAACTACCCTCAGTTTAAAGAAAAACAAGGAGTGACGGATAATCATCTAAACCGTTGCAGAGCTTATACAGCAAATGCATATAATAACCATGAGACTGTTGTGAAGTCCTAGTATGCAATAATAATGTAGTTCTGGTGAGGAACTGTGATAACAGGTGGAGGTGGGGATTTGAATCTGTATACTGTGTGGTCTCTGGGGTTGAACTGCTGCTTATATACATGTATAAAAAGGGTTAGTCCACATTACCAAAAAACTGTCTATGCAGGTAAGCGGTGTCTGTAGATAGAAACAGATGGTGAAGCTTTGACTAAAGTAGAACAATGTCCTGCTCTCAGTAGTGATGGGTTGGTCAAGAACACAGCATCTTGAGACTCTGTAGGAAAATGTAGGACACGCTCTTCCTCTGACTCCAGTTATAGATGTAGGCCATCTACCTACCCTCTGCAGTCTGGCTGAAAAACTGCCAGAGGTGGCATCATCCCATCCTGCCTTGTAGTTAGTACATTGCTAAGGCACTTTCAGCCATTATTAATCACTCCCACCATCACAGGAGCGAGCTCTTAAACCCCCTCACATGCTTGATTCACTAATTCCTCCACAGCTACTGGAACAGGTCATAGATAGCTCATGCAAAGAGGTTTGAATCTGAGAAAGGGCTCAATGCTGTTAAGTTGGGGGTGAGCACAGCTGGGAGTGTCCTAGCAATGTTATAGTAACAAGGCAGAAAGGAGGGATGCCATCTCTGGGGATTTTTTGGTCAGGCTTTAGGAGGTATTAAAAGTGATTCTAAAGGTTGTAATAATAATAATAATAATAATAATAAAAAAAAAAAAAAATAACCAACATTATTATTATTATTATTATACAGTATTTATAAAGCGCCAATAGTTCGCTCAGCGCTGTACATTACAAAGGGTGACAGAACATGTGACAGAACAATAACAATACAATGCAAAACATGAGGGGATTGAGGGCCCTGCTCTTTCGAGCTTACAATCTAGGAGGGAGGGGATGGTGGCACAGGAGGACATAGCTGTGGGGGATGGAGTGGTAGGAGGAGTGGAGGAGGTCGACAAGTTAGCAGGGGGTGGGGTAGGCTTCCCTGAAGAGATGGGTTTTCAGGGTGCGCCTAAAGGAGAGGAGAGTAGGTGATAATCTGATGGGTTGAGGCAGGGAGTTCCAGAGGATAGGGACACCCTGGAGAAGTCCTGGAGGCGGGCATGGGAGGAGGAGACCAGGGAACTAGAGAGAAGGAGGTCTTGTGAGGAGCGGAGTGTGCGTGCTGGGCGGTACTTGGATATTAGGTCAGTGATGTAGTTCGGGGCAGTATAGTGGACAGCTTTGTACGTCAGCGTTAGGATTTTGAATTTGATCCGTTGCACAATCGGTAGCCAGTGGAGGGATTGGCAGAGGGGGGTGGTGGAGACGGAGCGGTTACATGTTATACTTACCTGCTTTGTGCACTGGTTGTGCACAGAGCACCCCTGATCCACTTCTTTTTGGGTCCCCTGCCATTGATCTTGGGTCCTCAACTCTACTAAGTGTCCCCTATAGCAAGCATCTTGCTATGAGGGCACTCAAGCACTCCCGAGTCATGCTTCTGTGAATGGAAATTGTCCATTTACATGCAAAGTATGGCTTGGCCATGCACCACACTCTTTCTTCATTGGTTCACTGGCTGTGACTGACAGCAGGAAGAGCCAATAGCTCCAGATGCTGTGTGAGCCAATGAGGAGAGAGAGACCCGGGAGAGTTGTGGCTCGTATCTATTTTGTTGCTTTTAAATTTTGTTTTATAAAGTTCTTATTTTTAACAACTTCAATACTGGGCACTTTTACCCCCTTCCTGCCCAGGCCAATTTTCAGCTTTGAATGACAATTGTGCAGTCATGCAACACTGTACCCAAACTAAAGTTTTATCATTTTGCTCACACAACTAGAGATTTATTTTGGTAGTATTTAACCTCTTTCTGTCCTGCACAAGCTGATAAATGGCCAGATGGGAGCACTGCAGATGCAGGGGGATGTTTCTAAACACCCCCCCTCACTGTGAGGTCCCAATTCATGTGATCACTGACTGGCCAATCAGTGATCACATGTACAGTAGTAAACAAGATGTCACATCCTGACATCATTGTATTCTACTTGTGAGGTGACATGGTACTACAGAGGTCACATGGTACAAGGTACAAGGTTATTCACAACAGCCTTGTACCATGTGACAAACTGTGACCAATCACAGCTCTCACAGTACTTCTCAATGGCTACAGGAATGCAGCCAGAGAGAAAGAGAAATTATTGCTTTTACAGCCTTCATGGCTGTAAAATAAATCAGTGTAAATCAGTGTAAAAAAAAAAAAAACGTCATCACCCCCAAGTCTGCTAGGGTGACAGTATGTAAAAAAAAATACATAAAGAACATTATAAAAAAAATAAAATAACAATGCAAAAAAAGCTTTTAAAAATGATAGTTTTTTTTAATAAACTAGTTTGAGTTATTTTTTTCTACCAAAAACTTAGCTGAATACATTTTGGTCAATATTTATGAAGAAAGATTATTTATTTGCAAAATTTTATAGGAAAAACACTTTTTTTCACAAAATGTTGGTCTTTTTCATTTATATAGCAAAAAAATAAAAATCCCAGTGGTGAGTAAATACCACCAAAATAGAGTTTTATCTGTCTCAAAAATGCTAAACATTTCATATGGGTACAGTGCTGCATGACCGCACAATTGTCATTCAAAGTGTGATAGTGCTGAAAGCTGAAAATTGGCATGGACAGGAAGGGTTTGAATGTTTCTGGATTTGAAGTGGTTAATCACCACTGTGTTTTTTTTGTTTTTCTTTGTTTCTGTTATAAACTTGCAAATAAATAATTGTTCTTCATAAATTTAGGACAAGATATTTTCTGGTATATTTCTTTCGTGAAAATAACCCAAATCAGTATTTATTTTTTAGTCTATAGGAAAGTTATATATATGTATGGTATATATCTGAAAATCGATCAATCATGAAGTACTGACGGCCAATCTAATTTCATGAGGCTCAAAAATTTCAGGACAGTACAGATATCCAAAATGACCCCTTTTTGCAAAGTAGACAGTCTGAGGTATTTAGTAAGAGGCATGGTGAGTTTTTTTTGAAGTTGTAATTTTTTATCATAATTTTTTAGAAAATGAAGAAATTAAAAAAAGTCACAATTTTTTTTTGCATACTGCAGTTCAGCATCATCACACAACTGGTGTGGTGGTGTTTTTTTTTTAACATTTTCTTTTTTTTTTATTCTTTTATTATTACATTTTTTTCTTTCTCTTTTATTTTACAATTTTTTTTCCATAACACACAATATTGCAATGTTACCATAGTATGATTGTACTACTGTGGGGAAGTGCTCGGTATTTTTTTTTTTTACACATTATGATTGCTTATAGCAAAGAATTTAATTGCTATAAGCAAGCATTTGACTGAATGAAATCTATTCAGTCATGTTTTTTTGTTGTGATTAGCTGTGATTGGTCACAGCTAATCACATGACACAGATGGGCTGTGATTGGCCCAGTCTGTACATGTGATCACTGTGACCAATCACAGCTGGTGACACAGTTGTATACAATGGATGGCATGAAAGGAAGCCATCCATTGTTTACAATTATCATGTTACATAGTTACATAGTTAGTCTAGCTGAAAAAAGACAAAAGTCCATCCAGTTCAACCATAGAAAAAAAAAGGTTATAATCCTATAACCACAGTTGATCCAGAGGAAGGCAAAAAAAAAACCCCAGCAAAGAATGATCCAATTTGCTCCTGCAGGGAAAAAAAATCCTTCCTGATCCCCCGAGAGGCAATCGGATATTCCCTGGATCAACTTTGAAGCAATCCACTGAGCTGGCCAGAACCAACTCTTGTGATTGGTCACACCAGTCACATGGTACTGGCAACAGGCCAGTACACAGAGATGTCATTGGCTGTGTCCAGAGGACACAGTCAGTGACAGATCTTACCATAGCATGGCCCAATCGAAAGGTGCGATCTGGGAGGATGTCATATGACACCCACCCGGATTGATGAGAGTCCTGCTCTGCCATCATTTTGCTATTGACCAGGCAAGAACTGGTTAATATACCACACATCAACCTTGTCTTGTGACCACATCTGTGGCTATTAGAGTTCTTTGTGACTGGTCTTGTCTCCACCCTCTGCTGTAGTTTTCTATAGGCGGTCAGTAGTGGGTGAGGTCAGTTGGGTCCCCTCCCACAGGTTATGTGTAGCACAGTAATGATGTCACCACTGCTTTTACCACAAAGTAACTGGGTTTGCAAAAGGCTCTGGTGGACACAAAATGGATTTATGTTCTTATTGTCAATTGAAGAACATACAGTATTTAAATGAAACATTACTGTGTAATAGCACTGTTTTTACTTCAGGCTATATCAACATGCATTTTGAGGAATCAACATGCGCTTTGTGGCATCAACATGCACTTTGAGGCACCAACATGCGCTTTAAGGCACCAACATGCACTTTAAGACATCAACATGTGCTTTAAGGCATCAACATGCGCTTTGAGGCATCAACATGCGCTTTGAGGACCCAACATGGGCTTTGAGGCATCAGCATGCGCTTTGAGGCATCAACATATGCTTTAAGGCATCAACATGTGCTTTGAGGCATCAACATGCGCTTTATGGCATCAACATGCGCTTTGAGGCATCAATATGCGCTTTAAGGCATCAACATGCACTTTGAGGCATCAACATGCGCTTTAAGGCATCAACATGCGCTTTGAAGCATCAACATGCGCTTTAAGGCATCAACATGCGCTTTGATCAATAAATCACTCAGCACCTACAACCTACAATTATTGTGGGTTGTAAACCCAACTATGTAGCCCAAGAAAAAGTCAAACTTTCACCCCTGAATGCAAATTTTAATAATGAAGCCTTTTCCTTCACCTCAACTCAAAAACCAAATGCACCAAAGTTTCTACAAATTAAAGTCCACAACCTAATATCCAAAAATTGGTGTCCACAAATTATTAGGGATCCCTTCAGAAGAAGTCCGGAAGTGACAAAACTTGTCAGGGGACGGGACGTCTGACGTATTACGCAAAACCGGAAGTGGGGCGCGGCCATTTTGTTGACTGGAAAACGTGTTTTTGAGATAAGGAAGTTGCCGTGGCTGGTTCATGGGAACCTATGCTGAATATCACAAGTCCCTAATGTAAGATGCTGCATTAAATGTTTTTTATACTCATCACTATATGCTACATGGGTCTTTTCTATCTTTATGAGGATTATAGAGAAGTGAAGGTGTACCCTATATACAGTGAAAGAAAGCTTGGAAGAGACTACTAAAAACATCAGAATATCCCTTAAAGCTTGATTTTACTCTATGAGGGTAATTGTATGCATTCTTGCCATTTAGAGGTGGTCACGGAGTGTTCACTTTATTTATTTTATTTATTTATTTCATTTAATTTTATTAATATATTTATATTAATTTTTATTATTATTATTATTATTATTGCTGTTTTGGAGTGTTCACAATTTTTCACCTTTTATTAGTTTATTGGAGTGTACACAGAGTGATTTTGCATGATTCACATGTTACTCACAGTTGAATCTATAGTTATTTTTGCACATATATTTTTGAACAGATATAGTATATACTTATTTGTTTAAAAGTATATACATTTATTTGAAGGTTATATATATTTATTGGAAGGTAATACACTATTTTAGCTTTATTTTTTTCGAGGTACCACATGATCCGGAATGTTGGAATAATAAAATTGGATACATAGGATTAAGATATTTTTGGTGGACTATAAAACATTTTTGGACACTAAAATTAATTTTTTGGACACTAATCATTTTTGGACACCAATTTTTGGATGTTAAGTTGTGGACTTTAATTTGTAGAAATTTTGGTGCATTTGGTTTTTGAGTTGAGGTGAAGGAAAAGGCTTCATTATTAACATGCGCTTTGAGGCATCAACATGCGCTTTGAGGCCTATAGGGATATAGTAATGCATTAAAACACACACATATAGTGCAGTTACAGTGCCTTAATGATGAACTAAAGGAAGATATAAAAGATGCAAATTAATGCCACTGTTTATTCATTAATATATTTAAATAAATATATTTTTCTAAAATGCAAGCAGTGTGAGCATCTGAGTTTGACTTATATCAGATTTTTGCAATCCCCTGTACAGCAGAGGCCAGTCAGGGAGTGGAAGATGCAGAACAAGGATCTATTCAGGTGCATAGTTCTCATCTACTAATGTAGCTGTCCCCCCACAGGAGCCACTGTAGTTGCACAGTTCCTTTTTCTAGTCAGTGCAGGCAGCCAGGCACACAGCTGTCATCCACTCACTCTGGCTCAGTAAACAGTCTAGGGGCAGGTGCCCACTGACCATTCAGGCACTCGGGCACTGCTCGAGGGCCCGGGGTCAGTAGGGGGCCCCATGAGATGCCCCTAGTACCTTTTCATAGGCTTTTTTGGGTGTGGTTTGAGTGTGGGCAAGGACACAGGGGCCCCATGATCCCCTCTTTCCCGGGGGCCTCATGAGTTGTCAGTCCGCCCCTGTCTAAGGGTGTCCTTTTTGTAAACTTATTGCTGACAAAACTTGGGAAGGAGGATACAGATTGCTAATGGGGGACATTTGTATCTTAATAGTAGCAAAAGGAATCACCAAAGTGAGTCTAACCTCTTCTCGTCACCCTTTAACAGGTTCTAAATGCTGGGTGACGGAGACAGGCATTACAATCATGTGACCGCTGTGATTGGAAGTCGTAGCGGTCACATGATTGGGAAGCTCCAGTTCGCAAGTATGCATTGGGAGCTTTCTAGTACCTGCCAGTTACTGTGATGGGAGTGCACAGGGAGCATGCTCTCAGCACAGTAATGTTTTTACATAGGGACACATATAGGCAGCCACTGAGCATTAAAGCCTACCTGCAGAGAGGCCGCATATATGCGTACAGCAAGCGGGAGGAGGTTAATCAGTTAGGACAGTATTTGGTGAGCTAGGGGCCATGCACCAAAAATGTAGAGCAAATCTTAAAAGACTAAGATAGTCCACTAACACAGCAGAAGACCCTGAAAACTTCAGAACTAGAGAGGGAACTTTACTTATGGGGTCCCGAAGCCTACACAGTCCATAAGCACGGCCCCTAAGGAAAGGTCCAGTATTCAGACCAAGAATGGCCCAGGGCAAGCAGCTCTTGGAGCTCATGAATCCATTCCCACAGAGGGGAAAGACCCTCTCCTCTGGATTCAAGCCTCTTTACCAGGAACCCACCATCTGGGCACACCTCTCCCGGGATTAGCCAGACCCTACTAAATATTCAGGCTGGGTATTTGAATCCTCCTGCTCTAATCTCCAGAAGCATCTCCTAGAGTCAGGGGGATGTAATAAAACTCCTAGCATGTGGATTCTTGAGAAAACCACAAAAAAAATTCTGGCTCCTGTAGCTACAGCGGAAGCCCCATGCTAAATTTACCTAACAGCCTATTCAGGAGGGTGCCATGCTGACTGGAGGAGAAAACAGAGTGAAAGAGAGATGAGCTCGTCAGTCTGCAGCTTTTCTTTGAATTTTCAGTCCTGAACTGAGGGAAGGAAAAGATCTGTAAGTGCTACTTAACCACAGCAGACAAAAATGAGGTCTCCTGCCCTGCCAGATAGGACTGTGCAATGCAACTCTTAGGACTGGATGGACAGAACTACATTACTATTAAGGTAAAACTTCTCCCATACATGTATTTCATCTGTGTATTTACTGTAGTTGTTTGCCTTGAATTCAGCTTTTTTGTGCTATACCATATGACAAGCAGACAGATTTTTTTACTGTTTTTAAGCAAGATTGTGTATGTGCAGATACACATCAAAGTGTTCAGCCTTATGTGCACAGAGCAGATCTGTTACTTCTGCTAGAAAAAAATAATGTTCAAACGTTAACCAAATCGTTTTTGAAACTTGCACTTTGTCATCCTATTTTATGATGGCCATAAATCGTAGATAAGCCCACAGATCGCTCTCCTAATGAAGTAGTCCTATCACATAAACAGACTGATTAACGTGGAATGTCCAATCATGATGTTTAAATGTATCTATCACCTTTTACTTAGCTGTGTTTTGAAGGTAAATATTTTAATGCATTATTAATGACTGCACTTATTCACTAATGAATATTTTACAGTGCTTAAGATGAAGTTTGGATCCATCAGGACATTTCTGGGCTGGCAGTCTGCCAGACACGTGAGGGAGAATAGACAAAAATGTCACAAGCCATTCAGACGCGCAGCAGGAGGCCCAACAGTTGAACAGAAGGAAACTATTGTAAAAGATAAATGTTATTTTAATATTTTAACTATGGGGTTATAATAAATAAGACTGTCCATAAAGCAGTCAATTACTCATCCTTTTTTAACAAAGATTCAGTGAAGACCAGGGGTGGACTAACAACTCATGGGGCCCCCGGGCAATAGGGGATCATGGGGCCCCTGTGTCCTTCCCAAACTCAAAAAAGCCTATGAAAAAGGTACCAAGGGCATCTCATGGGGTCCCCTACTGACCCCGGGCCCTCGGGCAGTGTCCGAGTTTCCAAATGGTCAGTCCACCCCTGGTGAAGAAATTGACATCCAAAATATATTGGCAACAGGGGTGGACGGACAACACATGAGGCCCCCGGGCAATAGGGGATCATGGGGCCCCTGTGTCCTTGCCCAAACTCAAAAAAGCCTATGAAAAAAGTACCAGGGGCATCTCATGGGGCCCTCTACTGACCCCCGGCCCTCGGGCAGTGCCCGAGTTTCCAAATGGTCAGTCCGCCCCTGATTGGAAATTATCTAGGTCAGGGGTCTCCATTTTTTTCACAAAGGGCCTGTTTACTATCCTTCAGACTTTATGAGGGTCAGACTGTCATCAGTGGGAGTAGAAAATGTCCTGGTGTCAGTGGGAGTAAACAATGCCTCATCTTTGCTTTTAGGGAGAGGAACAGTGCCCTATTACTGGTGTCAGTGGGAGGAATAACACCCCAGAGTTGGTGTCAGTGGGTGGAATAATACCCTGTAGTTGGTGTCAATGAGAATAGAGCCCCATCTTTACTGTCAGTGGCAGGAATTATGCCCTATTGTTGGTGTCATTAGGAGGAATAGTTTCTTGCATGCGTGGGAGGAATAGTAACCAAGAGCTGGATAAAGGCAAGTTTGGAGACCACTGATCTAGGTGATATGTTGTATACTACACTATATGACTGTACTTTAAAGTCACCTAGATAATTGGAAACTGACACTTCATTACAATCATGGGAGGACTATAATACACATGTGATCACAATGTGTATATCCCCGGGAATGCAGTTTACATTGATTTGAATGCATTTTTGGAGAAAACATGACATCATGGGGTGGGGCCAGGCTCATTTCACTTCACTCTGATTGGTGGATGGTTTTCTCCAACAGTTCTCCAGTTTCTGTGACAATTTGTCACATGCCTGATGAAGGGGTCCTGCGAGACACCGAAACCTTGCCTTGCTGTAACTATGTGATAGTTCATTCAAACTTTTGGACCCATATTGGTGATCCTCGGTGTGCTGGTGACATTCTCCCTTGCTGATTCTGTTCGGTTCCAGCCGACGGTCACTGCAGCACACACTTATACACACAGCCATTTTTAACAAAGGAACGTGTGTGTTTGGACTGTACACTTGCCTTCTCCCTGCACTGTCACAATTTAAAAAAAAATCTGTTCTGTGGGCTCCACCCACTCTGCAACATTATTCATTTACAAGGGCATTGATGAGTGCTCTAGGTAGTTCATTGATCCTTCCTGTTATTCAGTAACTGCCTGCCTGTATGAGGCAGACAGCTACACTGACCATCTGCAGGAACTTTGCATTGCACACGTGATCAGCAGATGCAATACTTCACAGACTTCTAATTAAAAAAAAATTAAAAGTACACTTTTTTACCTGCAAAAATATGTGCATATATTTATTTATTCATTTTTAAATGTGAACTTATCCTGTAATGCAGTATGTTGAGTTGACAGGTAGCATTGCCTGTCAAACTTAACCAGTCAATAGGGCCATGCTGAGCAGTTGCCGCACATTATCTGTATTATAAACTGCAGTTTGTCAAAAAGAAATGCAAAGGCATTCAGGATGTAGCAGGATTGCCTCCTGAATCCCTGACCTTGGCTGCTTAGCTGCACTCTAAAAAGCGATCCACCACAGATTGCTTTTTTTGGAGCACTGGCTAGTGTGAACCCAGCCTAATACCAGTCACTGTAATGCTACCTATATTGCTGTCCTTTTAACATGGTGACTATAAGCTGTAAAAGGACAGCAATTTGGGTGGCATTACAGTGACTGGTATTAAAGGGGGGGGGTATTAGGCACAAGCTATGCACTGCACAAGCAATTCTAACAGTTCTATCAGCAACCTAATAATTACTGCTGGGGTAACACACACTCTCTTATTCACTCCTCACTCACCTCAGTCAATGCAAGATCTTTGCAGAGCCGATCCAGCCCCAACAAACACAGGAAGCCCATGGGATGAAGACTTGATTGCTGTGATGGACAGCACACCCTGTGTACCCATTGGCTGGAGATGCAGTGGATGCCTCTTGCTGCCTCCCCATCCAATGGGTAGCTGAATTCTGCTCTTAAGCCTCTCCCTCTCGACATCACTCAAGATCTCCTGAGCTCCCTCCCCTTACTATGCAGGCGGGGAGGGAGCATATACTGTATGTTATAATACAAAGTGAACTCTTATTAAAAGGGGGTATTGGCAACCTTATGTACAGCCTCCATGCTGCCCTCCCCTCCCCCCCCATCACAGACCTCATGGGACCCTGTCTAACTGTGTCGCCTTATCAGCAGCCCTGGGGAAGGGAGTGGGGGAGCAGATGGCTTTAGGGGAGAACAACTGAAATCTGGGGGGGGTGTAGCCCTCCCTAGAACCCCCTTAGATCCGGCCATGCATATGTAGAATAAAGAGGAAAATAACTCTGTCCAGTGGTGCCTGTTCCATTGCCGGGCTCTGGAATGTTCTGGGTTTCCATGGGCCATAGTTTGAATAGCACTGATTTAAAGTAAGTGGCTCAAGCTTTTTCTCATCAGCAGGGGCGGACTGACAACTCATGGGCAATAGGGGATCATGGGACCCCTATGTCCTTGCCCAAACTCAAAAAAGCCTATGAAAAAGGTACCAGGGGCATCTCATGGGGCCCCCTACTGACCCCGGGCCCTCAGGTAGTGCCCGAGTTTCCAAATGGTCAGTCCGCCCCTGCTCATCAGACAGGGTTTCCAGGAGCTTTGCTAATCATTATGCACAATTTTGCACAATTTGCTGGAGCCTAATTTTTGGTTTCTGTTGACTTGGGACTTCTGGTTTGGAAATATTGGATATTAGAGGTTCACCAATGTTTAAAATGTTCTGTCGGACCACAGCTGAAAGGACTTTTCAAAGGTTCATCTCTATTGACAACAATCACTTCTGACGATTCATGAATCTAAATAAGGCCCTTTTCCTCAGTAATTTTTCTAATCTCCCTATTTATTGAGTCATTGGTGTTAATTTCACTTGTTTGTTTTTTTGCGATCAACATTCTTGTTTGTAATTTTAGCTTTGCAAAAACTGACCTGTTAATTTCTAGTCTAAGGTTAAAGACTTTTAGTAACCAACATCAACTTATAAGTAACTTTCAATATTTTTCATTATATTATTATGTACTTATTAAAAGTCAAACCCGACCAGCTGCTGTGTGTCCTGGATTATTAAATCGTTGCTGATGCAGGGTATAGTACTGCAATATATTTTCTGTAGTTAGTAAAGAACACAAACACTGCAGTGGTTTGTAACTCAAAGTCAGTAGCAGAATTAACATATGACACATGCTGACTTCCATGACTAGGGCTGTTATTACTCTGATTGTGTTGGCAGTTCCAATAATCTCTCCTATAGGTTAAAGCTCAGCATGAACTTGTGTTTGACAACACAGTCTGAAATAACCCTGGCTAATATTAAGCTGTTGTCAGATTAAACTGCAGGGCACTGTCTGCTCTATCTCCCCATGTACAAGATGCATAGCTCCAAATCATAAAGTAATTGGGTGATTTGTGTTAATTCCCAAGTCCATTGCAAGGCAGAATGTACTAATATGCACACCACAGAAAATGTCAAATACGAACAAAAGAAGGAATCACTGGATAATTACAGCCAGCAATAAGCTAACGTTGGTAGATTTTAGCTTGCTTTTTAAAAGATAAGTTTACCTTTTTTAGAGAAAACAGTAAATGCATATATTTTTCTAGGGAAAACAATGTGAATTTATTATCTTTTCCTACAGGAGCCTGGAACGCATTGCACCAGTGATCAGTGGATCAAGGGTGCAATATCAGGCTTCTGCAGACAGACCTTACAGCTTTCAGCCTGTACCTCCATACTAGCTGTCAGTTTAAATGCTACAGGTCTCATGAATGAGCTCATCAGCGCCTTCTCAGTTCATTTGGAACTACAAGCCATCTGGGGTGGCTGATGGTACATGTAGTTCATTCATTCACAGGAACATGTAAAATGTTCCAAAAAGTAAGCTCATCCTTTAAAATCCAACTGCAAACCATTTGTTTTTGCCTTGAATAAAATGGGTAAGGTTTTGACAATCTTTCAGTTTTTATTGTAGTCTGTGCTTCCATTGGGGGACCCTTACAGGGAGTCAGATGAACAAACAATGATGGGAAAGCTTAGGTATGTACACATAGATCAACAAAGACACATCTTTAGTACAATGGGGAATGGTTAGAACTTGGGCAGTGCTAAAGCAGCATTAACCCCAAAACCAAAAATGTAAACAATTGCAGCTTACCAATCATTAGTTGTGGTGGCTGCATCAGTGTTCTATTTTTAGTCTTTTTTCCATGTATTTTCACCTGATGATTTGGCCAGTAACACCTTATTAGTGAGACACCACTCTGGAGGAATGAGCACAAGACACAGCAGATTACAGCATTGTCAGTCTGGAGGGGATGAGAGTGTTAAATTCATTAGCAAATTTGAATACAATATAAAATTGAAACCATACTCCAGCTAACGCTTTATAATCAGTTACAGCAAGCAGTTTTTTTTTTCATTTTGGGATGTGTTTTACATAAATAAATAAAGGCTGACTCTATCCCACAGTCTCTAACTCACATCTTCAATCTTTCCATCTCTTCTGGCATCTTCCCCAACTCCCTAAAACATGCACATAGTTACTCCATACTTAAAAAGCCATCACTAGACCCCACCAATCTTAACAACCTACACCCCAGCTCCTTACTCCTCTTTTTATCCAAACTCCTTGAACATCTGGTCTACAACCGACTGAGCAACCACCTCACCAAGAAAACCCTTCTCAATCCCCTTCAGTCTGGATTTCTCCATCAACACTTCAGAGAAACTGCTCCCTTAAAACTCACAAACAATCTGTTAATGGTTAAATCCAATGGACATTTTTCTGTACTCCTACTCCTGGACCTCTCTGCTTCCTTTGACACAGTTGGCCACCCTCTCTTCCTCAAAAAACTCCACACCTTTGGTCTCCATGACAGTACTCTTTGCTGGTTCTCATCCGCACCTTTAGCGTTACTCACAATTCTACTTCCTCCTCTCTTCTTCCTTTCTGTGCCGGGGTCCCCCCAAGGTTTTGTTCTTGAACCTTTCCTATTCACAGTCTACACCTCTTCCCTGGGTCAGCTGATAGCTTCTCATGATGTCTCTATGCTAATGACAACCAAATTTATCTCTTTACCCCTCAGCTCACTCCTTCATTCACGTATCACTAATTTACTAACAGACTTATCAGCCTGGATGTCACACCACTTCCTCAAACTCAGTCTATCCAAAACTGATCTCATACTTTTTCCTCTCCCACGTGCCTCTTCCCTTGATTTCTCTGTCAAGATCAGTGGCACAACTATCTGCCCATCACCGCATGTCAAGGTTCTAGATGTAACCCTGGACTCTGAACAATCCTTTCGGCCCCATGTCCAATCACTGTCCAAATCTTGCTGCCTCAGCCTCCGCAACGACTCCAAAATACACCGCTTCCTAACAAATGACACCACAAAGCCCCTAGTTCACTCCCTGGTCATCTCTCTTCTCATGGGATTACCTTTACATATTAGTCATAGGAACTACTATGACATTATACCTATAAGTATTTTACATGCACAATACTTATTACAATAAATCTGCGGGTTGTACTATGGAATGCTAGCTTATCTCTTGCATGGCTCAATATACATGGCGGAAGAGATGCAAACAGTAAATCCCTGCTGATGTACTCTGGAGTTCCTGAGTGCCATTGAAAAACCTTGTTGCTGTGAGATCCTATATGGTTCCAAGGCTGTGGATGGATGATTACAGACAACATGCTGTTATACGACCACCTATAATTTGGTAGGAGGCTGCAATTGGGGGTGGTGTTGAATTCAAGGCTGCTTATTGTCATTCACAAGTGGAATCATATCCAAGATTTGCAATGGTGGTGGGACCCTCCTACACATAACTATTTGTTTCATATTGACATTTGCATATATGTGGTGGACTTCCATCAGCATCTATGTTTTTTTTTCTTTATCAGCTGGTATTTTGCATTTTTGTGTCACTTTAGAACAGTGGTGTCAACCTCCGAATTTTCACTTTTTTCTATTGTATTTGGATTTATGATGTTGGTACATATATCACATTTATGTTTTACAACATTCTGATACTTTGCATTGGGATACATGTAACTAAGATTTAGTAACACATGGCAACATTTGCATTCTTTTTATTCAGAAACAATTGAGTACTGTTCGTGATACTTTTTTTATTTGCACTAACATACAATTTTGAGGACAAGCTTTCGGGGTATGTGCCCTTCTTCAATGTCCAAGCAGTACTATTACAAATCACAAAGTTTAAGCAGAATGTTAGAAGGGATGAAAAAAAAAAAAAGCCTACAGATAAGATACAGCAAAAGGAGGGGGGAGGGGGGATACTACACTCACACAGAGGGGGTCAAGCTAGCTAATAGTCATAAAACTGTTGGATAATGAGTGAGGAATACCATGTCCAAATTAAGGCCGTTATGTGACACAAGAGATAACGGCCTTAATTTGGACATGGGATTCCTCACTCATTATCCAACAGTTTTATGACTATTAGCTAGCTTGACCCCCTCTGTGTGAGTGTAGTATCCCCCCCCTCCCCCCTCCTTTTGCTGTATCTTATCTGTAGCTTTTTTTGTTTTTCATCCCTTCTAACATTCTGCTTAAACTTTGTGATTTGTAATAGTACTGCTTGGACTTTGAAGAAGGGGACATTCCCCAAAAGCTTGTCCTCAAAATTGTATGTTAGTGCAAAAAAAAAAAAGTATCACGGACAGTACTCAATTGTTCCTGTCGCAAATGCATTAATACGGCTACAATCACCTCATTCTTTTTATTCAGATTAATCTGGACAATTGTTCAACCCACTGGTCCATGTTTTGCCATGGACTAACATGACGCAGTGGTACAGTTTATACATCTAAGGCTATGTGTGAGGCTATGTGTGATGCTCTACAATGAAGCACATCCAGGTTGATGCATGCAACAGTCCTGTGCTTTTCATGCCAAGATTGCATATTGAAACTATGGATCTTCTTTACCTGCAGTTTTTGGCACACATATCTAAACAAAGTCTTAGGCACAGCACACATTTATGCATTTTGGTGTTATGTTTTATATTTTAAATATCCTTCTTGTGGAATTTTAGACACGGTTGTCATAAAACACATCCCAATAGAGATGAGATAAAAGAAAAGTCAATGCCACAAACAAAAAGGTGTGAAAGGGTCCTTAGTCATTTCAATAACTACAAATAATAGTTTCAGGTCTGGAGGGCACTTACTGAAGCTTGACAAGGCGGCACGCACCAATGTCCTGCTATAACTTTATTGAACCTAGATATGGCAATCACGTTACGCTTTTTAGTTGTACTTGTACTATCTCTAAGGTCAAATGCCCTCTTTACTGCTGTAGCGGCAGTAAGTGCTTGTTGGAGCTCTCATCATATAAACTGAAACTTCTATTTTATTGAGAAAGAAAACATAAACTACAGTATATAGTGTACTGTATATGCAAGAACTTAGCAAACTCATTTATACATGGCAGGACCATACCTGCTTCTGCTATGAAGATATTGAATTATTTGCCTCAAACTATTACATTAATATGACCCTATTGCCACCATTTTTTTTTTCAATTTTCTTGTTACATTCTGCTGGCAGAGGTCAGGAACAATTGTATGAGGCTTTCCAATCACTGCCAGGAACATGGACATTGAGGTCAGAAAGGGAGTGCAGAAAACCTTCAACATTTACACCTATGTAGGACATGGTTAAAAATAATGTTTGAGGATGAATTACTTTAGTGCCTGCAACTAAACAGGTCAGTGAGGAATTGTCTTAAAGTTCTAATCATTAAGAATAAGGAAATACTTTCATGTTTACAGTCTGGACCAGGGGTGGACTGACAACTCATGGGGCCCCTGGGCAATAGGAGATCATGGGGCCCGTGTCCTTGCCCAAACTCAAAAAAGCCTATTGAAAAGGTACCAGGGGCATCTCATGGGGCCCCCTACTGACCCCAGGCCCTCGGACAGTGCCCGTGTTTCCAAATGGTCAGTCTACCTCTGGTCTTGACACAAGAACATTTTAACCCCTTCACGCCAGCGCCTCCTGGCCCTTTAAGGGTTCCAGAAGCCGGGAGGCGGGGCGGGGTTTAGGGTCATGTGACCGCCATGACGCACCATCATGGCAGTCACATGATCGGGAAAGGTCCCGATCGAAAGAGGAGATCGGGACCTTTCCGTGAGTACCGGACATGTGTGCTGGGAGAGCACAGGGCGTGTGCTCTCGGCACACGTCCTTGTTTAATAGAACTCAAATGTGCGGCTGCTCGGCGTCTAGGCCCAGTCGCTGGGAGGCCGCATATATGTGTGCAGCCGGCGTGAAGAGGTTAAAGCAGAACTACACTGCATCTGAGCACCACAAACCAAAAGCACTATTTAAATAATTTTTTATATTTAAAACAAAAACATCCATCCATGTCTCCATACTTTATTTTGCTGAGAAATCACTTAGAAAAACACCCTCTAGCATTTCTGGCAGTGGCCATCTTGAGTAAGGGCAGATGATTCATGTAGCATTTACTTCCTGGAATCCATCTTCCCTTATCTCAGGAATGCAGACAGGAGGGAGTGCTTAGCTGAGAAATCACATCCTTCGTTCCTGAAAACTCCTGGCATGTATGACATAATTTGCCTAGACCTAGAAACTTGGAAGTAACTGAAGAAATGTAAAAAACTGTTTAAAACAAGTAAATATGATATACTTTCCTATCTATTTACTAATGCTAGCAGCATAAGGATTCAAATTAGTCAATGCTGATTGAGATAGTGAAATGCCACTTTAAGCTCATTATAGCAGCTCAAGTTCAAAGAACATTTACATAAATACCATCCAATAGTTACCTTTTCTTATTTAATTTTTAATTTTTTTTTTAGGAATATTACATGTATTTAGGAAGCACTGCCAAAAAATATAACACTTTTGTTGGCTACTTTATCAGAGACGAATATGCACAACACCATGGTGTGCATTTATAAAACAAATTGCAAAGCTATGCAACTGCATGCACTTTTGCACTGTGTGAAATGGGGGGGGGGGGGGGGTTGAATGTTGTTTAGATTGAATTTTATTCATTTATAAGAAAAAGTGAATCAGGAAAATACCACACTATGGCCACTGGAAGGAGCTGATGCTAATAGGAAATACATATTTATTTACTACGATCACCTCTATGTAATAGCCATAATACAATATTTTCCTGGTTCACTCTATTCTTTGTGAATAAATAACATTCAGATTGAGAGAAAATAGCCTTGTAACATTAGATTGTGCCCCTACTCACACACCATGAATGTACATGCAGTTTTGCAGGATGAGTAGTTCTGCAAATTTTTATAAATATGCCCCAAGTGTCCCTTTGTGCTGAGAAGACAATTATGCCCAAGGAACCTGCCTTCAGCTCTGTCTCTTTCTCCCAAATTTAAATAATTGTATTTATTTTAAACCTAGTAAATAAAAAATAGCATTACATAGCTTATAAATGTCATTTAGCTACACTGTGACTACCAATGCAAAGTGCAGTGATAGATACATGGACAGACTGTGTTAGTTTTAAAGGCATTTCAGTATAATTTCTCTTTCAATATATTTTTTTTCAGTATAATTTTTTACCAACAAAATTACACTTAAACAAAGCTGAAAGCATTATTAAAAGAAAGACAACCATTAATGTGTCACTTTTAAATTAGATAATCTAATATAGAAATATCTATCTGGGGAAATCTGCATTCATTTGCACTTTTCAAGAAAGCTAGCATAAATTCCATAAACTTATCAAGAAAAGTTATATACTGTATAAAAAATATGAGTTTGTTGTAAAATGTTTTATTAAAGGGCTAGTAAAAAAACCCCAAAAACTTCAAGACAGTTTATGTAACAATCCATTAATGGCATTAATGAAAACATATTTAAGCATTTTCAGAAGCATGCAGTAAATTGCAGATGGAAGGGCTATTTTTTTTATTTCACTCTTGCTCCACACCGGCAGATTAATGCCTCGTATGATTGGCTGTGATTGACTTGGCAAAAATGTTACCAAGTCTTACCAAGTATTACCAATCATCTTCTGTATCCAGTTTTCTCTTGCAGAGCACTCCTTTGTACCTAAAATGTATATCTTGACATTATCCAAATTCACGCCCCAAATCTCTTTCTCGACCTCTAGACCTTTTATTACTCCCTGAGATATCCTCACCAGGCTTATATAAGTCTTAAAGGAGCAACTGCTTGGAGTTCAATTCCCATTGCTGTAGGAACACCCCTAGAACTACATTCCATAAGAGCCCCTTAGCTACACACAGTGAGGCTGATTTAGTTGAGAATCTTTACTCATTTATGTTGAGTCGTGTGAAAAGCACATTCCTGTTCATTTTAATAATGTGCAAGTGTTTTTCATATGTTTGAATAAATAAAGGCTGAGTTCACCTTTGGAACATGGTATATGCTCCACCTGCATTTAGGGTGGAAAATGTAACATGTTCCAGCCAGTGGTGTATTTTGGTTTTGTGCTGCCCTAGGCAAGCCTAAAATCCACCCCCACCCGCATCTAAATGTGCCCCACCCTTTCATCTGCAAACTCCACCCCTTCCTCTTTAGGCTCCACCTCTTCCTATTAGAGCTCCACCCACTAACAACGATGAGGCTCTATTCCTCCCACTGACACCAATGATGGGGCATGATTCCTCCCATTGACACCAATGACGGTGCACTATTCCTCCTACTGATACCAATGATGGGGAGCTATTTCTCCCACTGACACCAATGACGGGGCACTATTCCTCCCACTGACACCAATGATGATGCCCCATCGTTAGTGTCAGTGTGTGAGGAATAGTGCTCCATCATTAGTGTCAGTGGGAGGAATAGCGCCCAATCATTGGTGTCAGTGGGAGGAATAGTACCCTGTCATTGGTGTCAGTGGGAGGAATAGTGCCCCTAAAAAGTGCCACTCTAGGCAAACGCCTTGTTTGCCTCACAGCAAATATGCCCCTGGTTCCAGCTCCTGCCTCTGTGACAGCGGGCAGGGGATCTTCTCCCCACACCCACTGTCACAATTTAAAAACAGTTCTGTTGTGTGGTCACAGTTCTGTGAATGAATGAACTACAAGAACAGTCAGCCATTGCAGCTGACAGCTTAAAGTTTTCAATGAACTATGGGGGCACTGGTGAGCTCTCTCATAGTCCATTGATCCTTCCTGCCATTCAGTAACTATCTGCCCGTAAAGGAGGTAGGGGCACACAGTGTACTGAGAACCTACATTGCATGTTGGACCCCGATCTGCTGATCGTAGTTGCAATGCTTTACAGGCTCCAGTGTGAAAAAATAATAAATGCACAATTTTTACCTGAAAAAAAGATGTGCATTTATTATTTTTTTCATAAAAGGTGAATTTATACTTTAACCACTTGGCTACAGGGCACTTATACCCCCTTCCTGCCCAGGCCAATTTTCAGTTTCAGCGCTGTCACACTTTGAATGACAATTGTGTGGTCATGCAACACTATACCCATATGAAATTTTTATAATTTTTTTGAGACAGAGATTTCTTTTGGCGGTATTTAATCACCTCTGGGTTTTTATTTTTTCCTAAACAAACCAAAAACTACTGAAAATAAAAAGTTTTTTCTCATTTTTTGTTATAAAATTTTGTAAATAGGTGATTTTTCTCCTTCGCCGATGTGCGCTAATGAGGCTGCAGTGATAAGAAATTGATAGGCTGCACTGATGGGCACTGATAGGTGGCACTGATGGGCACTGATGAGGAGGCACTGGTAGGTGGCACTGATGGGTATTGACAGGCATCACTGATGGGCACTGAAAGGCAGCACTCATATATGGCACTGATAGGTGGCACTGATAGGCGGCACTGACTGGCACTGTTAGGTGGCACTGACTGACACTGTTAGGCATCACTGATAGGCAGCAATGATGCGCACTGATAGGTGGCACTGATAGGCATCACTGACTGGCACTGATAGGTGGCACTGATTGGCAGCACTGATAGGTGGAACTGACTGGCACTGATAGGTGACACTGAAAGGCAGCTCATATGGGCACTGATATGTGGCATTGATGTGCACTGGTAGGCACTGATATGGGGCATTGATGTGGCACTGATGGGCACTGGCAGGTGGCATTGATGGGCACTGACAGCTGGTATTGATTGACACTGACAGGTGGCACTGCTGGGGCTACACTGATCATCAGGGCACACTGATCATCAGTGCCCTGATAATCAGTGTACATGTCCCCTCTGGGGGATCCTGATTACCTGCTCTCCACTCTTCATGAGCTGTCATTGTGACAGCTCATGAGGAGAGAAATGCCGATAACCGGCAGTTCCCTATTTACATGCGATCAGCTGTGATTGGACACAGCTTATCACATGACCGAGCCAACATCTTCGGCTCTTTCTGTTGATTGGTGATCCGCTGTGTCCGAGGGACACATCGCACCACCGTTCGCCGCTGTGCCCCTGGAGCTGCGCATGCGCGGTAAGAGTGGGAGGACGTCATATGATGTCCTTCCAGAACGAGAGAACCGCCTTGAGCCCATCATTAACCTATATGGCGGGTGGGAGGCAGTTAAAGTGAATGTTCACACAATTTTTGAGAGAGAATTTTCAGTTCCTTTAGTAAATCAGACTAAGTGTGTGGATGAGCTCTTAGGAGACACGCCAGCAGCATTATTTTGCTGGGAAAGAAGTTAAATTGATTGTAAAGGCTGAAGGTTTTTTTTTACCTTCATGCATTTTATGCATGAAGGTAAAAAACCTTTTGTGTACAGAAGACCCCCCGCCCCATAATACTTACCTAAGCCCCATCACAATCCAACAATATTTACAAGATCCTCAGCTCTCGGGTCTCTCCCTCCTCATTGGCTGTGCCATTGGCTCCCACTGCTGTCAATCACAATCAGTGAACCAATGAGGAGAGAGGGGGGCAGGGTTGAATTAAGGCTCTGTGTGCGAGTGGATACACAGAGCAGCAGCTTGGGAGCGAGCCTGCTTGAGTTCCCCCATAGCAAGCTGCTTGCTCTTGGGGCACTAGGCAGGAGGGAGGGGACAGGAGTGCCAGCAGGGTACCTGAAAAGAGGAGGATCGGGGCTGCTCTGTGCAAAACCACTTCTCAGAGCAGGTTAGTATAATGTGTTTGTTATTTTCTTTTTAATTGCCTTTACTATCACTTTAATGTATGCTTGAGGACTGAGGTAAAAAAAAAAGTGGGGGACAGGTAGAGTTATGTAGTCCAGCAGGTAGGACTGACAATGCTGGTTGGAATTTCTATGTACCAGAGGCATTGCGTTTGTCATTCCATACAGGGAATTAGGAGCACACTAGATTTTTCCCATATCTACATTTTTTCTACACTTCTGAAGCTTTTTAAAAAGATAAAATATGAGGAACTGTGCATGTATTGCAGAGATGTATGGAATAAGGTGTACTTTTTTAATTTTAAATTCAAATTTAAATTTTTCCCTGATATGTGCTTTAAAAAAACTGACATATATGTGTAGCTCATGTCACAAACCAATACGGTTGTGTGCTGAGCTGTTCTTGTTCCCAGTTGATTCTCTGACCAAAGGTCATCAAGGATGTTTCAGCAATAAATTAAAACCACACAAATGGAGCAAAGGTAAACTAAATGCTAACTGCAAAGAAAGGGGCAGGAGAAGAGCCCATTAGAGTCCATAAAGTGTTAAACACTCCCTGCAGCTCTTTGGAGACTGAAGTAATCTCTGTGAATATGAAAGAACACCAATCGGAGTGTGGTAAAAATGCACAAATCTTTAATAAATATAAACTGAGTAACAATTCACATACAGGATGTGCATAAAGTGCTTTTCACAATACAGCCATTAGTGATGGAAACTTTGCAGGAAGGACATTGGTCCAGTCCTGAGAGGTGTAGCATCACTGCTGGCAGGGTCATACAAGGACAAAAGCAACCAGAAAGCCACGGAAAACAGAGCGAAGCCAACTGGAAGTGGTATCAGCTTGAGGCTATGAGTGAAGTTGTGGCTCCGTGTTTCAGAGCTACCCAGCTACATTGTCAAGCCTGGACTGAATCTACCTAATGTGCTATTTAAAGCCGAGAGGACTATAAGGCTCAGTGTTATCCTGGAGACTCAAGAACATAAAGTGACAGCATAATGCAGATGGGGCAAACCTCACTATTTAGGCAATAAATGCTTCAGGATTATCTCTGTATAACCGAAGATCAGACATTGTATAACCATCAACTTCTTCCTGTGAATCCAATCTTCCTATACAGTGATCTCCAAAAAAAGAAATAAATACAGTCCAATGTGCTCACCAGGGATTTTTTTCCCAGAGAATAGGTGCAGGAACCCACCCTCCACAGTAAACTCCCTGCCCCCATTCCCACCCCCAATCCCACCATTCCTGGGGAAAGAGAAACAATGAGTATTGGTCAAGGCTCACTTTCTCTCCCACATCCATAGCCTACCCTTTCCCCCCCTGTCCGCAGCTCAACCTCTCCCATACATTCATAGCTCACTTTCTCCCTACCTCCACATTCCACAATTTACCTTAGCATGTGCCCCCCCATCCACAACTCCCCTTTTTACCCTCTGTCAAGATGTCACCTCTGCAGACCTTCCCTCCCCATCCACAGCTTACACCCCCAATTCACAATCACCTCTGACTCCCCCCCGCCACCCACAGTCTATCTCTCCCCATCCACATTTCACTTCTGCACCCCTATCTACAGCTTACCCCAATCCACAGATCTCAACCTCTGCACCATCAGCTTCCCCCACAGCTATCCTAACTCTGTACAAACCCCCCCTACCCACATCTCTCACTTTGCACAATCTATAACCCTCCCTTTCCCCCAACTCTGACCTCTGCAGAACATCCCCAACTTCTCCATGGTCTCGCTGCACAACAAGCCCTCCTTCTTCCCCCTTAACCCCAGCAGTTCTCTCACCTCCAGTTGCTTCAGAGGCTCTAATTCAGAGCAGTGAAGCCAACTCTGTTTTATTAGGTAAAGTGGACTCTTTTCCCCTCCTCAGTCTATTGCATCCTCATCTGTGCAGCTCTGCTTGTCAGATCTGTGTAGCACAGAGCCAAGGAGGAGTTTCAGAGCACATCACTCAGGTCGGTGCTACTTAGATCTGACAGATGGGGATAGAAGCTGCCTCTGGAATCTATTAAATGCTGATAGTTGCAGCATCTGGACCTGGTTCTGGGGCACATATCAAATAGATATGGGGCATATGCTAGCCCGCACTAGCACACAAAAAGCTGGAGGAGGAAGTGAGTGGTACAGAAAACTTCCTTTACTGGCTTCTATGTTATGTGACAGTCTGGAGAGGCGAGGGCTACCGGAGAAAGAAATCCCTAGTGCTCACATTTATAATAAATAACCACATGTGTATTTGTTTGCTTCTTTATCTACCCTTACCGTTTATATACTTGTATGTCCAATCAATTATTCTCAGATTCACTTTAGCTCTGTGTCTCCTTGTGTCTGGTACTTCAATGGTCACCTCACATGAAGATCAATATGGTTTTACCCAAAACACAAAATACCAATATAGTGCAATACTGTTTTATAAAACTTTCTCTCAGATAGAAAGCCACTCACGTTATAATATATTAACTGTGCATTCCCATTAATACCCATAGAAGGATCCACCAAGTGTATCACCTTACCAAATATACTCCAAGCTCCAAACTTTCAATAAACTGTGCTTTTAATAAACAATTCCACCTTCTTCCTGCTCTTTACCAGCATGATTTGTGCGAATGGTCCCCAAAAAATAAAGACTAATATATTGTGATATTGCTTATAAACAACACTTGAAAATAAAACTTAAACCCACTCACACTTCCATAGCACCAAAATAGTGCACATCCTTTTAAATGATCCAAATCCACCGCATGCAAGTGTTTAATAATGTCACTCCATGCATCTTACCAGATCAGTGCCTTTCAAAACACTTTCCACCAAACTCCTCCACTTTCAACAGTCCCCTCCTTAGCTCTAGCTTCTCTCCAGGGTTCTCATGCAAGAGATATCATACAGAGGCCATAGTGCAGTAAATCATAAAAAAAAACCCATATATGTATTAAAATCTCTTTACTTACAAACATTCAGTGTTCAAAACGCCTGTAGCTACTTCCAAGATGGCCACTGTGGCACTTGCAGTGTACACAATTGCGTCAATTCTGGCATTTTACGTCAGACGCCAGAATTGATGCAATTACGTACTCTGGAAGGCTACATTTACAGGTTTTGCTATTATTGCACATGTTATTGGAAGCTATTTAGCTCAGGGTTACATTTTTAGCTTTGATGGTCCCTTGGAAAGAATGTCCAGAAGAATCATAAATCTGCTGCTCCTCTGCAGGTCCAGAGTTTTCTCTGCAATAATGATTTACCCCAGACTTTTATTACATTTGTTTTGGTCAGAATTCAGCATGTTAAACAATTGAAACTTCAGGATGGAGGTCCTTCCAATTTCTGGACTATGGGATAAGAGGTGAGGACACCTCCATGTTACTACTTCAAATCAGATCCAGAATTCTGGTAATCAGCATAAGCATATCAGTGACTTTGGATTGATTTGTTTTTAATTTGTCAACTGTGAAATAAGTATCATGGCACCAGCTACTAAGAAGCCAAAGTGCAAAATTATTACCACATGTGAAGTCTGGACAAAAGGGATAATTTTCCAGGTAATTTGAAGAAAGAAAATAAGATCTGAATTCAAATGGTTCTAAAGGTAGAAGGCTTTTTACCTTAGTGCATTCTCTGCACTAGGATAAAAAATCTTCTGCATGCAGTGCCCTAGCACCCCCTTATACTTGCCTGTTCCCGATCACAAGACAGCAATGTGTATGAGAGCAGAAGCTCTCTCAGCTCTCTCCCTCCTCATTGACTCAGAGACAGCAGAGGGAGCCATTGGCTCCTGCTGTTGTCAATAACAGCCAGTGAGGAGGAAGCAGGGGGCAGAGCCAAGCCATGCACTGTGTGTCAATGGACACACAGAGCAGACTCAGCAGCAAGCATGCACAAGTACCCTCATATCAAGCATCTTGCTATGGGGCACTCGGTGGAGGGGAGAAGTTAGGAACGCTGGAAGAGAACCCAAGAAAAGGAGGATTGGGGCTTCTCTGTGCAAAACCATTGCACAATTCAGGTAAGTATATCATGTTGTGCTATTCCACAGCATTTTAGAGAGTGTATTTAGCCATTGAGTTCCTGAAAGAGCTCACAATCAAATGCACCTACTATCTTACTCATGTGGATAAGCAATTAGGTAGAAAACAGTAAATTAGCAATACAATTTTCACTTGTGATAAAAAAGAAAAGAAAAACTGAAGCAGTCATAAGAACCCCATGCAAAAACAGTAAATGTGTTTTTATTTATTCTCTTCCTAATTAAGTTTTCAAAAACTACACTAAGACCCATTTCACACGTGGCAAACTCCACTTGCTCAGCAGGGGATTTATCTGCTGAGCAGGCAGATAACAGGTCCGTATCTGCTTTACTCATGCAGAGTGAATATGATGGAAACAGCCTGCTGTCCTCTGTGGGCAGTCAGATGTAAACGGGCTGCCTGTCCATTTTTTTAACTCAACTGTCATCTGATCCAATCTACTAGATGGAAAGGGAACATATCTGTTTGTTTTTAGCAGTTTCGGATTGGAGTGGATGTAGGTGGGTGTAAATGGACACATATCCATTTACAGTACATCTGCCTCCCATAGAGGAGAATGGAGGTTCCGATCGGATCCACCTGAAAAACTGATTGGAACATTAGTGTGATAAAAGCCTAAATGTTTAAAAGAAAACAAAGTCAAACATAGATGGCAACATTGATTTTCACAATAAATAAGGGACCAAGACCTGAGTGACAAGACAGGAAACGAGATGAGGGGAGTAGAGCTTCTAAAATAATAAAATGACTAAACTATAATAATTTTAACCTATGTATGTTTTACTTCTGTTTTATGCATTTGTGCCATTGACATTTTAATCCCAATGATTTATGAAACTCATGATTCATAAGTAAAGAACCTGTGCTTGGAAGTTCCCTGAAATATCTTTTTATAGAAGAATGGAAAGGATAAACACAAGAACCAACATCCTCCAATGATAACAGTTTTGATGGACTTATAATCAAAAGACAATACCTTCTGTAATACGACTAATCTGTTGATTGGTCAGTCTGTGACTGTTAGTCAAGGATCTGGCCCTACCTACATGATATAGAACAATTTGTGTATTTAAACCCAAAACGCATTGAAATAAATAGAATAGTTTACTAATCATGTTTCTGTCTGACTGTTCTCTATACATCTGTATAATTTAAATTGAATCAGGTATTCCTGACTAACTGAGGTCAGGTAACTGTACCTGAAATTGGGAAATAGCACAGATAATCAACAAAGTCTAGCCAAAAGGCCCACTTCTTAATGGAAACCTTTATAGTTATCATTCTGTGCTTAATGTAATTGCTTCTAGAAAGCCACTTTTCAATTTTTTCAATTCATTCCCTTATAGTTGGGTTAAGTGCACACTTCCACAATCAGGAGATGAATGATTTTGCTGCATTTAAGAGAACATTGACTTTAGTGCAATAATAAACCTTAGGTGAGGAGTTTGCTAGCCACACAGGGGAACTGCTTGCTCTTAGTTTTAATTAATTACTTAGATCACGTGTTAGCATAATGGAATTGCTTATGTGTGAGTTAGCTCCCCTCATGAATAAAGGCCAAATTACTACACTGGGCTCCACACCAGAAGGATGACATCTTCTCACTTGCCAGTGACACCTGTGCTAGCACTGATTACAGAGTCATTTTGTGGGAAATAGAATATTTGAACATTTATTTTCTTCCACCAGCTCTTTACACAGGTTACACATTACATTTTACATGCTTAAGCCTGAAGACATGAAGGGAAGTTGCTGTATACTTTGGTAGGCCTCACACATCCAGGCCCAGTCCCTTGGAGAATTCTGCTATGCAGTTGACCCTAATGCAGGGACCCTGCCACTTAGAAGAGTAGACCAAACAGCCACAAATCCACCCCTCTGACAAAACCTCCATCACTGGCCACCACCTTCACCTCCTCTTCTGAATTGGCTGCTCCTCCTTCCTTTTACCTTTACTCTCCATCTCTCAGAAGGTTGACATGAAGGTTTACACTTGTTCCTCATTCCATTCACTATAGGAGTGCACTCTCACTCTCTGTTCACAGCAGGGGCGGACTGACCATTTGGAAACTCGGGCACTGCCCGAGGGCCCGGGTCAGTAGGGGACCCCATGAGATGCCCCTGGTACCTTTTTCATAGGGTTTTTTGGGTTTGGCAAGGACACAGGGGCCCCATGATACCCTATTGCCGGGGGACCCATGAGTTGTCAGTCCGCCCCTGGTTCACAGTAAATCAGACCAGTTGCTGTTACTAAATCAGAACTCCCTTTATTCTGTTTACAGAGTAACAGTTACTTTTCATCTCCACATTACAGTTTCCATTAGTCTAATGAGCAGTGTTAAAGATCAATAAACATGATGGTGTTTCTTTTCTCCCTTTTCATATACTAAGCTGGATTTGGACTATGCTGTGCTCATACCTTTAGCTCATAGTAATTTCCAACTGTTGGTACATAACTCAACTATACAGTCCTATTCAGGGTCCCACTAAGGGGTAACTCCACTAAGGTGAAACACTACATGTTTCCATGTATGGTCCTTTTCACTCCCACAACCAATGACAACAACACTGTGGCCCAAACACTTCCTAGTTAAATATTCCCTACTAAAGGAAGCACCAGGGGCAAACAGAAGACACACCATAGCAAGTTAACCCTTAACACATAGGAAATTAAGTCCATGTGTCAGTAGGGAAATTACCTGTGCTAACTTGTGCAATAAGATCTAGTACCATGACATTGTATGCATGGGTAAAACCACTATAAATGAATAAAGAAGCCAACAGTTCCACATTTCCTTCTATAAAGCAGTGATATTGGTGGAACAAAGATATTGGCATGCATAGAAAAGTTACCAAGTTGTAAAATGTAAAAAATCAGATTTTTTAGCAAGCAGGAGAAGAGTTCTTGTTTCTATTTCACAAGATATGAAGGAAGATATGGCACGAGATATGATACATATTTATGATGCAGTGAAACTTAGGGTTTGAGAGTATTAGACTCCATGCATACTAGCGTTTCTTTAAGCTCCTAGAAGCTATTACACTGTTCAACAGGTAAAAAGTTTTGGGCATAAAATTAGCTAATCTTACATAATTTTGGGGTGCTGAAAACGAAAATGACCCTAAAAAATGTTGATTGGCTCTAGTTTCCATGATATATTCACCCATCTAATGACGTAAGCCATTCAAAATTATGATGCAACTTCAGCTGCATATTGCGCAATTGATACTGGTGACCAATAGAAAATTGCATGTATACTGAGATGATGCAATATTAGCCTTTAATTGCATCACTTCACTGCATAAAAGCTGCAGTATCTGTAGCTGATTGTAGTTCGACAGCGTCTTTACATTTCGTTTTATGCTTACATAGGCTACTCAGTAATGCCTCGAACTTGTGTGAATAAAGCAGATAATTTCTGCTATATCTGCGGTGAAATAACTTTTATCTCACAAAAAAGGCGGATAACAGGAATTATTAAGAAAGCCTACAACTTGTATTTTGGCTGCAAGATAGGAGACCAGGACAAGAGCTGGGCACCACATATATGCTGCAATTCTTGTGGGACGGCACTGGAGCAAAGGTTGAATGGAAAAAGGCATCTATGCCTTTCGCTGTGCCAATGATTTGGAGAGAGCCAACAGATCATGTTAGTAATTGTTACTTTTGTATGTTGCCTCCAACAAAAGGGCTAAATAAGAAGAAAAAGTTATCTGTGCACTATCCAAATATTCCATCGGCAATACGTCCAGTTCCTCATGGAGAGGGGCTACCAATTCCTAAAGCACCAGAATCCTTCGTGGTTGAGTCAAGTGAGGAAGAACCTGAAGCGTGTAGTCATCAACCGTCAACCTCACATGACCCAGACTTTCTTCCATCCACACCCACTGAACCACACCTCATTACACAAGTGGAATTGAGCGATCTTATCAGAGACCTGGATCTTCCAAAGAACAAGGCAGAGCTTTTGGGGTCAAGACTACAACAGTGGAATCTCCTAGCAAGTGATGTTCGTACATCTTTCTACCGTCATCGTCAGAAAGATCTGATCCCATTCTTCGTCCAGGAAGGTGATATTGCTGTATGTAACAATGTTCATGGTTTAATCTCAGCCATCGGCGTATGCTATGATCCCGATGAGTGGAGGCTGTTCATTGATGCTTCAAAGGCGAGTCTTAAAGCTGTTTTGCTCCATAATGGCAATCAGCTGCCATCAGTTCCAGTTGTTTACGCAGTTTCAATGAAAGAAACGTATGAAAACTTGAAAGAGCTTTTAAGGTGCATCAACTATGATGAACATCAATGGTCGATTTGTGGTGACCTGAAGGTGATTGCTATCCTACTTGGACTTCAAGGTGGATATACTAAGTACTGCTGCTTCCTCTGTGAGTGGGACAGTCGTGCGAGAGAAATGCACTATGCCAAAACAGACTGGCCATTACGCCAGTCATTGCAGCCTGGAGAAAAAAATGTTAACTATCCAGCACTTGTAGACAGCAATAAGATCTTATTACCTCCATTACACATCAAGTTGGGATTAATGAAAAACTTTGTTAAGGCAATGGACAAGAATAAAGCAGGTTTCAAGTACCTGATTAGCAAATTTCCAGCACTTAGTGCTGCAAAAATAAATGAAGGAGTCTTTGTTGGGCCACAGATTCGTAAACTTATTCATGATGATGAGTTTCTTTCTCTGTTGCGTGGAAAGGAAAAGGCTGCCTGGACAGCATTTGTATCAGTGACATCAAATTTTCTTGGAAACAATAAAACACCAGACTACAAGAAAGTGGTAGAAAAACTCATCCCGACTTACAGAAATCTGGGTTGCAACATGTCTCTAAAAATTCATTTTCTACATTCACATCTGGATTTTTTCCCACCAAACTGTGGAGCAGTGAGTGATGAACACGGAGAGCGCTTCCATAAAGACATTGCAGCTATGGAAAGAAGATATCAAGGTAAATGGAGCCCATCAATGCTTGCTGACTATTGCTGGACAGTTGTAAGAGATAGCCCTTTCCTCGAATACAAGAGAAAAGCCAAGAGAAGCAAAACCGACACAAACTGAAGACAAAACTAGTGAGAATCCTAAGTATTAAAATGATTCAACTTAGCTTATGGCTATAATTTTTCTTGGTAATCCTATGCAATATATTATGCCATTCAGGCTTTGTTATGTAGCCAATATCACTTGCTTTGTATTTGTGGAAAGACATCTATCTATATAATTATTGTGCATTATGTAGTCATTACGCCTATAGTAGAAAACTTTACGTTTACAGAAAAACTAGAGCCAATTGACAAATTTCATTGTTATATTTGAACTCAGAATGTGAAATTCATTAAGAAATGGATCCTTTTGTTTCCAAAACTGGCAAAAAATAAAAATTTGTTGAACAGTGTTATCAGCATATTTTTTTCTGCTCCTAGAAGCTAAATAGTGTTATCCTATGTGTCCATGCACACTACTTTAGGCTGTTAGCATTTTTTTGAGCTTCATCTTTTAGGATCAGAAAAAAAAATTGTTTTTGTGGAGTTTTTTGGAGCATTTTCCAGCAGAAATAAAAAAGGCTAAACGCTCCTAAACTTTCCTAAATGCTCCTAAAATGTTCCTAACAGCTTTTTTTACTAAAACGCTACAAAAAATTGCCATTACCAGTAGTTTTATCCAATGTTTTTCCCAGCGTTCTTTGAGCTTAAAAAAAATGCTTGTGTGCATGGAGCCTTAAGGGTAATGGGTGAAGTTAGCAGATATAACATTTGTTTGTCAGGTGAAATCCCAATAATTATTTAAAAAGGCACTTAGACCCCTTTACAAGCTAACCTAGACCCTTTTAAAAGAAACTCTAGCTCCAGTCAGACATTTGCATGAATAAGAGCCCTCCTGCCCCTTTTATCCTATGTAGTGTGCTATATAGGATCCTAGGCCTGCTTTGATTACATACGGTACTTATTTTGTAATATTAACATCTTAAATGATCCACAGCATGTCTCCAGTGGTTTTGTGTAAGGCCCCATTTACAGTAGAGTGATTTCTCCTGCACCTGTGATTGTGCTGCAATGCATGACCGAGGAATTCAAATTATTTTCTATGGTGCCCATTCACATCAATGCAACAAGTTGCAGGACAATTTTTGAAAACTTGCAGGTACTTCTCTTGGTGCAGCATAGTGTGTTTTTGGCTCCATAAATGCATCAAAAGTGCATGTAAAAATGCACAAAATTGTGCTAGAAAATGCACACAAACATGCACGATAAGGCAACAGCACTAGTGTGAACTAATACTAATGTCTCCAATCTGCTGAGTTCGGTAAGTACTGTAAATCCTGAATCAGTTTGGATTATCATTCCTTATATTTGGTTCCAATCATAACCAAGTTGCCTCATGATCTTCCCAGCTTTATGGACCTCCTAGACAGAGGCTGGGGATACCTTGGGAAGAGTGTTTTCAGAAAAGTAAACATTAGAAACGTCTCTTTTTTAATGCTAGGGTTGTGCAATAAAGATGTATTCAGTTTCCATGCATATCTTTTTTTTGTAGGTTGGGTAGGGAGATAGCAAGGGAAACAGGTGCATTGTCAGACATGGCGACAGGATCAATTTGTCTTTCTCCCAGGTGAAACATACTCCAGGCATCTATGACCTGAATCTTATAAAGCGTGCATTTAAATGTGTTAAGATGGGAGGCCGGGTTCCCAACAGATCAAGAGGAGCAATCCATTGATGGAGGTCTCTTGAAGGTGAAATTAAACCAGAATTAAATCCCCCCAAAAAATGAAATATATTTCTGCTTACCAATCTCTAAATGTGGTGGCTGCATTAATTTTCTTTTTTTCATTTATTTTCACCTGTTCATCCTTCTGGTAAGTTCTGCAGAGATTACAATACTAGAACCTATAAAACATCCGTAAGGGAGGATAGCTGGAGTTAAGCCTGACGGTTAATTGTCTGTCTTAGATTTACATGTTGTAGGTCATATTTACAATATATGATCACCAATGACACTTGGGCCAAAAGCAAAAAAAAGAAAAATTCCACTTAAACTCAAATCAAACTATCATACAGTTTGCTAAGATACCAAAATGAGTGTTGCAGCCTCTTTAAATCAATCAACTTAAATTAATTTAAACAGTATCTGAAAAAATTGAACTTTTGACTCAAGATGGTGCTACACTCTAAGCCCTGGTTCACACTGGTGTGACTTGTCATGGGATTTGACAGTTTCAAATTGTATGACGAGTCGCACCCTATTTTCTGCAATGGAACCGTAAAAATCGGTGCAACTCCAACTCCATTGGCATTGCACCCATTTTGAAAGTAGTTACTGCACTACTTTTTGCAATTTTAGGTGTGACTTGAATAGACTTCTGTGCATCAAGTTGCACAGATATCTTCCAAGTCGCACCTGAATTTGCAGTGACATATGACTTTGAAATCGTGAGACTTCAAGTGAAGTCACATGATTTCAAGATGGGATCCAGTGTGCACTAGACCTCAAGATGCATTACTCATAAATGCACCTAATGTGAATAATTAGTTATATAAGGAAAATAAATAATGTGAAAAAATGACAAAAAAAATATGAATTAGTCCCAAATTATATAAATCCATCACATAAATGTGTATTAAAAGTTCCACCATAAGTGTCCCAAGAATATCCACAAGTTGTCTTCCACTCTGCAGTGCTCATGATATCCACTCCCAACATACAATTTTTTTCACTCACCAGAAATCAATGCCTCACACTAAAGATGATCAGCACAATGCACTTTGTTTTTGAGGTTTTCTCCCCATTCTCCATCAATCTTCCTACGCCATGTTAATAATTCCTCTTTATATGCTTCTCTTCCCTACAAGCATTCATATGGAAAAGCATCGCCTTCAAATATGTCATCAAGCCATTAGCATGCCTGCTTCCCATACACAAGCCAGATTGTTTTGGCTCTATGAAGGAATCAGAAGAATGAAACGCATCAGGGCATTACTGCAAACAAAGCCAGAAGGGACGTGAGCATGTTGACCCGGAAGTAACGCAGCAGGAGCCATCTGAACCTTGAGATGGTGAGACTCCAGTAATCTGGCTTGTGTATGGGAAGCGGGCATGCTGATGGCTTGATATATTTGAAGACAATGCTTTTTTATATTCTTGCAAGTAGTTTTAATGAGTTTTAAATACATGTCATTATGTTACAGCACTGCACAATTGTGAGCTCTTCTTTCCATATGAATTCTTGTCAGGAGGAGAAGCATATTAAAAGACATTATTACTTGGAGTAGGAAGACTGATGGAGAATGGGGAGCGATCGTTAAAAACAAAGTGTTTTGTGCCAATCATCTTTGATGAGAGACATTGATTTCTCCCAGGAATCTCTTGAATCATTGGCTGAGACCCAGCAATGGGAGCCATTGCTGTCAATCACAGCCGGTAAGGAGGGAGAGGGGAGGTCACATAGACACACAGAGGCTGCTCGATAGTGAGCATGCATAAGTACCCCAGAGCAAGCAGTTTCTTCTGAGGGCACTTAGCAAGAAGGAGAGACCTGGAGCGCCTAAGGAGGATCAAGAAGAAAATGATCGGGGCTGCTCTGTGCAAAACAATTACACAGAGCAGGTAAGTATGACATGTTTGTTATTTTAAAGAGAAAATAACCAAGGCTTTAACTAGTTGCCGAGTGCAGATAGCCGAATGAAGGCTACACTGAGGCCGACCAGTTCTGGGAGGGCGTCATATGACGTCCTCCCAGAACACGCTCTCCTACGGACACAGCTGATCACGTGATGTGGTAAAAGGCCATTCGCAGCGGCCTTTTACCACGTGATCAGCCGTGTCCAATGACATGCTGATCACAGGGAAATGCAATTGCCGGATCTCGGCTGCACTTTCCTCACTCTGTCAGATCGTAAGGAAAGTACTGCCAAGAACCAGCAGTTGTCAGAGCAGGGATCGGCACCGATCATCAGGGCACTGATTATCAGTGCCCTGATGATCGGTGCCCAGCAGTGCCACCCACCAGTTCCGCCCACTTGTGCCCAGCAGTGCACCCACCTGTGCCCAACAGTGCAACCACCTGTGCCCAGCAGTGCCCAGCAGTGACACCCAGCAGTGCCACACACCTGTGCCCAGCAGTGCCACCCAGAAGTACCACCTTCCTGTGCCCAGCAGTGCCACCCACCTGTGCCCACCAGTGCCAACCACCAGTGCCCATCAGTGCAGCCCAGCAGTGCTGCCAGTCAGTGCCACCAGTCAGTGGCCAGCGGTTGTGCCAGTCAGCGCCCAGCAGTTGCGCCAATCAATGCCTAGCAGTGCCGCCAGTCAGTACCCAGCAGTGGTGCCAGTCAGTGCCTACTATCAGTGCTGTCTATTAGTACCCATCATCAGTGACGCCTATCCATGCCACCTCATCAGTGCTGCCTATCAGTGCCGCCTATCAGTGCCCATCAGTGCTGCTTATCAGTGCCCATCAGTGCTGCCTATCAGTACCCATCAGTGCTGCCTCATCAACGCACATTAGTGAAGGAGAAAAATTAACTGTTTGCAAAATGTCATAATAGAAACAAAGAAACTTTTTTTTTAAATTGTTTTCACTTTTTTTGTTTATAGTGCAAAAAGTAAAACCCCCAGAAGCAATTAAATACCACCAAAAGAAAGCTCTATTTGTGAGAAAAAAATGATACAAATTTCATATGGGTACAATCTTGCATAACCACACAATTGTCAATCAAAATGCGACAGCACTGAAAGCTGAAAATTGGCCTGGTAAAGAAGGGGGTATCAGTGCCCGATAGGCAAGTGGTTAAAACCACTACAACAATGTTTTAAAAATACCACTGAAACAGAAAATCATTTCTACTAACCTAAGCATTGGCCTGTGTCTCCTACCTTCCCTCTGTTGCAGTGCTGAAGTTTCCATAAATCTTTTAGGTATTCACCATTTCTGGGATTGTCAGATACTTGTGTACCCCACACAAAAAGACTAAGCAATGAGATAGGATGTGAGAGACAGAGGACACTGGTATCTGGCACTCCCAGAACTGTCAAGTCTTACAGTGGCAGGAATGGTAGTAGAGTGGGAGTCACATGCCCCCAGAGAATTGAATATAAAAGTTATAATTTTGCAAGAAACCTTAATCTGGAATTCTTCACCTGACAGGGTTAGTTTAAGCATACCTTGAGCAACATGTTGTTGTCTAAAGATGGCTCAGCTTCCTATTTTTAGCCAATGAAATACAAATGACCACCTCCCACCGAGTTCCATGTTCTTCTGTACTTTTTCTTAATAGCCATCTGTGCTATTTGATGGATCCTGATTATCTGCTTTTGCATGGAAGAGAATTTGTGTACTTTTGACACTGTTCGACCAGAGTCATAAATTTCCATGGTTATGATCTATTACGTGATGTAAGTTGTGCAATGTGTGTAAAGCTCTCACAGGACACTAGCTGTTTGGCCTTCAGTGTGTAAATAATGGTACCACACTGACAGCTACCCGATAAAAAGAAGAATTCTAATTACAGTGCTTTAGAAGACATTTTAAAATACAAAAGGCATTTTATCTTCTAAGATGATAGAAATGTATCTGGTGACCCATACTTTACACATTATACCAGCCAAAAGGACACTGCCCTAGGGCATGTTACAACAAATCTAATAACCATTAATTAACAACATCTGAAAGCCACTATATCATAATCTACTTAAAGTGAATTCTTTACATGAAAACAATCTGAACTAAAAAGTATATTTGTGTTAGTTACTGAAATATCTGTTGCAGAAAAACTAAAATCTAACTCTTGCAAAAAGAAAATGTATTTTAGTATTGCATGGAGTGTGGAAGAGAAAGAGGGGTTGATATGCTAAACTGGAGAGTGCAAAAACAGCTGTGGATCTACACAGAAACCAATCAGCTTCCAGTTTTTTTTTGGCAAAGTTTAATTGAACAAGCTGAAGTTAGAAGCTGATTGGCTACCATGCACAGCTGCACCAGATTTTGCACTTTGCAGTTTTAGCAAATTAACCCCACATTTCCTGTCAGGTTTTTATGTCTATCTGTGAAACCATGGGGGAGATTCTATACTCACCTGCTGTCCCAGTGTCACCTGTATAAGAAATGAAGGATCACTTGATACTTGGACAAAAAAACACAAGCAAGAATAAAAAATAATATTGTTCCAATCTTTCCCCTCTTTACAATTTAATATTCCTTTGATTGATTAGTTTAGACGTCCTGCTTTTTAAGATGGATATACACTATTCGAATTTTGTTCAACATTTTTCATTGTAAGAATGTTGCAAGAACACTTGTTTGTTTTTTTCACTCACTGGTGGGTTTAAGTTTTCAATCATAGCGATGAGAAAGGAGCAAGATAGAAATTTTTTGTTGAATGTGTGAATTTCCAACAGTGTATGTAGTTTCTGTTTGGTAAAGTCTGTTTATTCCAAAATCAAATTTTAAATGAAATCTTGAATTGCATTTGAACAACATTTAAATGTACTGAGAATTTTTGTATGGATTTTCCCAAGAATTTCCCAAGAATTTTCATACACATTTTTGTTTGAAATTCTACTAGTATGACGCATACCCAGCTTTATTTGATCCTAAAAGAGCAGTCAACTGGGGCATTTAAAATTTTGAATGAAGCTAATGTGTTCATACCATTGAATTGCCAATCTACGATCCCCCGGATATGTTTATGCCAGGTCTATGAATGGCAAAAATGTAGGGCCTGCACATCATTGCAGTTTGGTGTATTCTTTTGCACCACCAAACAGGCTGTATGCTGCATATTCACATGTGTTACATTAAGGCAGCCCATTCAACTCACCACGATACATCCACAAGTGAATATGGAATATTTTTGGAACACACTGCACCACAACACTGTTGTGGAATTCAGTCAAGACCTCCCTCTTTCAGTGAACAAAAGATAAACAAAAAGTTTAAAGTTTATAGTTTATTGATACATACACGTGCATAGGCCAGTTCTCCAGGGGAGAATTGGCCAAAGTTGCTCTTTTACAGAGGTTATTTATATTGTGTAAAAAGCCCACAAAGTACATGATTGGTCAACAACATTAGAGCTAGCAGCTGCCAATATAACTAATTTGGAATAAATTGCCAAGTAAGGCATGAAAACCTTTGACATATGTTGCCGAATGGTCATGTCATAAAACTTTCTTAGCTGGCTTGTTTTACCTACCTAAAGAAAGGTCCAAGACACAGGTTTTAACCATAATGTATTAAGTCACAGTTATGGTATAGTTATGTATCTATCTGATATCTACAGCCTACTTGCTTGACAACACACAGATGGTTCTCATTTGATTGATGCTGTTTGCTGGTTATTTGGGGTGCCATTGAAAATGAATGGTACCACAACGCATAGCACCTTACCATAGTTTGCAGTAATGCATGGTAAATGCACATTATCACAATGCATTCAATTCTTCACAGCAAAATACAGGAATGTTTAGTGCATTGTGATGCCATTCGCATTCAATGACAACCCATAACCCCTTGCCAATGGCATGTGTTTTGAAGCACACAGCAATACACAGATGAGAACTATCCGTGTGTTGTGATGCAATGTTTTTTATTTAAATCCAAACAACTTTTATTGCCAAGACAATAATAAAAAAAAAATGGAACAGTGCTTACAGAATCTACAATGATGTTACTGCATCAACAAGATTACACATAAATAGAAAACTGTGGATACGCAAATCCTGTAATAGACAGAATAACAGAAATAGTAACCAACAAAACAGAGAACATCAGGATCCATGGCCATCTTGACAATACCTTACTTTTTCCTTTTACCTTTCATTCCTCCCCATTTAGAAGTAAGCATAAATGAGGATAAGGAACAAAGCCAAAAACATACCATTAATAAAAAAACAACAACAGCATCTGGTTCACCAGAGACATCTCATCAGAAAAAATTGGAGATGCATGTGATCTCCACTAAGGGAGAGAAGTGGAGCTACACGCCTGACATAAAATGTCACACCTGCAAAAGCCGATCTGCTATTAATTGAGGAGGGGCAAGCCCAGGTGTATCCAACTAACCCCGCCACACCTGCTGGAGCTTAGATAAGCATTGTGATGTTGGTGTGTGAGTTTTTCCCTCGGGAGTAACAACTTAACATAATTTATCCATTGCTTACTAGTCGGCAGAGCTGACAATAACCAGTACCTTGCTATCAATTTCCTAGCCAGATATAAAAGTCTAGATACCATAACATACACTTCAAGTTGGAACAGTTCCTGATCCAGTGCCCCCAACAGACATTGCAAGGGATCCTGGGGAAAAGTATATTGCGATACTAGAGAAATAAACTGGAGAACCTCACTCCAATATCTATATAGCTTTGGACAGTGCCAGAGCATGTGAATGAAATTGCCCTGTTAGACGCTACACCTCGGACAGTCAGGTGAATCTCGCAAGGGGTCCTATATGCCCAATGGAGAATAAACAATTGAGACAATTTATGAGAGGGAAATAGAGAAATTACTGGAATAGATTCCAGGGCAGCATCCCAGACATCTCCAGCAAACTCTCCAATATCCCTGGACCACTGCATCCTACCCCAGACGACTAGCATGATCCTGTACCATGGTCAACAACTGGGAGTATACACAAGAAATCATTCCCTTCTTATGGGATACCTGCTTTACATCCTTAACAAAAATCAAGTCTGTCAATGTGAGATTAGAATGCAAAGACTGGGCCTGTACTGCATGGCGTAGCTGAAGATAAGGTAAAATTGCTTATGTATAAATGCAAATTCCATTTGCAGTTGTGAAAAGGACTTCAGGGTTACCCCCGAATACAGCTGAGATATAAATTTCAGGCCTCAATCCCTCCAGTGTTGAAAACCCTTCAGTTTAGCCAGTTCTATATATTGTGGATTGTTCCACGAGGTGGTACAGGAGAGAAACCCGCACTCCAGATGTGCCTCAAAAGGTCTGCGGTTGTAGCTATGGATGGAAGGACTGGTAGAGCCATCTCAAGGTGAGAGAGAGCCGAAATGGTGGAATCAGGAAGTGAATTCAAACTTATAATGGGATCAGTATTATCAGATGAATCCCAACCAAACAGTTGCTGCAATTGGGCCACCAGGAAATATAGTCTTGGCTCAGGGACTGCCAGCCCCCCTCACTCCTTGCCATATTGCAACCTGGACAATTTTATCCTAGCCGTCCATTTTTTCCAAATGAGACTCCTAAACTGTGTCTCTATACGATAAAACCATTTCTTAGGAATCCATATGGGAGAATTATGGAAAATATAAAGAAGCTGCGGGGCCAAAATCATTTTAATTAAATTGACCCTACCCACAACCGACAGAGGGAGCTTGCACCAACTGTTATACTTCAATTTTTGCTTATGAAGTAAAGGCAAAAGATTGAGAGAAATATACTGTCTAGGATCAGGAGAAACTACCACCCCCAAATACTTAAATGTAGACACTACTCAGATGTGTTGTGAACAGGCCGGGAGGGGGAGGTCCACAGGATCCATATGCATCAACGCCGATTTATTCCAATTAATTTTAAAGCCAGAGAATCCACCAAAGCGTTCAATAAGGGCCATAACAGCATCTAAGTATGTGGAAGTATCTCCCAAATATAACAGTGTATCATCCGCGTAAAGGGATATCTTTTTCGAGAGATCACCCATTTTAAAACCAATGACACCCGGAGATTTTCTCACCAAAATCGCCAAGGTTCTAACGCCAAAGTGAACAAAAGGGGTGACAGAGGACAGCCCTGCCTCGTCCCCCTCTGCAGCCTGAATGAATCTGACAAATCAACGTTAACCTAGATTCAGGCACTAGGGGCCGTATAGAGAAGATGCACCCAACTAATGAACTTGGAACCAAAGCCGAAACTAGACAATACTTCCCATAAATAAGGCCATTCCACACTATCAAATGCCTTAGATAGTGCCAAAGGTAGAATTGGCCTCCCCCCAGGGTTGTCCACCAGAATTTGCAAATTCAAAAAAAGTTTGTGAATATTATTAGCCATCGCTCTAGAGGGAATAAATCCTGACTGATCTTTATGCATGATATTACCAATGATTGTGCCAGTCTAGTAGCTAGAACCCAGGCCAGCAATTTAGCATATGTAGTCAGAAGCGCAATAGGTCAATAGGAGACTGGTTTTAACCTATTTTTTCCAGGCTTCAATAATACTATAATAACAGCTTCATTCATGGAGGGGGGCAAACCATCACCATCCATGGCAGCATTCAGGACATTGAGCAAGGCCGGGAGGAGTTGTTCATCGTATCTATTATATATTTTGAATGGCAATCTGTCAGAGCCCGGGGATTTATTACTGGGGGTGCCTGTTAAAGCTAATAGCTCCTCAACCGTAATTGGTATATCTAGTTCTCTCTGGTCAGACTCTGATAACACAGGAAAAGGGCAGGTGTCTAGAAACTGCAAAAGCTCAGAATGGGTGGCTACAATTTTAGAAGCGTACAAATCATCATAAAAGTGATGAAAAACTCTCAGAATTTCTCATTTCTCATGACTCATGCAAATCACTCCATCAACATCCTCAATCTTGTCTATAGTAGACACCCCTTGTTGTGATTTCCCACAAGAGCAAGAAGGTGTCCCATACTCTCACCCTCCTCAAAGTATTTTTGTTGCAAAAATAACGCTTCTTATAAGCCACTTGAGTAAGCACTGATTCATAAAGGGACTGGGCCTCTTTCCAGGAGGTACAGTTACGGTAGCTTGGGTCTTGGACCATCTGAACCTCCCTCTGTAGAACATCTAACCGTACCTTCTCCTCACACTCCCTGGATCTACTATTAACTGCTGAAATTTCCCAGATAATCAAGCCCCTCAGGAAGGCCTTCATTGCATCCCAAACCATTCCCGGCCGGGATAGGCCATCATTCCGTTGCAGAGAGTCGACAACTCCCCCGGAATCAACTCAGACTCCGGAAATAGCGTCAACCAAAATGGGTTAACACACCTGTAGTTTAACCTAGAAAGAGGCATGATCAGACTGAGCCCTGGGTTCATACATGGCATCAAACACATATGGCAGGATAATCGAGTTCCCAAGGCCCAACTCTATGTGTGAAAGCTCATCATGAGTACTGCAGAATGAAATAAAAAACAAGAAGCGCACCAGCCTTGCGCATTACCTCAGTAACCAAAATGTATTACTTGTAAAAAATATACTCACAAACAGCGAATAAAATCAAGCATATAAGTCCTCACAGGGACTTGAAGATAACATGAGTCCCATCAGGGGAATGGGTGTTCAGTACAGCTGACGCGTTTCGAAGGGGGTCCCTTCTTCCTCAGAGCTAACTGAACTGTGAGTGCTCTCTCCTATATATACACTTCTGGACTAGACCTAGGCCCTCCCTAATGGGTTGGGCAGTCTCAGGTTGATAGGAGGGGCCAAGATATTGTCAACAGACCATCGATATTTGCAATGCCATTAGAGAGAAATAACATATAAAATATAAAATGTAAAATGCATAAAAAACATAAAAAACCCCATTTTGCATACACCACTTAGTGTGCATATAATCCATCAATTTAGCGATGACACCATAGGAGATAATGATCATGGCTAATACATGATGAAGCATGATATATTATAAATAATTCTCGTGTTCCATGTTTCATTAGTGAGCAATGTGTCCCCTGGACACTTCATCCAGAGGACTTGTTATGAAGCTGGATGGATATATAGCAATAAATGTGACAATAAACATAGATTATTAATAATGATTGTTAATCAACAAATGTCTTGATGGTTGAGTGTCCATAGTGACACAACCACATGTATATATATGTATAAACATATAGACATATACACCCATAATCAGACCTTCAACCCGAAGCTGTGTGTTTTGTGCTACCAGGCAACTGCATGCGTTTCCTGATCCGATGATGAAGAAGATTAAATCAGTGCTCTTAAATCCATAATGCTGTATAGTCAGCCGCAGAGGGAGATCTTGGACTTCCCTCCTTGGCTGCAGGTATACCCAGTGTATGGAACGCACGCTAGTGTACCATGCTCGTCACTGCGCATGCGTGAACCAACATGCGCATGCGCAGTATAAGGAGGAAGGTCCGTCTGCGCGATCACGTGAGCCCGCATCACGCGCATCTGACGGCCACTCTGTACGCGTGCGCCAAACCCGCTCTACTGGGTCAGATACCAGAACTGCTACCCCGCCCCCATCCTCTGACGAGGCTCTCCTTAGGGGAAAAAGACCTGTCTGGAGATTCCCCTCTGACGGGCTTACTGTTATATGCACCTTATAACAGATCAAATGGGGTGGTCAGACGGCCCTGGCTGCCCCACTCCAGGAGTATATTGAAGTGAAGGACATTATCATAAACATATATATATACATGTGTATACACGTCATGCGCACGCGTGTAACACCTTCAGTGCATATGACAGTAATGTTGCTGGTGGGTGTAGAATGTAAAACATATAGGCATACGTTCACATGGACGCCTTCCATGCTTCATGTATACAACACATGTGATGCATGATGATGAATACAGTAAAGTAAAAATAATAATAGAAATATAGTAATATGGTATAAGATAAAATCTATAAAATACAACTAAGACCCTATACACATAATTACGATTAGATATTAAGGTAAGGACCACGTTATAGGCGCTTATGTACCCTAGTGCTTAATTCAATGATATTACTCCTGATCGTGGGAGAGTCTCCTATTGGGGTACTATGATCAAGCATATAAGGCCATCACTTGCACCCTACCCCTAAGATACTCTAATATTTTTAGTTTTAATTTTACTTCTCACTAGGGTGACTGATATTACCAACATATGTGACGGGGCCCTATGTGGAAGATCTATATATTAGGTATGGCCATAAAGAATGTTCTACATACAACAATTATGTAAAGATATGATAGACTTCACATCTATACATTCGGGAGATCCATCAACTGTGGACTTGCAGTATATTAACAGTCTTAAGGAGTCACTAGTTCACACCAAACTACTAAAGAGACCATATATGTCCTTGTAGTATGGGACAGTAGGATGAAAGATTGTTATTGTCAGGGCTAGTGATAGGTAACCACATTCCTTACACTCAGAACATTCCTGTTGACAACAATATATATATTACTAGATACAATTGATATATTAAATCGCAAACTGAAATTGGGGTGGAAAAAAGTAGAGATAACCTGATTGCGTTTGCACTACCTAGTGGCTAAATAAGAGTATGGATCTCAAGGTCATCGTTTAAACCTCTAGGAGACAGGGTACCCAATGTGAAGATCCAAAAACTTTCTCTTCTGCAGAGCTCTTGGTATCTACTCCCACTATCTAAATCCTTTGTAATTGCCTCTATTCCAAAGACTTTCAGTCCATCGTAATTACTCTGATGTTTTTCTTTAAAATGACGGGGGACTGAGTATTTATCTTTTACCAATTTTATATTACTTTTATGCTCGCTGATGCGTGTCCTTAGACACCGTGAGGTCCGGCCTACATATAGTAGGCCACAAGGGCAGATTAGGCCATAGACGACAAACGACGTCCCACAGTTGATAAACTGTTTGATGGAAAATCTCCTGCCATCTGTGCTCAAGAAATCTTTTTTTCTATGCCATATGACTCCACATGTGCCACAATTAGGAACGCTACATCTGTAGCTACCCTTTTGGTCAAATATCACTGACCATGGACCTGGGTTAGATGTCGGCTGGTGGTTCCTTTTACGTACTCTACTAGGCGCTATTATGCTCCTGAGATCTCTAGGTTTCCTGAAAATTAGTGTGGGTTTATCAGGGAGTACCTTTCCTAGAGTTGGATCGTTTTTTAAAATGTTCCAATTTTTCGACAGAGTGTGTTTGATATCCCAGGCTTTGTTACTAAATCTAGTACAAAAACGTACTTCGTTCTTAATATAAGTGCCAGTGGTAGTCTGAGAGTTAGCGCCAGCTTCCGTGACAATAGAATCTATAGGATTGCTGTCATAAAGGGCTAGATATTTATTAAAGGCTGTTTCGATAAGCTGTACATCATACCCTTTCTCCTCAAATTTCTTTTTAAGGATCAAACTTTGTTCTAAGTAGTCTTTTTTCATAGTACACGTACGTTGTAGCCTACAAAACTGTCCAAAAGGAACATTACGAATCCATTGGGGATGGTGGTTGCTCTTGGCGTGTAGGTATGAATTACCCGCTGTAGGTTTGAAATATGTTTTTGAGCATATCTGGCCGTTGATATCATGTCTTAATTCTAAGTCTAAAAAGACTAGATTGTCATCATCAATTACATGAGTGAATGTGATATCATACGGATTATTTCCACAATGTTTAAGGAACCCCTCCAGCTGGGAATCTGTACCATTCCAGATGATAATAATATCATCAATATACCTTCCATATAGGATAAGGTTTGCACTGTAGGGATTATTCGTCCAGATATAGTTATTTTCCCAGTAACCCATGAAAATATTTGCATAGCTAGGAGCAAATCTTGCGCCCATGGCGGTGCCCTGAATCTGGCGATAGTGTTTATCCAGAAAGGAGAAGTTATTATGCTCTAGGGCAAATTCAATGCAGTTGTATAAAAATTGCATTTGTGTATAGTGGAGTGGTGAATTTATGGCTAGAAAATGCTGAATGGCTCGGAGACCATGATCATGTTTAATGGACGTGTATAAAGATACCACATCCAAAGAAAGCCATCTGTACCCCTCTTCCCACTTATACCCTGCCAGTATATCCAGTATGTGACTGGAGTCTTTGACATAGGATGAAAGATTTACTACTATATCTTTAAGGAAGTAATCGATATAGCTGCCTAGATTGCATGATATTACCAATGATTTTGAAACCAACACCATTAGCAATAAATCAGATAAATTTGAAAGGGATAGACTGGATTACTCACATGGGTGTGAGTTCAATTGGAAACAGAAGTCTTCCAGTGCACCTGCTTCACAGTCCAATAGCTTATGGAACAATACACATCCATCTAGACCTGAAACCACAAATAATATATCAGGTCATAATTCACAAGGGCCCTCTAAATCAAAAAATGTGTATAAAGGCTCCAAACCTACCTATAATCAGTCTAAGACCCATCAGTATAACTCTTACACACAGAATAAAAAACAAAATGCTAGTAATAAAGGACATTATTCCACCAGGCAGCCATATAAGACTACGCACCATAAAGCTCATTCATCACACATCAATCACCCCAATGGCCCAGTATCATCATCCACTAGGAACCATACGGGCACTCAGTATAAGGGGTCACTAGCCCATGAAAATACAACATCGGAACCACTATCTCCTTACAATTACAGAACAGCTCAGAACTGTCCTAGTTTTCACCAAGATTTCAACCATGTGTCCAGTTATCCAAATTATATGGGCCCAAAGGGACCATTGGATACGGATGGTCATGGTAATATATATTCAGACCAAAATCAATTTCATTTTTTAAGGGAAGCGGCTGCGAACCACTCATTGTCCGCAGCCCCAGTAGATCAAACATTACCATCAATTCCCCCAAGGAAAAAGAGAGAAAGCGGACGAGACGAGGGAAGAGAGGGGGAAAGAGACACCAAAAGAGGAAGGAGATGAATAGCAAAGTTCCCCTCTCTACTACTAAAATCTATAATCTATCAAAATCAATTTTTTCTGACTCAGAACTTGAACTCCTGAAAAAGGGCCTTAATTTTGCACCTCCAAATCCACCTAACTTATTTGAACTGTTTGTGGATCTAAACAAGTTCATTCGGAATCTGACAGTAAAGAGATTTTTTCTCCTCAAAAATGACATTACTACAGACAGCGCCAACGATGTACATCTTCCACCGAATTCTCCCGTGTTAGACGTTTCACTTGAAAAGCCTATTTTAAATATCCTTGAAGACCTTTACACGGAAGATGCGTCCACGGAGAGTGATTTAGAATATCTTACTCTCACAGAGATGGCGACTGTCTCTCAGGGAGAAATTATACATACGGGTTTTAAACCCAAATCCATGTTCTATCCGCATTGGGTCAAAGGTCATTTTGTACCTACCTTTTACGAGACAGTACTTGCGGATTTTAGGAAAATCTGTAATACGAATGCATTCACACGGAGGCATTATCTACAACAGGATCCACTAAAAATCCCACTTAAGATCCTCAAAGAGAACAAGGATGTAGTGATTAGGCAAGCAGATAAAGGAGGAGGCCTGGTCATTCAAGACCGTGACACTTATATTTCCGAAGCCCTGAGACTCCTTAATGACCGCCAAACCTACGAAATCCTACCCAATGACCCCACAGTCCAATATCAATCTAAATATAAATCACTCTTAGAAACAGCACTAAGAGAAGAAATATTAACCAAAGAAGAATTTCTCTTTTTATTTGTCAAACACCCCACCACTCCATTCTTTTATCACATTCCAAAAATACATAAGAACAAAGACAATCCCCCTGGGAGACCCATTGTCTCTGGCATAGGTAGCCTGACAAGCAATCTAGGCAGCTATATCGATTACTTCCTTAAAGATATAGTAGTAAATCTTTCATCCTATGTCAAAGACTCCAGTCACATACTGGATATACTGGCAGGGTATAAGTGGGAAGAGGGGTACAGATGGCTTTCTTTGGATGTGGTATCTTTATACACGTCCATTAAACATGATCATGGTCTCCGAGCCATTCAGCATTTTCTAGCCATAAATTCACCACTCCACTATACACAAATGCAATTTTTATACAACTGCATTGAATTTGCCCTAGAGCATAATAACTTCTCCTTTCTGGATAAACACTATCGCCAGATTCAGGGCACCGCCATGGGCGCAAGATTTGCTCCTAGCTATGCAAATATTTTCATGGGTTACTGGGAAAATAACTATATCTGGACGAATAATCCCTACAGTGCAAACCTTATCCTATATGGAAGGTATATTGATGATATTATTATCATCTGGAATGGTACAGATTCCCAGCTGGAGGGGTTCCTTAAACATTGTGGAAATAATCCGTATGATATCACATTCACTCATGTAATTGATGATGACAATCTAGTCTTTTTAGACTTAGAATTAAGACATGATATCAACGGCCAGATATGCTCAAAAACATATTTCAAACCTACAGCGGGTAATTCATACCTACACGCCAAGAGCAACCACCATCCCCAATGGATTCGTAATGTTCCTTTTGGACAGTTTTGTAGGCTACAACGTACGTGTACTATGAAAAAAGACTACTTAGAACAAAGTTTGATCCTTAAAAAGAAATTTGAGGAGAAAGGGTATGATGTACAGCTTATCGAAACAGCCTTTAATAAATATCTAGCCCTTTATGACAGCAATCCTATAGATTCTATTGTCACGGAAGCTGGCGCTAACTCTCAGACTACCACTGGCACTTATATTAAGAACGAAGTACGTTTTTGTACTAGATTTAGTAACAAAGCCTGGGATATCAAACACACTCTGTCGAAAAATTGGAACATTTTAAAAAACGATCCAACTCTAGGAAAGGTACTCCCTGATAAACCCACACTAATTTTCAGGAAACCTAGAGATCTCAGGAGCATAATAGCGCCTAGTAGAGTACGTAAAAGGAACCACCAGCCGACATCTAACCCAGGTCCATGGTCAGTGATATTTGACCAAAAGGGTAGCTACAGATGTAGCGTTCCTAATTGTGGCACATGTGGAGTCATATGGCATAGAAAAAAAGATTTCTTGAGCACAGATGGCAGGAGATTTTCCATCAAACAGTTTATCAACTGTGGGACGTCGTTTGTCGTCTATGGCCTAATCTGCCCTTGTGGCCTACTATATGTAGGCCGGACCTCACGGTGTCTAAGGACACGCATCAGCGAGCATAAAAGTAATATAAAATTGGTAAAAGATAAATACTCAGTCCCCCGTCATTTTAAAGAAAAACATCAGAGTAATTACGATGGACTGAAAGTCTTTGGAATAGAGGCAATTACAAAGGATTTAGATAGTGGGAGTAGATACCAAGAGCTCTGCAGAAGAGAAAGTTTTTGGATCTTCACATTGGGTACCCTGTCTCCTAGAGGTTTAAACGATGACCTTGAGATCCATACTCTTATTTAGCCACTAGGTAGTGCAAACGCAATCAGGTTATCTCTACTTTTTTCCACCCCAATTTCAGTTTGCGATTTAATATATCAATTGTATCTAGTAATATATATATTGTTGTCAACAGGAATGTTCTGAGTGTAAGGAATGTGGTTACCTATCACTAGCCCTGACAATAACAATCTTTCATCCTACTGTCCCATACTACAAGGACATATATGGTCTCTTTAGTAGTTTGGTGTGAACTAGTGACTCCTTAAGACTGTTAATATACTGCAAGTCCACGGTTGATGGATCTCCCGAATGTATAGATGTGAAGTCTATCATATCTTTACATAATTGTTGTATGTAGAACATTCTTTATGGCCATACCTAATATATAGATCTTCCACATAGGGCCCCGTCACATATGTTGGTAATATCAGTCACCCTAGTGAGAAGTAAAATTAAAACTAAAAATATTAGAGTATCTTAGGGGTAGGGTGCAAGTGATGGCCTTATATGCTTGATCATAGTACCCCAATAGGAGACTCTCCCACGATCAGGAGTAATATCATTGAATTAAGCACTAGGGTACATAAGCGCCTATAGCGTGGTCCTTACCTTAATATCTAATCGTAATTATGTGTATAGGGTCTTAGTTGTATTTTATAGATTTTATCTTATACCATATTACTATATTTCTATTATTATTTTTACTTTACTGTATTCATCATCATGCATCACATGTGTTGTATACATGAAGCATGGAAGGCGTCCATGTGAACGTATGCCTATATGTTTTACATTCTACACCCACCGGCAACATTACTGTCATATGCACTGAAGGTGTTACACGCGTGCGCATGACGTGTATACACATGTATATATATATGTTTATGATAATGTCCTTCACTTCAATATACTCCTGGAGTGGGGCAGCCAGGGCCGTCTGACCACCCCATTTGATCTGTTATAAGGTGCATATAACAGTAAGCCCGTCAGAGGGGAATCTCCAGACAGGTCTTTTTCCCCTAAGGAGAGCCTCGTCAGAGGATGGGGGCGGGGTAGCAGTTCTGGTATCTGACCCAGTAGAGCGGGTTTGGCGCACGCGTACAGAGTGGCCGTCAGATGCGCGTGATGCGGGCTCACGTGATCGCGCAGACGGACCTTCCTCCTTATACTGCGCATGCGCATGTTGGTTCACGCATGCGCAGTGACGAGCATGGTACACTAGCGTGCGTTCCATACACTGGGTATACCTGCAGCCAAGGAGGGAAGTCCAAGATCTCCCTCTGCGGCTGACTATACAGCATTATGGATTTAAGAGCACTGATTTAATCTTCTTCATCATCGGATCAGGAAACGCATGCAGTTGCCTGGTAGCACAAAACACACAGCTTCGGGTTGAAGGTCTGATTATGGGTGTATATGTCTATATGTTTATACATATATATACATGTGGTTGTGTCACTATGGACACTCAACCATCAAGACATTTGTTGATTAACAATCATTATTAATAATCTATGTTTATTGTCACATTTATTGCTATATATCCATCCAGCTTCATAACAAGTCCTCTGGATGAAGTGTCCAGGGGACACATTGCTCACTAATGAAACATGGAACACGAGAATTATTTATAATATATCATGCTTCATCATGTATTAGCCATGATCATCATCTCCTATGGTGTCATCGCTAAATTGATGGATTATATGCACACTAAGTGGTGTATGCAAAATGGGGTTTTTTATGTTTTTTATGCATTTTACATTTTATATTTTATATGTTATTTCTCTCTAATGGCATTGCAAATATCGATGGTCTGTTGACAATATCTTGGCCCCTCCTATCAACCTGAGACTGCCCAACCCATTAGGGAGGGCCTAGGTCTAGTCCAGAAGTGTATATATAGGAGAGAGCACTCACAGTTCAGTTAGCTCTGAGGAAGAAGGGACCCCCTTCGAAACGCGTCAGCTGTACTGAACACCCATTCCCCTGATGGGACTCATGTTATCTTCAAGTCCCTGTGAGGACTTATATGCTTGATTTTATTCGCTGTTTGTGAGTATATTTTTTACAAGTAATAAATTTTGGTTACTGAGGTAATGCGCAAGGCTGGTGCGCTTCTTGTTTTTTATTTCATTCTGCAGTGCTGATTGGGCTTCCCCAGCCTTGTTTTGGAGCCGCACAGCCCTTTATGCATTGGTGGACGATTCCTTCAGGCCTGGTTCCATCTGTCTGCCACCTGTCTGAGTCCCAGAGCGCAGGAGAATTCTTTTTCGATTTACTGTAGCTCATCATGAGTAGCAGAGTAACAATAATAGCATTTTGCTGTCGAATACTTCAACAGCCACACATCTCAGAGGCCCAATTTCACCAATAAATTAGCAAATGGGGTGGACTGAGGGGATAATTGTCTGTCCCTACCGCCCAAGGGCAATCTATCCAAGGTAGGGAGTAAGCAATTGTTATAATCTCCAATAGGGGAGCATCAAGGTGATTGGTCATAAATTGAGCTAGGCGTTTAATGACCTCTGAAGAGTAGGGTGGAGGAATATATATTGCAGTCACTACGCACCCATTCAAAGTATACAGTAGGAAAATATACCTGCCCTCCGCATCAATCCACTGCTGCACATGAAAAAATTGAACGGAATTAACAATGAGGATACTCACACCTATAGATAATGTGGAGTGGAAAGAATGATATTGTATGGGAAATAAACGGGAGCGGAGGGTACCGACAGTGTCAGATTTCAAATGGGTTTCCTGCAAACATACTACAGATGGTTTTAAATGTTTAAGTACAATGAAGACAGCACCCTGTTTGGCTCTATCCCCGAGGCCCTTTACATTCCTGGATAAATACATCAATTCTTTATGGGAGACAGACATAATACAAATGGAGAAAATAAGAAGGATAACACAGTCGTGGACAGATATAGAACCCCCCCCCCCCAGGAAACGGTGAGCGGTTAGGCAGCAGGAGGCACCCAGATCACATGGGTCAGGGTGGCCAGAAGAACAGCCTACAGAAAGCAGGAAAGACAGACCCAGTAACATTTACTCCACTAAATATAGACATCCCAGGTGAACCATAAACAAAACAAGGGAGAAAACTGCAATTTTCACCAACATGTAGGCCAAAAGAGCCAAAATAATGTTGGCTGAAAACACTGGCAGGAGGCCAAAAGGTCCCCTCAGGACCAAAAACAGGCTGGGGTTTACACAATGTCTCATGGACATGCACACAGCAGGTAAATGTAGGGAAAGCGTAAGAGGGGAGGAGCCCCAACTAAAAAGTGAGAAACAAAAAAAGGAAGGTGAATCTGAGTTTAAGGCACTAAGGATCAACCTGATCCCCAAAGTAAAGTTCCAGGAGAGTTCGCCAAGCGATGTTCCACTCCATCCAACCACTGTAAGGCTACATTAGGTCTATCAAAGAAATGAAAAGTGTCCTCCGCAATCACTCGAAGTTTAGTTGGCTATAGCATGGCATACTGAAGGCCCAAAGCCCAAAGACATTTTTTGACATCCAGGAATTTTGCACGTTGCGTTTGAACTTCCGTGGAAAAATCTGGAAATAAGGATACTTGAAAATTATCAACCGACAGGCTACTATTGCTTCTGGCCTTGGAGAGAATGGTGTCTCTGTCCCAATAATTGAGGAGTCTAAACAAAAAGAGCCGAGGAGGAGCACCGACCGGTGGAGCAGGTGCTGGGACTCTGTGAGCATGCTCCACAGCAAACATGGGGGAGAATGCATCACTGCCACAGGTAGAGGTCAGTCAGGCTTCAATAAAGGCTACAGGATTTTTACCCTCAGCATGCTCTGGTATGCCACTGCGCGCACATTGTTGCGGCATGACCAATGTTCCAAATCTTCTAATCTAGAGTCATTAGTAAAAGCGATTGATTGCACATATTGCACATCCCTATGTAATGGTTGCCAGTCATCTTCCAAGATGCTCACTCTCCCCTCCAAGGCCACAGTGTGATCCCGCAATTTCTGCATATCTTGATGCACCAGGGTCAATTCCATCCTCATCCCCTTCACTTCCCCAGTAAGGACCACGTCACATGAGGTGCATGTAGTAACTGCAGAAAAAATCTCTCTAAGTGTAGGTTCAGGATTATCTTTAATAGGAGCAGCAGCCTGTGTCCTATGAGACTGGGATGGTGGGATACTTACTGTGGGACTGTAGGATGGGATCTTTTGGTCTGCCAGTGCAAGAGGGATCTGAGTTCAGCCTGTACAGTCTAAGTCCGGATCAATAGCTGAGTCCAAAAGTTGTTTTTGGGAAGTTTCCCTGGAGAGTGGCCTGGCAAAGAACTTTTGAGCAGCCTCCCTCTGCTTCTCCTTGGATACATGGAGCAGGGAACCGCCATCTTGCCCAGCCGACACAGGCAAGGCCTGAGTTTCTTTCCCCCTTTTAGCCATCTCTGATCAAGATAAACAGGGCACCAAGGGAAAGCAGGGGGGGGGTCGGAGTATACCCTGGGTTCCTGAGATGCTGTTTTAACCGGAGAACAATGTGCCAATCAGGATAAGCGGCAGGATACAGAGCGGAGCTCATTGAACACACGTCCTACTGCGTGTGATTTTGGCCACGCCACCGTGATGCACTGTTTAACAAAGAAGGTCCATATGCAGTTGTGGGTGTATTGTAGTGAGTGGAATGGCTGCCTTAATTGCAATAGATGTGAAAGCGCACCATACAACATGTTTGCAATAGTGTAGTACAGGAAAATACTTCTACAGTTTATAATCTTTGAATAATGGAAAATCCAATGTATGATAAATAATAAGTACAGCTGTGAAAGATTAGTATCACCTCAAAATTAAATTAGTTAATTTGATTTCAAAATAAATATTTTAATTAAATTTGCATTATGATTTGTCTAAATAGTAGACAAATCATCATATATATTTAAAGTCAATACAAAATAAAAATGTTTGGTCCACTAAGAAAAATGAAGGTCAAAGCTGTATTTACAATATTACACATTCTGTGAGCATGCTTTTATTTTTAGCTTTACAAAAATAAATTGCTATAATGATGTCACCTTAAGAATGTCAATTTTAGAAAAATGTATATTGTTCAGTTTTTTTATTATGTTGAAAACATATAATAAATATTTTTTTTTATCAATTTCGTCATTATACTGTATATTATTAGACTAAATCATATGGAAAGATAAATATTGTCTACAGAAAATAAAAAATGCAATACATCACAATTAGATAAAAAAAAAAATAAACCCAATACAAATACAGCAAATTTCTCAGCTGGAAATGCTCTTCACATGATAAATGATATCTTTTGTTCCCATTTCTGTAGTGTGCTCCATTCCATTTGTCACAATTCATCAGAGGAAGCAGATTTCTTCACACCCAGAATAAATAGCCTTATCAGCAAAAGAGACTGTTTCCAAATGGATTTTAATACCAATTATTCAGTATTAATTCACATTTGTGCCTCAAATATATTTAGGTGAAATCTAGCATTTTTAGAGGTCAACCTTTAGGTGGACAAAATAGTTTTTATTGTAACATGGGATAGATTTTGAAAAACATTTTCCTACTTATGCAATAATTACTGAAACAACATGTAAATAACAGAGGCTACAGTCTTGGAAAAATCAGTTTATATATGCATAGAAAACTAGCTAAAAGACCATATTCAGAGAGTAGTGGTTAACAATTCATACACTGAAAGGTTATTAGTGGTGTACCCGAAGGTTCAATGTTGGGACCCTTACGGTTTAATACATTTATAAATTATATGCTGTAGGGTCTGGGATTAAAAGTACCACTTCAGTGTTTGCGGATGACACTATGCTGTGCAGTGGAATAAGGATCTTACAGGATGTCTCCAACTTACAAGTAGACCACAATGCACTTTTAACTGGAAAACTATGGGCACCAGTTCACAAAAAGGATATCAGAGAACTGGAGAAAAGTGCAAAGAAGGACAACCAAACAGATAAGAGGCATACAGGAGCTCAGATATGAGGAAAGACTAGCTGAATTGAATGTATTTACTCTTGAGAAGAAGAAATTAAGGGGGGGGGGGATATGATCAACGTTTGGTGGTCCATATGGCCAAACTTGGTGTAGAGTTATTCGCTTTAAGGTCATCACAGAGGGCAAGGGGGCAGTCTTTACTTCTGGAAGAAAAGAGATTTACCCTCCAAATACAGAAAGGCTTATTCACAATAAAATGTAAAAATGTGGAATAGACTCCCTCAAGAGTTGGTTCTGGACAGCTCTTTAGATTGTTTCAAAAAAAAGGCCTGGAATCTTTCCGAAATATTCACAAAATATAACTGGATACTAATATTTAAAGGTAAAGTTGAGCCAGAAAATATCCAATTGCCTCTTGGGGAATTTGGGGAATGAGGAAGGAACGTTTTCCGCCATTGGAGCAAATTGGCTGTTTTATAAAAATAATATTTTTTTAAATATATTCTTCAGATTTTTTTTAACATATAAAAAAGTAATTTTAGCATATATTTTTACATATATTTGTAAAAGCATTCCAAAAATGTATATTTGTATTTTTAAAGACATACAGTATATTTGAAATGTATTTTTAAAAATATTTTTCCTATTTTGTAATTAAAATGCTATATATATATATATTTATTGAAATATATTGAATACGGCCAGAATTGTAGTATTTCAAATATATGTCAATATATTTGGGAAGAATATTTTTAAAATATATTTCAAATATATTTTTCTTCCATATGGGAGGTCAGGTTTACATCAGGATCAGGAGATAAAGCCGCATGAAATCATGGTCACAAACTCATGGCATATGCAATTTATAAGAAGTTTCTATAGAAGTTAATGAGCCTGTAATCCGTACCTAAACTGAACTGCACTTCTCAGAAACCAGATAGGACTCTTTTTCAATCCTCACTGAATCCGCACTGCTAGTACGTGAACAGGCACCATAGGAAGCAATGTTATTTCACATGTCCTGCAGATTGGATGAGGTTAAAATCTCTCTCAAGGAGAAAAATAGGTTCACTTTGGAAAACAACCTAACTTTGCAAGGAAATTTTCTCTTAGCTTAGTGAATATGGTAAAAATTCACTTTGCATACTGCATGCTCTATAGGTTCAATTTGGAACTTTGGCCCTTGAACTTTCCACTTGACCCCTTGAGGTGCTAATGCTGGACCCTGATGTGATGAAGCTGGTTACTACCATTTATGCCCACCTCCAGGTTGCCGAAATTAACCCCTTTCAAATTGCTCTTCGTAAGTGGGAGGCGGTTCACCTCAGGCTGCCTGGGGAGGGTTGGGAGGAGACGGTGGAGGTCTGTTTCCAAGATCTTATTAGCACTGCTGATAAGTTTATTCAATTCAAATTCATACATCATCTTCACTATACCCAGGCTCAGCTGGCACGCATGGACTTTGGATCAGCGCACTCATGTCCCCATTGTGGTCTTGATCATGCTGATCTGTTACACATGTTTTGTGCCTGCCCATCCCTTGCTTCATATTGGCAGGTCCTCTTTACTTTTTTGATGAAACTTTGCATTTGCCGGTGCCACGTACCCTGGAAGTTGGCCTGCTGGGTATTTTGAATGGTTTTGTCCCTCACACTCAGTCTAGGATATTAATACATTTTCTCTTGTTTAATGCTATAAAACTTGTTTTGTTAAATTGGAAGGGTGATACTCCGCCTTCTAGACACCGATTTTATTGAATGATTAATCTAGCGCTGCCTTGATATAAGCTGATCTATAAAGGATGGGGCTGCCCTAAAAAATTTATGAAAATTGGGCAATCTTGGCTGGATATAGCGGACTCTTTCTGGGGGGATACTCTCTTGTCACATCCATTGTCACAGGGTTGAGTGGTTGGATTTTTTGTGCTAATGATCTCTTCTGATATGTATGGGAGCTGATGGTGCGGGTGTTTGTGTTTGCTTGTGTCTGTTGTATGTGTTTGACTGTGTGTTTGTATGCTTTTGACTGTTTACCCGTTATGCTATTTTTTTTTTTGTGATTCTCATTGTTATATGTAAGGGGCTCTTGGCCTGGAAATAAATTGTTAATTGTTTTTGATCCCTTTCTGTGTACCCTTACTTTTCGGTTTTAGTTTTGGGTTCCTGTCATTATTTGTCTTTTCTTTCTGTTATTGTTTGTGTTTTATAAATGCAAAATAAATAAACACCTTTAAAAAAAAAATCACCTTGCAAATAATGCTCAATACACACAGTATATTATTTTTTAATTATTATCATTTGATTGCAAGTGATTGGAAGATGGAAGATAGCAGAGCTTCACTAAGCAAAAGGGAATTTTCCTTGCAATGTAAAAATTCACTTTACTGAGAGAAAATACTATTTGCCTTTCTGTAAATAAACCTCATTGTCTCTGTCACTTCTTTAGATGAGTGAATTCCTTGGCGATAGTGCTGCTTTCACTTTCCAATGTGCTTCAATATTATTATTTTTTTTCATCAATAGACTTACTGAAGTCTATAGTAATATATAGTCTAATATATAGTCTATAGTAATATATAGCTTTATTAACCAGAGGATTTACCCCCTTCCTGACCAGGCCATTTTTTGCGATACAGCGCTGAGTTACTTTAACTGACAATTGCGTGGTCATGCAATGCTGCACCCAAATGAAGACGTCATTCATGGCGAAACTAGTAGGGCTTGGCTTGCTGGATGCTGACGTCTGTGGAGAAGATTGAGTCACGAGCGCTGTAGTGAGTGTGCGGGGAACAGAAGACTGTTATACCATTTGCTGTTTTATGCTGTTATACTGGTGTCAGTGAAGACACCCTTTTTGTGAGTGTAAATCTTTATTAAATTGTTGGATACTTTTATAAAAAAACTGGCTGCACCATGATTTTCTCTTTCATTCCCAAACATGACCTCGGTGGAGAGATATAAAAAGAGAGAGTGATATAATGCTCCTGGAACCATTATATTGAGTGGTGGATACCTACCTTATGGATGATTGTGTAGCTATTGATCATCACACCTGAGAAGTTGATTCATTGCATCTGCTCCCAGAGCAAAAAGCATTTTTTGCTGATCTAGAGATTGATCAGCATGGAGCTCTGGTGAGTTACCCAACTTTACTTTGGTGGTGGATTTTGGCACAATTTCTTTGAGAGCACCTGAATTTGAAAAGGATTTGTTTGGACATTTGAAGAAATTCAGAATTTGACATTTTTTTATATTCACAAATTTAATTATTTAAATTACTTATGCACTAAAAAATTTTTTGCACATAATTTTGATATTTTTTTATATTAATTGAGAATAGATATATATATCTTTTGCACTAATGTTTCTACACTAAATTAGGAATGGTTTGTGGTTTTAGTGCATTCCTTTATTTAAGTTATAGCACTAAGAAATTTATTTGTTTTTTTGAGGTAGAATTGCTGCTTTAAAGTATTAAGGGTGTGGCGCTTTTATTACACTTGTGAAATGAAAATTACGTCCTTTTTTTCCCACAATTAGAGCTTTCTTTCAGTGGTATTGGTCCTCTGTGCGTTTTTTATTTTTTCCACTATAAATAAAAAAATACTGACAATTTTTAGAAAAAAACAATATTTTTGACTTTTTGCTATTAAACATGTCCTGTAAAAAAAATAAAAACTAAATCAACTGGTTAATATCCACTTGGCGACCACCCTATAGCAGTTTTACTGCTACAGGGCAGCCGCTGTGAGCAGAATCATGGATATATACGTAATTCTGCACTTCCACATAGGGGGCACGCCGCTTTTGCTGTGAGTTGTTGCAGCAGATGTCAATCAGCATGTGCCAGCCAATGGATGTCACACGCTGATCGGCAATAAGAGACACTGAACACAGTTTTGTAAACAAGGCAGAGCTGTATCCTGTCAGGGGCGATCACTTGGATTTTGTTTCCCTGCAAAGGAGGGAAACAAAGCAGGCACATCCCCTAGTAAAAAACACCTTATAGTACACACAACAAGCACTGTTAGGCACACATTTAACCCTTTGATCGTCCTAGATAGTAACCCCTTCCCAGCCAGTGTCATTAGAACAGTACACATATTTTTAGCAGTGATCACTGTATGAGTGTCAATGGTTCCCACAAAGTGTCAATTAATGTCAGTTAATGTCAGACTGTCCGGCACAATATTGCAGTCCCGCTGATCGCTGTTATTAAGTGTATAAAATAAATAAATAAATAAACATTCTAGTATATCTACCTTAATTTGTAGATGCTATTACTTTTGTTCAAACCAATCAATATACAGTTATAGGGATTTTGTTTAACAAAAATATGCAGCAGAATACATATTGGCTAAATGTATTAAGATTTTTTTTTTGGGGGGGGGGGGATATGTCTTATAGCAAAAAGTAAAAAATATTGTTTGTTTTTCAAAATTTTCGGTCTTTTTTTTGTTTATAGCGCAAAAAATTTAAAAAAAGAGGTGATCAAATACCACCAATAGAAAGCTCTATTTGTGGGGAAAAAATGATATAAATATAATTTAGTTACATGTTGCATAACTGTGTCAGTTAAAATAATGCAGTGCTGTATAGCAAGAAATGGCCTGGTCATGAAGGGGGGTAAATCTGGAAGTGGATATTATAAAACCACTACCATACCATATTATAATGTTGCCCTGGCCATAACTACCTGCCTGTTGCATGTGCCAACAACATCAATAAATATTTATTTAAAAAAAAAAAACCCATTCAATTTTTCTTGTTTAGCTGGTAATGTTGCTGATGCTTCTGTGCTGTTTCATTCCAGTTGAAAAACAAAGTTTATAAAAGGATTTCAGCTGGTCCCTCTTCTCAGTGTCAATTCTCAGTGCCCAGGTTGTTTTTGATGTGGAGCTGAACATCTAAAAAAAAAAAAAAGATAACACTATTGTTGTCTTCTGTTTTTCTGTCTACCCAGCCCATGACACGGATGCTCTTGCTGCTGTGATGCTCCACTCCTGAAAAAAAAAAAAGATAAAATTGTTCTTTTTTGTCTACTTCTTCATTGCAAGCTGTCCAGTACTAGATGCAGATGCATATGTTGAAAATCAACAAAGAACATTTTTTCCCAGCTTTTCTTTAAAAAAAATGTAAACTGTCTAAAGAAATGTTTAACCATGGTAAATTTAAAAATTACATTTGAAAAAATTATGACTTTTATATTTTTATTTTCTCTGTGCAATAGGTTAAAGTTAGTGTCCAAAAGATTGATTTCCATATAAACACTCTCCCTACATCTGGGAAATCAAGGCACATTTTTATTTTCATTTAACTTACTTTTTTGTAGGTGTCAAAATTCTCTTCTTTGACCCTGTGATGTCATTATAGGGGCTTCTGAGAAAAGAGTGATCCAAAATGGCTTCCTGCTTCATTTGCTCCAAGCACAGGGCACCCTATTGAGTATATTGCCAGTGAAAATGGAAATTACCAGCAGTGATATTTCTGCTAATCCTCCTCCTCATTCCAAGGCTTGCTGTGGTTGAGAACACTGCGGTGAATTTCTGGAGGAAGACCAAGAGGCTGGCAGGATGAATCACTGTTTATTTTTTGTAAAAAGTAACTCCACTTTTGTTGTGAAAAAAACAATTTCCCCTGGGTGATCACTGTACAGGGATTTTACCAAACTTTGTTGCAGAGTCCTACCTGTTTCTGCTCTGAAGTAACTTCTACAAAGTGAATCTGAATGGTAATGACTGTTTTCATTATTAATCAGCTGATGCACTTGCAGTGTTCAACTAAGGAAAATGCCTTGCATCTTGATCTTTAGAAGTCTACATCCCTATCTCACCAAAAATGACATTTTTGTTCCAGAGGATGCTTAAAATCTGATTTGTATGTTAGTGTAGACTAGGAAAATCAGTGAACCAATCACACTGATCACAGTAGGAAATTACATTTGTGGGGGGTGTTCTGTACACCATTGGTGTACAGAACACCTTCAGGTTGCCATATTGTATTGAATTTTATAGAAAATTCCAGCGCTGCAGATTAACCGCTTGTCGCTCACCCACCTGCAAAGTACTGCGCACGGGTGACAGCTACAAGCAAAGTGACATATGGGTATGTTGCTCTGGCTGTACTAACACAGGGGCGCTCCTCGCCCGTGACTGCTGTGTCCAAGGAACACAGCGGAATGAAGATCCCAGTGAATGGGACCCGGTGATCATGGCAGCCAGCGCCATTAGTACAGTTACATAGTTACATAGTTAGTCTGGCTGAAAAAAGACAAAAGTCCATCCAGTTCAACCATAGAAAAAAAGAAGTTATAATCCTATACCCAGAGCTGATCCAGAGGAAGACAAAAAAACCCAGCAAAGCACGATCTAATTTGCTCCTGTCTGGTCAGGAAGGGGGTAAATCTTCCAAAGGGCAAATGGTTAAAAAGGAAAAGTACAATATGACTTGTGTTGTAATTGTATATGAATTTTTTTTTCATTATTTTTTTCCCACGAGTGTTGAGTTACCCTTTAAAGAAGAAATACAATTTGATATGTATAATTTTGTATCCATATGTAATTTTTTTCAAGGAATGCATTAGAGATGTTTAAATGGTAGGTATATTTATATAAGTTTTATTTATATAAGTAAAAATGTGTGTTTTCCATAGAAGTTAATCAGATCCTAAAAGTAATTTTTCAAGCATACAAACACATGTATTTATTGGTAATATGTACAATGTATAGACAATAGTCTGTTTTTCTTTATCTAATGTTTTTGTATGAAGCCCAGTAAATATGGATTGATCATATACACACTAACTACTTGTCTTAATTTGTATCAACTTTCAGTGGGAACACGGGGGGGGGGAACGCAGTTCCGGCACCTCCAGCACTGAATATATGTAAAGGCAAGGGGTGTGCTGGAGAATCTATTGATGCTGGCTGCTGGGGGGTCTATTGTAACTGGTGGGGATTCACTTTTGTGTGAGGGCCTATTGTTGCTGGTTGGGATCTAATGTTGCTGGGGTTCTTATGTTGCTGGTACGAATCTACTGTTGAGGAAGAGGTTGCTGGCTGCTGGTGGATATAATGATGCTGTGGTAGATCTTTTGCTGCTAGGGGTGAAGTTTTGTGGGTGATCTATTATTGTTGTGTGGAGATTTATTGTTGCTGGCGTGGGGTCTATTGTTGCTGCAGGGGATGTATTGTTGCTGGGGTCCATTGTTGCTGGGGGAATATATTGTTGTGTGGGGGATCTATTGTTCTGGGGGGGGTCCGTTGTTGCTGGGGTGATCTATTGTTGCTGGCTGCAGGGGATCTATTTTGCTGCTTTTTTGTTATCATTAAAACATTTCATACAAATTATTTAGCACCACAAAATAATACTTGGTTCTTTATTCTCTAAAAGGGGCAAGACTGGGAGGTGGGTAAGGGGTGGAAATAACGGTGCTCGGAGGAGGGTAGGGGGTAGAGACAAGGGGGGACCTGCACTTATTTGCTGAAAAAAATGCCCTGACTATTAAGATACCTACAAAAGTGTGTGATGATCAATGTCATTTCTTTTGAAACACTTTCCAGCTTTCTATCTGGTAGGAATTTTGGGTATTGGACAAAAGTTATTCAAATGATTTAGACTCATTATTCTGAGCTGCTGTAACATACTGTATGACGTAAGGCTGTCACAATGCAGAGATGTCCCAAAGGTTAACATTTATCTCTATGTTAATGGATTCCGTTTCCATTTAAATAACGGCACGACAAAATTTTTTTTATACAACCTGCAATTAATATTTATGGCCCTCAGTGGTTGTTGAAACATTGGAAAATGTTCAATACAATTCCAGAACTCCTGTAGAGTGTCCATGAAATATCAGTTAAAATTAATGATTAATAATGAATTAAATCAAACAATTGATTTAAGCAATCATATATAAATATATGTATGCTCCTGTGGATGGTATGGAAAAAAGCAAGTGGCTTCTAGAGACATAAGAATAGAGATCTGAACAATGAAGACCAGGCAGCCTCTCACTAACACAGAAGTTTGGCTTATTACATTGCTAGTATTGTTCATCCTTATCTCTGTTGGATTGGTGGTGTTTGCATGGATTGTTGTTAAAGATCTTACTGCAGCAGGTAAGAACTCCAGTTGGGTTTTTTTTTCCTATAAACATGTTTTTATTTTCCTTTTTTTTTGAGGAAAGGGAATGTATCACTAGCTCAACAGACACACTTACTGCATGATACTGCTGTACAATTTATTTCTGCAGTGAATTTAAATCCAGTTTGTGGAAGGTTCACCATCTCTTTTTGTCCAAGTGGCCATTGGGACAAAGAATTTGAATTGTCATCAGAACAAGAATATATAGTGAAAATTCCAACTGGGACACTTCTGGGGAGAGATGTCTAAGGCTGGCCATAGACGAGTCTGATTCTTTCCATTAAATCAGTGAGTTCAATTAAAAAAATAACTGACCTGGTTCCCCCACCCACACATTTGAGGGCGATGGAGGAATCCTTCTAATGTGTCTTTGTATTCTGACAGTGGGGAGATTTCTTCATTGTCAGAAGATACTGATCATCTCTTCAAGCTATATCCCTCAAAGCTGATCATGCAGAAGTTTTCCAACAGGCTGGTTGAACAGATGTTTATCGGTTCAACCACAGTGTCCATACATGGAACAAAATTTCTCGGGATCCTGCTGAACTGGCCAAATTCTGTTTCATGTATGGCTAGTTTAAGAGACGATTTCCCTTACTTTGAACATATTTCCTCAAACTTCCTGTTGTGTCTGTATGACATGAAGTGAAAACTCCCCATTGTTAAACAGTTGGCTAAAAAGCTGACAGAGGGTTTTAACCTTTCTCTACTGTGGCTTTAAATATAAGTGAATTCAAAGTCAAGAGATAATTGTTTTCCTGTTTTACTGATTATTGTATGCACTATCTTCAGGCACCTCCTTATTCTTTTTTTCCCAAGCTATCATGGAGCAAGTGTGCCCTTCTCCCCCCTTCCCTTACCTCAACCACAGGCATAAACATGCATGTTTGGTAGTCCGAGCTTGAATATAAACATCATAGATGTGCCGCCAACATAACCTGGACATGCTACTTTCACACTATAGTTTAGAGCAGGGCTTCTCAACATTTTTACCTTGGAAGAACCTTTGTCAAAAGGTATGAGATCTCGGGGAACTCCTGAAAAAAAAATTCAGATCTACAGCTCATGGAACATTGAATCTGATCAGTGAGCTGTAGATATTGCAACAATGATTGTAGCGATAACATTAAAACAAGGGGTTCAGTGTAACCTTAGGGTTCCACGAGAAGTCCCGAGGGGTTCTGTCACAAATCAAATTTGTGGTTTAAGTATATCTACTCAATGTTGTTTTTGGAGCATTGATACCCAATGCCGATGAGGGGGTATCAATGTGTGCTCACAGTGCTCACTGTCTGTGTGCATTGAAAACAATATTGAGTTGATATACATCCACCACAATGTTGATTTATGACAGAACCCCTGGGGACTTCTAGTTGAAATCTAAGGTTCCACAGATCCCCTTTTGAGAAGGTTTGATTTATTGCTATTTCTACAATAATTGTTAAGAAATCCTGACAATATGAGATAATAAAAATATCAGTTAGTTATAATTAAAAAATATGCTATATATTTTAACAGCAGACTATCTTCCAATGTATTAAAAACATGTCTGCAAAAAGTTTGGACGTTATCCTTAGATTATGAGAAGCTAACCATTAAAAATACTTTCCTATTGACAGACCTGTCAAGAATCATTTATCAGGTGGTTTCCTTTTTTAATCTTTTGTATTAACTTAACCCCACCATTTGTCTTTGTAAATATTTTATTGTAAACATATTCAATATATGGATGGATAATAATATGTAAGCAGTTTTTTACCCTGTCACCATTTGAAATATATTGAAAATGGTGGGCTTACATACCAGTGCTCAGCTTCAGGCTTTCTAAGAAATATGTTTTATAATTGGAGTAACTACAGAGCATTTTGCAGCAATCAGATTAAAAAAATTGCTTGGCATGATTTACTTACATTCTGAAGATCTGCTGAATTCTTTAAAACTTGATGAGAAATTTGACTGTATATTGCTACCATCATTCTCAGTTGCATAATAGAAAAATGAAATCAATGCTACTGAATTGGTAGGTTATAAAGGCATAAAAGCCTCAAACTGCTGCAGGTCACGTGGTACATTAGGTACACGTGTACAGTAGGTTTGGAGACTGCCAGATTTAGAAAATGTTACTTGTTTTAAGCTGCCTTTTTGGGAAATAGTGCAACACGTATTTTTTTATTTCTTTAAATATGTTGTATTAAAAAAAAATAATAATAATTTTAAATATTGAGAAAAAGATGTAACACATATTAGAAGTGCCTTAGTAAGATTTAAATCTAGAAGCTGATGATCACACAGGAAATCTAACACTTAGAAAACAGCATTTAGACATGCCGTAGATTAGTAATAAGACAAAGTAATTTGTTTGCACTGAATTGGACAGTGATTGGAAAATTGCTACAATACAAATAATAATTCATGTAACACAACATTCACTTTGGGCACAGCCATGTTAAATAGGGATGAACTAAACCGAGAGATTTAATTTCCCTGAAATATCATCCAAAAATTAGAGACTTCTGTCAAAATCTGCCAATTTGTAAGGCTTTGCAGACTCCAAATAGCTTCTGAGGGTTACGGAAGTTGCTTTCAACTCTCCTAGATATTTTCATGTTGCAAAAAATTGTCTCTCGTTAGCATTGATTGTTCAAATTATTTTTTTGTACACAGCAAGAAGCAAGAGAAAGCAAAGAATAATATACTAAATAAAGAAAAACATATGTGACATTTTAAACACACCATTTCAAATACACACAAAAATAAAGGGAAAAAAAACAAATACTGAGAGCACAATGAAATAAAACTATGCCCCCTCTCCCCCCAAAAAACAAAAGTAGATTTTTTTAAAACACATTTGTCTAAGCAGCTACATGGCAAAATAAATCATTTTGTGTGGAAATCAATTTAGATGAAATTTCTCTGCTCAACCCTAACGTAGAATGATTATCTACAGCATTCAGACTCAGAGTAGCATTAACAGCCCTGATTCTCTGATGCAGTTTTGCTAAACAAAAAATATCAGGTTGTTGAAAGAGGTGCAAAAAACAAAAACAAAACACACACATTTCTAATTACTCAGCAATTGCAGCATAAAGAAAAAAGGGATCAAAATCAGTGTTTCATCACTGTGTCTTGCCTCACATGTGACAGATTTGATTTAATTACATGTTGTACCTTGGCGACTTAGACACAGCAGTTGGCAGGATAACCCAGTGGCTTATTGTTATGAATGTAAAGATCATTGTAGATGTTTCTGAATATTTATTCAGAAGAAGAACCTATAGAACCTAATGATTGCTTTCACTGCATGTTGGTGCCTGATACAGAAAAGCAACTATTCAGATTGTCACCGATAGAGACGTGGAAGGTGTACACCTGACCTTTGTTTCTGACACCTTTATATCTTTGTCAGCATGAACCAGATAAAACACTAGGTACATATTAATCTGGAGCCCATGTTCTTATCCCATGAAATGTGATTCCGAGTGAATTATCCACCTCCTTTTGTGTGTTATCATGAAGTAGAAAACACAGCTGTGCAAGGAGCACCGTGGAACTCTACTGACAATTTTACATGGTAGCTGCAGCTTCCTCAATGAATATTACAGTTAGTATTGCTTTAATACCGTTTGTTCTTCAACTGGTATTACTACTATTATTAAAACTGCTCTTATTAGAAGTAATGATAATAAACATGTAGGCAGGTGCAGTTTTCAATCCCTACTGTAGGTAACAGTAACCTAAAGTGGCAATACAGAAGGGGAAGGAAGTCGTGGAGAAGTTAGTTCCTCTATGACCTCCTATATCCACCTGGGAAAAGCTAACGGATTGGACACTGGGCCCCTCATGACCTTAGTGGCCATCTTAGGTGAGGACAGAGCTTATTTAAACACCTGTCCCCCTGAAATGCCATGCATTGTGTGAGTGGGCAGTGTAGGGAAAAGTTTGCCATCTGTTAAGGACAGCACTTTGTGGCAGGGACAAGTTCAGGAGGAGTGGGGGGAGGACAAGGACTACGATATCTCCACTTAGGAAGACTTCCAGTAGGGATTGGCTGCATTCCTGCTGCTCATTACAGAATCTGTCGGCATTGTTAAAGCCATAGTGTATCTGCTGTGTATTCTGCAAGTGGCTCCAGGTAGTTGTGTGCACATGACGGGCTTGGCTGTACATTATTGAAATGTTTGCAATATACAATTCATATTACTCTGCCTCTGTGTGAACTCCGTCTCTGTCTGCACCCTGCTCACAAGCAGTGAAGGAGATTGCTTATTCGGACTCCATTTAGGCTTTGTTTACACATGATGCTATCACTGGCACACCTCTAAAAATGGTCCATTGTCCTCTTCAGAGGCATTTGATAGGTGGTGAGGAGGTGATATGTCATCTCTGCCCTGCTTGGCCTAACCCAGTCACTGATGGTATCTATGGTGGAAGGTGTGGGAGCTTTCCATATATTGACCAGTGAGCACTACTGCCCCTACTGGAGGAGTGGAGGAATGAGAGGTGGTGTTAATGATCTGGAGTGAATTAAAGGGAACCTCACATACCTTAAATTGAGTGCTGTGTACTGCTTAGCATATGGTTCCGGTGAGTTTTAATTTCTTCTGTTCACAAGCAGTAGCAAACATGGTTTTGACAGATATTTATTTGCATAGTGATGGAAGTTTGTGGGGTGCTGCAATTTCTACTATTGTAAAAGATTTTAGATGCGGGTATATCAACCTATATTGCTAGTTACCAATTTAATTACTCTAATGCTGACTATTTATTTATTTCTTCACTGAAACAAATGTGCTGCTCTACACATGACACAAAGAAAGTGCACGCTTGCTTGTTCCCACCTGTAGGTGTGAGTCTAGCCTATGTTATGGTGGGACACTGTGTTTTATACCATTGGGAATCTCCTTGCACAGTATATTAGAGAAAGGAGACATAACACATAATCGGGGGTAGGGATTGGCACATAGAAACTGAAAAGTAAAGCTGTTCACTTTCTCTTGATTGTTAGAAGCACAGGGATAGTATATTAGGTAGTTTGCCTTTTTTATAGGGTTGTAAAGGGTTCTAAAATATGCTATATAAAACTTTAAGCTTACAGCAATTCTAAAGGTTAATTTTTTTTTAAATAACAAACATGTCTATACTTACCTATTGTGTGCTGTGGTTTGGCACAGAGCAGCCTGGATCCTCCTCTTCTCAGGTCCCCCTACAGGCTCTCCTGGTCTCTCCCTCCTGTCGGGTGCCCTCACAGCAAGCAGCTTGCTATGGGGGCACCCGCTGCTCTGTGTGTCCATTCACACATGGAGCTAAGGCTTGGCCCTGCCCCTCTCTCTCCTCATTGGCTGACTGGCTGTGATTGACAGCAGTGGGAGTCAATGGCTCCTGCTTGCTGTCTCAGCCAATGAGGAGGCAGAGACCCAGGACAGCCGAGACTGTCATTCACATCACTGGATCACAATGGGGCTTAGGCAAGTATTGGGGAGACTGCATGAAGGTAAAAAAACATTCATCCTTTACAACCACTTTAATGGAGTTATTTTGAATTCCATTTTTTCCCTAAAATATCACAAAGTATAAATAAAGAGATTCTTTTTTTCTTAAAGATGCAATGGTTGTTTTCTTCATCCAGAATCCAGGATGCTGTGGTTGTTGTGAGCATTCTTGGAATTCTTGGTGTTGTAACATATCACTTTTCATTTTCTCTCTTGAAGTCGGAAAGCCAGTTCAAGGATTCACTGACACAATTTATCTATTACCTTTGCTCTGACCGCTAATGAATGCCATAGCAAACCATCATGAAGAAGGCTTTTCTGTAATGTATGGAAGTGTCATGTTGTTAGATGTCACAGTGAATATGAGTACGTTTCTCTGCTTTTTTTCCTCCATGTGAAAAATATAATTCACAAAATTCTTTTAACATTTTATTGTCTTTTTCTTCTGAGAGTTAAATAGTGATATAATTTATTTTATCAGAAAACAAAAAATTAATACAATTAATTCAACCCCATTAATTGGTTAGGAATGAGAATTACTATTACAGCATAAAGATTTTAGTTTTGATTTAAGATATATCTGAGCCCAAAACAAGTTTTTTAAAATTTATGGATAGAGTAGGCAAGGATTAGAACCCCTATCAGGTTATCATTGAGGTGCTACTATTTGTTCTTGTGACAAATATCACCCGGAAAGAAAGTAATGCAGAAAATCTAAAAATTTGATTTGCCACTATAACAATAATAAAGGGCAAATATTCAAAGAGGATACTTGTGATGAAAACTGTCTGAACAGGGTTTTCACACACACAAACACACACATCTCTTAAAAAATAAGAGGGGTGCTATGGGGGCACTGCTGCGGTGTAGGCTTGCACCCAAACTGGCTTTGTGTGTCCAGAGACACACAGAGTGCTTCTCAGCTCTGCTCCTGCTCCCTCCACACTGGCTGTGATTGACAGCAGTGGGGGGGCCAATGACTCCCTTTGCTGTCTCAGTTTTAGTAAATAAACCCCAGTGTGTCATGTGATTTCCCCTCACAGCAATGCCCCAGAAGGCCAAAGTTAAGCAGTATGCCAAAAAATCATGCTTGGGTTAAAAATGTAAAAAACAAACTTTCTGTAAACATAAATATCTAGGCTAACTATAGAAAAATTTAATTGAATCAAAAATATACTCTACTTCAAAGCACCCCTGGTGAAAATACTTATTCCTGATTGACTGCTGTCCACAGTCCAAAGAAACTAAAAGCCATTTCTAGAAATAGGTTTGTACGGAACACATATCACTCTGATGTCTGCATATACAAGATTCTAAAGTGTTTTGCAACATGCTGAGTGTACCGCATACATTATGGTGTTATTCATGGCTGCATACATATTTTTTTCTTGCATTTCAGAAATATAGATAATAAATACATCTTGCTTTATACAAATACTACATTTGTTTGTTAAATTTGTTTTTTTTGTGTTTTTTTATGCAATGAATCTTTAAAAAGTGTTTAAGACAACTAGAACTCTCCAAATTTCCATCAAATTTAAATAGTGTCTGGTTTTCAGTACTTACCATTGCCCTTCTTGATTTTGTGTTAAAACAATACCTGCAATGATGGTTATCTGTTTGCACTAACATTCAAACTTTCATGACAACCTTTCGGGGTATATTCCCTTCTTCTAAGGTCATAGCAGTACACAAAGTTTTAGCAGAACTTTAAGTAAGAATCTTTGAGAAAGAAAAAAAACCACACACGCATAAAAATGTCAATGTTAGGGCAAATAAACTATCAAATAAGTTTAGGAGATGTTAGTCACCTTCGGACTCATACCTACTAGGACATTGTTGGACTCCATTCTAGTTTTTGTCTACATGTATTTAATTTAATTTTATTATTTATATATATATATATATATATATATATATATATACTGTATATATATATATATATATATATATATATACACAGATATACAGTTGTGTTCAAAATAATAGCAGTCAGATATCACTAACCTGATCAATCACTGTTTTTGGTAGAAATTATATTTCTACATGGCAAATAATTTACTAGCAGATGTAGTAAAGTAATAGAAATCCAACAGACCCAACAGTCATGACATGCATGCTACTGATTCTGTGTAATTGAATCACTAATTGAAAGGGGCATGTTCAAAATAATAGCAGTGTGGAGTTCTATTAGTGTGGTCATTCATTCTTTGAAAAACAGGTGGCAATTATTGCCCTTATTTAAGGAAGGAAGGCAGCAAATGTTGTACATGCTGGTTACAGTGCATTTCTCTCTGAAATTCTGAGGAAAATGGGTCGTTCCAGACTTTGTTCAGAAGAACAGAGTACCTTGATTAAAAAATTGATTGGAGAGGGGAAAAGATATAAAGAAGTGTAGAAAATGATAGGCTGCTCAGCTAAAATGATCGCAAATGCTTTAAAATGGCAACCAAAACCTGAAAGACATGAAAGAAAGCGAAAAACTACCATTCAAATGGATAGAATAATAGCCAAAATGGCAAGGACTCAGCCAACAATCAGCTCCAGGAAGATGAAAGAAGGTGTAAAGTTACCTGTGAGTACTGTTACAATTAGAAGACGCCTATGTGAAGCCAAGCTATCTGCAAGAAGCCCCTGCAAAGTCCCACTGTTGAAAAAAAGGCATGTGCTGAAGAAGTTACAATTTGCCAAAGAGCACATTGACTGACCTAAAGAGAAATGGCGCAACATTTTGTGGACTGATGAAAGTAAGATTGTTCTTTTTGGGTCTAGTGGCCGGAGACAGTTTGTCAGACGACCCCCAAACACTGAATTCAAGCCACAGTACACTGTGAAGACAGTGAAGCATGGTTGCGCAAGCATCATGATATGGGGATGTTTCTCATACTACGGTGTTGGGCCTATTTATCGCATACCAGGGATCATGGATCAGTTTGAATACATCAGGATACTTGAAGAGGTCATGCTGCCTTATGCTGAAGAGGAAATGTCCTTGGAATGGGTGTTCCAACAAGACAACGACCCCAAACACACCAGTAAACGTGCACCATCTTGGTTCCAGACAAACAAGATTGATGTTATGGAGTGACCAGCCCAATCCCCGGATCTTAATCCAATAGAAAACTTGTGGGGTGACATCAAAAATGCAGTTTCTGAGGCAAAACCAAGAAATAGAGAAGAACTGTGGAATGTAGTCTAATCATCTTGGGCTAGAATACCTGTTCACAGGGGCCAGAAGTTGGTTGACTCCAAGCAACACAGATGTACAGCAGTTCTCAGAAACAGTGGTTATACTACTAAATATTCATTAAGTGATTCAAAGGAAAGCAAAATCTTCAAACATTTTTCAGTTTATATAGTGAATGTTTGAGTTTCCAAAGAAGAATACAAACACTGCTATTTTCTTGAACAGTCTAATATTCACTTTTCTTCAATTTTTTTAGAGGAACAACACAAATTTGATATATTTTTCTTCATGTTTTGATTTGGAATAGAATGTGTAGTGTTCCCAATGCATTTGTGTGTATGGAAATAAAAGCTATTAGAAGGATTTTGAGCTTTTTTCACTTTTTTCAACACACTGCTATTATTTTGAACACAATTGTATATACATTTTTACATAGTTGGATTATACATTTGAAATTGTCTGCTAGCACTCCACACATTTCTCCTCCTGATGTTCTGACTGTCTATCTCATTTCTTGAGGCCCTAAATTGCCAGAATAGTACAAATATCCACAAATTACCCCTTTTTTGGAAAGCAGGCTGCCAAAGGTATTTAGTAAGAGGCATGGTGAGTTTTTTGAAGTTGTACATTTTTGTCACACTGTTTTAGAAGAATTTTTTTTCACAAAGTAGTCATTTTGACAAAATGTTTCTCACGCGCAGCATAGGCATGCTAGTAAATGGATACCAAAATACATTTGGGGATAGCACATCTGTGGGACTTTTTTTACGGTGCAGATGCATAGGGAGGCTAGAATCCAAGGAGCACCTTCAGGCTTTCTGGAGACATAAATTACACATCTAATTTCCTGAGTTCACCTATCATATTTCTTACGTTCCTGAAGTGCCAGAACAGGTGAAACACGCACAAATGACCACATTTTTGGTAAGCAAACCCTCCAAAGTATTTTCTGAGGGCATAGTTAGTCTTTTGAAAATGTAATTTTTTTGGCATAAGTTTTTATCAAAAGCTGAAAGAAAATGAAAATGTATTGTTTTCACAAAGTGGTCAATTAATAAAATATTTCTAACACACAGCATAGTCATACTTCGAATCACACCCTAAAACACATTCAGCTATTCCTCTTGAGTATGGTGATATCACATGTGAGACTTTATCACTGCCTGGCCATGTATAGAGGCCCAACAATCAAGGATTACCTTCAGGCATTCTAGGGACATAAATTTTGTATCTAATTTCCCGACCTCTTATCCCATTTTATGGAGGTTTTGGAACACCAGGACAGTCGAAACACCCATAAAATAACCACAAGCAAATTCTCCAAGGTATTTTCTAAGAGACATGGTGAGTCTTTTGAATACTTTTATTTTTTTTGCAACAAGTTTTTGGAAAATGTGTAATGAAAATGAAAATCAACTTTTTTAAGTTGTCAGATAATAAGATATTTCAAACACACAGCATCAGCATACATAGAATTACACCTTAAAACACATTTTGCTCTTCCTCCAAAGTCTTGTGATACCACATGTGTGAGACTTTTTCACATCCTAACCACATAGAGAGGCTGAAAATCCAAAGAGCACCATAAGGCTTTCTAGAGCCATACATTATCATCCAATTTCCTATCTATCTATCACAATTTTGGAGGCCCTGAAGTGCCAGGTCAGTAGAAACATATAAAATTACCTTATTTTCGAGATTAAACACCCCAAGACGCATGGGGAGTCTTTTTGCCACAAGTTTGTGGAAAATGTAAAAAAAACATTAAAATTATTTATTAAGATGCTTTTCAAACACAACATGGGCATACTTAGAATTACACTCCAAAACACTTTTGTCTACTCCTCTCAAGTTTGGGATACCACGCGTGTGAGATTTTTTCCAATGTTTGACTGATTATGTACCAGACATTGTAATTGTGTATCACAAAAATCAGCCAATTATATCCAAACCAGTGTACTGTAATAGTCTCCTCTATATGAGTGGTCAGAGACTGTAGCTCAGTGTAGTATCACCTATAGCAGTCCTCATCCCCATAAGGTCAGCAAGCCTAGCAGTCTGGTGATAGTGGGACTTTTGTAGCAGAGATCAAGAATACTGTTTCCATACACTGATATGTTGACACTGGGACTGGTGTGGCTGTGGTCAGTAACACTTTTGCTGACTGACACACTTATACTGGCCTGGCTTATGTTGGGGACTAGTGTGGCAGCAATTAGGAACACTGTTGCTGGCTTACACTGGATTGGTGAAACTGGGACTGGTGTCTGGGGTTGTTTGGGGTTTTTTTTCAGGCATATATTGCTTCCTACTGTGCCAATCATTGTAGGAAGTATTCTATTTCCTCTGACAGCCAACTACTGTGAGAACAAGCATACATCAAAGACTGTAGACATTCAACATTTGTTTACAACTGTGATTACTATGATTTATCATAGTGATCACACGGTACAAGGCCAATTTCTTCAGATACAACAGATCACGGATCACTCCACTGCATGGCCTAAAGGGTATGCATGAGGCAAGGGAGTGGAAGACGTACAGTTCCCAAATTGATACTTGTCCAGTCCAGCCGTTTATATGCAGTGGCCAGGTGGGAGGTGTTTAAGCTGGTTTTGGTAGTGGCAAACCCATTAAATAAGGATAAGTGAAATTGAAAGTATTCATTTCCTTGAAATTATTGCGAAAATATTGTACAGAGATATGTTGCCACTTTTCCCAAAATACATTAGTGTCAATGGGAAAGGAAAAATTTAGATGGTTTTGAACTTTGTGCTTTATTTTATTCCTGAGAGTTTTGGAAGCTCTTTTCATCTTTGTTGGACCTGCTCATGTGCTCAAAATGCTCCTTCATTTTTGTACATTGTTTGCTGAAAAAAATAGACAACAAAAAAAAGAAATATAATAAAAAATGCAAATTTTTTTTTAGTTGATCGTTTCTTTCTAGCAAATTACATTTTAGTGAATTAAGAGTTTCTACAACAGTAAATATTTGCCTGTGATGAAATCAGTAGTTTTGTACTACAATCAGTTTAGCCAAAATCACTCCACTCAGCCATATTGTTAAATAAATGTAAACCATTCCATTTTCCCATTTGTTTCAAAAAGTGAACAACAGAATTGCATATATTCTTTTCATGAACAGAAACCTCCTCACTTCAAGACAAGGAATTTTTAGAAGTTTTTTAGGCAGTGAATATACAAGTTCCAAAGTATATGGAGAAAATAGAAATAAAGATAAGAAAAAGTTAAAAGTGAAAAAGGTTACATAAAAGTTACATGAAGAACACATTGAGGAAACAGGCTTTGGTGGAAAGAGGAAACCTTCTATCTGTTAGCAGGATGCTCAGATAGACATATTTATAATGTAGCAAGTTCATGGAAAAGCCATGTATTTGTGAAAATCAATTGAGATCAAAGGAACTGATAGGCAGTCTGATAGATGTTGTTATGGCAACCCCCATTCTCATAGACTTAAGCTGGCCATTAGTGATTGTCTGAACATCCCTCAGTTTGGTTAGCGGTCTATCATCTGAACCTAAAGAAAGTTCTACCGTGAGCATCGAACATAATGCAAGTCTACGGGACTTAAACTTGTAAATTCAAAAGTGCCCATTTTGAAGGCTTATGCAAGTCATTGGCCATAAAAGGGGTATGGAGACTCAGGTACTGCTCTGAGGGACATGAATCAGTGAAAATGTTTTATCAAAAAGTACCGTTTTTAAAGGGGCATTATTTTTCATTCCTTAAAGTAAAAAAAAAAATTGAAAAATTGATTTAATTATCATGACTGGGGGGGGAGGGGGTCCCCGTAAACTACCTGAAAAGTTGCCCATCTGTACAATGTATAGAACTACCTGCAGCAGGACTTAAATTTTTTTCAAAAATTAAATTTTTATTAAATAAAAAAAAAAACCACAGCGTGTCCCCCCCAATCTATTCCAGACCCTTTAGGTTTGGTAGGAAGGTTAGGAGGGACCCCACAGTAAAAAAAAATTGAAAACAAAAGTGTGTAGGCTTCTCCTTAAAAGTCATACCAGACTCTATAGGCCTGGTAGGACTTTTAAAGGGAACACCACCTCCCCCCAAAATTAGGGGGAAAAAAAGAGCGTGGGGTTCCCCCTAAAAACCATACTAGGCCCTTTAGCCCTGATAGGACTTTTAAGTGGAACCCCATCCCAAAAAATGGGAGGGGAAATGTGGGGTCCCCCTCCCCTAAATTCCTACCAGACCCTTGATCCGGGCACAGGAAAAGGGTGAGGGACAAACGAGCACCCCCGGGCCTTACCAATCCTTTATTGAACAAAAACAAAAAAACTGTTTTTGACAAGTCCTTTATTAACAAAAAAATGGTTCCATCTTTGCAATCTATCATCAATCAGGGCGTCCAGCATTGTCACGATGATCACTCACCGAAAATTTAAAAAAAAAACTAAATCAACTGACCCGTCCACACTCACTGAGCCAAAAAAAAATGGTTCCAGCATTGTAATCCATCATCAATCATGGCATCCAGCATTGACACGATGACGATGACTTGCGACAATTTTTTTTTTAAATGCCCACTGACCCGTTTGCACCCACTGAGTACTGGCCGTGCAAAATCAGACTCACTTCTGCATAGAAACCAATCAGCTTCCAGGTTTCATTGCCAAAGCTTCATTGAACAAGCTGAGGTTAGAAGCTGATTGGTTTCTATGCAGAAGGGAGTCTGATTTTGGACTCTCCAGCTTTAGTAAATAAACCCCAGTTAGTCATGATTGACATGGATCTGCATCACTGGATGAAATTATTGATGATGGATGTACATTGTAATATATATACATATGTATATATATATATATATATATATTTATTTTTTATTTTATTTTTTTTACTGTTTACATTTTGTGTGAATAAGCAGCAGTACTAAGTACTCCTTACTCATTCACATAGGGAGGATTGGTATCTGTGGGCCCTGCTATTGTTAAAGGGTGCTTTCAGGTTCCAATAAACCTCCTACCTGCAGACCTCCACAATCACAGGACCAGGGTTGTGGGGAAGAAGCCCTTGCCCTCATTCACATGGAAACAAGGTGTTTTGCCTGAGAATGGGGTGGGTCTCCCTGTTAAGGTACCCTTCTCATGTTGAGGCCATGTGGCCTAATATGTTTAGGAGGGGGGGAACAAGCTCCTCTCCTTTTCCTGGTTAGACAGGCTGCAAGCTTGGATAAGGGTCTGGTAGAGATTTTTTAAGGGGACATCACAATTTTTAAACTTGATTTGTGTGTAGGGTTCCCCCCTTAAAACCCATACCAGACCCAAAGGGCAGACTTAATGGACCATTTGGTTTGTTGGTCTTAGATTGTAAGCTCTAACAATTCTCTGATTCCTTTTGTACCAAATTGTATTGTAACTGTAATGTCTGCCTTCATTTTCTAAAGTGCTGCACAAACTGTTGGCTCTGTATAAATCCTGTATTATAAAAATAATAATAATATAAATATTAATAATAATTTGGTATTTTTCTGTTATCATTCTTCAGTTTTGCTGTTTCTCACTAGTGTAAAATTGCCAAACAAACAGCACATATACTAAAAGTGAATTACTATATATATATATATATATATTTATTTATTTATTTATTTATTTCAGATCAAATCAATACAGTGCAAGGATCTTTTAAAATAATTTCAGGAGCAACATATACATCAGGATTGCAAGATCCAAGCTCATCAGACTTCAAATTACTGGCTTTTGATGTCCATAAAATGGTAAGTGTACTTTCAGTTAGTTCTTGATTACTTTTATTTAGCTGTATTCGTAACATGATAATATGTACTTCCTTTTACCAGATCAATGAAATCTTCCAAGCTAGTCAGCTGAAGCTTGAATATAAAAGATCTGAAATTCTGGATTTCAGGTAAGATTAGCAACATCAAAAAATCTATCCATTCAAATTTTTTTTTTTAGTTCTGAACATAATGGGGAAGGATTAGAATCCCTGCTAGATTTTTACTTCTTTATCTCTTATACAGTGCTATTACTTTGCAGAGAAACTTTATTGAAGCACAAAGCACACTTTATTGAATGATGTTGAATTTTTATTTGAGTATATGATCATTGTAGAAAATATGCTTGTTTGCTGCACGTTTTAACAAAAACCAACAGCTCTGTATAGGAGTTAGAGTGTATATATAAGGGCTGATATGACTAGTATAGACCTTGGTACAGCAGCTGTGGTGAATTACGGGGTCACATCCAGAGCACTGGTTTATATTTTATTGAAGATTTTTACTTCTTTCCAGGACTTCATTAAAGAGATTACCCCTCACTTATTGTCTCCATAAAAGCAGTTTTGCCAGATTGGAAGTGAAAGAAAATAATAGCACAAAGAAAAAGAAAAAAAAAAGAAAATCTATCTATACTTACCTAGATGGATGCAGCACCTATTGGTCCCTTGCCGGCTCTGCACTCGCTCAGTTCTCCCTTCCGCTCTGAGCAGTCCCCACCTCTTTGCTCTGCCCTTCCAGCACTTACAGGTGCATCGGGCTGGGAAGGGACTGGCTGTCTTAGTTTCCCAGTGGTGCAGCTGAGAAGATGAGGCTTTTGAGATCCTAGACCGGCTCTGTGACGGCAGACTCGAGTATGTATTTTGGGGGGGGGGCTGCAGGGGGATATGCACACAGAAGGTTTTTTATCTTTCTGCATAGAATGCAGTAAGAAAAAAACTTTCTGCCTTTAGTGCAAAAAAACATACACAAACCAGTTTATAAATGAATACTAAAAACTGTACAAAAATGCTGCAATTCAATAATTAATAAAAACGTCCCAAAACAACAGTCCAAGAATGTGTAATTCTTCCACTGCATGAAGGCCTCCTTTTAGTGCTAGGACATCAGTACACATATGTGTTCCACCTCAGCATTCAGACAATAAAATCATAAGCTTCTTACCAAACGATGTGGACCATTCAGAATTAAATGGTAAATAGCGCCTTTCAATGTAAAAACATTTTAAATTGAGACCTTACAGCTTCCAATGTTGTGATACTGCCAAATTTTAGTGTACCAACACTACGTGAGAAGACTAAACCCACAAGTCATTTACCAATTAATATGGACTATTCAGGGTTAAATGGTCAACATCCATTTAACAGAGTGATTCTGATGCCTTTTGGGACCACAGCTCATCCATCTTCAGAGGGTATCACCGGTAATGAATAAGAAAATAATAGGACAAGACCACAGTGTAGTATATAAAACTCTTTTTATTCCAATATAATATACACTTACACTTAAAGTCCTACTGTCACTCAGCTGAGTAATGCAATATTCAAGCCAAGCAGTTTCACACACTGGACTACCGCCGCCACCTTGTGTGATGACATCACACATTTCCCACTCCCAACACATTCCATCAGGAAATGACGTCATCAAGGGGATTGGCTAGTGTTGGGTGTGGTAAAGATGGATCACTGTTATTTACGTAAATCTACATTGCTGGAAAATGTGATTAACGTTGGCATTGCATCTGGGAACTTTTTACTACTTGAAGTCTTTTTTTCACAGTGTGGGTGTTTTATTTACTTTTTTCATTTTTGATGAATGACTAACAAGGTGTACTTATTCACATATGGCAGCCAGATATCTATGGGACCCCTTATTCTAAAGGGAGCTTGCAGATTACAAAAAGTCTCCCCCACTGACCCCCATATTCTTTTTTGGGGACAGGATTTGAGAATGAGACTGTTGTCTCCATCAACATTGGGACACGGTGCCTTGTAAGGAGGCCAGCATGGTTCAGAAGGTGTGTGCATGCTTGCTGCCCCCCTTTCCTTGCCATGGAGGGTCTGAAGGGAAAGAGAACCGCACATCAGGGTTTTTCCTTGAAAAGTCAGGATGCACTGTTTACAGCAATTCCTATTGTCCCTTAAATATAAAAGCCGGGGTGATCACATGATTTGTGCAGCCTTACCTTTTGCCCCCAACAAGCCTAAAATAAACAGACCAAACCATTTTTGTCAGTTTTCATATTGGTTAATAATATGCATCAACCACATCATGAACCAGTCTACTTAAATGATTACCAACATCAGAACAAACACATAAATGTGAATGAATATATAACTGCTAACTAGAGACTGGACTTCTGTTCCAAAGGCACACAGACTTCGGTCATGATGCCACAGGGCATATCTGAAGTGTCTGGTTATATACAGTCAGGTCCATAAATATTGGTCCATAAATATTGGGACACAATTCTAACATTTTTGGCTCTATACACCACCACAATGGATTTGAAATGAAACTAACAAGATGTGCTTTAACTGCAGACTAACTGCCGAGCTCACCGGTGCGTTTCTTCTTTTTAAGAATGTTCCAAACAGTTGTTTTGGCCACGCCTAATGTTTTTGCTATCTCTCTGATGGGTTTGTTTTGTTTTTTCAGCCTAATGATGGCTTGCTTCACTGATAGTGACAGCTCTTTGGATCTCATCTTGAGAGTTGACAGCAACAGATTCCAAATGCAAATAGCACACTTGAAATGAACTCTGGACCTTTTATCTGCTCATTGTAATTGGGATAATGAGGGAATAACACACACCTGGCCATGGAACAGCTGAGAAGCCAATTGTCCCATTACTTTTGGTCCCCTAACAAGTGGGAGGCACATATGCAAACTGTTGTAATTCCTACACAGTTCACCTGATTTGGATGTAAATACCCTCAAATTAAAGCTGACAGTCTGCAGTTAAAGCACATCTTGTTCATTTCATTTCAAATCCATTGTGGTGGTGTATAGAGCCAAAAATGTTAGAATTGTGTCGATGTCCCAATATTTATGGACCTGACTGTATTATATCAATACTATTTATTTTATTATAATGGACACATTATTTTCAAGATAATTGCAACTTTTACTGTCAAATAATGTACAATGACAAAACCAGATTTAGTACATTTAAAAAGCTTGTCTCTTGTGCATCTAGGTGTACTTTGAAACTATGCCTTCCTCTAAAAAGCTCTCTCTGCTGCCCAGGGGAGTGCATATATACAATTAGCATGTTCTGTTTCCCTGAAATGACAGCTGAAGCTCAGTGTTATGGATATTCCAGTCCTCAATGTCAGCTTTTATGTTTCCCCAGCAGCAACAAGATGGCCAAAAAGTAAATGAACTCAAGTTCAATAAGGGCACAGTCCTCAGAAAAATTGCTATTCAAAAACTGAATAGCTAGCTTTAGACAGTTGCCTAAAACAACCAGTTTCATTGAATAGTGCAGAGATAAGGTCAGATGGAGGTCATTATATTAGGCTGAAATAAAGTTATTTAAGAAAAATATTGCTATGGAACTATTAAAATATCATCATGAAGATTAAGTGTTAAAGAGATACATTTTATACCTCTTATTTGAATGCTGATTTTGTGGCTTTTTTGGTGACGGGGGTTTATTTACCAAAGGCAAATAGGCCGTTCACTTTGCAATGGAAGTTGTACTTGACAAGGGAATTTTTCCCAGAGCTTAGGGAATGAGGTGAACCTCTGCTGACTTCAGTCATCCAGTCATGCACAAGGAAACATGATGATTTCTTATGTTCATGTAATTATTTATTCTTTGCAAATGGAAGGAGAATGTAAAGGGTCACTTTTTTTTATAACAAACATGTCATAATTACCCTGCCCTGTATTTGCACAGATCAGCCCTGATCCTCCTTTTCTTGAGTCCCCTGACAGTGCTTCTGGCTCTACCACTAAGCCCCCATAGCAAAATGCTATTGACACACAGAGCTTGACTTGACTCTGCTCCCACACACTCCTCCTCACTGGCTATGATTGGCAACAGCAGGAGCCAATGGTGCCTGCTGCTGTCTCTGAGCCAATGAGGATCGAAATAGCAGAGAGAGCCCCTGCTATAGTGCACAGCACTGGATCGAGATCAGGCTCAGGTGAGTATAAAGGGGGGCTGGAGGGTGGAGCTGCATGCAGAAGGTTTTTTATCTTAATGCATGAAATCAAATGTGCATAAGGTCCTGGATCCCTGCCAGTAATATTCTAGAGACCCCACAGCATGTCTGTGCATGTACAAGATCTCACAAACTGCTTCTTTGGATGTCTACCTCACATATCAGCTTTGCAACATCACAGAGTCAGCTTTGCAACATCCTGCAGGGACCTGAACTGCTTATACAGTGGGGATCGAAAGTTTGGGCACCCCAGCTAAAAATTTGTATTAATGTGCATAAAGAAGCCAAGGAAAAATGGAAAAATCTCCAAAATGCATCAAATTACAGATTAGACATTCTTATAATATGTCAACAAAAGTTAGATTTTATTTCCATCATTTACACTTTCAAAATAACAGAAAACAAAAAAATGGCGTCTGCAAAAGTTTGGGCACCCTGCAGAATTTATAGCATGCACTGCCCCCTTTGCAAAGCTGAGACCTGCCAGTGTCATGGATTGTTCTCAATCATCGTCTGGGAAGACCAGGTGATGTCAATCTCAAAGGTTTTAAATGCCCAGACTCATCTGACCTTGCCCCAACAATCAGCACCATGGGTTCTTCTAAGCAGTTGTCTAGAAAACTGAAACTGAAAATAGTTGACGCTCACAAAGCTGGAGAAGGCTATAAGAAGATAGCAAAGCGTTTTCAGATGTCATTATCCTCTGTTCGGAATGTAATTAAGAAATGGCAGTCATCAGGAACAGTGGAAGTTAAAGCAAGATCTGGAAGACCAAGAAAAATATCAGACAGAACAGCTTGCAGGATTGTGAGAAAAACAATTCAAAACCCACGTTTGACTGCACGATCCCTCCAGAAAGATCTGGCAGACACTGGAGTTGTGGTACACTATTCCACTATAAAGAGATACTTGTACAAATATGGTCTTCATGGAAGAGTCATCAGAAGAAAACCTCTTCTACGTCCTCACCACAAAAATCATCGTTTGAACTTTGCAAATTAACATATAGACAAGCCTGATGCATTTTGGAAACAAGTTCTGTGGACCAATGAGGTTAAAATTGAACTTTTTGGCCGGAATGAGCAAAGGTACGTTTGGAGAAGAAGGGGCACAGAATTTAATGAAAAGAACCTCTGTCCAACTGTTAAGCATGGGGTTGGATCAATCATGCTTTGGGGTTGTGTTGCAGCCAGTGGCACAGGGAACATCTCACGAGTAGAAGGAAAAATGGATTCAATAAAATTTCAGCAAATTTTGGATGGTAACTTGATGCCATCTGTGAAAAAGCTGAAGTTAAAGAGAGGATGGCTTCTACAAATGGATAATGATCCTAAACACACCTCGAAATCCACGGGGGATTACATCAAGAGGCGTAAACTGAAGGTTTTGCCATGGCCTTCACAATCTCCTGACCTCAACATAATTGAAAATCTTTGGATAGACCTTAAAAGAGCAGTGCGTGACAGACAGCCCAGAAATCTCAAAGAACTGGAAGACTTTTGTAAGGAAGAATGGGCAAAGATACCTCAAACAAGAATTGAAAGACTCTTGGCTGGCTACAAAAAGCGTTTACAAGCTGTGATACTTGCCAAAGGGGGGCAGTACAAAATATTAACTCTGCAGGGTGCCCAAACCTTTGCAGACGCCATTTTTTTGTTTTCTGCTATTTTGAAAGTGTAAATGATGGAAATAAAATCTAACTTTTGTTGACATATTATAAGAATGTCTAATCTGTAATTTGATGCCTTTTGGAGATTTTTCCATCTTTCCTTGGCTTCTTTATGCACATTAATACAAATGTTTAGCTGGGGTGCCCAAACTTTCGATCCCCACTGTATATGTGCGGGGTCCAATTATAATATTCTCATCTAGTTGAGAACAGAGGAGTGAATGTAAAAAAAAAGAATTTAAAAACAAGGTATACTCAGGAGAAAGGACTTTAGGAAAATGGGTTAAGGTCTGCTTTCGGTAATTAAAAACACAAAAGCCGTTACAGTAGGTTGATGCAGCTTAGAAGGAGGCCAAATGCACCTGACCTTGATCTCAGAAGTGACTCAAGCTGATCTAAAATGCAAATCATGTATTTGCCCATCAACACAAGCCCAAAGCCCATCAACAAAGGTCCTTGGCCTTCAAAGGAGTCCTACAAAGATGAAAAGATCAACATGAAGAATTAAGTATTTGTAGAAGTAGGCGATGGCCCCTTAAATTTGTAAAAGTGACTGGGGGACTTTTTAGCCAGGGGTTAAAAGAACAAAAATGAAATCTGCCAGTAAGCAAATGCAGCACAGGTGGTTTCACAACAGTGCCATATGCCCCCTGAACACACAAATGCTAACTGATATGAATGTAAGCTTTTGGCAATAAAACCTGAAAGCTGATTGGTTTATATTTAGAGCTGCACCAGATTTGCACTTTCAAGGTTTAGTAAATTACCCTCATAGTCTTCAGTTGGAAAACCACTCAATTTTCTTGTCCCTTTCCCTTATCAAAAGGATATTGTGTTCTCCCACAGAGCATTGTAGAAAAATTAATGACTTGATGTAAGCCCTACACCTTTCAGCATATATCATTGGATTCTCAACAGCAAATAGGGCAAATCATCCCCTATGCCTAAAATCATTTACTAAAATAAATACATATAACACATTCCATTTACAGTGAGATTGAGTGCTTCAAAGCACTAGCGGTTATTCTTTTAAAGTGGATTGCCACATGGAAGGTGAAGTTCCTATTTAAAGCCTCCTCCCCGCTCCTCCTTAACATTTGGCACTTTTTTTGGTGGGGGAGAGTGGGTACCTGCTTTTGACAGGTACCCGCTCCCACTTCTGTATCACCTAGGAAATCGGAGCTTAAGTTTTCCTCCCCCTCTATCTAGAAAATCTTCTGGGACGTGTCACAGGTCACAGAAGACTTCAGGACCATTCACACATCATAGTTTGTGCATGCACGATGGGCAGCTAGTTGTGAAGCTGACAGCAGCCATTATTAGGATATCAACATTGAGAACCTGAAGGTTAGTGAAGAACAAGCCCAGATGAGGATGGTGCTGGATCCCTGGACAGGTAAATGTCCTTTCATTAAAATTCAGCAGCTACAGTATTTGAAGTTGTTGATTTTTCTTTTTTTTTCAGACCGTACAACCGCTTTAATGGTCATGTTAAACATTCCCCTTTTTTGCTTCAACCAGATAAATCGCACACACTAAATTAATCATGAGGTGCAAACAAAGCTCTATGTGACCCAATTCCTCTCTGGGACTTTTCCAAAGGCTACTTGTAGGTGATTGAGCACTGGCAAGCTAGGACAAGAAGTGTGTTACTCTCATACTCCAATGCGAGCACCAAACAAACGTTAGTGAATGCAGAAAAATGTTTACTGCAGTCACTAACGGTGGTGCAACCTGCGTCCTGAAAGTGTTCCAGGCAGTAAATCACAGATATATATATATATATATATATATATATATATATATATACTCACCTGAGTTTAGGAACAGGCAAAATTCTTAGGGGAGTGTGTTTGGTCTGAAACATATAAACATATTGGCATAATTCTGCTATAAATCAATTATATTATTAAATTATCTTGGGCATTTGTTTGATGTTATCTTTGGACAATGCATGTGGATTCTCAACCATGGGTCCTTTCCCTGTTCCCGGGAGAGGTCCCCATTTTGTGGTGTGCTGACAATTTCAGAAATCTGAATCCAGTGCTCCATTTCTTCTACAAAAGAAAACGAATGCAGTTACCACATTTAAGAACTGGTAAACTGCAATATATTATATTTAGAGATGAGCGAATCGAACATGGCGAAGTGGAATTCGTTTCGAAGATTAGGAAAAATTCGATTCGCGCCGAATCCAAAAATTAGCAAACTTCGGATGCACGAATCTAATTTTCCCAAAAATGGCGGCGACATGTGTGGCGACGGAGCGGGGATCTCTGGGAAGGCGCGCAGACAAGGCGCGCTGACCCATAATGCATTCATTCATGACATGTGATCGCATTAGCCAATCAGCAGCCAGCCAGCCAGCACTGTGTAATGGTGGAGCTATAAATCGCGGCCATCTTAGAATTCTCCATTAGCCTCCGGTCATTCAAGAGAGACAGACCTGTCTGTATTAGGGACAGAGTTAGGGCCACAGAGACTTTAGGGCCACAGAATCGTTACTCAGGGACACAGAATCGTTACTCAGGGACACAGAATTGTTACTCAGGGACACAGCATTGTTACTCAGGGACACAGAATCGTTACTCAGGGACAGACACAGAATCGTTACTCAGGGACACAGAATTGTTACTCAGGGACACAGAATCGTTACTCAGGGACACAGAATTGTTACTCAGGGACACAGAATCGTTACTCAGGGACACAGAATCGTTACTCAGGGACACAGAATCGTTACTCAGGGACACAGAATCGTTACTCAGGGACACAGAATCGTTACTCAGGGACACAGAATTGTTACTCAGGGACACAGAATTGTTACTCAGGGACACAGAATCGTTACTCAGGGACACAGAATTGTTACTCAGGGACACAGAATTGTTACTCAGGGACAGACACAGAATTGTTACTGAGGGACACAGAATTGCTACTGAGGGACACAGAATTGTTACTGAGGGACACAGAATCGTTACTCAGGGACACAGAATCGTTACTGAGGGACACAGAATCGTTACTGAGGGACACAGAATTGTTACTCAGGGACACAGACTTGTTACTCAGGGACACAGAATTGTTAGAGGGACACAGAATCGTTACTCAGGGACACAGAATCGTTACTCAGGGACACAGAATTGTTACTCAGGGACACAGAATCGTTACTCAGGGACACAGAATTGTTACTCAGGGACACAGAATCGTTACTCAGGGACACAGAATTGTTACTGAGGGACACAGAATTGTTACTCAGGGACACAGAATTGTTACTCAGGGACACAGAATCGTTACTCAGGGACAGACACAGAATCGTTACTCAGGGACACAGAATCGTTACTCAGGGACACAGAATCGTTACTCAGGGACACAGAATCGTTACTCAGGGACACAGAATTGTTACTGAGGGACACAGAATTGTTACTCAGGGACACAGAATCGTTACTCAGGGACACAGAATTGTTACTCAGGGACACAGAATCGTTACTCAGGGACACAGAATCGTTACACAGGGACACAGAATTGTTACTCAGGGACACAGAATCGTTACTCAGGGACACAGAATCGTTACACAGGGACACAGAATTGTTACTCAGGGACACAGAATCGTTACTGAGGGACACAGAATCGTTACTCAGGGACACAGAATCGTTACTCATGGACACAGAATTGTTACTCAGGGACACAGAATCGTTACTCAGGGACACAGAATCGTTACTAAGGGACACAGAATTGTTACTCAGGGACACAGAATCGTTACTTTCTGCTTCACAACCACTATTGTACGTTCAAAGAGTTAAATCCTGTTTTATGTTTGGGGTGCTTATTGAATTAAAGAGTATGTCAGACAACACGCAGAGCAGTGGCAGAGGAGGCAATGTTTCAGGAGCGAGCAGACGTGGCAGCAGAGGAAGGGGTCGAGGCAGCACTAGTCGCAGCCAGAGGCCAGTGCTCCCGGTGTCATCCAGCGGTCGTGTCTCCACCGACAACCCTGCCGTCATCGATTGGTTGACTCGGTCGTCTTCCTCTTCCCAGGTCACCTCTGACACCTACAGCCAACGGTCGGTGGGTACGTCAGACACAACCGTTAGTTGGCATGGCCCGGGAGCAAGCCCACTGAAATCACGTGTCCTCGACCTGCCCCTGTCCTTTGGTGTTCCCTCACCAAGCGAAGTATCGCATGCTGTGGGCTCAGCCCCACTGTACAGTGAGGAAGAGCTAACAGAGGGCGGTCAGGAACGGGGGGAGACATCCGCCTCTTCAGCAGCCAGGCGAAGAAGTACTGGCGAGGAGAGTGGCTCGGTAGCCGGTCTAGAGACAGGTCTGTCTCCTGACCCACACGCAGCCGAGGGGGCTAGTAGTGAGGCGGAGACCCTAATTGATGATGATGAGGCTGATCGCACTTGGCAGCCTCGTCGTCATCAGGCTATTGCTTCCGCATCATCAGGAGAAGAGGGTGCCAGCTTGGCAGCGAGCAAAACAGTCGGTGGGTTGCCCAGGAGGCAGCAGGGTCGCAGCAGTGTCAGTGGAGGCAAACGGCCACGGAGTAGAGCACCAGCTCCACTGCAGCCTACCACCACGGCCAGTAGTGGTGCCGGTGTGCATGGAGGAAGTAGCAGTCAGCCAGTGAGGAGTAGCGGGGGCAAAGTTTCCTACTCGGCGGTGTGGCAATTTTTCGTCAAGCCGCCCGAGGAAGTAAACGTAGCCGTATGTCGACTATGTGGCCAGAAAGTCAAGCATGGCCAGGGGGCCCATGTTGGGACTACAGCGTTGCGTCAGCATATGCAGCGTCGCCATTCGGTGGCCTGGGAAAACCGTGATAAAGATACGCGGTTCTGCCTGCCCCAGCCCCCGCTCCATCACCCGCTCCGTTACTTGCTCCGTCACCCGACGTCAATCGCCCTCTATCAGCCAGTCAAGGCTCCAACACCTCTGCTGAGGGGAGTTGTCGCTCGTTGGCATCTTCCGCTCGTTCAGATGCTCCTTCTCCTGCTACTCCTCTTCACGGATTCCGTCAGCAGTCTTTCTTGGAATCCGTTTCCAAGAGACAACAGTTTGCGAGCACGCACCCGACGGTGCAGAAGCTGAACGTCCTCCTGTCCAAGTTGCTGGTGCTGCAGTCCCTCCCTTTCCAAGTGGTGGACTCAGCACCTTTCCGAGAAATGATGGCTTGTGCCGAGCCACGGTGGAGAGTGCCAAGCCGGCATTTCTTCGCCAAAAAGGCAGTGTCAGCCCTGCATTCACATGTAGAAGAGATGGTGGGCCAGTCTTTGAGCATGTCGGTCTCTGCCAAAGTGCACGGCAGCGCCGACGTGTGGAGCTGTAACTACGGTCAGGGACAGTACATGTCATTTACGGCCCACTGGGTGAACGTGGTGCCGGCACAGCCGCACCAGCAACTTGGACAGGTCACGACGCTTTTGCCTCCACGTTTGCACGTCCTTGGTCCAGAAAAGATGTCCGCCTCTACCACCTCTTCTTCCGCCGTGTCCTCAGCCGCCACCCCCGTGCCAAGTCCCATTACCCGACCGGCATATCACATGTGCAGGACGCAACGGTGTCACGCTGTGCTGCACCTGGTATGCCTTGGCGAATGTAGTCACACAGGGGAGGAACTTCTCAGTGTAATGAACAGAGAAATCAACAGATGGCTGTCTCCGCGCAAACTGAAAATCGGAACCATGTTGACCGACAACGGAAAGAACATGGTGTCTGCTCTACGTCAAGGAAGGTTGTGCCATGCGCCATGCATGGCTCACGTGTTCAATCTGGTTGTCAAGCGGTTCCTAAAATCCACCATCCCACTGCAAGACATCCTTAAAATGTCACGTAAACTTTGCATGCATTTCAGCCATTCCTACACCGCAAAGCACACCCTCCTTGAGCTGCAGCGGCAGAACGGAATTCCACAGCATCGCCTGATCTGCGACGTTGCAACAAGGTGGAATTCAACCCTACACATGTTAGACCGCCTTTACGAACAGCGAAAGGCCATCACCGATTTCCTGATGTTACAAGCGGATAAAGGTACTCCCCTGTGTAACTTCGATGTCAGCCATTGGCAGCTCATGCGTGACACCTGCCGCTTGCTCAGGCCCTTTGAGGAGGCCACGCTATTCGTGAGTCGGCAGGACTATGGGATGAACGACGTCATTCCTCTGTTGCACGTCCTGGAACAAATGCTGTTAACAATGGCTGGTCAGGGTGCGGTAGACGTGGCGCACAGATCTCAACGCCACATGACCCCTGTGGGGGCAGGACAGGAAGAAGAGGAGGAGGTAGAGGAGGACATTTGTGCTCAGGAATTATTGAGTGAAATGGGTGGTTTTTCCACTCAGCGGACAGGAGTGGAGGAGCAGGAGCATCTGGTAGAGGAGGAGGAGGAGGAGACAGAGGACCCAGACGCACCGTGGCAGTATGCTGTGGAGATGGAGGCAGGAAGTCCCTCGCATTCCTTTGCACAAATGGCCCATAGCATGCTCAGTTGCTTGCGTAGCGACAGCCGAATAATAACCATCAGACAGAGGGATGACTTTTGGCTGTCCACCTTGTTGGACCCTCGCTACCGTTCAAAAATGGTGGCTTTTTTCACACCTGCTGAGAGGGAGGCCAAAATAAAGTACTATAAAAACCACCTATGTAGTCAGTTGGTCTCTGCCTTTGTGCACCAACGTCCATCCTCAGACACTGTGGGCCCTGTGCGCTCGCGTTCCGCTGCCATGGCAGCAGGGGAGGGGTGGGGTGGTAGGAGCAGTGGCAGCTCCACCAGCAGCGGCTGCCTCAGTCTGCAGTCGATGATGAGTAGCTTTCTTCACCAGCGCAGTGAGGAAACTACTAACCAGCCGCAGCAGCAGCAGCATCAGGTGGGCCTGGAGCAGGACCTCAAACAACAGGCTCGGGCCTACTTGAACAGCACCCTGCCAACCGAGGTAGACAATCCCCTTGACTACTGGGCAACGAAACTTGACCTTTGGCCCCAACTAGCTGAATTTGCCCTTGAAAGGCTGTCATGCCCGGCCAGTAGCGTGGCATCGGAGCGCGTGTTTAGTGCGGCAGGAGGTATTGTAACTCCGCGGAGGACACGACTGTCCACCCAAAGTGTGGAGAGACTCACGTTGGTGAAAATGAATCAGGCGTGGATTAGTCTGGATTTCAAACCACCAGTTCCTGACACAACTGACTAAATCCGCCATGAATCATGCCCCAAACATGTTATTATTTTTAACATAGGCCTCTGTATGGCCTTCAATTTAAGCTGCTTACGCTTCGCCACTCTGCCATGGACCCCTGTACCGCCTCCTCTTGCTGCTGCCAGGTCCAGAGTGTGTCATGGGTCCCTGTACAGCCTCCCATTGCTGCTGACTTCATCGCCAGACTCTGCCATGTGCCACTTTCAGGTCTCCTTACACTGTTGGTGGGTTCCATTTTGTGATAGGGTGCTGTATGGCCTTCCATTGCTGCTGCCTCCACCGCCACCCTGCGCCATGTGCCTCTGTCGTCTGCTCACGCTGCTGACGGCTTCCGCTTTTTAACCGAGGCCTGTGTTTGGCTTCCGAATACTGCTGCATCCACCGCCACCCTGCGCCATGTGTCTCTGTCGTCTGCTCACGCTGCTGACGGCTTCCGCTTTTTAACCTAGGCCTGTGTATGGCTTCAGAATAATGCTGCCTACATCGCCACCCTGCGCCATGTGCCTCTGTCGTCTGCTCACGCTGCTGCCAGGTCCATACTGATTCATGGCCCCCTGTACCGCCTCCTCATGAACGTGGTTCAGCGGGTTTGCATCACTTAACGGCAAATCGTTGACAAACGCTGGGACGTTCAGTGTTGTGCGCATTAAGCCAGACACCAAAGGGCAGCACAGACCTGTTATTACTCGCTCAAGCATGGCTGAACAAAACCAGTCTCTACCACAAATTGGACCCAGACCTGCCCAGGGTCTCGTAAGTAGATTGCACGGAGGAGTAGAGTTCGTTATTGGAATTAACTGTGAGGGACTTTTAAACCTAGGCCTGTGTATGGCCTTCAATTGAAGCTGCTTCTGCTCCGCCACTCTGCCATTGGACTCTTGATAGTCGACGAACCCACCAACAGTGTAAGGAGACCTGAAAGTGGCACATGGCAGAGTCTGGCGATGAAGTCAGCAGCAATGGGAGGCCGTACAGGGACCCATGACACACTCTGGACCTGGCAGCAGCAAGAGGAGGCGGTACAGGGGCCCATGGCAGAGTGGCGAAGCGTAAGCAGCTTAAATTGAAGGCCATACAGAGGCCTATGTTAAAAAGTCCCCCCAGCAGCAGCGTGGGGAGACGACTATTAGTCGTCTCCCCACGCTGCTGCTGGGGGGACTTTTTAACATAGGCCTCTGTATGGCCTTCAATTTTAGCTGCTTACGCTCCGCCACTCTGCCATGGGCCCCTGTACCGCCTCCTCATGCTGCTGCCAGGCCCGTAATCTGCCATGGGCCCCCGTACCGACTCCTCATGCTGCTGCCAGGCCCGTAATCTGTCATGGGCCCCTGTACCGCCTCCTCATGCTGCTGCCAGGTCCAGAGTGTGTCATGGGTCCCTGTACGGCCTCCCATTGCTGCTGTCTCCATCGCCACACTCTGCCATGTGCCACTTTCAGGTCTCCTCACACTGCTGGTGGGTTCCATTTTGTCATAGGGTGCTGTATGGCCTCCCATTGCTGCTGCCTCCACCGCCACCCTGCGCCATGTGCCTGTCGTCTGCTCACGCTGCTGACGGCTTCTGCTTTTTAACCGAGGCCTGTGTTTGGCTTCCGAATACTGCTGCATCCACCGCCACCCTGCGCCATGTGCCTCTGTCGTCTGCTCACGCTGCTGACGGCTTCCGCTTTTTAAACTAGTCCTGTGTATGTCTTCCGAATACTGCTGCCTCCACCGCCACCCTGCGCCATGTGCCACTTTCAGGTCTCCTTACACTGTTGGTGGGTTCCATTTTGTGATAGGGTGCTGTATGGCCTTCCATTGCTGCTGCCTCCACCGCCACCCTGCGCCATGTGCCTCTGTCGTTTGCTCACGCTGCTGACGGCTTCCGCTTTTTAACCGAGGCCTGTGTTTGGCTTCCGAATACTGCTGCATCCACCGCCACCCTGCGCCATGTGTCTCTGTCGTCTGCTCACGCTGCTGACGGCTTCCGCTTTTTAACCTAGGCCTGTGTATGGCTTCCGAATACTGCTGCCTCCACCGCCACCCTGCGCCATGTGCCTCTGTCGTCTGCTCACGCTGCTGACGGCTTCCGCTTTTTAACCGAGGCCTGTGTTTGGCTTCCGAATACTGCTGCATCCACCGCCACCCTGCGCCATGTGTCTCTGTCGTCTGCTCACGCTGCTGACGGCTTCCGCTTTTTAACCTAGGCCTGTGTATGGCTTCCGAATACTGCTGCCTCCACCGCCACCCTGCGCCATGTGCCACTTTCAGGTCTCCTTACACTGTTGGTGGGTTCCATTTTGTGATAGGGTGCTGTATGGCCTTCCATTGCTGCTGCCTCCACCGCCACCCTGCGCCATGTGCCTCTGTCATCTGCTCACGCTGCTGACGGCTTCCGCTTTTTAACCGAGGCCTGTGTTTGGCTTCCGAATACTGCTGCATCCACCGCCACCCTGCGCCATGTGTCTCTGTCGTCTGCTCACGCTGCTGACGGCTTCCGCTTTTTAACCTAGGCCTGTGTATGGCTTCCGAATACTGCTGCCTCCACCGCCACCCTGCGCCATGTGCCTCTGTCGTCTGCTCACGCTGCTGACGGCTTCCGCTTTTTAAACTAGTCCTGTGTATGTCTTCCGAATACTGCTGCCTCCACCGCCACCCTGCGCCATGTGTCTCTGTCGTCTGCTCACGTTGCTGACGGCTTCCGCTTTTTAACCTAGGCCTGTGTATGGCTTCCGAATACTGCTGCATCCACCGCCCGCCCACTGCTGCTGCCAGGCCCGTAATCTGTCATGGGCCCCTGTACCGCCTCCTCATGCTGCTGCCAGGTCCAGAGTGTGTCATGGGTCCCTGTACGGCCTCCCATTGCTGCTGTCTCCATCGCCACACTCTGCCATGTGCCACTTTCAGGTCTCCTCACACTGCTGGTGGGTTCCATTTTGTCATAGGGTGCTGTATGGCCTCCCATTGCTGCTGCCTCCACCGCCACACTGTGGCTCCACACTCTGGTTTTGGCCCCGTGACTGCCCAAATGAGTGAAGTGTGCGGTGATTCTAAGATCGACGGCACTCATCTGCATGTCATACTGACTGACAGTATTATTTCTCTTCCCCAGCAGACTCCAAGGGCATTTAAATTAAAGGTACAGTGTTCTGCACTAATATAAAGGCTCTCTGAAGCCTAGAAACACCCTTTTTATAAGTTAAATTCGCAGCGAATATATTCGCCTCGAATCGAATTTATTCCGCGAATTCGGCGAATCAGCCGAATCGAATTTTTGAATAATTCGCTCATCTCTAATTATATTTGTTTTTGAATTTAGATACACTTTAATTATTATACACTAAAAACCAGTTCCAAGCTATAAGAAAAATCAGTCTGTTAACTGTTTAGCCCATTGCAATAAACAATGCCATTATAATCAGGAGAGCCATGCATTCTACCAACAGTTTTACTGTTATATAATTTCTGATGCGTACGTATATAGCCAGTCTGGGTATGTCTGTAATGGAACCAACTTCTCATACTCTAGTATATGAAGAAAAGGCTACAGTGGACTAAGAGGGATAGTAACTCTGGGACCATTGAACACTGTTAGATGCATTTTGCAGGATTATACTCAGATTTTCTCAAAGAAAAAGAAATTTTAAGGATTATCTATCAGACAGCCAGATGAAAAAAATTAATGCCTGGATGGAAATGAAAGCCATTGAAGTGGTAGGTTTGTCCCCGGGGTCAGAGTAAATACAGAAATTTCATGTCTGACTGGGATGTATTTCTAAAGCAAGAAAAAAAAGTTAATGTAATGAAATATTTAGCTTAACAAGGCAGTGAAACAGTTTAACACGACTATCACAAAAGCTTGCTAAGGGCTAAGTGGTACATGAGTTTTGGTTCTACCCTTGTGTGTAAAAGCACACATGCAAAAATGGCTTTAATCAATTTTATAATCTCCATGACCTCCACAAGTGCATGGTACTTACTCTGCAGATATAAAACCACCTTTGTGTTAAAAATACGTAATGCACTGACTCAGAACATCAACATAATAAGCCACCCTGGGCAGAGATAATGGGCAAAGAGAAGTCAAAACTTGCCGAACAGCAGCAAACTATTTGTTCAATAGGCAATGACGCTGCAGGATTTAGCAAACATCAGTAATTTTGAATCACTTCTGTAAATTAGAAGCTGCTTGTATTTGTGCATGCAATGTTCTTTTCCATTCCTCATTACAATTGAATTAATCCAGGCCAGGCTTAATTGCATTTACATTTCTTACATTTGGCAGTCATTACTTCAGAATTCTAACACTTTCTAATAGAATTTGGAGAAAAGTTAGTGACCATCTGTACAAGGTACACAAGGAGGAAATTCTTCAGCCTAGAAATGTGTACAGAAATGTAGTACACAAATGTACTTACAGTCTGAATGTTTACTCTTTACAATAATGGGAGTGCTTTGTGTTTTGTTGGTATATTTTTAAGTAAATTCATGACTAAAAAATATAAATGTTAGAATATTTTTTTGTCAGGAAATATAAAAATGATATGGTATATTTACTATATTTTATGTTTTCTTCTCCAGCAAGCAAAGCACACTCTTTGTACCTGATTACGTGTCTGTTCTTAGTGTTGATGAAAAAAGAAAGCCAGTTTTTTACAGAATCCAAAAGCCTATGTTTAAATTTATACATGTAATTGAGTCAGTGAAATAACTAAATTCTCTCGTTACCTGTTATATTCAGACAATATCTAATCATGTTAGAGTAAGAGAGCCTAAAGGCAAACAGCTTCTGCTTTGCTCTCTTATTAGAAAATGTATAGTTCTCTGTGAAACCAGTGTCATTGGTGCTCTCTGTATCACATTGTTAATTGTGAAATAAAGATTTTTTGTAAATTCTCTGATGAAATTGGGATACCAACCAAACCAGTCAGATGTATTTTTCTTCCTCATGGATCCTGTGGTGGTGCTTCTTACATTCCTCTTTGATAAATGGATTTTTGCCTTTATGGAAGGTAACAGTTTAAATATATGATGGCCAAGTGGATGTACATTTTTGCCAATAATCCTAGCCCTACTGGAAAGCTTCTATTGTATCATTTAACCACTTGCCATCCTGAGGATTTACCCCCCTTAATGACTAGGCCTCTTTTTGGTATTTGGCACTGCACTATTCAACTGATAATTGTGCTGCAATGCAATGCTATACCCAAATAAAATTTCACACATCTTTCTTTTGGTGGTATTTGGTCACCTGTGCGCTTTTTATTTTTTATGCTATAAACAAAAAAAGACCAAAACTTTTAAAGAAAAAATATTTTTTACTTTCGGCTGCAAAAAATATTTAGTAAACTCAAAGTTTGTCATAAATTTAGGCCAACATGTATTCTGCTACATGTTTTTGGTAAAAAAAAATCCCAATAAGTGTATATTGATTGCTTTGTGTGAAAGTTATAGCGTGTACAAATGATGGTATAGATACTGCAATGTACGCCATTTTTTGCTTTTGCTATACAGCGCTGCACTAGTATAACTGACAATTGCACGGTCATGCAATATGGTACATAAATTAAATTTATGCCCTTTTTTCACACAAATAGACCTTTCTTTTGGTGGTATTTTATCACCTGTGCGCTTTTTATTTTTGGCGCTATAAGCAAAAAATATTTGAAGAAAAAAACAAAATTTAAAAAAAAAACTTTGTGATAAATTTAGGCCAAGATGTATTCTGCTACATGTTTTTGGTAAAAAAAATCCCAATAAGTGTACAAACACCCCCAAATGACCCTTTTTCAGAAAGTAGACACCCTAAGCTATCTGCTGAGGGTCATATTGAGTCCATGGAAGATTTATTTTTTTCCACAAGTTTTTACCCTGTGAAACTGAGTTGATGAAATGCTTGTAACTTGTGATTTCTAACACTATAGAGATGATTGGCACCATTCTGGTCTCCAATCAGCCCTATGGTCAGCTGGACGAAACACCAGCTGCATTCTCTGGTTCCCCTGATGCCACGGGACTGGCAGAAAAGGCCATGGAAGGCAGCGGGGGAGGGTGTGAATTGTCTCCCGCTGGTTGTAAAAGTAATCCTGCAGCTAATTAGCCACTAGGATTGCTTTTATATGAAAGCCGATCGCCAGCTGCAGGCATCATCCTGGTATAACCATTAAAATTCCAGTGATGTACCAGTATACCGCCCTGCATCCACCCACTTCTAATAGTGGGCACACATTAGGATGCACGGTGCCACATGCGCCAATTCCAAGATTGTACAAACGTATAAATAGTGGCATGCTTGAATAAAAATTGTCCACGTATAAGTGGTACCCCATATGGAAAAAGGATGACACCAAGTCCCAAGCTATCTTGGCACTACTCCAAATGTAGTCTAGGCGTCCGGGGGGCTCCACGTGACTATCTTTTCCCTTGTAAATCCAAAACTTATATGTATAGCCTGTTGCCCTCTCACAGGTCTTATACATCTTGACCCCATTTCTGGCTCGCTTGCTGGGGAGAAATTGTTTGTATGCAAGGCGGCCAGAAAAAGTAATGAGGGACTCATCAATGCATATTTTTTTGCTGGGGAGTATAGACATCTGCAAATTTTTGGTTAAGGTGATTTACGAGAGGCAAAATTTTGTGGAACCGGTCAAATTTAGGGTCATCCTAAGGACAACAGTGCGTTGTCATTGAAATGCATAAAACACATTATACTCTCATATCTATGCCTGGCCATGGCAGCAGAGAACATGGGCATATGATGAAACAGGTCTGTGGACCAACTCAAACGCAATTCATTTTTTTTTAGTAATGCCCATGTTGAGGGTTAGGCACCCAAAAAAATTTAACTTCAGAAACCGTAATGGGTTTCCATGTGACTGGTCTGGCAAGGTTTGAATTTGGGTTGGCGGTGATAAATTGTTGTCCATATAAATTGCTTTGATCCACAATCAGTGCATACAGATCTTCCGTGAAAAACAGCTCCAAAAAATAAAGGGGAGTAGTTAAATTTGCTGTTTCCACCTCAATTCCAGGTTGGACAGTGAATGGGGGAAGTACAGGTGCTGCAGAATTTGTGGGCTGCCATTCAGGATTTGCCAATCGGGATTTGCACATCCTGAAGGATACTAGGGGCTCTACTTACCTGTGTGTGAATTCTTTATGGCTGCGGGACAATACTTGTTCTCGCCACCGCACCAGCTTGTACTGCACTTATGGGACTCGCCACGTCACCAAGTGATACTGCAGTGCTGGTATGGGAAAGACCAGAATGTACTAGGCCGCTGGTGCTCGCCAGTTCACCAAAACGTAAAGCGCCACTAGTACTGGTACTCTGCTGCATATGAGAATCATCAAAATTTACTGGCAACTGCTAACAGAGATCAGGCCTGATTCTGCAAACACTGTGGTTTTGTGTGCAATGTATCAAGTGACAGTAACCTACTGACCCTACACTTGCTGGGGGAGAAGGGGGGGTAAGCGTAGGGGCTAAATGCAGGTGCTGGCAGGTGCTGGGGCTGATCCCGCTAACGCCGTGTTTTTTTGGACACTATACTAATGTGAACGCTGGTATAGTGCTGATCTGATCAAAGATATTGATCCGTTCAGACACTATACTAGCAATGGAGGTTTATTGTGTATGAGTGTGTTCCTGGCAATCAAGGGGTAAATGTGATTACTGGTGTACTGATGGGCAATCTTACACTATCTACGTGAATCACGTACATATACGTGATATTGTGCACCTGTTCCACCCTGTAGCAGTATTTCTGCTATACTGCGGTCTGGAAGCTGTTAAGAAGTGGTTTGTGTTACTTTAACTGAAAATCGTTACGTTCATGCAGCGCTGCACCCAAATTAAATTTACGTCCTTTTTTCCCACTAATTGAGCTTTCTTTCGGTGATATTTGATCATCTGTGTTTTTTTTATTTTTTGTGCTATGAAAAAAAGACCGACAATTTTGAGAAAAAAAACCTATATTTTGGACTTTTTGCTATTAAACATGTCCAGTAAAAAAATGTAAAAAACAAATTTCATCATAAATTTAGGCCAAAATTATACTAATAAAGGCGGCGATCAGCGACTTATGGCGGTGATCAGTGACTTATGAAGGCAATCAGCGACTTATAGCAAGAATGACACTGGGGGGAACTGACTTGGTGTCACTCCCCAGTGACACCAATACAGTGATCAGTGCTAAAAAAAAGCACTGACACTGTACTAATGGCACTGGGCAGGAATAGGTTAACATGAGGGGCAATCAAAGGGTTAACTGTGTGATGGAAGTGTTTTAATAGGGGCAGGGGGTGTGTTCTTCACTGTAAAGCACACTGATCGGGATGGCTGTGCTCAGCCATCCCTAGCAGTGTGCCCAAACTGACAGGGAGGAGGGCTGTTTGTAAACAATGCAGCCCTCCTCCCTGTCGGTGATCATGGATAATCACAGGGCGCCGGTGACAAATCACCTGCCAGGACCCGACGATTGACACCCGGGGCCACGATCGGTGGTGTGGGTAGAGCAGTCACGCGCCTCGTGTCCGCTCCCTACCCGGAAATGCAGAATCACATATATATATATATATACGTGATTTTGAGCACAGGGCCCACCCTGCAGCAGTAAATGTACTGTGGGTGGGCCATAAGCGGTTAAAGTAAAAAACAACAACAAATAGGCAAAAAGGAACCACAAATCCTGGGTGTTAGGACATATTAAAATTCAGTGTACTGTATATAAGTCCACATAGCACTAGGACAAGCTCTTGAAGGTGTAGCAGGCTCTGAGTAACAACAAGATAAGAAAAAAGCACCTCTAAGTGCAGTAGTAATGGACATTTATTAACATACAGATAAAAAGCCACTCATATAGTGAACATGGTAAAAAGGGCTTGTCTGGTGCACAATGTCTCAGGAATGGTGTCTGTGTTCCCGCTAGGAAGGCCGAGATGGGTGCTGGAGGAGACTGAGAATGGTGAAGTCGGCCAGCATGTGTGTCTCCATATAGAAGACGTAGACTTGACCAGCATGCAGTGCGATGCGTTTCATAGCATGTGCAAAGCCACTAGAAGACAAGCGTGCTCCCTCTCAAGCACAATACAACACAATGATTGGGACAATATATACAGTCATGGCCGAAATTGTTGGCACCCTTGATATTTTTCCTGAAAATCATGTATTTCTCACGAAACGTATTGCATTAACACATGTTTTGCTATACACATGTTTATTCCCTTTGTGTGTATTGGGACAAAACAAAAAAAGGGAGGAAAGAAAGCAAATTCGACATAATGTCACACAAACCTCCAAAAATGGGCTGGACAAAAGTATTGGCACCCTTTCACAACTGCGGATAAATAAGAATGTTACAAGCATGTGATGCTCCTGTAAACTCACCTGGGGCAAGTAACAGGTGTGGGCAATATAGAAATCACACCTGAAAGCAGATAAAAAGGAGAGACGTTCACTTAACCTTTGCATTGTGTGTCTGTCTGTGCCACACTAAGCATGGACAACAGAAAGAGGAGACGAGAACTGTCTGAGGACCTGAGAACCAAAATTGTGGCAAAATATCAACAATCTCAAGGTTACAAGTCCATCTCCAGAGAACTAGATTTGCCTTTGTCCACAGTGCGCAACATTATCAAGAAGTTTGCAACCCATGGCACTGTAGCTAATCTCCCTGGTCGTGGACGGATGAGGAAAATTGATGAAAGATTGCAACGCAGAATAGTCCGGATGGTGGATAAGCAGCCCCAAACATGTTCCAAAGACATTCAAGCTGTCCTGCAGGCTCAGGGAGCATCAGTGTCAGCGCGAACTATCCGTCGACATTTAAATGAAATGAAACGCTATGGCAGGAGACCCAGGAGGACCCCACTGCTGACACAGAGACATAAAAAAGCAAGACTACAGTTTGCCAAAATGTACTTGAGTAAGCCAAAAGCCTTCTGGGAAAACGTCTTGTGGACAGATGAGACCAAGATAGAGCTTTTCGGTAAAGCACATCATTCTACTGTTTACCGAAAACGGAATGAGGCCTACAAAGAACAAAACACAGTACCTACGGTAAAATATGGTGGAGGTTCAATGATGTTTTGGGGTTGTTTTGCTGCCTCTGGCACTGGGTGCCTTGACTGTGTGCAAGGCATCATGAAATCTGAGGATTACCAAAGGATTTTGGGTCGCACTGTAGGGCCCAGTGTCAGAAAGCTGGGTTTGCGTCCAAGATCCTGGGTCTTCCAGCAGGACAATGACCCCAAACATACGTCAAAAAGCACTCAGAAATGGATGGCAAAGAAGCGCTGGAGAGTTCTGAAGTGGCCAGCAATGAGCCCAGATCTAAATCCCATTGAACACCTGTGGAGAGATCTTAAAATTGCTGTTGGGAAAAGGTGTCCTTCCAATAAGAGAGACCTGGAGCTGTTTGCAAAGGAAGAGTGGTCCAAAATTCCGGGTGAGAGGTGTCAGAAGCTTATTGATGGTTATAGGAAGCGACTGATTTCAGTTATGTTTTCCAAAGGGTGTGCAACCAAATATTAAGTTAAGGGTGCCAATACTTTTGTCCAGCCCATTTTTGGGGTTTTGTGTGACATTATGTCATATTTGCTTTTCTGCCTCTGTTTTATATTTGTTCCAATACATACAAAGGGAATAAACATGTGTATAGCAAAACATGTGTTAATGCAATACCTTTTTTGTGTGAAATACTTGATTTTCAGGAAAAATATCAAGGGTGCCAACAATTTCGGCCATGACTGTATATATGGACTAATAACCAATGGCAAAAATGGAAGTTAGGGTTTAAAAGGCTACCAAAATACTACAGTTAGATACTGATAAATATGATAATACACATGTATACACAATGAAAACAAAAATAAATAAAAATTATAAGTATATATATATATCTATCTGTCCACACATACCCAATGTACACATAGTGACAGGGAACTAAAAAGAGGTAGAACAGACTGAAATATTTTAGGAGGTAGAACAGACTAAATGTTTAAAAGATTTTTTCAAAAGCATATAATAATAATGATAAATTATAAAAAATATAATTAAGAATTTTTATATATATATATATATATATATATATATATATATATATATATATATAAAGACAATTTTTCTAAGTATGATGATGATTGATATATATAATGGGATCACCTCATGTGTGAGCTCCACCTTTCTTCCAGCCAGAGACACACATTCTCTATAGCTGAGTGATTTTTGTTGTTCAATATCCAAGTTTATTTTGAAAGTCCATTTAAAACTATTGATCAGTGAAGTCCATGACTTAGAAATTGTAATTTTTTCCACAAGAAGGGTATAAAAGATCAATTTTCCAGAATGCCAAGGAATGTTAGGAATAGAAACAAGGAGAACTACAGAAGACATTCAGACAAAGAAATGTTAAAAAGGGAATATATGAGAACTTTGGCCAACAACCATGTTGCAGGATAATTGCATTCTCTAAAATATAAAGGGGTGCATTTAGAACATATTTAGTTAGTAAAATTAGTAGGATGTACTGTCTGAGAAATAACATTGCATATGTTCTGCTTGTCAATGTATGCCGGTCATTATGATGTATTGTTTCTTCTTCCCTGCACATCTGGTGGAATTGTCCAGTATTCACTCCATTCTGGTCCACTTTTACTAAGTTTCTTTCTTCTATTATATCAGTCCCTTTTTCCCTTTCACCACAAATGGTTCTATTGGGTTTGGATATAGATACCTGGCCCAGCTCTCCCACACCGTCATCTTTCATGAATTCATAACCATATGCCTGGCTATTGCCCATGTAATTGGAAAGTTGCTTACCCTCCCTCCATTTTGGAAGTGATCTCTATTTTAAATAACCATTGTTTTATAGAATATATGTATGCTAGAGCACACCTCCAAATCCCAAAATAAAAAAAAAATGGCTCAAACATCCTAAATACCTGAACCTTCCATGACTCACTAACCTTTCTGATGTTTCTATGCTTTATCCACACCCAATGTGAACACCCCCTTGTGTAATGCCTTTACAGTATACCAGTGCTAGCTCTTAAAAACTCCCCTCCCTTTTACATTTAGCAACTCCATAATTACTCATTCAGCAGTGTTCTATCAATTTGTGGTTCAACACTTTCAAATGTCTTAATTTCACAAACCAAGTTTATTTCTAGTGTATTGCACTTCAACGACATATGTACTTCTTGTATTTCTATGTTGTACATATGGAATGTATTCACGACAAACCACTGTACTGCTTTCCATTTTGTATTATGGAAAATGTGAAATGAACTCTAAGTTAAAAAAAAGATTTATTGTTTCTCCAAGGTAAAATTCCCAATTAACCATAAAAAGTAGTTTGTTGTTAGAAGAAGACAGGAACTAATAAAGAGAAGAAATACTGTGGGTTTTTTTTTACTAAAACTGGAGATCACAAAACCTGGTGCAGCTCTGCAAAGAAACCATTCGACTTCCAGGTTTTACTGCCAAAGCTTAACTAAGTAAGCTGAAGTTAGAAGTGCACAGTTGCACCAGATTCTGAGTGCTCTAGTTTTAGTAAATTTGCCCCTGTATGTCTAGATTGTTTATCAAGATGCCTACATCTCCAAAGAGAGATATTTTTGTCTCCATTATCACAAGACAGAGGTGTATTCATGAAATTAACGAAAATACATTTTTAATTTGTGAACAACTATGGTTTCCTCCTAGAAGTTTATAGCATCTATTGATAAATTACCGTACTTTAAGAAGTCTGAGATGCTTAGTGGATTTTTATTTGTCTACTATTTAAATTCTTTGGGATACAGGGAGACCTGTAGTAATGTTAGGATTTTGAAAAATAGGAGCAAATAGAAAACGAAAGCGATGAAGATGGTAATTTGAATTTTAATTGGTCATATAATGTGAGTGAACAGTGAAATTTCAAATGAATCTGATAGTAATGTCTACTGAAACAAGAGAGATGCCTTAGAGCAGAAGTAAATGGAACAATTTCAGCTTGGTGGCATTGTGCAGTCCAGGGGCAGACTGACCATTTGGAAACTCGGACACTGCGCAAGGGCCCGGGGTCAGTAGGGGGCCCCATGAGATGCCCCTGGTACCTTTTTCATAGGCTTTTTTGAGTTTGGGCAAGGACACAGGGGCCCCATGATCCCCTATTGCCCGGGGGCCCCATGAGTTGTCAGTCCGCCCCTGGTGCAGTCTCTTTGTATATTTTACTGACAGCTCTTCAGTCAATGCCATTTTTAGACACTGGAGGTGGTTCAGGCAGTACTAATATTCAAGCACCATTCAGACTGCTTAGATGCAAAGGCCGCAGTAAGAAATAAGTAGAGGCTCTTAAATTGTAGTCCTACTCTTCGGTTTAAAATAACATTGTACAAGGGAGATGCTAGAAGAACCAAGGACTGGCTACAAGAGTAGACACACCATTGTAGCTGACTGTACTTTATATACCTTAAGGGGTTATTTAAACAATATGAGGGTGACATAGTTGATGAGACCCCCCCCCCTCTGCTGTCATGTAGACCTGGATACCGCTTATTCACAGGACAAATTAGAGCTAAGAGTAATTTTTTTCTGATGCTGTTACAATCCTTTTGGCTTATAGCAGCACAGTGGCTAAATGGTTAGAACTTCTGCCTGGCAGTTCTAGGGCTGTTGGTTCGAATCCCTGTCAAGTCACCACCTGTGTGGGTTTCCTCCAGGAACTCCGGTTTCTTCCACACTCCACAGATATGCTGGTAGGTTAATTGGTTCTTGTCTAAATTGGGCTTAGTATGTGTATATATGAATGTGAGTTAGGGACCTTAGATTGTACACTCCTTGAGGGTTAGGGACTGATGTGAATGTACAAGTTATATATGGTGATGGGTAGGAAGCATGATTTTCACTCCTTGTTTGACCAGTGCAGAAACAAACAAAATGTTTTCCTATATCCTCTTGGCATTGCTTGGACTGGAAAGAAAGGGAGCGTTCCCTATCTGAACCTATCTGCATATTATGGACCCTGAAAGGGTTCAGAGTGTTACAAAATTGTACTCTTTACTTGCCTGTGTCTAACTTTCTAACTGTATGTAAAACAGGTTTGTACATAGAAAACAGAAAGTTGAATAGGGAGAAGGGGGACATTGTTCTTAAATAGGGATTGGTGATTATTTCTGCCACTGACTAGTTAAATAGAAAAATTAAAAACCGAAAAAATATTTTGCAAGTAGGGTGTGGCCATTATAACTGATTTCTTTATTGATTAGTTTTCCTTTTTAAGTTATTGATGTTTGAAACATATATTGAAAAATTATTAAAAAAACTAAGACAGCCTAAGTGAAGTCTGTAAATACCTGCTCAAAAGAATTGTTTTTCTGTTCCATTTGAGCATTTTACATCAGCTGCTATATCATTCACTGCAGGTTACATGGTGTTCTTCTTGACATTTGTTATAGAAGTATAGAAAATATTAACAATGAACTGTTGCTGGAAACTAAAGAACAAACACTGATGCACAATGTAACCTTCTAATAAACGTTTGCTTAAAATTCATTTTCTTGGTATTCACCCAGTCTCTAGGCTTGATTTATTTTGCCCTATAAGAACTTTGTCACTCTAACCTTTTTTGGCTGATTTTATAGAGGTGAATTGGTGAAGAGAATCTTTTGAAAACTCAATGCATTTTATTGACTAATTGGTGTAAACATGAAACATAGATGCAGAATTATGTCTACAAAAAGCTGGAGAGTACAAATAGTGGATTGGATGCTATCATCTATAATAGGGTACCAGGAGAGGAAAATGGTTTGTCCTTTCCCCTTTTATCAACATACTGACTAAATTGAAAAAGGAAAAAAAACTTTCTGTTTTCACTCAGATGTCTTCTGCAAGGTTCTAGAGACATATTTTGCTTTCTGATGACTGGCTGACTGCATCTGAGAGGTGAGTACGCAGCAGACTTCTGGCTAATGATGCTCCAGCTGGAAGGCAGAAGGAGACAAAAGTAATTGTTTAAATGTGTCAGGTAGTACAGTGAATTGTGTACATAGAAGATATTACCTTTCCTCCTTTGACAAGACCTATCCCCAGCAGCATGTAGATCTGGAAAGAAGCCAAGAAATGGTACCTAGTGCAAACATTTGCACAGGGAAATATTAATTTGAGAATTTTCTCAGAGTATAGTCATTGGAGGTGAAGTTGTACCATCCAAATACAGATGTTGGAATATCCAGAGATTGGGAATCCTGGAAAAGAAGCAAGGAGAAAATGCCATATAACCTGATAAAATATGCCATTTTTAAAGACATTCATATCCTACTGAATTCAGGATGTGCCCACAAAAAGCCTCAACTTCCTTGGCCTTTTTTATACTGGGGGGAACATTAAAAAAAGTGGTTTGGATTTAAAACAGGCACAATCCGGATGCAAGAGATTCACTTAGGATCCCCACAACATAAATCAAAACTAGGCCCTGTGTCAAAGGGTCTAGTGAAAAGTAAAGTTTGTTTTAAATATCAATTTGAGATGCTTTTTAGATCATTTGAAGTTACTTTAGGGGTGTATTTGACTTGAAATTTCCCCCCATTTAATCTGAATTTGACCCAATCCAATCTGCTTTTGCATTTTTATAGACCTATAATGGGACAGAAGCAGTTCTGATGCAAACAAAAGTCCATCAAAGAAAAGGCCAAAAACATGTCAACCCACTGGAACAATTTGCTGCCAAGAGGCTCTCACTGTGAATAACAATTCCCCAGCAGCCAGTTTAATGTAAACAAAGGGCGGAAGGATGCTGGCTGATGTCCATGACCAGGTTTGGTCACAGTGAACTGGCAATTTAGTTTGCCCATTTGATGAACTGCAAATATGTAAAGTTCAGGTTGAATTTTACATGGCCATGAACTCAAATCTCAACTTTGTACACAAGATGAAGACATCAATGGCTAATGCTGTTTATTTAGTGGATCATTCAAGGGCAGATGATAAATAGCAGGGTAAGATAGAGACACTCAATGATTGCAAAGCCAGTTTAATTGCAAAATGTTCCTGTCTCATTTTTTTGTTCTGTATCATAAACCTTGTACCCTTAGTTACAGTAGGGATATTTCTATCAGTATGGCAGAGTTGGTTATCCTGTTGTATATCTTCTTACTGTATAGGTTTTTCTTTGTCACTGAAAATATTTTTTGTACTCTTTATCGAGTCAGAAAATATCATAACTTTATAACACACAGCTGTAATTCATCACAATATTGAGTTCTATTGAAAATATTTTATGCATTTGTATAATTTCTACTACTTGACCTTGTTTGTATCACTTTTATTGTACAGTGCTGTATAAAATATTAATACCTTAAAGTAATGCCTTGCTAAATACATACTTAACCCATTGACTGTGCTTCGTACATACAGTAGCCTTGGCCTCATGTTTTCACACTTGTGAAAACAATTTATCGCTAAAAAGAGACACCATTGGTTACATACTATTTCTCAGATATACTAGGAATGTAAACAACTAAAGAAAAAAGTTCTTATTATCTTACTGTTTATAAACAAAATTATGTTGGCTGCCATTGCTGTCTACTCTTTTTGAAAATACTCATTGCTTGGCTGTGATGCTGATCCAATTACATCAATATTTCACTGATCTGAACCAAACTAATCAGGAGCTCATTCTGGCTTTACTTACTGCATGTTTAGTAACTCAGAATGTGTTATAGCCAGACACAGGTACTTATCTAGCATCTTTTAAATAGTGGTCAGTTATATCATTCTCCATCCTTCATCTAACTGTAAAAGAGCCACAGCAGAAGTGAAACTTAAGTACCCTCCTAGCAGGTGTGCCCAGGTGGAGCTGAGTGCTGGAACCTGCTGACTGCTGGGAGACACCTGCTGGTGGACACTAAAACTGCAGCTTTTCGCCCAGGGAAGCACAGTGCCACCAGATGTGAACCAGGTCCTGACATTCCCTTTTCCATATAAAATATTGATACCTGGAATTCATCTTTAACTTTCATTTGAGATCAGTTTGAGATGCTTTAGAGTTACTTCACAATTGCTCCTGACCTCCTTGTGGCCTGGTTTAAAGCTGCATCAAGGTGCTTCAAGCTGCCATTTTGCATACCAAATCACTTATATGATGGGAAAAGCTATTTTGATACAAACAAATGCTTACATTCTGTACACAGAGTCTTCAAATGCTACCTCCCAATGGAAATGCCTAATGCCTCTGAGATAAGCTGTGCCCAAGGGCGGACTGACCATTCAAGAACTCGGGAACTGCCCGAGGGTCTGGGGTCAGTAGGGGGCCCCATGAAATGCCCCTGGTACCTTTTATAGGCTTTATTTGAGTGTGGGCAAGGACACAGGGGCTCCATGATCTCCTATTGCCTGGGGGCCCCATGAGTTGTCAGTCCGCCCCTGGCTGTGCCCTTCTACAGTGATTGCTGGTTTTCATTGTGAAAAGGCACTGAATAAAGGGTAGAGTACTTGTAGAAAGAGGCAGCTCAAGACTACAAGACAAGGCAAGGCCTCAATGTCACATTTCTCCACACATTTTCTGATTGGTTAATATAGCAGTTCTCATTTTGCAGTACTTGCCTTAAATTAGGAACAACCTTGCAGCTTAAATACTCTTATCTCGAAAGAGCAGGGCCCTCAAATTTCTTGTGTATTGTTTTGTTACTGTATTGTCTCCTGTACTGTCCCCCATTGTAATGTACAGCGCTGAGCAAACCTTTTGCCGCTATATAAATACTGTATAATAATAATCTAATTCCTGATTGATTCAAACAAGAAATAACCACACTGCCTTTCTTTCTATCGTTTGTCTTAGAAACGGAAGTGTGATTGTGGTTTTCAATGCGCTCTTCACTCAGATTTTACCTAATGAAAAGATTCAGACGGAACTGAGAACCGGAATTGAGAATAATTATTCTAATCTTACAAAGTGGTTTGAAATAGATGTCCAAAGTGTCATCATTACAGGTAAGCACAATATGTTTGAGTTGGGGGGGGGTCCTATTTTATTTTTGCTTGCAGGTTATCACTGATTGAGGGTTGCTTCACACTTGTGCATATATACTCATTAGGTGAGTCATGTTGCATTAGGGCAGACCCAATCATTTAGAATGGGCTGGTAGTGCACCTCAATGCACAAAAACTGCACCTGCAGCATCTTTTGCAAAGCAGCATACCACAGTACAGTGAGTGAAGCTTATCAAAACTGGAGGAGCCAGAATGGGGAGCATCCATGCATGGCAACCAATCAACTTATATCTTCCATTTTCAAAGTCTAACTGAGCAAGCTGAAGCTAGAAGCTAAATTGTTGTCATGTACATCCGCTCCAGATGCTGGATGCTCCAGTTTTGATAAATATATTTTTAACTATATTTGTAAATGCATTCCAAAAATGTAGATTTGTTTTTTTAAAGACATACAGTATATCTGAAATGTATTTTTTAAAATATTTTTCATATATTTTGTAATAAAAAAGCATTCCAACTTGCAGTGTATATATATACAGTGGGGGCAAAAAAGTATTTAGTCAGCCACCAATTGTGCAAGTTCTCCCACTTAAAAAGATGAGAGAGGCCTGTAATTGGCATCATAGGTAGACCTCAACTATGAGAGACAAAATTAGAAAACAAATCCAGACAATCACATTGGCTGATTTGGAAAGAATTTATTTGCAAATTATGGTGGAAAATAAGTATTTGGTCAATATCAAAAGTTCATCTCAATACTTTGTTATATATCCTTTGTTGGCAATGACAGAGGTCAAAGGTTTCCTGTAAGTCTTCACAAGGTTGGCACACACTGTTGCTGGTATGTTGGCCCATTCCTCCATGCAGATCTCCTCTAGAGCAGTGATGTTTTGGGGCTGTCCCTGGGCAACACGGACTTTCAACTCCCTCCAAAGGTTTTCTATGGGGTTGAGATCTGGAGACTGGCTAGGCCACTCTAGGACCTTGAAATGCTTCTTACGAAGCCACTCCTTCGTTGCCCGGGCGGTATGTTTGGGATCATTGTCATGTTGGAAGACCCAGCCACGTTTCATCTTCAATGTCCTTGCTGATGGAAGGAGGTTTGCACTCAAAATCTCACAATACATGGCCCCATTCATTCTGTCCTGTACATGGATCAGTCGTCCTGGTCCCTTTGTGGAGAAACATCCCCAAAGCATGTTGCCACCCCCATGCTTCACAGTAGGTATGGTGTTCTTTGGATGCAACTCAGCATTCTCTCTCTTCCAAACACGACGAGTTGTGTTTCTACCAAACAGTTCTATTTTGGTTTCATCTGACCATATGACATTCTCCCAATCCTCTTCTGGATCATCCAAATGCTCTCTAGCAAACTTCAGGCGGGCCCGGACATGTACTGGCTTAAGCAGGGGGGCACGTCTGGCACTGCAGGATCTGAGTCCCTGGCGGCGTAGTGTGTTACTGATGATAGCCTTTTTTACGTTGGTCCCAGCTCTCTGCAGGTCATTCACTAGGTCCCCCCGTGTGGTCCTGGGATTTTTGCTCACCGTTCTTGTGATCATTTTGACCCCACAGGGTGAGATCTTGCGTGGAGCCCCAGATCGAGGGAGATTATCAGTGGTCTTGTATGTCTTCCATTTTCTAATTATTGCTCCCACAGTTGATTTGTTCACACCAAGCTGCTTTCCTATTGCAGATTTAGTCTTCCTAGCCTGGTGCAGGTCTACAATTTTGTTTCTGGTGTCCTTCGACAGCTCTTTGGTCTTCACCATAGTGGAGTTTGGAGTGTGACTGTTTGAGGTTGTGGACAGGTGTCTTTTATACTGATAACAAGTTCAAACAGGTGCCATTGATACAGGTAATGTGTGCAGGACAGAGGAGCCTCTTAAAGAAGAAGGTACAGGTCTGCGAGAGCCAGAAATCTTGCTTGTTTGTAGGTGACCAAATACTTATTTTCCACCATAATTTGCAAATAAATTATTTCCAAATCAGCCAATGTGATTGTCTGGATTTTTTTTCTCATTTTGTCTCTCATAGTTGAGGTCTATGTATGATGCCAATTACAGGCCTCTCTCATCTTTTTAAGTGGGAGAACTTGCACAATTGGTGGCTGACTAAATACTTTTTTGCCCCACTGTATATATATATATATATATATATATATATATATTGAAATATATTTTTAAATATCTTGAATATGGCCAAAATTGTAGCATTTCAAATATATTGCAATATATTTGGGAAGAATATTTTAAAAATATATTTTTCTTCCATATGGATAGTGCTACCATTATACATGTGCATGCCAGAATTATTGTTTAGTTTCTGATGCATTTGTTCATTAAAGAATTTTGTTTTGAAACCAATTCATTTTTTAAATTCATTTCATATCTTTGGAAAACATTTCATATATTCGTTGATCTGGTAAATTGGGAAAAATTTGCAGGTTTTTAGGAAGATTGCTGGATATTAGTTTTCTGTTTCAATATTTGGATAGATTCGCTATCCATATATGTAAACTATTTGATATGTTCAGACACAACAAAATAAATATAATGCAAAATTTGGCAGCCCTAAATTTTTCAAACATAAGAATTGCATTAGAGTTTAGACTGTGAAACAGAACTGATTGTGACAATTACAAATTCAAAAAATCACAAATTTACTCAAATCTGATTTTTTAAACAAATTAGACAACTTTATTAATTTCCCTATGGGTCTGAACTACTATTGTATCATGTGATGTCATCCAAATGAAATAAAAAAATAAAACAAATATATCTGGTAACTTTTGTAACAATGTGCCCATTGTAGGTTCTTTGGCTGTGGACACAGGTCAGTATGGACACTCTGACCGCTCTGCTGCTATACAACCCCATACACAACAAACTGTAATGCCTGTTTTTTTTCTGCTTTCAACATTTCATCTTCAGGGACAACATGTTTGCTTGCTGCCTAATATAGATGCTATTGTAGCAATATAATTAATGGTATTCACTTAAACTGTCAGTGGCCATAAAGTTAAGGCTGATTGGTGTATGTTATAATAATAATGTAGCTTCACTACTCAGAAATACAAGTAATATATTACAAAAGGAATAGGTCAGTAACAGCAATAAAAGACTGTGATGCTGTACATATAGATTAAGTAGCCTTTCATCACAAAGCAGTTCAACTCAGAAAATTATTCCTACCACCCATGATGCTGATTGTCAAATTAAAAAAATTATCTGAATGATTTTATTGTCAGGACAAAAAAAAAAGAATAAAAATGTATGCAGTACATCTCTTCGTTACATGTTTATCCCTCTAAATATCCTCTAAATGCAGGAAAAAGACCTGTTGATCTAAGAGAAATTCACTCTTCTCTTACCCTAGGTTCACACTTATGTGGATATCAGTGCATTTTACAGTTTGCAGAAACACACTACGGTCCATTTAACATAATTTCCTAGGATCTAGGTCACATCTGTGCATTTTGAGCAGTTGCATTTTTTTGGAAAGAGCCAGTGACTTTTTTTCCCCAGTAGATTGCATTTTGTGTGTAATAGACTTTAATGGACCCTCATTAAAAACACAAGTGTTGCGTTTTTTTGATGCATTTTGCGTTTATGTGACCAAAGTCACATGTTAGGGTTAGAGGCTAAGGTTAGGGATAGATGTTAGGGTTAGGTTTAAGACTTAGGTTTATGGTTAAGGGTTAGGGTTAAGAGCCAAGATTAGGGTTAAGGACTAGGGTTAGGGTTAAGGGTTAGGGTTGGGGTAATGTTAGAGTTAGAATTAAGGGCTAGGGTTAAATGTTAGGGTTAGGGTTAAGGGCTAGGGTTAGGGTTAAGGGCTAGGGTTGGGGTAAATGTTAGGGTTAGGGTTAAATGTTAGGGTTAGGGTTAAGGGCTAGGGTTAGGGTTAAATGTTAGGTGGAGGGTTAAATGTTAGGGTTAAGGGCTAGGGTTGGGGTAAATGTTAGGGTAAGGATAAAGGGCTAAGGTTAGGGTTAAATGTTAGGGGGAGGGTTAAGGGCTAGGGTTAGGGTTAAATGTTAGGGTTAGGATTAAGGGCTAGGGTTGGGGTAAATGTTAGGGTTAGGGTTAAGGGCTAGGGTTGGGGTTAAATGTTAGGGTTAGGATTAAGGGCTAGGGTTGGGGTAAATGTTAGGGTTAGGATTAAGGGCTAGGGTTGGGGTAAATGTTAGAGCTAGGGATAGAGTCAGGGTTAGGGTCAGAGACAGAGCTAGGGTTAGGGACAAATATTTTCATTATTCTGAGATTTAGATGTATCAGAATTCCGAATTACAAAAATAATGAATTTAAACGAATCCGAAATAAAGCAAACGAAATTCGGCCAAAATTCATTTAGAAAACACGTTTGAATTCTAAAACAAATTTGAATTTGAAAACAAAACCGAAAGCAAATTCAAAAACAAAATCAAACAAACATTTGAAAACAAATTTAAAGCGGAGCTCCACCCAAAAGGGGAAGTATCGCTTTAAGGACTGGGACCTTTGGGGAGCGCGGGGTGAAGGGAGTGAGTACCCAAAATTGAGAGGTACCCGCTCCCACTTCTGCTCCAATTGCCTAGGTGATCGGAAGCAGAAGTTGTCCTCCCCTCTCCTTCTCTGTAGTCTCAAATTTCAAAACAAGAATTAGATTAGAAAATCTAACGAATATTCTTGAGACAAAAGTTCTGGAATGAAAATCTATACATGTATGGCCAATTTAAAGGTTAGAAAATCAAATGAATATTCTTGAAACTAAAATTCTCGGCCAAAAATCTACATGTGTATGGCCAGCCTTAAGCCCTGTAGACATGATGAGAATATTGGATGAACAATCGTTCGTTTTTTTCGCTTGCTAGTCTCACATCGAAAGTGAAACGGTTAAAGATACGAAAATGTTCGTACAAAAGAAAAGAATTTTGAAAATATGTCTTGTGTGTATTGTATTTTTGGACTACTACTGTACTGAATAAACGAAAATTGTACAATCTGGTATTGTACAAGAAAAATGTTTGCACTTGTCCCTTTGGATATTGTTGCATGAATTGTCATGATCATCTCTCGAAAGCTGTGTACCAATGATCCAACTATCGGACGATCGGTCCTTTCATGTAAATTTTTTTGTACAATTTTCTTAACCTGTGCACTGGGCATTAAGCTGGCCATACACATGTAGATTTTCAGCCGAGAATATTCGTAAAAAAAGTTGTACAACAATTTTTTGCACATTTGATGAATGGATGAATGTCATTTGAAAATTGTCTTTTGCTTTTAACATTCGATTTTAAAATTAATGTAATTTGTGAATGCTCGCCACATACACTGGCCAAAAATTATTTAGATCAAGAAACATTTCCCTTCCTGCCTCTTCAAATTTTTCTGTCACTGCCGTCGAAAACAATCATCGATTTGACCCCACTAACGGTTAGAAAATCAAATGAATATTCTTGAGAATAATATTCTCAGATGAAAATCTATACATGTATGCCCATCTTTACTTTTTGAATTTGGTAGATTTTTTTCAAATTTAGTTGAAATCTTTTAGATTTTGAATAGAGATGAGCGAAGAAATGAAAAATTCGATTCGACTGATTCGGCGAATTCGTGGACAATATTCGATTCGAGTCGAATAAATTCGCTGTGAATTTAACTTAAAAAAGGGTGTTTCTAGGCTTCAGAGAGACTTAATATTAGTGCAGAACACTGTACCTTTAATTTAAATGCCCTTGGAGTCTGCTGGGGAAGAGAAATAATACTGTCTGTCAGTATGACATGCAGATGAGTGCCGTCGATCTTAGAATCACTGCACACTTCACTCCTTTGGCCAGTCACGGGGCCAAAACCAGTGTTTGGAGCCACAGTGTGGCGGTGGAGGCAGCAGCAATGGGAGGCCATACAGCAACCTATGACAAAATGGAAACCAGCAGGAGCGTGAGGAGACCTGAAAGTGGCACATGGCAGAGTGGGAGCAATGGGAGGCGGTACAGGGACCCAGGTCACACTATGGGCCCAGCAGCAGCGTGACCAGGCGGTACGGGGGCCCATGGCCGATATGGGGCTTGGTGGCACCTATGGAAGGCCTGTAATCTGCCAGCAACCTATGACAAAATGGACAACCGCAGGAGTGTGAGGAGATTTCAAAGTGGCACATGGCAGAGTGGAAGCAATGGAAGGCCGTACAGGGACCCAGGTCACACTGTGGGACCAGCATCAGCGTGAACAGGCGGTACGGGGGCCCATGGCCGATTTGACCTCATTCATCCCATAGTCCTGCCGACTCACGAATAGCGTGGCCTCCTCAAAGGGCCTGAGCAAGCGCAGGTGTCACACATGAGCTGCCAATGGCTGACATCTAAGTTACACAGGGAGTACCTTTATCCGCTTTTAACATCAGGAAATCTGTGATGGCCTTTAGCTGTTCGTAAAGGCGGTCTAACATATGTAGGGTTGAATTCCACCTTGTTGCAACGTCACAGCATGAGGAGTCGGTACGGGGGCCCATGGCAGATTACATGTCTGGCAGCAGCTATGTGAGGCCCGTAATCTGCCTGCACCCTATGTCAAAAAATTTAACACACCAGCAGTGTGAAGAGACCTGAAAGTGGCACATGGCAGCAGAGTGTGGCGATGGAGACAGCAGCAATGGGAGGCCGTACAGGGACCCATGAGAGACTCTAGACTTGGCAGCAGCATGAGGAGGCGGTATATAGGGGCCCATGGCAGATTAGGGGCCTGGCAGCAGCTATGTGAGGCCCGTAATCTGCCTGCACCCTATGTCAAAAAATTTAACACACCAGCAGTGTGAAGAGACCTGAAAGTGGCACATGGCAGCAGAGTGTGGCGATGGAGACAGCAGCAATGGGAGGCCATACAGGGACCCATGACAGACTCTGGACTTGGCAGCAGCATGAGGAGGCGGTATATAGGGGCCCATGGCAGATTAGGGGCCTGGCAGCAGCTATGTGAGGCCCGTAATCTGCCTGCACCCTATGTCAAAAAATTTAACACACCAGCAGTGTGAAGAGACCTGAAAGTGGCACATGGCAGCAGAGTGTGGCGATGGAGACAGCAGCAATGGGAGGCCGTACAGGGACCCATGAGAGACTCTGGACCTGGCAGCAGCATGAGGAGGCGGTATATAGGGGCCTATGGCAGATTAGGGGCCTGGCAGCAGCTATAGGAGGCCCATAATCTGCCAGCACCCTATGTCAAAAAATTCTACACACCAGCAGTGTGAGGAGACCTGAAAGTGGCACATGGCAGCAGAGTGTGGCGATGGAGACAGCAGCAATGGGAGGCCGTACAGGGACCCATGACAGACTCTAGACTTGGCAGCAGCATGAGGAGGCGGTATATAGGGGCCCATGGCAGATTAGGGGCCTGGCAGCAGCTATGTGAGGCCCGTAATCTGCCTGCACCCTATGTCAAAAAATTTAACACACCAGCAGTGTGAAGAGACCTGAAAGTGGCACATGGCAGCAGAGTGTGGCGATGGAGACAGCAGCAATGGGAGGCCGTACAGGGACCCATGAGAGACTCTGGACCTGGCAGCAGCATGAGGAGGCGGTATATAGGGGCCTATGGCAGATTAGGGGCCTGGCAGCAGCTATAGGAGGCCCATAATCTGCCAGCACCCTATGTCAAAAAATTCTACACACCAGCAGTGTGAGGAGACCTGAAAGTGGCACATGGCAGCAGAGTGTGGCGATGGAGACAGCAGCAATGGGAGGCCGTACAGGGACCCATGACAGACTCTAGACTTGGCAGCAGCATGAGGAGGCGGTATATAGGGGCCCATGGCAGATTAGGGGCCTGGCAGCAGCTATGTGAGGCCCGTAATCTGCCTGCACCCTATGTCAAAAAATTTAACACACCAGCAGTGTGAAGAGACCTGAAAGTGGCACATGGCAGCAGAGTGTGGCGATGGAGACAGCAGCAATGGGAGGCCGTACAGGGACCCATGAGAGACTCTGGACCTGGCAGCAGCATGAGGAGGCGGTATATAGGGGCCTATGGCAGATTAGGGGCCTGGCAGCAGCTATAGGAGGCCCATAATCTGCCAGCACCCTATGTCAAAAAATTCTACACACCAGCAGTGTGAGGAGACCTGAAAGTGGCACATGGCAGCAGAGTGTGGCGATGGAGACAGCAGCAATGGGAGGCCGTACAGGGACCCATGACAGACTCTAGACTTGGCAGCAGCATGAGGAGGCGGTATATAGGGGCCCATGGCAGATTAGGGGCCTGGCAGCAGCTATGTGAGGCCCGTAATCTGCCTGCACCCTATGTCAAAAAATTTAACACACCAGCAGTGTGAAGAGACCTGAAAGTGGCACATGGCAGCAGAGTGTGGCGATGGAGACAGCAGCAATGGGAGGCCATACAGGGACCCATGACAGACTCTGGACTTGGCAGCAGCATGAGGAGGCGGTATATAGGGGCCCATGGCAGATTAGGGGCCTGGCAGCAGCTATGTGAGGCCCGTAATCTGCCTGCACCCTATGTCAAAAAATTTAACACACCAGCAGTGTGAAGAGACCTGAAAGTGGCACATGGCAGCAGAGTGTGGCGATGGAGACAGCAGCAATGGGAGGCCATACAGGGACCCATGACAGACTCTGGACTTGGCAGCAGCATGAGGAGGCGGTATATAGGGGCCCATGGCAGATTAGGGGCCTGGCAGCAGCTATGTGAGGCCCGTAATCTGCCTGCACCCTATGTCAAAAAATTTAACACACCAGCAGTGTGAAGAGACCTGAAAGTGGCACATGGCAGCAGAGTGTGGCGATGGAGACAGCAGCAATGGGAGGCCGTACAGGGACCCATGAGAGACTCTAGACTTGGCAGCAGCATGAGGAGGCGGTATATAGGGGCCCATGGCAGATTAGGGGCCTGGCAGCAGCTATGTGAGGCCCATAATCTGCCTGCACCCTATGTCAAAAAATTTAACACACCAGCAGTGTGAAGAGACCTGAAAGTGGCACATGGCAGCAGAGTGTGGCGATGGAGACAGCAGCAATGGGAGGCCATACAGGGACCCATGACAGACTCTGGACTTGGCAGCAGCATGAGGAGGCGGTATATAGGGGCCCATGGCAGATTAGGGGCCTGGCAGCAGCTATGTGAGGCCCGTAATCTGCCTGCACCCTATGTCAAAAAATTTAACACACCAGCAGTGTGAAGAGACCTGAAAGTGGCACATGGCAGCAGAGTGTGGCGATGGAGACAGCAGCAATGGGAGGCCGTACAGGGACCCATGAGAGACTCTGGACCTGGCAGCAGCATGAGGAGGCGGTATATAGGGGCCTATGGCAGATTAGGGGCCTGGCAGCAGCTATAGGAGGCCCATAATCTGCCAGCACCCTATGTCAAAAAATTCTACACACCAGCAGTGTGAGGAGACCTGAAAGTGGCACATGGCAGCAGAGTGTGGCGATGGAGACAGCAGCAATGGGAGGCCGTACAGGGACCCATGACAGACTCTAGACTTGGCAGCAGCATGAGGAGGCGGTATATAGGGGCCCATGGCAGATTAGGGGCCTGGCAGCAGCTATGTGAGGCCCGTAATCTGCCTGCACCCTATGTCAAAAAATTTAACACACCAGCAGTGTGAAGAGACCTGAAAGTGGCACATGGCAGCAGAGTGTGGCGATGGAGACAGCAGCAATGGGAGGCCATACAGGGACCCATGACAGACTCTGGACTTGGCAGCAGCATGAGGAGGCGGTATATAGGGGCCCATGGCAGATTAGGGGCCTGGCAGCAGCTATGTGAGGCCCGTAATCTGCCTGCACCCTATGTCAAAAAATTTAACACACCAGCAGTGTGAAGAGACCTGAAAGTGGCACATGGCAGCAGAGTGTGGCGATGGAGACAGCAGCAATGGGAGGCCGTACAGGGACCCATGAGAGACTCTAGACTTGGCAGCAGCATGAGGAGGCGGTATATAGGGGCCCATGGCAGATTAGGGGCCTGGCAGCAGCTATGTGAGGCCCGTAATCTGCCTGCACCCTATGTCAAAAAATTTAACACACCAGCAGTGTGAAGAGACCTGAAAGTGGCACATGGCAGCAGAGTGTGGCGATGGAGACAGCAGCAATGGGAGGCCGTACAGGGACCCATGAGAGACTCTGGACCTGGCAGCAGCATGAGGAGGCGGTATATAGGGGCCTATGGCAGATTAGGGGCCTGGCAGCAGCTATAGGAGGCCCATAATCTGCCAGCACCCTATGTCAAAAAATTCTACACACCAGCAGTGTGAGGAGACCTGAAAGTGGCACATGGCAGCAGAGTGTGGCGATGGAGACAGCAGCAATGGGAGGCCGTACAGGGACCCATGACAGACTCTAGACTTGGCAGCAGCATGAGGAGGCGGTATATAGGGGCCCATGGCAGATTAGGGGCCTGGCAGCAGCTATGTGAGGCCCGTAATCTGCCTGCACCCTATGTCAAAAAATTTAACACACCAGCAGTGTGAAGAGACCTGAAAGTGGCACATGGCAGCAGAGTGTGGCGATGGAGACAGCAGCAATGGGAGGCCGTACAGGGACCCATGAGAGACTCTGGACCTGGCAGCAGCATGAGGAGGCGGTATATAGGGGCCTATGGCAGATTAGGGGCCTGGCAGCAGCTATAGGAGGCCCATAATCTGCCAGCACCCTATGTCAAAAAATTCTACACACCAGCAGTGTGAGGAGACCTGAAAGTGGCACATGGCAGCAGAGTGTGGCGATGGAGACAGCAGCAATGGGAGGCCGTACAGGGACCCATGACAGACTCTAGACTTGGCAGCAGCATGAGGAGGCGGTATATAGGGGCCCATGGCAGATTAGGGGCCTGGCAGCAGCTATGTGAGGCCCGTAATCTGCCTGCACCCTATGTCAAAAAATTTAACACACCAGCAGTGTGAAGAGACCTGAAAGTGGCACATGGCAGCAGAGTGTGGCGATGGAGACAGCAGCAATGGGAGGCCGTACAGGGACCCATGAGAGACTCTGGACCTGGCAGCAGCATGAGGAGGCGGTATATAGGGGCCTATGGCAGATTAGGGGCCTGGCAGCAGCTATAGGAGGCCCATAATCTGCCAGCACCCTATGTCAAAAAATTCTACACACCAGCAGTGTGAGGAGACCTGAAAGTGGCACATGGCAGCAGAGTGTGGCGATGGAGACAGCAGCAATGGGAGGCCGTACAGGGACCCATGACAGACTCTAGACTTGGCAGCAGCATGAGGAGGCGGTATATAGGGGCCCATGGCAGATTAGGGGCCTGGCAGCAGCTATGTGAGGCCCGTAATCTGCCTGCACCCTATGTCAAAAAATTTAACACACCAGCAGTGTGAAGAGACCTGAAAGTGGCACATGGCAGCAGAGTGTGGCGATGGAGACAGCAGCAATGGGAGGCCATACAGGGACCCATGACAGACTCTGGACTTGGCAGCAGCATGAGGAGGCGGTATATAGGGGCCCATGGCAGATTAGGGGCCTGGCAGCAGCTATGTGAGGCCCGTAATCTGCCTGCACCCTATGTCAAAAAATTTAACACACCAGCAGTGTGAAGAGACCTGAAAGTGGCACATGGCAGCAGAGTGTGGCGATGGAGACAGCAGCAATGGGAGGCCATACAGGGACCCATGACAGACTCTGGACTTGGCAGCAGCATGAGGAGGCGGTATATAGGGGCCCATGGCAGATTAGGGGCCTGGCAGCAGCTATGTGAGGCCCGTAATCTGCCTGCACCCTATGTCAAAAAATTTAACACACCAGCAGTGTGAAGAGACCTGAAAGTGGCACATGGCAGCAGAGTGTGGCGATGGAGACAGCAGCAATGGGAGGCCGTACAGGGACCCATGAGAGACTCTAGACTTGGCAGCAGCATGAGGAGGCGGTATATAGGGGCCCATGGCAGATTAGGGGCCTGGCAGCAGCTATGTGAGGCCCGTAATCTGCCTGCACCCTATGTCAAAAAATTTAACACACCAGCAGTGTGAAGAGACCTGAAAGTGGCACATGGCAGCAGAGTGTGGCGATGGAGACAGCAGCAATGGGAGGCCATACAGGGACCCATGACAGACTCTGGACTTGGCAGCAGCATGAGGAGGCGGTATATAGGGGCCCATGGCAGATTAGGGGCCTGGCAGCAGCTATGTGAGGCCCGTAATCTGCCTGCACCCTATGTCAAAAAATTTAACACACCAGCAGTGTGAAGAGACCTGAAAGTGGCACATGGCAGCAGAGTGTGGCGATGGAGACAGCAGCAATGGGAGGCCGTACAGGGACCCATGAGAGACTCTGGACCTGGCAGCAGCATGAGGAGGCGGTATATAGGGGCCTATGGCAGATTAGGGGCCTGGCAGCAGCTATAGGAGGCCCATAATCTGCCAGCACCCTATGTCAAAAAATTCTACACACCAGCAGTGTGAGGAGACCTGAAAGTGGCACATGGCAGCAGAGTGTGGCGATGGAGACAGCAGCAATGGGAGGCCGTACAGGGACCCATGACAGACTCTAGACTTGGCAGCAGCATGAGGAGGCGGTATATAGGGGCCCATGGCAGATTAGGGGCCTGGCAGCAGCTATGTGAGGCCCGTAATCTGCCTGCACCCTATGTCAAAAAATTTAACACACCAGCAGTGTGAAGAGACCTGAAAGTGGCACATGGCAGCAGAGTGTGGCGATGGAGACAGCAGCAATGGGAGGCCATACAGGGACCCATGACAGACTCTGGACTTGGCAGCAGCATGAGGAGGCGGTATATAGGGGCCCATGGCAGATTAGGGGCCTGGCAGCAGCTATGTGAGGCCCGTAATCTGCCTGCACCCTATGTCAAAAAATTTAACACACCAGCAGTGTGAAGAGACCTGAAAGTGGCACATGGCAGCAGAGTGTGGCGATGGAGACAGCAGCAATGGGAGGCCGTACAGGGACCCATGAGAGACTCTGGACCTGGCAGCAGCATGAGGAGGCGGTATATAGGGGCCTATGGCAGATTAGGGGCCTGGCAGCAGCTATAGGAGGCCCATAATCTGCCAGCACCCTATGTCAAAAAATTCTACACACCAGCAGTGTGAGGAGACCTGAAAGTGGCACATGGCAGCAGAGTGTGGCGATGGAGACAGCAGCAATGGGAGGCCGTACAGGGACCCATGACAGACTCTAGACTTGGCAGCAGCATGAGGAGGCGGTATATAGGGGCCCATGGCAGATTAGGGGCCTGGCAGCAGCTATGTGAGGCCCGTAATCTGCCTGCACCCTATGTCAAAAAATTTAACACACCAGCAGTGTGAAGAGACCTGAAAGTGGCACATGGCAGCAGAGTGTGGCGATGGAGACAGCAGCAATGGGAGGCCATACAGGGACCCATGACAGACTCTGGACTTGGCAGCAGCATGAGGAGGCGGTATATAGGGGCCCATGGCAGATTAGGGGCCTGGCAGCAGCTATGTGAGGCCCGTAATCTGCCTGCACCCTATGTCAAAAAATTTAACACACCAGCAGTGTGAAGAGACCTGAAAGTGGCACATGGCAGCAGAGTGTGGCGATGGAGACAGCAGCAATGGGAGGCCGTACAGGGACCCATGAGAGACTCTAGACTTGGCAGCAGCATGAGGAGGCGGTATATAGGGGCCCATGGCAGATTAGGGGCCTGGCAGCAGCTATGTGAGGCCCGTAATCTGCCTGCACCCTATGTCAAAAAATTTAACACACCAGCAGTGTGAAGAGACCTGAAAGTGGCACATGGCAGCAGAGTGTGGCGATGGAGACAGCAGCAATGGGAGGCCATACAGGGACCCATGACAGACTCTGGACTTGGCAGCAGCATGAGGAGGCGGTATATAGGGGCCCATGGCAGATTAGGGGCCTGGCAGCAGCTATGTGAGGCCCGTAATCTGCCTGCACCCTATGTCAAAAAATTTAACACACCAGCAGTGTGAAGAGACCTGAAAGTGGCACATGGCAGCAGAGTGTGGCGATGGAGACAGCAGCAATGGGAGGCCGTACAGGGACCCATGAGAGACTCTAGACTTGGCAGCAGCATGAGGAGGCGGTATATAGGGGCCCATGGCAGATTAGGGGCCTGGCAGCAGCTATGTGAGGCACGTAATCTGCCTGCACCCTATGTCAAAAAATTTAACACACCAGCAGTGTGAAGAGACCTGAAAGTGGCACATGGCAGCAGAGTGTGGCGATGGAGACAGCAGCAATGGGAGGCCGTACAGGGACCCATGACAGACTCTAGACTTGGCAGCAGCATGAGGAGGCGGTATATAGGGGCCCATGGCAGATTAGGGGCCTGGCAGCAGCTATGTGAGGCCCGTAATCTGCCTGCACCCTATGTCAAAAAATTTAACACACCAGCAGTGTGAAGAGACCTGAAAGTGGCACATGGCAGCAGAGTGTGGCGATGGAGACAGCAGCAATGGGAGGCCGTACAGGGACCCATGAGAGACTCTAGACTTGGCAGCAGCATGAGGAGGCGGTATATAGGGGCCCATGGCAGATTAGGGGCCTGGCAGCAGCTATGTGAGGCCCGTAATCTGCCTGCACCCTATGTCAAAAAATTTAACACACCAGCAGTGTGTGAGGAGACCTGAAAGTGGCACATGGCAGAGTGTGGCGATGGAGACAGCAGCAATGGGAGGCCGTACAGGGACCCATGAGAGACTCTGGACCTGGCAGCAGCATGAGGAAGCGGTATATAGGGGCCCATGGCAGATTAGGGGCCTGGCAGCAGCTATGTGAGGCCCGTAATCTGCCTGCACCCTATGTCAAAAAATTTAACACACCAGCAGTGTGAAGAGACCTGAAAGTGGCACATGGCAGCAGAGTGTGGCGATGGAGACAGCAGCAATGGGAGGCCGTACAGGGACCCATGAGAGACTCTAGACTTGGCAGCAGCATGAGGAGGCGGTATATAGGGGCCCATGGCAGATTAGGGGCCTGGCAGCAGCTATGTGAGGCCCGTAATCTGCCTGCACCCTATGTCAAAAAATTTAACACACCAGCAGTGTGAAGAGACCTGAAAGTGGCACATGGCAGCAGAGTGTGGCGATGGAGACAGCAGCAATGGGAGGCCATACAGGGACCCATGACAGACTCTGGACTTGGCAGCAGCATGAGGAGGCGGTATATAGGGGCCCATGGCAGATTAGGGGCCTGGCAGCAGCTATGTGAGGCCCGTAATCTGCCTGCACCCTATGTCAAAAAATTTAACACACCAGCAGTGTGAAGAGACCTGAAAGTGGCACATGGCAGCAGAGTGTGGCGATGGAGACAGCAGCAATGGGAGGCCGTACAGGGACCCATGAGAGACTCTGGACCTGGCAGCAGCATGAGGAGGCGGTATATAGGGGCCTATGGCAGATTAGGGGCCTGGCAGCAGCTATAGGAGGCCCATAATCTGCCAGCACCCTATGTCAAAAAATTCTACACACCAGCAGTGTGAGGAGACCTGAAAGTGGCACATGGCAGCAGAGTGTGGCGATGGAGACAGCAGCAATGGGAGGCCGTACAGGGACCCATGACAGACTCTAGACTTGGCAGCAGCATGAGGAGGCGGTATATAGGGGCCCATGGCAGATTAGGGGCCTGGCAGCAGCTATGTGAGGCCCGTAATCTGCCTGCACCCTATGTCAAAAAATTTAACACACCAGCAGTGTGAAGAGACCTGAAAGTGGCACATGGCAGCAGAGTGTGGCGATGGAGACAGCAGCAATGGGAGGCCGTACAGGGACCCATGAGAGACTCTGGACCTGGCAGCAGCATGAGGAGGCGGTATATAGGGGCCTATGGCAGATTAGGGGCCTGGCAGCAGCTATAGGAGGCCCATAATCTGCCAGCACCCTATGTCAAAAAATTCTACACACCAGCAGTGTGAGGAGACCTGAAAGTGGCACATGGCAGCAGAGTGTGGCGATGGAGACAGCAGCAATGGGAGGCCGTACAGGGACCCATGACAGACTCTAGACTTGGCAGCAGCATGAGGAGGCGGTATATAGGGGCCCATGGCAGATTAGGGGCCTGGCAGCAGCTATGTGAGGCCCGTAATCTGCCTGCACCCTATGTCAAAAAATTTAACACACCAGCAGTGTGAAGAGACCTGAAAGTGGCACATGGCAGCAGAGTGTGGCGATGGAGACAGCAGCAATGGGAGGCCATACAGGGACCCATGACAGACTCTGGACTTGGCAGCAGCATGAGGAGGCGGTATATAGGGGCCCATGGCAGATTAGGGGCCTGGCAGCAGCTATGTGAGGCCCGTAATCTGCCTGCACCCTATGTCAAAAAATTTAACACACCAGCAGTGTGAAGAGACCTGAAAGTGGCACATGGCAGCAGAGTGTGGCGATGGAGACAGCAGCAATGGGAGGCCGTACAGGGACCCATGAGAGACTCTAGACTTGGCAGCAGCATGAGGAGGCGGTATATAGGGGCCCATGGCAGATTAGGGGCCTGGCAGCAGCTATGTGAGGCCCGTAATCTGCCTGCACCCTATGTCAAAAAATTTAACACACCAGCAGTGTGAAGAGACCTGAAAGTGGCACATGGCAGCAGAGTGTGGCGATGGAGACAGCAGCAATGGGAGGCCGTACAGGGACCCATGAGAGACTCTGGACCTGGCAGCAGCATGAGGAGGCGGTATATAGGGGCCTATGGCAGATTAGGGGCCTGGCAGCAGCTATAGGAGGCCCATAATCTGCCAGCACCCTATGTCAAAAAATTCTACACACCAGCAGTGTGAGGAGACCTGAAAGTGGCACATGGCAGCAGAGTGTGGCGATGGAGACAGCAGCAATGGGAGGCCGTACAGGGACCCATGACAGACTCTAGACTTGGCAGCAGCATGAGGAGGCGGTATATAGGGGCCCATGGCAGATTAGGGGCCTGGCAGCAGCTATGTGAGGCCCGTAATCTGCCTGCACCCTATGTCAAAAAATTTAACACACCAGCAGTGTGAAGAGACCTGAAAGTGGCACATGGCAGCAGAGTGTGGCGATGGAGACAGCAGCAATGGGAGGCCGTACAGGGACCCATGAGAGACTCTGGACCTGGCAGCAGCATGAGGAGGCGGTATATAGGGGCCTATGGCAGATTAGGGGCCTGGCAGCAGCTATAGGAGGCCCATAATCTGCCAGCACCCTATGTCAAAAAATTCTACACACCAGCAGTGTGAGGAGACCTGAAAGTGGCACATGGCAGCAGAGTGTGGCGATGGAGACAGCAGCAATGGGAGGCCGTACAGGGACCCATGACAGACTCTAGACTTGGCAGCAGCATGAGGAGGCGGTATATAGGGGCCCATGGCAGATTAGGGGCCTGGCAGCAGCTATGTGAGGCCCGTAATCTGCCTGCACCCTATGTCAAAAAATTTAACACACCAGCAGTGTGAAGAGACCTGAAAGTGGCACATGGCAGCAGAGTGTGGCGATGGAGACAGCAGCAATGGGAGGCCGTACAGGGACCCATGAGAGACTCTGGACCTGGCAGCAGCATGAGGAGGCGGTATATAGGGGCCTATGGCAGATTAGGGGCCTGGCAGCAGCTATAGGAGGCCCATAATCTGCCAGCACCCTATGTCAAAAAATTCTACACACCAGCAGTGTGAGGAGACCTGAAAGTGGCACATGGCAGCAGAGTGTGGCGATGGAGACAGCAGCAATGGGAGGCCGTACAGGGACCCATGACAGACTCTAGACTTGGCAGCAGCATGAGGAGGCGGTATATAGGGGCCCATGGCAGATTAGGGGCCTGGCAGCAGCTATGTGAGGCCCGTAATCTGCCTGCACCCTATGTCAAAAAATTTAACACACCAGCAGTGTGAAGAGACCTGAAAGTGGCACATGGCAGCAGAGTGTGGCGATGGAGACAGCAGCAATGGGAGGCCATACAGGGACCCATGACAGACTCTGGACTTGGCAGCAGCATGAGGAGGCGGTATATAGGGGCCCATGGCAGATTAGGGGCCTGGCAGCAGCTATGTGAGGCCCGTAATCTGCCTGCACCCTATGTCAAAAAATTTAACACACCAGCAGTGTGAAGAGACCTGAAAGTGGCACATGGCAGCAGAGTGTGGCGATGGAGACAGCAGCAATGGGAGGCCATACAGGGACCCATGACAGACTCTGGACTTGGCAGCAGCATGAGGAGGCGGTATATAGGGGCCCATGGCAGATTAGGGGCCTGGCAGCAGCTATGTGAGGCCCGTAATCTGCCTGCACCCTATGTCAAAAAATTTAACACACCAGCAGTGTGAAGAGACCTGAAAGTGGCACATGGCAGCAGAGTGTGGCGATGGAGACAGCAGCAATGGGAGGCCGTACAGGGACCCATGAGAGACTCTAGACTTGGCAGCAGCATGAGGAGGCGGTATATAGGGGCCCATGGCAGATTAGGGGCCTGGCAGCAGCTATGTGAGGCCCGTAATCTGCCTGCACCCTATGTCAAAAAATTTAACACACCAGCAGTGTGAAGAGACCTGAAAGTGGCACATGGCAGCAGAGTGTGGCGATGGAGACAGCAGCAATGGGAGGCCATACAGGGACCCATGACAGACTCTGGACTTGGCAGCAGCATGAGGAGGCGGTATATAGGGGCCCATGGCAGATTAGGGGCCTGGCAGCAGCTATGTGAGGCCCGTAATCTGCCTGCACCCTATGTCAAAAAATTTAACACACCAGCAGTGTGAAGAGACCTGAAAGTGGCACATGGCAGCAGAGTGTGGCGATGGAGACAGCAGCAATGGGAGGCCGTACAGGGACCCATGAGAGACTCTGGACCTGGCAGCAGCATGAGGAGGCGGTATATAGGGGCCTATGGCAGATTAGGGGCCTGGCAGCAGCTATAGGAGGCCCATAATCTGCCAGCACCCTATGTCAAAAAATTCTACACACCAGCAGTGTGAGGAGACCTGAAAGTGGCACATGGCAGCAGAGTGTGGCGATGGAGACAGCAGCAATGGGAGGCCGTACAGGGACCCATGACAGACTCTAGACTTGGCAGCAGCATGAGGAGGCGGTATATAGGGGCCCATGGCAGATTAGGGGCCTGGCAGCAGCTATGTGAGGCCCGTAATCTGCCTGCACCCTATGTCAAAAAATTTAACACACCAGCAGTGTGAAGAGACCTGAAAGTGGCACATGGCAGCAGAGTGTGGCGATGGAGACAGCAGCAATGGGAGGCCATACAGGGACCCATGACAGACTCTGGACTTGGCAGCAGCATGAGGAGGCGGTATATAGGGGCCCATGGCAGATTAGGGGCCTGGCAGCAGCTATGTGAGGCCCGTAATCTGCCTGCACCCTATGTCAAAAAATTTAACACACCAGCAGTGTGAAGAGACCTGAAAGTGGCACATGGCAGCAGAGTGTGGCGATGGAGACAGCAGCAATGGGAGGCCGTACAGGGACCCATGAGAGACTCTGGACCTGGCAGCAGCATGAGGAGGCGGTATATAGGGGCCTATGGCAGATTAGGGGCCTGGCAGCAGCTATAGGAGGCCCATAATCTGCCAGCACCCTATGTCAAAAAATTCTACACACCAGCAGTGTGAGGAGACCTGAAAGTGGCACATGGCAGCAGAGTGTGGCGATGGAGACAGCAGCAATGGGAGGCCGTACAGGGACCCATGACAGACTCTAGACTTGGCAGCAGCATGAGGAGGCGGTATATAGGGGCCCATGGCAGATTAGGGGCCTGGCAGCAGCTATGTGAGGCCCGTAATCTGCCTGCACCCTATGTCAAAAAATTTAACACACCAGCAGTGTGAAGAGACCTGAAAGTGGCACATGGCAGCAGAGTGTGGCGATGGAGACAGCAGCAATGGGAGGCCATACAGGGACCCATGACAGACTCTGGACTTGGCAGCAGCATGAGGAGGCGGTATATAGGGGCCCATGGCAGATTAGGGGCCTGGCAGCAGCTATGTGAGGCCCGTAATCTGCCTGCACCCTATGTCAAAAAATTTAACACACCAGCAGTGTGAAGAGACCTGAAAGTGGCACATGGCAGCAGAGTGTGGCGATGGAGACAGCAGCAATGGGAGGCCGTACAGGGACCCATGAGAGACTCTAGACTTGGCAGCAGCATGAGGAGGCGGTATATAGGGGCCCATGGCAGATTAGGGGCCTGGCAGCAGCTATGTGAGGCCCGTAATCTGCCTGCACCCTATGTCAAAAAATTTAACACACCAGCAGTGTGAAGAGACCTGAAAGTGGCACATGGCAGCAGAGTGTGGCGATGGAGACAGCAGCAATGGGAGGCCATACAGGGACCCATGACAGACTCTGGACTTGGCAGCAGCATGAGGAGGCGGTATATAGGGGCCCATGGCAGATTAGGGGCCTGGCAGCAGCTATGTGAGGCCCGTAATCTGCCTGCACCCTATGTCAAAAAATTTAACACACCAGCAGTGTGAAGAGACCTGAAAGTGGCACATGGCAGCAGAGTGTGGCGATGGAGACAGCAGCAATGGGAGGCCGTACAGGGACCCATGAGAGACTCTAGACTTGGCAGCAGCATGAGGAGGCGGTATATAGGGGCCCATGGCAGATTAGGGGCCTGGCAGCAGCTATGTGAGGCACGTAATCTGCCTGCACCCTATGTCAAAAAATTTAACACACCAGCAGTGTGAAGAGACCTGAAAGTGGCACATGGCAGCAGAGTGTGGCGATGGAGACAGCAGCAATGGGAGGCCGTACAGGGACCCATGACAGACTCTAGACTTGGCAGCAGCATGAGGAGGCGGTATATAGGGGCCCATGGCAGATTAGGGGCCTGGCAGCAGCTATGTGAGGCCCGTAATCTGCCTGCACCCTATGTCAAAAAATTTAACACACCAGCAGTGTGAAGAGACCTGAAAGTGGCACATGGCAGCAGAGTGTGGCGATGGAGACAGCAGCAATGGGAGGCCGTACAGGGACCCATGAGAGACTCTAGACTTGGCAGCAGCATGAGGAGGCGGTATATAGGGGCCCATGGCAGATTAGGGGCCTGGCAGCAGCTATGTGAGGCCCGTAATCTGCCTGCACCCTATGTCAAAAAATTTAACACACCAGCAGTGTGTGAGGAGACCTGAAAGTGGCACATGGCAGAGTGTGGCGATGGAGACAGCAGCAATGGGAGGCCGTACAGGGACCCATGAGAGACTCTGGACCTGGCAGCAGCATGAGGAAGCGGTATATAGGGGCCCATGGCAGATTAGGGGCCTGGCAGCAGCTATGTGAGGCCCGTAATCTGCCTGCACCCTATGTCAAAAAATTTAACACACCAGCAGTGTGAAGAGACCTGAAAGTGGCACATGGCAGCAGAGTGTGGCGATGGAGACAGCAGCAATGGGAGGCCGTACAGGGACCCATGAGAGACTCTAGACTTGGCAGCAGCATGAGGAGGCGGTATATAGGGGCCCATGGCAGATTAGGGGCCTGGCAGCAGCTATGTGAGGCCCGTAATCTGCCTGCACCCTATGTCAAAAAATTTAACACACCAGCAGTGTGAAGAGACCTGAAAGTGGCACATGGCAGCAGAGTGTGGCGATGGAGACAGCAGCAATGGGAGGCCATACAGGGACCCATGACAGACTCTGGACTTGGCAGCAGCATGAGGAGGCGGTATATAGGGGCCCATGGCAGATTAGGGGCCTGGCAGCAGCTATGTGAGGCCCGTAATCTGCCTGCACCCTATGTCAAAAAATTTAACACACCAGCAGTGTGAAGAGACCTGAAAGTGGCACATGGCAGCAGAGTGTGGCGATGGAGACAGCAGCAATGGGAGGCCGTACAGGGACCCATGAGAGACTCTGGACCTGGCAGCAGCATGAGGAGGCGGTATATAGGGGCCTATGGCAGATTAGGGGCCTGGCAGCAGCTATAGGAGGCCCATAATCTGCCAGCACCCTATGTCAAAAAATTCTACACACCAGCAGTGTGAGGAGACCTGAAAGTGGCACATGGCAGCAGAGTGTGGCGATGGAGACAGCAGCAATGGGAGGCCGTACAGGGACCCATGACAGACTCTAGACTTGGCAGCAGCATGAGGAGGCGGTATATAGGGGCCCATGGCAGATTAGGGGCCTGGCAGCAGCTATGTGAGGCCCGTAATCTGCCTGCACCCTATGTCAAAAAATTTAACACACCAGCAGTGTGAAGAGACCTGAAAGTGGCACATGGCAGCAGAGTGTGGCGATGGAGACAGCAGCAATGGGAGGCCGTACAGGGACCCATGAGAGACTCTGGACCTGGCAGCAGCATGAGGAGGCGGTATATAGGGGCCTATGGCAGATTAGGGGCCTGGCAGCAGCTATAGGAGGCCCATAATCTGCCAGCACCCTATGTCAAAAAATTCTACACACCAGCAGTGTGAGGAGACCTGAAAGTGGCACATGGCAGCAGAGTGTGGCGATGGAGACAGCAGCAATGGGAGGCCGTACAGGGACCCATGACAGACTCTAGACTTGGCAGCAGCATGAGGAGGCGGTATATAGGGGCCCATGGCAGATTAGGGGCCTGGCAGCAGCTATGTGAGGCCCGTAATCTGCCTGCACCCTATGTCAAAAAATTTAACACACCAGCAGTGTGAAGAGACCTGAAAGTGGCACATGGCAGCAGAGTGTGGCGATGGAGACAGCAGCAATGGGAGGCCATACAGGGACCCATGACAGACTCTGGACTTGGCAGCAGCATGAGGAGGCGGTATATAGGGGCCCATGGCAGATTAGGGGCCTGGCAGCAGCTATGTGAGGCCCGTAATCTGCCTGCACCCTATGTCAAAAAATTTAACACACCAGCAGTGTGAAGAGACCTGAAAGTGGCACATGGCAGCAGAGTGTGGCGATGGAGACAGCAGCAATGGGAGGCCATACAGGGACCCATGACAGACTCTGGACTTGGCAGCAGCATGAGGAGGCGGTATATAGGGGCCCATGGCAGATTAGGGGCCTGGCAGCAGCTATGTGAGGCCCGTAATCTGCCTGCACCCTATGTCAAAAAATTTAACACACCAGCAGTGTGAAGAGACCTGAAAGTGGCACATGGCAGCAGAGTGTGGCGATGGAGACAGCAGCAATGGGAGGCCATACAGGGACCCATGACAGACTCTGGACTTGGCAGCAGCATGAGGAGGCGGTATATAGGGGCCCATGGCAGATTAGGGGCCTGGCAGCAGCTATGTGAGGCCCGTAATCTGCCTGCACCCTATGTCAAAAAATTTAACACACCAGCAGTGTGAAGAGACCTGAAAGTGGCACATGGCAGCAGAGTGTGGCGATGGAGACAGCAGCAATGGGAGGCCGTACAGGGACCCATGAGAGACTCTAGACTTGGCAGCAGCATGAGGAGGCGGTATATAGGGGCCCATGGCAGATTAGGGGCCTGGCAGCAGCTATGTGAGGCCCGTAATCTGCCTGCACCCTATGTCAAAAAATTTAACACACCAGCAGTGTGTGAGGAGACCTGAAAGTGGCACATGGCAGAGTGTGGCGATGGAGACAGCAGCAATGGGAGGCCGTACAGGGACCCATGAGAGACTCTGGACCTGGCAGCAGCATGAGGAAGCGGTATATAGGGGCCTATGGCAGATTAGGGGCCTGGCAGCAGCTATAGGAGGCCCATAATCTGCCAGCACCCTATGTCAAAAAATTCTACACACCAGCAGTGTGTGAGGAGACCTGAAAGTGGCACATGGCAGAGTGTGGCGATGGAGACAGCAGCAATGGGAGGCCGTACAGGGACCCATGAGAGACTCTGGACCTGGCAGCAGCATGAGGAGGCGGTATATAGGGGCCCATGGCAGATTAGGGGCCTGGCAGCAGCTATAGGAGGCCCGTAATCTGCCAGCACCCTATGTCAAAAAATTAAACACACCAGCAGTGTGAGGAGACCTGAAAGTGGCACATGTTTGAGGCATGATTCATGGCGGATTTAGTCAGTTGTGTCAGGAACTGGTGGTTTGAAATCCAGACTAATCCACGCCTGATTCATTTTCACAAACGTGAGTCTCTCCACACTTTGGGTGGACAGTCGTGTCCTCCGCGGAGTTACAATACCTCCTGCCGCACTAAACACGCGCTCCGATGCCACGCTACTGGCCGGGCATGACAGCCTTTCAAGGGCAAATTCAGCTAGTTGGGGCCAAAGGTCAAGTTTCGTTGCCCAGTAGTCAAGGGGATTGTCTACCTCGGTTGGCAGGGTGCTGTCCAAGTAGGCCCAAGCCTGTTGTTTGAGCTCCTGCTCCAGGTCCACCTGATGCTGCTGCTGCTGCTGCGGCTGGTTAGTAGTTTCCTCACTGCGCTGGTGAAGAAAGCTACTCATCATCGACTGCAGACTGAGGCAGCCACTGCTGGTGGAGCTGCCACTGCTCCTACCACCCCACCCCTCCCCTGCTGCCATGCCAGCGGAACGCGAGCGCACAGGGCCCACAGTGTCTGAGGATGGACGTTGGCGCACAAAGGCAGAGACCAACTGACTACATAGGTGGTTTTTATAGTACGTAATTTTGGCCTCCCTCTCAGCAGGTGTGAAAAAGGCCACCATTTTGGACCGGTAGCGAGGGTCCAACAAGGTGGACAGCCAAAAGTCATCCCTCTGTCTGATGGTTATTATTCGGCTGTCGCTACGCAAGCAACCGAGCATGCTATGGGCCATTTGTGCCAAGGAATGCGAGGGACTCCCTGCCTCCATCTCCACAGCATACTGCCACGGTGCGTCTGGGTCCTCTGTCTCCTCCTCCTCCTCCTCTACCAGATGCTCCTGCTCCTCCACTCCTGTCCGCTGAGTGGAAAAACCACCCATTTCACTCAATAATTCCTGAGCACAAATGTCCTCCTCTACCTCCTCCTCTTCTTCCTGTCCTGCCCCCACAGGGGTCATGTGGCGTTGAGATCTGTGCGCCACGTCTACCGCACCCTGACCAGCCATTGTTAACAGCATTTGTTCCAGGACGTGCAACAGAGGAATGACGTCGTTCATCCCATAGTCCTGCCGACTCACGAATAGCGTGGCCTCCTCAAAGGGCCTGAGCAAGCGGCAGGTGTCACGCATGAGCTGCCAATGGCTGACATCGAAGTTACACAGGGGAGTACCTTTATCCGCTTGTAACATCAGGAAATCGGTGATGGCCTTTCGCTGCTCGTAAAGGCGGTCTAACATGTGTAGGGTTGAATTCCACCTTGTTGCAACGTCGCAGATCAGGCGATGCTGTGGAATTCCGTTCTGCCGCTGCAGCTCAATGAGGGTGTTCTTTGCGGTGTAGGAATGGCTGAAATGCATGCACAGTTTACGTGACATTTTAAGGATGTCTTGCAGTGGGATGGTGGATTTTAGGAACCGCTTGACAACCAGATTGAACACGTGAGCCATGCATGGCGCATGGCACAACCTTCCTTGACGCAGAGCAGACACCATGTTCTTTCCGTTGTCAGTCAACATGGTTCCGATTTTTAGTTTGCGCGGAGACAGCCATCTGTCGATTTCTCTGTTCATTACACTCAGCAGTTCCTCCCCTGTGTGACTACGTTCGCCAAGGCATACCAGGTGCAGCACAGCGTGACACCGTTGCGCCCTGCACATGTGATATGCCGGTCGGGTAATGGGACTTGGCACGGGGGTGGCGGCTGAGGACACGGCGGAAAAAGAGGTGGTAGAGGCGGACATGCTTGCTGGACCAAGGACGTGCAAACGTGGAGGCAAAAGCGTCGTGACCTGTCCAAGTTGCTGGTGCGGCTGTGCCGGCACCACGTTCACCCAGTGGGCCGTAAATGACATGTACTGTCCCTGACCGTAGTTACAGCTCCACACGTCGGCGCTGCCGTGCACTTTGGCAGAGACCGACATGCTCAAAGACTGGCCCACCATCTCTTCTACATGTGAATGCAGGGCTGGCACTGCCTTTTGGGCAAAGAAATGACGGCTTGGCACTCTCCACCGCGGCGCGGCACAAGCCATCATTTCTCGGAAAGGTGCTGAGTCCACCAGTTGGAAAGGGAGGGACTGCAGCACCAGCAACTTGGACAGGAGGACGTTCAGCTTTTGCACCGTCGGGTGCGTGCTCGCAAACTGTTGTCTCTTGGATACGGATTCCAAGAAAGACTGTTGACGGAATCCGAGAAGAGGAGTAGCAGGAGAAGGAGCATCTGAACGAGCGGAAGATGCCAATGAGCGACAACTCCCCTCAGCAGAGGTGTTGGAGCCTTGACTGGCTGATAGAGGGCGATTGACGACGTCGGGTGACGGAGCAAGTAACGGAGCGGGTGATGGAGCGGGGGCTGGGGCAGGCAGAACCGCCGTATGTTTATCACGGTTTTCCCAGGCCACCGAATGGTGACGCTGCATATGCTGACGCAACGCTGTAGTCCCAACATGGGCCCCCTGGCCACGCTTGCATTTCTGGCCACATAGTCGACATACGGCTACGTTTACTTCCTCGGGCGGCTTGAGGAAAAATTGCCACACCACCGAGTAGGAAACTTTGCCCCCGCTACTCTTCACTGGCTGACTGCTACTTCCTCCGTGCGCAACGGCACCACTACTGGCCGTGGTGGTAGGCTGCAGTGGAGCTGGTGCTCTACTCCGTGGACGTTTGGCTCCACTGACACTGATGCGACCCTGCTGCTGTCTCCTGGGCAACCCACCGACTGTTTTGCTCGCTGCCAAGCTGCCACCCTCTTCTCCTGATGATGCGGAAGAAATTGCCTGATGACGACGAGGCTGCCAAGTGCGATCAACCTCCTCATCATCAAGTAGGGTCTCCGCCTCACTACTAGCCCCCTCGGCTGCGTCTGGGTCAGGAGACAGACCTGTCTCTAGACCGGCTACCGAGCCACTCTCCTCGCCAGTACTTGTTCGCTTGGCTGCTGAAAAGGCCGATGTCTCCCCCCGTTCCTGACCGCCCTCTGTTAGCTCTTCCTCACTGTACAGTGGGGCTGAGCCCACAGCATGCGATACTTCGCTTGGTGAGGGAACAGCAAAGGACAGGGGCAGGTAGAGGACACGTGATTTCAGTGGGCTTGGTCCCGGGCCATGCCAACTAACGGTTGTGTCTGACGTACCCACCGACCGTTGGCTGTAGGTGTCAGAGGTGACCTGGGAAGAGGAAGACGACCGAGCCAACCAATCAATGACGGCAGGGTTGTCGGTGGAGACACGACCGCTGGATGACACCGGGAGCACTGGCCTCTGGCTGCGAATACTGCTGCCTCGACCCCTTCCTCTGCTGCCACGTCTGCTCGCTCCTAAAACATTGCCTCCTCTGCCACTCCTCTGCATGTTGTCTGACATACTATTTAATTCAACGATTAGGTGTCCCTGAGTAACAATTCTCTGGCACTCAGTAACAATTCTGTCTGTCCCTGAGTATGAATTCTGTGGCCCTGAGTAACAATTATGTGTCTGTGCGAGTAACAATTCTGTGTCTGTGCGAGTAACAATTCTGTGTCTGTGCAAGTAACAATTTTGTGTCTGTGCGAGTAACAATTCTCTGGCACTCAGTAACAATTCTGTCTGTCCCTGAGTAACAATTCTCTGGCACTCAGTAACAATTCTGTCTGTCCCTGAGTATGAATTCTGTGGCCCTGAGTAACAATTCTGTGTCTGTGCGAGTAACAATTCTGTGTCTGTGCAAGTAACAATTTTGTGTCTGTGCGAGTAACAATTCTCTGGCACTCAGTAACAATTCTGTCTGTCCCTGAGTAACAATTCTCTGGCACTCAGTAACAATTCTGTCTGTCCCTGAGTATGAATTCTGTGGCCCTGAGTAACAATTCTGTGTCTGTGCGAGTAACAATTCTGTGTCTGTGCAAGTAACAATTTTGTGTCTGTGCGAGTAACAATTCTCTGGCACTCAGTAACAATTCTGTCTGTCCCTGAGTAACAATTCTCTGGCACTCAGTAACAATTCTGTCTGTCCCTGAGTAACAATTCTCTGGCACTCAGTAACAATTCTGTCTATCCCTGAGTATGAATTCTGTGGCCCTGAGTAACAATTCTGTGTCTGTGCGAGTAACAATTCTGTGTCTGTGCAAGTAACAATTTTGTGTCTGTGCGAGTAACAATTCTCTGGCACTCAGTAACAATTCTGTCTGTCCCTGAGTAACAATTCTCTGGCACTAAGTAACAATTCTGTCTGTCCCTGAGTAACAATTCTCTGGCACTCAGTAACAATTCTGTCTGTCCCTGAGTATGAATTCTGTGGCCCTGAGTAACAATTCTGTGTCTGTGCGAGTAACAATTCTGTGTCTGTGCAAGTAACAATTTTGTGTCTGTGCGAGTAACAATTCTCTGGCACTCAGTAACAATTCTGTCTGTCCCTGAGTAACAATTCTCTGGCACTCAGTAACAATTCTGTCTGTCCCTGAGTAACAATTCTCTGGCACTCAGTAACAATTCTGTCTGTCCCTGAGTAACAATTCTGTCTGTCCCTGAGTATGAATTCTGTGGCCCTGAGTAACAATTCTGTGTCTGTGCGAGTAACAATTCTGTGTCTGTGCGAGTAACAATTTTGTGTCTGTGCGAGTAACAATTCTCTGGCACTCAGTAACAATTCTGTCTGTCCCTGAGTAACAATTCTCTGGCACTCAGTAACAATTCTGTCTGTCCCTGAGTAACAATTCTCTGGCACTCAGTAACAATTCTGTCTGTCCCTGAGTAACAATTCTGTCTGTCCCTGAGTATGAATTCTGTGGCCCTGAGTAACAATTCTCTGGCACTCAGTAACAATTCTGTCTGTCCCTGAGTAACAATTCTCTGGCACTCAGTAACAATTCTGTCTGTCCCTGAGTAACAATTCTCTGGCACTCAGTAACAATTCTGTCTGTCCCTGAGTATGAATTCTGTGGCCCTGAGTAACAATTCTGTGTCTGTGCGAGTAACAATTCTGTGTCTGTGCAAGTAACAATTTTGTGTCTGTGCGAGTAACAATTCTCTGGCACTCAGTAACAATTCTGTCTGTCCCTGAGTAACAATTCTCTGGCACTCAGTAACAATTCTGTCTGTCCCTGAGTAACAATTCTCTGGCACTCAGTAACAATTCTGTCTGTCCCTGAGTATGAATTCTGTGGCCCTGAGTAACAATTCTGTGTCTGTGCGAGTAACAATTCTGTGTCTGTGCAAGTAACAATTTTGTGTCTGTGCGAGTAACAAATCTCTGGCACTCAGTAACAATTCTGTCTGTCCCTGAGTAACAATTCTCTGGCACTCAGTAACAATTCTGTCTGTCCCTGAGTAACAATTCTCTGGCACTCAGTAACAATTCTGTCTGTCCCTGAGTATGAATTCTGTGGCCCTGAGTAACAATTCTGTGTCTGTGCGAGTAACAATTCTGTGTCTGTGCAAGTAACAATTTTGTGTCTGTGCGAGTAACAATTCTCTGGCACTCAGTAACAATTCTGTCTGTCCCTGAGTAACAATTCTCTGGCACTCAGTAACAATTCTGTCTGTCCCTGAGTAACAATTCTCTGGCACTCAGTAACAATTCTGTCTGTCCCTGAGTATGAATTCTGTGGCCCTGAGTAACAATTCTGTGTCTGTGCGAGTAACAATTCTGTGTCTGTGCAAGTAACAATTTTGTGTCTGTGCGAGTAACAATTCTCTGGCACTCAGTAACAATTCTGTCTGTCCCTGAGTAACAATTCTCTGGCACTCAGTAACAATTCTGTCTGTCCCTGAGTAACAATTCTCTGGCACTCAGTAACAATTCTGTCTGTCCCTGAGTATGAATTCTGTGGCCCTGAGTAACAATTCTGTGTCTGTGCGAGTAACAATTCTGTGTCTGTGCAAGTAACAATTTTGTGTCTGTGCGAGTAACAATTCTCTGGCACTCAGTAACAATTCTGTCTGTCCCTGAGTAACAATTCTCTGGCACTCAGTAACAATTCTGTCTGTCCCTGAGTAACAATTCTCTGGCACTCAGTAACAATTCTGTCTGTCCCTGAGTAACAATTCTCTGGCACTCAGTAACAATTCTGTCTGTCCCTGAGTAACAATTCTCTGGCACTCAGTAACAATTCTGTCTGTCCCTGAGTAACAATTCTCTGGCACTCAGTAACAATTCTGTCTGTCCCTGAGTAACAATTCTCTGGCACTCAGTAACAATTCTGTCTGTCCCTGAGTAACAATTCTCTGGCACTCAGTAACAATTCTGTCTGTCCCTGAGTAACAATTCTGTCTGTCCCTGAGAATGAATTCTGTGGCCCTAAGAATTCTCTGGCACTCAGTAACAATTCTGTCTGTCCCTGAGTAACAATTCTCTGGCACTCAGTAACAATTCTGTCTGTCCCTGAGTAAAAATTCTGTGGCCCTAATAACGTTTCTGTGGCCCTAAGTAACAATTCTCTGGCACTGAGTAACAATTCTGTCTGTCCCTGAGTATGAATTCTGTGGCCCTAACTAGCGTTTCTTTGTCCCTAAATAACGATTCTGTGGCCCTCATTAACAAGTCTGTGTCCCTGAGTAATGGTTCTCTGTCCCTAAGTAACTTCTCTCTGTCCCCAATTCTCGTTTCTGTGGCCCTAACTCTGTCCCTGTCCCTAGTACAGAGCGGTCTGCCTCTGTTCAATGACTGCAGGCAAATGAAGATTTCCAAAATGGCCGCTATATATACCTCGACCATTACACAGTGCTGGCTGGCTGGCTGCTGATTGGCTGATGCGATCACATGTCGTTGAGGAATGCATTATGGGGCAGCGCGCCTTGTCTGCGCGCCTTCCCCGACATCCCCGCTCCGTCGCCGCACATGTCAGCCGCCATTTTCGGAAAAATTTCGATTCGCGCGTCCGAATTAGGCTGTTTTTCGGATTCGGCACGAATCGAAATTTTTCCGATATTCGACTCGAATTCCACTTCGGATACTTCGATTCGCTCATCTCTAATTTTGAACAATTTTTCGATTTTTGTTGAATCAATTATGAATTTGGTTTAACCAATTTCGAATGCGTATGACTTTTTGAATTTGGTCGAAATTTTTTAAATTTAATTTGAATGCGAATTGCTGAAACAAATCCAGAAAACAAATTGAATGGATTTACCTAATCCAACTACACAAAATTTGTTAGATTTCAAAACAAAACACATTTTTTGTTTTGAACATGTCTAGTTTTGGATAGAGTTAAGGTTAGGGTCAGAAATAGGGTTAGAGGTAATTGTTAGGGTCGGTGATAATTGTTACACTTAAAGTGTTACTAAACCCTCAACAGTAAAATCAATCTGTATATACAGTAAAGCATGCTTGTTATACTCAGTGTGGAACCTAAGGAGTTAATCCTCTGCATTGTGTAAAAGGAATGTTTGATCCTGACGTCTGTGCTCCTCCTCTTGTTGAAAAGACCACCTGATATAGACAGAATCCGTGGTCACATGCACATTCTCAGTTTGGTGTGTATTGCTATAGAGGTTTTTCTTGGGAGGGTGCATGTGATCAGCACTTAAATCAGTGTATAACCTCCTACACCCCAAAATTCCTCAAAAAGTCATACTTTCTCCCTAGAAAGTGCAGCAATCATATATTATAACCTTTTTGTGATAGAAAATAAAAAAACTAATATTCAAATTAATATATCATATATACTCAATAATAATAATATACTCAAAACATATAAAAAAATTTTCAAAAAATTGAAAAGAAAAAATAGTCCAAAAAAAGTGTCCCAATAAAAAAAAAAACAGTGTCCAAAAAAAGGTCCCAAATTTTCCAACTTTATGATCCAATAGGAAGGAATCCTATTTCATCCCGTGATACCTCAAAGAAAAAATAGATACTCTAGTGCATTACTTTTAAAACAATTATATTCACTCAGTGAAGAACACAAAAATTGTGCAAAAACTATATATATATATCTCGTGCACATATGAATAAACTGTGACCACTCCGTGAACACTGCAACACTGTGAATCCACCGACACCAATAGTATTACATACTATTACCCTCTGTATTTATATAATCAGCATTCAATCAGAGATCTTCCTCTCCAAAGAAATTTTCCAAGGTCCTTGTCTTGCTGTTATGAGCGATGGAGTGATCTGGCAGGTCTGTGATCTCACAGACCTGCCAGATCACTCCATCGCTCATAACAGCAAGACAAGGACCTTGGAAAATTTCTTTGGAGAGGAAGATCTCTGATTGAATGCTGATTATATAAATACAGAGGGTAATAGTATGTAATACTATTGGTGTCGGTGGATTCACAGTGTTGCAGTGTTCACGGAGTGGTCACAGTTTATTCATATGTGCACGAGATATATATATATAGTTTTTGCACAATTTTTGTGTTCTTCACTGAGTGAATATAATTGTTTTAAAAGTAATGCACTAGAGTATCTATTTTTTCTTTGAGGTATCACGGGATGAAATAGGATTCCTTCCTATTGGATCATAAAGTTGGAAAATTTGGGACCTTTTTTTGGACACTGTTTTTTTTTTTTTTATTGGGACACTGTTTTTTTGGACTATTTTTTCTTTTCAATTTTTTGAAATTTTTTTTATATGTTTTGAGTATATTATTATTATTGAGTATATATGATATATTAATTTGAATATTAGTTTTTTTATTTTCTATCACAAAAAGGTTATAATATATGATATATGTGATCAGCACTATCCAGACTGAGGGTCAGAGGTTTAACATCCGCATATAGCAGAAATAAAACTTCTCCTACAAGCTTTAACCAGTGCTCTGCTGAAGTCAGAAGACTACTCTAACTGCTGCTATATATATTTTTAGTGAACCCTTAGCAAAGCTCATGAAAATTACACATATTAATAAATATAATAAGTAAAATTAGTAAGTAATTATGATTACCTCAGCATACATGTGCAATTGTTTGCTGTAACTTCCCCTCTGAGCCTATGCTGTTGGATTCAGATAGTGAAGCTGGGAGGAGTCTTGCTGAGCTAGCAGGTCATTGCCTTTCACTATGCTTGCATATGCATCTCCCACAAGGAACTATAGTTCCCATGATTCAATGGGCAGTAGACACTGGCATAGGCAGGGCATGGGCAGGGCATAAGTGGAGTATAGACTGACTGAATGTGAGAAGAATGGGCAGAACCTTGGTTTGTCTCCTAAGATGATTGGCATTCTAGGGCTTTCTAAGAAAAGGAAGCAACACCCCCAATTACTTCATGATGTCACTCTGTAGTCTCTTGAATAACGGCATAATGCAAAAGGGGACAGCAAAAACATTTGGAAAAGGTGGAAGCTGTGTTGTCTACACCATAAAGGAAGCTGACAAGCTAGAGGGGGAACAGGTAAATCTCTCCATTAACTTGCATTTACATGACAAACAAAGGCAGACATATTTTCCATCCTATTTCATTTGTTCACATTGATTTTTAGTATTTGACCTTAGTTCTACTTTAAAGTTAACAATAATTGTTGGGGTTGAAATCTAACCCTAACAATTACCGCTAACCTCTATGATTATCACTAACCAGAACTCTAACCCTTAACCCTAACCCCACCTCTTAACCCTTGCCCATAATCCTAAACCTAGCTCTTAACACTATTCCTAACAATTAACTCTAACCTTAGCCCTTAACCATATCCCTAGCCATTAACCCTAACCCTTGCTCTTAACTCTAACCCTAGCCCTTAACCCTAACCCTAGCCCTTAACCCTAACCCTAGCCCTTAACCCTAAACCTAGCTCTTAACACTATTCCTAACAATTAACCTTAGCCCTTAACCATATTCCTAGCCATTAACCCTAACCCTTGCTCTTAACTCTAACCCTAGCCCTTACTCCCTCACCCTAGCCCTTAACCCTAACCCTAGCCCTTAACGCTAACCCTAGCTCTTAACCCTAACCCTAACAATTAACCCTAACCTTAGCCCTTAACCATAACCCTAGCCCTTAACCCTAGCCCTTAATGCTAACCCTAGCTCTTAAACCTAACCCTAACAATTAGCCCTAACCCTAGCCCTTAACCATAACCCTAGCCATTAACCCTAACCCTAGCCCTTAACCCTAACCTTAGCCCTTAACACTAACCCCAGCTCTTAACCCTAACAATTAGCCCTAACCCTAGCCCTTAACCATAACCCTAGCCATTAACCCTAACCCTTGCCCTTAACCCTAACCTTAGCCCTTAACACTAACCCTAGCTCTTAACCCTAACCCTAAAAATTAGCCCTAACCCTAGCCCTTAACCATAACCCTAGCCATTAACCCTAACCCTTGCCCTTAACCCTAGCCCTTAACTCTTACCCTAGCCCTTAACCCTAAGCCTAGCTCTTAACTTTAACCCTAAACCTAGCTCTTAAAACAACCATAACATTTAACCCTAACCCTAGCTCTTAACCCTAACTCTAGCCTTTAACTCTAACCCTAACATGTGACTTTGGTCAGATAAAGGTTCCTACACTACTTTGATGCAACTTTGATACTATTTCAAAGTTACACTACTTGAACAGAACTGTCATAAAAATGCAAAACGCATGTTCGCAAATGCAAAATGCACCACAAAATGAATTGGAAAAATGCATCAATTGCAACCTGTATAGCTTTAAAGAGTAACTCCATTATTGTTGAGAAAAACATTCCCCTTTGGATGATCTAAATACATTACATAGTTACACATAAACAAATGTGTAACTATGTCCTTTGCAGGCTAATTCCTAATGGAAGAGTCTGGTTTACTATAATCACCTGGTGCACTCTCAGTGTTTTAAAGTGAACAGCTGCGGAATCTGCATTCCTTTAGAAGCATTTAACCCCATGGTTAGTGTCTCACCAAAATGAAAATTCATGTTGCAGGAGAAGCCCAGAATGTGCCTTAAATCTTAGTGCAGACTTTCTAAAAGAATCAGTGAGACAAGCAGGAAAATAAAAAGTGAAAAAAAAAACCAAATTTAGGGTTGACAGCGGAACAGTAATGGAAGGAAACTCTTCCAATGGGCACACTAGTTCTGGTGACACCCTGGGACTCTCTCACTTTAGAGGGATTTCCTTTCACTTCTTGTTTGGCTATGGGAAAGGAAGTGAAGGGAAATCTCACAATAGGACACAGAGGGCAAAAAAAAAACCTATCAAGGGGTATAATCCTCCCTTATTCTATCCAAAATGAAAAAAAAACAAACATTTTTCTTTAATTACACTTTACCAGACCAAAAAATAGAGACATTTACTGTTAGTGGTTTTATACACTTTAAAGCTGAACTCCAGGTATTCCATACTTAAAATGGTCCACTTTGACCAATGTAAGTATGCATAACTTATTTCTGAGGGGCCATTGTGCAAGTGGACAATCGCTGTAGTAGTCAGTGCTATTATAGTGATTGCCGCAGGCTTCTGAGTCCTGCACCAAGCTGCTGCCCTAGTACACAAATGACAGGGGGTCATTTAGTCAGCACCACCACCAATCACAGTATGCCTTGTATTTTTTAATTAATAAAAAGTGTTCTCTAATTGGAGGAAATGGAGATTGTGTTGTTACCCCCCTCCCTCCGCCTCCAATCAGCAACACCAGTTGAGGAAAGCGGGCACTTTGAATCAATCAGGGCCTTCTTTTAGTTCAGTTTCTACACCCCAAATTAAAACTAGCCTTTGCGGTAAGATGCAGATGGAATGGCAATGCGCATTCAGCTGCTACTGTGATCTTGCTGGGTATCCAATGTATCCCTGTCCCTCCAGACCTGCCCTTAAAGTGATTGTAAACCCTCACCCTGTAAAACAGCCCATTCAATTTAAAATAGAAATGAAATGTATTCAGATATATTAAACTTTATAAATACCTTTTTCCCCTTTTTTATAAGTGATCTCAGCTTCAAAATGAACTTAGAGAGAAAGGGGAGGAAAAACAGCAGAACAGTGGTCTTCCCAGTGAATGACTATGCAGAGGGGCTTGTCAGGGCAATTCTAATAATTGGAGGAGAGCAGGCTGGGTTTCCTGCACAGCTAAAGAACTGACCATGCTATGCTCTCAAGCCTAGTGTGGTTTTAATAAGAAATCAGAGGGACTGGCAGGAACACCAGGGATTTCACACAAAAAGAGCAATACAAAGAGAGCAGAGTACTTGGTACAGCAGGCACATACCAGGAATATGAAATGTTGGGTTTACATATTCTTTAATTTATCCGTAGATATATATGCTCCAACTTGGAGCATCTCATAAATATAGAATTAAGACTGAAGTATAGAGAGGAGACTTGGCATGGGCACTGCGACTTCCATATATACTTGAAAATGTGTGCAACGCAACCCTATATTTTTAAAGTGAATCGTAGGGTCAATTTGATTTTTTTTTTTGCAGGCTAGCTGGTAAGTGTGCTGGGATTTTTTTGTCTGTTTGCAATGTATTTATATGTTTGCCTGTAGTTCAGCTTTCATGACCATGAAACTGAACTTAAAGTTTCACTGTAATCTTCACTGCAAGGATGCTGTGGTTCAAAATAGCATAAGTAAAGTACAGCTATATACTGTATAACTGGAAATTGTAGAAATGTATTTATAAACAAGAGCACCACATTTAGCAAAATACTGGGTTTCTAATCAATTTGTTTTGTTTGTTTTGTAGATATCCAGTTTATTACCACAGCAAGTCCCACCACTTCAAGTCTAGCCACACTTAGTAGCAGAACTACAACAGCTGGTTAGTATTAAAATACACAGAATAAAAAATATTGTGTAACATTTTTACTAGAATGAATGAGCTGTTTGTTTTTTTTAATGAGAATATCTGCAGTAGTTATGGCAGGTCTGGCACAAAGACAAAAGCACTTCTTTATGTCCCTTGAAGGATATACAGACAGAGTTTGGTATATAAGTCATCCAACCCATGAATGATATATGGTTGATTTACTAAAACTGGAGAGTGAAAAATCTGGTGCAGCCCTGCATTGTAGCCAATCAGCTACTAACTTCAGCTTGTTCCTTCCTTTGAAGCCGACTGGTTTCTATGCAGAGATGCACTAGATTTTTTCACTCTGCAGTTTTAGTAAATTAACCCCTATGTATTCTAGTAAATACTGCCTTGCCCTAGGTTCACACCTAAGCTTCTTCTGCAGCATTTTGCAGAAAAGCAGTACAGTCCATTTAACAATATGTCTTATGAGACATGTTCACAAATCTGCGTTTTCACTTGGTGCGTTTTTTGGAAAAGGTTAGGGACTATATTGAATGCAAAAAGTTGCATTTTTGGTTCTATAGACTTCAATGGAAACGCTGCAGAAAAGCATGTAGTGTGATTTTGCTGCATTTTTTATGTGTTTTAAATCTGCCTTGCAACAAGAAAATAAAATGCAAAACGCATCAAAAATGCGGCAAAAACAAAGGTTTAAAAACGCAATGCAGAAACGGCTCAAACCCAACCTGTATAGGTGTGAACCTAGCCTAAGTCAGTTTGATGGACTGTACATTTTTGCAGCAATTGTGAAAATCAAAGGGTGAGCAAGACCCTGCACAGAGTCGGCCATTTGGCATTATTCACACTTGGCTTAGTGGCATCTGCATTCTTACTTGCTTTTTTGTGCATAATTCACACGTTTCCATGTGTTAGCACACACAAATTCGAGGAAGCTCCAGGACCTTTTCAGTTGTTGAGCATCTTGCATTTTTCAGGGCACATTTTGGCCTTCTAGGTAGGTGCTAGGGTTATATAGATAGAATTAGTTGTGTTTGATAGGTAAATTTAGTTGTCACTCTGCAGTCAGAGTGGCTGTAAATATTTTTTAGGAAAAAGCATAGTTAACTCACTGTAATTGGTGAGTTGTGATCATTTAGTTGGGTCTGCTCTGTGTGCTCAGCTGCCGCTAGTCTGCCTAGTCTCCTCTGTATCCAGGAAACTTTAGAAGTTTCTGGATGATAGGTGTAGAGTTATGCGGATGGCAGCAGGAATATTGATATAGCCTCAGCCTATCCCAGAGAGACTGGCTCTGATGGCATGCTGGGTGACTGTATATATTCAGTGAGCACACTGGGCTCTGGGTTCTTTCCTGTCAAGGACTGATCCAGCCTGAGAGAGGGTATGTTGCCCTCCCAGGCATATACTGCCATGTGTCTTCAGATGGGTGACCTGAGGGGCTGTCTATTGAAGGTCTGGTCTGGTATCATGGAGGAAGGCATCCAGCTGCTCTTGGCCCTTGTGAGTTGAAACAACCCTTAAGGATCTTAGAGACTGAGTGCTGTTTAACCCCCTCTGGTGCTAGGAAGTCAGCTGTGGGTCTAGCAAAGGGAACACTGGTGGAGGTTCCAAAGAGTTTTGTCCACCTGGTCTGCTTTTAAATGAAACTGCTCAGGGGCTCTAAACAAGTTGCTGCTACTATTACTACAAAAATGAAGGGGGGTGATCAGCTCAAAAACGTCTCAAAGTCCTGGGTTATCCTGGTGTAGGATGATGGTGGTGCTATAGCTGTACTGAGAAGATAAGCGTGGGGGGCCCGTATGGCACTAAGGGCAAGGCTTCCAGAAAGTACTGTAGCAGACTCTGTAGGATGAGAGAAGGAGAAGAAGCACCTCTAAGTGCAGTATTTCACTTTATTCAGGTTAGGTAGGAACACTCACATAGTTGAGGTAAATAATAGCATAAAAACGCATTGCAGTGCACCTTGGGTATCTGACGTCATCAAGGCCACGCCGCCGCTACGTTCCAACGTGCATTCCGCCCGGCTCTGAGTGATGACGTGCACGCCGGCCGGGTCCACAGCTGTTCCTCTCCAGCCTCCACACTGCTCCAGCGGCACGCTGACTACCCCATACCCCACACTGATAACAGCTCTTTACCTTGGATACCCACCTTATCGATGTTTACACCAACCACGGTTTTTATGCTATTATTTTCCTCACTTACTACTGTATGTGAGTGTTCCTACCACTGAACCTGAATAAAGTGAAATACTGTACTTAGAGGCACTTCTTCTCCTGTTACTATTACTGCCACTTTTACTACTACTTTTTTTGCTACTGCTACTTTTTACTGCTTCCTATAGCCACAGTTTGATCCAGGCATGGACTCTGACATAGCTTGCCCTGAAGATAAGCCCTCAAGTGTACATAGTTTCTATTTCTGGAGTATCCCACTCATCTCCCTTATCCCTATCCAAGTTCTCAAAAAATAAAAGCAACAGTGTTAGACTAGTTATTGGAGAAACATGTGAATGAGCCTAAGTGCCTGGCAAAGTAACTTGGGTGGACCTGGACAGTATTCCTGTGGCTCCTAAGGGAATAGAACTAAGCATGTTTGTAGTGTGTTTACCGCGCAACAAAATGCGCATCAAAACGTGCACTTGCTAACCGTGTTTAAGGTGCTATTAACAATTAATTATTAACAAAAAATGTGAGATGCACATTTGCAATGTGTTTCCAAAGTGCACAGCAAAATGTGTGTTGTTGTTACAAGTTCAGGAAATGCAAAGTTTGAATGCATCCTCTAACATCACCAAAACAGATTTAGATTTAGAATTGGATGCAGTTTGAACCATATCCAATCCACATGACATGTGAAATAACATTGCTTCCTATGGAGCCTGTTCACATATGTCCAGTGCACTGGCAGTGAGGATTCAGTGTGGTTTGAAAAAGAGTCATGTACGATTTTTGAGCAGTGCCTTCAGGTTCAGGTGTGGATTACAGGCTATTGACTTCTATGGGAACCATTTATAAACAGCACATGTGTGAACAGAATAAAATCCTGAGCTGGTGCTGTCCTGACCCTGATGTAAACCTGACAAGAACCACTGAACAACTACTGTGTCAATTAGCTGTGAAACCTGAGCTTCAATCCGTACTGCACATGTGTGAATCAGCTCTAAGGGCTTGTTCACACTTGACTTCTTCCCCTATAGCATTTGATAGGCGTTAGACAGGCGTTTGGGGAGCATTTTTAACTCTCCCCAAACGTTCCCCAAACGCCCTATGCATGGCTTTGAGGCATTTTATAAGTGTTTTCCAATCATTAAAACCGCTCCACAAATGCCTATAATAAATTGAATGCTATTAACGCAAGGCAAACGCCCCGCAAACGCCTGCCAGACATTTGAGGAGCATCACCATAGACTTGAATGGGAGGCGTTGCAAGGCTTCAACTCCTTCTGACTGGACATGAGGTGTCAATGTTACCGCGACGTGATACTAACGCTTTAGTGTGAACAGCACTGTGTGCTGCCATATGCTCAGTTCACACTAGCTTAGTAAGCAAGCATTTTGCAGACATTTGAGGGGCATTTTTAATGCTCCACAAATGCCTATGACAATTATACACATGGCAGCACACAGTGCTGTTCAAACTGAAGCGTTAGCACCGTGGCAAAATTGAGGCCTCATGTTGAGTCAGGGGGAGTTGAAGCCTTTCAACGCCTCCCATTCAAGTCTGTGGTGACACTCCTCAAACGTCTGGCAGGCATTTTCGGGGCATTTGCAAGGCTTTTGTGATGAGTTTGAGGGCATTAATATCATTAACTTCATTATAGGCATTTGTGGTGCGGTTTTAAAGCTTGGAAAACGCCTATGAAACACCTCAAAATCACGAATAGGACGCTTGGGGAGCGTTTGGGGAGAGTTAAAAACTCTATAGGAGTGTTTGGGAAGAAGTCAAGTGTGAACAAGCCATAAGGTTAAATTCACACCTGAGAGCAGTGGAAACCTGAAAAATTCACTAAAATGCTCAAATGCTTGCAAGGCCATTATTTCTTAATGGTACCCCAAAAGTGCATAGCAGTCCCATGCTTGTCATGCATTTTCCATGCAAAAAAAAGTGAAAATGCTTTAAAAAATGCAAAACACAAAATGTTGACACAGTGCCAATAAAAGGTATTTGAGCTACTTTGACATGTTTTTTGTGTCTCGTACATTGTCACGCAAAAAAGCAAGTCACATAAGTGGCAAAAAAGCAACATATCGCATCTCTCAGCTGTGAATGCAGTTGACTCAAACCACAATTTTAGTATGACAGATGCCTTTTTGCTTGCACATTTTGACATTCTTTATGCGTTTTTAATGCGGTCCATTGCACTTTTCCTTTTTTTTTTGTTTTTGACACTTGAAAAATATTAGGATAGTTTTAATCTGGTGAGTTTATAAATGTTTAGCTGCATTTTTATGTGTTCCAGGTGAAAAACACTGCAACATGCTTGACATTTTTGGAAAGCATTGAAACTAAAAGTACTGGTGTGAACTAGGGTCACTGGAATACATGGCAATTACTGTACATGCATTTTGAATGTGTTTTTATAATGCACTGGAAAGCATCTGGTGTGAACCAACCCTTAATTATCTCTTGCATGTCAGATATCACATATCCTCATGTATGGTGTGCTCAGCTGGAGGAACAGATGTACATTAAAAAAAAGTAAATGTAGCATGGAGAAGGTCACTGTTACAGAAATAGATCTCTCATAATTGCTAAATGTTACGGGTCTGAAGAACTTAGATCCAATTTAATAGGCCTGTTCAGTGAAGTTTTAAGTTAATTAAGCTCATTTTAAATAAACTTCATAACCAAAAGAAATGTTATCACACATTTTAGGGCATGTTATGTATCACTATCTTGTTATGTAATGAATATATAAAGTAGCAACAATTAAACTCAAAGATGAATTTCTTCTGTGGCCAACACCAATCTATCACAATGTGTTATGTAGGGCTTCTGTATTGTTGACCACACTTACTATATGCAAATGCTGGTCGCAGTATGCCCCCATTGGATTAGTGCAATATATCACTCTCTAAGATGCTTCGTCATAACCATTGGTTATGAATAGCTCCTTAGAGTGTGAAACACGTCAACATGTACATTCCGTGGCTGTAGTGATGTGGTGTTTTTATCTGGAATTATTGGTTCAATAAAGTATTGGAGTTTCTGCTACAGTGTGCGGCCACCCACATTTTTGCTAGTAGCTTTCCTAAGTTGTGAGTCGGGCTGGTAAGATATCTGGTGGCGTGTATTTGACAGACAGACTTGGATCAATGCTTTTCTTTGTCTCCTGCAATACAAACATTATTTAGAATAATCATACTTCATGACAACCAGGTTATATATGTTCTTTCAATTTCTACCATCATAATCCATATTTCTTTAATGATAAAGTGATGGACACTCATTTCTGCAGAGCTGTTCATTAACAGCACTGCAGAAATTACTTTCTGGTGGCTGCTGAGCCAGGTAATGGCTGTGAACCCAGCAGACACTGTCTACAGAGCCATTCAGAACCATTCCAAATGGCTCTGTACAATGTGAATACTGTAATGAGCAGCCAAAGTATGGTACATTGCATTACATTACATTGGTTAGCCTTTCCTTACCATAAAAACATTTTACAACAAAGTAGAGAAGTTGGAATTTTATTATAAAAGTCCACTTTCTTTTATGCAGTCTAAAACGTTTCTACGGTAACATGATAGATAAACTGCAGCACCTTAAAGTGGTTGCAAACCCTAAAAAAAAAGAAAATGTACTGTTTCTTCAAATTATTTCAATGTGATCTGTCATGGTACAGGGGCGGACTGACCATTGGGGAACTTGGGCACTGCCCAAGGGCCCGGGGTCAGTAGGGGGCCCCATGAGATGTCCCTGGTACCTTTCATAGGCTTTTTTGGGTGTGATTTGAGTGTGGGCGAGGACACAGGGGCCCAATGATCCCCTATTGCCCGGGGGCCCCATGAGTTGTCAGTCCGCCCCTGTCATGGTAATATTATATTTCTGCCTGACAAAGTTCTAATTTACCTGGTTGATCCTGCCTGCACTGCTCCTCCTACAAGTAAACTGGCCAATGCTAGCATGGCAGCCACTCCATGCTAGCCTGCTCAGTTTACCTGTTGCTGTCATCCCACTGAAGGCACAGGAGTGCTTTAATTGATGGTGCATTTCCCTTTGGGAGAAGAGACGGTATGCCTCTGGAACTGATTGCATTCCATTGCCATGGAAACGTAGAAGCTCAGGGGCAACATAATTCCTTATAATAACATACATGCCCAAGCAGTGCACACACCCACAGGCAGGTTCGTACATCGCTGTGGAAGCAACAGTGATCATTTAAATATAAGCTCTTTTAAAAAAAAAAACACGCTATCAATGTAAGGTTAATTTTACCTACTAAAAACTATTTTATCAGTAGCAAACTTTACCATCACTTTAACCAGTTCAGCTCCAAAAGGTTTTACCCCCTTCATGACCAGGCCATTTTTTGCCATTCAACACTGCACTAACTGGTAACTGTGTGATCAATGCTGTACCCAAATAAAGTTTTTATAACTTTTTCACACAAATAGAGATTTCTTTTGGTGGTATTTGATCACCACTGGGTTTTTATATTTTAATTATATAAATGAAAAAGACTGCAAATTTTGAAAAAAAACAATACTTTCTACTTTCTGCTATAAAACATAAAATAAAATGATTTTTTTTTTTATACTAGTAATGCCAGTGATCAATGACTTAGATTAGATAATACTATACACGGTCACTGTACTAAATACACTGACTGGGAATGGGTTAACATCGCAAGTGATCAAGGGATTAAGTGTGTGCCTAACAAGTGTTAATGTATGTATTGCGTGCTGCTTTTTACTAAAGATTTCTTTGTTTCTTCTTACTGCTATGCAGGGTGAAGGTACAGGAAGATCACTCTCTCTGTAGAGAGCACTGTGTTGATTGTAAACACTACTTTGGGCTGTTATTGGACAAAAAATTAAACTTAGAAAGTATTATTTTACTGTAAGGGTAGTTGATGCTTGGAATAAATTTCCAGCAGAAGTAGTAAACCAGTCAACAATAAATGGCTTCAACCATTCTTGGGACAAACTCTATAGCTCTCTCATAGCTCTATAGTCAGACAAAAAATTTAATGAAGAAAAAAAATATATAAAACTAACTAAAAAAAATAAATATATATATATATATACAGTATATATATATATATATATGTATATATGTAAAACATGTATAAAAAAAAAACAAAAATGAGCAGATTCGATGGACTACTCGTTATCTTTTCTGCCATCATTGTTCTATATTTCTATGTTTCTTTGACCACCTACTTCTCAAAAAATTGGGATTAGGCAACCTGATCTGAATTTCCTGTTGCCTTACAGTGTAATGTTACTGTTTAGAGAACATATGGCTTAGCAAGGTGGGAAAAGAACATTGCTGTTCTGTGTTAAAAATCTTTATGAAAGCTTCATATAATCATTGCGCGCTTCCCGTCTCTTCTCGTCTCGCTAATATGATGCAAAATATAAAAGTGTCTCATAAAAGCAAAATATACTTACGATGCTGAGCAGAAGAAACTAAAAACGTTAAATTCTTTAAAAGACATGCAGAAGCTAAATCTATGTATAGATAAATATATAGCCATATAAAATCATAGTTTATATAGCTAGAAATATGTATATTTGTAAAGATATTTTAAAATGACTACTGTGGCAGTTTGGTCTACCAAGTAGCAATATAAACTGACATTTCTTATGTCAGCATAATCCAAAATAAATAGCAAAAAAGTAAAGTATTGAACTAAGATATAATAATTTGGCCTTCCTTGTCATGCTGTAAAATTTATTTTAAAATGGTCGCTGAATGTGAAAGGAATGCAGATTTTAACAACTATAAAATATTACATTTCCTTCTTGTAATCTTTTTTTGCTTATTGTGGCTCTTTTTGCTGCTTTTCTCTGTAACCCCTTTTTGCCTGTATATAAATGTAAGCTTTAGAACATTTTTTGCTTGAATTTTAGGCACATTTGAAGTCTTGACACTATAAATAGAACAGGTCCCTTTTGAATATTGTCTAAGCTTCCTAAGCTTTTCATAGATTTCACCCTGAGATGTGGGCAGCTAAGGCAAGGTTGTATCAAATATTTCTGGCATTCGGGTTTTTGTATAATTAATAAGAAGTCAGTTAGCCAAGGTCACTGGATGTTTAACCCAGGTTTCCATCTTTCTCTAAGTTTTACATTAGTTTCCACCCTAATGTGACTTAAAAGTACTGTGTAGTGAAAAACTGAATAAAATTTGTTAACAGATTTGCTAAAGGTCAGTATTGTAGGTGTTGCTGGGTATTTCTGTTTCAAGTACCTGCTACATGCGCGCTTGTGGAATTTTCCTTTTAACACCCTTGCATTTATTCGTTACACTGAATTTCTTTTCAGTCTTTTCAATGAAAGGTTATGTAGATGCTCTGGTGAAAGATGGAATTTTTATTATCAAGAAACTGAAAATTAGTGATGCCTTTCTGCAATCCTTTGTTAGATGACCCAATGCCCAATTTTATCAATTTCAATGGTGATATAGTATCTTTAAAGGAAATATTTAATGAGAGAATATGTAATGGAGGATTTAATGGAGGATTTCTGACCTACCCTTCTGCTGGTTGCTTTTCTGTCATGCTGATCCAATGGATTCAATACTTTCTTATAAAGTGGTATGCAAATCAGAAGCTCTTAAAAGATAAGCTACATTTTAACAAAAAATAATACACATATATATATATATATATTTTGTTTTAGGAGCCTGGAAAGCATTGTACCAGCAATCAGCAGATCGCTGGTGTCATGTAGGTTTCCTGCAGGCTCTCAGTGTATCTGCCTGCTTGTACCTTGTACAATCAGGCAGTTTTACATTGACAGGAAGAATCAATTAACTACCATAGAGCTCAACAGTTCCAGGGTAGTTCATTGAGAACTACAATATGACAGCTGCAAAGGCTGTCGGGACTTGTAGTTTCCCATTCACAGAGCTCTGTGAATGAAAGATGCGGTTGGGTGGGTGGAGCAGGCTGTCACATTGAGGAATTGGGGAGGGTTGCGGGGGCTGGTCATACAGTAACATGTTACACCGGATACTAAATATGGGTGTAACATATTACAAAAGGTGAACCTATCCTTTAATATACTCTGACTTACCAATCTGCTTGCTAGCCCTAGATCAGTATAATAGACATGGATAACTAGACAAATATTTCTTGTAGAAGCGGGCCAGAGAATACAGCTCCCTCTGTTTTCAGAAATGTTTTTTTTTTTAAAGAATGTTTATTGGGTTTTGACAGAGTTAAACAAATCAAAATGGTGAGACAGTTATGACAGTGTTGCCACATCAATTGCCACATCAAATCTAGTCAGAGAGGTATAGGTGCGGCAAAAAAAAAGATATATACTCAGCATAGTGAGAGCAGTTGTTAAAAGGCATTCATATAACTTTGAATTATAAAGTTGGCATAAGTAAGTAATGGGGAAGGTAGTATATGAAAGTGATGGGTAGATAGGTTGTGCGTAGAGAGAGGGGATAATAATTGCCAATAAAGAGTGTGCGATCGGAGAGTAAGATGATGATGAGATTTGCCAGTAGTTGCTATTAGATGTTTTAGATGTCACAGATTTCATTTATTATCCACCAACTACCTACCAAAAGAGGGTAATAGGAGAAAAAGTGTCTGTGAACTTGGGATCTGGGATTAGATAAGAGGGTAAGGGAAGGGGAGAACATGAGGACCAAAGGACAAGAAGTGGAAGGGGTGAGAATTAGTAGCAGATAGAATAGTCGGAGTGGTTACGTTTGTTGAAATTTTCGATGAGTACTAGTGAGAACGGTATGAAAGTTGAGGAAAAGGAATATAGAGGAGAAAGGAGGAATTACCCGAGCACCTGGTTAGGCTAGACTAGAGAGACATGAGAAGGAAGGGAAAGGAGATATGAGAAGGAAGCCAGTGGTTATAGGTTCCGCCATAAGTAATGTAGGTGAAATGTCATGCTTCAGTTGCTTAATATAGATCTATGTTATAGTTTATAGTGTCTGGTGGGTATATGATCCTGAGTTAAGAGGTTAGGCATAGGGTCAAGGTATAGATGAATTGGAAGTAGAGAGGAGATGCATGGAAGAAAAGGATGAGGTCAGTGGAGATAGAACATTGCATTATAACAGCTCAGCAGTTGATATCAAAGTCAATTAAATCACTAGACAATGACTCTGATACCACCAGGATCGAGGGAGTTTTCATTGGATGATGTAATAAGTGGGGATTCTGGAGATAAAATGCATGCTCCTATGCGGATAGGGATCCTGTGATATAGGATTCCCATTTACGGAAATAATAGGACTCCTTTGAAGAGGTCGGGGAGGTGATTAGGTTGAGTCTGTCGAGGCGTAGAAGAGAGTGGAGCTCCTGTTTGACGTCCGTCAAGGTTGGAGGACAGTTGGAGACCCATTTCCAAAGAATGGCCCATCTTGCTATTAGAAGTGTTGTGGATATCCAAGGCTTTTTGTTTCTGAAGGATGACGTTTGAGAGGAGAAGAGGCCAATGGCTGGCTGTTCCAAATAGCTGAAGATGAGTGGTAGCGGGTTCTTGGGTAGTTGGATGGTAGTGATGATGGTTATGAAGTTGACCACTTGTTTCCAGAATGTGGAAATAGCAGAGCAGAGCCAGAATCTGTGTTGCAGTGATGGTTTTTGACTTCCACAGAGAGGGCAAGTTGATATAGCAGGATCAGTTTTTGAGTAGAGACAGGGCATATAGGCATGGTGGAGAATCTTGAGTTGTTGTTCCCGCCAGAATTCATTGTGATTGAAGGCACATATGGAGTTGAAGCCTGACAGTAGTTGGTCAGCTGTAAACGCATTTTCAGAATCTTTGACCCATGATTTCACAGCGTTGAATGTCTCAAGGGGTTTAGCATACAGTAGATTCAGAGGTCTGTATATGTCCAATATTTTATACTTTCGAGAGTTCGCCAAGACATCAATGAATGTCGTCTGAAATCTTGCAGACTTAGTAGGTGCCACAGAGTTGCCAAAGTTTCTTACTTGAAGGATGTAAAAAAAGTGGTGTTTTGGTAGACCGCAGGTTTGTAGGACGGTGTTGAAAGGTTTTGGGGAACCCATAGAGGTGTCATATAAGTGTTGTACCAAAGTTAATTCTTGAACCTGCCAGGTATCATAAGCTTCATAGATTTGTGGGAGAATAAAGGAAGGGTTGTGATGGATAGGAAGGAAACGAGAAAGCCCCGGAGAGACCCCCAGTTTACGCCTGACTTCCCTCCATGTAATAAGGGTGTCGTGGATGAGTAGATTATGTTTTAAATGGGGTGGAAGAGAATTAACATTGGAATGTAGTAAGGCCGAAAGATCGTAGGGATGTGCTAGTGCAGATTCAATGTGGTGATTGGAATATTTGGAAGAATGGGTGAGCCAGTCTAGACATATACGGAGCAGACATGAAAGATCATAGACTCGCACGTTTGGGAGACCGGATCCTCCCTCGCTTCGTGGCAGAAATAATTTGGCAAGTGCTATACGGGGATGGTTGCCTTTCCATAAAAAGTTTGAAAGTGCTCAATTTAGCCTCGTTATGCAACTGTGTTTAAGTAGAAGAGGTATGGTCTGGAGTGGATAGAGCAGTTTCTGGAAACTCATCATCTTAAAGAGGTGTGATCTGCCCAGGAGTGAGAGAGGTAGATCCTTCCACATTTCCAGTTCCCCAATAATTTTAGTGATCGTGGGTGCATAATTTAGTTCATATAGAGATGAAGCTAGTTTCCCTATCTTTATGCCTAGGTAAGTGATATACTTGGTAGCAATTTTAAAGCTCGAATTCTGCGTCCACAGCGGGAGGCGAGAGTGGAATAGTGGAAGCACCTCACTTTTACAGAAATTTGTATGGAGCCCTGAGCAAAGACGGAAGGATGAAAAAATCTGTTGAATGTATGGGAGGTCGAGAGATAGGAGCAAGGTAAAAATTAGTATGTCGTTTGCAAACAAGGCAAGCCTCAACTCCTGTTGTCCTAATGTGATGCCATGGAGATCAGAGTAAAATAATAGGAAGCGTGCTAATGGTTCCAGAGCCAAGTTAAAAAGTAAAGGGGATAGAGGGCAGCCCTGCCTAATGCCCTTGTGAAGTTGGATGGGGTTAGATATGTGGCCTGCTGCTATGACCTGGGCTGTTGGGGATGAATACATGGCTTGGATCAGATGCGAAAAAGGGCCCTCGAATCCAAACTTCCGTAGTGCTAAAAAGAGCCATTCGAAGTTGACATTGTCAAATGCCATTTCGGCATCTAATGAGATTATTGCTGCGTCTTGATTTGTGTCATTAGAAGCTTGACTCAGGGCAGATATCACCTTGCGAATATTTGAAGCCGCCGAACGACCCAGCAGAAACCCCGCTTACGAAGGATGGATAAGAGTAGGTAGGTTAGTTGCTAGGTGAGAGGCGATAATTTTTGGCAGAAGTTTTGCGTCGAGATTCAGTAGGGATATTGGCCGATATGATTCAGGTTCTGTCGGGTCTTTGTCTTTTTTGGAAATCAATTTAATGTGGGCTGGAAATCCCGAGGGAAGATAATCCCCTCCCTCCTGAATGGCTTTGAAAACCGATTGTAGGGTAGGGGCAAGGGTTTCGGCCATGAGTTTGTAAAATTCGGCTGTATAACCATCTGGTCTCGGGGCTTTACCGGTCGTAAGTGATTTAATGACTAGGGATATATCCGCCTGAGTGATGGGAGCGTTCAAGGCTTGTAGCGCGGTTGGGTCTAGCTGTGGCAGTGGAATAAGATCGAGGAAGGAAGTGGCCTTAGCTGTATCTATAAGATCCGATATAGAGTTTGATAGTAATTTTCTAAAATGGAAATAATGTCTAAAGGGTCTCTTTTTAGTGTTCCCTGCTTATCCCTCAAATATGTAAAGAGGGTAGGTGTGAATGGTTTTCTGCATAACCGTGCTAACAGCATGCCCGGCTTGTTGCCGAATTTGTGAAATTGTAGGTCACTGTGGGATTGGTGTGTGGCTTCTTGAGCTGCTGCCAATGTATCAAAGTGTTTTTTGGCCTCTTTTCCTATTTTCATGGGAGTTGAGACTTTCCAAGTCTTTTTGTGCCTGTCTTAGGCGGAGGCTTGCTTCTTTGTAATTTCGGAGAAGGTTTTTCTTGTAGGTGGAAGTAAATGCTATGATTCTACCTCGTAGTACCACTTTGCCTGTCTCCCAAAAGAGATTGGGTTAGCTTGGTGCTCTGCATTTGTGTTGCAGAACTCCCTCCAGGCAGTATTTAATACCCGGAGTAGGTCCTGATTTTTTGCCAGGAAAGAAGGGAAACACCATGTACGCGAGTGTTGGTTATTCTGTGTGTGTTGTAAGGATATGGAGATCGGGGAGTGGTCGGAAATCGGTATGTCGTGTATTTCAGATTCTTTGATGTTTTGTAATAAAATATTGTTAACGAAGAAGTAATCGATCCTGGACAGAGTATGGTGGATGGGGGAAAAGAAAGTAAATTCTCTTCCTTCTGGATGAGTCAGATGCCATACGTTCGTGAGTTGTAGTGCTTCTGTGAAGCTGTTCAATAGCGTGTGTGTTGGGGGGGAGGAATGGGCAATTTGGGGTAGAAGGTTTTGATTTATCTTCCTGTGCGTTCATATATTGGTTGAAGTCACCTCCCAACACCAATGGGAGATGTATAAAGTTCAATAAATTCGAAGACAGGTCTTGGAAGAATGGCTAAGGTGAGGAGTTCGGGGCGTATATGTTAACCAATACCAGTGGAGAACAATCTATTTTGATGTGTGCAGCGACGTAACGTCCCTCCTTATCTGTAGCTGTCGTTATAATGTCAGGGGTGAGGCGTTTATGTATGAGGATGATTACTCCTGCTTTGCCACTGGGCGAGGGTGATCCCAGCACCTGTCCCACCCACAATGCGCGTGAAGTCGGTTTATTTTAAGTGAGTTTCTTGAAGAAACACGATGTCTGTTTTCATACGTTTGAGATGGTGACGGATGACCATGCATTTATGAGGCAATCTCAAACCCTTAACGTTCCATGATACTACTCGAGTCATGGGTGTGTGAATATGAGGGTGCTCAGACAAGAATTAGAATCTTCACTATGGAGTAGCGGTATGGTCCCTATATTCTTGTTGCATTATAAGGGAGTAGGGCGTAGTGGGGTCTCCGGGTAAATGTGGAATAGAGAGAGGAAATAGAAGAGAAGGAAGGGGGGGGGACAGATAACAAGGAGACCTAACAGGGGTCTATTGTAAAAGTAAAAGTAACAATAAATTACATAGATATCATGAACTTCACATTATTCCGCATGCTGTCTCCAATCTTTGGCCTGCGTTACTGGAAATGATAGGGTGTAAATTCTGCACCATGGAGTTGCATAGCTAGGTACGGAAAGAGGAGGGCCCCTGTTAGTAGCACGGATCACCATTGGGATGGGCTAGCTCACCCTATTATTAACAGCAGCGCAGCAGCCAAGGAACACAGTGAGGCATTACACAGTCATCAATTTAAAACAAAGTAAGAACAAGAACCTGAGAACTTGAGAATTATCAGAACATCTCAGCTGGTTAAATACAGTATGGGACATAAGAATACTTTAACTACTATTTAAATACCCGCAAAAAGATATTCGAATGAGGTGAGTGCCAACCTTCAGGATGGTTTTTGCTTTACCAAAGTATAGTTGACGCGTTGGCGCTTTGGTGGTTCTTTTCGTGGACTACGCTGGTCTCGCAGGCCGGGGTCTCATGGGGAATGCTGTGGCTGTGGAGGGCCCATGACATCAGATAGATTGTTTTAAAAGAATTGAAGGGCTTCCTCTGGGTGTGTGAATGATTTGGATTCCCCTGTGGGAGTAGTGAAGCGGAGTGTAGCAGGGTATGCTAGAGTGAATTTGACCCCTTTTTTAAATAGTGTGGCACAGATTTGTTGGAATGCTTTTCTTTTGCAGGATACTTCTTGCGAGTAATCAGCGAATAGTAATAACTAAAGATTTTCTAGGTCGTCTAGCTTATCCAATATATTCTGTTGCTCGCATTTGGATTGTGTAGCACCCGCCTGCATAGCTTGAAATTCATCCTCTAAGTCAGAGAGGTGATGTTCAACTTTGGTTATGCATTTGGCGTTGTCCCCCAGGTCACTTTTAAGCTGTTCTATGCCCTGTGTTACGGCTCTGTCTACTGCCTGAGTAATGGTGGGTAGCAACAGAGAAGCCACAGCCTGTGCAATCTTTTCATACTGGTCCGTGGGACTACTGGTATCAGCATGCCCTGTTGAGGGAGTGTGGGGTGGCTGTGCCTTTCTCCTACCTGTTTCTGGGTCTGGCTCTGGCACTGTGTCCATGCTGGCCATCCTGCTGCTGTTGTAAATGGGTTTATTGCTGCTGCCAGCAGCGTGATCGGCTCCCATCTTGGCTGCTGCAGGGGGATACCTGTCCCTCAGGGCTCGTGGAGCGGGATTGGGACTGGGTGTTGCCGGTCTTATGTATCGATCCATGTTGGATCGGATAGGGTGCTTTCAGGGGGTACTCCCGTGCCTTTTACCTGTGCCCTCCGGCGCAGGAGGCAGAATTTGTAAGCCTGACAGTCTGGAGCCGTGGGATGCCGTCCTTATCGCATGCGGTGCCGGAACCGGAAGTTCAGAAATGCTTTAAGTTAGTTAATAACAATTTCCCTTTTGGTAGTTCCACCCCTGACTTCTTTGCATAGTAAGGCCCCAATGCCCATTTAGTCAAGGGACAGTAGTCAGAATTACTTACCATATTCCATGCTTCCAGAGGCTTCTTCCTCTCTAGATGACCCATGAAGATGCTTCCCTTTTTTGGTCATTAGACCATCCCTTCTCCAAACCATTAGGTAAATTGCAGGACTAGTGGTCTTACTCACAATCTGATGTGGAATTGGAGGAGAATGATAGCTGCAACAGGAGGGAGGAGTAAGGCAAGCCATAGATGATGCAATTTCCTTTTGTGCAACCATGGGTTGCAGGAGAGAAAATCACTAAACTCCACCATCAACACAGTTAATGTTGATGGGGCAATCCCTCCCATGGAGCTATTGTGTTCTCGTGGCGCGGGAGCAGACGCAGCCATCCCTGCCAGGAGAACACAATGATTATTGCTAGTAGCTATATCTAGAAATCCAACATGCTGGTTGTACCCAGTCAATTGATGGATTGACTTGGGTACAATCAGTCTACCCATAGATCGGTCGAATCTCAGCCAGTCCATGCTGAACCAGCTGAGATTCAATCCATCTATGGCCCACTTAAGTATTCTTCTCTATTAATCCCCATAGACTCAATGGACATTGAATCCTTACTAAATTGAGGTATGATCTAATAAAAGTTGACCTTCACTTTTAGTGCCTATAGGAAGTAGAGAAAAGATGTGTCTCCTATGTGCAATTCATAACTAAAATTGTAGAATCACAGTCATTGCCTTTAGGTCTATGTATAGATATTCATAAAAAACTAGAAAACAAGAATATGTTCTGTATAAGACATGGTATACTTGTAGAGAGGTGTTGCAGTTATGCCAAAGGTTATGTGCCTACAGGCTGCAGTGATCAGAGAATCTAACCCTGTACATTCCACAGAATAATGTGTCAAGATAAACTTTAAACTTTCTTACTTTAGGTCAGTTATGTTGGAGTTTATTGGTAAGGATTTGCAGTTCACTTATTATTTTGGCATGCCAGTGTTGTAGCTTAAAGCCCAACTGGAGGCACAGAAACAGATATTCAGTTAGATAGACCTTGTGTTACAAAAATCCTTCTTTTATAGCCTTACCTTTACTTTTCTGTTAGACTTCCTTCAGACAGCAATTCTTAGCACCCTCTGAAAAAGTGTTTTGGCTCGTGGTTGCAGTAAACTCTCAATGGGTGAATTTTACAGGTGGCGCTGCCTGTCAAACTCTGCAGCCTGAGTCAAAAGTAATTTACTTTGCAGCTGTGGCATGTGTACAGCCCTGTTAGGCTCTAATGTTAGCATTTGGGTGGGTGAGGGGAAGCGGTAAAACCACAGCTTGGTCAGTTGTTTTTACTGCCCCCTTGCATCCCATATGAAACAGCCCTTATAGCAGTTGTATTGGGTATCTAAATATAACTGTGCAGTTCAATAGACACCTGGTTTGATTAGGCAGCCAAAACACCCTAAAATTTGACAAACCTGGACAGACATGCTTCTTCTCTTCCTCTACACTTCAAGTCTGCCAGAGGATTTTTGTAATTAGAAGGTTGACCATGCCAGCATAGATAACTTGAGAGGAAAAGCAGAAGGGGAAGTTCTGTGAAGACAAAAAGGATATGTTAAGTAGTTTTCTAGTTGAAATCAGTTAAGAATCATTAAATAAGCTGCACTGGAATGTAAAAGGTGAAAGGGAAAAATGTGAGACTTCAATGGGGATTTAAATTCACTTTTCCTTTAGCAGAAATTTTAAGTTTCCCATATATGTTTTCTAAGTTACTTACTTCAGTTTCTATATTAAATATCAAATCTATTCAATAAAATTTCAGAGCTTCTTCATAATATGCAGACATTCCTTCTGTGAAGTTACAGATATTCTTAGCACTGTCTTACCAGTCGGTAAATCTTGCTTAGCATAGCCAAAGCTTACTAATCATGGTGTCTGTTATCAGTTTTTAAAGTGCTAGTGGTCTTTTATTAATTTAGCGCTACCACTGCAGGGGTTGCCTATTGATGATTGTCTCCAGTGGTTGCCCTGTCCTTACAAGTCTGCTGATACCTCTGACATTCTGGGTTCAGACATATTTCAACAGTATAGAATAATAATGCAAGAGACACTAAACTGGTGAGTGCACAATCTGGTTCAGCTCTGCATAGGAACCAATCAGCTTCTAATTTTTTGTCAAAGTTTAATTGAACAAGCTGAAGTTAGAAACTGAATGGTTACCATACACAGCTGCACCAGATTCTGAGTGCTCCAGTTTTAGTAAATCTACCCCACAATTCTTTAGTAACACCTTCATATTAGACTTCTACAAAAGAGTAGGCTAAAGGAATATTGGGTTTAGGATATACAACCCCAGTTAATGCAAAGAAACAGACTACTGGTAAAATAGGAACAATCAATTAGCAACATTTAACAGGTTATACAGTCATGAGACGTAAGCTTCAAGTATTTAATTGCTGCACCACCAGTAGGAGGGGGAAGAAAAGACTTGTTGACATATTAGCTCCCTCCTACTACCGTAGCTTCAATGGGGCATACAAAGAATTCTGTAAATGTATACTCTATCACAAATAGATGTAAGTGCCCTAAGTTGGATAACAATGACCTTAAGAGAAAAGGTTCCTTTAATGAGAGATTGTGACTTGAGTCCTGCTGTCTTCTGCATTAATGAATACTGGTAATTCAATGAAGTTAAACAGATAAGCTGTGGTTTTGCTCAAAGCAAAGATCTTCTGCTACTGAGGTGTAAACATGTCAGCATACAGTGTCTCTAGAGTGATGACAGAAAGAGGCTGGGCTTTTGTCCAATCACCCATCCCATGGACAGCATGGCCTTTTAAGAACAAGATTTCTTGCCCAGGCTGTTGGCTGTTTGCAAAGTGCAGTGTTTCCGCCAGGGGCGGACTGACCATTTGGAAACTCGGGCACTGCCCGAGGGCCCGGGGTCAGTAGGGGACCCCATGAGATGCCCCTGGTACCTTTTTCATAGGCTTTTTGAGTTTGGACAAGGACACAGGGGCCCCATGATCCCCTATTGCCCGGGGGCCCCATGAGTTGTCAGTCCGCCCCTGGTTTCCGCCTGATGTATTGTCAGTGCAGCGAGCAGAGATGTCTGTGTTAGGACCGGACAGAGACAGTCTCGATGCAGAAAAGGTGATGTGATCCCGATCTGGTGATCAGCAATACCACTGTGCTGAACTGATGTGCAGAATCCTGCAGTGGTAGGCCATCTGTCTCTGGAGGAGAACTGCAGTTCCCCTGTGTTCAGATCTGAATTCTGCACCAAGAGAAAGAGCCAGTCTTTTGCTGTAGCATATATCTGCTCTCTCAACATCCTTCTGGTTCACCCGCTCTCTGGTAGTTGTAGTTCAATCAGCACTCAGAAATACAGTATTTATTGGCTATAGGACTAAAAAGTCACAAGATTGTCTGCTGTCAGAAGAACTGGATCCACTCTGCTTGCAGGAAGTGATGTAGTAGTCCCAGCACTGGACACTAGGGGGGAAAGGATTAATAATAGTCTTCTCTATAAATGTTCCTGAAAGACCTAATGATATATTGTAGCAGCAGCTGGCTACATCAATGTATGGATTTTTTGTGCCAGTACAGTTACTCTATATATGAACATTGTATATACATAGAGACATTAGGGTTGATTTACTACCCCCATGCATCTCAGCCCCCAGTGCAAGTGCATGTCTGTGAAGCACAGGAAAACCGCATTTTTCATGTGGTAAAATGTGGCACATCAGCCCATTCAAAAGAATGGGCTGTCGTGCCCAAGCAAACTCAGGCCACACATCCCGCAATACTGTGAACCAAGACCATGTTTACATGAAGGGCTTAGCTTTGGTTCACAGTATTGCGGGATGTGTGGCCTGAGTTTGCTTGGGCACGACAGCCCATTCTTTTGAATGGGCTGATGTGCCACATTTTACCACATGAAAAATGCGGTTTTCCTGTGCTTCACAGACATGCACTTGCACTGGGGGCTGAGATGCATGGGGGTGCCATTTAGAATGAATGGCAGCCCCATGTATCTCACAAGAGCAGCGTGATTTGGCTGTGGGTAGTTGAGGGTGCGGGAACAACTGTGATTCCTGCACCTGCAACTAGCTCACAGCCTGCGGGCTAGTGTGAATCGAAGGTTAGAGTAGATAAGGAAGGATCAATGAGAAGAAGCCAGTTAAGGTAACAAGAGAAAAATGGGTAGGCCTCTGAGACAGAAGTCATTTCCCATGTATATTACAAAAACTAAGTGGAGTGTCAGAGTTGTTTCCAAAAGAATCATCTTGACTTCCAACTTATTTCTAAGGGCAGAGGTTAGGTTCTCCATAATCTGTATACCATTCACAATGGCAAACCATTGACTCAATGAGGTTCATTTACTAAAAGTGCAGATTGCAAAATTTGGTGCAGATCTGCACAGAAACCATTAGCTTCCAGGTTTATTTTTCTTAAAGCTTAATTGGACAAGCTGAAGTTAGAAGCTAATTGGCTACGGTGCACAGCTGCATCAGATTTTGCACTCTCCAGTTTTAGTAAATCAAACCCAATTTGGGAGGGCTGGTTTGTTACATGCCCTGGTAGCATAGCTTGTTCCCTTACAAAGTGAAGTTTTACTTATATTAGTAAATGAGGTGAAACAAAGCTAAACTTCTTTTTGCAAAGAATAACCAATCATGTGCAAGGAAAATGACAAAAAAAACAGGATTTTTGCTTGTACTTGATTGGATGATTGGAGTCAGTTATTATGCCACATCTACTAAGATAAGAGAAAATTCCCTTTCTAAAGAGAAAAATAATGTAGTCAATATGCTCTACGCTGTAGTAATTTAGGGTATCTGTGTTGTGAATGTCTAAAAATAATGTACATTTTTATCATACAATAAAAACAACAGTTTAGTAATAATTAAACACCATCAATGAAGCTTTGCAAACCATACAAACACAACAGCGTTATAACCATCAAGTAAAAATCGAATGTTTCATTATTTAATTTTTTTTTTTTTTTAATTTGAAGTGCTTTTTTCAGAATTGTGGTTATACATGTAATTATTTGAGGATGAAGCAAATCCTCAAACTCTTTTTCTGTAATGACTGAAAATGATAAATGTCTTTAATATAATTGTATGCTTTGTTTGGTTCAATATAATGATTATGTTGCTGAAGATTACATAAATAGAGGAGATGGATTTCGTTATGTTACCTTTTCATCCCAGGATGTTGTTACACTCCTTCAGTACTTCAAAGAGTCACTGTACCATTGTTTAAAAACTCCGTAGATGCTCAAAATAGATTTTTTTTTAGATAAAAGCAATATTTCGCAAGGTCTTCAATAGAAATTTTGTTCTGTATGGACTAAACACTTTACTGCTCTTGTTGTCTGCAGAAAAGTTCAGTTTTTGTTCTGTTGTTAAAGATTAGGGGTTTAAGGGGTCATTTCATGAACGTCACATTCAAAGAGTGTAATCCACATTGCTTTGTAGAAATTGTAACACAATTTAAAAGTGCAGTAGAGTTAAAAAAAAACCTGATCTGCCCACTTCATATTGTTTGGTTGCAGTTTAGTATACCTCTATGCTGAGCTGGCAGTAAAGGTCAAAACTGCTGGTCAGCTGGCCCAGTGATATGTTATCCCCTTGCCCTCCCTGTGCAATGGCTCATACAAAAAGTTGAATCTCCCCTTAAAAAAATTGTAGAGTGTGGATTGTCCTTGCCACAAAATCTGGAAAATGCTCAGAATGGGAGAAGCTATGACCATGTTCCGAAAAAACCCTTCTAAGTTCTGGCTTCAAGCAAAGGCATTAAACTCTGTTGTGCAAATTTTAAAGTCCTGTCGTCATTTGGATAAAAGAAGCTCGTGAATGCAATTGTATGAGCAATACATGATACCAATGTCAACATCAGTGAAGAGAATATTTCTGTTTTATTCCAAGTTCAGTCTGTTTTTATATATTCTTGTGAAATAGATGACTCATTGATCAAGAGATAAGGAGACCAACAACCTAATTTCTTTAAATCTGTAGAATGTATCTACTGTGCCTAACAAACAACATTCAGTTTCTAAGGAGTGCATCTCTCAAAATGGTGTTGTTGCACCTTGTTCAATTGAGCTTTGATAATAAAATAAGAATCTTAACGATTTCTATGCAGAGCTGCACCAGATTTTGCACTCCCTAGTTTTAGTAAATTAACCCAAATGAGCTGAGGTGGAGAGAACAGAAATTCATTTCTACTACTCACATAAAAGCGTGTGCTAAAGCAGCCCATAGATGACTCGATTTTCTTCAAATTGGCTCCATTCCTCCACCGGCACAGTCAGTATTGATGGGGGAATGCCTCCCACATCGCTGTTGTGTTCTGCTGGTGGGGGGGTGCAGGGATGCAGGGATCCTTCCTGGCTGGGAGAATACAATGATTACACCTAGCAGCTATAGCCACCTTCAGTAATCGAATGTAAAAAAACAACAGGCTGGCTGTACTCAAGTTGATCAATAATATAAACAATAAAAATATGAGCGCTGGGTGACAACAGGAAAAAACACAGACGGGAGCAGCCAGCATAGAAGTGGAAACAACCTCAGATCCTCCAAGAAATGACAAAAATAAAGGTACAAATGCGGCGCTATATAGTATTAACAGTACACAAATGGTATCTCACAGTAACAAAACTTATTGGATATAGTTCATGCGGAGTAATGTGAATGTGGTGACACAGTGAGCAATGATTAACTTTCGTGACTGCTGTGGCTGGAAACAATGAGCATACTATGCACTAACCAGATAGCACAGATTAATGTGCGTTGGAGTATATAAGACCTACTCCTTGGTACTCTGGGGGTGGGAACTCAGCAAGCGGATGTGATCATCAGGTGGGGGTGCTTCACCAGCTGTCATCTATCCAGAGCAGGTTTCCACATCTCAGGTTTACTGTGTCCAGCAGTACACGTTCCAGCCATCAGGGGGATCATGCATTCAGATGGGAACCAAGCAAGGATCCTTCAGGATAAGGACTCTCAGTGCCAAAAAAATGAGCCCAGAGAGAAAAGAACTCCAATAGTGTAGTATGTTTAATAATCACAAAAGAGTAACATCAAGGTACAGGTAAAAGAGAAGAACCAGCACTTACATCTGAGATAGATAGTAGGTCATGTGGTTAGTATTCCATGAGAAAGGGTATCTCCCTAACGCGTTTCGTGTAATAACACATTTTCAAAGTGATCAATAGGTCCACTTGGGTACAATCAGCCTGCCCATGAATCATATCTCAGCCGGTCCCTGCTGGACCGAGCAAATTAAGATCCATGTATATCTTTAGAGTGACTTTAGCACGATTTCATTTGTTCCTAGGTAGCACTATCTGATTGACCTTTGTTGGCAGGCTTTAACATAGGCTCCTAATTTATTCTTTGCGTTTTCTTGAGCAATTTACTTAGCTATTCAGATCTCTGTTAAGTATGTTGGTGCCCACATGAATAATAATGATAATAAATAATATATAATTATGTAAAAATACAACTGTACAGCAAGTATAATTTTATTTTTGTTTTACAGCCCTATGTCCCCCCAATTATCTGTTGTGCGGTGATGATATTACATGCATACAACAATCCCTGTTTTGTGATGGGATACCGAACTGTCCAGATAGTTCTGATGAATCTACCAAAAAATGCGGTAGGTTCAACATAATGGATTCATTCAGACAATATTCTTTTGATAATTCAATATTACATTTAAATTCTGCTGATCCTGCATGACTTACAACCAAAACATTTATCTGTGCAAACAAAATGTAAAGGGTCAAAAAGAGCCAAAATAAACTGAATAAACTGTCTTGAACATGACTGCTCTATCTAATGACTTATTGCCACTCATTGATTTCAGTGGTGAAATTTCCTAGCTGGGGTAGCATGGAGTTTCTCTATTGCAGCAGTGTAATTTTCATAATTTAAAAAAGGAGAATCTAAAGTTCAGAGTTGTCCCAAGTGCAGGGATTTCAGATTCAAGAACAACTGTAAGGTAAAACATGTTTAGTCATTTCCGTGACCTCTTACCTATGCTTATTGCTTTCCTTACCTTACCCTAAAGCTATCCATACACACAAAGATTTCTTTTGTTCAACCCCAGGGTCAAATAAGAGAAATCTAATGGATTTTGTCCAGCATGGAAGGAGGAATGTGCACTGCTGTCTAATGTATTTAGGCAGATGACACCCATGGCTGTCTGACAAGGTGAACAGTGATTGCATCTAATTGAACAGTCACTGAACACAGCTTTTTCAATTTTTCATTCCAAATTAGTCAAGTCTAGAGCTGTGGGTCATCCACAGATCGATTTTCATCTGATTCCTACTGAATGTTGAGCGATGCATGGCCAGTTTAATGCTATCCATACACGGAGTTGGTCTATTTGGCTATTTGCAATCCAAAATGAGATGAAAGTACTTAAAAGTGCATAAAAAATGCCATGCACGAAGCCAGCATAGCAGCTGAAGGAAATTGTAGTGGCTTTGCATCAATTTCATTGTATTTTTTCTTATGTATGTTGATAATATTTGTTGTATTTTTGGATTGATCTGTGGGTAAAGGAGCAAATACTAATAAGATATGTTGGGTTGGTGGCTCTGAGTGGAGAAACTTACCATTCACACACTGATCAGGTCCTTTAGGAACAACCATGTTTCACCAAGCCAACCAATTATTGAGTCACCATTGTACACCTTGAGTTGATTTACTAAAACTGGGAAGTGCAAAATCTGGTACAAGTTGACATAGAAACCAATCAGCTTCCAGTTTTTTTGCCAAAGCTTAAATAAATAAGCTGAAGTTAGAAGATTATTGGCTACCATGCACAGCTGCACCAGATTTTGTACTCTCCAGTTTTAGTAAATCAATTCCTTTGTGTAGAGAACAATCTTTAGCCCAGAGAAATTTATGCGGAAAAATAGAGAGGGTCACTTGGTTTTGTTTGTCTCCAGGCCAAAGGTTCCATGTCTTTTCCTGCTACTTATGGTATATACTGTAGTTATTGAATTTTCAAGACAAAATACCCTACGGAATAAAACCATCCCAGCTTAAATCTGCCTCGGATATCCTAGCATGCTTCTAAAGCAAAAATGTATATTCATTTTTATACTGTATTAAAAGAAACAACCTATTATTAGTTGGTTAACATTTAAAAACTGAACGCATACATATTTTGTAGATGATACATTTACTCTAGCTTTTTTTAGTCATCATTTTATACTCTAAAATAACCTTGCTTAAAACACTTTCACTGAGACTAATGTTTCCATTTAGTTATGTCTGAAACGCACAAATGAATGAATTTAATGTGCTATAAGTAGTAGTTGAGATGTACAGTTTAAAATATGCAGTATGCAATGTTATTTCTTTCAAAGTTGAATAGAAATGTAACTTAGCTACACAATTGAAGTGTACCTGTACTAAAGTCTATTCTATCAAACTAGAAAACATGAAGTATGAATTAAAGGGAAGTTTAGAGGTATTTTGTATATATTTTTTAAAATTAAAAAATTAATTTTTAGATATATATAATTTTTTTTAATAGGCAAATATATAGCAATATTTACTATTTTCATATCCAACTTTTAGGAGGAACTCCTGGCACGGTTTCCATTTTTTCTCTTACTTCTTTATCTGCTTTGTTATGAAAAGTCTGTTCTTTTCTATCCCTCTTGGAGTTTACCAGCTCAAAAGGGCAGTGAGTTCTACCCATTCCTCCTGTGTGACAAATCAATCAGAGGTGGAGTGTCTGAAAGAATAATATATTCCCTCCCTCCTAGATTGTAAGCTCGAACCCCTCATGTAGTGTATTGTTACTGTCTTGTCTCATGTTATGTCCCCCTTGCTACTGTACAGCGCTGAGCATACCCTTTGGCGCTATATAAATACTGTATTATAATAATAATAATATACTCTATCTTGCCTTAAGTATTGAGATGTCTTCCTTTACACGCACAGGAATTTTAATGGCATCCCAGTCTTAGTCTGTAGGGTTCAATATTGAGCTGTCCCACCCTTTGCAGCTACAACAGCTTCAATTATTCTGCGAAAACTGTCCACTGATGTTGGACAAGAAGGCCTGGCTCGCAGTCTCCACTCTAATTCATCTCAAAGATCTTCTATTAGGTTGAGATCAGGCCAGTCAAGTTTCTCCATCCCAAACTCGCTTATCCATATCTTTATGAACCTTATTTTGTTCACTGGTGCGCAGTCATGTTAGAACAGGAAGGGGCCATCCCCAAACTGTTCCCACAAAGTTGGGAGCATGACATTGTCCAAAATGTCTTGGTATGCTGACGCCTTAAGAGTTCCCTTCACTGGAACTAAGGGGCCAAGTCCAACCCATGAAAAACAACTCCACACCACAATCCCCCTTTCACTAAACTTTCCACTTTCCACAATGCAGTCAAGCAAGTACCGTTCTCCTGGCAACCGCCAAATCCAGACACATACATCAGACTGCCAGACAGAGAAGCATGATTCATCACTCCAGAGAACATGTCTCCACTGCTCTAGAGTCCAGTGGTGGCGTGATTTACACCACTGTATCCGACGTTTTGCATTGTATATGGTGATTTAAGGCTTGGCTGTAGCTGCTCGGCTATGGAAACTCTTTCCATGAAGCTCTCTATGCACTTTTGTTGTGCTAATCTGAAGGCTACACAAAGTTTGGAGGTCTTTAGCTATTGACTCTGCAGAGAGTTGGTGACTTCTGTGCACTTCAGCATACACTGACCCCTCTCTCTCATTTTATGTGGTCTACCAATTCATGGCTGAGTTGCTGTTGTTCCCAGTTGCTTCCACTTTGTTATAATACCACTGACAGTTAACAGAGGAATATTTAGTAGCAAGGAAATTTCACGGATGGACTTATTACACAGTTGGCAACATATCACGGTGCCACGCTTGAATTCACTGAGCTCCCGAGAGCGACCCATTCTTTCAAAAATGTTCGTAGCAGCAGTCTGCATGCCTAGGTGCTTGATTTTATACACCTGTGGCCATGGAGGTGATTGGAATACCTGAATCCAATGATTTGAAGGGGTGTCCCAACACTTTTTGCAAAAAAAGTGTGTGTGTGTGTGTATATATATATATATATATATATATATAGATACAGAGTATAGACACAGCCACATTCTAACTAATTAATCACGTAAGCCCTCCCAGAAATTCAAGGACCAAGCACTATAATATAGCCCTACTGGCTGCATTGGGAGTACCCATTTTCAATATCTCCACTTTTAAGTACAGTTCAGTTGGGAAATAAGCATTGGTGTTTCCAGCTCGTTTTTGGGTGAGCATAGCTGTAAAGCTATATTAGAAGGACAACCCTTGTATCTAAAGATATAAAATTTTTTTTAAAAATATTAAAAATATTTATGAAAAAAAAAACACAAATTGGTCCCCAAAGAATCTTGAAAGATACCTAATCAGACAGTTGTCAACGTGTTTCATTGCTTCTATAGGCCAGAATGTTATTATAATAATGCACTAAATACAATATTAAGACAAGACAGGATGAGTGCTCCTATACAAATACATTACCAAATAAAATCAAACAACTTGTATTATTTCATACTCACGTGGCATGAAAGTACTGTCAGAGCCCAGTCGTCTCACAGGTGGACCCAGGGACTGGAGGAGATGCAACACAAACCAGTGTCGGATCCATATAAATCCCAACTATCTCCCAGAAGATTAACCTGTTGCGCAACATTTGCTCAGTTATTTATCAGATGCATATTTTCTGGAAACAAAATACACTAGAATTGTAGTATAAACAAACACAATATTATACCAATTTTAAGTAAACATAAAAAGATGGGTTATGTCAAGAAAATAGATGCCAAACATGTCAAGTCTTAAAATTGTGCATGCCTATGGAATGGCAAATAACTATTGAACTCAAAATTCTCCATAGGATACACTTTAAATGCTTTATAAGCCTTCCTCACCTACACTTCCTCCCTCCATGCTGCCAAGCAAGCCTACTTTGTAACCCTCATCAATACCCTCTTTTCCAGCCCTCGCCGGCTCTTCTCCACCTTCAATTCTCTGCTCTCTCCGCCCCCACCTCCACCCAGTACATCACTCATCGCCCACGAGACTGATAACCACTTCCAAGACAAGATCGACGCAATTCGCAGGGACATCACCACTGCTCAAACTTCCGCCCCACCTAGCATTCCTCACACGAAAACCCCCTCAACACTCCTCTCCTTTGACCTCACCACTCTCCAGACCTCCACCCCACCCCACATTCCGCACACTAAAATCCCCCCAACACTCCACTCTTTCGACCCTGCTACCACTGAAGAGGTTACTAAGATCTTCTCTGAAGCTCACCTTACCACCTGCCTTAAACCTGTCCCCACACAACTCCTACAATCTCCCTCCTCCTCCATCCTACGCTCCCTCACTCACATTTTTAATCTCTCCCTCTCTACTGGCACATTCCCCTCCCCCCTGAAGCACGCGCACATCACTCCCATACTTAAAAAACCCTTCCTGGATCCCGCCGACCTAAACAACCTTAGACCCATCTCCCTGCTGCCATTCTCATCCAAACTCCTTGAGCGCTTAGCCTTTAATCACCTAAGCTCCCACCTCACCGACAACAAGCTCCTTGATCCCCTAAAATCTGGCTTCCATCCCCTACACTCCACTGAAACCGCCCTACTCAAACTCACCAATGACCTGCTAACCGCCAAAGCCAATGGCCACTACTCAGTGCTACTACTCCTCGACCTCTCCACAGTTTTTGACACGGTCGACCACCCCCTCCTCCTCAAAAAACTGTACTCTTTTGGCCTCAGAGACTCCGCTTTCTCCTGGCTCTCTTCCTATCTATCTCAGCGCTCCTTCTGTGTTACCTGTAACGCTGCCACCTCCCCCTCACTCCCTCTCTCTGTTGGGGTCCCCCCAGGTTCTGTCCTCGGGCCCCTTCTCTTCTCCATCTACACCTCCTCCCTTGGTCAACTGATACACTCCCATGGCTTCAACTACCATCTCTATGCTGATGACACTCAAATTTATCTCTCTGCCCCTCGCCTCACTGCTTCAGTCTCCGCCCGAATTACTAGCCTTCTGAACAACATATCAGACTGGATGTCACTCCACTTCCTCAAATTAAACCTTGCCAAAACCGAGCTCCTAGTTTTCCCCCCCAGCCTGCGCCCCCCCCCTGACCTCTCCATCACGACCAACAACGCCACCATCAGCCCCACCCCGCAAGCTAGAGTACTAGATGTCATTCTAGACTCCAGTCTGTCTTTCCAGCCCCAGATCCAATCGCTGACAAATTCATGCAGACTCCACCTCCGCAACATCTCCAAAATACGCACGTTCCTAACCCCAGAAACTACAAAGCAACTCATTCACTCCCTTATCTCCCGACTTGACTACTGTAACTCCCTCCTCGCCGGCCTACCCCAACACCGGATATCCAGTCTATCCTGAATTCTACGGCCAGACTCATCCACCTTACCAACCGCTCTGTATCCGCCACCCCCCTCTGCCAATCCCTCCACTGGCTTCCGATTGACCAACGCATAAAATTCAAAATATTAACATTGATGTACAAAGCTGTTCATAACACTGCCCCAAACTATATCACCGACCTGATATCCATCTACTACCCAAAACGCACTCTCCGCTCCTCACAAGACCTTCTACTCTCCAGTTCCCTGGTCTCCTCCTCCCATGCCAGTCTCCAGGACTTCTCCAGGGCTCCCCCCATCCTCTGGAACTCACTACCCCAATCCATCAGACTGTCACCTACCCTCCTCACCTTTGGGCGCACCCTGAAAACCAATCTCTTCAGAGAAGCCTACCCCGCCCCCACTTAACTGCTGATCTCCTCCACTCTTCCTACCACTCCATCCCCCACAGCTATTTCCTCCTGTACCACTCTCCCCTCCCTCCTAGATTGTAAGCTTCAAGGAGCAGGGCCCTCGAACCCCTCGTGTATTGTATTGTATTGTTACTGTACTGTCTCGTGTACTGTCAACCATTATAATGTACAGTGCTGAGCGCTATATAAATACTGTATAATAATAAGCATGAACTATGGCCCAAGAATTATTGTTCTCATTCCGTTTGCGACAATACCTCACAATTGATGTTTACATGCACATGCTCGCCCTACCACCATTTTATTCTCCAGAGTCTCTGTTTTTAGAAAATATACACTTTGAGGGAGTTTACAGTCATTTCTAGCAAAAAATGTAGATTTTACCATGTGTGCAAAAAAATTAAATAAATTGCCCTGGTAGGCAAATGTTTAAGTTCCTCACCTCACCTTTGAGATTGACATAATCTGGTCTTCCCAGACGATGATTGAGAACAATCCATGACACTGGCAGGTCTCAGCTTTGCAAAGGGGGCAGTGCATGCTATAAATTCTGCAGGGTGCCCAAACTTTTGCAGACGCCATTTTTTTGTTTTCTGTTATTTTGAAAGTGTAAATGATGGAAATAAAATCTAACTTTTGTTAACATATTATAAGAATGTCTAATCTGTAATTTGATGCCTTTTGAAGATTTTTCCATCTTTCCTTGGCTTCTTTATGCACATTAATACAAATTTTTAGCTGGGGTGCCCAAACTTTCGATCCCCACTGTATATATATTCAAGTGCATTACTATGTTCACTCCTGCTAACATTAATCCTTGTAGTAAAAATCAAATAACAAAATTACAGTGTTATTTGATTTTTGCTCCACATGATTAATGTTGTTTTAGAGTTGATATAGCACAAGTGCATATTGTGGTGCATTTGATTTTATTTTGATATTTATTTTTATTAGGACATTTTCCCTTTGTTTCCTATGTGGGCATTTTTTTGTAGGACACTGGGTAAATCTCTCCAAAGGGGATAAACACTGCATTTAAAATACATTTATTTGCAACAGCACAGCAACAACACAACAAAAAGGAAAAATATTACAGAGATTCTAAGCCTTACCTGATCATTCCAAAAGAAATAGCTTTGGCTGAGTTTCAGAGTAAACATGTAAAAGTAAAATATTCACTGCCAACATTGCATCAAACAATCCAAGATATGACAAGAGATTGGGAGAGATCACCAGGACATGGAAAAGTGGAGAATTAAATATAATATTATACAGAAATACAAATATATAATAAAATATAACAATAAAAAAGAAGAATGTACAGCATATAGCAAACAGCAAGAAATTGTAATAAAAAGAAAGCTTGGGATTTAAACATAATACTTAATTTGTATAAATTCATAAAAATAGGCATCAGTACGAAAATCTAGAACAGGGATATAAATGCTGCAAACTTGGATAGCTGGTGCAATTTCATCAGAAACATGGAAGCAAAGATCTATATTCTTTTCCTTATAAGAAAACCTTTTTTTTCCTGATCAGCGGGAAGAGCACTGCCAAGTCCTATATTTACACCAGTGATTGCAATGTAATTTATTATATTACAAATCCATTTACTGCCTTTCTAAATCGGATTTCATGGGGACTTGAAAACATATTGCATGATCCAGGAAGAAGTGGGTTTGTTAAAGTGGCAAAATGTCCACGCAGCATAAGATCAATTGGTCACAGACTGCACAAAATTGTATTCACTCCAAGTGCCAGCTATCCCCAATAGTAATACACGAACTTTAATTTCCAGCACTACATCCTAATAAATTGCAGGATTTTTTTTTTTTTTTACTTTTGAAAAACAGACATGACCTTAAATTCAGGATTCTCTTAGCAAAAAAATGTGCATAATAATGTTACAGAGCTCTAGGAAAAATAGGAAGAATCATTACACTAAAGAAATTCTGTGTGACCTTCGTATTACTATTACAGTGGTATGAAACCCAAAGCCAAAAATGTATTATATTGAAGCTTACCAATCTTTACATGTGGTGCTGCATAAGTTTTCTTATTTTATTTTATTTTCAAATGATGATCCAGCCAGTGAGTTTGTTACTAGATCAAGCTGTCCAGCAAAAGTGTCAGTTAGAGAATTGGGACAAAGCATTTACAACTGACAAGGTTTCTTACAATGATTAAATTTTAGTAATTTTTGCAAAACCTTTATCCCAAAAGGAAATAAAAATTGAGTCAGTAACTTTGTAATGTTAGCTGGAGTTCAGCTTGAATTTATTGGTCAAGTCCATCTATATCTGCTAGTACATCTAATGCTGATCTCTCACCAGATTGATAACGCTGCTATCCAAAAATGTCTCCATTGCTCCTGGGTGGAGCCACCCTAACTCTCTCCATATATGGATCAAAATTTGACCTGTTTAGCAGGGACCAGATGAATTTCGATCCATGTATGGGCACTGTGATTCTACAGAAATTGATCTACCGATCGACTTTTTAAAAAAATCCCTGCTGAAAAGTTAGCGGCACAGGTGTATTCTGATGGCAAGAAAATCTCCCGGCCATCAGAATACAATGGCACGGCGGGAGGATTCCCCCAACCACCTCAAATGAGTGGATGGGGGAATCAAGACAGTTTTTTTTATTCAATCTGCTGATTGAACAAAAAAACTGTCCCAACTATGACCAGCAGGAAGTGTGTTACTGGCTGAATCACCAGCAGAAAATAAAGGGAAACACTAAAAAAGAAAACTTATGAAGCCACCACATTTAAAAATTGGTAAGCTGCAATATTTTTGGTTTCAATGCAGCTACTATTTATTATTGTGCCAGGACAATGGAAGGGAGTAATTGATAGTGTACTGCATCTCCCCCAGATTCCTATCTGAGCCCTATCTAATCTAGACAAGCCAGTATTTGAGACACACCCAAGTTTTGAATTGTTTAGTATGGCCAAATTGGAAAATCTAGACAAGGCTCTCAGAAAACCTGTTGGCAGCAGAGGTGAATTCTGCTAAACAATTGCCAACATATAAAATTGTGATTGCAAGTTTGTCATGTGCTCTATTTTGTTACGTGTAGACCTATAAACCCTTGCCTTTGGTAGTAAGAGCAGCTGTCGACATCTAAGGTTTTATATACTGTATAGTATTTTTTTAATCTTGTTTTATTCTGAAAACCTTTATCAGTAAAGCTTACCAAGGCTGCTTTTAAAGTAAAAGTATAGATCACTTTTTACCTTATACCTACAGGTAATCCTATAGTAAGGTTTACCTGTAGGTACAGTGAATATCTCCTAAACTTGCATTGTTTTAGGAGATATTCACACAGCATGCAGCCGATGACATCACTGTCGCATGCCATCTGAAGGGATACATACCCAGCATGGGTATGTATCCTTTCAGATGGCATGCGATGGAGACGTCTCCGGTTGCTGTGTGAATATCTCCTAAACAGTGAAAGTACCTTCAGAGATCCATACCAGGGCTCCTGTGCTCATGCACAGGAGTGACGTCTTTGTGGCCTCTGCCAATTAGAGTCTGTGAACCTGGAGGGAAGATCGGGTGAAGATGGATGCACCCAGGAGCCATGACAATGCTGCACTGGAGGGCTCAGTGTCCAGGTAAGTCTGTCATAATGTCTGAGTATGCAATGTATTCTTGTACACTATGACCTAAATCTGCAGGGGCCAGTTTTTTGGGTTTTTTTGGCAGTTTACTACCACTTTAAATAAATCCAGATAGTCTGATCAAATATCTTCTTCATAGCTCCCAAATGTCCCTTATTTGGATGGACTGTCTCTCTTTAGGAAGCAGAACCCTTAGTTTTCCCAGTTGTTAGGTCTGATATATAGATGTCTTTTTTGAGCAAATGACTCTGAATCTTTTATCCAACTTCAAAGATAATTAATTGTTTATTTTAAAAACAGTATAAAGCATTGGTGGAGTTACCAATAACGTTTTGCATATTCATTTTTTTTATCTTGTGAATATGGAGGCATGTCAGTGGTGCGTCCTTTGCCTCTATACTTTGTGCTAAAAGGTGTTCCTCGTTATCATAGGAAGTTGGGAGGTATGCTACTGTGCTATATATAATGGTAATAGTAGTTTTTAATATGAGTAGCTATTAAATTTATAATTACGATTGCTTACACTGACTTATAATTACTTACACTTTTACCTACTAGAAGGACAGAAGCTACATGCCCACACCCTCCAAGTGCTGTTGGGAAGCACAATTTACATGGAACCATAAAGAAGAAGCTGCAATCTTTTCTTTTGTTTCAGACTTTTTCAGCTCTATCAGTCTATAAAAAGGTACACAAAAATCCTACATTTCTATATTTCTAACACATGTAATTGACTGTTAGGGGCACAGGGACCACATACATAGAAAGCACTCTGTTCATAGCATAGTAGTTCTAGACGACCCCTTTGTTGCTGCTTTTAGCTGCTGGCCATATTTCTCTTCACTTCATTTCTAGCCCTTATTATAAGACTATCCCATTCTGTAACCCTCGCCATCTGTCTCCTGCTGGTGCTGACACAGACAAAGAAATATGTTCATATTCTCCAGGATAAACAGCCATAATAACTTAGAGGCTAGGGATGAACCAAGGACTAGCTGTCCATAAAAAGAATGGGTTGCATTGGCACATTTAATGGCCATTATCGTTGGCTCAAAAATTTGAAAAATCCATTTTCATTCCTAAGGACTTCTTATAATTCAGTATTTTGGGCACTTTCTCAACTTTATCCCTCTCACTGATTATTTGTTCTTCTTTTTACTGTGTTCTTCACTGCAAGGAAAAATTCATCCATATTTATGTGCTCTATCTTTTTGCCAGCCCTTTTCATTTGTATTAGGCAGATAAGCCCTACTTAGTGAGTTTGCAATGTGTAAGTCATGGCATTGACGATCATTTCTGACATGCTAACAAATCTTAAGATTTAACCGCTTTGGAAGGTTCAGCACAGAAGCCTTTTGTGAGTTTAGCCAGTGGCATTCGATCAGAGCACATTTCTATATATCACCCCCATGTATTGCAGGAAAATGACTTTCTCCCAAATAACAGTGCTTGCGGAAGCTTTTCAATTTGACATCCTCTCTTTCTCACTGACTGCATGTGCCTGACTTGCAATTGCTACAGGATGTTTTCTCCTGTGTTAGGGGAGCTCCGAGATCCTTTACTGATGCATCACATTGTAAAACTAATGACTCGTCCTGGATCTAATGCTTCTCAAGTCAGGGCTGCAGCGTCTGCGAGAGTCAATTTCATTAACTCAAGCCTTGCTTAATGCTTGTTTTGCAGACTCGTCACCTTTATCTGCTTTAAGCTTGTACAGAGAAGAGAAATAATTTAATTTTAGAAACAGAAAGGTTAAATAGTCTCAATAGCACAGTTTTATAATTTCTATAAATTGGTTTATGTATGAGAACTCAGTCAAGACATAAATCATTTGTTATCTCATAAAATATCTGGTTATATTCACTTGCATTTTAAATAGAAATTTAAGATTGAAGTTCAAACTCCAGCAGTTCTCCCTGTTGGCTGCTGTATTGATTACCAATGTTTCTTCAGAGTGGATATATTTCTTTAACCTAGTCACAATGTCTGTGGATATACTTCTACGGCTGCATGCCTGATAATCATAAACATAGAAATCTTTCTCTTACAAGCAGTCAGGTCATGGCAGGCAAAAATATTTTAAACAATGGTAGCCATCTGCACAAAGACACCAACTCCCTGGTGTATGAATGTGAATTAACTTAGTAAAAAAAGGCTTCAGCTCCTGTTCTCCACCTGTAGAGATCTCCTCAGATGTGTTTCACCCTTTTCGGAGCCTAATCCATCACAAGCAATCAGATTAAGGCAGACAAAAATATTTTACAAAATGGTAGCCATCTACACACAGACACTGACTCCCCAGTGTATAAATTTGAATAAAATGAGTAAAAGAAGGCTTCAGCTCCTGTTCTCCACCTGTAGAGACCTTTCAGATGTGGTCCACCCTTTTCAGGTTTTAATGTTTTACAAGCAACCAGGTCATGGCAGTCAAAAATATTTTGAACAATGGTAGCCATCTGCACACAGACACCAACTCCCAGGTGTAAAAATGAGAATGAAATGAATAAAAGATGGTTTCAGCTCCTGTTCTCCACCTGTAGAGATCTCCTCAGATGCATTTTGCCCATTTGGGATCTTAATCTCTCACAACCAGGTCATGGCAGTCAAAAATATTTTGAACAATGGTAGCCATCTGCACACAGACACCAACTCCCAGGTGTATAAATGTGAATGAATTTAATAAAAGATGCCTTCAGCTCCTGTTCTCCACCTGTAGAGATCTCCTCAGATGCGTTTTGCCCATTTGGGATCTTAATCTCTCACAAGCAGGTTATGGCAGTCAAAAATTCTTTACAAAATGGTAGCCATCTGCACACATACACCAACTTTCTGTTGCCTAAATGTGAATGAAATGAGTAAAAGATGGCTTCAGCTCTTGTTTCCCATCTGCAGAGATCTTCTCTGATGCATTTCACCCTTTTCAGGGCTTAATCTGTTACAAGCATTCAGGCCATGGCAGACAAATACATTTAGAATATGGTAGCCATCTGCACACAGACACTGACTCCCTGTTGAATAAATGTGATTGAAATGAGCAAAAGATGGCTTCAGCTCCTGTTCTCCACCTGTAGAGAACTCTTCAGATACATTTAACCCTTTTCAGGGCTTCATACAGGAGAGTTAATCAGGAAAATACAGCATTATGGCCCTTAGAAGGAGCTGATGATCAGAGTAAATAGGTAATTAGGTAATAGGTCATCAGTTCTATCTAGTGTACATAATATGATATTTTACTGACTCACTCTATTCTGTATGTAAAGTAATAGTTTACCTGGAATTATAATAGCCTCATTACTTTCATTTTTACCCGCAGTTGATCAGAATGAATATACATTCAGTTTCACAGATCGAGTAGTTCTGCAATTTATTTAATAAACACACCGTACAGAGTATCATTAGGCATTACTAAGGGTAAAAAAAGTAATGATTATAAGCAAAAGCAGAACAAGCAAGCAGACATCACTCTACTAAGTACAATTATTTTCAGCACCAGGTTAGTTTTAAGCATTGGCCTTTCAGTGCCAAAAACAAAAGACAATTCTGATCCTAAATACCTCTGACCTCAACCCTGAGACTAATGCTTAAACCTGACTCTAACCCTCAGGCAGAAATCTGAACTCACAGCAAAACGCGTATTACATGCTTGAACTATACTGTTCCATCTGTCAAAGAAGTTGTAGTTGTGTTTAGCTAGACAACATACCCAGGCTGGTGTTTGTACTTTTTTTTTTTTTAATACAATCAATCAATACAGCTTTGTCACCAATCCTCTCCCATCCTGTAGTTGACTAGTGAGGGAGAAACAGCACACTGATGACTTATTTAGGGATGGACTGACACAAAGGCACAAAAAGTGCCTGCCTTGGCATTGTGACAAGGTGACACAGCTGGGTAACCTGTGTTGACAGTGTCTCCTATATGAAAAGTGATTATATGAAAAGGCTCCACTTATAAATACATTTAAACCTCTCATACTTACCAGCTCTGTGCAGTGGTTTTGCACTGAGCAGCCCTGATCCTTCTCTTATCGGGTTCCCTGCCAGACTCCTTCCTCCTGCCGAGTGCCACCATAGCAAGCAGCTTGCTATTGGGGCACCCAAGCAGGCTCGATCCTGTACCACTGCTCTGCCTGTCTATTTACACACATAGCTCAGCTCGGCCCAGCCAGCTTACTGGCTGTGATTGACAGTAACAGGAGCCAATGGCTTCCTCTGTTGTCTCAGCCAATGAGGAGGCAGAGACCCAAGATAGCCAAGGCTGTTGTGCATATCACTGGATCATGATCAGGCTCAGGAAAGTATTAGGGGGCTGGGGGGCTGCTGCATACAGAAGGTTTTTTTTTTACCTTCATTCATACAATGTATGAAGGTAAAAAACTTTGAGCCTTTACAGCCAATTTAAATGCTAATTTCACCTTTTCAAGTAGAGTTTCACTTTTTGTAATAGAGTCCTTTTGTAAAACTGTCTGGCCCAGCTATCCCAATGTTCTTATCGCTCACATGTCTCCTCAACAAAAAGTCTGAAATTTCATGTTTCTGTCTGAGTTTTAAAAAATTATTTCAGCTTGCATCAATTACTGTAGGTCAGCTCCCATCATTCTCTGTGTTTTTGCATCACAGAAAAGTGTGTGATAGGGCATGTACAGGTGCATCTCAATAAAATAGAATATCATCAAAAAGTTAATGTATTTCTGTAATTCAATTCAAAAAGTTAAATTCATATATTATATAGATTCATTACACACAGAGTGATATATTTCAAACATTTCTTTCTTTTTGATGATTATGGCTTAAAGCTAGTGAAAATCCAAAATTCAGTGTCTCAGAAAATGAGAATATTACATAAGACTAATAAAAAAAGAAATTGTAATACAGAAATGTTGGCTTACTGAAACGTATGTCCATATGCAGTATAGTATGTACTCATTACATACAGTACGTATTGAGGCTCCTTTAGCATGAATTACTACATACGGAAGTGTTATGGAAACCCAGGTTGCTTTGATAGGGGCTTTCAGCTTGTCTGCATTGTTGGGTCTGGTGTCTCATCTTCCTCTTGACAATACTCCGCAGATTATCTATGGGGTTTAGGTCAGGTGAGTTTGCTGGCCAATCGAGCACAGTGATACCATGACCATTAAACCAGGTATTGGTACTTTTGGCATTGTGGGCTGATGCCAAGTCCTGCTGAAAAATTAAATCAGCATTTCCATTAAGGTGGTCAGCAGAGGGACGCATGAAGTGCTCTAGAATTTCTTGGTACAGGGCTGAGCTGATTCTGGACTTGATAAACCACAGTGGACCAACACCAGCAGACGACATGGCTCCCCAAATCATAACTGGCTGTGGAAACTTCACACTGGACCTCATGCAACTTGCATTCTGTACCTCTCCACTCTTTCTCCAAACTCTGGGACCTTGATTTCCAAATGAAATGCAAAATGTTCTGTACTTTCATCCGAAAAGAGGACTTTGGACTACTGAGCAACAGTCCAGTCCTTTTTCTCCTTAGCCCAGGTAAGGCGCTTTTGATGTTGTTTCTGGTTCAGGAGTGGCTTGACACAAGGAATGTGACAGTTGTAGCCCATGTCCTGACACTAGCCATAGTCCACTCCTTGTGAATCTCCCCCAAATTCTTGAATGGCCTTTGCTTCACAATCCTCTCAAGGCTACAGTTATCCCTGTTGCTTGTGCATCTTTTTTTTACAACACTTTTTTCCTTCCTCTTAACTTTCCATTAATATGATTGGATACAGCACTCTGTGAACAGCCAGCTGATTTAGCAATGAGCTTTTGTGACTTACCCTCCATGCAGAGGGTGTCAAATACTGTCTTCTGGACAACTGTGAAGTCAGCAGTCTTCCATGATTGTGTAACCTACTGAACAGGAGCGTACTGACAACTCATGGGGCCCCCGGGCAATAGGGGATCATGGGGCCCCTGTGTCCTTGCCCAAGCTCAAAAAAGCCTATGAAAAAGGTACCAGGGGCATCTCATGGGGCCCCCTACTGACCCCGGGCTCTCGGGCAGTGCCTGAGTTTCCAAATGGTCAGTCTGCCCCTGCTACTGAACCAAACTGAGAGACCATTTAAAGGGTCAGGAAATCTTTACAGGTGTTTGGAGTTAATTAGGTGATTAGAGTGGGATACCATGGGGTTTATTTACTAAAGCTGGAGAGTGCAAAATCAGACTCACTTCTGCATAGAAACCAATCAGCTTCCAGGTTTCATTGCCAAACTTCATTGAACAAGCTGAGGTTAGAAGCTGATTGGTTTCTATGCTGAAGGGAGTCTGATTTTGGACTCTCCAGCTTTAGTAAATAAACCCCCATGAGTCTACAATATTGGACTTTTTCACAATATTCTAATTTTCTGAGATCCTGAATTTTGGGTTTTCGCTAGCTGTAAGCCATAATCATCAAAATTAAAAGAAAGAAATACTTGAAATATATCACTGTCTGTGTAATGAATCTATATAATATAAAAGTTTAACTTTTTGAATTGAATGACTGAAATAAATTAACTTTTTAAATGATATTCTAATTTATTGAGATGCACCTGTATTACCAGTCTGGGCCACACCTCCCTCATTACTATACCACCACCTCCTTCTTTCCTTAAGTTGACCATACACAATACAGTCTGATTGTACAATCTCCTTTAGATCACCCACCAGCTATACAGTGCAAAAGCCTGCCTGATTTGATACAAACTGAATGGATTGTTCAGGGGGGTTCTATTCCATAGTTCTGGTAAATCTAGGATAAAATGTACAATCAGATTGCATAGGGTATGGCCATCATTATACAAGTACATAGGATGGAGACACTCAACTGTCAGGCGCCATTCACATCTTCACTTACTGCACACTTTTATTTGGGGGGGAGGGGGATTATGGAGTGTTTTTACTCATCATGCATAGGGCAGGCCATTCACTTGATGGTTTGGAGGGATGCTGGGAAAGCCAGGCAATTGGGCACATGGAGGAATTCCAGGGATGCTGCGCAAACATAGTTGATAGGTGAAGGGTGTTTGTTTTAATGAGGTCAATGCAGGATTTGTGTGGTAATGAGATCAGGTGGTAAACTCTTTCCTGTATCCTACTGGCTTATCTGTCCTAAATTTACATACCAGCCAGTGATAAAGCTTTCTAAGAAATTCAGCAAGGGCTATGGTAAGGCCTTGTTCTCAAAAGCAAAGAAAGCTTTTATTTTTTTGCAACTGAGGTACATTAATTGTATATTGGTACATGGGGGAGCTGTAATGAAGAAGAAAAAAAGGTGAACTTTAAGCCATGCACACTTTAAATAAGCTTTGCACAATTTTTTGTTACCACTTGCTTCTTACCCCTGTCCCCCCAGTTTGATTTTCAAATGGGCTTTAGAAGCCACATGGACATGCAAGCAAAAAGGTGGCTCATGCAATGCTAGAGTTTGACCCTCCCTGTCATTGCTCTCTTCTTCTTTACGCACATTAAGCCTGTTGACTGACAGCACAGGGCAAACCAGTAGAGCTCTGCCTGGTTTGGGGTTCTGACCTTCCCTCTCTTGGACTGCTGCTATATAGGGAATTACAAAAAGCTGATATAAAGAAAGAATCAGGCCTTGCTGCTTGTTGTATGTAAAAATGCACTTAATGTTTTCTGCATGCATATCTATATTAAATTATGCTTTTTTATTTGCATGGGCTACAGTTTCAACCTAACCTGTATAATTAATACTTAAAGCTGAACTCCAGGCTGATACAAAATACATAAATAATAACCAAGAAGCAAAAGTTCAGTGTATTGCCATCACAGAATGAATACCAAGAACAAAAAAATGGAAGACAAAATTTACATTGTAAAGTTAAAAAAAACTTTATTTTATCAGAGCAGCAATATAGACACAGAGATTGCCATGAAATACATTAATATTAGATATAAATGTAATTTTAATGTGTTTTAGAGGCAGTCTATGTGTCTGTAATGCTGCTTTGGTAAAATAAAGTTGTTCTACTTTGCAAACAAGTTTTTTCCTGCTAGTTTTTTTATGGGGGATGGGGGGGGGGTGGGATTCATTTTGTGCTGGCAATACCCTAAACTTTTTTTTCTGGTTTGCAATATTTTAATTTTGAAGTTGGGTTATGCCATTTTGACCTTTCTTTTTATTTAAAGGGATGGACTAGAGTGAGTCATATACATTCATTTGTTTAACTTCCTTTGCTAAGTTTCAAGAGACACACATTAATGGAGCTCTGTAAGTCATTAATACATTATTAAATGTATTTTATAAATGCAAGCAGTGCAATTACCCTAATTCGTACCATTATCAGCCTCTTGCAGTCCCTGTACAGCAGAGCTGGAATGTGAAAGGAATAAGCAGTACATGGAGACAGTCGGTTTATGCAGTGAAGGACGTGAGTGGGAGAAGAGAGCAGAGGAACAGGGAGAAGAGCTCACCCCTCTGCTGCTTCTCATTTCACTGTGCAGTCACAGGCTGAGGTGGTCCACAGTGACCTAGGCTCAGAGGAAGTAGGATAACTTATGTTGGCCATTTGATTAAGGACATCAAGTGGTAGAAAAGTACTGCAGAGGAAATAAATGAGATCTGTGGACTGAAGGTGAATATTACAAAAAAGGCATGTTTTAGTTATTTTTATCTTTTTTATCTTGTTATTTTTGGCTGGTGTTCTGCTTTAACATGTAACCTGAACCTCACATTTTAACCTGTCAAATAACATAAAAAATAACATTAACCCTTTAAGGCCCTAACTCTTTATCCTAATCCTAACACAGACCTGATGCTCTAACCTAATGGACAACAACAGCTTAAACCTCTCAGAGGTAACACTTGTCTTATAGAATTCTTGATCAGGGTGAAAACAAACAGGTTTGTGCTGAAATGTCTTAGTAACTTTATTTTTCTGAGATCAGATCAGCAACTGTTTCTGAGTTGTTGCCAATGATCGCTGCACTTTGCACATTACCATCATTCCTTACTGAAGTCCTTACCCACATTCATAATTACTGAATCAGAGTATTAAATACACATCTAAATGGAAACCATGCACACACTATTCAAACCAATAACATAGGCTCTATACGAACATACATGGCATGTACATTCATAGGTGTTGCTCCTGTCAGGAGTGTATTTCTTTTGATGCAGTTTCTATCTGTTGGTTGTTGATCTGTAGTTTTAGATGTCATGGGTGTTCATCTAATCTTATTTAACAAATGTACTTCTTTCTCTTGATTTAATCTATCCTGAGAACCTGACAATAAGGACAGAAATATCCAGCTCCTCTCCCCGAGGAGTGTATTTTCCTGATTCCCAGGACAGATAGGAAGTTAATGGCTTGTACGTGATCCTGATGAAGCCTTGGAAAGGGATGATTTAATGTACTGGACAAGCTGAGATGACAAAATAAAATAGGACAGCAGATATAAATACACATTGGAAAGCTTATATTCAAGTATTCTTTGTAATGTGAATTTTTATCACATTCAGTAAAGTGAAAATTTCCTTGCAAAATGAGCATGTATCAATTCTTTAGTAAACCAACCACATTGATCTTGACTTGCTAAAGGAGTAATGCATGTTCTTTGTCAAAGTGAATTTTTATTTTGTAAAGCGATTTTTCACTTATGCTAGTAACGAGGTGAAACTAAGTAAAAAATCACTTTGCAAAGAATACCCAATTATATGCAAGGAAAAAAACAGGATTTTTGCTTGCACATGATTGGATGATTGAAGTCATTATAACTTCAAGAAAGGGAAAATTCACTTTGAAAATGAACATGCTCCACACTTTTAGTAAATCAACCCCACTGTGTCTATACTGTGTTTGGCAAACATTAGAAACATGGAGAAAGCTCTTTTTTTTTAAAGTCCATGTGCAAGTAGAAAACGCCAACACAAAAAAGTGCACTTAGGGGTGTCATTTTGTCTACCCTCTAAGGGGTAGGACCTCTACCCTGATCCCCCGGGGCATTAGACTCCTGACAGGGACAATGAGTTTCCAATATGGTCCACCTAGCCAAAAGGCCTGGGGGATCCCTTTCCTTGTGGTCAGCTGAAGCTAACTGACATGTATTAGGTCAGGAAGCTCTCCCGAAGAGAGACCCCCCCCCCCAACAGGGCTGGTGCTAGACTATTTTGCACCCTAGGCAAGACCAGCTAATTGTGCCCTCCTCCCCCTCAAAAAAAATGCAAAAACGGTAGAAAATATTAAATCAACAAAACATGAAACAGCTAAATTTCTTTTAATGTGCAAAAGTAAGTGCCATAAGATGCCACCAGCACCAATATTAAAGACAAAATCAGTATCACGAGCAGACTGTATCTGTGGCTGGAAGTGACAGGGTGACAGTTGCAGTGAGTGGAGGATGATGGATCACACACCTGAACTGAGCTGAACACACAGTGACAAATCCAACACAACACACCACCATTAACACTGATACAGACTGGCAGACCCAGCAGGCACTAGAAGAGCAGGCTTTAAGATCATGATGCTGTCATCACTCACTGGCACATTGCACATGTGATGGATGGCCAACCGACCGGCTAAGTCACACTCACACAGACACGAGACATCAGAGTCAGACATTACTTTCCTCTGCAGGCACATCTCCACATCTGCTGATGAATGGGAGGTGAAGGGCTGGAACTCCACAATGATCAGCAGTCACCAGCCAGATTGCAGTAAGGGACTGAGTCTATGAGAAACACTGGAAGGAGCATCAGCTCAGCTGCTGCACTGGCCCCAGACACCAGGCATCTTTCTCTGTCCTTCTCTGTACCAGGGGTGGACTGACAACTCATGGGGCCTCCAAGCAATAGAGGATCATGGGGCCCCTGTGTCCTTGCCCAAACTCAAAAAAGCCTATGAAAAAGGTACCAGGGGCATCTCATGGGGCCCCCTATTGGCCCCGGGCCCTCTGGCAGTGCCCGAGTTTCCAAATGGTCAGTCCGCCCCTGCTGTGTACTATCCTCCTCTCTGCCACCCCTCCCTCAGCTGGAGGATCATTCATGGCATCCCACACAGAAAGAGTGCCGGCCTGTGCTGAGCCCAGGCACCCCTAGATGGTAGAGCACCTTAGGCTGCTGCCTAGTTTGCTAGTGGAAGCACCTGCCCTGCCCCCCAGGATGAGGGGAGGAAGGAACCTAAAGGCTACACATCCTCCCCCTAGACTTCAGGGTAGGCCGAGGACCCACACCCTCCATTCTAGTGAGAAAAAAACACACACATAAGTGACAGGTGGCAAACAGTGGAGGAACAATAAATAAACAGCTGGCCGTGCAATAGTGCACTGGCTAAGCCCTGAGTCCTGTAGCAAAAAAATTGCTATGGACTTAGCCAAAAGACCTAGCCCTAAAAAGCACAGTGCAGATAAAGTGTTTGGAACAGTGACCATGTGCACTTTTCACACAGGATCCCACCCCCATGTGTTACTAAGAGCACCACTGGGGTGACCACTCTCAGGGGGCACTGCTCAGTGGACTCTCTGCCTCCCCAGCACCTGGCCAGACAAGGTAGACCCTTTCAAATCAGGAGGAACTGGGCCCATCTGGTTTTCCCAGGAGAATTACTCCGATGCCTTAACTGCCTGTGAGTGCCTTGGTTTCTGTTCCAGCCGGTACTAGCATTCAGAGCTCTTTTCATACCAGCAGGGGTACTATACAGCCAGCCATCCTTGGGGAAAGGTGAGAATGACAGTGGAACACCCCTACTGGACACTGATAAGAACAGATACTACACTTGATCTGAGCCAAAAGGCTAAGAAAGCTTCCCATTTTGAAGCAAGTATGCTTAGGGCTTGGAGAACAATGCTCCTTGAAGCCCTAGGGAAAGGGAACCTTGACTACTGGAAATATGGCAGTTAGGGTTGTTCAAGCTTTAAATACTTAATCATGGTCTGTTTGGGCTTTGGTGCAAAGGTTTTGTTTACTTTAAAGAAGAATTACAGTTATGGTAAATTTTTATTTGGGCCAGCGTAACTATGTAGTTACCATACTTAGCCAGTGCCCCAGGAAGCTGGAAATTACTGAAGTTGACAGAACTACCCCAGAGATCTCCACTTGCTTCCAGGTCCTGTGCTGAGTGGCTGGTCTGGTGCATTCCGAACACAGGAGGTCAGCTGCTCGGCATAAGCACCATTTAGAGAATTCTTTGCATTTTCTGAACAAATGCATAGCCCTCTCTAATTAAAAGAGGTAGAGAGTGTAATATCACCACCCCTCCTCTCCAGCTTATCCAATCAGGGAATGCTTTGCTTTTATTCAGCAAATGCAAAGCATTCTCAGAATGGCATCCATGCTAAGCGGCCAATCTCTTGTATTTACAGCATACAATGCATCAGGCCGGATTCCCAGTGTGGGACCAGGAAGCAAGTTAAGATCACCGGAGTAGGGGTAATTTTTAGATTACAGAGGCATCATCCAGGTATGGTATATTCATAGTTACATTGGTCCAAGCTGGAACAATGAAATTATGTAAAAATATATTGTGCCTAGAATTCTTCTTTAAGGTTTTTCAGGTAGGTGTCAGGGTGCATGCACTGACCTTGCAGATCCACAACCAACAGACGAGTACCTCCCTCACTTGGGCATATTGTTGTATCACAGCTTTATTAGAGGTTATTACCTTGTCAAATGTTTTACTGTTGCTTATGGTTTATGCCCCTGGTGAGTATATGGATTAGAAGAATGCTTGTTCGGTACTCATAATTCATGATTTACGCTCATGCAGTATTTAGGCACTCACAGTTTACTTGTGGCTGGCATACATTCTTTGTTACTGGAAATGATTACTTGTTTGCACATATTCAATAAAGCTGAAGCCTTGGTCTTTTCCAAAAATTTATTTTGAGTCTGAGGACATTGCATTATTATGATAAAACATGTTGGGTGGTAACTTCCGGTGATATCACATCTGGTTCCTTGTGGTAAGCTTTGGTGGCCATCTTGGATGAGGCATGGCATATTGTATGTTCAAGGATATGTATTCTGTTTATTGTGTATTTAATGGTTTTTATGGTTTAATCCACAGGTGTCAAACTGTGGCCCTCCAATTGTTGAGAAACTACAAACCCAATCATGTCTCTGCCCCTGACACCCCTGGTTTAATCAATAATGCTTTCACTATACGGAGCCCCCTTTCTTTTTGCCACTTGTTGAAAATATGTTCAGATCATGTAATACTAGTATGTAAGTTGTAGAGGCTATTTAAAGAGGAGAGCTGTAGAGAAGCAGGAGTGGATGTATAGAAAGCCATTGTTGACTTACTACGTAAAACAAGGAGTCAATATGATCCAGTGAGTCAGGTGTGCTACCTCTATCTTTAGGATCTTTCCTCTGCTTTGGTCCATCTGGCTTGGGGATTCTTCACAGTATCAGTACTTTTTTTCCACAGAAAGGAAAGTGAACTGTAATGAACACTGAGCACACACACATATGGATTACTTCTTATTATGAACTTTGATTTGTGGATTACTTTTTTGTACCACATTTGGTTCACTGTTTATTAGTTTGGAAAGCACTGTTATCCCTTGTAATTAGGGGATATATGGCTTATGGTCCAAAATGACAAATAGCAGAAAATATTTTAATACTTCTAGCTTTACCAATACCAGTTTGGAAGTTGTGGAGGCTATTTAAAGAGGAGAGCTGTAGAGAAGCAGGAGTGGATGTATAGAAATCTGTTTTTGACTCACTTCGTAAAACAAGGGGTTACTATGATCCAGTGAGTCAGGTGTGTTACCTCTGTCTTTAGGAACTTTCCTCTGCTTTGAGCCATCTGGTTTGGGAGTTATTCATAGTATAAGCACTTTTTTGCACAGAAAGTGAACTGTAATGAACATTGAGCACACACACATATGGATTACTTCTTATTATGAACTTTAATTTATGGATTACATTTTTTATTACATTTGGTTCACTGTTTATTAGTTTGGAAAGCACTGTCATCCCTTGTAATTAGGGGATATATGGTTTATGGTCTAAGAGGACAAATGGTGAAAAATATTTTAGTACTTCTAGCTTTGCTAATATATGTTTTCCAGGTAGTGTTTGCTGTAGTAGGTTTAACCCAAGGCTGAGATTGTAGCTGAGATTGAAGAGAAAGAAGAATGGGTTCCCTATTCTCACTGCTCAGTCTCCAGTTTGAGCAGTGACTGGGTTTCCACCACTGGCACAGTTTTATGTGCACAAGGAACTCTGTGAAAGGAGTATCATATGCACATAAAATGGTACCAACTTTAATGTCTGTGTGTATCCCAAATTTTGGGGATTTTGTCTGACTTTCTGGATATGTAACACCTGTATAAAAAATAAGGAATGCAATTGCCACTGTAACAGAACAGACACAAACAGCAATAGAAACGTGCCGATGTTCTGACCCTTTCTTATGATTTGTCTTTGTCTTCTTTATAGAGATTTCCCATAATTTCCTATCACTTCCCAGGATAGGTATACATGGCAAATGGTGAATCAATGTAACAAGAAAAGCATGTATACCTTTTTTTTCTTTAGATGTGCTCATTTAAAATGCTAATTAGCATTTTCTCTGTAACACCTTGCTTTTGATTAGCTGTTATATATGTTAAGTCCTCTTCTTATTTATTTAATTGGTTTAAATATGCATGGCTTGTTTTATAAATGGATATTTAAAAAAGGTATGAAGTCAGAACATGATACTATATATTTTGTACATGTGTCAGTTTATCGGATGTGATGAGAAAGACTTATCATTTTTTTCCCACATCCAATTAAAACTTAATGTGTTTTTATTGAGCACTGCAATTACTGAAAGCTGCCCGGGACAGTTATCACTGCATTTAACACTTTATAAGCACATTCTTTGCATGATAATGTTTCCAACACTTGATTTACCTATATACAACTTCTATTAAAAGACAGCCTGCATCATTGAAATCACTTGCTCAGTATAACAGATGATATAATTGTTTAACTGTATACTGTATTCAGACAAAAATAACATTTTCTATGTGCAGGAAAGGACTATTTGAGCAGTTTGAGCAGAAAAGGAGTGTGGAAGGGTTGGACAGTGAGCAGTATATGCAGGAGAGGAGTGTGGAAGGGGAGGAGTATGGAGATATGACAGTGGGCAGTATGTGCAGAGGAGGAATGTGGAGGGTATGACAGGAGGCAATATATGCAGGAGAGGATTGTGGAAAGGTATGACAGTGGGCAGTATGTGCTGAGGAGGAATGTGGAGGGTATCACAGGAGGCAATATATGCAGGAGAGGATTGTGGAAAGGTATGACAGTGGGCAGTATGTACAGGAGAGGAGTGTTTTAGGGTATGACAGTGGGAATTATGTACAGGAGAGGAGTGTGTAGGATTTGACAGTAGGCAGTATGTGCAGGAGAGAAGTGTGGATGGGTATGACAGTGGGAATTATGTTCAGGAGATGAGTGTGGAAGAGTATGACAGTGAGCTTTATGTGCAGGAGAGGAGTGTGGATGAGTATGACAGGGGGCATTATGTTCAAGAGATGAGGGTGGAAGAGTATGACATTGAGCAGTATGTGCAGGAGAGGAATTTGGATGGGAATGACAGTGGGAATTATGTTCAGGAGATGAGTGTGGAAGAGTATGACAGTGAGCAGTATGTGCAGGAGAGGAATGTGGATGAGTATGACAGTGGGCATTATGTTCAGGAGATGAGTGAGGAAGGGTATGACAGTGGACTGTATGTGCAGTAGAGGAGTGTGGATGAGTATGACAGTGGGCAATATATGTAGGAGAGGAGTACAAAGGGAAGAGGGTAGAGGGTATAACAGCAGGCAATATGTGCAGGAGAAAACGGCAGACGGTATAACAGCAGGTGGTATGTATAGCAGAGAAGTGTGGAAGGGTATGACAGTGGGCAGTATGTGTAGAAGAGTAGTGTGGAAGAGTATGACAGTGGGCACTATGTGTAGAATAGGCATTCAGAGAACATGATGGAGGGCAGTATGTGTCTGTAAGAATTGTGGTGGATTTGGTGGCTGGTATTAAACACAGCATGGAGGAGTGGGAAGGGAATGTCAGGGAAGGTAGAATAAACAATAGGGGGAGAGGGAGATAAGAGAGAAAGTTGACATAAAATATAGTGTGGACAGGAAGGGATAAGACGATTCTAGAGAACACTGGGAGCTATCAGAGAATATGGTTAAAGCTGAATCCCAACCTTACCTCTTTGCCCATACTTTCTTGCAATTTTGCATTTCCACAATATAACCTTTAGAAGCTGCAATAGCTATCTTGAACTCGTCTTCATTTCCTGCCTGAATGTTTTCAATAAACATCAATCTCCTTTCCTTATGATCCATACTGGCATTGAGCTTCCCCTTACAGATATTAGCTCTCTCTTCCACCAATAATTTTTGCTGTTAGTTATGTGTGGTTGTGATTTCTATGGCTGGTGTCAGTCTCTTTACTTCTGTTATGAGCATTACATGAGAGAACACATTTCCGGCATACTGTGTGTACTGCTCCCTAATGGCCACTGCCTGCAAATTAGGTGCTTGGTTACACTCTATTCCATCTAGGCCATTAATCTGACTACTCAGATGTTGGCTCAGGGCTATATACTAAGAACTCACAGGAAACGCTGGCAAAAAATCCACTTTCGATACACAAGTGCAGAGTGGTTGGACAGTGTTCCCACAACTGTCTGATAACACTGCTAGCAAAGAGACAGATTTGTGAGTGACAGTTGGATTAGACACATAGGGTAGATTTACGAAATCTGGTGCACTCAGAATCTGGTGCAACTGTGCATGGTAGCCAATCAGTTTTTAACTTCAGTTTGTTCAATTAAGCTTTGACAATAAAACCTAGAAACTGATTGGTTTCTAGGAAGAGTTGCACCAGATTTTGCGCTCACTGTTTTAAGTAAATAACCCCCATGTTCATTCAGAAAAGGGAGAGATCACTCAGCACTGCAGCATTGGTTGATCCATCTGCCGGAGCTCTGTATTAACAGGCTGTTACAGATAACAAAATGCTGCAGCAAAAAGTGATCTTTTACTAATATGACTAAATGTATTTATTTATTTCATGTACTTATATAGCGCCGTCAATTTACGCAGCGCTTTACATACATATATTGTACAGTCACATGTCCCTAACCTTCAAGGAGCGCACAATCTAAAGTCCCTAACTCACATTCATACATACACATACTAGGGACAATTTAGACAGGAGCCAATAAATAATCAATGTTGTCAAGACAGCACTGATTGTTCCTTCATAAAAGCAAGGGAACTTTAAGAGTAGACAGGGGCTGAGGGCTCAGTGCTGGCTGTACCTCCCCAGGTAGCAATTTCCACAAATTGGGCTTTAGAATAGGGTGGCGCTAAATACAGCAAAGAAGGTGCTATTAATACAGAACAGGAACACTGCTTTGAATGGGACCAAGTGGTTTTAGGTAATCCACTATTTCCAGTATATACACCCAACTTCCCCTCTAACAAAAAAAAATGTTAGACATGAAACATAAACACATTAAAGGTCTGCTTACTGCATAAATAACAATTCTTTTTTTTTTTTAATACAAATGTGTATGTCAGTGGTTAAACATTACAAACTGTTCTAGTTCAATGGAGTGTCTGATGTGCCTTCAGTTGTCATAAATTTCTAAAAGATAGACATGGGTATTAAAGAATGTACAGTAAACAAAAAATATGATAGAAACCAGGTAGGAAAAATCTCCAATGGACTGAAAGTCTGAATTACACTATTCTATTTCTGCAGAAACAGCCATATGGGTTACACTGAAATAAAAAAACAACAAAGCAAATATATATTCCCGGTTGGATCAGTACGTTAACAAACAAACTGTGCAGATGCTACAGGATCGTTATTCTGCTATACAATTTCTAGTACAAATAAACTGTAGTGAATAATGTAAATAATATAAAACAAACAAAAAAAGTTGCAGTTGCAGTAATGAACTTATATAGGTGATTATATACATGTTATGTTTTTATGCATTTAACTCTCGTGGATCAAGTGACATATTTGTTTCCAGTTCTCTAATAAATCTTGTTAGCTTTGAATACTCTTTTTTTAGATTTAATGGTAAATTGTCTACCATAATTGTATGTGCTCTGTCATACAGCGTAGCCAAAAATGGCTTTCAGATTCTAATCCAGCTCTATCCTGACTAACCTCAAAGCAACAGATTATTGCACAGCAATTTCCTTCTGCTGCAGCATTAGCACCAAATGGGTGTTCCTTGCCTGTCTCTACAGCAACAGGTCACTGAATGTCACTACCTTGCTTGTCTCTGCAGAAACAGGTCACCAAATGTCTCTGCCTGGCTTGTCCTATGGTAGCCATGTACCATGTGATTGCTGTGGTCCAATCGCAGATCACAAAAGTAAGCAAGCTGATCGTGAATGTAAAGCCATTCATAACAGGTTGTTTACATGGTTATCATGTTATCGCTATGACCAATCATAGTGATCACATGATACCCTGTTACCGGTAACAGTTGTATGCTGTGTCACAGGAAACATGTTGCAAGTCCAAGCGGGCACTGTGCATGCTCCTAAACAGGAGCAGGCTCAATCATGTATATAATATAGGTGACTAATGAAGGTCTAGAAGTTCAACTCGAACATCAACCATTCACGTGTTTGACAAACACATGAATGGCGAGGGTGTTCGGCCGGCTGTTTGCTCACTGTGTCCCACAATGCACTGCACTTTCACAGTGCATTATGATTGGCCAAAGCAATGCACATGACCACCACCAGCAAATATCAGATTGCGGCGAGTGTTCAGCGGGTGCAGACAGGTCAGCAGGCATTGGCTTTTTTTTCATTTCAGTGAGTCAGCTTGACATTGTTGGACCCCGTGATTAATGATGGATTACAATGATGGAATAATTGTTTTTTTTTTAAATAAAAGACTTTTTTAAATAAAAGACTCAAAAACTTTTGTTTTGTTTTATGTTCAATAAAGGGTTTCTTCAAAAGACTGGTCACTTTTTTTTTCCAAATGTAACCTTTAGTGAATAGGTAGGGTTACAAGTACCCCTTACTCATTCAAAAGGGGGGGCAGCATCATTGTGTCCCCTTATTTAAAGGGATATCCTGATGCTAATGAGCTCCCCTGCCCACAAACCCCCACAACTACTGGGCCAGGGTTATGGGGAAGAGGCCCATGTCCCCATCAGCATGGGGACACCGTCCCATGCTGAGGGGACATGGCCTGATAAGCTGCAGGGAGGGGTACGCTTGTTCCTGGTCTTCCAGACCTGTGCTCAGTTCAAGGTTTTCGTAGGAACTTAGGAGGGACCCCATGCTTTTTCCCCCCATTTTTTGGGGAGAGTCATCTTAAAATTCCTACTAGGCCTAAAGGGCCTGGTAAGGCTTTTAGGAGGAACCCCACTCACTCCCTACCCATTTTGGGGAGGTGGGGTTCCTCTTAAAAAAGGACCTGGTATGATTGGGGGGGACCCACACTTTTTTTTAAATAAAAATGTCATTAAAAAAAAAAGTCAGTCCTGCTTTAGCAGGTTCTATATATTGTACAGATGTGCAACTTTGCAGGCAGTTTAAGGGGAACCCCCAGGCATGATATTTAAAGGAATTTTTCATTTTTTTTTACTTTAAGCATTGAAAAATGACTGCCCCCTTAAAAACTGTACTTTTTGAATTTTTTTTTTCACTGATTCATGTCCCTCAGGGCAGTACCCAAGTCCCCATACCCATTTTATGGCCAAAAACGTGCATATAAGCCTTCAAAATGGCCACTTTTGAATTTACAAGTTTGAGTCCCATAGACTTGCATTAAGTTCGTAGTTCATGGTCGAACATTCATTAGGTTTGAATGTTTGACTGCAAACCGAACACAGAGGTGTTTGGCCCATCACTATAAGTGACTGAGCCTGCAGTAAACCTACTGTGTAGGAGTGGCAAGTGGTTAAAATGATTACTCACTAAATTCTCCGACTGCTTAAAAACTGATAAGTACAAATGCATACACAAATCACATGAATTCTGTATAAACAGCTAAAATATTACACCACAGACTTTTTGTATGACTGAGCTAAATTGTTTTCCTGGAAAAGTTTGGTAAATGGCATGTTTTTTATGCTGCAGATAAATGATAAGCAATTGTTATATTTCATTCCCAGCCTCAAGCTGTGATGGTCAGTTTCTGTTAACTGACGGCGAAGGAACATTTCATTCTCAAAATTATCCAGAAAATTATAAGCCAAACCTATCTTGTCGCTGGATAATAAGGTACGTGCAATTTAATCTTTAAAATGATTGCTACTTATTTGATCATTTTTGCATTTGTATTACAAGCACGAAGCAATTTCATGTAGCTGCTAACAGAAAAAAGCTCAAATGTTAAAATTGCTAAAATTTGTTTTAGAACAGGTATCCTTAAAAGGCAGGTCATCCCTTTCCCAACAAGTTCTATAATCTTCTATCCTTAGTCAGTTGAAATATTTGCTGTTGGGCTGTCTTCCATACAATATCCTCACAAAAAGTCTCCTGGTCAGTCTGCTCTTGGCCAGTAGATTTCCAGTTTATTTCTACGGGAATATAAATGGAAGAAACACCACTCTTCCGATCAGCCCTTGAAATGAGGGCCTCAGCCTACATGTCTCCGCTAAACCACTCCCTCTGGTGCATTTCACTCTTCTCACTGGGGCTTAATCATAGGATTCTTTTAATTCAAAGGCCATCTATCATTGAGGTCAACAGTTGATTTCCCAAAGGAAATTTAACACAAACTGTATGTGTGGACCAATGAGAGTTCTGATACACATAGTAAGCTGGTAGTCTTGCAAATGGAAGGAAGAAATTTTGTTTGTTGGATGCAAGGTTTGCTTTTCTCTTAGAAAGGGACTGGAAAAGTGCAGTTAGTGGTGGACTGCCTAGGAATTATTTTTATGTTTCTATTTATATGGAATGCACGTTATGTGTATTTGATGCTAGAAATGTAATACAGCTAATTGTAGGCAGCTGGAAAGCTGAACTGCTGTGTGGACTTTCACTGCCTCTTCAAAAACTCCAGTGAGGCCATCTACCCCAGGAGGCAGTGAATGTTTAGCTGTTGAAAGTGCTTTAGAATTCACATATTCTGTTCTAAGTCAGATGGAAATCTGGTATAGAATAATATTATATAGTATAGAATGCATATCTTATAATTGGCTTTTAGGGTCTCGTTTTTACTGCTCCTCTCAAAAAATTAATTCTTTATTGCACATTTTTACTTATCTCCCAAATTTATAAAACAATTAACAAGGACACTTTTTAGCACAACTATGTATGTAAAGGAAATATCCGTGCCAGGCCCAAATGTATGAATTATTAACTTACAAAAAATATTGAATATGCCCATTAATTCTTTTTTCTTTTTTTTAATATTGGCCTTTCAAAATAACTTAGAGATTAGATAAAATATTTAGTATAGTTAAACACTTTTGCAAATTAAATATTATTGGTATTTATAGAGCTCTTTACGTAAGACCAAAAGAGGGACAACTAAGGAGTGAAAGATTTTGCTTTAAAAGAGAGGTGGCTATCTTAAGTGTGGGCAATTGCAAGTCATGTTTTTAGGCTTGTTTTATAGAGCATCGTATTGTGTTTCATCACTCTTATTTTTATTAGCTCTATTTTTTGTATACAGTCATGTGAAAAAATAATTGTTGACAAAAAAAATTAACATTAGATCTTTGTTCAAAAAATGTCTATGGTTAAAGGTATTATACTTGATTAAGAATGCAGAAAAAAACCCTTTTTAATCATTTTAAAAAATATCAAAAGATGTAATGGTGTACTGTGGGAAACGTAGGTATACCCTTGCCATCGATCCATCTATCGGCCTTTGACATTTACATTTAATTTTAAAATCTATAGATTATGAAATTTAATACAGTATTTCTCTGATATGATTTGGTAAATGAGAATGCTTACCCAGAAGTGAAAGCTTCAACACAACAACAGAAATTAGTTGGTAAATAGTATGAAGGTCCTAAACTACCAAAAAACAATCTATCTAGTTACAGAAAAGAAACATTATTAGGAGAGCTCTAACATACTACTAAATACAGACAATGAGAAAGAAAAGACATAAGACAAACATTCAGATATGGGTGCAAGGGATATATTCCATGATCACCATGGAACTGCGGATGAGGGCCCCATTCTGGTAACTGGTGTTCCAAAGAAATCTAACTTCTCTATCTAACTTCATCCTCTAGTGTGCATACTTAAATAGGCCTCTCCCCCATTAGTTTTCATGGAGTGGCTCTTATTGGTTGGCATATCTATTCCCTTTATTCAAATCTTACTTATCCATTTTAGAATTGGCTAATTCCCAATCCCCTGTATTTAGCATAAATCAAACCCCTTAAATGCAAATCCTTAGCACACCCTTTTTGGAGGGACAATTACTTATTCATGAAAGGATGGACACACTCATTGCATATCTAAACAAGGGGATCCTTTGAAGTGGATATATGTGAAACAAAGAGATTTGGGTCACAATGTTCAGATAAACAAACTCAGGCATTGAAGTGTCTGTGAAAAGCCTTCTCACATACAGTAGTAATTAATAGAATATTCCCCCTGGCAAACATATTATGCACTCACATTGATCAAACTCAATATATTCATAATTACGATATTATTTACATCTGTTAATGGAGATTTCACGTAAACCATCGTACTGTAACACCAGATATTTGACAATCTGGAAACGATACTATTGAAAATTCACAGTTTGCTGCCTCCAGAACTGATCTGTGCTGATGTCTACAGCTGTTTCTGTTGCAGCTGACTTTCTGCAGAATCTGTCTGCTGCTTCCTACCTGGGCCCAATGTTGGCTTTGCCCCTAGCTGGAGAACTGTCCTAACAGTTTTTTGTTCCTTGTGTTTATGTATTCTTGCACTACACCTGCTGGTTCTTTAAACTTGCTCAATGCAGTGAGGAATTACCTGAGCAAATACCTCTCTAAATATCTGTTACCAGGCTCCTTTTCCTTGATCACTGATATTTGCTAATGGACTCAATAATCCTTTTTACCTGCCAGACCTGACTTCTACCTGTTTGACCATGACCTTGCTTGTTGATTTTGTACCATGTTTCCTTTCTGCCTGCTGTCAGCTCTTTCCAGTTCAAGTGTAACTGAGAGACTCAAACTTGGAGACATCCTTGGCAATGCCCATCATCCCTTGCTAGGTGGTTTGATGAGCAGCCCTGCACCTTGGCCTTCTTTAGGGTCTAAATGTACCTGGATACCCAGAGGGTTCACTACCTCTGTGACAAAAATTATATAGAACTTTCTAGAAAACAACAAACCATGGGATTTTAAGGTATGTATAAACCTTAAATAGAGAGAAAGTGCTCCTGTGCTTATGTATATTTTTCATTTAACAAACACAAACTAGACCTGATTACAGACGTCTTCTAATTGTGTAAAATAATCACAAAAAAGTAAAATGAAAAAACAGATTAACCGCGCATGGTTATAAACATGTGCATATTTCAGACATATCATAACCCAGTCCCATAATTTAAAAAAAAAGTGCTCGTGCTTGTGTTCAACTTCTGATCCTGATCTGTGCTCTATTGAGCTCAACAAAAGTGGCCCACATGGACTGACACTCACCCTCATTTCCTGTCCATCTATCTCTAGAATGGTCATTAAAGCTTTGCGGGACAATCCCAGTAAGCCAATGGTTCCCGGATCCTTTAGCCTGTGATCATCTATCCTTAAAGCAGTCCATGACATTTAATAATAATTTAATAATTTTTTATACACAAATTATGGGACTGGTTTATGATATGTCTAAAATATGCACATGTTTATGACCATGCACGGTTCATCTGTTTTTAATTTTATGTATAAACATTAACCTTGTAAAACCACCCATTTAGTTTAAAATAGAAATGAAAGGCAAAACATATCGGTATACATATAAAAAAATGTAATAAATATCTTTTTTTTTCTTTTTTTTTATAAGTGGTCAAATAACCTCTGTTCTTAGCTGCATTAGAAGCTTAGAGACATGGGGGAGGAGAAACAGCAGTGCACTGGTCTTCCCAGTGAATGACTGTTCAGGGGGACACTGTGCTCTCATGTTTAGTGTGGTCAGTTTTTAACAGGAAAGTAGGGGGTCTGGCAGAAATACCAAGGATTTCACACAAAGGAAGCAATACAAAGAGAATATGATACTTTTTCATACAAGTACATGGTACATGGACATATCAGCAATATGAAATGCTAGGTTTACATATTCTTTAAATGTAGTGAAAGGAACCAAGTTTAAAATTCTTATCATAAATGTTTATTTCATCACAAATAAAAGAACCAAGAATTTGCTCCACATTGTTATTGAAGACCAAACACAAGTACATCAACTATCAACATACATAGTAAACCCTGGTATTGATTTTTTGAAAAATACACATTACTTACAACTTTCAGTATTCATGTCTTGTTGTCAATGTGTTTCATGTGAAACCTTTTCTTCAGTACAGATCCATCTGGTTGTATATGGCAAATTTCTAGGAAAAAAAAAAAAATATATATATATACACACATCACTTTAAATCACATTAAAGTGGAACTGAAGTTCCGCTGTAAGAAACAGCAAGCAGAAAGGCTTTTATTGCAGAAGAGACATGCATTGTCTCTTCTACAGTAAAATGCCTCCACTTGCCTGCTTGCTGTCTTCTCCAGCACTGTAAACTGAGCTACAAATGCGCAGCTCAGTTACAGTGCCTGGACAGTCTTTGTGTCTCGGGATGACTTCATCCCCCCTCCAGCCAATGAAGAGGCCTGAAGACTAGAATTCAGAAGAAAATACCGGCACAGCAAGAGACAATTGGACAGGTAAGTATTTCAACTTCAAATACAGATCAGGACTATATATTTACCCCAAAAGGAGAAGAACAAGGGCTTTAGTATAATTATCATGAAAACCTCTATTTTACTTTCAAAAATACTTATTAGAAAATTACAACTAACTCCACAGTCTCAACTAGGTATAGGTGAAAATCCCTTTAGGTAATATATCATTAAATTATTACAGACTCCCCATGTTTGTATGAGTGGCGTGTCTGTAGGGTCAAGATAGATACCACAAGTCAAGAGAAGGAAACGATGTATACCAAATAGGAGAACCTTCCATATCTATGTGTCTCACTAGAATAGTGACTTTTACTTCCTCGGAAGATGTCCTCCACCCCATTCAACAGTTCTGTCTGCTCCAAAGGTGCTTTCTTTCTATTTATCCCCCCTCATGTGACTAATATCTTGCCCATCTCCATACACTAGTAGCAGGAACTAGTAGACATTCCTACTCTCTTAGAAGAATCCAACACATGGGAGCCATATTTATAATAGTATATGTACACACTAAGTTGGTCTTAACCTTCAATTCTAACATAATCTTTGGTTGGTTTGAGTTATTTTATTCTAAAACAGGTTTGAAATTTCAAAAAAGTTAAAGTGTATAATATTGTATATGATGCATTTTTCACCATACGCCTTCTGAGATTGTATTAATCTTCAGCTTAATTTACATTATCCATCATTCAATGAAATACTTGTAATACATCGAATTGTAAGTTATAATTACTATAAACATTGGTAACAAGTTTCATGTATTATTGTTCAGTGCTCCCAGCAAGCACCTCACACAGTGTAAATAAGTATGTGATCGGGAATACACTAACACAGTAACACTGAAGAGACTCAAACGGCTGCTTCTATCTAACACATTCATTCCAAATTATAAGCTTTTTATAAAATGACAATTTTCATTTCTCAGATCCTTTAATTTTTACGTTGTAAAAAGATAATAGCTGTATATTAGGTGTAAAAACTCACATTATTGTGTTTTAATATTCTATAGATATCATTTATAACCACATACCCAGTGTTACTTTGGCAGCTGTTTATATAGATCTGCATGCAAACTTTTGAGAGTAGTTTAGTTTACTTGTTATGTTAAAATATAACTGAATAAATTAAATATCAAAAACTGATAAAACACTGTCATGTTAAAGCTGAAGAGATATTTAAAACATCAAGTGATGCAGTTATGTATTCATTTTAAAAAATTATTAAATTAATTTTACATGTAACTGGTGTATGCACCTGAAATCACCTGGGTTTCCACCTCTGTAATTCACTTTAAAGCAGAACTATGAATAGAAAGGGGAGGGGCAATACATGGGGCCAATCAGGTGTTAGTGAGGTGACCTAAATGTGTTACCTAACTGCAAAAGAGAAAAGTCACGTCATCAGGTTTGTTGTGTTGTGTGGCCGTGTGCTGAATAGATATGTGCACCATGAAAAATGTTTTAATTTCAGATTAATTCATTGAATTGATCATTTAGTTTCATCATATTCCTTATGTTAGAATAGTTTGTTTTCGGAATTTTGTATATTCAGATTAATTTCATATATTTATTGAACTTATAAAACCCTCTGAAGTTAAATGAAAAAAAACAAATTAATATGAATTAATTTGTTGTGTTTGTTATAATTTATTTCAGATTCATAAAAAATTTTACTATTGTGATTCGGAGATTTGGATATATCTAAATCTCTGAATAATGGAAATTTCATCCAAACTTTGATTCATAACATAAAGAATCACACATTTCTAGTACTGAATGGTGGTAGCAGGGGGGTGGAAGGGATATGGAGCTTTAACAGCTTCCTGACCACCCTATAGCAGAAGTACTGCTACAGGGCGGCAGGGATATGCAAAATCATGTACATATACAGTCAGGTCCAGAAATATTGGGACATCGACACAATTCTAACATTTTTGGCTCTATACACCACCACAATGGATTTGAAATGAAACGAACAAGATGTGCTTTAACTTCAGACTGTCAGCTTTAATTTGAGGGTATTTACATCCAAATCAGGTGAACGGTGTAGGAATTACAACAGCTTGCATATGTGCCTCCCACTTTTTAAGGGACCAAAAGTAATGGGACAGAATAATAATCATAAATCAAACTTTCACTTTTTAATACTTGGTTGCAAATCCATTGCAGTCAATTACAGCCTGAAGTCTGGAACGTATAGACATCACCAGACGCTGGGTATCATCCCTGGTGATGCTCTGCCAGGCCTCTACTGCAACTGTCTTCAGTTCCTGCTTGTTCTTGGGGCATTTTCCCTTCAGTTTTGTCTTCAGCAAGTGAAATGCATGCTCAATCGGATTCAGGTCCGGTGACTGACTTGGCCATTGCATAACTTTCCACTTTTTTCCCTTAAAAAACTCTTTGGTTGCTTTTGCAGTATGCTTTGGGTCATTGTCCATCTGCACTGTGAAGCGGCGTCCAATGAGTTCTGAAGCATTTGGCTGAATATGAGCAGATAATATTGCCCGAAACACTTCAGAATTCATCCTGCTGCTTTTGTCAGCAGTCACATCATCAATAAATACAAGAGAACCAGTTCCACTGGCAGCCATACATGCCCACGCCATGACACTACCACCACCATGCTTCACTGATGAGGTGGTATGCTGAGGATCATGAGCAGTTCCTTTCCTTCTCCATACTCTTCTCTTCCCATCACTCTGGTACAAGTTGATCTTGATCTCATCTGTCCATAGGATGGTGGTCCAGAACTGTGAAGGCTTTTTTAGATGTCTTTTTGCAAACTCTAATCTGGCCTTCCTGTTTTTGAGGCTCACCAATGGTTTACATCTTGTGGCGAACCCTCTGTATTCACTCTCTTGAAGTCTTCTCTTGATTGTTGACCGTGACACACATACACCTACCTCCTGGAGAGTGTTCTTGATCTGGCCAACTGTTGTGAAGGGTGTTTTCTTGACCAGGGAAAGAATTCTTCGGTCATCCACCACAGTTGTTTTCCGTGGTCTTCCGGGTCTTTTGGTGTTGCTGAGCTCACCGGTGCGTTCCTTCTTTTTAAGAATGTTCCACACAGTTGTTTTGGCCACGCCTAATGTTTTTGCTATCTCTCTGATGGGTTTGTTTTGTTTTTTCAGCCTAATGATGGCTTGCTTCACTGATAGTGACAGCTCTTTGGATCTCATCTTGAGAGTTGACAGCAACAGATTCCAAATGCAAATAGCACACTTGAAATGAACTCTGGACCTTTTATCTGCTCATTGTAATTGGGATAATGAGGGAATGACACACACCTGGCCATGGAACAGCTAAGAAGCCAATTGTCCCATTACTTTTGGTCCCTAAACAAGTGGGAGGCACATATGCAAACTGTTGTAATTCCTACACTGTTCACCTGATTTGGATGTAAATACCCTCAAATTAAAGCTGACAGTCTGCAGTTAAAGCACATCTTGTTTGTTTCATTTCAACTCCATTGTGGTGGTGTATAGAGCCAAAAATGTTAGAATTGTGTTGATGTCCCAATATTTATGGACCTGACTGTACATGATTTGCATTCCCGGGTATGCGGCACGCGCTCCCTACCCACTCCACTATTGGCTCCTCGACATTCAAATCACCAGGTCACTGATTGCTGCCATGGGTAAGTCCAGGCACACAGCAGAGGGCAGACTGGCAGGCAATGAGTTAAGTCTGGGCACACAACAGAGAGCAGTCTGGCAGGCAATGAGTTAAGTTCGGGCACACAGCAGAGGGCAGACTGGCAGGCAATGAGTTAAGTCTGGGCACACAACAGAGGGCAGGCTGGCAGGCAATGAGTTAAGTCCAGGCACACAGCAGAGGGCAGACTGGCAGGCAATGAGTTAAGTCCGGGCACACAGCAGAGGGCAGACTGGCAGGCAATGGGTAAGTCCAGGCACACAGCAGGGAGCAGGCTGCTTGGCTGTAGGGTCTGGCTGCAGCACAAGACCCCTTACAGCACCGTGGGTTATGAGCAGGGAAAGATCTCCCTGCTTGGGTCCTACTCCAGTCTTTTATCGCCGGAGCAGGACACTCCCAGGTTGCCCTGGCATCGGGTTGTCGTGGCAACAAGCCCCGCCCCCTCACTCCTGCCACACACAGGGAGCACGTCCCTTGCCTCTGGCGGGTGCAGACCGCAGGAACCTTAGGGCCACGCTGTGCCTGCCGAGACATGGAGAGGAGGGCACATGCAGACACCTAGGTTGCCTGCATGTGGAAAATCCACATACAGGCACAGTGGGGCGGCAGACTCCTTGGCGCCCAGCCGAGGAGAGATGTGAGGATTCGCTGCAGGAGGCAGCTCCCTGGTGCCCAGCACACCACTTTATGTGGGCTATGTGCAGGCACAGGGACATGCAATGGTAGAGGGGGTGCAGGAATCCGGAGAGGGGAAAGAGAGGGAGGGGGGATCGTGACAGTGTTACAAATCCCACAACAGTAAACAGTCTGTATATGCAATAAAGCATTCTTGTTATACTCATTGTGGATCATAAAGGGTTAATCTTCTGCATTGTATAAAAACTCTGTTTAATCCTGACTTCTCTGATCCTCCTCTTCTTCCAGTGCCCTCCTTTTATCTCCTGATAAGACATATCGTGTGGAGACACTCTGTACATGCTCAGTTTGGTGTGTATTGCTAGAGAGATTGGGAGAGTGCATGTGATCAGCACAGGGCCAATCATCACTGTCCAGATAGAGATCAGGGGTTCTGCATCCTCCTAGTGCAGAAAGAAAACTTTAACCAGCTTTAACATGTGCTCTGTAGAACACTGATAGAAGTCACGAGATTGCTCTAACTGCTGATGAGAAAAGGTATTTAGCAGTTTATATTTATTAAAATAATTGCATTTCCATGTTGTGTGGGCTGTAGGAGACCAGGGAGTGAATGCAGAATCCTGGGTTTAGTGACACTTTTAAATCTTAAAATCTTAATATCAAAGGAAAACAAAACGGTTGCTGTAACGTCTTGTGTAACTGCAATTTGGCTTCTAAATCTGCTAGAAATGACACAGATAGTGTTCTGGATTGAGACAAACACACTATAGAGCGATATGTTTTTTCATATTTCATATCAGAGATTTACAACCACTTTAAAGGTAACCTCTTCTTTACCATTAGTTATCCCCTTTATTGGGTTTGCCTAGCTTTTCCAATTTTTACAATTTAGGAAACATTTTGATGAAAAATTTGGAGGTTTTCAATAAACATTTTATCTGTTTATTGAATTCACTATTTTTCATGCAGTTTAATTTTATATTGTAACATCTTAAAAAGGACTGATCTAAGGCACAAGCATTGTCAAATATGTGACAGATCTGTAAAGGATTATAGGATTACAGCATCAGGGGCGGACTGACCATTTGGAAACTTGGGCACTGCCCGAGGGCCCGGGGTCAGTAGGGGGCCCCATGAGATGCCCCTGGTACCTTTTTCATAGGCTTTCTTGAGTTTGGGCAAGGACACAGGGGCCCCATGATCCCCTATTGCCCGGGGGCCCCATGAGTTGTCAGTCCGCCCCTCTACAGCATTTTATATAAAGCAAGGTAGAATGCAGAATTGCCTGTATGAATTTGGACAGTAATTTATAGATTGGTAGACGTAATAGTAAACAGCAGGAATAGAAGTGACAAATTGGTATCATATTGACATGGAACAATAGCATATGTTCTGTACACATTTTTTAAGTTTGTATTTATGAGGTTTATATGCAGTATATATATATGGAGGATGCCACAACATGCACTTTATGAGCTTGTAAAGTGCAGGCACAGATTGGAGGAAACACCAAAATGTCCAGCAGAGAATGGCCAGTGATAGCCCAATAAATTTACTAGTATACCCTTTGTTGACCTCATTTAATTTTCACCTGAAAGTGACCAATCTTTTCCAATCAATTTAATGCTGACTACATTACAAGATTCTTTAGATATATCAACGTTTACATGTTATCTTGCCTGCTATGATGCAGTTTGAATAGACTGTTTAGGTAGGACCTTAAAGTACATAGCTTACGTCATCTCAAGGAGATAGTACAGGGATAATAATGCTGTAATAGAAATGGAAACTTTAAAAAGGATGTACATTTTTATATATATATTTTTACAAGTTTGCAAAACATAAATTGCAGCACAGTGGCTAAATGGTTAGCACTTCAGCCTGGCAGTACTAGGGTCATTGGTTTGAATCCCAACCACGGCACCACCTGCCTGGAGTTTGCATGTTCTCCCTGTGCCTGCGTGGGTTTCCTCCGGGTACTCTGGTTTCCTCCCACCCTCCAAAGACATGCTGGTAGGTGAATTGGATCCTGTCTAAATTGGCCCTAGTATGTGTATGTATGAATGTGAGTTAGGGACCTTAAATTATATGCCCCTGGAGGGTTAGGGACTGATGTGAATGTACAATATATATGTAAAGTGCTGCGTAAATTGACTGTGCTATATAAGTACCTGAAATACCTGAAATAAATATACAGAATGCACAGGGATGGTATGAAATGTTGCATGTGAAGGATAAACCTTATTTCTGAAACTACAAAATGGTGGCTACCATAAAGGTAGTAGGAGCCAGAAAAAAATTAAAAAAAAAAAACAGTAGAACCCTATTAGGCAAAGAGCCTATAGTAACTTTTCAGTGTTGAAGGAAAGAAGTAAGCAGAGAACAAGAAGGATCAAAGATAGTGGGGGGGGGGGGGGGAAAGAGAAGTAGAGAAAGAGCGAGAAGGAAAAATAAATCAAGGAAAAAATTAAAAGGGGGGGGTAAACTTTTTTTTTAGCTTTGGAGAGAGTAAAGAATGGTTAGAAGCCCAAAAAAGGGGGGAAAATGTCAGTGCGTCTTATGGAGCGAATATGGAGCGGCCGGTCCGGTATTTCCACCGCCGCCATGTCAGAATACCGAGCCGGCCACTCGGCTCTGCAGTGGACCTTAGCTGTTCCTCTATCCAGCGGCGCGCTGTCTTCCCGGCTTCTGTAGTGTGCGTGACAGCCGGGTGCCAAGTGCGCATGCGCACGAAGCGGTGCTCTTTGTGAATGGTAAGGCGGTACCTGGGACACATGACAGATCCCAGAAGCCGCCGGACCAATCACAAATCGCAGCGCTTCTCGCTCATGCGCACTGGGCATCCGGCTGTCCGCCGAGCGCCCACACTACAGAAGCCGGGAAGACAGCGCACGGCTGGATAGAGGAACAGGTAAGATCAAAGAACAACTCCGCGGAAGTGGGAGTGGGTACCTGTCAAATTCAGGTACCCGCTCCCCCCCCTCCCCAAAGGTCAGCAGTCATCTGCTGTACTGTCCGCAGTCTCTGGTCATCTCCTGTACTATGTCCGCAGTCTCTGGTCATCTCCTGTACTATGTCCGCAGTCTCTGGTCATCTCCTGTACTGTGTCTGCAGTCTCTGGTCATCTCCTGTACTATGTCCACAGTCTCTGGTCATCTCCTGTACTGTGTCCGTGGTCTCTGGTCATTCCCTGTACTATGTCCGCAGTCTCTGGTCATCTCCTGTTCTGTGTCCGCGGTCACTGGTCATTCCCTGTACTATGTCCGCAGTCTCTGGTCATCTCCTGTACTATGTCTGCAGTCTCTGGTCATTCCCTGTACTATGTCTGCAGTCTCTGGTCATTCCCTGTACTATGTCCGCAGTCTCTGGTCATTCCCTGTACTATGTCCGCAGTCTCTGGTCATCTCCTGTACTGTGTCCGCAGTCTCTGGTCATCGCCTGTACTGTGTCTGCAGTCTCTGGTCATCTCCTGTACTATGTCCGCAGTCTCTGGTCATCTCCTGTACTATGTCTGCAGTCCATTAGTTCAGAATTTTTTTTTCCTGTTTTCTGCCTCTAAAACATAGGTGCGTCTTATGGTCAGGTGCGTCTTATGGAGCGAAAAATACGGTATTTACTAGAAGTGAAAAATATTCCAATAGAGAAACATGTTCCAGTATATCTCCCCAATGGAATCTGCAGAGAATACAAAAAAAACTACCATTGTCCAATAACAAAAAACTCTTGGCTTTAGACATAATTCAGGAAAACAGCAGGGTGAATTTGTTTTACTGATTTATTATAGCCATTAAAGGAGATTGTGTTTTGGGGGAAACAAAAAAAGGAGGAACACAAGGTAAATAAACATTGTACATTATCTCACATTAGGCCTCATACACACAGACATTGGCTGGCATTTTATATGCCTGGCCAAAATTCCCAGTGCTTTCCTGTGCCTGGGGAACCACAGCTGGTATGTACAGCCTTCCATACCCGTGAATACTAAGGTTTCTGTGCATTGATATTTGCTCATGCTTCACATTTGGAAAACACCTTGTACATTTCCTCTCTGGTAGAATGTTTACACAAATATGGTCACGTACAGTCTTGTAAGGCAGGCCACATACAGCCTTGTGTGACTAGCTGTATTTACCAGCTGTGACTCCCTGGTCACAGAAAGTGATGGGAATTTTGCACTAGTTATATAAAATATCTGTAAGTGTCCATGTGCATGAGGTCTAAATGTAAAATATGAACAATATTTAAAGAACAGATATTTACATTATAATGTGCAATATGTACTGTATATCTTACAATGTATTAAGTGATGTGTTAATAAGGTCACAATATTTCACAACAAAAACACAAAACAAAAATAAGCAATGTTCTAGAAAACTGCAAAAATAGCACTAAACTGCAGCGAAACACAATTCATATAGTGCACAACAAAAAGGAAACAGTTCATAAATGAAATGCTCTGTGCCAAAAGTAACATGAATAATTGCACCATGTAATAACTAAATGCATTTCTTCTGTTGACACACATGTTCAACCACCATCTCTGTTGAAACATACTCTAAATGAACCTGGCAAACTCTCAGACCTACAATGATCAGTAGGTCTTACTATGATTAAGGGCAGAACAGTAACTAAATGGTTAGCACTTCCACCGAGCAGCACTAGGGTCATAGGTTAAATCCCAATCATGTCACTACATGCAAGGAGTTTTCATGTTCTCCCTGTTCCTGCATGAGTTTCCTCCTACACCTTAAAGACATGGTGGTTAGTTAATTGTTTCCTGTCTTTTAAATTGGCCTTAGTGTATGTATGAATGGGAATTAGGGACCTTAGATTGTAAGCTCTGTAAGGGCAGAGACTGATGTGAATGTACAATATATACAGTATGAAAAGTTCTGCAGATGTTGACAGTGCTACACAAATACCTATAATAAATATCAAAATATGTGTGTTAAAGGCATTAGAAACCTTCCTACCTCCACCCTGTAATAAAAAGGACCAGTAGTGGTCAACATTAAGTGCAGTAAAAGACTCACGTTAATTGGAAATGGAGGAGGTGTGCCTACATATTTTGAGTCCGCCCTGCCGCTTTCGCAAGCCTTGACATGGATTTAATGAACTCCTTGCTGAGCATCCATGTTAGAGGAGTTGCTATTTGACAGCTTGCATCACAATATAGTATATTTATCTACCTGCATCTTTTTTTTTTTTTCACCAACATAAGATGTACACTGCTCATGTAGTTTCATGGTTGACCTGTAAGGATAGTCTATAGTAGAGTAAGGCAGCCCATAGATGGATTGTTTTTTTCCATTCAACCAGTAGCTTGAATGAAAAACCTGACCCTATACCCCCATCCACCTAAAATGCTCCCCATTAATCTATTGTTTTTTTAAAGCATGGAGACTTCCCCGCCATCAGAATACACTGATCAGCATTGCAGGTTGTAACCTGCAGAGCTGGTCAAGTGGGGAAAATTTGGCATTGAGGTTTTACAGAAGATGAGCAATAGATTGACTTCTATAGAACTTCCCTCAGGTCCACCTGCCCTTGGTCTATCCATTAAATACATGATCCTCTACTATGGGGGCTCTCAAAATTTGTAGATTTAGGAGCTACAGAATATTGGGGTGCCGTGACGAGGCTCTGTAGCTTATGTATATATTTACAAATGTGTCCTAACTAAACGCATACTGTTAGACAGGTTAATTCAGTTTGTTTGCAGGCTGCTTGGCAAGTTGTGCAGGGAATTTTTCTTTTTTGTTGTTTGATATGTATCGCCCTTCCATGTGCTCCTTGCTGTGAAGGACAGTTATAGACTGGGGTAGTGGCCCTTTTTTGTACTGTTGAATTGTTGGTGAGGGTGTGCACTGGACACCTTAGCTGCCATTGTGCTACATGATGGGTGTCCAGTGTTTTCCTGTACCTTTAAGGAGGGGTGGGCTCCCTCAGGTCCTGCCCTTAGTCTATCCATTAAATACATGTGCCTCTACTATGGGTGCTCTCAAAACTTGTAGAGTTAGGAAATACAAAATATTGGGGTGCCGTGACGAGGCTTTGTAGCTTACGCATGTATTTGCAAGTGTGTGCTAACTAAACCTCTGTTTTTAATGCATTTTGTTAGACAGATTAAGACAGATTAGTTTGTTTGCAGGCTGGTTGGCAAGTTAAGCTGGGGATTTTTCTCTTTTGTTGTTTGACTGCTATAGAACCTCCCTGGCCATACTGTAATCCATGTACAGGGGTGGGCTCCCCAGGATACAGTGAAGTCACGAACGAGGAAAGGAACCCCAACACCAGCTTTTTCCACAACAGAATTTTACTTAGATGTGGCAAATAAACACAACCACAAATGATGGAAACATACAATAAATTTACATACACCCAGCCCAAAGGCTGAGACCCTTGTGCTGCACAGCATGGCGCCTTCTGATGGATGAAGGTAGAAAGTGAAGTAATTTGCCTACTGGCGGGCACAAATAAGCTGCCACACCTTACCTCTTATTACCCTAACAGAGCAGGAATCAGTGTATGGGTGTACGGTATGGGCTAGCCTGAGGTGCAGCACAACAGCTTACAATCTTACACAAATCTACAGTATTCCCCCTCCCATGACTGGTCCTGTAGCACATGCCTGAGTATTCTTTCTGAGCAAAACGCCAGTCTGGCTTGAGTTTGTAGGATTTTATCAGCTCTCCAATGTGAAATGTCACTTTAAGTGGTGGAGTCCTTCCAATAATTATTATTATTATACTAATAATTATTGGAAGGACTCCACCACTTAAAGTGACAACACTTGCAGCCTGACACAAACAGAGACCCTAACTAATTAACTATCGGCCTGGACTCAGTCTCAAGGCACCAACACTGAAATGAGGTGTGTGCACGATCTTACCGACCCGGGTCTGCTTTGCATCCGCTGGTGACTCTGAACAGCTTAGTTCCTCTGATCTCATCAGCCTTCCTGGCAGCAATCTCATCAGCTTCCTGGCAGCAATCACTGGTTATTGAGGGACGCTTTCACACCTGGATGTCATCGGATTCTCAGCTCACACGGCCCCTTCATTCAGCATTGTCCAAAACATGGCTGCAGTCTCCTCTTCCTGTTCACTAAAACTCCAAATCTGTGTGAAAACCCCACCTCTTCATGAATACGTATTTGAGCCCCATCTCGATCCAGCAATGTGCACGAAAGCAGCGACTCTCCCAGGTCTCTCTCTCCTCATCAGCTCACACAGCAGCAGGAGTCATTGGCTCCTTCTGTTGTCAATCACAGCCAGTAAGCCAATGAGAAGAGAGTGTGGGTAGGGCTGAGCTGTGCTCTGTGTGTGAATGGACATACAGAGTGTGGCTTGGAGTGAGCCTACTCGAGTGCCCCCTTAGCGAGAGACTTGCTTTTAGGGGCACTTATCAGGGGGGAGGGGCCAGGACAGCCGGCAGGGAAACCAAAAAGAAAACAATCAGGGATGCTCTACGCAAAACCATTGCACAGAGCAGGTAAGTATAACATGATTTTTTATTTTGTTTTTCTTTAGAAAAAACTTCAATAAAAATTTGCTATGTTAGCCACTTGCCCTCTGAAAGGTTTACCTTCTTAATGACCAGGCCATTTTTTTGCTATTCGGTAATGCAATACTCTTCCCAAACAAAATGTATGCCCTTTTTTCACACAAATAGTGCTTTCTTTTGGTGTTTTTTGATTACCAATGGGTTTTTTATTTTTTTTGATATAAATGAAAAAAAACCAAAAAATTTTGAAAAAAAAAAATTTTTTACTTTGAGTTATAAAAAATATATGGTAAACCAATTAGTCATATATTTATTAGTCATAAATTTAGGCCAAAATGTATTCTGCTACATGTCTTTGGTAAAAAAAAAATCCCAATACGTGGTCTTCCCAGGGATGTCCTCCTAAAGCACATCTTCCCCCAGTGCCCCCAGCAGCATGGACGCGGCAATCTCCATGATCATGTGATGAGGTAAAAGGCCAATCACAGAGGTCTTTTACCACATGATCAGCTGTGTCCAATGAAACAGCAGATTATGGAGTAAATACAGTTGCCGGTTATCGTGTCCTCACGCTGTCACAGTATGAGGAAAGTACTGTCGATAACTGGCAGCTGTCACAGAGCAGATCGGCACTGATCATCAGGGTACTGATGATCAGTGCCCTGATGATCAGTGTCCTGCAGTGCCGCCCAGCAGTGCTCAGCAGTGTCTCCCACCAGTGCCCATCAGTGCTCAGCTGTACCACCCATCAGTGCCTAGCAGTGCCACCAGTCAGTGCCCCACAGCAATGCCATCCATCAGTGCTGCCCAGCAGTTGCGCCCATCATTGTTCAATAATGCTGCCCATCAGTGCCACCCATCAGTGCCCAGAAGTGTCGCCAGTCAGTGCCATCAGTCATTGCTGCCAGTCAGTGCCATCAGTCAGCGCTGCCCGTCAGTGTCACCCATCAGTGCTGCCTATCGGTGCCCATTAGTGCTGCCTATCAGTGCCCATAATGGGTGCATATCAGTGCAGCAGCATCAGTGCCTTCTCATCAATGCTCACCAGTGCCACTTCATCAGTGCAGCCTATCAGTGCCCATCAGTACTGCCTATTCATGTCACCTCATCAGTGTCCATCAGTGCTGCCTATTAGTGCCCATAAGTGCTGCCTATCAGTGCAGCCTCATCAATGCACATCAGTGAAGGACAAACATTACCTATTTGCAAATTTTTATAATGGAAACAAAGAAAAACTTTTTTTTTCAAATGTTTTGCTCTTTTTTTGTTTATAGTGCAAAAAATAAAACACCCAGTGGTGATTAAATACCACCAAAATAAAGCTCTATGTGTGTGAATAAAAATTATAAAAATTTCATATGGGTACAATGATACATGACCGTTCAATTGTCATTCAAATTGCGACAAGCTGAAAATTGGCCTGGGCACGAAGGGGTTATAAGTGCCCAGTAGGCAAGTGGTTAATTGGTTTGTGTGAAAGTTATAGTGTCTACAAACTATGGTATATTTACGCAGATTTTACTTTCTGACTGCCTATCACATATTTTGAGGTGCTAAAATGCAAGGGCAGTACAAACCCCCCGCAAATTACCCTTTTTTGGAAAGTAGACACCCAGAGGAATTTGCTAAGAGGCATGATAAGTCCATAGAATATTTTATTTTTGGCCACAAATTTTTAGAAAATTAAAATTTTTTGTATTTTTACACAAAGCTGTCACTTACATGATATATTGCCCTTGCATGCCATGGGTATATGTGGAATAACACCCCAAAACACATTCTGCTACTTCTCCCGAGTATGGAGATACCACATGTGAGAGACTTTTTTGCAGCCTAGCCACATACATGCTCCCAAAATTCAATTCCCACCTCCAGACTTTCAAAGGGCAAATTTCCTCATATCACTTCCTCACTACCTATCACAGTTTTGGAAGCCCTAAGTTGCCAAGATAGTAACCCCCCCCCCTCCCCATGACCCTTTTCTGGAAAGTAGACATCCCAAGGAATTTAATAGGAGGCATGGTGAGTATTTTGCAGATATAATTTTTGTCACAGGGTTTTGAAAAAGAATAAAATAAAATAAAAAATATATTTTCATTTTCTTTCTTCGTTTTCCAAAAACGTGTGGCAACAAATGAGATCTTCTAAATACTCACCATGCCTCTCAGAAAATACCTTGGACTGTCTACTTTACAAAAAGGGTTCATTTGGGGAGGGGTGTGCTTGCACTATCCTGTCCTTTCAGTGCCAACATTAGAAGCTTATGTCAGACATAAACCACTTTTCTAACCACTGGAAGACCAAACCTTTTCTGACACTTTTTGTTTACTTGAAAAAACTGTTTTTTTTGCTATAAAATTATTTTGTACCCCCAAACATGATATATTTTTTTAAATAAGATGCCCTACAGAATAAAACGGTGGGTGTTGAAATTTTTTATGTCACATAGTATTTGTGCAGCGATTTTTCAAACATACATTTTTTGGAAAAAATACACTTTTTAGAATTTTAATGCACAAAAACATAATATATTGCCCCATTGTTTGCTAAAATATAAAAGATGATGTAATGCTTTAAAATTGCGCATGCCCGTGCAATGGCGACAAATAATGTCAATTTTTAATATCCATGGGCAACGCTTTAAAAGCCTTTATAGGTCACCATTTTAGATTTACAAAAGAGGTCCTCAATCAGACATTTGTGGTGATACCTCACATGTATGGTTCAGTCTCTGTTTACACACCTCCACGGGACAACTGATTGGATTTGCCCTTGTGCATGACCACAGGGATGGGAGTGCGTGTGATTTTTTTTTTATTATTTATTTTGCTTTTTTTATAATTTTTACACTTTACCTTTCATTTTTGTTTTGATCCCTTTTATTGTTATCACAGAGAATGTAAATATTCCCTGTGATAGCAATAGACAGTGACAGGTATTCTTTTCTGAGAAATCTGGGGTCAATTAGACTCTAAATTTCTCCTCTGCCCTTAAAGCATCTGATCACACCAAGTGCTATCAGATGTTTTCCCAATTTTATAATGGCACTGCTTATATCTGGTGAAACGGAAATGATGACATGCTCATAGCTTCCAGTCTCTTAGACAATAGAGATGATTGGAGATATTCTAGTCTCCAACAGCTTTATTTTCAGCCAGCAGAACTGCCGTGTGCATTTTTCGGTTTCCCTGTAGGATGGGAAAGCCCAAAAAAACCTTTGGAAGGCATTGGCTAATTAGTGGCTAGGATTGTTTTTACATGAAAGCCAACTGCCAGCTGAAAAAAACGATACCAGGATGATGCCTGCAACTGCAGGTATCATCCCGGTAAAACCACTCAAAGTTCGGCAAATACCAGTACGTTGCTGGTCCATGTCATGTGTGGTTTTACTGGGCATATGATGAATCGAGTCTGTGGAGCAATATGACCACAATTCATTCTATTCTATTCTATTCATGCCCATATTGAGGGTTAGGCCCAAAAAACTTATACATTTCCATGTGAATTGTCTAGCAAGAGCTGAATTTGGGTGGGTGGTGATGTATTGTTCGTATAAAATGCTTCAGGCCACAATCAATTCACACAAATCTTCTGTGAAAAACAGCGAAGGGGCTAAATGCTAGTTCTGGCAGCGAATGGGGCTCATCCTGCTAACACTGCATTTTTGGGGACACTATACAAAGGAGGCACTAGTATAGTTATCTTCATGATCAATATATTGATCTATACATACACTTTAATAGTACTGGTGGTGATCAGTGACCTATAGCATGAGTGTGATGGTGTGCAGGCAATCTAACGCTAACTGACCCTGGCTGGGAGGGGCACTAACTGACCCTGACACTATGAGGTTAATTTATTAAAGATGGTTCACTCAGAATCTGCATAGAAACCAATTAGCTTCCAGGTTTTATTGCTAAAGCTTAATTGAACAAGCGGAAGTTAGAAGCTGATTGGCTACCATGCACAGTAGCACCAGGTTCTGAGTGAACCGGCTTTAGTAAATCAACCCCTATCTGTCTAGTGGAAGTAATACAGTGATCAGTGAAAAATTCTATATACTGACACTGTACTAATGGCACTGGTTGGGTGATAGGGTGATCAAAGGATTAACAGGGGTGATCAAAGAGTTAAATGTGCTAATATAACATGTGTTTAAAATGTAGTGTTTTTACTCAGTGCCGTGTTCAGTCTTCTCTCCCTGAATGGCATAAATGGCAGCACGGGGAGCACTGGAAATAGAAAGATATGTAAGATTATGTTGTTTTGCCCATAGCCACCTTAATACTCACCTGAGCACCCTATTGATCCAGCAATGTGTGTGGGAACCTTGGCTGTCCAGGTCTCCCTCTCCTCATTGGCTGAGATCACAGCCAGTGAGCCAATCAGCAAAGAGCGGGGGGCTTGGCCGAGCCCTGCTCTATGTGTCTTATGGATGCATAGAGCGGGGCTTGAGAGTGAGCACGCACCAGTGCCCCAATAGCAAGTGGGACCAGAGAAAAAGAGGATTAGGGCTGTTATGGGCAAAGCCATTGCACAGAACAGGTAAGTATAACATGCTTGTTGTTAAAAAAACAAACAAAAAAAGAACCTTTAGATCTACTTTATGCATGATTAAATTTACTGATCAATGTCTGATGAGTTCATTTAGGTTACATTTCCCATGTTGCTACAGAGAGTTATTTATTCATCATTTGTGCATCATTACATAGACTTTTTTCACTTGCTTTTAAATTATTTATGGCAGGAAGAATGTTCTTTATGAGCTGTTTCCTTTTGTTTTGCACTTTCTGAAATGTTTTTAAAAGCAGTTGATTAGCTCTAATTTTTTTTGGAGTTTTTAATTCTGTGCCTATTTTAGTGTAACATTTTTGTGATCTTATTAGCACAGCATCTGGTACATTATTTAGGTATTAAAGCTTTGCATATAAATATATCTAGGTTTTCTCAATACATCGCATGTATGAATCCACACTAAACCTTGTGTATGGAAAAGTGTTTGAGAAGACTCCATATAAAAAAAAAACAGTCGCTATTTTCTTACTCTGTTGTTCAGAACAAACCATCACTATTGTCTATTTTCTCTCTGCGTTCCTCATGCATTGCCTATAGCAACCAATCAGCATTTTTTTTTCTCACTCTGTTACCTTAGTAACCAAATATAATTTTCCCTTACAAGTGGTACAAGATCACTTCATTCTTTATGTTTGGCATTATATGAATTACTGCTCAGTGAGTGTTGATTATTATCATTTTTATGTATCTTTAGTGCTGTATTTATTTTGTTTCCAGTTTCTATTGTGATCATTTTAGCCCAGCTGCTGAGACATTCTCATATTAAAAAAAAAAAAGCACAGAACCCACATATATATATATATATATACTGTATATATATATATATATATATATATATATATATATATATATATTCACTTACACAGGGTGATATAGCTTGGCGATACAAATACTTTATCTGTATCTTACTATTTATCATTCAGATCATAGTGGCCCTTTAACTCTTGATGAGTTACTGAAGCTATAAACAAAACATTGAACAGTTCCGAGGGTAAGACAGGCTCATGTGAAATTCTTGTAGAACATAAAATACCACATTCATCCTACAGCGAATATTCTTTCAAGTGAGAATAGTTCCAGTGTCATGCAGTGTACCTGCTATAGGACGTATACATCAAAGTATGTAACATATCTCACGGCTTAATGAGTCAGCCCACATAATTACAATGCATGAAATCGATTTACAGGAGTTTCGTCTTGGAAGAAATAGTCCCTTTGATTAATCTTTTCTAACATTTGGCATTATATTTCCTTTACTAATAAAACAAACCTTTATCTTTTCATATTTTAGCCATCTGAACTACTATTAAATAAATGGCATAGCAAGCACATATACCAATTTAAACCTAAAAGAAAGTCATTTATCAAACTATAAATGTAATAGATCATGTAAAAATAGGTAGTATAAAAAATCACACCATTCAGTCCTACAGGAAAGGCCATTTACTTGACAACCTTTTAAGCCAATGCTTTATGGACTGTTCGGAGCAATGTACTGCACATGACAATGCAAGGGCTTTATTTCTGCATCCAGACATACTGTTTTCCTTTCTTGAGCTCATCAGTGCATATTTTCTGCAGATTTTATTATATAGGTCAGGAAATTTTAAAGCTAAACTATACTGCATCTGAGCACTGCAAACCATAAACAGTATTTAATTCATTTTTAATATTCAACACAAACTCCCTCATCCATTCATATTTCCACTCTTTATTTTGCTGAGAAATCACTTTGACAACCCTCCCAAGCATTTCTAGCTGTGGACATCTTAAGTAAGAGCAGATGTTTCACGTAGAATTTACTTCCTGGAATCAATCTGCCCTTAGCTGAAGCATACAGGCAGGAGGGTGTGCTTTGCTGAGGAAACCACTCCTTCCCACCTCAAAATTTCTGGGATTTATGACATCATGTGCATTTAAGGAATAAATCTCTGGGTTTGAGAGTCTGGTGTAACGATTTGGAGGATTTAGCATCATCTGTAGAGCTTTAAGGACACAGTTCCACTTACCAGTTTGTATTTAACCTCCCTGGCGGTATTCCCGAGTGTAGCTCGGGGTAAAGTTTCAGTACCACAAGCGGTAACCCCGAGCTACACTCGGGAATACCATGCGGCGCTGCTCCACGATCCCTCGATCACTTACCTTGTCCTGCGCTCCCGCGATGTCCCTCCTGCAGTGTCCCCGGCAATGTAATCCGGCGGATGCCAGCATCTGTCATCTGGGTTCCATCCCCTGCAAGCGTCGGGACATACGGGGACGGAATGGCGGGAAATTCGAAAATGACAAAAAGTGACATTCGCTAAAATCACTAAAATCACATAGTAAAACATTACTGTATCAAACCATTTCACGTACATTTTGTCGCGAGTGCTTTGTCCTGTGCCCTGCCTGCATTTTTACTGTTCTTTATGCCTGGAAACTGAGAAACGTCCATGGCATCCAAAAAGCGTCCCTTTAGGTCAAAAGCGGTTTTAGACCAGCTAGAGAACAGCGATAGTAAATCAGAACCACTTGCAGAATTGAGTGATAATGATTTGTGGGGAAATTCGTCATCAGACACTGAAAACGATTTTGCGACTTTGCTCAGTGATGTGTGAACTTGGCGCTATATTTCAAATTTCAGTGTTTTTGGTTTGATTATATTATTGAATTACATTTATTATTATTAAATTATTATTTTTTATGATTATTTATTAAATTATAATTTATGATTTCGTGTTTCAAGTTTTATCCTACCCGGGATGTTTACTAGACTCTTGTTTGGACAGATTTCAGTGAGTTATTCCTAAGAATTACAGGCCTACAATATAAAACGCCAAATTTCCATGCAAAATAATGGTAACGCTTTCAGCACCAAAAATCGGAAATAATCATACCGCCAGGGAGGTTAAAGTCTTTTTCCACACATTTCTATTTAAAGAAATCCTTTTACATAAAGAGGTTGCCCACATAGGGGTTTTCATAGTCACACCGATATAACAGAAATTGTTCAGCCTCCTGGCTATCTAGACCGCATAGTCCCCAAGTCTTTGTTCATACAGACTCACTATTTAATCTCACTCAGCCTCATGGTTAACAATCTGGCTGTACAGGCTACTGCCTATTCAGACAATGTCTCTCAATATGCCTCAGCCTCTTGTCTAGTAAACTGCTCAGCTTGGGATGTAAAGGTTTCCTCCTATTCAAACACTGTCTCTTGATGTGTACCAGGTTAGATTATTCACTTTTTTTTTGATCAGCCAGTGGGTAGTAATAACAGTAATGTGCATTTGCTGCACAGAGACATCAGAGTGTAGGGAAGCTCCTCCTGACTTTTGGGAGTATAACATGTCAAAAAGCTGAGGTGGAGGAATCACCAGCCTTTGCTTAACCACTGCTAAGATATCAGCCCCATGGGGAGTGCACTTTTTACAAAGCATCAGCTGACTCATTGACATGCACTGTCAGAAGCTGCAGTTAAAAATGAACTGAATTCTGAAAGCCGTACCCAAAAAAAGCAGATGGGAAAAAAACTAGTCATGAATATTGGTCGCAGTCTCCCTGCAGCTGATCTTTTACCAATTAATGACTTACTATGCCCTGTGCCTTCATGTGGAGTATACCATCTTGATAGAAGCAGGTTTTAAATTTTTTGTTAATAGAGCTTCAAACATTGAACAGAACAGTAATGACAGCACCAAATCCTACTCTGAATCTCCAGAGACTAGCAGTCAGAGACAGCTGTGTCTTACATACTACTACTTAGGTACAAATTACATTTCTAAGTGTTCCTAATCACATCATAAAATTTTTCTTTTTAAGTTCAGTTCCATTTTATGCACTCTCATTGTGTAGTTCTGCAAAGAAAGCAGGAAACAGAACGTGTATGTAAAGAGCAAATTGCGACTGCCCCCATCACCTATATGACTACTAAACTTTGCGTGGAACAAAATCTTAAAAGCATTGCAATGGCAAATTTATACATTCCATTAATATACATTTCTTTAATGCTCTTTGCGTTTTCTTTCAAACTTTTCAGACTCAAAAAAAGAAAAAAAGAATACTTAAACCATTATTACCATTATTACAACCATATTATTATTATTATTATTATGATTATTGTAACAATAAACCATATCACTAATCTAGTCTCAAAAAACCAACCAAATTGTTCTCTGCATTCTTGACAACACTTCCAACTCTCTAGCTCCGTGGTCACCTCCTCCCATTCTCGTCTCCAGGACTTCTCCTGAGCCTCTCTCAGTCTATGGAACTCCCTTCCCTAATCTGTCCAACTATTTCTTATCTTAGGATTGATTTACTAAAGGCAAATGTACTGTGTACTGCAAGTTCACTTCCTCTAGATCTGAGAGAAACCTAGGAAATGAGGGGAAGCTCTGAAGTTTCCTTCATCCAATCATGTGCACAGAAAAATGCTGTTTATTTATTTTCCTTGCATGTGATTGGTTATTCTTAGCAAAGTGAAGCTTTCCCTCGTTTACTAAGCTCTGGGGCAAATGCACTTGCAGTGCAGAGTATATTTGCCTTTAGTATATCAACCCCTCTGTCTCTCTGAAAACCCTTCTTTTCAGAAAAGCCTATCCTGTCCTCCACCTAACAACTGTACTTTTCACTGTGCTCATCTTCCATAGTTATTACCTTTTGTATCATTTGACCTTTCCTCGTAGATTGTAAGCTCTAATGAGCAGGGCCCTGTGATTCCTCCGGTATTGAATTGTATTGTAACTGTACTGTTTGCCCTCGTGTTGTAAAGAGCTGCACAAACTGTTGGCGTTATATAAATCCTGTATTATAATAATAATATGTATTTTATATTTTCACACTAGTTCTTTTCTTTTACAGTGTTAAGGATGGTTTGAACATCAGATTTAAATTTTTGCATTTTGATATTGAAAATTACCTAGCCGTGTTAAAGTTTTATGAAGGCGTTGGACCAAACAAAACTCTGAGAGGTAAGCTTCAATGTTCAGGTATATTTTTAAGCAAAATGTCAGGCATAAGATACACATTTGAATACAAAAAATTACTTTTTTCTTATATAAACATCTGCTACATGAATGGAAGAGTTCATCTTGGTCTTGCAATATGTCTTTTATCTAAAGTTGTTTAACATTATTCTGTGAGTCAGGCAAGAAGCAAATACATGGCTATAGTGAACAATTGTGACACAAAACACAGGTATGATAAACTTGGCTGAATGTATGCCTTTGCTAGCCCCAAAGAGTAGGAAGATGCAGGAAATTATTAATAAGTATGCTTTTGTATTGTGGAACTGCTGACGCATATTGTTTTATGAGTAAAAGAACTCCTGATCCTACTGAGAGATTGTAGGCATGACAATTCCTATGCTTGCTTCTTATGTATATTGTGTACACACAGTATTCTGCAGCGGCAGCAACATCATTGTAAAAGATTATAAGAAGAAGAAGGAGCAGCTCTGTCATAGTATGTCATCTAAAATTGTAAATGTTTCACTCGAGTAGATTCTGTATTATCTGCACATATCCAAAAACATACACACAAATCTTAAGGGTCTTGACATTCAATTTCCATAGCTGATATTTAGCATGAGACTACAGAATGGGAAGTACTTTCATCGTTATATATGAGCAGGTTTTTTCAGCAGATTTATCTTTACATCATTTGAACATCCTTGCATGTTACACACACCGACACATAATAGGAAAATTTATATGAAAAAACGTAATTTTTACATTACATTTTTAATGGGTTTTTCTGAAACAAACAGTGCAAAGGAGGAACAAGACAATATGTCAATATATATCCGTTCACTGCAGTCCCCAGCAGCAGGTGTCACCACCAACGCCTGTCAAGCTCATTGGTGTTTTTCCCCTGGCCTCTCTGTTACACCAAGGATTGGCACCTTTCACCCTGGGGCAAAATTACATCTATACAGGCACCTTTATGGTTTTGGTTATGCGGTATGTGGATCATGGTTGTGACTATTTTAATGGGCAAGTCCTATTAAACTGTGCCTTTTTATGCATATGCCTGGCTACCCTTGGATTCTTGGATCAAAGGTTTCCGGCCTCCACACACATCACAGGACAGGGTGCTCCTTGGTTTGTGTTTTCTTTGTGGTTTTTCTCATAATTGTTCATATATGCAAGTGAGCAGCCCAACCCTTGCTTTCACTTCTAATATTCAATTGTGGTATAAGTCATGCATTAATTTCTTTGTGTATCTTTCTGGCATCTTAAGTGTGGATACTCAACTGTGATAGCATGCGGCTTTACAGCTGGGTGCTCACTGCGCATGGGCAAGTAGCGCTGTGCCTTGTGAATAGTCCTGTAGTCTTCTGGGACCTGCCATTTGTCCCAGAAGACTACAGGGAGGGAGGGGGGAGGACAACTTTCACTTCCAATCACCTAGGTGATTGCAGCAGAAGTCGGAGTGGGTACCTGTCAAAATCGGGTACCCGCTCCCCAAAGGTGCCAATGCACAGGGAATGGGGGACAAGGCCTTAAAGCAGAACTTCCGCTTTTTGGGTGGAGCTTTGCTTTACATTTTTCCTGGATTTGTTAAGTCTGGATCAGGGCTGGAAGCTTGAAGCCTCCAAAGAGTATTGGGTGGGACGTAGTTTTCAGTCTTGCGTCCAGGTTTTCGCAAGTTCTGCAAGGTGTGTGTTTGTTCAGGTACACACACTCAATATAAGGCATATCTGGGCATAGCTCAAGAGAGGTGGAGGTGGAATAGCAGTTGCTGTTGCTGTTGCTGAAGACAGAGACCTGTCAGGACAGCTGGGAGTTCCTGGTGGAGACTACCTGGGTGATTCTGGACCCAATGACTGGGAAAGTCTGGCCATCTCTGAGAGTCTGAGAGACCAAGAGAGGGTCTGGGAGACTGAGGAAGCTGCAGAGGCCAGTGAGTCCATGGGGCTGGAGAGAATCCATGAGTCTCTGGAGGGAGCAAGCTGAGTTACTGGGAAAAGCCTGACAAGAGCCCACGTGGGGCCTGAACAGCAAGGTGCTGACAATTATCAGCCCTGACAAGCCCATCTAGCCTAGCTCTGAGAAAGGTGGAAAGTATGTCTTGTCTAGTGGCCAAGAGTTTTTCTTGGGTTTGGTCATTTCAATAGTTTCTGAAGGATTAGGTGAGTAGTTTTGTTTCCAGTGCCTAGTGATAGTGGATCTAGCAGCTAGCAAAATATAAGCAACGATAAACCGAAAGTGGGTTGAAAGAGGCTCTAAACCCACATTTAGAAGTGCTAAAGCCAGTGGAGGAGTCAACAAGATACTAGTAATCTCTGACATAGTTTGAAAAAAATTTCTTCCAGAAACTAGTGACAATTTTACATTGCCATAAGATATGAAACACAGTTTCCACTGAGCCACAGTGTGAGTGAAAGAATTTGGTCATTCTGTATGGGGTCAAATACTATCTCTGAGTATTCTTTTGGGTTAGTTCCCAATGCTCAATGCAGCGAGTAGCTTTATAGATGGCCTATTCCTCTTCTGAGAGTGTCTAATTACTCACTGTGCTGGCCCAGCTACTTTACCCCTCCCTTCACCTCCTTTTATGTAGCTGCGGGGAGGAGTGACATACAATACTGAATGTCAATAGAGTGAAAGTTGTGAGTCTGCTCAAACTGCTGACAACACACCCAAATTACCAGTGCCCAGAAGAAGTCTCAGGACTTTTGGATGTCTACACAAGGGAGGCATTGACAGGCAAGTATTAAACAGAAAACATTAAATGCACATATAATCTTATGGGAAGATTTTTGTTGAGATTAAAAGTTTGGTGACAAGTTCTCTTTCATTTGGCCCTAAAAAATTCAGTGACAAGAAAGTATTAAAATATTTCTTCATTGTGTGAAAGCTAGATCCTAAATACCAGGGGCAGACTTAAAGTGGTTGTAAAGCCTGAAGGTTTTATACCTTCATGCATTCTATGCATGAAGGTAAGAAAACCTTCAGTGTGCTGCAGGGCCCCCATCCCCCTCAATACTTACCTTAGCCTCATCGCGATCCAGCAATGTGAATGACAGCCTCGGCTGCCCTGCGCCTCTTCCTCCTCATTGGCTGAGACAGGAAGCGGGAGACATTGGTTCCCACTGGTGTCAATCACAGCCAGTAAGCCAATCAGGAGAGAAGGGGTGGGGCCAAGCAACGGCTCTGTGTGTGAATGGACACACGGAGCAGCGGGTGCTCCCAAAGCAAGCTGCTTGCTGTGGGGTCACCCGACAGACAGGAGGAGTCAGGACAGCCTGCGGGAGACCCGAGAAGAAGAGGATCCAGGCTGCTCTGTGAAAAACCACTGCACACAGCAGGTAAGTATGACATGTTTAGAATCGCTTTAAGCTGCCCATAGATGGGGTTCCTACTGAAATGGCCGAATTTGGATCCATCCGCTTGACAAAAGTCGATTTAATGATCAAAAGTTAAAAAAACTTTTGCCAATCAGTGGCTTGAAGCCAATCAGCTGCAGCCTCTGATCGGCCTCTGATCAGTATATTCTGAAATCAGAGGAGGCCAACTGTCAGAATACAGAGGTATAGTATGATGGATTTCTTGAACCACCTAACAAGGATGCTTAAGGATGTCAATGACATGGCTAGTGATAGACAAATTATTCAGTAAGGAGGATTTTGCACAGGTGAATTTAACCATCTTTAAAAAAGAAAACTCTAACTGTATTGGTAAAATGAATCTCTCCTCTCCTCTCCCCTCATCTGCTCTCCTATCCCTCAAGAACAAAATGGTGACAGGGGAAGGATCTCCAGCACACAACCTGTGATTGCCAGCCTCAGCTCTGTTTTTCCTCCATTCAGCTCTCCTCACTCTCCTCTGTCACACTATCTGCAGTGTGTAATTTCAGCTCTCCACCCCCTGTTTTCTGAAAGACCAGACAAAGTTTATCAATTCTGGACTTTGAATGGCTGTAGAGAATACTGCAGATAAACAGGTACAACTTATGTAGGAGGATTTAATTAATCTCTGTGGATGTAAGGATCAACAACCACTTTGCACGCATTCACTCCTTTCAACTCCCCTTACAATTAATTTAATTATAATGTCACATTTAGATTCACTCAACACAGCTTAATGAGGCACAACAATGTACAATTTGTAGCAAATTGCATACAGTCCATAGATTTGAGCTGATAATAGATAACCCAGTAAATTTTGTTTTCATAATAATATCAAAGCTATTCAACTATCCTAATGCAGTCATAAACCGTATCACACATTAAAGTATGTAAAATCATATTTTCTTTATCATTTATTCAACCAAGGCAATAACATTACAAGTGTAAGTGAAGTAATTAGTGCACTGCTACAAGTTAAAAGGACCTTTAGTACAATTTCAAAGCGAATGCCATTTTGTATCACTGTAATTGGCTTTTATGAAAAACCTTGTCAGAGCCTGTATGGTAAACAGGTTAAGCAATTACATTTGAATCATTTTTCCATCATGGCTATCTTTTGTGCGCAAAATTAACATCAATGTCCTTTTGAACACTGAACACTCTAATTTTTTTTATCAGCTACATAATGAGTTTTTGCTCTGCATTTATTTTTAGCTTTCCATGATCGTTCTACAAATCCTGGGATAATTCAGATTTTTTCTAATCGAGCAACAGTAGAATTTGAAACTGATACTATGTCTGGTGGTCGGCCCGGCTTTTTAGCAATCTACACAACTTTTAACAACAGCAGTATATCCAGTAAGTATATTGTCATTGATAAAGTAGAGAGAAAATCCAATGGGGACATCTGTTAAAGTGAGAACTGTCAATGGTGGAATTTAGCTTCATTTTGGGGATATTTCCACTCACTTCCTGCAATGACTTTATGACAGGAAGTAAAGAACCACAAAATAAGCCCAACATTATTGTAGAGTCTAGAAGTCTAAATGTTTTAGTTCTTAGGATGACAGTGAGCTGTAGCCAGCACTTTTTGCGGTTTGTTAAAGCCCACTTCATCAGGGTTTTAAAAGCTGTATAAGATGAGAAAGTAGGGTTCCTGGAAAAAAAACCCATATTAGTCTATGTGATATAGAAGTGCTGCAGCAGTCAAACAATTTGAATAGACATGTGCGTTTTGTTGCATTACGAATCGATTTTCGGGCAAAAATTGGATTTTCAAAGATTCTAATGTATACAAATGTCTGAATGGACATAGTAACAAATGTCAATGAGTCCAAAAAAAAGTTATAAAGAAATTAACGAATGCATTTCTTTCATTCAGATCATGATGTGATAGCAGCTAATTAGGATAATTCAGATTTGAGTAAATTTGTGATTTAAATTACATTTGTACTTGTTACAGTCAGTCAGTTCAGTTAGGTTTGAAAAATTCCGGACCACCAAATTTTACATTTGAATTCCTTTGCGTCTAAAATATCACATCCTTCTAAATAGTTTTGATATAAGAATAATGAATCCACCCGAAATATTGAAACTGAAAACTAATATATAGCAATCTTCTGAAAAAACTGCAAAGTTTTTCTAATCCACCCGGACCACGAATATTCACTTACCCTAGGTTCACTCTTAAGCGTTTTCTGCAGCGTTTTGCAGAAACGCAGTACAGTCCAGTTAACATGATTTCCTATGGGACATGTTCACATCTCCGCTTTTTCACCAGGTACATTTTTTGGAAAGGGTCAGGGACTTTTTTGAACGCAAAAAGTTGCTTTTTGGTTCTATAGAATTCAGTGGAAATACTGCAAAAAAGCATGTATTGCGTTTTTGATGCACTTTTGATATGTTTTTGCACATTTTTTATGTGTTTTGTGTTTTAAATCTGCCTAGCAACAAGAAAAAAAAAATGCAAAAGGTTCTGTTTGACCTAAAATTTTTGCTTTGTGGTGCTCAGATGCAGTTTAGTTCTGCTTTAACTTACATCTGATAGTTTTACGGAGCTCCGGGAGTACAGCTATTACATATACACTTATACACTTCAGGAGCTCTGACAGAAGATGTGCTGCCTTCTTACACACTGCATCTCTGTCCACTCCTCTCCTCCAGTGCTCATACACAGAAGACTTTGTATTTTATAAATGAATTCACATAGTACAAAGCATCCTGTGATTAGACAGGAGGAGGAGAGGGACAAGCACAGTCATTGCATGCAACTCTACAGCTGAAGGAACTGAGACCAGAGGTCCATTGCTGAAGCATCAGAAGTACAAGAATAGCTATGCTCCAGGTGGTCAGTCATAATGTCAGTTGTAAATTAAAGAGATAAGTCTATGAGGTGGCATACACCTCATTGGACTCAGCCCCTAGTAATCCAGCATATTTTACAAAGTGGCTGAATTCCTGGAGTTTAGCTTTAAGGGATGTTATAAAGAACCATAATCTGTAAAACGTCTACAGCTGAGTTCACACAGTGCTTGACAAATATCTAGAGTTATTGGTGGTCTCTAAATGCCCATGAATCTTCAAAGACGGGCCAAAAGTTCCAAATTTTGATCACTGCCCTCTGTAATTGTGTCTGCAGTACTCCGCAGAAGCACTATGAAAAGCCTTCTGAATCTTTCTGAAAAGCATCATGTAAATTTGAGACTAAAAGTAATTGTGAACTTTACGATCGTGGCACAGTTGCACTGTGTCCTGGAGAGCATTAGCAGATTTCAATATGTGGGTGGGCATCTTCATAGACTGCTGGTCTGACATTGTATGGAAGACTACTACTCATGGTGCCAAATGTATCAGATCACCTTATTATCCTGAAATTCCTGTGAACCCCAACTCCAGGCAAGTAAAAAATTATCTCTTTCAGTTGGGCTTTGCCCACATTGAAAGAGTTAATTGCTCATTTATGTCTAGGAAGACAATAAAAGGAGATGTACTTACCTGATCCTCCGCTCCTCCCTACAGCTAGACCATAGCCCTCCAGATCCATAGCCCTGCTTTGTTGTCAGTGCACCGAGGGACATTTCATCTCCAGATCATGGGGGAGCAAAGGATAAGGGGGAGCAAAGGATCAAGGGGAGCAAAGAATCAGGGGGAGCAAAGAATAAAGTAAGCAGAACTGTTTCTCCACCCCCCCTTAACAAAACAAGCTATTAACCCTTGCTGTGTGGGCACAGCTTCACTGCAACTGATCATTTTTTATTTGTCCTACGGACACAGCTGATCACATGACTAAGTAAAAGGCCAATCACAGTGGCCTTTTACCACGTGATCATCTGTGTCCAATGACACAGCAGGTCACAAAGTAAATACAGTTCCCGGTTATCGTGAGCATGAGGAAAGTACAGTCAATAACCAGCAAATGTCACAGAGTGACAGTGACAGACAGTGCCCTGATTATCAGTGCCGTCCATCATTGCCCAGCAGTGCCACCCAGCAGTGCCATCCATCAGTGCCCAACAATGCCACCCACCAGTGCCCATTAGTGTCCAGCAGTGCTACCCATCATTGCCACCCATCATTGCTACCTAGCAGTGCCACTCATCAGTGCTGCCATGCAGTGCCATCAGTGAATGCCACCAGTCAGTGTTGTCAGACAGTTCTGCCAGTTAGTGCTGCCTATCAGTGCCCATAAGTGCTGTCTGTCAGTGCCCATCAGTACCACCTCTCAGTGCCAATCAGTGCCACCTATCAGTGCCCACTATTGCTGCATATCAGTGCAGCATCATCCGTGCCTCTTCATCAATTCCCACCAGTGCTGCCCGTCAGTGCCCACCAGTGCTGTCTATCCGTGCCACCTCATCAGTGCCCATCAGTGCTGCCTATCAGTTCCCATCAGTGCTGCCTATCAGCACAGCCTCATCAACATACATCAGTGAATGAGAAAAATTACCTGTTTGCAAAATTTTATAATAGAAATAAAGAAAATCTTTTTGTTCTTTTTTTGTTTATAGTTTAAAAAATAAAAAAAAACCCAGCGATGACTAAATACCACCAAAAGAAAACTCTATTTGTGTGAAAAAAAAAGATAAAAATGTCATATGGGTACAGTGTTGCATGACTGCGCAATTGTCATTCAAAGTGCGACAGCGCTGAAAGCTGAAAATTGTCCTGGGCAGGAACGAGGTAAAAGTGCCCTGTAGGCAAGTGGTTATTGGATCTGGCTTGTTAAGTTGCATCCATCTTTAAAAAAAAAAAACAGAGCTTGATATTCCTTTAATGAAAACCATTTGTTGTGCTAATGCTAACATTTCTATAAGCCTGCACTTAGGCTTTGTGCTTATTACTCCCAGCTTCTAGACAGGCAAAATGTGCTGGCTTTGATAAATAAGCAGAAGAACACTGTTATGGGGTAATGTTCCCCAGAGCCAGTTTCCAACATGCTTTAGATCAGGACCTGTTGTTCTGGCATTTGCAACTCCTATTTCTAAAATAAGCTTGCCTTCTGTGCTCACTGGATGGCTTAGCTAGAGAAAGTAAAGCACCTTTCAATATTTCAGCATGTTTTATTTCTGGCTTAGTTTCTGCAGCTCACTAATGAATTTGGCAGAATAAGAGTTTGTTTTGTACTGTTTGGAAAGATGGCAAAACTCATTTTCTGATGGAAAATGTGGTACTTGTCAGTAGAAAAGAGGTAATATTTTCTGAATCTATGTACTAAGAAGAACAATAATGTGCTATAGTTTTAAAATTACTTTCAATCAAGGGACAGACATACATGAGCGATTGAAAGTTAACAAATGATCTTCTTACATTTGTTTCCCTTGACGTGCATTCTATGGATGTGCATGGTCATGTAAATTTCAGGTTAATAAGAATGTGATCTCATACATTGGGCACCATGAACGATAGTCTTCCATACAATGTAGGACCAGCAGTCTGTGAAGATGTCCACCCACATATCGGAGCATCAGAGCATGTAGGAGAGTGCTAGTTGCCTGAAGGAGAGAGGAACAAGGTAAGTATGCCCAGGGCCATGGATAAGAGGGTACCACCAGTCCTCCTGTATGGAACCCAGGCCAGCAGGGGGGCCTAGGCAGCTGGGTGAATTTGATGTGGGTAGGGAGCGTGATTGGCATAGCGGCAGGGGGCAATTACTGGAACCAATCCCTCTCTTCAGCAGCTGAAAGCTGGCTTTTTCTCCTTTCCCTCCCGATGGCTTTCAACTGCTGCAGAGAGAACCATACAGAGGATCGGTTCCAGTAATTGCCCCTTGTCACACCCATCAACCTTCCTGAACCATATGTTTCCCCCTGTGTGCCCCCACCCCCGCAGTGCTCTCAGCTTCCCTCCTCTTCTTCCTACTGGCAGTTGCAATCACATAATAGGATCGTTTGGGATGGAGAGCGGGGGAAAGGTCTGGTAAATATGTCACATTTTTCATCCCCTCCCTTTACTGAATGAACACAATGAGTGATTGGTACCAATCCCTCACTGTGTTCATTCATATCTGAGCCCTATTAAACTGTGTTTTTTGTGGGGGGGGGGTGGCCCTGTCAGGTTGGCTGTATGGGGTTCCATGGTTTCTATCAGCAGCCCTGAGTGTGCCACCTTATCCCCCATCCCCTAGACAGGTGGTCACCAAACTATAGCCTTTGGGTTGTCTGTCTCTCTCTCCAATCTAAGCCTTGAAAGTGTGATCTCTGTAACTTACAGTTGTGATGAGATAGCGATAACTCCAATCTTAGTTGAATATCATAGGCAGTGACTCAATCCAGATGACATCTTGTAGATCTTGTGAACTTTATTCCATAAACGGAGATAATCTTACAACAATGAACATTGGATAGGTCAAAAGATCATAATGTGATCTGCTTCATGGCATGAGGATAGAAGCTGCAATGCATTTCTGGGAAAAAGGGTGGGCTATCTATACAGCATTAACTAAACCAAAGGAAAGGGAGGAGCAGAGACAAATTATAGAAAACACTTAAAGGCATATGACAGTCATGTGAAACATGACAGTAACACTACAAGCTTTTATCAGCTAAGGCACACAGTGGGGTACGCTTACTAAAATTGGAGCACTCAGAATCTAGTGCAGCTGTGCCTGGTAGCCAATCAGCTTCTAACTTTAGCTTGTTTTATTAAGCTTTCACAATCAGCCCCTGTTCACACCAATGCGATTTATCATCTGATTTGACAGTACAAAATCGCATGAGAAGTCACACTCTATTTGTGCCTATGGAATAGTTCAAATTGGTATGACTCCGACTTTGTGGAGCGGCACCAATTTTGAAAAAAGGTTTCTGCACAATGTTTGGCTATTTCATGTGGGACTTACACATCTGTGCAAGTAAGCAGCACATTAAATTGCACTGACCAGCGAAATTGCACTACTTCAAGTGAAGTAGCACGCTATCAAAGCCGCATTCAGTGTGAACCGGAGCTAAGGGCTAGTTCACACTGCTTGCATTCCAGTACTTTGTTTTCTGCATCCAAAACGCATAGAAAGTAGGTTACATGGTTTTCAATGGCATAGTTCACACCAGTGCTTGCAGTTTCAGTGTGTTTCAGTTCCAGAAAAATAAGTAGAACATGTTGCATTTTTTCCTGCACAGAACTTTACTGAAACATGGTAAAATGCATCAAAAACACATCAAAAACATATCAAACCCCAGTACAGTGAAAAAAAAAAAAGAAAAAGAAGAAAACATTATCTGGAATGCATCCAAAAAACACATAAAAAATGCAACAAAAACAGAACGCATCAAAATGTGCATGAAGAAACACATCCGAAACAGATCTTGAGTGTGTTTTTGTGGTGTGAACTAGCCCTAAAACCTGGAAGCTGATTGGTTGCTATGCAGAGTTGCAGCAGATTTTGCACATTCCAGTTTTAGTAAATGATCCCCAGTGCCTCTGCTTCTCCCCCCTTCCCCAAAAGCTTCCATGTACAGTCTCAGCTTTCTTCCCCCCTGATCTCCTGGTCTCCAGTGCAGGTGGGTAGGAGCACAGGTTACTGTCTGCATCCTAGAAAGCAATGATGTGCTTGTCCCAGCATTCACAGGAGGATAGAACTTCCTCCCCCCTCTATTTTTTTTAACATTTCTCCAGCATGACAACAGACACCTCTCAAAAACTCAAAATGCATAAAAACGCATTAATACACACCAAAAACGTGTAACAAAAACACAAAATGCACCGGGAAAATTCATCAAGCTCAACCTGCATAGGTGTGAACCTCGCCTTAAGGGGGAGGGTTCTGAGGGGGACACTGATGAAAGAGGGACTCCCATGGAGACTCTGACATAATAGGGGACATTAACAGTGACACTGATGTAAGAGGGACTCTGAACAAAGTGTTTGCCTAGGGCGGCATTTTTAAGGGGGGCGGCTCTGTCCCCAGGAAGAAGTGACACGGTGGCAGCTGGTGACTGGGGAGCAGTAGAGGCAGAGGAACAGCAGAAGCTGGGATCCAGGAGAGGTGCCTGAATGGTGTTAGACTCACCGTCCTGGTCCTCATCATGGCTTTGGCGGTACCCAGCAGATGTAATTCTGCAAGCTGTGCTGGTGAGGGCTAGAAATGAGGAGGACGGCGTAGAGCAGGTGAGTAATCCGCGACAGGTTGGGGGCTGCTGAAAGGTATCCGCTTATCAGGGTGGGGTGGGGGGGGGGGTTGGGTATACAATTTTTTTTGTGTTGCTTAGGGCATCACAAAAACAAAATAAACCACCACTGACTCTGAATGAAATGCTGATATAAAGGAGAATTCTGATAGGGACACTGATGTGAGGGGGGATTCTGGTGTGGACTTTGTAATGGGGAACTTCAATGGTTTCCCTGATGTAAGGGGGGAGTTCAACAAAAGACAGGGAATTTATTTTTGTTTGACCTTTATCAATGACTCAAGTTTACTGAAGTTCTTTCTGTGTTGTACCAATTAAAATCTTGCTGATTACAGCATTTTCCAGTGTAAAGCAAGTTTTAGGTAAACCTTAGTAATTCATATACATTTTTATATATAAAACTGATTTTTGTTTAGCCCATGATTTTTTGTAAAATATAGAATGTAGCTGTCATAAAAGTTTGGAGACCTCTGCCCTACCAGTTTGTTAGCAGGTTGAAAACTGTTTAGTTAGATAGGTACCAGCCCAGGCTGGGTTGGGTAGAGTTAATGTTCTGTATATACGTTTTTCAGACTTTTGGAGCTTCAGCCAACCCACCAAAATAAGGAGGAAGGCTGGAGCCTAGGGTTTTCGCTGTTTTGGATACCCGCATGTCTTGGTGTGTGTGCAATGTAGGGTGGGGCCATCGCTCGTGAGGTCACTACACATACCACAATCAGGAGGTGGCAAGTTTGTATCCCGAGACCGGAGTTGTGCATGTGATCAGTGCTTTATGGTTTTACTTATGTCAGTGGCCAATATTTTTTTGGTTTCTATAGTTTTAGGCTATGTGGATATTCTTGGCTTTCATTTTATATTATTGTGGGATATTCTTTCTGGATGGTTGAGGTGGCCTGGTTAACTATTTGTGGAGGTCTCAAGGCAGTGTCTCAAGCGCATGTGACTCTCTTTAGATCTAAAGAGTCCATTTGCTCTGGTAAGGACCCAACAACTTTTAGTGCCTATTCACAAATGTGCATTCCAGGTTTCAAGATCTGGTTTCAGTGTGGATTGCAATCTACTTGTTCAACAGTTTAGGGCCGGTTCAGGAAAATTTTTGTGACACAGCTGCGGATTGTACTGTTCACAGGTTCAGGGCCAGTTTGGATGCAGTTTTGCAAAGCGTTTTTGGTTTTGCTGAGATAGAGAGACTGGGGGGGGGGGGGGGGATGCTTGAGCAAACTGTGCTGGAACCTGATCCTGAACTGAAATCCAGATCCCAAATTGAATTCCTGATCCTGAACGGAAATCCTGATCCTGAACTAAATTCCTGATCCTGAATTGAAATCCTGATCCTGACTTGAAATTCTGATCCTGAACTTAAATCCTGATCCTGAACTGAAATCCTGATCCTGATGATGTGCAGTTTAAAAGTGGTTCCCGTAGACGTCAATAGACTATACTCCACACCTGAACTGGACCACACTGCTCAGAAATCTGAATGAAATAAATGCTTAAAAACACCTGAAAATCGCTTATCTCAGTGTGAATGGAGCCTTAAGGTGGTGGCACTATTTCTGGTGTTTGGAGCAACACTGTTTTTGTGTGAAAGATTCAGTGCAACACCACTGCTTGGGAATGTCTTCACATCTGGATTGAACTGTCATTTTTCTTTTACCCTTTTCCAATCAGATTATTTCATATATGTTGGATTCATTATTTCACATTATTCATGTATATATATATATATATGATTTAATGTTAGCCCAAATGTTTTTTATTTCAACAGAGGTACTGGTGGAAGTGGTGAGACTCTACCCACCCCTCTGAATCCATCACATCATAGTCACTGTATGTAGAGCTATGGGACAACACTTTATTAGAAACTCAGCTTCGTTCTACATGCAGTGTTCTCTAAGTCAGGAGACTGCCTTAATGTTAGACTGTGCACATGACCACATTTTCTGCCGGGTCTAGGGCATTCATGAGTTCTCCTATGGCAAATGTACCCCTAGTGGACAGGCGTATTAGGCCCCAACCACAAAATGGTGTAGTTGGAGTATCTATCCCAAACCAAACCACCTTTCAGTTAACCCTTGTAGTGTGGAGGGGGACCCAATAATAAGGGTAAAGTTTTCAATTTAATCTACCTATGTGCTAAAAGAATTTGGACTCCATAGCACTAGCACATGACATAATTCTGTTAGAGGCTTATCTTCAATCACTCCCCCTCAGACTATATTGCTAGGCTAGTCCACAGAGCCACACCAGTAGCAGAGTCAGGGGTGTAACTGTACCTCGTACTGCACTTACAGTATAGATAGCCATGCCTGCAGTATTGAAGAACAGGCTGAAACTTCAAATTCACTATGTTTTAAGCTGTTGAGCTCTTTATTTCTGATCATTCTGAGGATCACTTTAAGCTTGCAGTGGGTAAGCATTAACAGAAACCATTTCTTTGGCATGTTGTGGCTATAACACTATTTTTATGACCGTGAAAAGCTGATTATTCTCTTTGATATTCAATTCATATACATTGCAAATTGAGAACAGCATTTTCCGTCCAACATCTATCCTTGAAGCAGCAACATTTTAAGTGCTTACAAGGCAAAACTTTATAGTCACAGTTGAGATTTATCAAAAGTCACTTAAATTGGAGTGATGGCCCTTAGTTCTCTCTTTTTTTATTTATGTTTATTTAAAATTGCTCAAGCCTCAACTCTGCTGAGGCGATATTACTCGGCTATATGATTCCATGTGATAAAACTATATTGTAGAGTTAATAGAAATTCAAGTTTCAACCTTTTTTATATAGTGGGGCACTAAAGTTGGTATTGGTATACCATCAGTTATCCTCTTTATGGCTCCTAAAGTGCTTTTAAAACAAATACAGCACTGCAGATTTATTCGGAGGAATACCATTACCGTTGAAATATACGTGCTTCCCTGAAAGGTTAAAATAAACACAATTCTGAAGAGAGGAAATTTTGTTCCCAAAAGTAAATACTCCTTCCTTCATTTTATTAGAGATTGTATTGTTATAAATATATCTATATTTACTGTTGTGTAGCTTTGAAGAGGTCCCAGTTTAAAGCTGATCTCTTAGTCTAGTGCGGATTACTATCAGAACAATGGAAATCAATAATAAAATCAACTGTGGTTCCCTCATGGGGGCAAAATGAGGAATAGTCCACTCTTGTTTTTAAAAACATAAATAAAGAATGATTAAATCTTAAGACAGTGTTAGTGGATCAGAGCAGTATTGTTTGAGAAAAAATAAGTTCTCACAATTAAAGTGTATGTCAAGTCAAAATATGTTTTCCAGCTTCGTAAGAAAACTGTCTATGGCTCTATTAGAGAAGACTTTTTGCCCTGCTGACAGCAGTTTTAGCAGACATGAAGTGAGGAGAATTTGCAACAGATACACAGATTGTAGTAAAACCCTGATAGGGGTTCCAGCCTTCCCACACTCTACAATTTTTTTTTATCTACATTGCTGTTGAAAAGTTTCCCTTCCTTCCTGTTTACTATGTCCTAGGTATCAGTAAAACCTTGACACTAACCTTAACCACTCTTCTAAAACTAAGAAAAAAAATTGACCAGATGCACATTTTTAAAGGATTTTCCAGTTAATAATTTAGGTTGTTCCAATTGAACACTCACATGCGACTTTGATTACCATAAGTTGTAAAGCGCTAACCACTTCAATATCGTGTACTTTCACCCCCTTCCTACCCAGGCCAATTTTCAGCTTCTAGTGCTCTCACACTTTGAATGACAATTGAGCGATCATGGAACTCTGTACCCATATGACATTTTTATTATTTTTTTTTAGACAGATAGAGCTTTCTTCTGGTGGTATTTATTCACCACTGGGTTTTTAATTTTTTGTTAAAAAAATTTAAAATATTGAAACTTTTGAGGAAAGAAAAAGTTTTCCTTAGTTTCTGTTAAAAAGTATTTCAAATAAGTAATTTTTCTTCTTCACCGAAGTCCTCTGATGAGGCTGCACTGATGGGCACTGATAGGCTGCACTGATGGGCACTGATAAGGCTTCAATGATGGGCACTGATGAGGCAGCAGTGATGGGCACTGATAAGTTGCACTGATGGACGCTGATAAGGTGGCACTGATAGGCAGCACTAATGGGCACTGATTGGCACGGATGGGGCTGCACTAATAATTAAGATACTGATGATTAGTGCCCTGATTAGGAGTGTATGTTATATACTGACAGTTTTTCCTGATTCACGCCCTGGGGGCACACAAAGTGCGGGGTTCTGGGAGGCATCCATGGACACCCTCCCAGAACTAGACTACCATGATATAACCATCTTTTGGCTATAGTACAGTCAGGAAGTAGTTAAAGAAGAATTTCATCTTGGACCAATTTACTTTTGTGTATACGATACCTGGTCAATGTCCCTAGAAGATGAAAAGATAGACAGCACTACTTCAGTGATCTCCACTTGCTTCTGGGTCCCGCACTGAGCGGCCACCCTGATGCATTCTGAACACAGGAGGTTGGCTGCACAGTAAGGGCACCATTCACAGAATGCTTTGCATTTTCTGAATGAAAGCATAGCATCCACCGAATGGCACCTGTGCTGTGCAGCCAACCTCCTGTATTTATAATGCATCAGGCCAGCCTCAAAGCAGGGGCCTGTAAGCAGATAGAGATCCCCAAAGTAGCAGTGTCCACTTCAGTCATTTCCAGGTTCCAGGGGCATTGGACAGGTATGGTATATACATAGTTCCAAGTTGGACCAATGTAAATGCGTAAAAATAGACCATGCCCGGAATCAATATTTAAAGACCATAAGACTGTATAACCTGCCTTTGCTTAGGGTACTGGTCTTTTGTTTCTTGTCTTATCTGGCCATGACAACAGACCACCATGAATTTCTATGCATAGACTCAGATGTGGTATCATGTGTAGGCTTAGTTGATTGTTGATATTAAACAAAAAAACTCAACAGCACTTTAATATACAGAACTAATACGTCGGCATCACAGAATAAATGCTCCTAAAATCTCCTTTATTGAGGATCTGAAAGGAGCAAACAGTCTTACACACAGAGAAAGGTGATGTGTTTCAGCCTGGGTGGGCTTTAGTCACAACACATCATGACTAAAGCCCAACTGAGCTGAAACTCATTAGGTTTCTCTGTGTGTAAGACTGTATACTCCTGTTGGATCCTCAATAAAGAAGATTTTAAGAGCATTTACATGGTGATGTTGACTTATTCATTATGGGTGTTACTTGACAGTTGCGCGGCTGCAGTCTTGGCACCCATTCCCCTCCTATGCACTTCCATTGAGTCTGATGGGATATTCCATCACATTTATTTACTGATAATCTTGGGCACTTCAATATATAACTGAAAAAAAAATGAGTGACTATCTGCTACACAGACATATTTATCTATGTTTCCCCTTTGTAAGTGCTGCAAATACAGAACCAATTCTGTTGATCCTTCCAGAAACCTAGTGATCTCCTAAATTCCAGTTTGATCTAACAACACTGCCTTTTCTGCACTGAAATCCCAAGCAGACTTCACAATCTACCGAATGTCTCCCCTGCTGGACTACAGAACACCCCCACCCTTGCTCATCTCTATAGAAAATGGGAAAAGTGTTCTGTATCAACTACAGCTGCTCCGTCAACCTCAAATCTCAGGCTGGGAGCAGGAAATTGACCTGGTTATAGTGGGTAACTACAGAGAAAGGTCAGGGTAACAAATTGACTGAACTGTATGGCAGGGCTGTGTAAATCTCACCGGATAGACAGAAATACAATTTCTTGGTACATAAACTAGTCTATATATATTCAGCATTAAAGTAAAATATTGCCATGAAACACTTATTGTTCATATCAGCAGAGGCTTCCATTCAGTGCTCTTGGCTGCCATTGCTGAACTCCAAGACATAGAGGGGGCTATTTACCAAAACTGGATAGTGCAAAATCTGGTGAAACTCTGCATAAAAAAAACTAATCAGTTGCCAGGTTTGATTGCCAAAACTTAATTAAATAAGCTGAAGTTAGAAGCTGATTGGTTATCAGATTCTGAGTGCACCAGTTTTAGTAAATCTCCCCAGAGAGATAAATTACTGCCACCCTGGCAGCTTGCTTTTAAAAATTGCTTTTATTGTCTTTTTTACCCCAAGATGAAGAGAAGATAGATTGCACTTTTGAAGATGGATTTTGTTTCTGGATTCAAAATATAAAAATAGATCTAGACTGGATAGAATGGATACGATACCGTGGCCCAAGCAGTCCTCCAACCGCTGGTCCTGATGTTGACCATACAATTGGAAATGCATCTGGTAAATGTTCCTTTTTTTGTATCCAACTGGTTGCAATGTGACTTTTTGACTCAACTTAATTATGCTGTTCCTGGATAATTAGAGGACACTCATTGTAACAGCCTGCAGCACCAGTAAAAATCTTCTTGAATAGTGAAAGGAGAAAGCAGCAGGATGGTGCGAATTGATGTTCTCTTATACACCCATGGGCAATACATTCTTGAGAAGGTTAATTTTCTGAGATAACTTGCAAGTAAACAAAATTATATGCAGAGAAATCTCAACTAGACACTCAAACAGAATCTCAATAACATCTATATATAACTAATGCATCACAGTAATCGGTGATAATACCTATTGAACCACATTTTTTTTTAACTCTAAAGAAGCAGATATCTGTGTAATGATAATGTGATGGTCAGTGACTTGTTCTGTGTATCAATTAAACATTTACAGTATATGTGATTTATCGATTGCAAAAAAAGCACTAGGTGCAAATACTGTGGGATTTATTTACTAATGCTGGTTCACTCAGAATCGAGTGCACTTCTGCATAGAAACCAATCAGCTAACAGATTGTATTGCTAAAGCTTAACTGAACAAGCTGAGGTTAGAAGCTGATTGGCTACCATGTACAGGTGCACAAGATTCTGAGTGAACCAGCTTTAGTAAGGTATGTTTAGGAAGCACAGTAAGTGTATCTGTATCACCTATGTACTGTATACTATATCAGCTTAAAGTGGTTCTAAAGGCAGGACTTTTTTTCCCTGCATCAAGGTAAAAAATGTCCCAGTACTTGTATCAACTCCCACCAACTATCTCAATTAAGTGATCTCAGTCCAGTCTCAGTCCTATCTCAATCCAGTGCTCTAGCCATCTGCAGCGGTGCTGATCTCTGTTCCTCTCCTCACGGGACAGAGGAAGCAGCTATGGCCATTGGCTCGGGCTGCTGTCTATCTAATTCCGTGAAGAGGGAGTTGGGGGTGGGGTCAAGCCACACTGTGTGTGTCTATAAATGCACACAGCCCGGCACAGGACTAATCCCACAGGTGTGCTCCCATAGCAAGCAGTTGGAGAAGAGAAGGGGCCAAGAACACCAGTGGGGGTCCCCAGAAGTCGTTCAGGGCCTGTCTATGCACTACCAGTTCACAGAGAAGGTAAGTATAACATGTTTGTTATTTTACTAATGTAGACTAAGCGAAAAAACAGAAGCACTCTAATGCTTCTGAAAGTGAGTCCTGTGTCTGGTAACACTGTATTACGCAGCTGGCCGGGATTTGTCTCTTCAGGCTCAGCTTAGACTACAAAAAAATGGCACCCAGTCACACGCAGAGTCAGCAAACTGTAAAGATAAAATAGTAAAAGATGATGAGCATTGGTATCAGCTCAACAATGCACCCATAAAAGCTTTACAACCACTTTAAGGGGCTAGTGAATCAGTTTCACAAATTTTGTTTGAAGGTCAAAGTATGCAAAATTTGTGGTGAACCTCAAGTCCACAGAGGGTGAACCTTGTTATTTATTTCTGCTCATGGGGGGCATGGCAGGCCAATGTCAACATGTAAAAAATAGCATACATATCTGTCTTCATCTAAGGTACTATAGGTTGTCCCTTTTTTTCTAGTAGTGAATAAGAATAGTTTTTAGCTAAACGTTTATGATTCATGGTATTCGTGAATTCCTGAGTTTAAACATGGTAACAGCGAAGCAGAACCTCATGCTTAATCTTCCTGTGACATTTCCAGACTCCATAAAATGAGGAATCTAAAAACTTGACTACAAGAACCATATATAATTAAGCGTAAGCATGTAGTTTGTTTCTCAAGTTGAGTCATTTATGTTGTGTGTGTGCTTACCGAACTCTGTCCAGCATTGTAATGACTTTTTTCCTTGATTAATTGTGGAGCTGGAATAACCAGTTAGCCCACTGAGAAATTCCCCATCAAAAGAGTGAGAAAGTATAGGATCTCATTATTAAAGCATATCTATACTAAAAGTAACTTACAGGCTGCCATTGATGGTATGTCCTTCTGAAAATGCTAGTTACATGACTGTCATGTTAACCTTCTTTTCATATTTTCTGAGTACCTAACCCTTAATAGATCTTCAGATCAGGAGTTCTGACTTGTATAGATAAATGTTAGTTACAGGTCAATAACCACAAAAATGATTGAAGTTAGAGAAAGCCACGCTCCTAATATTTGCAAAACAGGATCAGCAGTGGCGGACCTATTTTTGGAACAGATTTCCTTTAAAACACACAGAGAACCAAAATAACAGGGGTCTATGTCTTGCATGTACGGTGGACATGATTTTGGTTGATCTATAGCCATTTAAGAAAATGTATAGTTATTATGTATATTTAATCTGTTAATTAGCACTAATTCACAAAAAATGTTTGCGTTCAATGGTTCCATTTATGCACTTATGTTACATACACAGCATATTTTATAAAAAAAGAAAAAGAGTTACCTTCATAGCACGGAATGTAGCAACCTGTGTTGATCAATTTCTTAAAAACTGTTTGGGATAATAAATTCAGCAGAATCTGTGAGATGAAATTTTTTGGAGCCACTTGAAAATTTTCATACAAATTTGTGTGATATGTAGAAAATCATTGAACTCAGGAATCCTGCCAATTGGGATACACAAATTGTAAGATTCCAACCAAATGTCTTGCCTACTCCCTAGTGTTGGTGGTCAGGTACTATAGCTGACTTTGAGTTCTTTGCCTAAACCAGCCCTCTCTTTCATAAGTCAAGAGGCCTACTGGCATTTGGTTACTCCCAGGTCATATACACAATGCGATAATGCCTGGCCACCCCACTGGTGCAGATGTGAACTAAGCACTAAACACAAGCAGAGTGGTCTAATGGCAGTCCAGGTTCAGGGCAGTCAGAGTTCAAAGAGTAGTCCAAAGTCCAATCTGAGTTTGATAACAAGGAAATTCAAACTATATGGCAGGGCACGGACTACGTAAAGTAAATGTCAAGGAACAGGAAAAGGCTGGTAAACAGGGAGCTTGAAGCACGTCACAAGCATAAGACGTGGCAGGCTTAAAACAGGTTTGGACTCCACCCACTCTATACCAATCATCCTGCAGATGAACAGTCAGACAAGAAGAGTTCAGCTCAGTGAAAACTTGAATGCTGGAACGAGACCAGCAGCTGCCATTGAACAGGAGATGTACACACTCCTGACACCAGACTGCCCAAATCTGAAAAGAAAAAAATATATATAAATTTCTCCTGATTTTTAAAGTGATCCATACATATTATTACCTGGAAAGCAGAGCCAGAACTTGCTGAAAAGAGAGAGGAGGAGGGAGAACCCAATGTTTTAGGAGTTTGTAGGAGGTTCTCAAGAAAGGGGGTTTCTACACCCCCAAAATATTGGGTTCTTCCTTCTTCTCTCTCTTTTCACATAATTTCAACTTTATTGCAAAGCCATTCTTGTTATGTAGTGTGATTTCTATGTATATTCAAAATTATTGTACTAGAAGGGTTTTAAACCTTTCCTGCTCTAGTGAAAAATCAGAAAAACAGAAAAACAAACTTTTGCTCTTACATACACTTTAGGTTTCATTTGCCAACTGTGCTTATTTTGTCAGACAGGTCTATTTTTTAGCCATCAAATAAAGGATGTTGGGGGTGGGGGGTTTGACAGTATCCTTTCCAGAGCTCACGTAGTTCCCTAATTTGCTGTGGGTATATACAGTACCTGACACACATTAGCAAGCACAGAATCATACTTTTGCGATAAAAATTTTCACATAAAAGGCTGCATTAACAAAAGTATTTTCCGATTGGCCCCTGTGGCTCCTCTAGTCTTTTAACTCTGTAGTGACTGGTCTGTCTGACCAGTCACTTGTAGTCCGGAGGAATGAAACTCCAACAGCCTGTTGGTTCTCAACTCCTCTTTTAAAAGCTGATAGTTGCTGAATAACAGCCAATGTCTATACTGCTATGTACTCTGTTTAAATCAAACTTTGGTCTTTAAAATAATCTTCCTGGCAACATATGATAGGAGATTTAGTTTCTCTGGAATTGACTATTTTATACAGTAAACAAGAAATCGCATCCCCAAGCACAATGGTTTGTGATACAGTCAATCATGAGGTGTATTCCACAGTATTTGGATGGCTGCAACAATTTAAAAAAATGAAATTCTGGCATACTCAGTAATGGATACAAGTAGGCAAATGATTTGTCTTGGAGCCTGTATGTATGATGTTATTTTCTCTTTACTGTGAATGGTGCAAACATTATTTGACCAGCTGTGGCACACTTTTCATGTTTTGATTTTCACTTCATGCTGCCTTTGTAAAGAAAGCAATATGGTCAAATATGCCAAATGAAATGATATTTGTTCTTTATGGGTTTATATAATTGTATACAATCATTGGTAGTGTTCTCTCTGGAGGTGAACACTTGGGTTTGTGAGGATTTCTTCTTTAGGCAACTAAGGAGGAGTAAGTGACATACTGTGTATGTCAACCCAATGGCTATAATTTCATATAGACTTCAACATAATGAGGTAATTTCAAAAGCATTTCTAATATCTGTTAGGCTCCATGCACACTAACATTGTTTTAAACTCTTAGGAGCTGTTATCAGTATTTTTTTTTCCTGCTCCTAGAAGCCAAATGGTGTTATCCTATGTGTCCATGCATGCAATTCAGCATTCAGGAGCAGGAAGAAAAATGTTTTTGTAGAGTTTTTGGGAGTGTTTTATCCAGCAAAAAAAAACACTTAACACTCCTAAACGCTACTAAAATGTTCCTAACAGCTTTTTTATAGCTTTTTTTCCTGTACATGTGCTACACAAACGCTAATAAAACGCTAATGCTCCTAAACACTCCTAAACTCTACTAGAACCAGCTATTACCAGTATTTTTATCCAGCGTTTTTCCCAGCTTTTATTAGCTTAAAATACGCTAGCGTGCATGCAGCCTTAATCTGCATCTTTCACTAAAATATTACCTTGTGATCCTGCCATAAAGGTCGTTATTTAGGTGCTTTCTGGTAAAGGGGGACAATGCTTTGTCCTAGCCTCACAACTGTGCTTCTGTGTTGTCATCCTGTCACATGGGCATTGACAGTTGGTCATTGCAGCACACGTTGTGCAGGAATGATCCACTGCTGTCACCCTTGGGAAACCCTGAGAATTGCCATGCATCCATTTAATGGAGTGCATGCATTAAGTGGCTACAAAGAGACTGAAACAGCACGTAGAAAAAACAAAAGATCAAAAAAGAAAAAACAGTGAAAAAAAAAATTATGGAAGTTGTATGGTGTATGATGAATAAAATAAAAATACTTAGAAAAATCACCACTTAACCCAATCCAATCTATGTGGCTAACATGTGTAAGATGGCCTCAGCCTTGCACCACTCCACAAGCCACGACCTCTGATATGTTTCACCCCACCAACCAGGGCTAAGTCATAGAGGACCTTTATGACTAAGCTTCGGTGGGTGGGACTGAACATGTCAGAGGGTGTGGCTTGTGAAGTGGTGCAAGTTTGAGGCCATCTTACACATGTTAACTACATAGATTGGATTGGGTTGAGTGGTGAGTTTTCTAAGCATGCTTCACACTAGTGGATGGTGATATTTTCAGCCAGCACCCCATTCCTAAGTACCAGCGGGACCATATACATTCGGCTCATTTGCTTATAGCGGCACTGCAAAAAGTAGCAGGTCACAAGTTGAAAAATGTTGTTTTACTCTAGTGGAGGAGTGAATTTAAAGTTACTATGCCTTTCCTCTTGCTAGCCCATCTAACAATACAAGAGGATATTGCAAACTCTTAACTGCTCACTCTTTTATGTTACATTTCTCAGTTGTAAAATCCACTTTACTTATTTTTACTTTAGCTTCCTTCATTCCTCCTGTTCCCAATGGCAGCAATTATTTACTTTTTCTATTTATATTGGCTGTAAAGAAGCTTGGCAACAAAAATATGCTTTTTGAATATTTGTAATCCAGACGACAGGGGGGTGGGAGGCACAATTTAGCACCAAAAAGCATCTACACTTTAAGCATAATTTCAGTTACAGCTTAACTCATATCTGTTATTTGTATGTTGACTGTAGGTTTTTATATAACAACTCCACGAACGCCTGGCTTCGAAACAAAAATTCGTCTGTCAAGTCTACCTTTAATTCCAACCCCACAACCACTGTGTCTTAGTTTTTGGTAAGATGGAATGAATCATCGCTTTGCAAAAATGGAAAATTATGCCATTCTCTAAAGACACTTAATTAACATTATTTAAAAGGTTAAATAGTTTTCTCAAGCATAAACAGAAAAGTAATTTTACTTAATCATGTAAACCTTTTATTAAAATAATATGATCTGTCACTTCTATTTTGTGTTTTCCTGCATACATAAGCAGTACATAAGCAGTATTAATTAAGGAAATGTAGGACACAGCAAACGACATCAGCATCTGGATTTAATAAAACCTTGCAAATTGTAGCTGGATGATTTTGATTTGTGAGCACAGGACTCAATATTTAATGAATCCTAAGGTCACTTAGCAAACATGCCTCCTATGTTGAGGTATGCTAACTAAGAGCTAACTGGGATCTTGAACTGATATTAATTTTGATACTATGGCTAGCAGACCTGGCTTTTGCATAGTGAAACATGCAATCCACATCTGTAGATGCTGGATAAACTCACTGTTACCTATTTGGTTGTGTCACTAGGCTATTTTGTATTAATAAAAGACACATTACAAAATACTACAATACTACAAAATTGTATGTGTTATATCATATGACCACCTAGAACACCTTTACATAGAAGGTGTGGCTTCAGCATGACAACACTGTACACATTGAACTAGTAAACAAACTTGCATTTCTATTGCCTACAGTTAAACCTATGCTGCCATGGCTTTCTGTCCCTAACCTATGGACCTTAGTTTGTAAGTGAGGATAATTCATGGGAGTTCCTCTTTAAACTCACTTGCATATTTAATGTACCTACCAAGGAAGTTGTTTTTTTTTCTTTTTTTTTTTTAAATGAGGGGTCCTGTACTAGTCTACACAGAGGGTTGAATTACTAAAGACAAATAGTCTGTACACTTTGCAAAGTGCAGTTGCTCCAGAGCTTAGTAAATGAGCAGAAGCTCTGCTGACTTCCATCATCCAATCATGTGCAAGCAAAAATCTTTTTTTAAATTTCCTTGCATGTAATTGGGTATTCTATGCAAAGTGGAGCTTTACCTCATTTACTAAGGTCTGGAGTAACTGCACTCGCAGAGTGCAACTGCACGGTGCAAAGCGCATAGTCTATTTCCCCTTAGTAAATCAACTCCAGAGTGTTTTGTCCTGCAATATGAATTGCTGATAAATGTGAAATATTCAGTTTACGGCATTGTAATTGTGCCAATATATTTAATCTCTAGGTACTTCATGTATGGCGTCAATGTCTTCCATTTAAATGTTCTAAACATTTTTGGGAATGGCTCTGAACAAATTGTTTTCTCTAAAGAGGGGAATTATGGCATGAACTGGAATCCTGGCCAGGTCACACTAAATAAAACTTCTGAAATGGTGGTAGGTAATATTTCTGTTTCACTTTAATTTCATAACAATATAATTGACTTGTATTCTGATTCTGAATAATCATCCTGGGACATATTTCCATGTGTCTTGGTGGAAACTAGGGCATAGGGGAAATGGAATATATAAAGATTCAGTAGAGTTAAAAGATAAGTTCACTTTTTGTAACATGCTACACCCATATTCAGGGTGTAACATGTAGCATGTTACGAAAGGACTGGTCCCCGCTCCCCTGTTGAGACGGCTAGCAGGGGATCTTCTAGTTGTCAGAATTTTAAAAAAAACATGGCCGTGCGGGGCTCCGCCTGCCAAGCCGTATCACTCATTTACAGTATTCTGTGAGTAGGAAAACTACAACTTCCGACAGCCTTTGCAGCTATCTGCTTGTAGTTCTCAATGATCTATCATGGGACTGTTGGGCGCTGTGGTACTTCATTGATTCCTGTCAGTGTGTATCTGCTTGCCCGTAAAAGGTACGAGCAAACAGATATTCTGACAGTCTGCAGAAGTCCTTAATGGTGCAATGCTTTCCGGGCTCCCAAAACAAACAATAGTAAATGCACATTTTTTTTTACCTGCATATAAATGTGCATTTAGAATTTTTTTTGTAAAAGGTGAACTTATCCTTTAAGTGACAACATGCTAGAGTTAGTGTGACCATAGAGCTGACCATAGATGGGTAGAATTTCAAACAAAAATGCCTAGGAAAAGAAGGTAATAAGAAAGTTCAATTCATCTTTCTAATCATCAGTGGGCCAAACTAATGTTTGTTTTAAACCACAGTGAAAAAAAACCAAAGCAGCCAAAGGAACATTTTTCTTGAACAAATTAATTTTTAATGGTGCTTGCGTCTATTGTTTGGCAAAGTCCATTCATTTCAAAATCAAATATTAAAAGCACAAAAAATCTTTGGAACTATATTCGATTGTTCTGAGAATGCTCTGAGAATTGTCATATGAATTTTTCTAGGACTTTTCCTGAGAATCTTCTTTTAAAACTCTATACATTTATGGCCAGCTTTAGTATGACTCCAAGGTCACCTTTCAAGAGGTCACTTAATTTTCAGCAATGAGTGGTATCAAATGAGACAATATACTTTGGATGCAATCAAAGTAACAAGTCTGCGTCTTGCAGAATTCAATAAACCTGTTATCTGGTTTTAACAATAGAGTGCTGTTTTAGTTTAAACCATCACAAGCAAAAAAAAAAATGCTTCTTTATAATTTTTTAGTAATAAAGAAAATAAAATGCAATTTTCTGTTCCAGAACATAAACGATATAAAAAATTGTGTTAGTACAAACAATAAGCTACAAGACAGGAACCACTGTGTACATGACCTTGGCAGAATTTCTGGTATTTTACAATATAGTTGAACGTATTATTTTCTGTGCTTTGATTGTCTCTCTGTTTAACTTGTGGACTGGCATAGCATGAAAATCACTGCTGCATACAATATGGAGGAAGACATCCTACCAAGATCTATCAGGCCACCGATACAGTCCAATTCAGTGCAAATAACTTTAAACTCAGAAAGCCCAACCAACTCAAACTTTTATCTCTCCACCATGAGCCCCCCTTCTGTGGGTCCCCAGCTTGGGTCTCTCTACAGGCCTAGGCTCAAAAGGCCTTCTCCACTTTAGGCTACAATCCTACATGTCATAAGTCAAGGGTAGCCTGTTCCCATGCTCCTTCTATCCAGGACCCCAGCCACACAAGATTATAAAGGGAAATGGACTCCAAAACTACACCCAGGGGAATGGGTCTCTCTAAAAGTTGTGTTAACACCTTCTTACACAATGATTATGAATACTGCCAGCATAGTATAGACATAGTTAATTATGGAAAACACTGCTCCCCAAATCTCTCATAAAAAAAGATAACTAGAGAAACAATTCTATCAGATATTAAATATTGTTTTAAAGTTAAGTTATGCGGATGAGAACATTTAATAAATATAAAGTAGGTGTTATTCTATTTTGGCAACAAAAGTGGAAACACACTTTAAAGGATTACTAGGCTGTTAAATTGCCTGAACCTAATGTGATGGTGCATGGCGTCAGACCCCAGCCCTTCTCACCAACTTGTGACCAAAGGACCAGCCGATCTCACACCGCACTGTCACTTGCGTAACAATGCCACTCTCAGCTGCGCCCTGCACAAAGATTTTCCAGCTTGCAAGACCACAATCTATGTGTCAGCAGCCTGAGAGCGATTGTTACTGGGTCAGGTTAATTACGCAATTAACCCTTCACACTGCCACCACCACCTTTTTACAGAGAAAGAAGAAACTCACAAATCTTATCAGTAACACTATGATTTTAGCATAAGCGTCTGTAACACACTGTCATCACAGACAGATGTATTCAGAGGATTAATACATACAGTAGCACTCTCCAGAGACAGGGATTCTTTAGTTTGCATTAAAAAATTTAGAGACAGTTCAACACTTTTCAGAAAATAGGATTTATTACTAAAAAGGTCAAAATGGTGCAAATAAAATATTTACAGAAAAAGATGTAACAAATATATAAAGAGAGCAATACAACAACAGAGAAACAAAAGAAAGAAGTTTCAGAAGGCAAAATACTTGCAAAAGTCCTTGGTTTGAACAGAGTCCAATCGTTCAAACAAAAGGTTGCCTTTGCTCTCAAGATGGTTCCTGATCAATGTTAAAAGGTACCTTTTCTCCAGGCTGTCAGTATTTTTCTATTATCTCAAAGGGGTGTCTCATGAGAACAAATAGCCAATCACCCCATTTGAGGATGGGTATTAGGCGGTGACCAAGGTTAGGACCAAATCCCTTACAAGTTCATACTACAGTCAATAACCTTCAATAGGTACAGGTAGCATCCTAGCAACTGGCAGATCAATATTTAGAATTATGTTCCAAATGCACAGATACTAAACTTAGCATATCCTGCCACTCTGGATAAAAGAAATTGCTTTCTACCCTCTTGTAGGCGCTACATAGAGATGTAAGGTGTCGGGTGACTCATATTAAAATGACCTATCCGAATATATACTTCATATTAATGTACCCAGTTCCTGCTGAAGTTTATGAATTTGTATGAAAAATGACTCATGTGGAATGTACGTTTTATGGCACATTCTAGCTCTAATGGCCTACAGGTCATGACCAACTGAGTTATTGTTTTACGACCGGGCAGAGGAAAGTGGTTTTCAAGCAGACCTTCTGGAACCAGGCTAATTAGTGGTTTACAGCCATAGAGCTCATCCAGCTGTGTGATATGCACTGTTTAACTCAGTTCACTTACATGCTCACAATCCATTCAAAAGGGAGGAGGAAGGAGGGAAAACAGGAGAAACAAAATGGCTGAGACCTAACAAGATGGCTGTCAGTGTCCATGTCTCTATGCGCACAATTGTCACACCTAATAGCCCCCCTCACACTCACCATACTACACTAAGTATACAAACTTAGGTAGTGTATAAGTGGGCCACCGCACATGTTTTTATTGATATTGGCCAGGATACAATCCATGACACAAATGTGTAGAATATGAAGCAGGCAGCAGGTGCACCCAGCAAGACCTTCAACAGGAAAAATGTGTGCCTAAGTTATATTAATGTCAGCATTTTGGTGGGGTGCAGCCCACTTTTCTCAAGGCCTACAACCTTATACAAATCTAAGATTGGCAGGCACCCTGGTATAAGAGTTGGGGTCTACGCCAGCCCAGGCAGTGGTTCTGTCCTCTTTCGAACTGATGGAGTTGCAAAGTGCACATGCATGGCCTATTCTCTATATGTCCTAATAACAATCCATTTACTTGTAGGCTTGCAAGCACTGGGAAATGTATATTTTGTTATATTGTCAAGCAGGAATACACAGGCTTGTGTTCTTTTACAGTTCCAGTTCCCTGACAGTAATGCTGTTAAGTTCCCATTAAGGTTCTACACTTCAAATAAATAATTTATAAAGTGTGACAAAATAATATGTAAGTCAGCCGTGCTAAACCACCAGTGGGACATGAACCACATTGTGCTTCACTACTAATTTATATTGTGTCCATTTTCCACTAAAGGGAAATAAAATATAATTTTAAAGACTGTTTAAATGACATGATTTCACAATACATGTATCAAGTAACAGTTTAAAAATTAAAAAAAAAAAATTAATTTCTAGGTGGCATTTGAAGCCGTTACAAATGGACGGTTTAGTGACATTGCACTTGATGATCTAAAGTTGTCTCTTGGAAAATGCAATGAAAGTATCTTTCCCGAACCAACACGTGTTCCCATTCCAGTTATCACATCTCCTGGTCCATGTGAGTATCATGCCTTAATTTTAATCATATGCTAGCCATTGCTTGTGTGTTTTTGCAGTAATTATGATTTGTTTGTGAGTCACGTTAGTTCTCAGGCTTGGCTGTCCATTAGAATCAGTCTTGTTTTAGAAACAATGACTTTGACAGATGGCAAAATCAAGTGCCATGAGAAAGAGTGAATTTATTGGCTATGTTGACACCTAAATTTGTACAACAAATCTGTTCAGCCACTAGCAATAGTGGAAACTGCACATTTTGTGGCAATATGGGCTCATTAATTGCTTCACTAGCAATGTTTGTTTCCCATTTCCTCAAGCCTGACATCTTCTATATTTTATCACTGTAAAATTAATGTGCTGTTATAGATCCAGAAAACATAACAAATGTTCATGTATTATCAGTTCCCATGCTCTATTAGGTAATTTACAAATGAAAACAAATTACATAATATAGAGACTCAGTATAGTTTAGTCTTGAAAAGCAATTCTCATTTCTGTGTTTTTGTAAAGGTATAGAATTTTTAGTAATACAGAAACGTGTCAGAGCCTTTAAGTCATTTGCATAAGCTAAAGCTCATGTAGTCTGCTAACAAGAGACCCATTTCAACAAGCACCACTCCCCAAAGTTCTTCAGTGCCTCTTATCCCCAGGTGTACACAGCCTCCACAGACACTAAGTGCAGAGGGATCTTAATAGCTTTCCATCACATTACCCCATTTGTTCTCTGAGCAGAGACCAGGGACCCTGAAAGCAGGTATATCATTCTCATAGGCCATCTTCTAAACTCAGAAGACACCGTGGTATAACCTATTACGCTCCTAACCACAATCTGACCTCTTTTCTCTCCGATATATTTTGCACGTGGTAGACTCCCACACGCGGGGTACCTTAATTGCTCTAGCAAAACTATCTTCTCGACTCCTGGTGAGAAGCTAACCCAGCCTGCAGGCAATACACACATTATGCACACCCTCACAAAACTCTCTCATGCATTGATCATATATTTCTGACAGTTGACAACTCCCTGGCCCTTCTTTCGTTGGTCATTGTATTCTATAGCTGGACAGACCAAAATGCTGTTTTCACAACCTTTGACTCCCTGGTTCCATAACACAGAAACCCTACCTGGTGTCTTAATTACACCCTCTTGGTTTACCGGGAGCACTGAGCTGAGATCAAGCTAGCAATTAAAGACTACTTAACCCATAACACAATGGACAATATCTCCCCTTTACCTTTGAAGCCTATGAACCTGTAATATGATGGTGTTACATAGGTCAGGAAACCCACTTAAAAAGGGAAAGACGGTCACTACATCACTGCTTAGATGCTGCATTCCAACAATCGCATTTTTCTTTTCAGACTGACCCTTCTTTCACTCACAGGCAAAATATTGAAAAGGCCCACCAGGAACTGAACCTCTTCCTGACAGAGTCAGCAGAAAAGGCACTCCGTAGTTCCAGACACAAGCATTACTTGAAAGCCAATAAGTCAGACACATTCCTTGCCTTGTCTCTCCATAAACTGAATCACTCAGATAAACCCATTTGTTTGAAAATAGCCAGACATACATACTCCAGTAATGCCCTGCGCGTCCTGCATGTGTTTCATAAGCACCTTGCAGCAGACCTCTACTCGACAAAAACCCCATTAGACGAGCCTTGAGCCAAGGTCCTCTTTTCTATTCTTATTCTTCCATCTTTGTCAACATCACAGTGTGCATCCCTAGAAGAGCCAGTTTCGGACATAGAGGTTCTAACTACGATCAAAGCTCTTAAAAAAACAAATATCCTGGTCCTGATGGCTTTACAGCCTCCTACTACAAGCGCTTTGCTGGCCTCCTTGTTCCGCTACTGGTTGCGGCCTTTAATTCGTTATTACAGGGTCATTTCTTCTGACCAGACTCCCTAACAGTCATTATCTCTCAGAAGTCCACAGCATTTAATGTATCCCTATCCTTGTCCACCTTTGCGCAACTTCAACAAGTCCTACCATTCACCTGGTCGCCCCACTATATTTCTTATCTGGGAATTAAACTTACTGCTGACCCTTCCTCTCTCTACTCCACCAATAACCCCCCCTTGCTGGCACAACTTACCAGCCTCATGACTTCCTGGTCTTCACTACCTCTGGTGTGGATGGGACGCATCACTATTTATATCCCGCATAATCAGAATGTCAATTCTACATAAAATATCATATCTTCCCCGCATCTTACCTATTCTAGTTCTGTCCCACTTCCTAATGCCCCTTTCATACGAGCGGTTAGATTTCAGCTTTTAGCTGTGGTTAGAGGAACTTATTTACTGCAGCTAAATGCGGACAATGCATCCCTATGGCTCCATTCACACACTGCGTTTAGCAACATTTTCATAATGGATGGCTTTATGCATTTAGGCAAAATAAAGTTGACAGCGTCCAGGAGCGATGTACCGCAGCTATCTGTACATAAATGCAAGTAATCACACTACAAAGAAAAAATAAGTAAACAGTTGCTATAGAAAAGGCAAGAATTTACTACCGCAGCTAAACACAGCCACATGTAAACTCAAGTAAATGCAGGTAATCGCAGATAAACGCAATGTAGAAACACAAGTGATCTCTGTGCCAGGAGTGTTGGAATTTCAAAATAAAATAACATGCATTTACAAGCTGCAGAATAACCGCCTGTGTGAAAGAGGCCTAAGGATACTACAATGTCAAGCACTGGCTTACATTTGGGGCAATGCCAAACTCCCAAGTACCTAAAACAATCCTGTTTTCACCCAAACGTAAAGGCGGCTTTGGTCTGCCACACTTTGCCAAGTACTACAAGGAACAGCCCATCTTGCCCAACTGCCTAAATATCATGCACTTAATGAGGTCCCACTCTGGGTCGCCTTGGAGTCAGTAGATTGTGGTCCACCAGCAGTCAAGAACCTGCTATGGCTTCACCCAGGAGACTGACAGGTGCTTCAAAATCCTGTCACTAGACATTGTTTATCACTATGGGATTCCCTCAGGCTACGCTTTGGTCTACAATATCCTCATAACCCACTCTTGACCTACCTATGCAACCCAGCCTTTTATCTGGCCTGAAGTTCCCCTTTATCTCTTCATAGATGGTCTTCTTCCATTCTCCTTCGGACCTACAAATTCATGACTCCAGATGCCTTCAAATCATTCCCAACCCTTTGTGAGACTTATGGTCTCCCAAGATCTGAACCTTTCCAATATCATCAGATTAAGCACTTTCTCACCCCTACTTGCGAATAGACCCCTTGCTCCCTGATATGACTAGATTTGAATGGACCTGTAAAAATGATCCGCACACTCGCGGTTTGATCTCTACACTCTACTCTCAATTGCTGGCTCCACCGTCACACTCAACCATACCCTATGTGATTAGATGGTAGTGTGATTTGGGTCTTCAACTGGACACCACAGACTCGGATGACATCTGGTCAGCTACAAGATTGGCATCTCAAAACATAGTAGCCCTAGAAAGTAATTACAAAGTAGTCATGAGGTGGTCCCTGGTTCCTGCTCGAATAGCAAAAATATCTCCCTTCCTACCCATCTTCTTGCTTTAGAGGCTGCTCTGACCTTGATACTCACCACCACATATGGTGGAGTTGCTCCGTAGTCCAATCATTCTGGAATGAAATTTTTCACATCCTCTCCACCATGTTTTCCTGCCGTTTGGCCTACAACCCAACCACATCTGTTGTCAACAAACAACCATCAGACTTGACACATCGTCAATTTAAACTTCTTCTACAGGTCACAACAGCAGCAAAGCAAACCATAGCCAAGGCCAAAAAACCCCACATCTCCATATTTCAGAAACCAAAAATAGAATTACCAGGGCCATGATACATGCTGAGGCCAAAGCAGTCCTACTGGATAGGGTGTGAAAATATGAGCTACTATAGAAGACAAGGGTAGAACAATTCATCCAAGCTGAATTTGATGAATCCTTGCTATTCCCCTGCTAGTACCCAACACATGCCTTTAGGTCTGGTATATTATCTCTGTTGGTTCACCTCTCCCTCAGGGTTCCTCCTCCTCCCCCCCCAACTCCCAATCTTTTCCCTATAACCCAACTTTCTTCTTCTCCTTATGGTCCTATTGGGCCCTCCTCTTTCTTTTTTCTTTCTCTTTTTTCAATTTTTTTAACTCTGCCTATGGGCTCTGTCTGTTGCTAGCAGTCTGTTCCAGTGGGTGCCTCCTGAGATACCGTTAGCTACACATTATGTTTTACCACTGCAATTTCCTGTCATCAGTGGGATGCCCTCCTTTGTACAAATTTAGTGCAAAGTTCTTGATATATTGCTGTATTTCTTTTGTTGAGTAGAATCTGCACATTGTCCAGAGGTATCTAACTCAAGTGTTAATTCTTCTCCCCATCTTAGGGGCTGCGTCCCCACAGCTTGAGAGTACCTTTCTGCTCTTACATTGTTGTTGCTTTGGGTCATGTTTCTCCTCCAGTGCTTTTGTACTTGTTGTTCTGCAATAAAATACTTGCAGGAGAAGGATTTTTATTAATAATCAAAATCGGGAGCATATTGCAATAAGGGAGGATACAAACACTAATGGAAATGGGTTGAATATGTTATAGTGTAATAAAATTTGGAATGTTGACTTCAAGTTCTTCACTTCAAGTAAGTACACTTGATAGCAATGTTGCAGCAATCAAGTTACACACAGACATACAGTACAATGATAGTACAGTACTTACCTGGTAAGTCTCTTTTCCAGCTAGATTTTTCTACAGCCTCCTCTCTGAGGACACCAGGAGACAAGCCTGGTTGGCCTATTCTGTAGGATGAGATCCGTCAAACAAGTCTGAAATTCTTTCCTGATAGCTACAATGTTGCCCTAAGTAATCCAATGACTGGAAGTTCTGGCTGTTCCCCTTTGCCTCCCCACTCCATAGTCAGAAAAATGTATGCTAAGCTTACATGTCTATGTCAAGGTGCTTACAAGTTTATAGGAAAGCCAGTTGTGGGACAAACCTCAGGTTGCTTCTGTACATCTGAGCAGCCTCTTAGGTCAGCAGTAACTTTAGGGTACGGTAGAGCTACAACTGGTAGAGAAATCTGCAGAATGATTAGACAGAATCCTTACCTAGCCCTGTGTACCTTAGTAGCTGTTGTGGTAGGTATTCCAGCAGGAATAAGGAGGGTCCTTATAGGGAAAAAATCTTGCCCCCCTCCCATCCTACTGCTGCTGTTGCACACTCCTATCTCCATTGTCTTACATGACTCCTATTCCGTAGTTTTGGTAAATCTGAAGAAAACTGTATGGAAATTGTACAATCAGATTGCATAGTGAACGGCCATCTTTTTATAAGTACATAGGAGAGAGTGGACAGAAACACTCAGTTGACAGGTCCCGATCACATCTCCATGTAGTGAAAATTCCCGCATGCATTTGTTTTGGAGCAGTTTCACTCATCACACATAGGACAGCCCATTCACTTGAACGGGCTGTCCTATACACAACAATCACCCCAGAAAAGCTCCAGAACTTTTTTTGGAGTGGAGTATGGTGTGTTACAGTTTTTGGTGCGTTTGCCGCACTTGGGGTGCCTTTAACATGTAATGACAACACAAACATAATGCACATTTGCACCGTATTTCTGAAACGCATGGCAAAGCGCACATTTTCTGTTTAGATTGCCATACGTTTGGAAACACACAGATGTGAATGGAGCCTCATTGTTCTTGTGTAAACAACCCAATTTCACTTTCAGGTCCCAATCACACCTAGAGTAGTGGAAGCACACTTTGTTTAGCGTGTTTTTCCAGTGACACACATAGGGCAGCCCGTTGATTTCAATTGGCTGCACTTCACATGGCATAGTAGCTCGTGGGCCATTTTGGCATGGTGCGAGTTGCATGTTTTTTACTGCATGTTTTGTTGCATTTGTCACCCGGTTTGTTATGTGGCAAAATGTGTGCTAGTTTCTGTGTTTAGTGTGCCGTTAACAATTACTGACACTGAAAGTGCAACTATGTAATTTTAGGTGTATAAATGTGGCCATACACTATACAATCTGATTGTATGATCTCTGTACAATCTCCTTTAGATTTACCTAATCTATATAATAAGAGGACACATTATCTATCCAATTCAAGTAAAATTCTCGGTACTAGGTACTGTTTCACTAGGTCCACACATTTGTCTGCTATTTCAGGATCTTCATGGCTCACTCATTTTTGCAAGGCAGTGGGGAGAGAAATTTGTCCAAACCACCTGTTCCATAGTTTTTGGTCCAGACAGAAATTTTGGCTGCAGCCATTTCCTGGTCAAATAAATAAGGTCATACATTTGTGACTAGGGTGGTTTTTTCCAGTTGATAGCTCCAATTTTGTACATGCTGAGCCAAGGCAGCAAGGGTTACACCCAGCCATGCCAATATTTCAGTTTTTAATGATCATAGTTCTTGGCCTCCACAGGTTTGAGT